>NC_141046.1:68164394-70564394 GCF_041138505.1 Cibotium barometz
TTTTCAAAGGCATAGATAATTCTTTGCTAGAATCCACTTAGGTTCATGTAACAGAGTAGCTGCTATTGCTACGGTTCTTCAAGAACCTATCAATGAACTTCAAAATGTTGAAGTAGAGAGAGATATAGCAAGAGGCCCTATTTCTTTTGATTTAAATGAGCTACCTGTAGATGAGATTAGTCATATGGATGAAGAAGAAGATAATTTTCTACATATTTCCTATGATGTCGATGATATGAAAGGTATTAAATTTGAATGTCATTCTAAAAAGCATGTGCTTTCATTACCTCACAATGTGAAGCACCCAATAACTATGGTGTTACATTTTGGAGATTGTACTCTTCACTCTTTAGGAGCCCTTGGTTATAAGTGCCATTTTTGTGCTGCACTAATTTGGAAATGTGAGGCGTCAACAAAGCTTCAACTTTTTTTTGGGCAAACACTGTTGTGCAAGTGGAAACTTCTTTTTACTACCTTTGGAAAATCTTCCTCCTACATTGGTTAATCTATTACTTAGTGATGATAATGCAAGTAAGGAATACATGAAGAATATACGCTCTTATAACAATGCTTTAGCATTCGTTTCATTGGATGCTCATTTGGATAATCAGTTCACTGGGGGGGTGTATTAAATTTTTGAATACATGGTACAACATATCATCGTGTTAGCTCTATAATACCTAATGGAATACGAGATACGGCTCCTTAATTTGCCCAATTATATGTGTATGATATGGAGCATGAATCGGAGAATAAACTTCAAGGGATGCCTTCATTAAATCACAATATGCTTGAAAGGTTACAAACAATGATGTATAAACACAATCTGTATGCATGTGCATTTCGTACAATGAGAGAAATCTTACAATCCAGTCCATTTGAGAATGGTCATCATCATTAAAGCTCGATTAACCTCAAGGCAATACTTGGTTCCTACGAGAAGTGAGGTAGCTACTATCATGCAGGTCAAGGGGTGATTCTCATGTAGGTCATAGAGATATCCAAATAATGTCTCGCACAGGCACTATAAAAAGACTATTTAACTTGCATCGTTCATATATGCCTCTATTATACGTTCTTCTGTTTCCTCGGAGGAGAGGATGGTTGGCATGTTGGAATTCCTCTCCATGGTAGAAATAGATAAGGTTCAAATAAGGAGATAAAGACAGTAACTCAACATCAATATTATGTATATAGATTACTAATAAGGGAAGATACAAATGCGTGCCTTCTACACAGTGGTTTACTTTTGAAAATGTACATTGTTGATGCATATAGCAACATGGAAGAATCAAGATTATATGGGGTCAATAGAGTCTATGGTGGCATTACGGGCAGGACGCATAATAGTTCTACCATCTACATAGATTGGGGGGCCCGATATATGCATCAATTGTATCAAGCTTCAATGGTAATCATCAGGAAGATGGGTAAACCTAACCTCTTTATTACCTTTACTTGCAATCCTAAAGTGGGATGAAATAAGCAATGCTTTACTACTTAGTCAGGCTACCCAAGATTGACTTGACTGCACGGGCCTTCTATGAGAAACATAAGGATATGATGCACTTATTGGTGAAAAAAGCATTATTTGGGAGGGTGGTGGGATTTGTTTCCATTATTAAATTTCAAAAAAAGAGGCTTGCCACATGCACATATATTATTGATTTTTGGAATGGCTATAAATCAACCGAGATTGCTCGCTTTGTATGATAAGTTGGTATGTGTTGAACTTCTGATGATAAGGTGATGTTTCTTGAGTTGCACAACATAATTAGTCATTGTAATGTCTATGGACCATGTGGGAAACTAAATATGTGCTCTCCTTGCATGGTTAATGGGAGTTGCAAACATTATTATTCTCAAAAGTTTTCTCAGACCACTATCATTGATGACAATGGGTATCCAACTTACATACGGCAAGATGATGGTAGTTTCATATAAGTAAAGGATCATAGGGTGGATAGTTGATGTATTGTTTCGTATAACCCTTTTCTCTCTATGAGATACAAAGCCCATATTAACATAGAAGTATGCTCTACCATTACAATTAGGAAATATTTGTATAAATATGTATAGAAAAGGACATGAGAGAGCTACTATAGAGTTGCAAGATACAAATGGGGTTATTGATGAGGTTAGTTAATATTTGGATGCACGGGACATGTCTACGTAAGAGGCGTAAGAGGCATATTGGAGCTTATACTAGTATGATTTGCATGATGAGAAGCTAGAGAAGGTTGCATGTTCATCTTCCGATGCAAAATGTAAGATTCCTCCCCAGCTCCTAAAGATGTGTAAGTTCTCCTTTCAGTCCCCAGTGATCATCCCCTTTTCATAAGGTAAAAAGGCATTGTTTTCCCTTGTTTTTGGCCTAGAGAGAGAAAATATTCTAGAGAAAGGTAATAAAAATTTAAAATATTTTTGGATAAGTATTTTCTTCCAGCCAATAAGAAGTGATACCCTAAAATAGAATTTTAGTCTGAAATTTCTAAGTTGTATTATATTTGGACGGTGGGTGGACCAAGAAGACCCCTAGTTCAAAGTTTTAAGCCTTATTAAATTATTTTGATTCTAAAAATTGATATCAAGGTTGGAAAATAGAATTAAAAGAAAAACGGAAAAATTTAGAATTATCCACAAGAAAATAGTAAAGAAAGGTTTACACATGAGGTGGGGATTTCATAATCATGAGTTTCTGATATGTAAAGGAGACTTTTTGGAGGCCTTTTGACACCTCAGGAGAGTGGGAAGAGAGCTTCCAGGAGGCACCTAGAAGTCTCATCAATCCCCCATTTTTAAATTCAAAAATACTCCAAAAGCATGGGATATTTCATCTCTCATCTAACCTCTTCCAAACTAGATCAGAAAGTGGGTTTAACTAGTCTAAAACTTGTCTAAATTGGATCAAACTGAAGCTGGAAGCCTCTAGATTCTAGTTGGGCTTGGTTGGTGGCCTCCCTCACCTATAAATATAACCCCATTCCTTTGTATTTTCATCTTAGAGTATTTCCATGCTAGTGTAATTTTCATTTTAGTGTATTTCCTTCATCCCTCTTCCTTGCCTCTCCATTGTGAAGCTTTGGTGCTTCACTAGACCTCTTCTTCTCTTGAAGACTACCCTCTTCTCTTGGTGGCCAAGCCTCTGCCTTAAGGGCTACACATCTCCTTGCAAGATAAAGAATCAAGCCCAAATCAAGGGTAAGCTTAAACAATGATGTTTATACTATCTTCTTCTCCTCTACATGCTTGGGAAGCATTCTATCTCATGGTTTCTTCTTAAAACCATGCCCTTCTTGATTTATGTTGTTGTTTAGATGAAGTAATGTTAATCTCCTATGCTTAAGTGTATTGTTTATGATTTATATCCACTCTTTATGAAGGAATACTCACTTCTTATGGTTAAATCCTTCTTGGAAGGTTAAACCTTAATTCTAATCTCATTTTCTTACCCTAAACTCTAAGCTTATTAAGCTAGAGATGAAGGTTAAATATTTTTATGTTTAAGAACCTACTTAGAATGAGGTTAATTCATTTAAGCTTGTTTTTATGATAAGAAATCTTATATTTATTCATTTTATGATGAAAGAGAGCTTATGATAACATTTATGTATCTATTTTCATATGGAAGTTATATTTGAATATTTTTATTAAATAAACAAGATGTTTAGATGCATTTATGTTTATGTTTATGCTTAGGTTTATGCATAAATAGTTTTTATATTAAAAGAGGAAGTCTCATCATATTCAAAGCATGTTATGCATAAATATTATAATGCTAAAAGAGGAATTTTCATGATATTTTATGCATAAATACTCTAATGCTAAAAGAGGAAGTTTCATGATACTTTTATGTATAAATATTTATGTATTTCTATGCTTAAGTATTCTAAATGCTAAAAGAAGTATTTTCATTATATTTTTGTGTATACATTCTTAGTATGTGTATACAAAAATGTTTAAATATTTTCATAATTATATTCATGCATGTGTATGCATGATTATTTAGATGACAAAAGAGGTTATGTGAATATATTATTATGTATATTCATGGTATGCTTATGCCTAGACACTTTAAATATTACAAGTAGATGTGTGGATATATTTTAAATATGTATATTCATGGTATGTATATACATGAGTATTTTTGTTTATCAAAAGAAGAATTTTCATCATATTTTTAAATATGAATATGCATAATTAATTTTTAGCATCAAAAGAGAATGTTTCATCATATTTCCATGTATATATTTATAGCATGTTGATGCCTAGGTTTAAATGGAAAAGAGAATGTTTAAGAATATTTTAATGCGGATATTTTAATGAAATGATGCATGCATATTTATTGAAGGATAATTTAGAAAAGAAATATCCATGTTTAAATTCCATTATTCATGAGTAGAATTATTTATAATTCTTTTATATTCAAACTAGAATGAAATTTCATATTATTGGATGTTTATCCATGCGATTAGAATTCACATTTATTTTATGAGATAAATGGAGAAATGTCTATAGGAAGTAAATCTAGGAATAAATTCAAGTTTTTTGGTGCTAGACCATGACCACATGAGAAAAGTGGGACAGTAAGATGCTTGCCCATCTCTTGAATCATAAATTAAGCCAAAGACTTGTGACCATTCCCATTTCTTCAGTACGAAGAAGGGATACCCACCTGATTTAGAGAAGTTTCCCCTAAGACCTGAAATCATCTAGAAATAAGTTAGAAATTCATTTTGATTTGTATTTGATGGATGGATCACCTGAGATACGAGATTCGTGATTTCCATTAAGGAAGTCTTGGTTTTGAATGAAAGGTCTTGTGAAACCAATACTAGAGATGTTTTCTCACGTGAAATAGCTTTTTGTGAGATGAAAACAAACTCAATGGAAAAATCCTACTTGCATCATAGAAACTCTGTTTTTTTTTAAGGATTGTCTTACGCTAGAATGCTGGAGGAAACATTTGGTTTATTGTTTAAATGAGGTTGTGGACCTAAGGAGAGTTTATGTTGCAACAGTCGGCGAGGAGTTAAGGATGTCTCTCGGGCGAACCCTGCCAAGGTCTTGACCAGCCTTGGTACAGTTAAAATGGTGCACTCCCGGTACAATGGGCGAGGGATCAACAAAGCAACCTCTGAGTGAAGAGCTAGGACACCTAAGGAGGATCCTAGAGGGTTTTGACTAGACGGTGCCGGGCTCGCGATTACCCAGGACACCCAGGATCCATTTAAGTAAACTGGAAACTATGAAACTGGATCTCCTTGGTTGACTAGTCGGTCTTCAACGAAAAGTCCGCGGATGACACTTGATTGGACAAACAATGGAACTGAATTATTTTTGAGTTATGTTATTTTGTAATCAATGTATTGGTGTGATATTTGGTTACTCTTCCATGTTTTGAAAGAGGAGTGTGTGCGTACGAGGTGTGCATGCGTAACTGTTTTCGAAAGCTAAAGTTAAGAATGGCATTTCAATTATGGGTGTATGAGTAATTGAATATTCCACGTGGTTGGGCAGTCGGCTAGGGCGGTCGGCTAACCCATGGGATTGTTAGGCTGGAATGGTGGAAGTTTTATAAATTAAATAATAAAAGTTAATCTTGGTAGGAGCTCATTTAGGATGTGATCAATAGCTTAGAAACCTGGACAATCTACTTTAAGAGATCAGATCAACGGTTGTGCCTCTTTTGATGGGGGAAAAAGCGTTGGTTTCTATGAATCACGTGTAAAGATTGTTCCTCCTTCAAGTCGGTCATCCGAGTGAAGGATAGCCGACTCTGTTAGATAAATTTTCGTTAAAAGATTTTCCTGGAGGAATCCCCTATGCTTTCTAGACGAGGAAAGTTTTTTCTAGGTTCAGTTGTTTGGGAAGAGCTGCCGGACTAGTCCCTTGCCCGGACATTCGTGGGCGAGGCCCCAAGTGGGAAGCTCTACCCTGCGCGTGAGGTTGCTACTTCCGCTGCTAGCACTCCAAAGTTTGATGTGCAAAGAGGGTAGGGGTCTCACACAAAATCATGTTATATTCAATGACCATGATGATTTGTGTGTGATGTAATCAGTCATAGAATCCAAAGAACTATTCTCACTGGAATGGTTTAGAGCTAATTAATTGCATGCAGATGCAAATAGTGAAATGGATCTAGACCAAATATCAAGAAATCAAAACATAAGTCTAAATCTAGCATCCATCAAACACATATGAGAAATACATGAGATTATAATGAAAATAGAAGAAATCCATATGCACATGTAGCAAGGGAGGCCTATGTGCATAAGACCTAAGTGATTTAACCTCTCACCACCATGAGGATGGCTATCAAGCTTGCCATGAGCCCTAGACCATGAAAGGCCATCTCCAAGAAAGGAGCCAAGAGTACATGTAGATGTCCAAGATATGAATGACTAAAAGATCCCTACAATGAACCCAAGGCCCTATTTATAGTAGCCTTGTCCATGGCCCATTATTTACATGTTTTTGACCTTAGTTGTGCTTCATTACAAACCATCCCTTCCCAAATATTTTTTCCTCAAAATCATACCTACAATTCAACATAGCCTCAAATGAAATCGATGGGAAGTGGTGAAGGTCCCAAATATGCTGTCCAAATGTAAGGAAGTCCATGAAACTTCATCTCCAATGCATATGTTTGGAACTGTTGGGTAGCCCTTGTTGTAGATGAAATCCTTTGAAAAAATCTTCATAAAAACTCCATAAAATAGGCCACAAATGATGCATACACTTAGCCAAACATGTCTCGCATCATATTCTTCCATTGTGATGACCATTGAAGCTTGTTGGAGTAGAGCATCGACCCCAACAATGGACCTCACCAAAACTGTCCAGAAATTATAGTATGCTTATAATCCCACGTATTGCCTGTTTACTCCATACAAATCATGCCACTTGGTCAAGCAACACTTTCCTCAATATTGTTTTACATACTCCAAAGATTTCCAAGTAGCCTCATCCATAAGCAATGTAGAACTAGATCCTCCAATCACATGAGAGAAGTGCTCTTGAAGCATGGTGGACTCTTATGTCGATGTCAAAACCACTTGCAAATCTCTCATGAAGATACTTCAAAACGAGCCCCCTAAATGAAATGTGCATGATACCAAAGCATATACATAACATAAACTACCATCATAGTCACCATTAGAGCTCATTGAGATCACCAAAAGACTCCAAAAAGTGTCTTTAATCTGTCCAAAAAAAATCCAAAATGCACATCTTCCATTGTAAGAGTAATAAAAGCCCATATAATGCATATCAAATGAACAATTTCAAAAATCATCATCAGAGGCAAGCCTAAGTATGTATCCTCCTGGATCAAATGCAAAATCTATGAGTATCACCCCAAAGATGAGGTAATCTATACAACTACAACCGCATGGACAAAACGTAAATCCAAACTATGTAGAATCCAAAGTAATGGCTATCAAACTACCTAGATCGAACAGAGAATAAACAAAGCCCATGTCGGTGATGCAACTAACAAATCCTCCTGGGTCGAATGGATAACCACAATGTAGATTATCCAACCATGAAACAAATGTGTGACCTCCTGGATCAAAAGGAAGACATAACCACACATCCAATAATCCAAAACATAAATCCAATACCACCTCGGTAAGGGGAACTCCATCATCAATGGTCATTGCACTAAATCCTCCTATCTCAGCCACACCATGTTGTGGTGTACCATGGCATACCTATATCATGCATCTCAAGTGACATAAGATGCATGTGAAAGTGAATGCTTCATTCCCATAGATCATAGAACCATATTGGCATCCACAAAATGTAAAGGCACATGCCTCATAACTAGCATCCCCATAAGTGTAGGTGTTATCCTCCACATCTACATGTTTTCTACCAATGCATACTTCATCATCAACATGTATAACATGCGTAAAATCCATGTGAAAGTCATGATCAATACGAGTAGAATATGTCACCTCAAGACTATCATCATCTCCATGAACAACATGTGTACTACCCATATATGAATGATCATCAACACATGTATGGACAATCTTGTCATGAGAAAGTCCTCTCATATTGTAGCATGCGGAAGCTTTGGGGGAGATCGGTAACTTTAATGCTCATGAATCAGCACACTTGTCGTCTCGTCGGCGACAAAATTAACGCACAAAATTGAATGTAGATGTGCAGAAAAATAGAGAGAGAGAGACCCCTTGGACTAAATCACACTTTTCTGAAAACTACAGATTATGTCAAATTATCAACTACGAGCAACCAACTTGCAAATCAATGCATGTTTGCATCTCGGCATATCCAAAGCATCAATATACATCCAATCAAGGAATTTGGACTAGATTTTAGCAAAATTTTGGCATGACCTTAGTGCATTTATAAGCCAATCTCAATCTTTATATCAACACCAATGTGCCAAAAATAATGCCAACTATGCATCCTTGCAAAATCCCATTGATTGTCAATTGCAAAATCCCATTGATTGTCAATTGCAAAATCCCATTGATTGTCAATTGCATTTCAAATCACTTGCATGCATAAACCATTTCCCAATTGATTCGATATAGCAAGTCGATGGAGAGATCCTACTTGCAGATCTCCTAGCCAAGCCTTCTCACCCTCTTACCAAAGTTTGAAATCCGATGACAAGAGTTGAGTCTATGTCTCCACTTTGGGTACCTAATCCTCCGCCGATGTACCACTTTTCCAAGGTAATCATAACATACCGGATTCATGACATTCTCCCCTTGGCCTCTCCACCAATTTCCAAGGTACCCTCACCTTTATAATAGTGCAAGAATCAATGGAAAGCATAGAAATGGATGAGAGCATGAGACACATACCAATGGAATTTATAGAAACATGCCAAATCATTACAGCTCATAGACCCAATAGCCTTTTGCTTTTCCCAAATGATTCCGGTACAAAGCCCCTCACCCCATGAGCTCAGGAATACGAGGTAGGCATCCACATTAAGCATAAGCATGTGCCATATCCATTATAATGCATCCATTACTTAATGCAATCCCTTTTTTTCCCACAATGCATTTAATCAAGCCAATCCAATAACCATAATGTGGCCTCCCTGATTTGCTTGGGAAGTTGATTAGTATGTAATCAAGGCTTAGTGAAGGGAAGCATTCAAATCAAGATTATGGCTCTCAAGAGTATGATTGGAGCATGTACTTCCAGCATACACTATTCAAAGGGCATAAGGATGGCCATGAATATCATAAATTGCATTCAAATGGAACAAGGAAACAAGAACCCCAAATTTTTGCTCTAAGATTTGCTCAATAGCTCATATGAGAACTTATGCAATTAGGGTCTCTTGATGAAAATCCCAATTCTTGAGCCATGTGATTATGCATCATGTGATTAATACCATTGTATTCATGAGTTAATAGGCATCATGAAGGAATATGTCAACCCTAGGGCTTCCCATGCATCAAGGAAAAGCTGAGAATGACTAATCTTGGAATTATACAAACATATGATGATTAATGACTTAATTAGAGCATGTAATGTGCATTAATGACTTTATAGAAAAGCAATTGCATCAAAGTGAATAGAAGATAACTCTATCCAAACATATGGTAATGAAGGAAACCCTAATATGCAAGAGAAAGAGAAATTTGAAGCATAGGTGCAATTAGAAATTAGGTTACACATAATACTTGCATTTTGAAGCTTAGTAACTGTCAAATGGTGAATGTTGAGCTCCCTTTCTTCACGAACAGCACGCAGCGCAAATCAACACCTCACGACCATAATCACGCAAAAACTACGCAATGTAAGGCTTAGAATGAACAATATGCATGCTTAGGCTTTACCTAAGCTTAGGCTAACTTGCCTAATACTACAAAAAACGGCAAGAAAAATGCAAAAAATGACAGCCTCACAGTAGCAGTTCACAACTCCATTTCGATGAACCATGTTTTTGGTTTGGGTTGGTATTTGGGTACATAGTCTAGCTGGTGGGCATGGCTTTAACTAGCATATGTTGGACTTTTGCTTGGGTACCCAGATTTTTAATTTCCCTTTGTAGCAACCTTGTGCTTAGAGTAATGCCCACCACTTATTGCCCTTTTCATGGAAACATTGGTGGTGCTGGTGGGGATGCATGAGTGGTTCAGCTTCTACAAGGTTAGATGCATTAGTGGTGGTAGTTATGTTAGTTGGGTTAGTTTTTTAGAGGCCACTTGTGTTGAGGGGATACTCAATGGTAGAGGTTGATCATTCATAGGTGAGGCTTTGATTAGAGTTGGGTTACTCACCCCTATAGTCAAGGATAGGAGAGGCCTCTTTTTAAGTGGCTTGATTGGGGTACGGGGTACCTTTGGAAGTTTGATGATACAAGCACTTCTTTGATGGGAGAATGGTTCTTTGATGGTGAGGACATTTACTTGTGTGACATTTAGTTGCAAGGTAGCAGTATGGGAGTCCCAGTCTATTTGGCATCGATTGTGTTCCATCCATCCTAGTCCGAGAAAAGTGCTTCTTCATACATGGTACCTACAGGCATGTGGCATAGAACTTCCTTTCCAAGGGGTTATCCCCAGTGTAAAATATAATAGTGAATGATCCTATGCCTAGGGTTTTAACTATGTCTACTCCTTTAACTCACACATTTGTGGGTGTCAATAGTGGTTGTCAGTGTTGCATGGGACATTAGGTTATGCTCATGTTCTAGACCAATATTTGTGGTCATGCCCTGGTAGGTTTTACCTCCTAGTCCTCCTCTTTTAGATCAACAACTTGGGCTATGCTTATTAAAATGTGGCAGTTGCGCGAGCCTTAGCTTCTCATTAAGTCTCTCATTTTAGTGCAACTTCTTTTATTTTTTCTTCTTTTCTCCATCTAGGGCTCTTTGAAAGTCCTTGCAATGCTCGAACATCTGGTGTGGACTTCCCACAAGTTGTTTGGTGGTTATTTACAAGCCATGGTTTTAGCTCTTTGAAGTGTGATAGTGGGGTGCGGGTGAGATCCTCCTCAATTTTGGCTCTTATGGCTTGCATCCCTTTGACTTTCTATATGAAGGATATGCTGCAAGAGGGCAATTCTGGAGTCATCTTCTAGGTCTTGGACATGCAATTTGTCATTGAGGGGAATGGCAACCTTCTGGGTCTCTAGCTATGTGAGGTTTACGTGCACCATAAGCATCTGTTTGCTCCTTTTACCTAGCCATATAAGCTATCCTATTTCTTGCCACGTTCTAGAGAAGGGAGGAAAAAGCTATCATATTTTCTACTAGGTTCTAGAGAAAGGAGGAAAAAGCTATAGGGAAATTTAGCAAGTGGCCCCATGAATGGAAAAGTGCCTGGAGAAGCTATCGACCGAGGCAAGGCTACCTTGCTAGATCTAGCGGTGTATCTCCGTGATATTCTGGGCCTTATGGGAGGTAAAAAAGGGCTGGCTTTTCAAGTTGATAGATCTTCTAACACGTTTAAGAATGCTATGGGATGGGCTAACATGGGCCAAACTATAGTTCTTGGACCTATGGCTCTGCTGCTATCGATGTGGTGGGGGTATCAATAAAGTCGGTAAAAGCTTCTACTTCCTATGGGTCAGAGAGTTGGTGGGGAAAGGAGCCACTAGGGTGGGGTGTGGAAGGGGCCCGCTTGGGGTAGCGGCACTTTGTTAACTGTAAGGTTTAAGGAGCTACTCCCAGCTTCCAGTGTAATAGAGTACCTTGGTGAGGATTAATTATGAAGCCTCTAACCTTATAAACTACTTGTCCTAGGTTTTCCTCACTTGAAAGTACTTGCTTCTTGGGTTCACCAATTCGTACCAAATTTTTAGTACTTAATACTTTTTCTACTTTGACTTGATCCATAGGGCTTAGCCTAGCCCCACCTAATCCCATGGGTCTCTCTAAGGCCACAACATATTGAAAATTAGGCATCTAGTACACACATTCCAACCAAATGCGAATGGTGACCAAACTTTGCAAAAGTCTATATATGGACCCCACTCTCACTTTTACAAAAGTGTATATATGGAACCCACCCTCACTCTTGCAATGTTTGGTCACCATACGAGCTCCTTTGTTTACAATGTGCGGGCCAAAGGCCCAATTTTGAGGGGGCTCTCTAAGGCCACAATGCAGTGAAAATCAGGCATCTAGCATGCACATTGAAAATCAGGCATCTTTGGCATGCACATTCTAACCAAATGTGTGTAGATGGTGACCAAACTTTGCAACAGTGTATATGTGGACCCCACACCCTCACTCTTACAAAGTTTGGTCTCACCATCCGAGCTCCTTTCATTTTGTAATGTGCGAGCTAAAGGCCCAATTTTAAGGGGGATTCCTAAGGCCACAACACATTAAAAATCAGGCATCTGGCATCCACATTCCAACCAAATGTGCTTAGATGGTGTGAATAAGCTTTTTAAGAGTGTATATGTAGACCCCACCATCACTCTTGCAAAGTTTGGTCACCATTCAAGCTCCTTTGATTGCAATGTATGAGCTAAAGGCCCAATTTCAAGGGGGCCCTCTAAGGCCACAACACATTGAAAATCAAGCATCTGGCACACACATTCCAACCACATGTGCTCAATGAAATTTGGCATTTGAAATTTTTGATTTTCAAAGTGTATAACTAAGGATATGATATTTCATTAGAAGAGCTCATGTGGTTGGAGATTAGTCATTTTAGTAGAAAAATGGTTGTTTTTTGCTAGATAAAAGCTTGGAAGGTAAACCAAAGTGAAGACCCTTATTGTACAACCACCCAGGTCCTATTGAGTTAGCAAGTTTAATTATTTACAAGCTTTAAGCCCATCGAGCCAACCCTTCCCATATTTATCGGGAGGCAAGGCCAATAGGCCAATACTTGCACCTAAGGAGGTGAAGCCCATGACAAAACCAAGGAGGGGGGTCCATAGGAGAAACCAAAGAACTACCAAGGATACTCCAATCCCTTATAGTGTGTTAGTAGTATTTGGTGTGGGACATATTACTTTTTATAGAAAAATTGCTGGAAAGGAATCAAAGCATTCAAGCCATGAGTGCTAATATTGCTACTAAGTTTGATGCTATTGAAAGGAAAATGTTTTCACATGATGGGTTCCAATCAACTTATAGCGATGGCAGCCAATTAACAAAAGAGCCTTATTAATGATGCTACTATGAAGGCTACTCCCACATGTAAGATTTATGGCAACTACAAGAAAGTCTTATGGAGGAGCTTCAAGGATTCTTCAATTCAGTCCGGTCTTTCACATATGTATGGGAGGCCATATAATGCTTACAATGAATCAATGGGCATTGGTTTGGGTGAAGCCAAGAGGGTTATAATGCATGTCTCAACTTATAGATGTAAGAAACATCTCCCTCTCCAAAATGAAATATTTACTATCTTCAAGATTCTTATATTGTGGTAAGTCTATTATGGCTTTAATTCCATCATCTATTAGCTATAACACTAGACACAAGTTTCTGAACCTTTGAGTTGGCCCCATCCCATGCTCCAAAGATGTTCTAGAAACTATGACCTTCTCTCTAAGTAATTGTACATGAATGCACACACTTGATGTGGACGTGTAAATCAAAATTTTTCACTACAAGGTTACGAGGGCCCTAGCAATAACTGAAGTGACACACTGAGCCCCCAATAAAAGGTCGGTAAGAATGTCATATCTAGCATGTCGCATAGCAGCTTGGCTTTCCTAGCGACACTTTTTATATCTCTTAGTGACATTATTTAAGTCAAATTGTGTCGCTAAGTGACTTATTGGATTTGTGTTTCACTGTCTTGCCGGCTCACTAGATTTGCATTATTTCTCTACTGCCCAGGCCGCCCTGTGCTATAGTTTGTATTTCTTCTCTCTCTCTCTCTCTCTCTCTCTCTCTCTCTCTCTCACACACACACACACACACACACACACACACGTACACGCACATGCACATGCACATGCACACACGCACACACACACACACACGCACACGCACACACACGCACACACACACACACACACACACTTCTCATCTATTATAAAGCTCACTTCACTATGGTCTCTTGAAGTGGAAACTCTCTCTCTCTCTCTCTCTCTCTCTCTCTCTCTCTCTCTCTCACACACACACACACACACACACACACACACACACACACACAATCACACACATCACACATTTTTTTAGAAAACCTTTACTAATGGTTTGAAGGCTTTGTGAGTAGCTTTACACAAACACCTTCACTAAGGGGGCTATTCACATTCGCACGAATTTCTCAAAAAGAAGCTAAACATTAAAACTCTTGCATGCAAACTCTGCACGCCTGATAAGGTGTTCATTTTGAGTGCACCTGGTTGTGGTTGAATACTCTGTGCATCAATTCGGTGTTGGTATGGTGCTTTCATGGAGACATCTGGCATATACAACTTGGCTTCATCTATAAAAACCATGCAAGGTGAGTGTTTGTACACTCACTTAGCCCGTATATTGGTGTTCTTCGCCATGTTTGTTGTTTTGGGATCAGCACAGCAGTTGGGAGTTCTTCCTCTGAGATAATGGATATTGAAGCTTTCATTATATTACTACTGGGATAATGTTTTGGATCCCACTTTTGCTATTATGATGCTATCTGAATTCAAATTTCTTGACTCCGTTCAAGATTATGGGTTAATGACACCGCTGAGACCTATTTTGTTCTTATACTTCAAAGCGTTTTGTGATAGTATTGGATAATGATTTTTTTAGGGGATCCTATCTAGGACTAAAGCTGCGTAATTTTTGAATGTTGATTACACAGGCCTTTACGTTGCCTTGTGAGTGTTTTTTGATGTGATTAACACTGTTAATTGATTGACATTGCATATCCTTTAAATCTATGGATGCCTTATTATTCTATGCACATAGATTATCAAATTATTGTGGATTTTAGGCTGTCTATAATCTCTCTGGTTTCCCTCTGAGACTGATATACGAGACCTAGTTTTCTTGGTCTCACGGGCTTATAATTAGATTTAAGCATAAATAGCTTCTTGACTTCTTTAATCCCAGTCATGCATGGCTGACTATCAATGGTGGTGATTCACAATCACAGATGGATCAAAACAGTCCTTATTTGGTCAGATTAGATGATGGAATTTCTATATATGTTAACAGCACACCGTTAAAAATGCATGCATTAAGCTTTTTGGTCTTTCTTTGAATTCTTGCAGGACAATTCAATCATATGGGTTATTTTATTGTATTAAGTTTTTTGATCTTTCTCTGAAGTCTTGGGTGGTTAGATAAACGGTGTGTATATTTGAGAACGTTTGAACAAATATACATGTTCTGGTTTCTGTTGATACCATATGATTATGATACTAAGATTATTAGGTAGGTTTACGGCCATTAATCTTTGCATATTAAATGGGACTTCTATTAAACATCATGTTTACAGTTTTCGACATGCTGATGGTATATAATCTTGAGCTTTTATACCTAGACATGCATTGGTTTAATACGATGAATGCATACTGTCAACCATGCCTCTGTTTATCTGGTTGGTGGGGACATATATAGAGGATAGCTCCCGACTATCTAAAGTAAAAATATGAATTATAATGTTTTAATCCTATATGCAGATCCAGTACACAGGGCTCTGTAGAAATATCATGAATGCAACCATTTTTGGTCTATGAATGTAAAAAGAGAGAGATAGTGAATACCCATTTGGGATTATTCTCTTAAGCTATTATTATATACACATTAATGGTCTATGAACAAAAGGATATAGCTCTTAATCTATGTACCTTGGGCTAGGACTATGTATGCAAATCTTGCCTATACATAGAAAAATACATATCTATGTGTGATAGGGTAATTGACCCTATTATAGTGTAAAACTGAGGCTATTTTGAGTGACATCTATAACACGTGATAGGTCCTAAGACACCTGCAATACACACATGGGCTAATGATTGGTTTGCCTGTTTGGATGGATGTAGGTAACAAGATCTATTCTCTCAAAATATCTTTGGGTTTTTGCTCTACGCTAAATGTTTTCAAATAATGGAGTTACTGGCTCCACTTACTTGTAACATGATTATTGTATACAAATCTACTGTCATATAACCACGTTTAAACATTTTAATTGGTCAAGTTGGATATGTTTCTTGGATTTTTTTTGACTGTTGATGTAGAAGATTGAAAACACACACTATAGCTACAGTATATATCTCTTTTAAAAGGCAGGTATATGGAACCTCTAGCTTGATATTTTTGATCTTAGAATTCGAGCTCTCCTCACTATCATTATGCTCTATTGAGCTGATAGGTATCAAGTAGGTGGCTTTACTTTTGGGGCGAGATCAGGGCTCACAGCAATTTTGCTTTGCAGGCTAGTCCTTATCTCATACTCATCTCAAACTTTAATAAGGTTTCTTTGGTTTTAGATCCTACCACTTCTAAGGGGTGTCGAGATTCCCATGGAGCATACCCCATCAGAAGCTTGCCAGCATGCCTTGGCATGCATAAAGGATGAAGAAGCTCAGAACAAGGTTCTATCATCTATAAATCTAAAGATTTTCCCCTCTTGGATCCATCTTGCAGTTCCTCTCATTCAATGATTGGGTTAGTGTCCTTGCAACTCTTGATAAAAATAAGGATGATGGCAACCAAACTATCTTTCACTTATTATCACAAATACCTATGCTCACTAAAACCTACCATTCAAATCATATCTGCGGTGGGAGCGGATATCTCAAATTTCGTAAGAAAGCAATGTAGGTTGGAACCTTATTTCCTTGCTGCTTCATCCACACCCAATGTTGGAACCTTATTTCCTTGCTGCTTCATCCACACCCAATGTACCCCTCATAGGAAATAATTTTAATAGGGCTCTAGAGGCTATTAAGTCTTTCCAAATAGACATGTGTACTATGACTGATTCTTGATTGTTAGGATTGGTATCAAAGGTGTCCAAAGTATACCCTTTTCTACCTATTTGTCAAGTTGAGGTAGAATCAATCGGGGTTTCACCGTCTTTGGAACCTTGCAAATAAAAGGTTTTTAGCACCCATCCAAGCAGAAACTTGGATATATCTGGCCAATCTACCAGTTTCAATGCTTGAAGAATGCAAAAACCATGCCATCAAAGGTGTTCAATATTTGGAACGAGAAGAACTAATGAAATCACCTTTTTCTATGAGTTTTTTGGACCCATCTAAGTGCTCATCACCTGTGGGCATTTATGGGAGAACAAAAGGTACCGTGACTTTTTCAAAGGCCAATCTTGATCATTATTCTGAAACAATCTGGAATATCTATAGGAAAAATATTTAAAATGTGCCTGCAAATTTCTTGATCCTAATGCCCCATGTGACTCGATTATAATTTGGTTCCGCCATGCCATATGGTATGTTTTGAATCACTTGGAGGATCTATTTCCAGACAAACTAGTGGTGTACCATCTCTCACTTCTTTGTTCTTGGCTAGGAGGTTAAGCTAGAAACCTGGTTTTAGCACAAATTGCCTTTCTAAAATTTAGACAACTCATGCTGGGGATGTACTAATTAAACTCAAAGGAACAGAACCATGAACCATTCTAAATAGTTATGGTCAATTTAAAGGGATTAAGCTCATAAATGTGCTTCTTAATCCTTGTATTGATAGCGAATCCCCTCCTTCATATCCTTCTAGAAAGAAACCTAACTCATCGTTTGGTACACCTAGTACTTTTACCTCTTTTCTCTCCCCTTCTTCTCGCTATAACTCTACTAGAAATAATTCAAAATCCTTTACTTCAAAGAGTCGCAGGCGTGGTTTTCCCGTTTGAAATTTGCAAGACATGTAATTTGCAAGACATGTAATTTTGGATTTTGTTGCCACAAGTAACCATTTTCGTACACATAATGTACTATCGGAAGGCAGAGGAAGCAGTCAAAACAATCCACTTCTTCATATCAAATGACAAGGTGCATGACACATTGTTTATCCAGCATTACTTTATGTTGCATTGTGATTGGCTCTACGAAGACAAGGTGTCTCTCTAAAACAACACTAGATCTAATCATATGGTGCGGCCTCATAGTTCAATGCTACTAGGCCTTTCTATTTTGTTGCAAGATATACTGGATTGATAGAGATGGAGATGATCTGGTTCTTCTTTGGAACAGGGCATATCAAGGGAGAGAATGATGGTACAAGAGCAGTTGTAAAAAGACCATTGATATATGAAAATTTAAAGAAAAATGGGGCCACTTTTAAAGTGTGCAGCAGATGTGGTTGGTTTTTGTCGAGCCAACGTGTATGAGGGAGCAACTGTAGCATATCCTTCAAAAGAAAGGGAATGTGCCCGTGTGTTTTTGGGAGATTAAATTAGGAGATGTGAAAATAGGGAGATGTGAAAATAGGGAGGTTAAGTGGAATTGTGCCACTATTGAGAAGTCTCACTCTTTGCATGCAATCCATGGCCATAACCCACAGGATCCAACTGCCCTTGCAACAAGATCATTGGCATGCTTTTGTGATGCATTGGAACCGTTGCACTAACAAGGCCCATGTGCAACCTTGGGATTATGACTGTATGGTGCCATTGCATGATGATGATGAGGTCCCTTTAGATGAGGTCGTTGGATATGATGGATTCACTTACGAAGGCGACTATGATGTGTTAAGCATCGCTTTGTGTGTTGGCGACACTTTTGTGGCAAATCCAGATGTGGCAACCAATGATGAGGATGCAGATTTTTACCTTGTTAAGTGCATTGTAGTAAAGGAGAAGGTAGAAAAGTGGTACATTGACAAAGGTTCTTATGTTGGGCAAGGATTGTATTACAAGCAAATAGATTCCTATTCCTTCAAACTAGATAACAAGCAGCCCAC
Source organism: Cibotium barometz (assembly GCF_041138505.1). Taxonomy (NCBI): domain Eukaryota; kingdom Viridiplantae; phylum Streptophyta; class Polypodiopsida; order Cyatheales; family Cibotiaceae; genus Cibotium; species Cibotium barometz. The sequence continues at coordinate 68,183,218 of NC_141046.1, forward strand.
TGTCCACATACTTTCAAATCTTGTACGTTGTATCAAGATACCCATGGAGAACATGCCAAAAAGGAGACAAGTGCACACAATCACTCCAGAAAGTTATGAAGCAATCTATAACAGCATGCCCTTTGGGATTTGACATGTAACCTGTTAGTTGCTAAAAAGGAGGCAAGTGTACACAATCACTCTAGAAAGTTATGAAGTAATCTATGACAACATGCCCTTTGGGATTTGACATGTAATTTGCTAGTTGTTTGCCAATATACTTTTGTTGATGCCTTGTTTGTTAGTTAGTGGTATGCTAGTTAGCAATTTGGGGTTATGTTAATAGTTTTCTTATGTGACAATATGTAAGTAGCATACCTGTGATGACTGCTAACTAGCACCTATGTGACTGTTAACTAGCATATGTTCCAGAGAGTTGCTTCTAGATAAACTGCTGCTAACTAGCATATATTCCATAGAGCTGTTTCCAGACAGACTATTAACAAGCACAGTTAGCGATTGCTAATTAGCACTTGTAGACTACTAATTAGCATATATTTTGAGCATCTATAGACTGCTAATTAGCACATGTGTGACTATTAATAACTAGAATATGTTCTAGAGAGCTGTTTCCAGACAGACTGCTAACTAGCATATGTTCCAAAGAGTTATTTCTAGATAGACTGCTAACTAGCACATGTGTGACTGTTAACTAGCATATGTTCTAGAGAGCTGTTTCCAAACACACTACTAACTAGCATATGTTCTAGAGAGCTGTTTCCAAACACACTACTAACTAGCATATATTCCAGAGAGCTATTTCCACATAGACTGCTAGCTAGCACGGTTAGCGACTGCTAATTATCACCTATAGACTATTAATTAGCACATGTTGTTAGCACCTATAGATTACTAATTAGCACTTGTAGACTGCTAATTAGCACATGCTATTGGAGATGATGACAATAAAATACTTGTAACAAAAATAGACAAGTAACCATGTATACTATTTATAGACAAAAATATGTTCCATTTCAAACAATGCTTCGAATTACAAAAAGTTTTATCATCAAACAAGGTCCTTCAATTACAGGGGTCCTACTTTTGTGGCTTTGATTTCATAATAGGACGTGTATACTTTTGCGGTTTCCTTTCCTCTTTGTTGCTCTGAGATCTTTCGCTCTCCTCTTTGTTTCTCTGCTCACTCTTGCTCTCTTGTAACTCTTGTTCTTGCATTCACCTTTCCCTCTCCACCCTTTCTGCTTCCATATCGGCTTCCATTTGCCATCGATGGTCTTCTGCTCTCCACCTTGCTTCATCTCACACTCTTGTTTCATATTCCACATGACTAAGCACTGCATCTGAGAATTTATCTTCTCCTAGTTTAAAGGGGTTTGCAAGCATATACTCCTGACGATCCATGTTTTGCAGCCACAAAAATAGCTAATCTTTTAATGTTTCTTCAAAGAAGTGTTCTCGTTGCGCAAAGCACTTTGGTGCTGCAGAATCAGCCAAGTCCCTTCTGGGTTCTACACACCTTGTATTTACTGTCATCCACTATCAGAGAGTTCTCGGACCCAAATGGGTTAAGATGCCAAAATCTATTCAATCTTTTAAGGAACATTGGTTTATTCTGAACTTGCCAATTATTGCCACTCTACAGGTCCTCTTATGATAAAACACCTGCTAACCGAGATTTTCGAGATGAAAACACCGTTTTGAGTATGCCATTGACTTTGGTGAATTTGCTTGTACTCCATATGAACACATGGAAAAAGCAAAGGCACAAATCTAAAAATCGGTGAGCACCTTTTCAGTAAAGCACGTAATGCCTACCATTTTAATGGGTTGGTTTACCAAGTCGTGGCTGTAGGGAGGCGGTTGTTGACCAAATTGGCTATCAACAACCTTGACCAGTAACCCATTAAGGTCAAGGATTAGATCCCGTCTTTCATCTTCTAAGTGATTCGACACCCATATTGGGTTAGGAAGAGGGTTACAAGATAATTACCTCCCCAGATGGGTGCACATATTGCAAATAAGTGTCAATTCTACGCAGGCGCACAATTAAATGGTTAAGTCACTTTTGAATTGAAGATGTTATCTTTGGATCTGCCTAGCCTTCCCGATTCACCATTTTCAGCATCTAAGTATCTAGTTTACAAAGGGCAGGTCCAGCAATTACAGATTGTTTGACCCTGTACAAGAAAGTTACTTATTTAACAAATCAAAAAGGACGTACACTAAAAACAAAGAGTAACTAAATGCTATGATTGACAAGAATAGTTTCATGCCAATAATATGAGATGAAAATATTTTCCATATCAGATACATTACATCATTGTGCAGTTCAAGGCACAACGAGATACATTAAGCAAAACAAGGCATAAGAGAGAGATTTAGTAAATCAGGGCACAAGAGTAAGCTTGCACAAATAGGGCATAACAGAGTTGGGTTCATCACAGTTTTTTGCATGCATGGGAGCGAGTGACTTTCTATGCACCTGTAGCCCCCTTCTTAGCATTGTCCTTTGGCACCTTCATATCTTCTTCACAAGGTTGCTTCACATTTTCAGACATAGATGCTCCAGCCTCATAGACTTTTCTCTTCAGCATCCTTTTCACAAGCCCTGCCCCATAGACTTTTCTCTTCAGCATCCTTTTCACAAGCCTTGCCCCAGAGGGCTATTATCCTCAACTAGATGTTCACCCCCCCGCTCCCAGTAGTGAGGAGTCCCTTCATTGTCTTCACACCAAATCCTTTAACAACAGCAACAACTATTGTGTTGAAGTCATAAATATCAAATTGATCTTTAGACTTACTTATTTAACAAATCAAAAAGGACGTACACTAAAAACAAAGAGTAACTAAATGCTATGATTGACAAGAACAGTTTCATGCCAATAATATGAGATGAAAATATTTTCCATTATAAATATCAGATACATTACATCATTGTGCAGTTCAAGGCACAACGAGATACATTCAACAAAATAAGGCTTATGAGAGAGATTTAGTAAATCAGGGCACAAGAGCAAGCTTGCACAAATAGGGCATAAAAGGGCATAACAGAGTTGGGTTCATCATAATTTTTTGCATGCATGGGAGGTAGTGACTTTCTATGCACCTGTAGCCCTCTTCTTAGCATTGTCCTTTGGCACCTGTAGCCCTCTTCTTAGCATTGTCCTTTGGCACCTTCATATCTTCTTCACAAGGTTGCTTCACATTTTCAGACACAGATGCTCCAGCCTCATAGACTTTTCTCTTCAGCATCCTTTTCACAAGCCCTACCGGAGGGCTATTATCCTCAACTAGGATGTTCACCCCCGCTCCCAGTAGTGAGGAGTCCCTTCATTGTCTTCACACCAAATCCTTTAACAACAGCAACAACTATTGTGTTGAAGTCATAAATATCAAATTGATCTTTAGACTCATGTCCACCCATCCCCGTTGTTTCAATTTCAACATGTAGAGGCTGGTCAAGGCTTGGTTAAACTTCTTTAGCTATACCAGAGGTATCCTTTGGACAAGGTGGGGTATTAGGACAAACTTGTCACCATCAGCTAGAGCATCATAAGCTCCACATTTTGCTTCAACATCATGAGCTCCACCTTTATTTAAAACATTCCCCCCTTCAGCATCTGGCATGCCCTCTACTTCCTCTCTCTCCACCATGCCCTCACTTTCCTTATACTCAGTTTGCATTTCATTGGGCAATTCGGCTTCTGCACTCCCTTCCTTGCCATGCTTGTCAGTTTGGAAAAAGTCTTTTACAATGCTCTGTTTTGACATACTTGTCCACAACATCTACAAATAGATGCATACAAGATGCTAGTCATCATCATACATAAGTACAACAGTGCCAGTTGTACACACAAGAGTACCTATAATGAATGCTAAAAGAACTGCTAGTTAGCAAACATCATTGTTAGTAAGCACACATAAGTTATCATACAGAAGTGCAAGGTAGCATACGAGTATCACACTAGTGTACAAGTTAGCATATTTGGATGCTAGTTAACATAGATAGCATACAAGAGTAATAACCATTCGTATAAGATTTCTAGATAGCATAGAAGGGTAAGCATACTATAGTGGTTGTTAGCATACAAGATAGCTAGTTATAACAATGTTACTTAGCATTCTAGATATGCTAGTTCATAATTTGGATATGTTAGTTAACATACAAGAGTGCTTGTTAGTGTACAAGATATTTAGTTAGCATATTACAGTGCTAGTCAGCGCTCTAGATATGCTAATTAATAGCATACTAGATATGCTAGTTAGCAACAAACAAGATATGCTAGTTAACATACTAGATATGTTAACTAGTGTACAAGATATTTAGTTAGCATATTACAGTGCTAGTCAGCGCTCTAGATATGCTCGTAAAGCATACTAGATATGCTAGTTAACATACTTGATATGCTAGCCAGCTTTGTTATATGCCAACTAACAATCTAGTTTGCTAAATTTTCTATGCTAACAAGCATATCTGGTATGCTAGCTAGCATATCTGGCATGCTAACTAGTATATATAGTATGCTAACTAGTATATATAGTATGTGAGTTATCATACTAGATATGCTAATTAAGCATACTAGATATGCTAGCTAGTATACTAAATATGCTAGCCAGCATACTAGATATGCTAGTAAGCATACTAGATATGCTAGCTAGCATACTAGATATGCTTATTAGCATATAAAATTTAGCAAACTAGATTGTTAGTTGGAATATAACAAAGTATGCTAACTAGCATATATAGTATGCTTACGAGCATATCTTGTTTGCTAACTAGCATATCTAGTATGCTAATTAGCATATCTAGTATGCTGATTAGCATATCCAGAGTGTTGACTAGCACTGTAGTATGCATACCAAATATGCTAGTTAGCATACCAGATATGCTAGTTAGCATACCAGATGTGCTAGCTAGCATACTAGATATGCTAGTTAGCATAGAAAATTTAGCATACTAGATTGCTAGTTGGCATATAACAAAGCTAGTTAGCATATTGAAGTACTAGTCAATGTACTAGATATGTGAATTAGCATAATAGATATGCTAATTAGGATAGTAGATATGCTACTTAGCATAGTAACAATGCTTAGTAGCATATATAATTATACTGATTTGCATTGTTAGCACACAAGAAACCTACTTCATTAGCATATCTTGACTTGCTACTCCAGTAACACTTACTTGAGTTTGGTGTGATTGGATCCCTTTGTCCGACAACCTTACACAACCAAAATTAGAGGGTATCGTTTGCCCACATATTGTAGCCCTGCATCCAGGTCCACCAAGCCAGCATGCACTTGCAAAGCATAGCAAGTTATAACTATGCTTACAAGGTAGCATGACCATGGCAGCAAGTTGTTCAACTTCAAGAGACAAGCCACAACCAACACATTGGTGTGCGGTCTGACCCTTCTGCTGAATCTGCCATGGTTTCTTTCTGTACCATGCCTTCTCCTACATGTGTAACTGTGGCAATAGCCAAATTATATAAGGAGGTAGCATGACCATGGCAGCAAGTTGTTCAACTTCAAGAGACAAGCCACAACCAACACATTGGTGTGCGGTCTGACCCTTCTGCTGAATCTGCCATGGTTTCTTTCTGTACCATGCCTTCTCCTACATGTGTAACTGTGGCAATAGCCAAATTATATAAGGAGGTGGCAATGTTTGGATCTAGCTCTCCATATGCAACACCAGCTTCTCAATTGATGTTCACATGCTTGAACTTCAGATTGCTTCACCTCCACTTCAATCTATAGTATAGAAGAAGATAACATCAAAGCTAGCTAAATACATTAGTTGTACATAGTTTAAACATAAGGTGTTGCTATCATGCTATTTAGCAATTACTTGAAATCAGCATGGCTACATTGAGATCCTTCTAGAGGTGGTGCATGTCTTCTATCTCAGAAACCCCAAGTGTTTGAAGAGTGTCTTTCATGGTGTCAATGACAAACCTCAAGTTCTATTTTCCACTTTGAAGATAGTAGTGCTCTTTGGTAAGGACAATAATTCTTCTTGTGCATCTTTCAGCCTCTTTCTTAGAGCCTTGACAGCTGGACTAACCTTATCATTGATACCTTTACTATCTTTGCAGCCTCTAACTCATGTTGTGCACTTGTTAGATCTTCTTGGGCCTTGCATAAGGGCCTCCTCAAATGAAGGACAATTGCCTTCATCCTCTCCAAGTCATCTGGGTTTGTAAATGATGGTATGGCATTGTGGAGTGACCAAGGTGTACTCCCTTCTACTTTAACAAGTGATGAGTTGTTTGATAATAAAGGGGTGTGTCTTTGGCAGCTGTTTCCATCATGGTAGGTGTACGATTAGATGTGACAAACTACTCATCACATAAATCCTCAAACAACTCAGGCTCTTTTGGTGCTTGCAAGTCCTCATTACGCATCCTCCGTTTCTTGAAATGGCTCTCATAATAGCCTTTCTCTTGCAGGCCTTGCAAATATTGGATAGCTAACTTTGCCCATTTGAAGTGGATGGCCGAACCACTCTCAATAACCACAGGGCTAAACTCTTTCACATACGCCTTGGCAAATGCTGTAGTGATCTCCATGTTTGTGGGAGGACACTTTTGGTACACTGATGAAACAACATCAGATGCTCGTAGACATCAATGTGGATATGTTTACATTTGATGCGATACTGATTGGGATCCTTGGCATGCTTGAAAACACTGAAACACTCCACGTCAGTCAATTGATCCCACCTCAATAGTTTCAGATCAACATCTTCCATGGAGAGGCCATAATCTATATTGAACTTTGCCATGGTTTGACAGAACTTTCTTTGTCTTGGATAGACTACCTTAGGAGCTTTCCACCGGTCTACATACATGCAATGGGAGAAATAAGTAAAAGAGACAAAGAGAGAAGATAGAGATTGAAGAGGGAAGCATAAAGAGAGAAGATAGAGACTGAAGAGGGAAGCATAAAGAGAGAGAGAGAGAGAGAGAGAGAGAGAGAGAGAGAGAGAGAGAGAGAGAGAGGATACTAGAACTTGTCAAAGTGCTCCTTCCCTTCCCTGGCATGTGACATCATACTAGACTGACAACCAAATTGCAATGGAGAGGTCTTGCTATCAAGTAATTTCACCCTTTTTTGGCATGGTGGAGAGCTAGACTCAGCTCTTTGAGGATGTGTTCCTCTTGCTTCCTTCCCCTAACAAAATCTGGCCTCTTTTTGGGCTTGGTTGTCTTCCCCACTCTCCCCTGCTTGCTTGCGGCCCCCACCTTATTTATGACTCCATAACTCTCTGTAATGCCTACAAAAAACCTCCTTTCTACCTCAGGAATTTTCCATGCGAGTAGTCAAATCTCCTTTCTACCTTAGAAAATCGCATACGAGTAGTGAAATCAAAAAATTGCAACATTAGCTATCTTACTGCACACTTCCTTAATGGCAACAAATAGCTTTACTTCTATAGCATGAGTAGCTTCTTCCTCGGTCTTTAGAGTGCCATTCTTGGAATTTGCTTGCTTTTTCTATGACCACTAACCCAGTTACAAGACTCTGAATGATTAGGGTACAATCAAGGGTGGTGGTGACACTACTGAATGTCATGACCCATGTGCAAGCACAAAAGGCCCCAAAAAATGTCAGAGAACCTCTAACTAAGTCTTCTACTTGTATGTCAAGAAGAAAAACAAGGGCTAAGAAAGTGGGGCAAGGAGACTCTAGTGTGGTGATACAATATGGTTATGTGATGAGGGAATAATTGATAGTGCATCCACCGAGTCCAAGCCAAGAGAATGTGTTACCAAAACAAAAGGAAGTGGTGATACAAGAAGAAGCTGAACTAATCATTGAACCCAAAACACTTAGAGGGGCAAGTGAGTGCCCAAAAGGGAATAGAGAAACTCGAGGTCACACGAGCCCTTGTTCAGAAAAGCCACAAGAATTTTGATAAATGTCAGCAAGACAATCAGGCTACTCAAACAGTCTATCCTTGAGGAAACACTACGTGGGAATCAAAACAGTTAAATGTGTTAGATCCTATGGAACACAATGAGGGTGAGATCGACTCTCAAGAAGGAGGGAGGAATGCTTTATTCTCAAGGATGTTTAAGGAAAGAGGAGACTAGCCTCTATATGACTCGATAAATCCTAACCTAGAGTCATATGATAATGATATTAATCAAGTCCAAACACCTGAGGATGTAGCAGAGCTGACAATGTTTCTCTTTATAAAAATTAAAATACCAATTGGAATCTGTGGAAGGAAGAATGCAAGCCAATCCACCAACCAATGAAGAATTACCCTTGTAGGTCAAGGAAGATTTGGAATTAGTAAAGAAGGGATGACCTACCACCAAAACTACTTCAAATTCAGTTAACCAAATGGGAAAGTATAATGAGAGTGATGACATGAATGAAATGCTTCTAGTGGTGCATAAGGGTTATCAAACTCTGGTGATCCTAGATGGTGGAGCGAGAATGGGGGTTGTCACTGAGGGAGCTTGGTGGAGTGAGCTTTTCTTGGCTACCCTATATCTCTACTTTGAACACCCTCTCTCTAACTCTCCCCACCACCATCTCCTCCCACCACCTCCTAGCCCAGTCCCTCGCCTCCAACCTAGCTCCTCCCTTTCTCTCTCTATCTATTATCATCTCTCTCTCTCTCTCTCTCTCTCTCTCTCTCTCTCTCCTACCACTCTTTCCCTCTGTCTTGTCTCTCTCTCCCTCTCTATTCTAGCACACTCTCATCTCTCCGTCTCCTCTATCTCTCTCTTTCCAACCATCTCACATCTCCCCCTCTCTTCTCTTTCTCTGACCATCACTCTCTTCTCCCTCTCATCTCTCTTCTCTTCTCTCTCTCCTACCATCTCTCTCTCTCTCTCCCCTTACATTCTTTTTTCTCCCACCCTCATCTCTCTCTACTACCATCTCTCTATCTCTCCCTCTTTTCTCTCTCCTACCATCTTTTTCTCTCTCTCTCCCTTGTCTCTCTTCTCTCTTATCTTACTCTCTCTCTCTCTCTCTCTCTCTCTCTCTCTCTCTCTCTCTCTCTCTCTCTCTCTTCCCCCCCTACCATCTCTTTCTCTCTCCCTTGTATCTTGTCTCCCTCTCTCTCCCCATTCCTCCCTCCTTTTCTCTCTGTCACCCTTAACCCACTCCCCTCCTCTATTTTATTCACTATCTCTCCCTTTCCAACTCATTTTCATTCTTGTTTCTTATCAATCTCGTTGTCTTTGGATTTTTCCTATGACATTATAAGGGAGATATCATCCTCTCTCTCTCTTCATGTTCTCTATTTCTTGTCCATGTTGTCACCTCTTGCATCTCTCTTGCTTTTCATGTTCTCTCTCTCTTATCCTTTTGATCATTTGAGGCTATAAACTCATCATTCATTTATTAACACAGTACACATAACTTCATTTTACCCCTATAGATCCTTTGTGTCACATAGGTTGTAATGCCTGTGAGACCGACGGGCAGACCGGATGGCTCAGTGGGAGAGGACGCCCATGCGGAGTCATGGGTGGCCAGGCTAGTGTGGACGGCAGGCCACACACTATATAGCATGGGGGATGAGGGGCAATCCTCATTCTTCCTCTATGGCTGGGGTGGTGAGCCAGGGGCCGTCCCCTCCTGTGGTAGCACCCGTAGAGTAGCGGCATTACAGGTATCTAACATTGGTATCAGAGCGTCGGTTCGATTGGGTCGTCAGGATCCGCGCGTGACCGGGGGACCGGAGCCCACTCAATGGTTTTCAGCCATCCAAAATCTCATCCTTATCTCCAATGGAGTGTGTGGAGGGAGGCGGCCAGAATTGAAGGGAAGAATTCTCTCTCTCTCTCTCTCTCTCTCTCTCTCTCTCTCTCCATCGCACACAACAAAGCGAATTGCAGGTAAGCATTTCATTTTTTTTTCTGCTTTGAAGCTTGTCTGCGAAAAATGGTGTAGAGAATGTAACGTAAGTGCCGCTGGAGCCTACGTTGTGCAAGGGGGGGGCGAAATGCTACTGTAGGCACTGGCCTACGTTATGCAGCACAGTAGCGAGAGAATGGCTATAGAGGAGAGGCGGCTGAGCTTGTCAAAACGGTCGGCCGTGAAGAGTTGAGACGTCTTTTACAGAGGTGTGCGTGGATGCGAAGCCAACCAGGCGGCGCAGACGGCTGTTTTGCAGAGGGGGGTGAAGACCACCTGTAATTTGCCTGCTGGAGCATTGCGTGCGTCGTTTGAGGGGGGGCGAAGACCACCTGCGGTGGCCAGGCCATAGCCCGGCCAGCGCGGCCAGCCAGGCGCGCGATGGCCAACCGGGCGGCGGCCAGCGCAGCCATCGCGGCCAACTAGGCGGCGGCCGGCGGCCAGCCAGGCCAGGCGACGGCCAGCCAACCAACGCATGCGGGTGGCCAGCCCCGACAAAAATAAATAAATAAATAAATAATTTTATTTTTGTTTTTTTTGTTAATCAAACGGACCCTCTCTCCCAGCTGTGGAGGGATAATCCCGGCAAGGGATAAGTGTTTTCGGAGATTAATTTTTGTTATCAGTTGTTGCAGGTATTTTTTTTTCTCTCGGATCGGAGCATCCCAAAGTAGCGACGCTTGTAGAGGCTCGCAGCGCAACACAAATCGACAGGCGACCGTAAGGGGGGTGACTATTCTCTCTCCACCACCACTGCTCATTTTATTAGCGTTTTTTTTTGTAATTTCTGAGTTCTTGCATTGTTTTTTGCAAGAATTAAAGATGTCTGCTAGGTAGGCGTAGTGTGTTCCACCGCCTTCTACTTCTCTAGGTTTTTCAGGTCTCTTATCCTCGATCGCGGGTTTGACCCCGACCGAATTGTCAGGCCGTACATGCCCTGTTCGGTCCGGAGTGCGCTCGTCGATCACGCGTGATCCGCCAGCGCCCTCCTCGTCTATTGACCCCGCCTTAGGACCTAGCGAGCCCGCACAGCGGCCGCATTAGCAGATGACCCCTTTCTGGCAGATGAGCCAGAGGACATGAACACCGACGTCGCCGAGGGGACCGAGGAGGACCTCTTGGAGTACGACGACGATGATTATGACCTATTGGACCCTGCCGACGTCTTGACAGAGACGGAGCTCTCTAGTGGACTTTAAATATCTTAATGCCAAATTGAACAATATGGGTAAAGTCCAGGCTGATTTAGTCACGATGCTACAGAGCATCTCCACACGGTTAGATGCACTGACAGCCGCCTCAGCTAGTACTCCGACTCCTCATGGTAGCCGAACTCCTGCGACACGGGTGAGTGTAGCCTCGCCAGTGGTTGCAGGAGTACAGGCCGGTGCGCCTGCACGGCCGTCCGTAGCGACAGCTTCGTCGTTATTAAAAGACTTAAAGCCGCCTAGTTTTGGTGGCGAGGAGAAGGAGAGAAACAAGGGCTCGGTCAATATGTTTTTAGCGAAGTGGTCAGATTTGCACGCGCTGCGACAACAGCCTAGCCGTATACAGCCCGTAGAGGCTAGCCTCTCATTAACCGGTAAAGCGCACAAGTGGTGGATGAGTTTGACAACCCGTCCTGCCACTTGGACAGAGTTTGAAACGATGTTTCGAAAAGAATTTTTGCCTCTTAATGAGGCAGAGAGAAGCTGGGAGTTATGGGACAAGTGCTCGATGGAGAACAAATCCCTAACTCGGTACATCTCAGACTATAGGGAGATAGTACTCAAGCTAAAGGGAATCGATGCATTCCAGACATTGCGAGGCTTTAAGAGAGGCCTCAAAGATGATTACCTTGAGTACGTAGAGCCCTTACAGCCTAAAGACTTAGCAGAGGCAATTAAGTATGCGCAGATATTTGATGACATCAAGCACCGTAGTGCGCGTGGTGGTTCTAGCAGGGCCGAAGGTAGTGAAAAGAGGAGGTCAGGTCTTAAAAGAAAAGGGTTCCGCAGTGATAAACAAGGTGATAGGACGGACCAGGAAGGACAGGGTGGTCATTGGTCTAAAAAACCGCTACCATCGAAAAAGAAAAGAGACAGCGAAATCCAAAAGAAAGAGCAGTATATTAAAGTGCGAAAGGAAAATCGCTGCTTTAATTGCAATGATGTAGGGCACATGAAGGCTGAGTGTCCAAAGCCTAAAGCCAGCACGAGTGGCAACGAGCCCAAAAAAGATGGTAAATCTTCTAGGCAGTTGCATACAGTGCAGAGACTCCCTCTCAGTTCCGCAGAGTTCAGAGAGGTGACAGTGTGTCATTGTGATGAGCATCACGCTTGTTCAGTGACACCAGCGATGTGGCAGCCTACTGTAGGTCCGCATGACATGGTGCGTATGTATGGCACCATAGGTGGCCGTAGAGTCACAGTTTTTATTGATGATGGAGCTAGCCACAACTTCTTGAACTACTCGTTAGTCAAGAAGTTGGGGTTGACTGAGACCCGGAGTGATCATGAGTATAATACTGTTGGCCCAATGGATATGACAAAACGGTATGGAATACCGTAGTATTGGGGGTCCCATTATCTATGCAGGACTACGAGGCTCCGCTTGACTTTCAGGTCATGCACTTAGCCAGAGTAGGCGTATATCTAGGCAGGGAGTGGCTGTATGGCTTGGGCCCTAGTCTAGCTCGGAATTACTTACATAATACGCTATGTTTTGAGCATGGAGGTAGAGTCATTACCCTGCAGGGAGACCGTACTGTCCCCGCCACACCACTTATTTCCTCCATGGAGCTGTGTGCAGCGGTCCGTAGAGACCACATAGCAGAGGTATATGCTTGTTACCCTCTTTTAAATTATGTTTCTGTAGATGAAACTGTAAATGATGTTTACGTAGACAAACAAGAAAAACAAAATAGCCTTGGACGAGACCCACTGTTTGAAAACCCTGTTTGGCATGCATGCGATTCAAACAAGAAAAAATCCAAGGTGAAAGAGACATTAAAGAAAAAGTACGTAGATACTTTAATGAATTTATTAGAGGAATTTCAGGATATTTTTCCTGATGATCTACCAGATGGTTTACCACCATCTAGAGAAGTAGACCATGGCATCGAAGTTATGCCAGGATCAAAACCTATAAGCAAACCTGCTTATAGGTTAAGCCACTCCGAGGCACAGGAGGTGGAAAAACAATTAACGGAATATTTGAACAAAGGCTTTATTCGGCCTAGTTCAAGATCGTGGGGGCATCGCCTATTCTTCTGGTAAAGAAGAAAGACGGATCTATGTGGATGTGCATAGACTATAGGGCTCTTAATCAGATAACGATTAAGAATAAGTATCCAATGCCACGCATGGATGAGTTGTTTGATCAACTCTATGGATTGAGATACTTTACAAAAATAGACCTGAGATCTGGGTATCATCAGGTTAGAATTAAACAAGAAGATGTTGCGAAGGCAGTATTTAGAACCCGTTTCGGACATTCTGAGTTTTTGGTTATGCCATTTGGGCTAACCAATGCTCCAGTGATGTTTATGACACTGATGGACAGCATTTTACGTCCATATCTTGGAAAATTCGTAGTAGTTTTCCTAGATGATATTCTTGTGTACAGTAAGACATAGAAAGAACACATAGAGCATTTGCGTCTACTGTTCAAGTTGTTGCGAGAGCACAAACTATTTGCAAAGAAGAGCAAATGTGAATTTTTTGAAACAGAAATTCACTACCTTGGCCATATTATATTCGCCGATGGTACGCGGATGGAGCCAGAAAAAGTAGAGGCTATTCTTAAATGGCCAGCGCTGCCGAAGAATCTCGAGGAACTGCAGATTTTTCTTGGCATGTCGGGGCTCTACCGATAGTATGTAAAGGACTACGCGAAGATCGCAATCTCGTTGACTGTGACCAGCTACGGTCAAAAACTAAAAACATTAGTTGGGGGGAAGCCCAACAGAAGAGCTTTGATAAGCTCAAGGTGACCGTAGCAGTTGCACCTGTTTTGACTATTGTCGATCCAAATGAGCCGTTTGTCTTGGAAACAGACGCTAGGAATGAGGCCATTGGGGCCGTACTTATGCAAAGGGGACGCCCAATTGCATTTGAGAGTAAAAAGTTAGATCGTGCACAGCGTAACTACTCGGCTTACGAGCGAGAGTTACTAGCGATAGTTCATGCACTGAAAAAGTGGAGACACTATTTATATGGTGCTACTTTTGAGGTCCGGACGGACCATGAAAGTCTGAAATGGCTTTCAAGTCAAAATGAACTGAAGGGTAGAAAAGCTCGGTGGGTGGAAATTCTACAAGAGTTTAACCTTCAGATACGTTACCAGAAAGGTAAGTATAACATGGTGGCAGATGCACTTAGTCGCATGCCACAGATTAATGAACTTAGTTTCACAGTCTTCAAGAATGATTTCTTGGAGTCACTACGTGGATTATGTGAGCATGATCCATCTTTTACAGAGGTCTGGCGCGCTGTACGCGTACGCACTTCTTCATAGACGCGACCACCTCCCTCGTTGCTAGTCCGGAGAGACTGGCCGAAGGTGGAAGGGAAGCGAGAGTTAGTCCGGAGAGACTAGCCGTGTCTTCTGGGTATAGTTTGGAGCCGGAGAGCTCTGACGTAGACCCTTCATCACCTTTGACTGCCACGGCTTCAAAGGGGAGTGATAAACTTCGTCGGGGGGAGAAATATACTAATTACTCTATATTGACGACGGGTACTTACTCTACAAGGGTAGAGTATGTGTACCAACTATTGGTGACTTTCGGGCCCAAATTCTTAAAGAAAGTCATGATAGTCCAAGTGCGGGTCATCCTGGGATTCAGAAGACCTATGCACTAGTAAAAAGATAGTTTTATTGGCCTAGTTTGTTTAAGGACGTCCAGACTTATTGCAACGGGACCTTTAATTTTCTTGAAGAGAATAATCAAAAGACTCATAAAAATTATATCAAATATCAAAGCAACTACTTGAATTAAATTAAAAATTAAGGCATATGACAAAACATAAGACAAGAGATAGAAATACATCACCATCAACACAAGGCAACACAAGACTGGGTGCAATCTTCCCCCCCCAACGTGAGTGGCTTCTTCTCGCATGGGTATTTTTATATATTCCAAAAAGCAGGCTTTAAGCCAAAAATAAAGTATACATCCATATTTGGACTTTGCCATTTAATTAGCCTTTGTCCTCAATTAACCTTTGTCCTCAATTAACCTTTGTCCTCAATTAACCTTTGCCATTTAATTAGCCTTTGTCCTCAATTAACCTTTGTCCTCAAACCTTCTAAGGTTTGCACTATTTTTCTAATTCAATAATCTAACTTGTGCACATATACACATTACAAAATAAATCAACTAATGCTCATACGCACACTATACAATAAATTGACACGTGCACACACACACATCACACTGATGTCAAAATAATTTCAAATGCCATAATACAGCCACAAAATATTGTGAGATCGGTCCACACGCCATGACTCAATCCACCATCCGTGCGACACCTAAATCGGTACCCTCGCACTGTGCAACACCTAAATCGGTACCCTTGCACACCTCATCACCTAAACTCATAAACATAAACCATGTCAGTAGTAACAATCAATTGACATCACATCAATCAATCCTAACGTGTTCATGATGAGAAATAGGCATCATAAAAAATATATAAATCAAATATTAAATGACCATGATTATCATTCAAATAACATGGGTCATAACAGTCCTCCCTGTTGGGAATCAACTGTCCTCAGTTGCATAATCAATGAGTGGATGGCTTCATGGTACAAGTGGAGGATAAGATCATCACATCAAACAATTTCTGAAAATAAAACCAAACAAGTGAACGCATGTAAAAGGGATCTAAGTGTCCCATATCACATAGGTACCTTCCACATACAAACACTCGCTCTGGTGAAAGATAGAAGACATAGATACGTCTGGGGTAGGTATGTAAAACCAATCTAATGTCCCATACCATAGATTAATTCCACACGACACTACCTTAAGAATAGAAGTTTGAGACGGAGTAGCTAATTCCCTCTTAAACTTTCATTCCGACATAACTTTTCTCTATCCTCAAAATTAAACTACAAGTCTTATTGCAAAAATGAATTAGGTCGAAATGGAAATTCTTATCAACTTAAGATTGAAAAATAATCACTTACCTTACTGTCAATAACTTGATGAATTCTGGGGATTTGTTCTTGATCTTAATCTTGATGAATTCTCGAGATTTGTTTTTGATCTTGATCTTAATCTTGATGAATTCTCGAGATTTGTTTTCGATCTTAATCTTAATCTTGTAATTGTCTAACTAAATTTCAAAAATTATAATCTTTGAATAGGTCTATAATTCTTGAATTTGTGAATCTTTACTTGTAAACAATGAAATCTAAAGGAGATCTTAAGCTTAATCTTAAACTTGAAATCAGAACTTGAATAATGATAGACATCTTGTGCCTGAGTTGATAGCAAGAACTTGATATACTAGTAATTAATCTTGGCTTAGATTAAAAATACTTGAATTGATAAAAATTGAGAGATTAGTCTTTAATTAATCATAATTATAATTCTTGAATAAATCTTGTTCTTAAGGGGTTTAAATCTTGTGGTTGAATATATCTTTGACTTAGCAATTCTTGGTCTAGAAAGAATCTTGTACTTGGATAGATCTTAAACTAGAACACTTGAAAATTTTAAACAAAACTTTACTTGAAAGAATCTTGTACTCAGATAGATCTTAAACTAGAACACTTGAAAATTTAGATAAAACTTTACTTGAATTGTTATAAACTTCGTAATTGTGATTGGTATACAACTTAAGCTTGGTTTCTAGTCACTTAAGAGCTATTTCTTTACTTTTCTCATCATCACTAAATTTGATGGTGAAGCAATTGATAACTTGAATCAAAGACTGGAGAAACTTGCTTGGATCTTGAATCTACAAATTGGTCTTAATCTTCTATGAAATGTCTAGCAATCATTTTTACTTGAATTTGGCAACAAGATCTTGAAGATAACTTTTGCTAATCTTGTCTCGATCTTTCTAATTAGGTCACTGTATCTAAAATTCTTTTCATGAACTAAAGTTTTCTAACTAGGTCTAGAAACAAAGAATATTCAGAAAACAGATACAAAAGCAAACAAGAAATTGTATAAATAATTTTTAACACATACCTCCACCTTTGGTTACTGTGTCGAATCCGTCAACTTCGTCGGTGTCAAGCTGTTCCTGAATAGTACGATGAATAACTTACGATGGTGCGGATATTCACCCATTTCTTGACAATTAATAAGAATAGAAAAAAAATTAAAAACAAGAGAGAAGATAGGGTTTCTTATCTCATATGGAATGTCGAGCTAGATGTAGTTGGTTATCACATCAGTCTGACACACTGAAGATCTCCGATTCGAACCCGGGCGAAGCCACCACTGTTATGACCCATGTTATTTGAATGATAATCATGGTCATTTAATATTTGATTTATATATTTTTTATGATGCCTATTTCTCATCATGAACACGTTAGGATTGATTGATGTGATGTCAATTGATTGTTACTACTGACGTGGTTTATGTTTATGAGTTTAGGTGATGAGGTGTGCAAGGGTACCGATTTAGGTGTTGCACAGTGCGAGGGTACTGATTTAGGTGTCGCACGGATGGTGGATTGAGTCATGGCGTGTGGACCGATCTCACAATATTTTGTGGCTGTATTATGGCATTTGAAATTATTTTGACATCAGTGTGATGTGTGTGTGTGCACGTGTCAATTTATTGTATAGTGTGCGTATAAGCATTAGTTGATTTATTTTGTAATGTGCATATGTGCACAAGTTAGATTATTGAATTAGAAAAATAGTGCAAACCTTAGAAGGTTTGAGGACAAAGGTTAATTGAGGACAAAGGTTAATTGAGGACAAAGGCTAATTAAATGGTAAAGTCCAAATATGGATGTATACTTTATTTTTGGCTTAAAGCCTGCTTTTTGGAATATATAAAAATACCCACGCGAGAAGAAGCCACTCACGTTGGGGGGGGAAGATTGCACCCAGTCTTGTGTTGCCTTGTGTTGATGATGGTGATGTATTTCTTTCTCTTGTCTTATGCTTTGTCATATGCCTTAATTTTTAATTTAATTCAAGTAGTTGTTTTGATATTTGATATAATTTTTATGAGTCTTTTGATTATTCTCTTCAAGAAAATTAAAGGTCCCGTTGTTTGCAGTGGTATCAGAGCTTTGGTGAAATTTAATTTTCTTGAAGGCGGTCAAAAGAGGTGAAAGAGACAAAAACAGAGGTGAATTTTGGTAGATTTTGGTAAAATTTCTTGAATTTTAATTGAAGAAGAACACGTTTAGGGATTTTTCTTTATGGATGAAATAAAGGTTGTTTTTAACCATTGGGTAATAAATCTCCATCAAGCTATTGCCCAAAGGATAAAATAAAGGTGGTAAACCATCTGAGAAACCACGAAACCTCTCTCAAAATTGAAAAGCGGTTTTGCTAAATTCTTAACCTCTTTGTGATCTGTCTGTGTATGGATGGGTTTCAAAATTGATAGCCAATCCTGCTTAGCTTTCCAATTGCTAAACCATTGAGGGAGGAAGCAATCTATAATAGACGGTTGAGAAATATTCAAGAGTCTTTTCAAAATTACTTTGTTTTTTTTTTATAATTCCTCCTCCTCTCCTCTGCGCTGCGCTGGGTGGGCGTAAGCTTAAAGTTATATATATATATATATATATATATATATATATATATATATATATATATATATATAATTCCCAATCTCTCTCTCCCTCCTTCGTACCAGGGCGGCAGGGGCAGCGGCTTCTCTTTCTCCATCCGGCTGGCGACGACGACGAATTCAGGGAGGGCAGAAAATTTTCAGGCTGCGCAGGAGGCGTGCGCTGAATTTTTTTTTATATTATTCTTCTCCTTGCGCGCGGCGCGGGTAGTGTCGAGGAGAGGTTTGATAGCTTAAATTTATAAAGCATAATATATATATTTTTTACTGTAATTTTTTTTCTCTCCCTCCTTCATAACCGGGCGGCCAGCGCTGAGAATTGAGGAATTTTCAGATAAATGATGCTTAAAGCTTTAATTATTACAAAGCTTATATTTAAAAGCTTTATAAGCTTCAAATGTTTAATTTTTATTTCTATATTAGATGCTGTGAATTCTTTAGTGGACTGTTTCCTTTTTACGCTCCAGCGTTTAGCATGCCAGGTTACAAGTTTTATAGTAAAAGCTTTATATATATATAAGTTGCAAATATTGAAATCATTATGCACTAATTATAATTTTCTCCAAAGTTTTTTTAAACAAATTTACGCTAAACTTTATGAATTCCAAGATGATTGAATTCACCTAATCATTTCATTTAGGCCTTTATTAAGTTTGGGTTTAATTATGCGTTAGATTTAAATTAGTAGAAAATCATGTTAAGTAAAGCTTCTATTAATAAGCTTAATTAAGAAACTCTTTGAGCTTTAATTAATAAAGCTTTAATTTTAAAAGTACATGGATTATTTCTTGAAAAAAAAAATATGCATTTTGTGTATTGAGCTAACTTGGCTCTGATACCACTGCACAACGGGACCTTTAATTTTCTTGAAGAGAATAATCAAAAGACTCATAAAAATTATATCAAATATCAAAACAACTACTTGAATTAAATTAAAAATTAAGGCATATGACAAAACATAAGATAAGAGAAAGAAATACATCACCATCAACACAAGGCAACACAAGACTGGGTGCAATCTTCCCCCCCCAACGTGAGTGGCTTCTTCTCGCGTGGGTATTTTTATATATTCCAAAAAGCAGGCTTTAAGCCAAAAATAAAGTATACATCCATATTTGGACTTTGCCATTTAATTAGCCTTTGTCCTCAATTAACCTTTGTCCTCAAACCTTCTAAGGTTTGCACTATTTTTCTAATTCAATAATCTAACTTGTGCACATATGCACATTACAAAATAAATCAACTAATGCTCATACGCACACTATACAATAAATTGACACGTGCACACACACACATCACACTGATGTCAAAATAATTTCAAATGCCATAATACAGCCACAAAATATTGTGAGATCGGTCCACACGCCATGACTCAATCCACCATCCGTGCGACACCTAAATCGGTACCCTCGCACTGTGCAACACCTAAATCGGTACCCTTGCACACCTCATCACCTAAACTCATAAACATAAACCACGTCAATAGTAACAATCAATTGACATCACATCAATCAATCCTAACGTGTTCATGATGAGAAATAGGCATCATAAAAAATATATAAATCAAATATTAAATGACCATGATTATCATTCAAATAACATGGGTCATAACACTTATGTGCTGAAATGCAGTAAGTGCCAGGTCAATAAACATGAACGTCTTAAGGTTGGAGGACTACTCCATCCGCTGGAGATTCCTTAAGGTAAATGGGAAAGCATTTCCATGGATTTCATTACCGGTTTACCCAGGGAATGACTCGGTGTGGGTGGTAGTGGGGACAGGTTAACTAAAATGGCAAAGTTTATCGCCACGAAGAAAACTGTTAAAATGCCAGAGTTGGCAAAACTCTTTATTGAACATCTCTACAAGCTATATGGCCTGTCCCCAGATATAGTGTCGGATAGAGATAGAAAGTTCAACAGTCATTTTTGGAGGGAAGTCTTCAAAAAGTTGGATACTACTCTGAGTATGAGTACGGCAGATCATCCAGAGTCTGATGGTCAAACTGAAAGAGTTAACCAAATTCTAGATGATATGTTGCGTTCTTAAATTAGTAAGAAGCAATCTAATTGGGAAGAGTACTTGCCCTTATTGGAGTTTGCCTATAACAGCTCCAAACACTCAGCGACGACTATGGATTTACACCATTTACACCATTCATGTTAATGTATGGATTCCAGCCGAGATCTCCGATGGCTCTGTAGGCCTAGAAAAGGAGAAGATTCAATCTGTCAAGGATTTCCTTGAAGATATGAATGATATGCTCAGAGCCGCACGTGAGAGCATTCATAGCGCTCAGGATCGCGCTAAAACTTATGCGGATAAAGGACGTAGAAAGGTGACCTTTGCAGAAGGTGACTTGGTATTCCTGTGCAGTCAGAAACCATGAAAATGGAAAAGTGTGATAAACTTTCTCCGAGATATTGTGGTCCTTTTAAAATCCTTAAGAAGATTGGGGACCTAGCATATAAACTTGAGTTACCGAAGAGTTCTCAAGTCCATCCTGTCTTCCATGTCAGTAAAGGGAGAAATGAGTTCACGGTTAGAGAACGCAGTTTCTCCAGAGATTTTGGTGGACTTGATAGAGCCACCAAAGATACCACATGAACCTGAAAAGATTCTAGAGTATTGTGACAGACAAACCTGACATAAAGTGTACCAGGAGGTACTTGTTAAATGGACAGATAGGGATGAGGAGGTAGCTACCTGGGAACGCCGTAGTGCAATTTCCAAGAGGTTTCCCTAGTTTGTTTTCGAGGACGAAAACTCTTCTTAAGGGGGGGTAATGTCACGTAGGCTGTAACGCCTGTGTGACCGACGGCGGCGGCGGACCGGATGGCCAAGGACGTGGCCATCCGCCGGGGTTCAGTGGGAGAGGATGCCCATGCAGAGTCGTGGGCTGCCAGGCTAGTGTGGACGGCAGGCGACACACTATATAGCTTGGGGGATGAGGGGCAATCCTCATTCTTCCTCTATGGCTGGGTGGTGAGCCAGGGGCCGCCGTCCCCTCTTGTGGTAGCGCCGGTAGCGGCGTTACAGGTATCTAACACTTTGAGTCTGTAAACTTAACACTACCTTATTCATCTGCACAATACACACAATGTCAATACTTTATTAGTTTATTTGACATGTTGAGCACAAACATTGAAACTCTCAATCTTATTTTATTTCAAACCCCAACATGTATCTCTCTCTGCCTGTGTCTCTCTATTCCTATGTAAAATACATAATCATAAACAATTGTAAACCTAATCACTTGAATATTCGTAAACAATTATGTTCATTGAAATATAACAATGACATCTTCATCAAGACACCCTTCACAATGTCCTCTTCAGGATGAATACAAGCTATGTTCATGCTTAATTTGCACACTACCATAGCATAATCTCCACATCCTACATAAAGCTCTACAATCACTTGCCCTTCTTTTGCATGATTCTTCAAGAGGCTATCCCAAAACTCATATCTATGTTGACATCCACCTGCAAAGAAAACATTTCTCTAAATTTCACACAATATGAAACACCCATAATTTGGAGTACACATATGTTTATGCCTTACCTTGCCATGTAGTCCCATCTGAACATCTTCCCCAATGTATATTAGTGTAAGGATCAATGATATAATCAGGTGAAAATGGTTATGCATGGCCTGTTCCAACTATTATCATGAAGGTAGCGAGAGTATGTGTTTGCACAAGAGTATCAAAGATTTATTGTAATATAAACTGTTGTTCAATGGAAACCTTTTATGAGAATCATAAGCACCTCAATGTTTAATGTTACTCAACTCTTGTCCAAACGCTTTTCCAATCTTCATTGTACACTGCACATTCAAAAGGGTGTCTAATACGAAGCCATATTACTCAGCCTTACCTATCATGGTTGTCACTTGTTGATACAATACAAAGCCATATTGCTCTCAGCCTTACCTATCATGGTTGTCACTTGATACAATACGAAACCATACTGCTCAGCCTTACCTATCATGGTTGTCACTTGATACATTGTACCAATAATAATAAGGGAGCATTGTCATCAAGGATGGTCTCACAAATCTTGAGCAATAAAGGGTTGTCTCCATCTACATGACATTGATGTGAAAACATGAGAATTCGTACCCAACGTAAACATAATAACACGTAAGGTTTTATTATTTTTTGAAAAATTCCTCTCGATCACTCACATGGTGGGATAATGTCTTCGGGAAAGCTATAAATGGAACCTCTTGTGGGCAACCTTATTAATGCAATCACATCTTGTGCTTGTATTGATACCTTTAATATTAAAGGTTAGGTTTTCCTCTTTCACACTTTATAACATATCTTAAATGAAGCCATATTTGGTAGTGATGTGTGTGAACACACTAGGACCAGCCGGGGAGCTTTTTCCCTCTTTAGGAGGTTTTTTCCCCCGTGCTAGTATACACCCACTTGGGCTATACTTTTCTTTGTAAAGCACACACTCATTATCTATCTATCATCTCATTGTGTGCTCTCTTGAGATTTTCCACTGTGTGTGTGTGTGTGTGTGTGTGCGTGCGCGCATTCTTGCAACCACAATAGATATAGTGAGGAGTTCTCTAAGAATTGGGGAGAAGAGTTAAGCTGGATAATGCTACAAGCACCTCAAGAACCATAAGTGAGCGCCATGAAATACCCAACTCACAAGATTAGAAAGAAGGAAAAGAAACAAAGCATTGAGTGAATCCGAATGGGAAACAAAAAAGGCATTAGCAAAAAAGGAGGAGAATGAGGAGGAGCCGGACTTATAGGAAAGGCTCCCAATCATTATAAACCTTTGATGTAAATGAAAGGAAAGTAGTTCACCTAAGGGTGCAATGCTCAAAGGGTGTGAATAAACAAGAGTTTCATATTCAAATCGACTTGCAAAGGTGAAAGAGGTAGATATTACAAAGCCTGGTGAAGATGCCAAACCAATCTTTATTGCCACAAACCTAACCCTACAGGAGGAAGAGGAATTGATTACTCTTTTGAAAGAGTTTAAGAACTTCTTCTTTTGGAACTATAAGGGCATAAAGAGCATGCCATCAAAAGTGGTTTATCACACCATCCCTATCATGGAAGGCTCAAGGCCAGTCAAGCAACATTCTTACCAAATTATAATTATACCCAAGAAAATGGAAAGCTTTGTGTGTGCATAGATTTGAAAAAAGTGAATGTGTCCATCCACACAGGGATCATTATCCCCATTTCCATACATAGAGCATGTTTTGGACTTACAATTTCCATACATATTGGACTTACAATTTCCTAGATGGATCATGGGGATAAAATCATGTATCCATTATCTTGGAGGACCAACACAAAACAAATTTCACCACCACATAGGAAATCTTTGCATACAAGGTCATGCCTTTTGGATTGACCAACGCTTCTACAACATTCCAGAGGTTGATGAGAACAACTTTTAAAGACTACTTGTAAAAGTGGTTGGAAGCATTCACATTGATGATCTCTGTGTATATTTGTAATGGTAGACAGAGCATTTAGCTTACCTGAGAAAAGTGTTTGAAAGGTGTCAATTATATCGTAGATCTTTGAACCCTATGAAATGCCAAAGCATGGAGCTATATTGGGCATATAGTGTCCAAGAATGAGATTTCTACTTATTATTGATAACAAGGTAAAACTCAAATTGGAGTTCCCACCACCTACCAATCACAAAGGGGCGCAATGGTTTATGAGTCACATAGGCTATTACTGCTAGAGATTCATTATGTTATATGCTAATATAGCTAGGCCATTGTGCAAACTTTTGATTGTCTTCAAATGGACCGAGAAATGTCAACAATAAGCTCGAAGAGGGCATTAGCCAGTGCACCTATCTTGAGACCACTGAATTAGGACATCATGTTCCACGTGCACATTGATGCCTCAAATTTTACAATTGGGTGTGTTTTGGCACAACCAAAAGAGCATAAACTAGACTATCCAATATGCTTTGCAAGTTGATAGCTCAATGAAGCTGAGATAAACTACACCACAATGGACATGGAAGGATTAGACATGGTATATGTATTTAAGAAGTATAGACACTATGTACCAGCTAATAAGTTTGTATTCTTTGTGGATCATTAAAAGCATTGTTGTATCTTGGTAAAAAACCTTGTATGACTGGATGAATTACCCGCCACCATCACTAGTTGTTACTCTACTAATGGAGTTAGACTTTACTATCATAGTAAGAAAAGGTTCACAACCTGTATTGGCAGATCACATGTCAAGAATACCTAATGGAAAACCTACCATTGATGTTGATGATGAACTGCTAGATGTTGTGCTGTTCAAGTTAGATCTAGTACCAAAATGGAGTGGAGGAATCTCTGAATATCTTGCCTTGGGATTTTGGAGTGGAGTAATCTCTGAATATCTTGCCTTGGGATTCCCACAGGACAGGCTATTGAATAAGGATAAGATGCAATGACTTACTAAGTTGGCAGCACCTTACCAATTGATAGTAGGTCAATTGTATAGGCTAGGTAAAGATCATGTGCTAAGATGGTGTGTCAGAGAGGATGAGTTCCTAGCAATTTTTGAAGACGCTCATAGTGGGATTACTAGTGGTGGACATTTTGCAGGCGAAGTAACTAATTGTAAGATCTTGCAAGCCAGATTATGGTGGCCAACTATGTTTGGTGACACCATGGAATTTATCAAACATTGTGATGAATGCCAGTGTTTTAACATTCCTCATGGAAAAGATAGGATGCCTTTGGTTCCGATGAAAAATGGGGAATAAACTTTGTTGGACCCATTAGCCTTGTTGCACATCAAATGTAAGCTCGATATATAATTGTTACCACTCACTATTTCACTAAGTGGGTTGAAGCAAAAGCCACACGGAAGGTGGATGCTCTTACAAATATATGAGCATATCATATCAAGATTTGGGTGTCCCCTAAAGCTGGTTAGTGATAAGGGCTCCCATTTCATCAATGAGGCCATTGAACATCTATTGATTGGAATTTTGGTGGTGCATTGAAAATCATCATCATACTATCTCCAAGCCAATGGATAGGTAGAAAGTATTAATAAAGTCCTTTATGGTAGCCTAACCAATAGTGTAGAAGATTATTAAATGATGGGAGTACAAGTTAACAGTAGCAATGTGGGCCTATAGGACTTCCTATGAGGTAGCCATAGGACAAACTCCTTCTCGGCTCACCTACTCTACGGGATTGAGGAAATGATGTTTATGGAATATCTAGTGCCAAGCTTGAGGATAATAGTGAAAGAACATCTTAGGGAGAATGCTCTAGCCAAGAGGTTAATTGAGTTGGAAAAGCTTAATGATACTAGAGTTGTGCTTCTCCCATGGGATGATTTTTAGAAAAGCTTAGACACAAAAGATGGGTTGATAAAAACCTAAAAAACAAAAGATCTACTTGGTACTTATATATGGAGTCGGTTCGTCTAAAAGAAAAAATATATAATATTGGGGCTAGGGTCATTTAGGGTTATAGAGCTCACCTCACAAGGTGTGACTCGTATCAAAACCATTGATAGAGTAGAGATGCAAGGCTACGTAAATGGTAACAAACTTAAAAAAAATATTATGGACCCTTAACCCAAGATATGTTGGAACAGTCACACAAAAAGAAATAAGAAAAGCTGAAACAAGAGAGACTTTGTAAAGAGACATAAGACGAGGCTAAGGAAAGAGCTACCAAAGCCAAGGCAAAACAAAATGGTGGCTTCACTTTAAGAGTAAACATGGCTACTCTAACCTTGATCGAAGAAGATGACCTTGAGAAAGAGCTTGCTCGTCTCAAAGTTGGCTCCCTTTTAAGGGAATAACCACAAATCTCCTTGCTATAATTGACTCAAGAGCAAGTCACAACTTACTCTTGTATGAAACATGGGTGAAACTAAACAAACTAGAACTAAACTAAATAAAAAAGAACTAGAATCAATTGTAGCCACTTTTACGGGTTGTGCATGCAAGAATAATAAGGGCCTTGGGAAGTTTAAAAGTTAATATATCCACCAAAAATAACCCTTAGCCATGTAAGGTTTTTGTAATTCTTACATAGTAGGTGCCTTGGAAGAAGAGATGCTGCTAGGATAGAGTTAGATTTTAGTAATGGGCTATGAAGTAGATTGGGAGCAAAGTACATCACTATCATCTAAAGGATCAAAATATATGTTACCATTATGGAGTTCATTAGACTCAAGCATCAATAATCTGAAGACTGAACAACCAAACCAACCAAGGAAGTTATTATGTCTCCTTGCTCCACAAACACCACAAGTTCCCCAAAGCAAGGGAGCCAATGTGTCAAAACAATGACAAGACTCCCACTCCACAGCAAACCTTTAAAAGCCAGAAGCCTCTTGTCTTATAAATGTTGGATCCCTAAACAACTATTGAAGGCATATGGATATCATGAAGAAAACAAAAATATTTGGGAACCTAAACAATGGGGCCATGAAGGCAAGTAATCTATGTAAGGACCTCACCATTGTGACCACATCGAAACCTAGCACTACTACAAAGCCAACTTAAAAAATAGGACAAAACAACAAAAGAAACAATGGGTCCCTGTCAAGTAATCAGCTCCTCAAAGCCAAATAACAAAAAAAAGTGTGGATACCCAAAAAGCAACCAAGTCAAAAACCAAATCTCACTAATCCTGGCTGGGAGTTCAAGGTTAAGTAAAAATGGTGATGTTAACTGATGTCTATTGAAGATGTGATTGGGAAGCCACAAGCATCTAAACAAAAGACACAAGAGCCTTCCTAATCTAACGTCACATCAAATGCCAATAAAACTGGGGTAAAATAGGAGAATCACATGATTCCTTGGACAAAGATGTCATAGCAGACACAAAAGAACACATCTCCAAAAGCAGGACATGTATACACAAGAACCTATTTATAGATTCTATGGAATGGCTAATTCAATGGATGGAGCAGGAGTTGTTGTGTTCCAACAAGGATGAACTACAAGTGCTACAAGTGCTATATTAATAGACCCCTTCTGCATCATCACGATATTCATCCAAATATGCTTGGGTTTAAGTGATTGAGGATCAGGCCAATAAAGATGGCATGAAGAACCTACAAAAGCAACTCTGGAGAACTAACTTACTAACTGAGTTCTAACACAACTAACAACCCCTCTGGAAGCCTCTCCACTCATAACTAGGACAAATTCATCATCGTGATTCTGTAGAATCACGCTCATGATTATTAACCCTCAGAATCACGTCACACCACATTTGACCAAATCTATCATCAGCTCCTCTGGGACCTCACAAGCCCATAAATATCAATTTCTATTTTCGTGATTCTGTATGAATCATAGTCGTGATTCTAAACTTTGCACAATCATGCCAAGAAAAAAGAACCAAAAATGTAAAATCTTAAGCCCCCAAGTTGTGTTGTGATTGCCTGTGCTTAAATTTCATTGGCTTGTTGCATTTCACCTAACGTGATTATCACTGTGATTCACTGACGTGATTATGGGGTCATAGTTGATGTGATCATAGCAATGGTAGGCCTGATCACGGCATACATACCCAAGTTTATAGGATTGTACCACGTGTCACTTTGCATTAACGCCCAGCCACCATGATCCCTCCAACTATAAATAGGTGTTTTGTCCTCCTCTTTTCATCATTTCTCTCATTTTTAAGTTTCTAAGCTTCCATGCTTTTCTACCAACAACTGCACCTGCTTCATCACCACCCATCAACATCACCACACACATAAATCTCTCTAATTAGGGGCATCCTATTCCTTCTTCATTACTGTTACTGTTTATCAAATCAACATATGTGTGATGGTGCACAAGGTAAGCTTGGTTTTTTAGAAGAAAAAGCGCAAATCTCCTCTAGCCTCTTCCCATCTCATACATGCTCCTGCATAATCACCCAATGCGTAAGCACAAGCCTAGGCCAACCCTCTTCAACCCTCAAAAGCAAGAAAATTTGACCTTGGTAAACCATGATTCTATAGTTTCCATAATCATGGTGGCCCTTCACCTTGCTGGCTGCAGAGTTACAGATAACCAAGAAAACACAATCACAAAAATTGATCTTGTTAAATTGCCATTCGAGGTGCCAATGGCCATGTTTGTGACACAATTCATCCAAACTCTCACTATGTGATTATGTAGTCTATGCAATCATGCTTGTGATTACCATGTCATCAATCACGGTGACACATCACCAATCCCGGCTCTAGATCCTGCCATGATTGACATGTCATCAATCACGTCTAGAAAATGATGCCGACCTATGGCATGACTATCAAATCATGGCTCTTTGTCCCCCACAAAACCATTAAAATCATGGACCACACCATCTTCCCACATCTCTGGTACACGAAAATTGAACCATCAAACTGTGTGTCAAACTGTGATTATGCAGCCTGTGAAATCACACCTGAAAATGCCACATGAGAAAGAATCACATAGGTAAAGACCCTTATCAAAACATCAATTAACTACTCCAAGTATCAAGAAGTGGCTAGGAGTCTTTCTCAAGATAAATCTTCACAAAACTCTCAGCACGATTCTACAGCTTGTAATGATTGATTGACATGTCATCAATCACAGTGCCACATCATCTTTGCACAATCACACCATTGCACATCATCGTGACTGCATAATCACAGCACTTTGATGATCCATCATGAATATATCAAATTTTTAATCCTTGATTCTTGTCTAGTGTTCTACTGCACATAGAAGTGAAATCCATAGGGTGTTTCAAGCCATGATTTTGCAGCAGTCTGTAGAGTCACGGTCATGATTTTTATATTCCAGAGGAGCTACAAAACACCCTCCAATGCCCTCAACCACCCTTGTACTGATATCTACATTAATAATTTAAAAAGAAAAAGAAAAAAAAAGGAAAAAACCACTAACAGGGAAGAAGATGCTCCTGTAAGTTCTTGACTAATACGTTTCTTTTTTTCAGTATCATAGCAAGCAAAGAAGTGAATCCTGACCGCTTATATGAAGATCAAAGGTCACCTCTATCCTCGAGAGGAGAAGATAGAATCCCAAAGAAGAAGATAGAACCTCTGTCCTCTGTCCTCTAGAGAGGAGAAGACATAACTCCAAAGAAGATAACCAAAGGGCAAGACCACCAAGCCAATCCACCAAAAGGCTATCTATCTATCTCAGGGCACTGATGGATAAATGCCACGGGATCATCCTCAGTCTCACACAAAGATAGTGGATAACAAGAAGGCTTATTTTCAGTATCATTCTCCACGCTGCATGAAATTGTTCAATGATGTTGAGATGAAGGAGAAGTTGATCCAACAAGGGCTAGGGAGACATGCTGAAGCAATTGAGTGCAATGTGAACACTAAGGTGTGTGTAGAGTTTTGGGGCTACTTACTACTAACTAGCAGAACACAAAGAGGGACACAGTCACCTTTACTAAGAGATGGTGAACCCTTTACCGAATTTATTGAGACAATCCTCATACCCCCAGCAAGTCGGTAGGCAGTAGAGCCACAGGTCTAAGCATTAGTCCGGACCATGCTAGCCCATCCCACAACATTCTCGAAGGTGCTAGAAGAGCTGGCAACGTCAAAAGCCAACCCTTTTTTATCTCCTGTGAGGCCTAAAATATCATGGAGGTGCACCGCTGGATCTAGCCAAACAACCTTGCCTCTAGACCGAGAGCTTTTAATAGGCACTTTTCCATTCATAGGACTGCCTACGAAGAAGCCTCATCTCTAAACATCATGATGTGCCATTGGGCCATACTCTCATATCATCCATGAAGATCCAGACTGCATTCTACCTATGCAAATCATTTCATAGTGGTCCTGGTGCTATGCCAATCACAAGATATGGATCAGTTCTACCAACCATCTCATGTTGAAGGGTCCAACTACTTCCACAACCAATAGAGACCTTACATGAAGAACCTCTACATCACTTATCCTTTTCCATGCCACCTTGACACAAGAGGCATGCCAATAGAGGCCTTACATGAAGCACCTCTACATCACCTACCATTTTCCATGCCACCTCGACAAGAGGCATGGCCTTACATGAAGAACCTCTACATCACCTATCATTTTCCATGCCACCTCGACACACAAGAGGCATGCCAATAGAGGCCTTACATGAAGAACCTCTACATCACCTATCATTTTCCAATGCCACTTCGACAAGATGCATGCCATCACGGCCACCCAAAGCTTCCCACCACTTTTCCTTACATCCGTTTGTGGATTGGTCCCGAACTATGCCACTTAACATTTACTACTAACTTCATGCATATCTTGGACGATCCACACCTTCCACCCTAGCATCAGCTTCACTACCAACTTGGGTGATGCAAGAACATGATCATCATTGGAAAGGGGGCATGTTAACCACTCCATTGGTTAACATGGTTGCATGAAAACTAGTCACTTGTATGTAAGTCATTTTTGACAATAATCATGTAAAAAATTATTCCCTTGCAATAGTTTACTTGTTTGTGAGCTCTCCTCTTCCCTCTTCTTGCTTTCTGGTATGCTATTAAATCTTGCTCGCTTGATGAATGCATGCTAGATCAGTATGATTGCAGGTTTTCTTCTTACAAATAGCTCCTTCTTCCCAGAGAAAACCATCATGGAGGACCATCTTTTCTTGCCTTCATCTAGGCATTGAGAGCTCTACCTTCACCCCACTGGGAAAGGAGCATTCTAGTATGACAATGGAGTGAGGATGCGACAGACAACCGAGTACATGATTGTTGGGAAGCTGCATTTACGGCTCCACGGCAAGACCCAATGGTACATGCTTCGACAAGGCTAAGGTGAGCTCTTGACTTGAACACTTATGTATCATGTGTGCCTACTATGCCATTCTAGAATTAGCTGCATGGCACCCCATATACAAAGGTATACTTTGAAGGGGTCTCAAATGTCTAAATATGTGAATGTTTTAGGGTGTGCACCACAAGACAATCTATCCATTTATCATAAATTCAAACCCAATGAAAATAATCTCTACATTATATCCATGTTCCATCAGTGTATAACCCTGCTTAAAAATCAAAAGCGTACTTCTTGATCATTAAAAAAATGGAAGATTTACAATTTATATATAGCAACTTTGGAATTTTCTTATTTGAACTTATGTTGGTCATTTCACATACCTTTGAGAAAAAGATTGCTTATTTGAGTTGAGAAAGACATCTTGGTAGAGAATCGAGATACAAAGAGACAAAGAAGCATAGTATAGGTTTTTTTTTGTGGGGAAAGAAATAATCATGAAGATGGAAAGTGAGGATAGAGAGTGAGTTGGGTTCCTCTAGGACGCTCTTTGGAATCAAATACACAAAGCACCTTAGAACACCTTCACAAAATTATTTAAAGGTGTGTCAAATTTCTTACATATTGTGGCCTTGGATTTATGTCTTCGAATCGCTGGCCAGTCGAGGTGAGGTCGGGTAGGTGAGTGAGGTCGGTGATTGTGTAGCAGCATCTTCAACGGAAGGCATGATGTTGGGCGTCCCAAAAAAGGCCGAGAGATTTGTTGGCCTTCTTTGCTGCACCATGTTGGGCGTACATTGGAGCTTTAAAAAATAAAAAATAAATGTGATCAAACCAACGCACCCAACTCCCAAGTTGAAATGTGATCTTTTTCAATAATTATTATTGTTGATTGTTGATGTGGTGTATTGTGCGCGGATAAAGTTGAGTTGTTCTCCCATCTTTAGCCTTTAGGACGTGGCTGCGTGCTGTGTGACTGAGTGGGAATCTGTGCTATGCACACACAAAAGAGCCGGTGTAGGGCTCTTTTGAAAGCAATAACTATATGCTCTAATGACGCTCTAATCACTACTAATTGAAATTCTCTACTAATCAAAAACCACCCTCTCCAGACAATTGACAACGCCGGACATACGTTGTCAGTTAGGTAATCTCTTGCTAGAGATTTTGTGTCTATGAATCCTATACACAATATCACATGTGTATGTGCTATGGAAATGGCACCATTAGGATGCCAATATAATATGTTGGGCATGCAACACATTCACATGAAATTTTATTTTCTCCATTCTAAAACATTATCAAATTTAATGTATTTGACTGATATTGTATATTGTGATACCAACAATTGTAAAGTTTTTTAAAAAAAACCTAGAAAGTTTGAAGGTGTAAATTTTCCTAAGGGAGGGAGGGTAAAAATTACTCTGTAGTAAAAACCCATATAACACATGTGTGCAAGTATGTATTCAAATTGTCCATAATTAGATTTGAGTTAAAAAATCCTCTTTTAAAAATCTATAAAAATAAATTACAAATAAAAAATTATTTGTTTGATTCCCTCTTTCATATAAACGGCATGTGAGTCCCCCCACCAAGACCCCTCCATGCACTTAGATGTTATGTCACATATGTGTAAAATGATCGCCTCGAGGATTGTTAAAATAAATTATTTACGCCTTGATACGCTATTTGTAATTCTTAATAGGGTTAATCATATTTTAAACCACATGATTTTTGTTTTACGAAAGAATTTAAGCAGCTTGTCAACAAGGTAAGTTTAAATTATAATCAAGATCTCTAGGTCAATTTTATTATCCCTTCTTCATGCTTACACAAACTATTGTCCATTGGGAAATGTTAAATAAGTGGGACATGTGAGTCTACATTATACA
Organism: Cibotium barometz; assembly: GCF_041138505.1. Taxonomy (NCBI): domain Eukaryota; kingdom Viridiplantae; phylum Streptophyta; class Polypodiopsida; order Cyatheales; family Cibotiaceae; genus Cibotium; species Cibotium barometz. Next base: position 68,216,514 of record NC_141046.1, read on the forward strand.
AAATATGTACTGCCTTGACAACCATGTAGAGTGCAACATATGCTTGACTTTGGAGGACCACTTTTGGCTAGATAAGTGATGAGAGTTCAATCGATAGCCAATAAGAGCCTTGTAGGGTGAGAATGATAGTGCTAAACCAAAAATGATGACATGTAGCAACATTTGTTATCTCCTTGTGAACTTGTAGTGCTAATTTGAACTACATGTGCAAGCAAAGGAGCACTTAACGTTCTCGACAAGTATGATATATTAAGACTACACATGAGACTATTTTTTAATTAGGTACATTGACATTGTTTACGCATTACAATAGTGAATAGTGAAGCCCATTTTCACTGCTTTTATAATAGTGCTTTAATAAAGAAATAAGGGAAAAGCATTGAGTCCTAAGTGTTTATATTAACGGTGCTAGGGATGTGATGATTTAAATGCTACTATAAGCACTGCACACAATAGCACTTACATAGTAGCACTTAGTACTCCTTATATTAGCAATGTGAAAAATGCAAATAATAATAATAATAATAATAGATTTGTCCTTGTATGTATAAAGCTTTTGTGTACAAACATTAAAAACGTGAAGAAACAATTGAGGCATCCTAGAGCATGTACAAAGTTTTCATGTACAAACACTAAAATTTTTATTTTTGAATGAATAAGTTTAATTTTTTTTAAGTAATCACTATCGAAAGAACCAAAAAGCAAGTATAAAGTGCCAAACTAAAGAACCCACTCGACTGAACTCAAATGACACTTAAAAATAAGGAAACTGTCCATGAAGTCTCCCTTATCCATGTATGCTCTGACTCTAATTGCTTGTGTATATAAGCAACACGTGCTTCATTATGTACCTAGTACAATGATGCAAGTGCATCCAAAGCATGTTTGGTAATCCTGCATGACCGAATGTGAGAAATGATACTCCTCTTTATACTAACAAAGTAAGCAACGCAAGTGCTTGCACATCTTTTCCATCCCACTTTGTTTGTTCCTACGTAGGAGACCTATGCTATGCTGTGGTAATGCACGATGTGAAACCGAGTCCGTGTCTATAGATGTTCCTTTTACATCATGTTTATAGGAGGAACTAGGATGTTTCTCAATACATATTACATTCCATATCCCTTTGGCTACTAATACATGTTGCATCATATAGGACCATAGCGGGTAGTTGGTCTTGTCAAACTTATCCTCAGTGGGATAACATCCAAAATACATCATTGTCTGCCATTTCTGATAATACCCAAGCAAGTAATCACGCAACTTGCAAAGTGCTAAGTTCCCTTTGATGCAACCAAGCTGGCTACTAATAAGGTCATTGACAATGGAGACCTACAAGGTGTATGAAAGAAATGCAGAGTATAAGGAGTAGAAATTTTACTCGTAAGATGCAGAGATCGATGTCACTAAAGTGAAGCTCGTAGATGCTTTCTCATATGTATTTGTATACCTGTCTATAGTAGATGTGACAAAACTACTCTAGAATTTGATGAAGAACATTGCAAATCCAGTTCTTGAAGATGTCTGCAAAAAACCAAAAATTGCGCGAACAGTCCCCAAAACGCACCCGACACAAAAAATTAACCGCAAAACTCTAGTACAAAGTATTGCACACTTCATGGTCCTCTTTCTTCTACCGAAAGGGCTCCTTGATCCAATTTAAGAAGACAGACGACTCAGGGTGAAGGGTAGATAGCAGCACAAAAGCGAGGAGCATATGCTCTGATACCAAATGTTGGAAATAGGGTTACAAGAATGCGCACGCGTGCGTACACACACACACACACACACACACACACACACACACACACACACACACACACAATGGAGAAGCTCAAGGGAGCACAGAATGAGATGATAGATAGATAATGAATGTGTGCTATACAAAGAAGATAACTATACCCCAAGATGGGTGTATACTAGCACGAGGGAAAAAACCTCCTAAAGAGGAAAAAGTGCACCGGATGGTCCTAGTATGTTCACACATATCACTACCAAATATGGCTACAAGATTATGGATAATTTGAGCTCTTAGATTATGGAGAATCCAGCTATTTGAGATAATTTGAGCTCTTAGATTATGGACGATCCATCTATCACAATTTGAGTTCTCATATCATGGGCGATCCAGCTTCCTAAAAGATTCTGGCTCTTAGATAGGGGATGATCTAGATTTATGACAACTTGGACTTTCAAGTCATGGACGATTCAACTTTTCGACAATTTAATGATTTCGCTTTTCAATGATCCGATGATCCTAGCATCCTACGTCCCAACGTCCTACATGATTTCAGTATCCTATTGGGGGTTCTTAGGTCGCAAAAAAGACATATCCTAAATGATCTGACCATTCTTTGTGATCCTCGCCTAAGAGGATTCGACATTCTGTACAATCCCAGCCAAAGTCTAGACGATGGCTTGTGCGATCCTATCCGAAGATGATTTAACCCTTTTGTATGATCTTAGCCGAAGACGATTCAATCATTTTGCACGATTCCAGCCGAAGATGATTTGAAAAAGATACCATCGTTGCTTGTAGGCACAAGCTCAGTGTATGAAGTAGGAGTGCAAGCACCTTCGAGGACTATTGGTACGGTCCTCGAAGATGCTTGTAGGCACAAGCTTAGTGTATGAAGTAGGAGTGCAAGCATCTTCGAGGATTGTACCAATAGTAGGACTATGCGCATAGCTCCAAAAACATGCTTATAGAAGCGCATAGCCTTCCTAGAGCAATCAGCATGTGTGCAACAATAGAAACACACAAAACAAGCACATGATCTAATTCCACTACAAACAAGCTTGATCTGGTTTCATTAAATGCTTTTGCTAGAGCTGCAGTGGGCGAGGGAAGACTTCCCAAAATTTAGCAGTCAGTGTAGAAATGTTATTAGAGGAGCCTAACAGAAGCAAAGTGCAGCTTGAACATTATCACAAGAGCACATCAGAAGCAAAGTGCAACATGAACGACGTTAGAGGTGTGCATCATCGCTACTCACAGAGATAGAAGCTCAACGCTCAACTTAAATGAAAAAGAAAAGATTCCTATCAACAAAATGGATAGAGCCAAAAGCACATGACAAAGAAAAATTTGAGAACTTTAACAACTTTGGCCATCATTAAGCGAGCATTGAGCATGAAGCTCTAGGCTACATTTGCTAAAAAAAGTACAGTCAAGTGAGTGGAATAAGTTGAAGAGGAAAAATAAACATGAGAGGAAGAAGAAGGTTTCTAACACTTCACCAAAGGCCCTTATATCTTTAAACCTTGGGTTCCAACTCCTTTTTTCACACTCTCATAACCCCTAATCCAATGGGTCCATTCACATTGGCCTTGTCCAACCACACTCCATTTTTCATTTCACTTATAGCCATTTCCCATTTTCCATTTCACTTGTGGCCATTTCCCATTTTCCATTTCACTTATGACCATTTTCCATCCTACATTTTACACACCCATTATTAGTCATAACCTCTATGGGGGTGCCCATTATTTACGAGGGTATTTTATTTTAGATGTGCCTTATATTTATATCATTTTTTAAGATTAATGTGTTTAATCGGTTTTATGTGCTAACTAATATTATTTTTGATGTAGGCGATGATTGAGTGGTGGATTATTTGTCAAATCACATGTGGAATATTTGTTGGACCACAATGAGATATTTTGGAAGACATGTGAATACTTATTATGGTTACATATTTTGGCATTAATATTTTTGTAAGGCTAAGGCCTCAAACCTTTGTACATAACTCCAAGTGTTATTAAGATCCTAACACCCATACTTTAGCTTGAGGTGTATTCACATGGCTTGAGTTTTGTGGGGACACTGAGCTCTTTTGTGGAATTTGTTTTTTTTACATCCATCGATTTGCGTCATCAGGGATTCATGATGGGATATTTGGCCGAGATCAAGGATTTTTTTACATCATGAAGGTGTCTTAGGATGTGGGCGATGTTGCCACATGTATTCACCATGGGCATGACTAATCAAGAGTTTCAGGATGGTTGGATGATGATATTGAGTCTGTGGCTGCATGGCACACAATTTTCATTCATGGTGGGGGGTAGTCTATCAGTCATGGTGTGATACCATAGGGTCCTTTGAGGACATGTGATGTACATGCTTACATATGCATCGCGATCACACTGGTATTCACATGGGCCTCATAGTTTCTATGACTCATCCACAACATCTTCTAGCCATCATCTCATTGATTTACCTAGATAGATCCACTCATGTAGTATGATGTAGATGATGATGATGATGTATCACACACACACATGCACATGATGATATTGATATACGTGCACATGGTCATGTTATTGACACATATGCACATGATGATGATGTGTGTGGTATTGATATATGTAAGTTAAATCATGTGGAGATGGTCTTGAGGGTAGGGATGGCACCGTCCATTGTGAGTAATGATATGCCTATGCCTATCTAGCTTCCTAGGGATCATTTGGATGTAGTAGATGATCATGGGGATGTATTAAAGGACCGTTAGCATTCGATTGATGGTGGATGCCCATGAGTATGTGATTAGTGATGCGTCCATTGTTACACACATGGGTTTGATGATACTTCACATGTGGTTTCATGGGATACCTATGAGTATATGTTGGACACCATGAGGAGCATAGACCTAAATTTCTTATGTTAGATGTGTTAGGCTACTCTTCTAGGATGTTCACATGTGAAGACATTCGTCATTCGTCCTAGTTCCATAGCTTTTATGACAGCGTTCGTATGGATATAGTTCATGTGTTTGAGAAGCCATGCATTATATATGAGGTTAGTGATGACTTTACTGAGGTGAGGCCTCGTAGGAGAGGTAGCGTTATCTCAACATTATGCACATGGATCTTGAGTGCTTTGTATTTGATTTAAGTATATTCTTAGATCCAGTGATTATGGATGTTGACCTATTAGGGGATATGGGTCATATATGGGCACCATTGATGGAGACATACCATGCCTATGATGATGACTTCAAAGACTATGAGGGTGACATGCTCAGTTACTTGATGGATGATACTTCTTATTTCTCATGTGTAGGTACCTTGTCAACATTAAGTGATGATGTCTAGCCGATCATGCTTATGCTATTGATTATCATACACATGTAGATGATCTTGCACATGAGGACATGTTACATGGTATGGATCATGCTTATACATATGATGATGCAGTGGACCATGTCTTGGATGGTTCGAGTGATGCTACATGGGGCGACAACTCTCAAAGTGAGGGATGATGACCACAAAGGCACTTGCATGGAGTATGCCACAAATCATAGGAGAAAGAGAATGCTACAAACCATGTGACCCTCTCCTAGGGATATTTACCCCATGTGACTCCTTCAAAGTGAGGGTTGATGACCACACAAGCCAGGTGCAGCGAGCCAAAAACCATAAGGGGAAGGGAGTGCTCCAAATCATGTGAAGCAATATTTACCAAGTATTTGAATCTCACACGACTCTTGGATGGGCTTCTCATAAACCACACGCAACGGAATCATGTATGATGATGGATGGTTGCCGTATATAATATCGTATGCAAAAAAAAGTTTATACGGCATGGTAAACGTCTTCTCGTCGCATACGGCCACACGCTATTATCTGGTGCTGTCCCCTGATGAAGAGACGAACGCGGCCATCATCATGTGACTAGCAACCCACACTCACCGACGCCGTCAAAATCTTGGTATATAATGGCATATGATATCATCATAATCATGATGCACCTTAGCACTAGTGGCGTCTCCACTACTACTAATCGTGTATATATATACGTACATATAAATTTGCATCGACAGGCCTGTCGTACTCTGTGTCTTTGTCCACCCACTGTACGTCCAAGTGGGCGCCCACGAAAACGAAGTTGCCACAGCATTTTGTTTCCCCTCCTATACTACAGATGGACAACTTGATGTTTGGGAGAAGGAGTGTGGGGTGCAGTTTGCTAGTTGATATCCAGATCAAATTTGTCGGGTGAAGCTTAGAACTACGAGCTATGAAATCTTTAATAATGTTTGATGAATGAAGGCTCAAACTTAGCCTACGCGTGCATATATATATGTGTGCGAATCTCTCCTAGCTGCGGCTTCGAGGGTGTGTGTCTCCTCTCGCATCAACACCCCATGTGCGCTACATTTACTTTGAGAAAGAAATCCAGTTGTTTGCATATGCCTAGAAACAGCCGGGAAAATGCAATGAAGCTTTTCTGCGCAACCAATCCTCCTTAATTAATCCACCAGGTCGGTATCTTGTCCAGTATATATATACAAATACATCTGCACCTCTTCAACAGCTCAAGTTAGCTGTGCATTCTCTAAACAATCGCTAAGAGCGAGCCTGCACAAACACACCCACACACACATACGCAAATTAGATCACCAGCAGTCTCGAGTGGATCCCCTAGAAATGCAAGCTTACTAGATTTGAGCTTGATATTCACCTGGTAGATCCTTCCTAATCCTCCTAGTTTATAACTGATCATTAACATGGGGTTCGTAGTCGCTTATGCACCTAAGCTTATCATCATCGCAGGCCTCCTCATCGTTGCTTTACGAGAGTTTTGCAACTACGTGATGGAGTTGCTTGGCTTTTGCAGGGAAGCCAGTTTCTATACACAACAGCTGGAGGCTGATCAGACCTTGGATAATTTTCAATACCCTTACATGACCATGAATTATAACAATTCATGGAGCAATGCGACTCATATAAGGGCTTCTCTTGCACCATTGATATTCGAGGGCGCGCAGGAGTGCGGCACTGCGGTGCTGGCTCGGTGCGGGCGGGTGATGGAAGAAGGCGGTTCCATGGAGTGCGCTGTGTGCCTGTGTGAGTTCGAAAGAGGCCAAGAGGTCCAGATTACACCCAACTGCTGCCACGTCTTCCACAGCGAGTGCATCCACACATGGCTGGACCAGGATCAGAAGACTTGCCCTCTCTGCAGAACGTCCCTCGTCTCTACAAGTACTGCAGCTGCCCCCTGCAAACTATGATGATGCAGGCCCTTCTCACATCTTACCGTTTTGATGGGCTTCACAACAATGGTGCTGCTTGCTGCTAATATGCCGGGCTCAGCACGCAATTATTCATGATGAGAACTAATGAAGCCACGTGCTTGATCTGTTCAGCAAGTCCACATTATTATACAATGTTCATGTGATGCAAAGTATCGACTCAATATATTCACAGTCGATCCGGAGCACAGTACGTCACGGAGGAGGGCTGTCGATCCCTCGATCAGCTCCACCACCATTCCTCAGCTTGCCGCGCGCGATCGAGGTGCATCCACAGCTCACAATGGGCAGGTCAAATGACCGACCATGGCCACCACGCGGTCCAGCGTTTGTCCTACCAACTAAAGCCCCGCCGCCCAACAAAAGCGTGTTTGTAAACTCCCACGCTATTGCTGATGCTCGACATGGTTCCATCAAGTTATGTTTGTGTTGTATATGCACACATGGAGATTATCAATCAAGCATCAAGCACACAACCACTTGAGATGTACGTCAGATCAAACTCATTCACACAACCACTTAATGAGATGCACAGAAAGTTTTTAAAGCCTCCGGTAAGTGAATTACGTCCTGCAGGGCGCTTATATGTAAACTTTCTTAGCTCCTTCAATTCATCTACTAATGTGCTTTCATTGCATAGCCATATATCTAAAAACGACAAATTAACACAATGCAATCATCAGCGAAAGATTCTGAAAAAAAAAAGTGGTGAAGTGATCGGGCAGAATTTAAATAGAAATTATGTCGCACTATTAAATCTTTCATGTGCCACATTTTCTATTTCTTTCTATTTACACAAGAATTAGCAACCTTATAGATTAGACAAATTGTGGTAATGTTAAAAACTACTCCCATCGGTAGGTTTTCATTCCGGCATGCGTGCTAATAAGTAGTCCCTAAAAATGTCCCGTGTGTTCTCGCACGATTAGTGAGAGTGAAGTTTAAGTTCTTCGCATGCTGCTTCTCCTAACAACTGTAGAGGGTGTTCGTTCCAACTAGCCACTTGTGGGCTTGGAACGGTGATGCTCTCTGTGGTAATCGGCTATATATATGAGTGTCTTTCCTTGAAACACAACCTTTCGTAAAGGTTTGTGCTCCTAAAATGTGATATGCTGTGTTCACAAGTCTTAAGTTTTTCTTTGCCGAATGGATTATAACATGTCTTTAAGTGTCAATACTAATTGTAATTCATTCAATAAATGTGTAAGTAATTAAATCAATATTGCTTCTCCCTTATACCCAAATACTTAGTGAAAGCATGATCGAGGAGCCTCGTTCGACAGCAATCCATTAGTTGATATAGCTAGATACATATCCATGGATATAATAAAAAACTTTCCACAAAAGAAGCATGCATATAGATAAATTTTCATTTTGAGCTCTATGCAATCTGTTGCATCCTGTCATTACGTTTAAATGGCACTAATCATACGAATGATACACATTAAATGATCAAGTGGTTTTGATATTGGTTGACATGAGAATTATACAAGGTATCCTATTCTAATTTGCCGATCAACATATGGTGGTGTATGGATCTACTCCTCTTATGGTGTTGTATGCTTCGCTCCGTGCTCCTTCGGGTTGTGAGTTCTCATTGGGACACTTTATTTAACTAGGATGACTAATTGAAATAGTAATGCAGGCCAACTCCACTTCAATAATGGCATCCTCATCCTACTAAGTTGAATCAACGTCGTCAACCAACATATCAAAGTTGACCATGCAAATCAATCCTCCTCTAGTGGATGCAACTTCTTGAATCCTAACATGTCATTAAAAAATTCCTTGGGTTTCTAGATGTAGGTAACTATCTCAAGGTTATGATGAGGACTGCATGTGTGTGTGTGTGCGCACGTGCGGAGAGAGAGAGAGAGAGAGAGAGAGAGAGAGAGAGAGAGAGAGGGGGGGGGGGAGGGAGGGAGGGAGGGAGAGAGAAGTGTTAAGTGTGGGTTAGTGATTACTCACTAATAAGAATGTCTCGAGGCAGAAAATGGAACAAGGTGTTAGAGTTGTTTTTTGAACTCGGGCATAGATTTGGTTGGTTGACCATTATGGAGTCTTCGGCAAAAGGTCCACCACTCATTGGATGAGTTTTCTATGTTCATAAGTTCACTTTAAGGGTTTCAGTCATTTTCAAAATATGGATGTGGTCCGTGTCTCAATCACAGACCATTCGGGTCTCTCTCATGAATGGTAGACCAAGGATGCAGTCATAGGAATTTGGTTGCTGAGAAAAGTTCATCACCACAAAAGTGTAGGAAAAACTTAGGCCAAAAGTTTGAATTCTCAAATTTCAGAATAACCCCACGGGTTTTGTTATGGCTCCATCAGTGAGCTTGACTATCAGGCTAGTAGTGTCAAGTGGTGGTGGTTAACCCCATTTTTCCCATAATGTTGACCACAACTCCTCCATCTATGATGGTCATGACTTGGTTGTCCTTTATTTCATAGTAAGGAGAGCATTCATGTTATCACTTTTAAAGTAGTGGCCTAGTTTGTTCACCAATACCTTTGGAAAGGCTTGGTGAACTACCCCTTAGTGAGTTCATCATTTTCTAACTCATCTGAGGAGTCTTGAATCGATTGTTCTTCCATTCTCGCTTTTAACTTTCCATCCATCCAATCTTTTAAGTCCTTCTATAGGCTTGGACTTCCTTGGAGTAAGGAGCCAACAGAAATTTGCACTTGGGAGGAAATGAAGGCGGAGAGTCCAGCTATGTCTCTAGGTGCCTGTCCATTATCACTTAGATAGCTTTTGGGGGTGGTAATGGTGTATGGTATGTGTATAGGGCCTGTCTCGAGTGTTGTACTCTTTGGTTACTATCCAAGAGTTTGGAGGCCATCACCTTCAAAGCTTTTGTCCTCATCCCCTAATCCCTATTGAGTTTCCCTAGGTCATGGGACAAATTGGTTCTTTTCTTTGTTTTCTCTTGAGCTTAAGAAAGTGATGGTTTGAAAGTGCTTGTCTAGGTACTGAAGTGCTTGTCAAGTGGTTTAAAAGTGCTGGTGGTCAAGTGGTTTGAAAGTGCTGGTCAAGTGGTTTGAAAGTGCATGTCTAGGTATTGAAGTGCTTGTGCTTGTCTAGATACTAAAAGTGCTTGTCCAAGTACTGAAGTGCTTGACAAGAATTTATCAAGTGATCTGAAAGTACTAAACATGTGCTTGTCTAGGTACTAGAAAGTGCTTGAAAAGAATTTATCAAGGTGCTTAAAGTGCTTGTCAAGTGGTTCCTGGAATGCTTGTCTAGGTACTAAAAGTACCTGACAGGTGCTTACCATGTGGCCTCCAAGTGCTTGTCAAGTGCAATTGTTTGGGAAGTGCTTGTCAAGTGGTCCTAAAGTGCTTGTCTAGTTACTTAAAGTGCTTGTTTAGGTACTTAAAGTGCTTTTCTAGTCATCTGAAAGTGCTTGTGTAGATCCTTGAAGTGCTTGTGTAGCTTGAAAGTTAGGACTTACAAGTTCTTCTCTGGGGGCATGCTATTATAGATTTGTTCAAATACATCATTTGACAATTCATATACATTAGGCTCACCTTCTACCGAGCACATCGGAAACCTGATGCATCGCAGTAGGTGGGAGTAGATAAAAGCAGGGGGCTTGTCATCCAAAAGAACGTAGGTGTCATCTTGGCCATTTACCTTGTCGTAGATCAACGACAAATGAGTTCTTTTGAATATGGTTATGCCATTCATCCCTTTCAGATTTGATGGTCAAGCGCTTGGTTTTAGTGCACTTCAAGATGTAGAAGTCTGCACCTGGCTCTTCTGCATTCACTGCAAAGTTCTGGCCAACCATCAAGGCAAAATAAAGCAGTGCTGCATAAACAAAGTGTCATGGATTTTGTCATTAGAGATGTAGAAGTGGGTTGTCTTCCGAATGGTACCAAGCACATCACGCAGGTACGAAATGTGGACCAAGATTGTCACCTGAGTTGAATACCAATGTATTGACTGAATTTCATTCTGCACCTTGAAGGAGTAATTCTCTGCAAAATCCACTACTGACACCACTACATCATCTGGAAATTTATCCAAACACTCTTTGAATTGTCCAGCTTGCCATCTGTACTTATAATTGTGTTTGATGAAGTTTCCCAATTTGCTTTGAAGCAAGGAAGTGAAAGTCCTCGGGCTGACTTGGCGAACAACAAGATCTTTCTGAGTTTTTGCTTAACCGTTCTCATCCACTTCCTATGGAACGTCATCAAAAAGCTTGACAATCATCATAGAGATGTCATCGCTTTTTTCATGTGGACACAAGGAGATCTGTTTAATGCCACAATGTTTGCATGTACCCAAAAGACATTGTCTACGGTGATAAGCACAGTCAATGGATTTTGGGCATAATATAGACCTCCACAGGTCTGTTAAGCTTGAAAATGTGGCATTGGAGGCCGCGCACGACGCTGTTCCATCATGAGAACTGCAAACAAGGCACCTGCAACAACTGCATGGCCGGCCATGTAGCCCATATCTTCCCTGGCACATCTGATTAAGAGCTTCCTTGAAGTAGACAAGCTGCACATGGTATTCACAAACAGCAAGTGTTGCGGTCCTTCAACTTGCGTACGAAGTATGGCTTTAGACCCTCAAAACATCTTAGGGAGATCCTTATGTTAGGATGAGCCACTTGGAACCGCATATAGAAGTCCCTCTGTGACAAAGAAGACAAATTTAGACACACTATCAAGCATTATAAATCATTCTGAATTAACCTATAGCATTGGTAAGCATTATGATGCACTTTCAATCAGTGTAAAGCTATGACACTCATTAGGTGAAGCTCTTAGACGCACTTAGTAGCACTTTCTGCACTTGGCAGCACTAGTAAATGGTACCAAGCACTATAAAGCACTCTCAGGCACCTGCAAGCACTTAGAAACCTGAGGATCCATTTAGATGAACTTGGAATAACATGAAATTTCTTGGAAGCACTAGGAAACACTTAGAAGCAATTGGAAACACTAGCAAACACTTAGAAGCAAGTAAAGCACTTGGAAGCACTTGGAAGCACTAGCAAGCACTTAGAGGCACATGGAATCACTAGCAAGCACTTAGAAGCACTTGGAAGCACTTAGAACCACTAGCAAGCACTTAGAGGCACATGGAATCACTAGCAAGCACTTGGAAGCACTTAGAACCACTAGCAAACACTTGGAACCACTAGCAAGTACTTAGAAGCACTTAGAAGCACTTAGAAGCACATGGAAGCACTAGCAAGCACTAGAAGCACTTGGAAGCACTTAGAAGCACATGGAAGCACTTTCAAGAACTTAGAAGCACTAGCAAGCATTTAGAAGCCCTAGCAAGCACTAGCAAGCACTTACAAGCACTTACAAGCACTTGGAAGCAGTTAGAAGCTCTTGTTATTACTTCTGAAGCTCTGTTAAGCCATTACAAGCATAAGCACTTGGAAGCATTTGGAAGAACTCTCTGGCACCACTGGCAGCTTTTTGAAGCACTATTAAGCACTCAGAAAAGCAACAAAAGGCACTTAGAAGCACACAGAAACATTTAGATGCACTTGGAAGCACTTATAAGCACTTACAAGCACTTTGAAGTAGTTAGAAGCTATTGTTATCACTTCTTAAGCTCTGTTAAGCCATTACGAGCTTAAGCACTTGGAAGCATTTGGAAGAACTCTCAGGCACCTGGCAACTTTTTGAAGCACTATTAAGCACTCAGAAGAAGCAACAAAAGGCACTTAGAAGCACACAGAAACATTTAGATGCACTTGGAAGCACTTACAAGTACTTACAAACACTTGGAAGCAGTTAGACGCTCCTGTTATCACTTCTGAAGCTCTGTTAAGCCATTACGAGCATAAGCACTTAGAAGCATTTGGAAAAACTCTTAGGCACCTGGCAGCTTTTTGAAGCACTATTAAGCACTCAGAAGCAACAAAAGGCACTTAGAAGCACACAGAAACATTTAGATGCACTTGGAATGACATAAAATTACTTGGAACCACTATGAACCACTTATTTAGAAGCACTTGTGATCACTTGAAGAAGTATGTCAAGCACTATAAAGCATGGTTAAGCAATATAGTGCACTGTTGGGCACTCAGAAGTGGTCTGAAAATGCTCAGAAGCACTAAGATGCACTCATGACTTGGAATTTCTTGGAATCACCATGAAGCACTCAGAAGCATCTGAAATCAATTGTAAATCTTTGTAAAGCACTATAGTGCATGGTTAAGCATTGTAATGCACTGTGGGGCACTTGCAAACATTTGGAAGCATGGTAAAGCACTCTAATGCCCTATCATACAAAATTTAAGTACTGTCAAGCACTCTAAACCACTGACATTTAGAAATCAGTATCGTATAGAAGAGCATATCCAGATACACTATTAATCATATGCGAGCAACTGTGTAGCTCTTAAAACACACTCTCAACACAGTGATATACCTGAGGCAAATCGAGTAGATGCACTGGATGTAGTACATGCGCACTCTTGCCTATCCTCTTTCGAACAACATCTTTCTTGTTTGGGGAGATGCGAGTTTCCACCGACCAAAACTGAAACACGATTTCTCTGATTTCACTGGTGATGGTGCTTGCCCTATGCAATTGACGGTGACAAGAATCCAAGGGAAGTGACCCTTCCTCTGCTTCATGTTACAGCCAAAAATTGGCTGCAATGACATTCCTTCGATGAACTCCTAAAGCCTTGGCAACTTCTCTACCACTCATTTGATTGTCAACACCAGATGCGCCATTGAGGCATGCCACGACAGTAGCCCGCTTTAAAAACAACTCGTTATTTGAATGGGGTGTCTTCACCTCAAATAATGTATGACAAATGTTAGAGAAAATGAGTCTCTCAACCGTCTCTGACGTGTGCTGCAACACTGAGAACGTTGGATGACAGAGGAGCTAGTGTAAAATCTTTGTTTGAAGGCCCTCGGAAAGCCCGTTTGTTTGTTTGCGCCAGCACTGAGAAACTGCTATGCAGATTTTCTTTGCCTCTCGCACATCAATGTCACCATCCTCGCGCGTACGTGCCATCCTCTTCTCAATACTTCTTTGTTCCCTCTTCTTTGCAACCCAGTAGTTTCGAAGACTTGGCAGAAGCTCTCTCGGGATGTGTTGTGTGATAGACAATGGGGGAAGATATACAGAGCCTGTATTGCCATTCTGTACACTATGAGACTCCATGTGGAGCTAGTTATGAGGGAGCTAGGAGGCTGAGGTTATTGCAAAGAAGACCATTAAAGCACAACTGTACTCTTCATGGAGAGAGAGAGAGAGGGAAACAGTACAGTTGAATACAGCTTGCGCTCAGGCGGGAAGAGAGGCCCTTTTGTGTAGGCGGGAAGCAGAGGCTATGCTATGGCAGAGAGAGAGAGAGAGGCGGAGAGTGAGAGAGAGTGAGAGAGAGAGAGTGATTGCAGGACGAGTGCAGACTGGTGGAGGAGAGAGAATATTTAGAAGCGTTTAATAGGCACACCATTCCCTTAATGAATGCTCAGTTGCATTTTCAAGCCCGCCTCTATTTCAAATTTAAGCCTCTTTCTCCTCCCAAAGGGGTGGCTAAAAGGAGTGTCCAAGACACTCCTTTTTGGTACCACCTAATCATGCTTTCAGCCATGCATGAAGTTGGCATTACACAATCACACACGTATGTATGTGCACACATAATCACACACATGCGTGCAAGTGTGTGTGTGTGTGTGTGTGTGAGAGAGAGAGAGAGAGAGAGAGAGAGAGTGTGTGTGTGTGTTTCTAGGCGTGTGTGATGGGGTGTGAGAAGAGAAAGTGCATGTGCATGTGTATACATAAGAGGTGTGTGTGTGTGTGTGTGTGTGTGTGTGTGTGAGAGAGAGAGAGAGAGAGAGAGAGAGAGAGAGGGTATATTGCACATGTATGTGCATGCATGTGAGAAGAGAGAGGATGTATATGTGCGTGTGTGGGAGATTGTGTCGCTAAGAAAGAGAGAGACACACACACATAAATATGCATACATGCACACACATACACACATACATGCACACACATGAATGTACATGTATACATGCACGCACACACACCCAAGCTTGCACACACACATACATGCATATGTACGCACATAAGCACATACATATACACACATACACACACTCATGTATATAAGTACACGTGTACACATGGATGTGCACACCCACACATGCACACATGTATACATAGATGCACACGCATACACATTTGCACGTGTATATGCACACACATATGTGCGTGCACATGCACACACATGGACACAAAGATGCACACACAGACACATTCACATGCTCGCACACACATACATGCACACACACTCACACATGGAAATGCATAAACACAAACATACACACACTCACACCACAGACACAGACACGTGCACATACACACACTAGCACATGCGCATGATCAAACACTTGCACGATGCATCAAGCATGAAGTCGACATTACACGATCACAGACACATGTGAGTGTTATGGGCTATCGCAGCTCCCAAGAAAGAACTCTACCCATTCATAATCGGAAGAAGAAATAGACAACAGCTATTATTGGGTACTTACCACCAATTCTTCGAGCTCACGTCCCTTGAGGCTCCCCAAGCTCGCTTTTGGAAGCTCCACTCCTCCAATCTCCACCTCCACGCTGTCACCACAGAGTTGCTCTCACCACAATGCAAGGCAATCTACCTCTCTCACTCTCCCACACGTATACATAGAAGAGGAACATACACTAGAGTACTCTCTCTCTCTCTCTCTCTCTCTCTCTCTCACACACACACACACACACACACACACACACACACAAGACAAAGCAAGAGCTCTCATAGCACAAAGGGGGATTGTGTTCCTTCATTGTGAGAAATTGCCTTCTATACATCTACCTTATTCACACTTGGGTGCCCAAAACTTACTAACTAAGGCCTTGGGTGTCCGGTATCTCAAAATGTACAACTTTTATAGTGCCTTTACATAACACTTATTAATGTCCTCAATTGGAGGAGCATCTTTGTTAATCCAAAATGGGATTAACATCCCCCCTACCTGATGTAAGTCCTGTCCTCTCAGAACCTTTACCTAGGTCGAAAGACCTGGTTGCTGAACTCGTGTCTGTAGAAGTTTTGGCAGGATTGAAGCTTTTTAAGGGTTCTTCAGAATGCTGAGTTGGTGGACGACATCCAAAACCCAATGTTGACCATGTCTTTGAACATGGCATGCATGTAACCCAGAAGACACCTTGGGCGATGATAATAAAGCATCATGCCTCTTTCATGTGGGCCTCTATTCATGTCAAAGCAAAGCTACTCTGCCTGAAATCCATCATGCCTTTTCTTTGGTTGATCAATGAGAACTACGATCAACTTCATGAATCTTACGCCAGCTACTATATCTGGATCTAGAATTCTATGCCATGCTCATATCCATGTGAGCAATTGCTATCATTGACTTGTTATATCCTGGAATGTGGATGGCAAGAAGTGAGGAAAGTTATAACAGACATGAGAGTCCCGTTGCTTTGCTTCATGGAATTAGAGTGGAGTGAGTCGTCTTTTGATTGGCATGAATAATGGATCCACTCATTGTATCGGTGGGAGCACTGGTACTGAAAAATGTATTCTAGGACTGTCAAATACTCCTTGCGCCAATCCGGCTGTATGCCAAAATCCGCTAGGCAGGGGTTGGTATTATCTATTTGAATTGTCATATAGCCTCCCCTTGTATGTATTGGGTGTTGTTTTTGCCATCTGTAGAAACAATAGCTGATCATGAATGTGACGATTCAGATCTCTAGGCAGATTGGCCAAGTGTGGACTGGCCAGCTTGGTGTGACGAGTCGAATTCTCCCACAAGGTCCCCTCTCCTCCCATTAGTAACAGATCTTCTAATTTTAGCATTGAGACTCGAAGAGGGTATGGTACATAAGGCTGCCTTTGTGACTCCATGTTAGAGTATACATCTGACAGGATCCTTCGTGACTCCATGTTACAGTATACATCTGGTAGGCTCAAATGGTGTGATTTCCATCAGCACCTTGAACATGAGTTTAGGTTTCAAGAGTGGGTTGCCTGCGCAGATGAAGACCTCGTACTCTACAAGATGACAAAGACTCAAGAACATTTACATCAATAAAAGCTTGGATATCATCTTGAGGGTGATGGTGGTCATGTACCTCATTGATGGGCCTTGGTGGAGGTAGAGTTGGTGCCAGCATCATCTTGAGAGTGTTAGTGGGAAAATCAACAGGGATAGAAGAGAAGCAAGAGAAGATACAATCGGCCTCAGTTTTGCTAGCAGGAGATACACTAGGTAAGGGATTTAATAATTTATTGGATGGAAGAGAACACTGGATAAGTAAAAGAAGTGGAGGTTCCCGGTGTTTCTTCTTGACCCTCTCCGAAACTTGTTGGGGATGGTAGGCTGGGCTTGTTAGTGTTCATAAATTCTTGGAGGTCAAGTATATATGTTGTGGTTATATTAGGATATTCTATATGCTCCTTATCAAAATTATAAACCATGTTAGTGAGCATAGCATCCAAATGCTTATGGGGATATTTCAAAAAAAGTTTTATAATACCATATAATGTGGATTCTGAGAGGTTTAGATGCTGATGGGTATTATAAACTTCAATCTAGCCATGGCTAATAACCCATTGGTAGCTTCGTGCAACAACCTCGTAGTTGGCCGGTGTCATTGGGATATCATCTGGTAGAAATAGTGTCAAGTTTATCGACACTCTCATCCATGATGTCTTATTATTGCAGCACACCCAACACGAACTACAAAGGTTTAACACTATGGGATGTAAGGGGAAAAAGAAAATATCAGCTGGGTTTAGTTAAAATTATATCCCCCCATAGGATTCCCATTATTATGGTTGGGTTTGCACCCCTTTCCGTGTTTTGTTGAATTAGGGTAAGGTCTCCTAAATTGAGGTCTTAGTTAAGTTACTTTTTCATTGAAGAAGATAGAGGCCATGTATATCCTTCTTCCTTAGCTTGGAATGTGGCATGGGTTTCCTTTAGCTGATGTGTATGTTACTCTTCTTTCTCCTTGGTATGTGCCACTTCCTTTTGAAGTTGTGCCTTGGCTTTCTCTAATCTGGCCTTGAGCTCCTCATTTTCTTTGGTGGTGCGAACTATAGTCTTGCTCTACTGATTTGCATGTTATTGCCCTCCAAGATTTGGAGCCTTGTCTCCTGTTCTTCAGATTCCTTTAAACTCTTTAGGATCATTTCTCTATGTGTGGCATCCGCTCCACGGCTATTTGCTCCTTAAGCACCTTTACTTGATCAATGGAATCCTGGACCTATTTCCATATTTTGGCATTCCTGTCATATAGCATGTGAGTAGTAAGCAAATGACATCTCCAGACCCTTTGCACTTGGGACCAAATATCTACACTTGTGAAGGTTGAGCCTTTTGTTTGGTGCATCAGCAGCATGTCAAGGCCTTCCATGGTCTCTTCTAGGAAGCGATCCCCCCCAGTGCCGAGATTATGCAAGAAGGATCCTTCTCCTTTTGTGTCCTTAACGTTCGTTCACCTTCACTTACTGGGACTAGAAGTCTCACTAGCTCTCTTTCTTTTCTATGCTTCTTGAGCTTCTTGAGTTTCCTCTAGTTGTGCTGAGGTGACCTCTTCATTTCTCTCACCCACATGTGTTTGTGGCAACTGTTATGCCGCTTGAGCCTGTGTTGCACCAATCTCCGCTGGGCTAATCTAAAATTACTGAATTGCAGAGTGGGGAGAGGTTTCTGAGAAGACTAACTAGGTAGGGCTTGAAGGTGGTGTATGTAGTGCTGAGAGTCTAGAATGACACTCGATCTATCAAGCTTATATGTTCCCTTTCTTTTGCTTCATGTTTCTCTAGAACCTGTTGGAAGGATGTGATGTCCTGGGCTACCTCTTCTTCCAAACTTTGCATCTCTGATTCAACCTATTGGAGGCTACCACACATCTTCATGTTGCTCCAGAACCTGTTGGAAGGATGTGATGTCCTGGGCTCTCTTCTTCCAAACTTTGCATCTCTGATTCAACCTATTGGAGGCTACCGCACATCTTTTTACTTTTCTTTATCTTTTTACCACCCTTCAGCTCTTGAGCTCCTTAGTCTCCTTTAGGACCGCTTGCCCCTACTGCAGCTCTTCTGGAATGAGGGTAGACGGCTCCATTGATCCCTTAGCCTAAGGTGCCTCTACCTCCTAAGTGCCTTGGGGAATGGGAAGATTAGCTATATGTTGATTACTCTTTGGTTAGGAGATAAGGATTACACACCTTGGATTGGTGTGACTTGTGGTAATTCTTCATTTCTCGGTGAATATATCAAGCCCAGTCCTCATGTTTCTCCTCATGGACCTTTGCTATGCAATTGAGATGGACCCTATTATATTTGTGCACTGGCTTTACTTGCATGAGCATTGACATTGCTTTGTAAGCTTTCTCATATGCTTCATCCTTTATATTATCATACTCCACCCCATTTGAGTTAAAGGAAACCCTCTTTAGCATGTCCTCCATGAGCATCTAATTGATTGTATGGACATTTGCCTATATGGGGGGGCAATTGCAGAGCTTCTCATATCATTTCCTTTGTATGAGGACCTGTTCAGTGGAGCCATCTGACTTAGTGACTGTACCTCTTGGTATTTCTATCACTTCAAAAATTTCGCACATAAGTTAGGGTTGATGGTGCAGGGAAGGACCTCTGCCATTCTGCCAGGTCCGACCTTCTCCAGCTTGTTCTTGACATCGATAACTTCTAAGATCTGTGAAGTAGCATGCCGTGAAATGGCCAATGAAATGAATGAACATGTTTCAAAGCATGAAAAGCATAGCCCTTTCCAGTTGCTTGGAGCTGGGTACCCCTCGTTATCCTCCTTTCTTTTATTGCCACCCACGAGAATCAATGTTGTACTTTTCAGAGTGACCACCAGCCTAGTCTCGTGCCCGGACATTCGTGGGCGAGGCCCCAAGTGAGAAACCCTACCCCGCGCATGAGGGGGCTGCTTCCGCTGTCAGCTAACCGGGAATCCGCCGATGCGCGGAGGGGGCAGAGGGATCTCACATTAAGCTTGTCTTAGGAGATCTTTTTGCATGAATTCATAAAGCCACCTATATGTAAAAAATCATCATTGTCACTACATATTAGTAGTATTATGAAATACGTTCTAATGGCGGCTTTTGAGCGATCCTGTTTTGACAAGAGAAGCTGTATACATTCTCATGTGCACATGACCTCCCCTTATCTAACTAAACAGAGGGTTAAGTTCTCAAATTATGAGTTATATTGACAAATTCTTTGGCCTATATTGAGGCCTAATAAAATTTTCAGAGTCCGCATAGTGCTAATGTATCAGTTTATTGAATCAGCATTAAGTACCATCAGCCATGCATGATCGGACATAAGCCTATTAACAATATGTTGGACACCATAGATTAAGGAAAAAGTAATGCGCATCCATATTTGTGGTATTCTATCAATCCACGTGCATGAGATTTGGGGCCAAATTAGCTTAAGGATATACCTCCATATGCCTAGATCAATCCGTGCATCTACTACATAAACAGTTGGTATTAATCATAAAAGATTTACAAGATCATCACACACACACACACACACACACACACACACACACACACACACAAACAGAAATATATCATAAATGATATTGAATCCGTATATATGAGCTGTGCTCATCCCTAGTTAAAATTCTTGAAAAAAACTAGAATGCTTAACTAATATTCGTAGGAAAAGATATGCACAGCCTTGTATCCTCAATTAAATTCAAATATTTATACTTGATTCTAGCATAAAGACTGAGAAATTTTTCTTAAAAAATAACTCAGACTCGACTGTGGCATAAAAATTGAGAAACCATTTCCAAAAAACCAGCATGTCTATTATCCAAAATCGGATGTTCATCACGAGTAGGATTCCCCAAAGGTCATCATCCAATCACGCAATACAAATCATAAATTCCAACACACAATCTGAGGCATACGTAATACGATCAGGGCTCCTTCCATTAGATTATTAAGAAAAACTAGCTTATATATTGCAGTAATCACACAAATACATAATCGGTGGTGGCCAATGCAAGAATGAAAATGACACGCACATAGTCCATTTAAATAGTATATCATGAGATGATTTGCAAGTTTCATTAACTTGAGACAATGCTAATTAAATGCATTATTATCTAAGTGCCATGAATGCTTTTGCCGTGAAGGTCTCATAGATGTTAGAAGCACTAGAAACCATGAAGGTTCACCGAAAATGCTTCAGAATTGATTCTAATGTATATCATTATTTAATTTCTTATTAAAAAAACCAAAGGAGAGTACAAACATTATTGTTAATAGGTTTATGTGAGACTAGGTATTATAAATGAAAAAAGTGAGGCAAGCAATAAGGTACGACTGAATGAGAACATGCTTGATATAGGTAGACTTATTTACTTAGTCTGCAATTTAGTGTGTGTGTGTGTGTGAGAGAATATGTGTGAATAACCTAATCATAATTTTGAGGTTTGTGTGTGTGTGTGTGTGTGTGTGTGTGTGTGTGTGTGTTTTGAATGACTTCTACTTCAGCCTCCGCCCCTGTCCTTCAAAATTGGGTGGGGGTTTTGAAGAAAGGCATCCCCGTATGTGATTCAGAGGAGGGGGAAAATGCTATGTCCTACATGAGTAGTGAAGGCATGCAGCCTATGCAGGCAGAGGCTTAGCCTCTTTGAAGTTCTCCTTTCATCCTCACTTTTTTGTACATACCCCTTTTATGCTTCAAACACTTAAGTGCTTTACATATAATGTACAGAGCCTCTGCAATGTTTCAAAGTGGAGGCTTCTATGGAATTATGTACATAAAATGCAGCCAGATATTGTTTGTTTGCAAGAGCACAATCAGCACTCCATGGCTGGACATCATGGCTTTTTGCATGGTTATGATATATATTATGCTGGTACCGCTACCTATTCAGGTGTATGCATACTGGTGAGACATGAGTTGGAGCCTCAGTTGGCCTTCAATGACAGCAGTGGCAGATGGATTGTCATACAATGTAATGTCAATGGTGATATTTTTGAGTTTGCATCAGTGTATGCCTCCCAGACCTCGGCCATGAGGGCCACATTGTGGGACTCTATATGTAGATATCCATGGAGATCCAATGCATTCATCTGTGGGGATTTTAATAATTCCCCTCTGCCTAGGGATAACACCACAAAACGGTCTCATATGCTATCTTTGGAAAGGCAAAAATGGGATGACATGCTTCTCTCTGTGCAGGCTGAAGATTTATGGCTACTTCTTCAAGGGTCGGTCCCTGGATATACCTTTCACCATAATGCACTTACCACATATTGGGCAAGGCTGGACAGATGGTATCTGTTTTATCCACAACAATTTGCAGATTTCAGCCCTCATCTACTGATAGATTTCTCATTGGGATTGTCAGACCATGCTCCATTGTGGATGAATCTACAGCTTGGCATGCCTCTGGATGATTTGCCACTTTTCCCGAGTAGATTGTTGCATGTTAACAGCGCATATTTTCAGCACATATATTTCCGGCAAATGATTAAATTTGCTATTCATCCTTTGCTATTGCATGCTCAGGAGGACATGAATTTTGCTTGGGACAGCTTTGTCTCTCGTATGCAAAATGTCATTAGGGAGTATGGCAAGTGGCATATGACTAAATGGAGGAATGAGATTAGGGGGGCAAAAGAGACAGTGCAACAATTGACTGATTTTTCCCAATCTAGGCCACTTACGGATTCAGAAAAGGATTACCTATCACGTGCTCAATCAAAACTTTCTGCTAATGATAAGAGGAAATTGCACAAATGGCAGATAAGGGCGAGAATGAAGCCCCTCATGGACAAGGGCTGCTCATCAAAAGCTTTCTTTCAGGGGTTGCATGCTACTCGAAAGAAAAACTCATGCTTGAGGGTTAGGAAGTTGGATGGTTCTTGGACTCATTCTTTTTTGGATCTCCAAGATGAATGCCACAACTATTTTCAGAAATTATTCTCTGCTCCTCCTTTCCCATCTAATCAAGTGATTGATGTAAGGACTGAGTTACTCCAATATGTTTCTGCAATAGTTGAGCCGGATAATGCTCTTGCTTTGGAGAGGCCTTTTACTCACACAGAACTGGATAATGCATTGTTCCACCTCAGTAAATATAAGTCCCCTGGCTGGGATGGCCTTACGGTGGAATTCTACATTTCTTTTTGGGATGATTTGAAAGAGGTCCTCTTGAGAATGATCAATGTGGCACGGCAAGAAAATCAGTTGCTGCATTCTTGGAAACATGGCATAGTCAAGCTTGTGCCCAAAAACCATTTGTGTGATCACATATTTGATTGGAGGCCTATTACATTGATGCCGGTAATTTACAAACTTATTGCCAAAATGTTAGTGCATAGGCTTCATGGTATACTCCATGCAGGTCTTCACCCTCATCAGTATGGGTTTCTGCCGCGAAGACAAATCCATGACAATATATCCAATGCCTTGACTGCAATTGAATATGCTAAGTATTCTCGTCAGGATGTGCTGATATTGCAGGTGGATATTGCTAAGGCTTTTGACAATGTTCAATGGGATTTCATTTCTCAGATTATGACAAAGCTGGGCTTTGGTCCCAAGATGGCAAATGCTGTTTATTGGCTATACTCTGACGCTACTGCTCAATGCATTCTTGGGGGCCATTTGTCTCGATCATGGATATTGGGTCGATCGGTTAGACAGGGCTGTCCTCTTAGTGCTCTCTTCTATGCAATTGCCACTCATCCTCTGTTGATGTATCTTGATCATCTAACAGACTCAGGACAGATGACTGGTCTTAAAATCCCAGGGGCTAAACCTTTCTTGGCACAAGCATATGCAGATGATTCCTTCTTTATGCCACAGAATTCTCCTACGGAACTTTGCAAGCTTATGGCCACTCTCTCATTATATGGACAGGCAGCTGGATTGCATATTAATTTTGATAAATCTAAATTGATACCCCTGAAAGAATGTGATTGGCATTCTATTCTTTGGCCGGGGCAGGTGGTGCATTCCAGAGAAGTGGTCAGACATATGGGATATCCCATTGGATGGCATATCTCAAGAAAGCAGCATCTAAAATGGATTTTCCAAAAACTCCATCGTAAGCTGGAATACTGGAAGATATCTACTTGGCCTCTTCATGTCAGGCTCAGAATTGTGCAATCCATAGTGATGTCTTATGTTCAGTTCTATTTGCCTTTATTGCATTGGTCCTCCAGGGATATTTCAGCCTTTATGTCTCAAGCTATGGAGATATTATGGAAGACAAAATCTGCTGTTAAAGCTTTGAGACTGATGAAGATGGAAATGGTGTGTTCCCCAAAGATGCATGGTGGACTCAATATTCTCAATATAAGATATCATGTACTTGCAAGGAAGGCTACTATGTTGCACACTTTCTTCTGCCAACAACAGCCATGGACTTGTATGTTAGCGTCCATGTGTGTCAACATGAGGACTTTAGCTTATGGTCATTGGATTACGGATCATTGGGAGGTTGTTATTGGGAGATTTCAAGGCAGGATACCTGGCTGTCCTTTTTCCACTGCCTTAATACTTGACTGGAAACAATTTCTCTCTAAGGTCAAATGGGCTCCTCGTAATTGCTTGGGGATGAACTCCATGAGGAAGGAAAGTATTCATTGGAGTGCCATTTTTGACACTCCACTTGCCTTGCAGGAACCTGTTCGGGCATACAATCTTATGAAACTGGGAATTAGGTACATACATGATGTGGTGGATGATCGAGGATATGTCTTATCCTTTCCTCGGGCCACTGCTACCTATGCATTGGGAATGCATCATAGGCCAATATGGAAGAAAATTGCTGAAATATTGCTTCCTTTTTTACCTGTTCCAACTATGGCTGACACAGACAGGCTCATGGATTGGCAATTGTGCTCATCTACTACAAGCACTCATCCTGTTCCCCTTCCAACCTTGACCTCCATCAAAGCTTACAGGCTTCTTCAGCCTCCCCCATGGATTCAGCAACATGCCAATTCTTTGTGGCATATGAGAAAGCCTCTCTCTTGGTGGCGGAAGAATCTCCGCATGTTATGGAAGTGTAAAATGCCACTGAAGCAAAGACTCTTTCTTTGGAGATGTTTGACAGGCACATTATTAGTTGGGGTCACACTTGCCAAACGTCACATTGCACCATCCACATGTCTAAGATGTTCAGCTCCCTTAGAAACCTTTCTTCATCTGCTGTGGCAATGTCCTTGTTCCAGGACCCTCCTCACCAGAATTTCAGGCTATCTTCGGCTCCGATTCCCGAGTCACAGATTTGGGAAACATTTTTGGCTCTTTGGCAGATTATTGCAGTCTTTGTCCCAATACTCACTATTTCTTTTCTGGGTGAGATATTGGGCTCTTTGGACAATTTGGAGTGAGCACAACATGGCATACTTGGGTAGGCTGAATCAACAGTCATATGAATTCTTCAGAGCCTCATTGCGGCAATCCTTATATGATGCCTGCCATGAGGGTGATATGGATGCTTCTTGCATAGAGCTCTTCTGTTTATGTTTCTGACATTTGGGTTCCTCTCCTTTATGGAGATCTCCCATCTTTGTAAATTTGTGAACATATAAATATACTGCACTAGACATTACCAAAAAAAAAAGTGTGTTTTTTGAAATAATTATAATAACTATCTACAGTCAAACATTAACAATAGTCATAACTCCAACCATACGCGATCAGGTAGTGACAACAAGATATATTACATTGTATTAGATCTTGTTGGAAATGTCGAGATAATATCTCAAACTATAATACAATGGTTTTATAAAAGTAAAAAGAACCTAACAACATTCCTGTTACCTGCATCCATACAAACAGACAAACAGAGAAATTAGTCTAAATGCGTATTGAAGGTGTCAAAGGACCCTACCACATGCTATAGATGTCACCCAAAAATAATGTCTATCATCTTTGAGACGTTAAAAAAGAATCAATCAATCCAAAAATTATCTCTGCAAGTATGTAGTTATACTCCAAGTATTGAGTTAGCCAACCAGCCCTTAAAGATCTTCTTCTATATACATAAGTACATTGTGTTCTATGGTTATACAACCATAGTTTATATAAGATAAACAACTTATATAGAACATAGAATGAATTTATCTAGGCTATTGGAAGAAAATACGCAGACTTAATTCCATACATCTCCAAGGCTTAGGATGCCAGGCTGAAACATACAAAAGATATGTAAGCAAGATCCTAGACAACTAGAAAACTAATCAGAAAACTTTTGTTTGCTTCAGATTCAGTAACAAGAGTAGAAGTTAAAAACCCATGCTCCATATTCAAATGGCCTGCAAGCTCTACCTACACCCTAGAAAAAAGCTACATAATTCAGAATCAGGGCTATCATAGGTAGGGAAGGAGTCACAATAATCTATATCAATGTTGCGTAACCATCTATACAAAGAGCTGAACAGGAGGCAGCCCTATAGAGCAATAGAAAGACATATATTTATGTCTCCCAAACTTGAGATATAAAATCAGGGGGCTAAGAGAATAGCCATATAGAAAAATGCTCAGTTTGCTGCAGGGTTCAGACCCAAGCTAATGCCTACAGAGTTGTGTAAACAGCTGAAAACCAAAAATGTGCAAAGCTAATGAGAAGCCAGCCCTTTAGCAAATCCAGAGAAAAAACCTTATTTTCAACTGCCACAACTGAGGTATACAATATGAGCTAAAACACCATCATATAATGCAAGTCAAACATAAGGAAAAAATATGTTATGCCTTCATACTCCAGGCCCAGGCAGCATATTTAAGTCCTTTAATATCAAATAGAGGTATAGAAAACCATGCCAATCTATGTGATAACTGCAAGGTATATGCCTCAAAAAATTACCACAAAGTTGTATATGAGATAGGGTATTTTAGAAACTGGTTATGTAACAAGTTGTGAAGGGAAACAATAAAAAAACCAGCATATTAGATCAACAAAGAGAGACAAGAAACATATATTAAAAGAAAAAAAACTTAATCTTAGAAGTCCTCAGGCAATCCCTATGCAAACCATATAGAAACATACTCAGATGTTATGCTTTCTACTAGCATTCCAAAGGATATAAATGACCAAATCTATATGGTCAGAATAGTCACTTCCCAAAGCACATCTCTAAAGAGTCTACCCTGACCATAATCAAGCCAAGACATCTTAAGCCATCATATAACCTGTACACGAGAGTCCAAACCATGTAGAGAAAACTTCAGTGTCAAAGTCCAGTCACATACAGACCTCAGCCATAATCATATTTTAGGGTAGATTCTACTGCAAAAAGAAAATAGTTTATTAAAGCATCAAGAGTAGTGCTATCATAAACAAGAGCACTGCCATTAAGAGCAGTGCAAGGTACAGCCAAGCATACCTTGATAATCAATCCCAACCCTACTAATAAACCAGGAAATCAACTTCTAGCACCAGATTACCATTATTTTTGACATTCATGTATATCACCAGTATGTCAGAGCAGAGTCCTGACAGGCAATTAGATAGTGTCATGTGAGCCATGCACCATAGCATGCAAAAGCCCTAAAGTAGTGCAGCATACCCAAGTCTAGAAGCTTACACAAAGGATACTTAGTGTACCAAAGAGATGTGGTGGGAAAACGTAGGTACAATAAACAATAACAGAAGGCAACATGGAAGCCTTGCCTTTAAAGGAATTTATGTACAGTTAAAGACACAACAGTCAAGTATTCATGGGATGTGATTGATCAATTATTTTAGTCACAAATCTATCACATGCAGGCATAAACAATCGTATGGAAGCTTTGAAAAATAGAAACCAAGTGCACCTGTGTAGAAGGCACCCCAAAAGAAGCAAGTAATAGAGCCATAAGCACCAAGCAATAATAATTTGGGCTAAGTGAGATGTTACCCTCACCTCAAACTTCCGCCTTTAAACAGGAAAACCTCTCTGAGTTTGGAGTGTGAAATTGCCATATGAACCTGATGTGCCCCATCTCCTCCACCGCTACAGACGAGCATCAAGCAACCACCCGAAACAAAAAAGTTGTAGAGGAAGTTACAAGAAGCAGATAATATCCATGGAATAGGGTTGTCGCATGGCTAACCCAGTACTCTCATTAAATGAAGTAGAAAAGGTATCCAATAATGTGTGACACAAGGCTTAGCCTTAAAAATTCTTCACTACAAAGGCTTGTTCACACTATGACCATAGACTCTCGAAAATTGGGTATTTTTTCATCATGTGTAACTTACAATGATGTAGTTAAGTGTGTGTGTGTATAAAAAACATTATGTTCTGTGAAAGATAATTGTGTGTGTGTGTGTGTGTGTGTGTGTAATAACACGTTGCTTTAATAAAAAAGATAAAATGTAAGTACAATTTTGGAATCAATTGTAAGCCTAAGTAAGTAAGGACATATTAATTATCTTGAAAAGAAAATTCATACATGTGTGTAAAAGTGCATGTGTAAATGTACCCATGTGTGTGGGAATGTGTCTTTATGTATGATCAAGCAACTAACCATATTTAAAAATTTTGTAAAACTAAGTAAGTATAGCCAAATTAATTATCTTGAAATGCAAATTTGTGCATATGTGAATGAGTGCATGTGTAAATCAACATACGTGTGGGAATGTGTCTATAAACATAAGAATGCAAGCAATTTGTGTGTGTGTGTGTGTGTGTGTGAGAGAGAGAGAGAGAGAGAGAGAGAGAGAGACGTTACATGTAAGATGTATTTATTTGAGAGCGAGCACACCTCACCACTCATCCCCACCATTAAAATTTAATTAGTTAAAATTATGTGTGTGTGTGGGTGTGTGTGTGTGTGTGAGAGAGAGAGAGAGAGAGAGAGAGAGAGAGAAAGAGAGAGAGAGAGAGAGAGAGTTTCTATGTGTGAGAGGGAGTGTGTATGTGAAGAGAGAGGGAGTGTGTTTGTGCATGAGTGAGAAAGAGAGAGACAGAGAGATGACAGACATACAATTTCTATGTGTGAGATATTTGTGTGGGAGGAGAGAGTGTGTGTTTGCATTAGTGCAGGTGCGGGTGTGTACATGTGTGTGTGTGTGTGTGTGTGTGTGTGTGAGAGAGAGAGAGAGAGAGAGAGAGTATGCATGCATGTGCATACATCTACATCTATGTGTGTGTGCTTGAGAGAGAGTGAAATGGGGTAGGCCTGGAGAGAGAAAGAGAGAAAGAGAGGTCTAAAGAGGGAGAGGGTGAAAATAGAGAGAAAGAGAGCAAGAGAAAGAGAATAAAAATTAGCTTTTAATATAAATTAAATTAAATTAAAAATATATATGTATATGTGTGTATACATGTGTGTGTGTTTTTATTTACATTTATACATACATATATACATGTGTGTGTGTTTTTATTTACATTTATACATACATATATACATGTATGTATATACATATATATGTACATGTATACACATATACTAGTACAGGATCCATGCGATGCTGTGGCATTGTTTGGAATGGCATATATATCGCGTTCAATTTATGTGTTTATACACACATAAAGTAACTGCAATGGTATGTGCATTCAAGAGTGCGAGTGTGAGTGAGAGAGACAAAGACAAATAGGATGCTAATGATTTTAAGAATCATCGTGCATAGTTGGCAGTTCATCACTTTTACATTTTAAAAAAAGTGCAACCATAGCTTTTAGGAATTTGAGAATAGTAAGTGTTCATAATTGGAAGTGTGAATTTCCTAATCAAAAATCTAAGTGCCAACATTTTTTGCAAGGGACATCTCCTAATTCATACTGAGCAGGTCGAAATCCAATATCCCCAATCGCCTATGGCATAAGACCTATAAAAAAGGTATATTCAATTAGGAGAAATTAAAATTATAAAAAAGAGTACATTAACACGTAAAGATAGTAACTCACCACCATAACAATAAGAACGTTCAGTTGGTGTCTCAGGGGACGGCATGAAAAAAACATTATAGTAGGAATTTGTCCTCTTACAGTACTGTATCCATCCTTTTGGAACATGATATCCTAGAAACGACACTTTTCAATTAGGAGAATATTCAAAGAACTATCATCATTTCGAAAGGGATAAACACCTTGTGGCATCTCAGGGACAGAGAAGCCATACATCTCTAAAGAATCCTCATGTATTTGTAATATGAAGATATCCCTTAGTGGTAAATCTCTAAATTCAATAAATTCAAAAGTAAATCAAAACACAATTCTCAAACTTCTATTTTAGTAAAAAAATAGACAGTGAGGAAAGTACAAACTGCTTACCCATCCTAATAGGCATTTATTGCCTCATACACATAAAAGTAAGGCCCACTAGGTGCAAACCAAAATGGTGGTGCTGTACAAAACGAAGGTATGTCATGTGGGATAAATAATAATGTAAAAAAACAATAAGAAAAATGTTATTTACCTAGAATTTCCCTAATTTGCATCCATGACATCCCCATATTGAAAGTTTCTTTTGACATTACTCTTATGTCTATAAATATGCAACAATAACACATCAACCATGTGTGTGCACAATTATGTGTGAGAGACAATGAAAGAGAGGGAAAGATATAAGAGCAGAACATATTTAAATAATACAAAAATTTACTTAAATAATAACAATTAAACTTTGTACCATTCATTAACCAAGAATATGCATAAAAGAAATAGATAACTGATGGATGTTATATATTATAATAAGTCAGATCCCTTCCTCTGCCCAACTCTCTCACAAAACATCCATACAAAAATGAGCAAAGCTCTAATTAATCTTCTAACTTGGTAATGCTCAATCTTTAAACTCTACGCTTCTCTCTGGAGAGAAACAAACTATTACGTAAATCACATGCCTCCTCTCTCAAACACAGGGAATCCATCATATTCATCACACTCTCTCAAAAGTTTAGCAAGATCACCATGGATAGGAATTTTGAAGTGTTGTTTAGATCTAGGGGTATCTTAAATCTATTTGGGTGCATTACTTCCATTTGCTAGCAAAAGGGAAGCTATTCTTAAGGATGTTGTGGCAAGGGCAACAAATCCTTGAGCTCGTATACGAGCAAGAAAGAAATTATATAAATATCTTTTTCCTGACCCCATCCAAAAAGAAAATATCTTTTTCCTGACCCCATCCAAAAAGAAAATCCCACATTCATAACCCATAACGGCTTGTACCACAATGTCATAGGCAGATCATTGACTAACTGTCAAAGAAGACTCCATGGAGTGTGAAATCATGGTCTATTCAATTGAATCAAAAACATTCTCCTCCAAAAGGATTTTATTACTACACAAAGCCCGAAGATCTCTTTCATTAAGCCGAGACATTCCTTCAAAATGAGTTAAACATTTACCCTTATTCACGAAGCAATCCCTCCAAGTGTAGAAGAGCCTGAGTCTCAGCCATGACTTTAATGCTGGCATATGATTCACCCATAGTTCTACTCAGAGAATAAACAAAATCTCAACTACAGGGAATTTTGCATGAAAGAATCATCCTCTAAGCATGAAATCCATTCTAAATCATCTTCCAATATACCCCTACCAATGCAAGCAGCTTTAAATGTAGGATATACCCCTACCAATGCAAGCAGCTTTAAATGTAGGATATACCCCTACCAATGAAAGAATCATCCTCTAAGCATGAAATCCATTCTAAATCATCTTCCAATATACCCCTACCAATGCAAGCAGCTTTAAATGTAGGATATACCCCTACCAATGCAAGCAGCTTTAAATGTAGGATATACCCCTACCAATGCAAGCAGCTTTAAATAAATCATCTTCCAATATACCCCTACCAATGCAAGCAACTTTAAATGTAGGATAAACAATACCATTGAATGTGCGCAAATCTTGAAAGGACTTGTACCCTTTACCAACTGCTAGTAGTAGCCGTAAATAAAACTGTTCACTAGCAGAGGGGGCTACAAAATACATTCCGCCAATCATGTTCCCTTGTTTCCTCTTGGCCCACATCTTTCTTTGGTTCCATATCCATTGCAACAATATAATGTATCATTAGCTTTTGGATGTTGTGTACTGCATGTAAACCACTCTGTCAAAGTTATCTTCCTTGAGTTCTCTATGTTCACAATATCAGCAACTATTGTCATTGTCTCTAAATATAATGGTTTGACCACCATCCACATGTGCCTGTAATCTTTGTACATTTGGCTTCTCATCATGCAAATCAAATTCATATAGTCTCCAAAGGCGGAGATATAGCGTGCATCCAAGTAAGTTTCAATTTCATCAAAATAACTTGGTTGGCTGCATCAACACCATTATTGTTACTCTATCATGCCCTTTGTATATGTACTTGTAAATATACTTGACAGCTACTGATATGGTAGAACATATTTCCACATTAATGTGAGCATTGTAAGTAACTGACAAATATGGAATATAAGGCACAACCCATCTATTATCAACTTTATTTTTCTTCACAACAATCACAGCATTACCATCATCTTGTCGCATGTACACACGGTAACCACTACTATCCACAATAGTCTCTTGTGTAAACCCACGCGGATACTTCCTTATACACCGTCCTTATTGCATACAAATAGCCCTTGGGTTGAATGGTCCACATGGCCCATGGATATTGCATTGAGAGATGACATGATGCAAAGCTGGAAACACTTCCTTATAGGGCAATTCAGCACAAACTATCATATTGAAGGACTATTTGCGATTTGTGAGGGCCATCCAATATAAGCAACATATATAAGCAACATGTGAGAATGAGGCAAGCCTCTCTTTTGAAACTCAATAACTAAGACATAACCAATCACTTTACCAAAAAGCTGACCTTGATTGATTTGTTTAATCATATCCCTATGCTTATGATAAAATACTCTACATGTCAAATCAGGACATTCATTTGTAGTTTGTCCAGGGAGTAAAGAATCAATTACCTCTTGCCAGTTCGGATTGCATGTGAAGGTAATAAATAGATTTAGCTTACCTTTTGAATGAACAATGGCCATAACATCCTGATAAAGCTAGTACATTTTTTGTGGACCTCCAATGAAACTTGAAGGTAACATTGTTCTACTACCCACAATTCTGCTTGCAATATTATCATTTACTACATCACCATACACCATGTCAGCCAAGCCAGAGTAGAATTCGCTACAAAGATTCTTTTGATTTTTTTGAAGCTATTGTAATTGAGATTCTTCCACACTGCAATATGCATCAACAATATACTGTTGAAGTAGTCGTCCACCATGCAGCAAGCCAGCATTTGTGTCATGGGGCGAACTTGTAATACATAGGAATAATATTCTCTCTGAGTAATACATAGGAATAATATTCTCTCTGAGTAATACATTGGCTATTTGTCAATGATCTTTCAAGAATATTCTCTAGCACATCAACATAAGGAACTCTTAAATGTCATCCATCATACCCAGTGGGAAATAAGAGAACATACAATAGAGGCATATACGATCTATGTAAATTTGATATCCTTTGAAGACTCCCTTGTTCAGTACACAGAGAAAAATATCACAATGATCAACATTATGATCATCACCTTGGCCAAACATAATTCCTGCAACCTCCATTTGCTGTTGGAGTTGAGTACTACCTTGACATTATCTTAGTCTCACATATTATCATTTTTTATTCCACACCCGGGTTCTCATTAAACATTTAACTTACACATTATAAAGCTTGTGTAAAGGGATTCCAAGCATGCATCATGTGCTGAAGTGATTCAAGTATCCCAGAATCCAAGGCAGTTATTATGCCTAAACGATTTTGCAACTCGTGCTCGATGTCAGAGCCTCTTAGCCTTTTGAGCCATGCTCACTGGCCTTTGAGCCATGCTTACTAGCCTCTGAGTTTGCATTAGGGAAATTTGGGCTCCAAATGGACCCTTTTTGGGAGCCAATGGGAGAGCTTGGAATTTAGATCCATGGAACATGGATCCTTTTTGTCAGAATGGTCCCCACAATTTCAAGCTCAAAAAAGAGGAATACAATATATTGGCATAAAACTCAAAAAATAGAAGAATGTCAGGCCAGAATACCACCTACTAAATAAAACGTATGTCAGAAGGAATATTAGGAAAAGAGGCCGGGCTGATTGAAAACTTTCTCCACAATTTGAACTTTGTTCTCTTCATCTCCCATCTCTCTTATAACGTCACTTATTTTCGCAATATCTGCTTCATCTCTTCTTCTTGTTCTCTCAGTCTCTTTTTTCTTCCATCTTAATAGTCTGGTAAACTTTGTTAAGCTATTTTTGTTAATCATGATTTCTTTGTGATTTTTTTTTTGTTGTGTTCATTAATCTTATGGACCATGATGTTATTTGTGAAAACTTACAGGATTATTTGCTAACTCAGGAAAAACGGAGTTCAAGGTTCACAACATTTTTTAAAGTTTTATTTTTTTAATTTAGATTGTTGAGCCCATCGAAATGGTAATAATTTTATGTTCTCTCTTTGTAGATAAGCTTTAGGAGAAAAAACATATGTAGCATTAAAAGTGTGAAGCTTTTCAACAGGAAGAATGTTGATGGCACTGGATTCCTTAGCGGTTCAAGAAGTCAGACTAGATCACAATGAGACCCAGCACTCGAGGAGCATTTAAGTTAAAATAAAAAGACATTGGTGATCCTAACAAGCATTGGAAAGATAGAACCCTAGAGTTTTGCACACGACCAAATGGTGCAATAGAGATTCTTGTGCAATATACTTATATGCACATAGACATAATGCTACATCACCATGATGAAAGTACAAGATCTAAGACAAATAGTAAGATTCAATAAGTAGTCTTTTTTTTTTAATCTTCTATACCTAATTGTTTTGTGCTCTATAGCTAAGCATTAAAATTTTCTTGTAGCTTTATATCCGGCAGAATGCAGAGTGCATTAGTGAAAGAATCAATGTCTTCCATATAAAGGAGATAGGAACATTGCTATATGACAACCCACCTAGCCATTTAGCAGCACAAGGAATCTTTTTTTATAATTCCATGTATGTTTTGGCTAATGTAAATGATAATATTGGTAGATTGGAGTCTATCCCACTACCACCATTATCTACCCAAGAATGGGTTTGTTCTTACATATACATCATTGTAGCATACAAGAATAAGATAAGAAGAGATATACGTGTAGTAATGAAACCATAAATAAACAGGCTCTAAGGACATTCATTTGAGGTGGTTTATACCATTTAACGCCTTTGCACAGATGTTTGCATTATGTGAGAGTGCCAAGAAAATAAAGTTAACATATCATTCCCTTGATAATCATTGGGGATGAACCAGTTTTTAGGGGAGAGATGAGATGTAAAGAGGACCACTTGCCATTAAATGCAAAGTAATAATGCCAGATGTTACATTGACGTGAAATAAGAACATAAAGTTTGTTTGTGTTTGTAGCAAATTTTGTTAGAGTGACAGCTGTTAATTTTTAGCATTGATTATTTCTATGACCACATATTTCATTGGGAGGCAAACATTATGCATGTGATTTTATTACAGAAGATGGCAAATGTGGAGAGGCGTCTAATAAAGCTTGGATCAAGACATGCGTGATAGAACTCACTCTTCTATCATAGATTTTGTAATCCAATCACAAGGTTGAGACCTGTTAATCGGTCAATTTAGAAAGCTATTAGCCATTGGATTTTCTTAGATAAGAGATCCAATTGATGTGTAGTGATACACCGAGATATTTCTATTTTAAGTTAGATGGTAAGAAAATTGAAAACACGAGTGAAGCTTTCAAAACCTGCTCTGTTTGTATCGAACCACATATCCTAGAACTTGTGGAATCACCTTGAGATTGTAACCTATCCATCTATAATAAAAATTTAAGAGTTATCTTTGGTCTATATGTTGTGTAAATGTTACTTCTTTCTTCTTTTTGCATCTTTTTCTTTCTATTTGCATTAATGGCAACCACACGTCCTAAACATCCCATCCCTGCTTCTCTATCTTGAAAATGTCTAGATTTCAACATTAAGTTATAACAGGCTATTACTTACATACATTGCTCTCAATTCTATATATAGGTACCATGGAGAACGAAAGGACCATTTCATGTAAATACATTACCACGAAGCAAGTTTTCTTGGTGCTATCGACTATATCATAGAGATCATCATTACAAAGTAGAGATACAAAGTAGAGATACAAAATGCCTTGTTAACATCCGGTATGAAATTTTTTTGTACATGCCGAGAGCAGTTAATACAAAGATCAATGCCTTCTTACATTGTCAATTATATTAAATTTACACATTGCATTAGAGATGTGTTCTTAATATGCGAATTCTAGTTAACTAGGCTGATGCAAATTCTATATATCGTTGGGCAGGGGAAGCTTGCTCTTACTGTGGGGGAGAGTAAGCTGGCTCTTGCTGTTGGGGAGAGTCACGAGCATGCTCTTGCTGTGCTTGCTCCCATCAAGGATGATGAATCTCCACGGTGAATCCACTCCATATCGGTTGGCATTTGCGGATACTACCACAGTGGCATTGATCTTGGCCGTTGTGGAGGGGGCACAAATGCATATGGCACATTAGACTCTCGTTGCCCAATATTGTTGATTAGAGTTTCAATTATTGTGGCCTTGAATAGTCTTATATCCAAATCCCTATATTTCACTAATTGTGGATTCTACATGTAGAAAAATTACATGTGTATCAGTGAATGTACAAGGAAATTGAAATATTATTAAAAGAAGAAACATTTTCTAAGGGCAGTCCCAACATTGAGTGCAGTAGCAACATGGCGTTGTAGCACACTTAGCCATCCTGTTGTTGCGAGACTTTACATCTAATGATCTATGTTGCCTCTAAAATCTCCTCCTGGGTAAGAGCCTCGATACTAGTTATTAACTTTCTAATAGATCTACACACCATTTTTCAATTCTCAATACTCTCTCTCTCTCTCTCTCTCTCTCTCTCTAATATTAAAACGATCGTGTGGACTTACTGCCTCACGTTATCATGAAATCTTAGAGTTGAATTGGCAAGATAACATCGCTTCAACTTAGTATCTATAACAATCAAACTCGAGTGTGCACTACAAAAGTCAATAAATAGTATAAGATAGTAAATCTAGTATCTATGTCAAAATACGAAAAGTACAATTTAGGTTACATAACACTTACTTTTCATGGTAGGCCATTGCAAAGATCTTGGCTTGGTCCATACCTATATGCTGAAACCATGGACATACATCCACATAACACTTACTTTTCATGGTAGGCCATTGCAAAGATCTTGGCTTGGTCCATACCTATATGCTGAAACCATGGACATACATCCACATAAGGAATCTTCTTTGAAACCAGAAGCGAGGATATAAGAGAGTCCAAAATATATACCCTGCATTGAGCTTCCTATGGGAGATTTGATAAAACCAAGCTGCACAGATGATTTACATCATATTACTTTGAGAGAGCATAACACTTTAAATTAAAGTTTAGAGCATGGATATAGAAAACCTTAAAGTAGTATCCATAACTCTGTTCTTGACCTCCTTTTGCATTCTGGATAAGACATCAATCTCCTCCACGTCGAAAGGAAAGTATTGAGGAGTGTTTTGCACTGGAAGTCTAATGAGGGTACCAAATACCTCAAGCTTCAACATTAGAATTATGCAATTCTGGACAACAACTTCTTTCCTTTCCCTTTAAATACTCTCCCTATTAGTCTCTCTACTTTTGGCTTTGTTATTGGTCCTTTGTGCGTTGAGCTATGTGTCACACGAATGATTGACCTTTGTCTCTTCAGTGATAGTAACTCTTTCTCTCAGGAGAGGGATCTCCAGGATACCTTTCATCTTTGTGTCAGTGAAGTTAACTAGCTCTAGAGGCTTGTCATACACCTGAACATAAGAAGCTATAGTAGCGAGTACATGTCCTTCGACATCACTATCACTATGTGCATAGGCAACTAAAATGTAGCTGTCCTGAAAATACTCAATAAGCCAATCCATGGTAGCCTCGTGTAAGCAACCCAGCACTGAGCCCTGCCAATGCATACCAATGTGGTTTCTTTTACAAATGGATCTGACAAGGCGCTTGAATGGAAGCTTCGGAATTACTCTCGACGCCTTTTGCAATTCACGTAGAATGGACTTATGCTGCTCGTACCTCCAAGTCCTCATTGCCCAAAGATTGGATATATTTTTTCTCGATATAGCGTTCTTGACCTATCTTATGCGGCTCGTACCTCCAAGTCCTCATTGACCTATCTTAGGATCTTTCGATGAGGAGGCCCTCATGGTCCGTTTTGGCTACGCCATCTATAACAAAATTGGATGTATGACTCAAATGACTAACCAAGAATTTTTTTTGGATTAAAATCACTATAACGTGATAGATAGACATCCAACACATTCAACCCCCCACATTACATTGTACTGAATTCACAATAATCAATAAAATAAAATGCCCAAAATCTGTTCAAATGACTAACAAGGAAAGTGGGATGCCCTTGCACCATAGAAAGAGTGTAGGAACAAACCAAGGTCATGGGGTTTTGCCCAACCGCACTTGGGAGCATAAAATACCTCAATCGAGAAACTAATCTTCCATAACCTAGCTTACAATTGCATAGGCAAGGTGTGTCACTCACCTCGTGAATACTTGTGCTCGGATTCTTGTAAGAGACGATGTTACCATGCAACCACGTTCCAAAGCTCCACTTCGTTGCTGCCACACTCAAAGGAAACTCGGCTCTCCTCTTTCTCAATCTCTCTCTCTCTCTCTCTCACACACACACACACACACACACACACACACACACACAATGAGTATATAATAGCTCTAATTGAATTAGGTAAGTAAGACACATAAGAGAGCAAGAGAGTAGAGAAGAAGAGCACTCTATTAGTTGCAAGTAAGACACACAAGAGAGAAAGAGAGTAGAGAAGGAGAGCACTCTATTAGTTGCATAAGAGAATGAATGGTGAGAATACAAATTGACCCTTATCTTGGCCCCCAGTATTCACACCTTGGTCGGACATACTTAAAATATAGGTCCGTGGCTATCTAGGACCGCCTTAGGCTTGTGCAAACACTTAATCTAATCTCCAAAATTAATCATGTGGCATGTCTTTCATAGAATATAAAATGTTAGTATTTTTAATGTCAATGTGACAAAATGAAGTGATAGTTGTCACAATGGATGGCATCGACGTTGGAGAGGTGTCCAATGATGAGGGTTAACATGTCTCCCTTCCTGATGTAGATTTCATCCTAGGAACATGTCGATAAAGATTCATCAAGGTTGTTTGTAAGATACATGTTGGCGTTGGAAATGTCGAAGGTCTGCAAGGCAACATTGTATAACAAGTAAGGTGTAATTAAATGTAAGCATAATGCAAACACCTAATCAAGCAGTGAGGAAAGATTTTTGCGACTGGTCAAATTTTCTAGTTAAGACAAGGGTAATATTAAGGTTGGTCCAAATTCGATCTTAACCAAGATGGAGCAAAAAGCATGGTTTAGATTATGACCTTAGTTTCTACACACTATCACTTTGGTGAAACAATATCTAACTATTTTCTCACCTCATAAATGAAATTGCTAAGCGATTATTATAAGCGTTTATTTTGATTCTAAAAATATAAAAGTAGAATACCACTCTGCAGAGACCTAAGTAACGGCCTAGAGACCTCATACAACAATATCTAAGAACCGCTAAGTACCTCTACAATGATGGTTTTTTTTTTAAAGCCCTTTATTGATAGGTTTTTAGCCACAAAAGGTTCCATCCCATGGAGGTCAAGGCTACGGTCCCAAGGCTCCATGACTAAGAGCCAAAAGTTCTACCTAGATCACACATGGATTTTTTAGAGTATTTTTTCTTTGTTTTTATTTTTTATTTTAAAAAAACTAGTTTCACTTTCACAATTCACCTAGAAGGCTCTATTCTAACTA
The DNA here is from genome assembly GCF_041138505.1 of Cibotium barometz. Taxonomy (NCBI): domain Eukaryota; kingdom Viridiplantae; phylum Streptophyta; class Polypodiopsida; order Cyatheales; family Cibotiaceae; genus Cibotium; species Cibotium barometz. Next base: position 68,256,488 of record NC_141046.1, read on the forward strand.
AAGAGGGCACGCTAAGGAAGATGGAGTACTTGGCATACTCCTTTGTCATACACTAAGGTCGATCTCAGGTAGGATTACACTAGGACCAAATCCTAAATGGTTATCCAAGTAATAAGTAGAAAATTTATAGATGAGTCACATAACGATGCAAGCAAGCACTCAAACAAACACTAAATGGAGAATCATAAAAAAGATTAAAACAACAATAGCAAAAGATGAGTATGGGTTTAGAATACACTTGGACAATGAGAAAAATCCAGTCCATATCGAGGTTGCACGTACACTGTAAGTTGTAAATCTGGATTTGGCATTGTACCTCAATAACCTGTAAATCATACTCATCTACCAAGCTCATCATCAGATAACCATAGCTCATAAGCATGCTTCGATTTGACATCCCTAGATTGATTTTCTTCCTCACTTGGACTTGCTTCATGTATATATGTCTTGTCTGGTATACTAGGCAACGGTTTGAGTGCATCCTCACTGTGAAATTGTTACCATATTATAGTAGTGATGTGTGTGAACACACTTAGGACCGCCGGGGCACTTTTTCCCTCACTAGGAGGTTTTTTCCCCCGTGCATTGTATATACGCCCATTATCTTCTAGGGCTTGTTATCTTTCATTTTTGGCACTCATAATACACTACTGTGTTGTGCTCAAGCTTCCTCATCTTCTTGAAGTTGTGTGTGCATTCCTGCAACCCTAATTCCAACAATTGGTATCAGAGCAGGCTTCCTCCTCCCGGGCAGCATCACCGGCACCTGCCGCTTCATCTCCTCCGATTGCGACGAGGTTTCACGAGCGTCTGCAGGTTAGTATATGCCGTGGGAGAGCCAATAGAGCCTGTTCGTTTCAGAATTTTGATCTGAAGTCGTTTCGCCCTCCGTTTTTGCATTCCAAGTACTGCGCAGGCAAAATCGTCCTACTGTGCAGATTCTGTCAAGATTAAAATCTGCAAGACAGGTGCCCATTCGTCTGTTTTGGGCTGTGCTACATAGCACAGGTCGATTTTATACAGGTTTACCTCTTACAGACAGCATTTACATCTAGTAGTACAGTCATTGGCCATGGCTGACAACAATGATGTATTCCGCATGTTGGCTGCTGAGGATAAGTTGGATGGCACCAACTATCCATTGTGGGCATATATGATGCGACATGTATTGGTAGCAAAGGGGTTATGGAACATTGTGCAGGGTAGTGATGCACGTCCTATTGTGGCTGGGAATGCTGCAAACACATCAGAAACAGGTACTGTTGATGATGGTGCAGGCACAAGTGCTGTAGCAGCTGTTCGAGAACCACCACTTTCAGCAGAGCAGATTCGTTGGGATGGTAGAGATGCGCAGGCTCATGCCTTGATTGCGCTGTCTGTCAAACGTACCATTATCCCACATATTCGCTCCTGCAGGACTTCTAAGGATGCTTGGGATGTACTTGCCACATTGTATCAGGCAAGAAATGAGGCTCGTGTTGCTTACCTCCGAAAACAGTTGGAGAGTGAGCATATGAACGAAGGTGAATCTATGGATAGCTTTTTGACAAAGATCAAGGATTTCAAAGAGCAGCTCATTTCTGCAGATGAAATCCTGTCAGATAGTTCACTTGTGCAGACTGTTTTGAATGGTCTACCAGATTCTTATCAGGGTTTTGCTTCCACTCTTCGCTTGATGATGAAAGGCAATCCCAATGCTTTATCATTTGAGGAGTTAGTTTCTGTTTTGCTGCAAGAAGACCAGTCAAGGCAAAACAGGAATATTATGCGTGTCGCAGATCAAGCTTTCGTTGCTAGTCAGAGAAGCGGGAAAGGTAAAGCTGGCTTTTCTTCTAGTAAGCAGAAATCTGCAAATGCTGCGCAACCAAAGAAGGAAGACAAAGATGAGAAGAAGGGTGACAAACAGAAGACATTTTGCAAGTACTGTAAGGGAAATGATCATGTCATCAAAGCGTGTCCTAAGCTGGCTGCGAAAGAGGCTAAGAAGAAAGAGGCTGGTATGGCTGTTGCAGATGCCTCTCCTTCTAACAATGAATCTGCTAATGTTGTGCACGATACAGAATGGGCATTCAATGCGCAGTGCAGTTATGACCCATCTTTGCATGACACATGTATGTCTGCAATAGATTCAGATGTATGGTACTTTGACAGTGGTGCCACTAAGCATATCACCTCGCAGCGCAGTTTATTCACTTTCCTTGAGTCTGCTCCCACAGGGAATACTGTCACTTGTGCCAATAACTCCTCTTATCCCGTTAAAGGAGTTGGACAGATTGTGCTGAATGTTGCAAATTGCAACACCTTTACACTTTTTGATGCATTGTATGTGCCAGGGATCAAAAAGAATCTGCTGTCAGTCTCCGCATTTGCCAAAACAGGTTTGGTTGTAAAATTTGTGGATGACAGATGTACTGTTCATGATCTCTCTTGTGGTGACATCATTGTAGCATCTGGTTCACTATGTCGAGGGCTGTATAAGCTCAATATGGATGGCAAATGTGTAGAGGATTCAGCATGTGCTATTATGGATACGCAGGCTATTTCAAATGCAAAACTGTGGCATGCACGTTTTGGTCATCTGAATTTTGCAAGTTTGCTGCGCCTGCAGAAATCTGAAATGGTGTCTTCTTTGCCTAAGCTTGAGGCACCTGTCAAGCATGTTTGTGAGGGCTGCATATTGGGTAAAATGCAGCGTGCTTCCTTTCCCAAAGATGGATCAGTGAGAGCTGAACGCAGATTGCAGCTTGTTCACAGTGATGTTTGTGGTCCCATGCAAACTCCATCATTTGGAAACTACCTTTACTTCGTGACTTTCATTGATGATTTTACCAGGCATGCATGGGTATATCCTTTGAAGGCAAAGTCCGAAGTGTTTTTGTGCTTCAAACAGTTTTTGGTTATGGCTGAAAATGTGTCAGAAAGTAAGATGGGCACCCTCCGTTCAGATCGAGGGGGGGAGTATATGTCTTCAGAATTTAATGCATTTCTGGCTGAGCGTGGGATAAAACACCAATGTACAGTGCCGTATACACCACAGCAAAATGGTGTGGCTGAGAGAAAAAACAGGTCTCTCATGGAAATGGCAAGATGTATGGTTAAGAGTCAAAGTCTACCACATGGTTTTTGGCTTGAGGCTGTCATGTGTGCCACTTATGTACTAAACAGGTGTCCCACCAAAGCATTACAGGTTGTCACTCCATATGAGGCTTGGCATAGCCGCAAGCCATCTGTTGGCCATTTACGTGTTTTTGGTTGCCTGGCATATGCATTAGTGCCTGTGCAACATCGCAGAAAATTGGATGACAAAGTTGTCAAATGTATTTTTGTTGGATATAGTGCTGAGAGCAAAGGCTATCGTTTGTATCATCCACAGACAAAGCGCATTTTGGTTAGCCGTGATGTTGTATTTGTGGAAGATGCAGTTCAGCCCTTGGTTTCATGTACTAAAGAGACAGATATCAGCTCACGTGATGTCTATGATACATTGTTGCCTCTTTTCAGTGGTGCACAGTCAAGTGCAATACCTCATGAGGCAGTTTTTCAGCCTATGCAGGTTTTAAATGATGGCACAGATCAGCCTATATCTGATGCAGATGTGCATGATGCACTTGAGGATGAGAGACAAGAGATTGAGGGCTCTAGGAATATGCCTAGATGGCTGGTGCAGACTTTGCGTGACAGCAAGTTGGATGCCCCTTTGTCTAGTCGCACTCGTTCTGGCTCTCATGGTGCCTCTTATGCGTCACATTGTTATGCATTGGCTGTTTCTAGTATGTGCGATGAAAGTGAGCCTGTTTCATTTGATGAGGCACAAAGTTCAGAAAATTGGATGGCTGCTATGCAAGCAGAATACGATGCTATTATGAAGAATGGTACATGGTCTTTATGTGACTTGCCCCCTGGCAAGAAGGCCATTGGCACTAAGTGGGTATACAAATTGAAGCGTAAGCCTGATGGCACAGTGGATCGCCATAAGGCTAGGCTTGTTGCAAAAGGTTATGCTCAAGAGAAGGGCATTGATTTTGATGAGACTTTTGCTCCCACATGTCGTATGACCACTGTTCGTAGCATCTGTGCATTAGCAGCTCATAATGGTTGGAATGTACATCAGCTGGACATAAAGACTGCGTTCTTAAATGGAGATTTGCATGAGGAGGTGTATGTATCGCAGCCTCGTGGTTTTGTTCAAAGAGAGCAGGAAAACAAAGTGTGCAGGTTAAAAAAGGCTTTATATGGTTTAAAGCAAGCTCCACGAGCTTGGTATGAAAAAATACATGCATATTTGACTGCACATGGGTTTCAGAATAGTCCAACAGAAAGCACTTTGTATGTTAAACGTGTGGATGGTGTACATCTAATCATTGCTCTCTATGTCGATGACATGCTGCTCACAGGACCAAATGAGAGTCATATTGCTGATTTTAAGGCTGATTTGAATGCCTCTTTTGAGATGTCAGATTTGGGGCATTTGCATCATTATTTGGGGATACAATTTAAGCAGTGTGATGGAGGTATTGCTTTGTGTCAGACAAAGTATATTGAAACATTGTTGCGAAGATTTGGCCTTGAAGACTGCAAGCCTATTGCTACTCCAATGGAGACAGGTTTGAAGTTGAGTCTTCATGATGCTGGAGATCACTTTGATGTCACACTCTATCAGACAGCTGTTGGTTGCCTCATTTATGTATGCATTACGAGGCCTCTTTCGCTATTTGAGTGGTACTCGGCATCTTGGGTTGTTTTATCCCAAGGGGGGATCATTGCCGCCAGATTTACATGTTTTTTCAGATTCTGACTGGGCTGGTTGTTATGACACACGCGTGTCCACAAGTGGTTTTTGCTTCATGCTTGGAAGCTCATGCATATCATGGTTGAGCAAGAAGCAGCCTACTATGGCCACTTCTAGTTGTGAAGCTGAGTACAGGGCAGCTTTCACAGCTACGGTTGAGTGTGTGTGGCTCAGACGCCTTATGGCTGATTTGGGTGTTGGGCAGCCATCTGCCACCACCATCTTCACTGACAGTCAGAGCGCATTGGCAGTTGCGCGGAACCCAGTGTTCCATGCTCGTATGAAGCACATTGAGGTGCACTACCATTATGTCAGGGAGAGACTCTCTGCAGGAGAGATCAGTTTGGCTTATGTGCCAACACAGGATAACCTTGCAGACCTTTTCACAAAGGCTCTGCCTCGTGAGAAGTTCGAAGCTTTTCGCAAAGCTTTGGGCTTACTCCCTTTTGTGGATTCGTCCACATAGCTAGACACTTCCCTATACATGAGTGCTAGCTCTTGTTCACCGCATCACTCCAGGGGGGATTTGTTACCATATTATAGTAGTGATGTGTGTGAACACACTTAGGACCGCCGGGGCACTTTTTCCCTCACTAGGAGGTTTTTTCCCCCGTGCATTGTATATACGCCCATTATCTTCTAGGGCTTGTTATCTTTCATTTTTGGCACTCATAATACACTACTGTGTTGTGCTCAAGCTTCCTCATCTTCTTGAAGTTGTGTGTGCATTCCTGCAACCCTAATTCCAACAGAAATGATATGGGTACTATAGGTAAGTGAGCTAAGTAGCTACTGCGAGTTAAGCTACCAAGGAAATCACCCACCATGGTAACATTACTTCAATAAATGACGGTGTAAGTCCATAAGTTCTTGCCCTTCTCCCCTGCTCTACAACCTATTCCTATGCAGTTCTATCTTGATAGGGTTCTTCCATTGGGTAATGTACACTCACGTGAGTGTGTCGTTGTGGTGTCTCTCCTACCATGGAATGTAATAGTCTTGTCACATAACACCTAAAATAAGTTCTATAGTATCAACATAAGTAGAACATTGCGTAACACATGCGATGCTCACAAGTAAAGCATAGTGCAAGGGGATGGAACTATAGGTAAAACACGTTCATAAGGGTGGCTCCACAACATCGCTCCCCTAGTGATGCATAAAAACAACATGAGTGGGATTAGAAAGGAGGAATACATATCTGCCCTCGATACTACCGTTCCAAATAATCCGGGTCGAGGAGGATAGAGTCACTCGTATCAATCCACGAAAATTCCATACACCCTGTAGTCACAGCAGAGTCATACTGCATTCTTTTATGGGTTCTTGGAGAGGTGTTGACATTGATTCAAGAACTTGTTGAGTAGTAGGCCTTTACTTAAGTATTGGGATCTCTTGAAGTACTTTTGAAAAGGGAGGCTGAGCAGGCATTGAAGAACTTGTAGAGGCCTCATGGGAACTGGAGGCTTTATTAGAGTCTCCTTTTCTTAAGGGGCATGCCATCTTTTGAACAACTTTTGGGATCCAAATCTTGTGGGATGTTGGCAATGGAGGTATATCAATTTGTTTTCCCTTGTTTGCTCTGGCATTAGGGTTGGCAGATATTGTTGATTGGCCAACTGATGCGTCTGTGTGACTATTGAGGCTATAGACGTGTATTCGGCACCCAAATCCATGTGTTACCCTTGTAGTAGCCTTGAGCTTTAAGACGACGGGTTGGAATCCATTGAGAGGTAACATGTGGTTTAGATTGATTTTTGTTGTGAGACGGGGCCTCTGAGATTTTTTACTAGTAGGTTGGTGATTGAGAACTAGTGGAGAGGCTTTAGGGACCCACTTAAGGGTAGGTTGTGGCTTTCTATGTTGATGCCCTAGTGGTAGTTGGTTTGGTATGGACGTAGATGCAGATGTGAAGCTTGAAGATAAAGAACCTTGTGGTGGTGAAGTGGATGTCGATGGGGAGGGAACAACATGGGATCGTGTCGATGTTGAGGCTTTGTTATTACATCATTCAAATGCTTGTTTTCTGGTCCAACGTATTTGATGTGGAGGCAATGTTCGTAGAGTGTAAAAGTGTAGCATTAGAATTTTTTGCCATTGTGACACTCCTTGTGACCCAGTTGATTCCGCATTGAGCCACTGTCATCCAGGTCCGTCCAAGAATGACATGTTCTTTTAAAGTTCTTGTGGCCATGACTAAAAACCTAACAACTAAGTGCCCATTATCACCATAGATATGATAGTTCTAAGAAAACCAAGTACTTTGGTATTTTTGGCACTTATATTCTCTATTCGCTTGTTTGACTTTTCAAGTTGAGGTTTACCCAACTGATTCCGTGTAGCAAAGGAGAGTAGATTATGACTAGCACCTGTGTCAAGCATAGCATTATAGAACACTTTACCATAGGGACTAGGCAACTCAATGGGTGTTCTAAGAGCTAGGATGTGATCCTCCATGTTGTCGATTATCTCTCAAACATAAGCTTGTGCAGTAGGTCTAAGATTTTCTTATCGACGTTGTTGAAGTTTGGCTCGTCTTTCTGTTGCCTAACATAAGCTTGTGCAGTAGGTCTATGATTTTCTTATCGACGTTGTTGAAGTTTGGCTCGTCTTTCTGTTGCCTCCTCTTGGGCTTGGGTCTCCTTTTGATTGGCCCTTTCCTTGGTGGCTTTCTTGTCATGAGAAGCACGTAAGGATTCTTCGGTAAGAGGTCCACACTATTTTTTAAACTTGCTACCATTAAGGAAACCGACAGTTTCAACTCTGTCAAGAGTTTCAACATGTATGGTACCATGTGCAGTAACTTCACAAACCCTAATTGGCCCCTTTACAGTATATTTAAGCTTTTTCTTTTCACTACGGACCCCGTACATAAGTACAACATCTCCTACCTCGATCTCCTTGTCCACTTCTTTCTTTAGTCCTTTTCTGCCAGCATGTTTTGCACTGCAATTTGCCTTTCCTTTGTAAGTTGTTCTAAAATAAATAACCGGTCAGCCAATTAATTACCATCAAGCTTCACTTACAGCTACCCTTAAACTAGGGATCATGAACTCCTAAAGTATTACTGTCTCAAGTCCATACACCATCTTAAATGGCGTGAACCACTTGCAACTTTGTATGATGTGCGATAGGCCCGTAAAGCTGTTGTGAGCTTAGACTCCCAGTCAATACGTTGAGCCTCAATAATCTTTGTCAATATTGAAATAAGAACCTTGTTGGTGCACTTTGCTTGGCCATTTGCCTGTGGTGGGTAATATGGCATTGACTTACAGTGAGCGATCATAAATGTGTTAAGTGAGATTTTTGATTATATCATTGATGAAATGCTTACCTTGATCACTCACTAGCTCAAATGGACATCCAAAGCAGGTAATAATGTTCTCATAGAGAAACTTAACAGTCACTGTGGCATCCACTTTTCATGAAGCTCTTGCTTAAGCCCATTTGGTTACATAATCTATGGCAACAATGATGAAGTATGCTTGTGTGCCACGTGCAGTAGGACTAATAGGGCCAATGAAATCTAAGCCCCACTTTTCAAAAGGTTGGTTGACTTTGACACAATGCAGTGGGCATCATGTCCTTCTTCTGTAGCTTTGCACAATTTTGGCACTTGTCACATCCTCCCTTGACAAATAGTGCATAATCTTTGAAGAGCGTGGGCTACCAATACCTCGATTAGAATATTTTTCTTGCTGTAACGTCGCCTGCAAAGTGTTCACCAACTATCCCTTGTTGGTGTGCTTGTTCGATGATGTATAAGTATTCATTCTCCTTAGGGCAGCATCTTAATATGTCATCCTTACATCGTCTATAAAGAGTTTCGACAATAAGTTGGTAAGGTGCATTCTCTTTTAGCAATTTTCTTGCTAAATCTTTCCTCAATTCCATTCCTTCTGGAAACCATTAGCTAAAAAGTTAACGATTCTCTCATTTCATTCTGGAATAGTCTCAATCTTGAATAGTGTAACATCAAGTAACTCGTCATCAACCCCGATTGGTGCTTTGCCATTAGGTATGCGGGATAGATGATCCTTCCCATGACATGTTTCTTGCCAAGCCTCACAACCACAATAAAATCAAACTCAAGAAGAATCAACAACCACCTTGTGATCCTTCTCGTGGAACATGGTTTGTTTACCAGATACAACAAGGCTTGATGATTAACGTAGAAAAAAAATTTGTTAGTAAGAAGGTAATGTCGAAATTTCTTCATAGCATAAACCATTGCTAACCCTTCACACTTAGTGTTGATGTAATTGATTTTCAGCTTCATCTAGTGCCGACTTACAAAAGTAAAAGGATAGTCCAATTTGTGTTCCCTTGGCTATGTGCTAGGACACATCCAATTGCGAAATTAGAGGCATCAATGTGTACATGAAAGATGAGATCCCAGTTAGGTGTTCGCAAGATTGGAGCACTCGCTAAAGCTTGCTTCAACGTGTCATAGGCTCGTTAGCACTCTTCAGTCCATTTATATACAATCAATAGCGTGTACAAAGGACGAGCTATTTCCACATAGAAAAGAAAAAACCGATGGTAGTAGTTGACATTGACCATGAATCTCTGGACTCCCATGTAGTTGGTTGGTGGGGATAATTCTAGGATGATCTTGATTTTACTCTCATCTATGGAAATCCCTTTTTGGGACACTACTTCCCCAAGAATAACTCCTTGTTTCACCCAAAATCGGCATTTGTAAGGATTTAAGGATATGCAATAAAATTGGCACTTTTTAAACATCCTTTTTAGGCACGTAGGTGCTCTTTCCAAGACAAATGAATGCATAAACCATTCAAGAAAACTTCAAAAAACTTTCTTAAGAAGTCCTTAAAAGCAGTATTCATAAGTCTTTGGAATGTGGCTGGGTCTCATTGTTCAACTTCTCTTGAAGTTTACATCGAGAGTTCATATGTTTTAGTCAAGAGAAATAATCCTTGATTAACTCATGCTCTTGTCGCTTTGTATTATGGAGTTGTGCCATTGGCTCCATTTATTACCACTTTTTTTCGTGCAAAACTTGGCATGAATAGATTTTTAAGCCGCATGAAGTTAACTTTATCCTAAGCCTTCATTGGTGGGCCTTTCCATCTAACATTAGGAAAAATGAATGAATCTTCGTTAGATTATCTATTAGCCCACAGGTCTCATAGGTTGATTTATATACTGAATTGAGTCCCTATCATCGTAAATCTTTGTACAAGCTTTGTTATACGATGTGGATTTCATTTGGGTAGGCCTTTGTGAATGAGTTGTGCTTAGTTCCCTAGTCACCCGCCTTCCTATTTCAACATCCTTTCTTAGTGGATCTATTGGGGTAGCTATGGCCATTGGCGGGGTTGGTCTTGGAAAACCAACTGTGTTGGATCTTCAACCAGGTATTAATCACTCCTCTTTCTCATCCTTTACCCCTTCTTGTGTGCCAGGCACATATGGAGGTGTAGGGCTTTAATTAGGCATGCAACTTGTGTTTTCGTAGGGTAAGAAGTATGCACTATACTCCCACAATCCAAATATGGTCATAAACTTGAGTTTTTTATGATGTGCAAATTGTCTAATTTTTCGTGGATGTGAAAAAGACTTTCACGACCTGAAAAAACTACAAATTTTTGAGTTTTTAATTTGGATGTTTGTAAATTATACACATTAATGTTCCTTTGATGTCCACTGATGATTATGTTCTCAAATCTTTCCTTAATCATAAGTTGGAGAAAAAACTAGTCTTTGAGTTTTCATGGACATGAAAATCTCAGATTCTTTCAAGATAAGGATAATATTCTCTCATATAAGTGTTTTTAAATGTAATAACGCAATTTCTAAAATCATGGCGTAATTTTTAAGTTTTTCATAGGTTAAACAATAATCATTGCGAGCATGAAAAAACGTATGGTGTGAAAAACCTAAGTTTGATTTTCTGATGATGTTCCGAAGTGTTTTTCATGTTCAAAGTTCTCATTTCGAGTTTCTTTTTACATGAGCTTTACAGTTTTGTTATCAAATTTTTTAATAGTTTATTTTCAATATTTAAAAGCGCCGGACAATGTAAGAAAATAAAATAGTGAGGTTTGTAGTATAGTGGCATTTGTTCTTCATAACATCGTGAAGGGCAACTCGTGTCTTCAAAATTAATGGCAACAGGCATGTAAACCTCTGCTAATCAACCATGCATTACATTCCTTTCAGCTACACATCACAGGCACGTGAATTTGATATATGCTTCAAACCAATATACTGACTGACACGGCTTTGGTCCCCGTGGTGCATTTACATCTCCTCACCTTCTCGTGGCTTCTTTTTGCTATGTTCAATTGCCTCGTTGCTTAGTTTCACCAGTTTTTTGGTCTTACGCGTTTGCTTATTTGAGTAGTCATTTAAGGATTGATTCATGGCTAAGCCTGTTACTATACTAGCATAACCATTGCATTAAGAGAATTGATGCATTTTCACACCAACACATCACAATGCCAGAAAATGTGGTTTAATTGAGGTGACTGGTAAACTCCTTTTTTATACTTCTGGAGGTTTCCTCAAGCCTCCAACAAGCACTACGACTGGCATCCGCTATGTAAACAGTGAGTTGGTCCATCACTCACACATACATTCAAATTTCCCAATTTCTTGGAAAGCCCATCATGCTGACTTCTAACCACTACAAAAGTCAAAGAAGATGCATTCTTACCTGCTCATAAAAGGATCACTTGTTTGGTCATTGCGTTCTATTTTTCTTCTTTAATGTTTGATTTTGGATATCATTCAAAGCACTTGGGCACATACTCTTCACTTTACATCTTCCACATTGTGGATTTGTAGGTTTGCACACCTGCACAGTGCAAATAGATCAACAACAGAAGTAAGAATGAAATTCTACAAATACATTTACCTAGATAATCATTTGTGAAGGCTTGACGTAATCAATTGTATTTGGGAAAAAAACACAGATGTATATGATAACAATGTTGTTCTCAAGCTATCATTTTCTACAAATCATACCCCTTGTTTTCACCTTGCTACCTGTCCTTGCCCCTCCACTCAACCTGCTGCCCTTCCCACCTTATCCTAGCCCTATCAAAGGGGACCCTTACCAATTACGACGGCTTACGTCACGTTTTCATGATTAAAAACCTCATTACCGTCACAACATGGAGGTCGCAGGTCCATTAAGGCCGTGCCTGGTTTGCCACCCAAGTGGACATCAGTACATTACTGCCAAACATTCACCCATATGACCCAAGGCTGTGTCCATGCCTTGCACTTGTCTCCAAATGATTTCCTCTAGACCATTGACCATTCTCATACTCCTTGATCAGCAAGAGACAGAACTCTATCATCTCTATAGGCATTTGCTGCAGTAAAATGGCTACTCTGCACGCAAGAAGCATGCCGAGCAACCATAGATAATCTAGAAATCAGCAGTTGCTATAGAGGAAATGGATCAATCTTTTGGAGCAGGGGACGGAATTAAGACGCATGAGGGAGAGAGACTGGAGCGAAGGAAAATCTTCACTTTTTTGCTGCATATATGCAGGGCAGAGCACTAACTCATTTATTTATCATCTTATAAAAATCAGAACTAGCTTTACAATAATATCTAGATGAGTGTTTTGTCAAATCGAGCGGCACCTAAAGACCCTTTCAAATCATTTTCTTAGAGTTTCTGGAGAGTCTTTGATGACATACTATGAACTTACTAAAGCCATTCAGGTTTGTTCTAGAAGGGACTATGGAGCTCTCCTAGGAGTCAAGAGGCCACACTTTCTTTTGGCCGATAGCACATGGTGGATTGATCATTAAAAAATGGAGATAAATTACAAGTTCACCCTCCAATTGTCCCAGATGCATGGCACGGTCACAATCAGAGGGCATTGTATGTCAAACGCATAGGGGCTAAGATAGCAGAACCAAGAATCATACTTATGTCTCACATCAAGAGAGCCATAACGTATCACTTACGAACTCACATGGGTCATTGACTTATGATCTCAAAGGTTTTATGAGGGTGCCGCAACAGACTATGCTCTCTATGGTACCCATGCACTTACTTGTTCATGCCACAGCTGCAGCACATTCCTTGTTTTTTCTTCATACCAAATCACTTCGCGGTTAAGATGGCTAGAATGTCCAATGAAGAGTTAGACAATGAATGGGAGATTGTATCATACTTACAAGAGTGCAGAACACCCTTTTTATGAAAATGCCCAAAGCACGTTACAATCCCTTTGTTAATGGGATAATCCACACACACCTCCAGCTTTCATTTTGAATAATTCAAATTGCAGCCACATCCATAACAGACTTTTGACCCTTCTACAGATACCCCAGGCCAAAACAATTCACAGTCCCAGTGAATTGCCATGCAAACAAAAGCATAACTTGCACACACATGTATACCACCAATACATCTTTTTTTTTTCCCCGAGAAAAGATCCTTTCATTAGTTATATAAAAAAACGCCCGTTGGGCTACAAAAAACCCTCTCCTGCTCATAAGAAAGCAGAGCAGAGATCCAACCAAGGCAGCTAGGGAGACTCTCCCTAGGAGCAAAAAAGTACAAATATCAGTACAAAGAACTAAGAGGCTATATCATACAATAGGAGGGGGGAAGAGCCAAACAGGTGGCCTGTAGTGCCAGCGGGGGGTACCCGCGTGAAGGGTATAGAAGGGGCCGCTGCGCCAAGTGGTGTGAAAGGCCTGGCGCCGAAAGCTCACCTCATCCGAGTCGCCCTGGATGCGGTCATACTGTCCTCGCAGGGTGTGGATCAACTCCTGCCAAATCCCCCGAACAGTCTCTGCTGGTGGCTCCACTCTCCCCTCAAAGGCCCTGAAACACCGGGCTCTCCAGGTGAACCAGATGGTGAGGCTGCTGAGGAGCTCCCATCGTAGATCCCTCTCCTGTGTCCAGTCGGCGGACGAGAAATCCGGTGAAGGAACAAGGCGAGGCTGGCCCCTAATGAATCTAATGGCCTGGCTGTCCTGCTCTGTCTCATGTCCCAGAGCAGGCCCTGACGAAGTCGACCAAGCAGCGGCACCCCACGTATACATGCCCTCTGGAGAGAGGGGGGCCAGAATGCGCAGCATCCACAGCCAAATCTGTTGTGCGCCTGTGGACAGTCCCATAGGCAATGTCTCTGTGTCTCCAAAGGGTGGCCGCATCGGACGCAGGCCGCCGGAAGACCACTGTAGACAAGCCAGGTGCCAACTGCAGAGCCCCTGTGGGCGACTAGCCACTGGAAAGTCGAGATCCTGTGTGCCTGTCGACTAGCCCAGAGCCTGGTCCAAAAATCCTCCAGGAGCTCCTGTGAGAGTCCCTGTAGCCGCCAATGCTCCGATGCAGCTGGAGAGACCATCCTCCTCGCAGTCAAAATGTGTCTCCCCAACCGAACAGTGTACTGAAAAAAGGTGATCTCTGTGGCCTCGGGGGATGCATAAGGATCATGCCACTCGTACTCGCCAGGGTCCCACTGGAGCCGGGCCAAGGGACGCGCAGCATATGCCCATATGCGCCAATCAGAGTCCACGTCTGCAGGGTCTGGATCAATATGCCACTTCCGGGAAGCGGCGGCCACTACCCGTATCCTCTTAAAGATGCACTCTGCAACCAAAGGCGACTCCGCCTCCACTCTCTGAAGTCTGCCCTCATCTTGGATCTCATAGTAGAGGCATCTACCATCCTCAGTGCAAGCTCTGACATCAGGATCTCCAACTGTGTAAAGGCTTCCATCCACCGTGGGGCCGCTGGCTCGAGAGGCGTGAACCACTCCTCTGTGAGTGCCTCCTGAATGTCATCCCTCATAATCAGCCCCCCTCTGAAGTGACTCAACCTCTCCACCTGGATCTCCTCTGGGAGATTGCAGAAGGCTTGCCAGTCTCCAAAACTATGTGCTGGGCCTGCCGCCAATGGTCCCCAGGCTAGACGAGGCCGAGAACCCAGCATATGACCCTGCTCTGTGCGTACCGCTGGGCTCCAGATGAGCGGCTGTCTGGCCCGCTCCTCATCACAAGTAGGAGGTCTCTGAGAAAGCCCCGGTCTCAGCAACTCCCAAGCTCGCAGGATACTCAAGGCAAATCTGTCCTCCCATCCTCTACTGAGGCCTGTCCTCCTCATCTCTATGAAGATCCATCGTATCTTTGGTGCCCAAGTGCCCCCTGCTGGGGGAGCCCTAGCTTGCAGTCGCTCAAAAAGAAGCTCCTTCCAAGGCTCAGCGCCTGGAAGCAGCACCCGAACAATAAGCTTCCCCAATAAGGCTCTACTCTGATCAACTGGATCTATAATGCCCAAGCCCCCCTGGGCCAGCGGAAGAGTAATAACTGCCCAAGCAACCTTAGCCCGGGCTGACTGACCATCCCGCCCAGACCAAAGAAAGTTCCTAATCAGCCTCTGTACCTGGCTGATGCAAGAGCTCGAGAAGATCCAGCAAGACGTGATGTACCACATGGTCGCTAAGAGCACCTGATTTGTCACCACCACCCTCCCAGCCAAGGATAGCCGAGCTGTACTCCAATACAAAAGCTTCTTCCGAATGCTCAGAAGAAGCGGGGCAATCTGCTGCTCAGGTGACAAATCTAGTCCAATCTGGCATCCCAAATACCGCACTGCTGTGCCAGGAGGAATCCATCTAAAACCCATGCCGGAGTGGGAGCGCTACTGATCCAAAAGGCCACTGTCTTGCGCCAATTGATCAATGCTCCCGAAGCTGCACTAAAAACCTGTAGCGACTGCTCTGCCCTTCGAAGATTGGCCTCCTGGCCATGCAAAAACAATCCCGTATCATCAGCAAACTCAGCATCGAGCAGGTCCTCACCCCGGACTGGGAGGTGAAGTCCTCTCAAATCAACCTCCTCTGCCGTCAGATACATGCTCATAGCCTCAGCAAAGAAGAGAAAAAGAAACGGGGCGAGAGGACACCCCTGATGACGGACTGATCTGATCAACTCAAAACTCGGCCCCCGCCCTCCTGCCATCACCACCTGGCTACGAGCTGTGGAATATAGAGCCACCACTCCTCGAATCCAAACTGGCTCAAAGCCCAGGCGAAGCATAGTGCCCTCTAAGAAACCCCAATCGACTCTATCTTATGCTTTCTCAAAATCGAGAAGCATCACGACCAGGTCCTCACCGAGAAATCTAGCTCGGGCCGTCGCCTCCCAGAAGGTGAAAATGTCAAGGATACTGCGCTCCTTGACGAATCCTGTCTGGGTAGCATGAATCAACTACCCAAGGAAGGGCTGGATCCTCAAACTCAAGGCCTTTACTAAGACCTTGTAGACAGTCTTGAGGATCGTAATAGGTCTCCAATGCCGAATATCATCTGACACTCCCTCCCCCTTGGGGATAAGAAAGATCAAGCCCTCTGAAAAGTTCGGTGGCATCACCCCAGTGTCCAAAACATACTGAAAGCCCCTGCGGAGACCTGGCCCCAAAAGGTCCCAATAGCGCATAAAAAAGACAGGCGTCAATCCGTCCTCCCCAGGGCAACTATGGCGCGGAAGGACCCTCAAAGCCTCAACAAGCTCAACCTCTGAAAGAGGCTCACCCAGAACCGTGCGCATACGATCTGTGACCCTCCTCTGCACATGGTCCCACACAGTCTGTCAAGCATCCCGTGCCTCCGTGGCTGACTCCGCTGAAAGCAGGTCTCTATAGAACTCAGTGGCAATGACTCTGATCTCCCCGGGCTCAGTGGCTACCGATCCGTCCTGCCTCCTGAGCTGGCGTACTCCTGCTCGAGCATGACGGGGTCCAGTAATCTCAAAGAACTCCCCAGTCACTCTATCGCCAAGCTGCGTCCACTGAGAGGCCTGGCGATGATAGTAGAACTCATGTCTCTGCTCCTCTGCCTCTCTAACCTCCTGGCGTGCCTAGCTCAACTGAAACGCCACCCACTCACATATAGGCTACTGCTCCTGAAGGCGCTGGAGCGAAGCAAGGCTACGTCTCAAACGACGCTCCCGCTCTCGTGTCTCTCCCAGCCGTGTCAAGGCTACAGCGTGCAAAAAAGAGCTGAGCTCGATGAGTCTGTGGGCACACTGGCCTGTTGCATCCTGGTCAGAGCTCTGGCTATCATGCCATATCCTCTCAATGTCCTCAGAAAGACTAGGATCTGTAAGCACCCTCTCTGGGATCCTCAACTGCAAGCTGGTCTCCCAGGTCCTCTCCTCAAGTGTCAAAATAACTGGCGCATGGTCTGAAAAAGAGGTGCCAGCGAGAATGCCAACAGAGCCCCCACGCTCCCTGAACCTGTCGCCCACATAGAAGCGATCAATCCATGATAAATTAGTCCCTCCCTGCCGGTGATCTGACCGAGAAAAACTAAGACTGTCCTGAGAGCGGGAGAAAGCCTCATGCTGCCATGCATCAGTGATCCGCAGTGTCATGCAAAATCGCTCCCAAGCTGCAAGCTCCGTGCCGTGCACTGTAACATGACTGCCTCCCACCCTATCGGCCGGGTCCTCAAGCATGTTGAAGTCTCCCCCGACACACCAATGTGCGGCCTCTGGCAATGCCTCCGTAACAAGGGTCCAGAACTCTGCTTTGGCACTAGCATGGTTGGGCGCATAGACATTGAGGACGCCAAAGAGCTCATCATGCATCCTCAGAATGACATACTGTGCTCTACCAAGCACAATGACCCCGCGATCCACAATGGCCTGCCGCCATACATCCGCAATGACCATACATACTCCTCCCTGCCCACCCAAGGGGCCAAACCCTACAGACCAAAATGTGTCCTATCTACCACGCATCACCGAACCGTATCTCCGGATCCTGCTCTCACTCAAATGGTGCTCCTGCATCATCAGTATATCAATACTGCCCCCAACCAGGCATCTCTGAAGCTCCTGCCTCAAGCAGCCACGATAACGTACATAGTGTGCGCCGCCAAGGCCCTGTACATTCCATGAGGTGATCCTCATGGATGACCTGCTGAGGTGGAGGCTGTCTCAGCCGTACGGCGGGCCTTCGCAAGCGGCTTGGATGGAGAATAGTCCCCATCCGAGCGGCTACGAATCTGCCCACCCGGTGTGCTGCAAGAATCTCGGATCAGGCGCCAGTGGCTATGTCCCATGGCGACTACCTCCCGCTCAGAGAGAGCAACCTCGTGTATGCATACATAACCAGGGTCGCGTGCTAGGTCTGCCACTATGCGGATTACCAAATGTCGAATCCCGGAGCCATCCACACTCCCGGTATCAAAGAAAAAATGAGCCAACTCCCAGAGTCGGCCTATCACGTCTGTCACCTCCAGGTCGCTCACATGGTGAGAAAACTCAACTGCCTGAGTCCTCAACATGCTAAGAGCGAGATCCAGAGGCAATGGTGGGTTGATCCCTTTGCCCCCATGGCTCCTAAAACCTTTACACACATTAAGTGACTGACATTGGATTAAAACGCATCCTTACAACCATCAAAATCGCATGTTTGTTGTAGTGTCACTTATGCCTGATGTTATTGGTCATGGTGTTATCTTACCTGCCTGATGTTATTGGTCATGGTGTTATCTTACCTGCAAGGGTGCAATGGGTCCGAAATTAGGCATCTTGAATATTTATGCACCTAATGTGAGAGGTGAGAGGGTGGCCTTTTTTGGGACACCATCATAAACCTTCCTCCCCCAGACATATAGTTGGAGGGGATTTCAACATGGTTGAGTAGACCTTTGGCAAAAAGGGTGACCGTGAGGGTAGAACACACCCCTTTGAGAGAGCCTCATGGGAATGATTCACCCTTTCTTTTTATGGCAGGGATTGTTGGACAGAGGACGACTTCCAAAGGAGGCCTAAATCTTTATCTTACCCTTGGCATAACCGTAAAAGCGGGGATGGATGTACCTTGGTATGATTGGATAGGTTTTATGTGGATGATTGTTGGATAGGGGAGGCACCATTGCTATCATGCCTGACATCACCAAGTCACATCATTGCCTGGCTGTTTTGTGTCTTAGGGAGCTCGGGACTCACATGGCATCCCCCCGTGTTTGTATTCGTGATTCTCTCTATTTGGATGCAAAGATTTCACACTAGATCAGAGAGATTTGGAGGTCATGTGATGATCCTCACCCTCGACATGGAGTTGCTTTGGCCTTGGAGAGGACCAGCCAGTATTATCATAGTGTTTCTTTGGCCAAGAAACATGAAGGCTTGGACAAGGAGAGTGCTATCAAGTGCAAGATTGTTGTGCTTCAAAAGGAACACGAAAAGCATCCACAGTCTCCTTGGATCCCAGACCTATTGTCTATTGTCACAACAGAGCTGCAGATGGCCATGGAGGGCTGAGTTTTCGTTTCATACTAACGAGGCCTTTTGGACACATATGGGAGGCCTCAGCACATGGGCCTACCCATAGTAGGAAATGTGTGAGATACTCACAGGGTGAGATTCAAACTGAGCCAAATAAGGTGAGGAGTATTGCATCAGATTTTTATTGGCGGGTTTTGCTTTCTGGGCACCTCTCTACAGAGAGATTGCAGAGCAGAAAGTTTGGGAGTGCATGCCTAGACTTATACAGATGATGTGTCTGGTCTTATCCGCCTTATCCCAAAAAGTGGGGATAAGATCAACATCAAGCAATGGAGGTTCATCAGTTTACTTGGATTTGCATATAAAATCTTATAGCTAAACCTTTGAGTATGAGGTTACAACATATTCTTCAAAGGGTTATTCATGACACACAAGTTGAAGTTGCTTTTAATGCTAACGAGCAGAGGTGCAAACTGCTGTGCTAGGGAGATGTAAATGCCAACCTAGCAGTCGAGGTATCTGGCAATGTGTCCTCTCTCAATCCAAGCTAACCCCACATCCAAAATCCCACTAACTTGTGCCAATTAATGGTGGCTCGTGCCAAACAAAAAACCTCCAAGGCTGTTTGGAAGTCACAAAGGCATGTGTGTGAGGCCTCCAAAACATCGCGGTATCATCTACTAGCTCCGAGTCCAATAACTCTTCCTATGTACGTAGAGGCAAACTGAGGCTCGAGATGCTTGGGATGAACCTGCTCATAGCCTCTGTTACTATGAGGTATATCAAGGGAGCTAGGGAGCACCCCTGCCAAATCTGATAATGCTCACCACGTCCCCCCGCATGCCAAAACTGTGATATGGGCCTCCCTATACAGGCATGAAACCCCTCTGATCCAATCCTGGGAAAATCCCATACGTGCCATCGTGCCTTCCAAGAAGTCCCAATCCACTTTGTCATGTGCTTTTTCAAAGTCCTGACCTGGAGGATGGCAAGGGGTTGCTGGCTAGATTTAGCGCACTTCATAGCTTCCCAAAATGAGAAGATGTTATCAAATATACTCCTTCCTTGGAAGTAGCAAGAATCTTGATTTGGCATCTGGAGCCATGAAAGTTAGCCAAATGCTGCCAGCCACTGCTTGGTTTTTCACTTCTTGTTGGGTTCTTCATAGGGGATGCACTGGCCAATTACGTTGCCTCATTTGGAATCTTCTTTGGTCAGGATTAGATAGCACAATACACACCAGGGCCAAAGTTGCTTGGGACACCATTATTCTACCCAAGCAAGAGGGGGGATTGAACATCATAGACCCAGAGGTGTAGTGTAACGTTTTGCTTTGTAAGATGGTTGTTAGAGGATTTCTTCCTCGCACTGAGCCATGGAAAGAATTTCTCATGCAATACCGGTTAGGGGAGGTGACTGACAGTCCACGTTTTATGTTCTCAGAGGCAAAGCATTGGCCCCCATCCTCCCCCTTGGTTAGATCCCTTCTTTGGGCTTAGGATTCCATGAGGAGGTTCTCGGTCAGCTGAGGAGGCTAATAGACAACACCATAGAGGGTGGGATTAAACATCATAGACCTAGAGGTGTAGTTTGATGCGTTGCTTTGTAAGATGATTGTTAGAGGATTTCTTCTTGGGACTGAGCCATGGAAAGAATTTCTCATGCAACAGGTTACCAGGTGTACTCCAGTTTGGGGAGGTGACTAGATATACGGTCCACGTTTTATGTTCACGGAGGCAAAGCATCGGCCCCCATCCTCCCCCTTGGTTAGATCCCTTCTTTGGGCTTGGGATCACATGAGGAGGTTCTTGGTTCACATACCTCCACGGTCAACTCAGAAGGCTAACAGATAACCCATTATGTGGAATGACTTGATCTTGGATGAGTATGGTAGACCTCTTGGGGCAGCTACGCATATTCAGTGGGCTGGCTGGGAGACTCTCTTCCCCACAGTGTTGGATTGGAAGAGCTTAAAAGCCTCATGGAGGATCACAGAGAGGTGCTTACACAACATTTGAGAGGCACTAGTTAGAGGATTGTGCAGATTGATGTTGCCATACCCTACCATTGGATTACAGGGACGTTCTTGGAAGGGCTTCATCACTCATCGTTTGGAGTTCTGGGGGAGGATGATGCACCAGTCTTTTCTCTGTACAGGATGGATGGTATTTGGAGAGATGTGATGTGTAGGATATCATCGAGGGTCCGGTGGTGTGTCTTGCAAGAGTTGTGGGCACAGTAAAATAAATAAATTATATTGATCCCGCCCCCCCCAGGTTTAATAACAGATGCTTGGAGCTTTTTGTTGTACAGCAGTTGCCCTCTTAGGTACTTGCATTGGGACCCTGGTGAGTGGGTGTGGAGGGATGCTACCAACCTGATGAAAAGCATGCCTTTCTTCAGTTATACTCTTCAGTTATACTATGCGGAACACTAAGCATCTTATTCTAGGACACATTCTACTCTTAGACCTCATTGGGAAGCTTATGGTATCACACCAGACATTCAAAGGACTTTTTGGAGGAGGAGGTGTCAAAATTACAGGACACATATCCTCCTTTATTTGGCTTTCTCTTCTTGGTGGCCTTGCCACCAACAACTAGTGCAAATTGGTTGTCGGTATTAGCTCAGCATGCCCGAGATCTCCAAGAGCTTCAGAGACGGTTTACCATTGCTTGTGGGATTGCAGGGAAGCACAGAGGATTTGCACTGCGATAGCACATCTCCTTGGACAGATGAAGAAGGCTTCTTACATCTCATTTGATGCTATCTTTTGGCTCACACAGTCAGGCCCTCACACCCTCATGGCCACTTGGGCCAAAATAGAGGGAGAGGAGAGAAAGTGCGGCCAATTTGAGAGAGTGGGATTATGGTGTTTTTTTCACTCCCACTCATATGGGACTTTGTTGGCACCATAAGGTACTGGACCGGTTGAGATTTCCACCTTGTTTGTTTTGAAATTTTCCTCTTGTAAAATTTTTCATACTAAGAAGTCTCTTTTCTGAAAAAAAAAAAAAGCTACAAGAGTAGATTGCCACACAAAAAAACTCAAATTTTGGTTTCTAGACTGATGTGCTAAAGGATTGAATAGAGAAATCATTTCTAAAGGAAAACATAGTTTAGCACCAAGTAAATGGACTCTAAAATGTTTTGTTTTACTTTGAGTATTCGGAGCCAAAGATTTTTCAAACAGCATTGTTGCAAGTTATCTTTAGATTAGTGCTTCATTGAGTGAATTAACATGTGTGCTATTTTTAGGGGAGCAAGAGGCTTATTGTGTAATATAAGTGGACCCTTTGTTAACAGGTAGACAAATAGGTGGATGCTCATGTGTTGGTTGCGACATCTCTTGAAATGTATGAGTCCTTGGGAGTTCATTAGCACAGACTAGGTGTGCACCCATCTGCTCCCTCATAATCAATGAGCCTAGGCACATTGATGGTGGATAATGAAGCAAGGTGTCACCTACTTAAATGTCGATCTCTTCTTTCTTGTCCATATTCAAATCATGAACATACAATACCACCAGTGTACTAGATTGTAATGTAGCAAAACTAAGGTCCAAAATATGTAAATAATGGGCCATGGGCAAGGCTACTATAAATAGGACCTTGGGTTCATTGTAGGGATCTTTTGATTATTCTTATCTTGGACACTTACATGTACTCATGGCTCCTTTTATGAAGATGGCCTTTCATGGTCTAGGGCTCATGGCAAGCTTGATAGCCATCCTCATGGCGAGAGGTTAAATCACTTAGGCCTTATTGAACGTACCTTCTTTGCTACATGTGCACATGGATTTTTCATATGTGTTTGATGCTTATCAAATGGAAGCTAGATTTAGACTTTATGTATTGATTTCTTTGATATTTGGTCTAGATCCATTTCAATTGGTATCAGAGCTTTAATTTGGACTTTATGTATTGATTTCTTTGATATTTGGTCTAGATCCATTTCAATTGGTATCAGAGCTTTAATTTTGATCCACTTTCTTGGATTTTTTTGAAAATTTTTGAGTTTCCTTGATTTTCTTGATCAAGAAGATGGAAAATGATGAGATTAGATGAATTTTGCTTCATCTAGAAATTTTTCTAAGATTTTTGGGTAAAAATTAGGCACTGGATCAATCTTTTGGACCAAATCTGAGCACAGGATCAAATTTTAAAAGGTTGTGGACCAAATTTGAACTAAGTGGAAGTAATTAGTGGTAATTTTTTGATAATCACGTCTTTACTTTCTCTTCCACTTTTCTTCAAGCTTTCCATGGCTAGGGTTCATCACACAATAGCCGTTTCCACACACAACCTTGGGACTTTGATCGGGCACATCTTTGGAAACACATAGAGCAGCAGCATTTTGAGGTTTTTTTGAAGTTGGAAATTTTTTATTTTTCTCCCTCTTCCCATGAGCCAAGAAACCCTAGAAATGGTATCCTCAAGCTTTCATTGGACTCTAGATCCATCATACTCACCATATGCTAGCATTAGAGCCTTGTATTGACTATAGTTTGTGTGATTTGCGTCTTCCACGCTCCATTTAAGCTCGCGGCGATTTCTGCATAAGAAAGGGTCTTTTTTGTTCCCAATCAACACTTGGTGCATGGTTTGAAGGCTTCCATAGCTTAGCATTACTATTGGGACCTCTAAGAAGACATTCTTGATGATTTTCATGGAGATTTTGAAGTTCTTGGAGCTTTCTTGAAGAGGGCCAAAACAGAGAATATGCTTCATAAATCTACACAAGGAAGAGGTTTTTCTTTATCAACACACAAGTTGGAGGCTTCTTGGTAATCATTGTTCAATTGCTACACATTTTCTTGCATTAATTGGTGAATTTCTTAAGTGCTTGAATCCATTATCAAGAATTAGGGATTTCTTTGAAGCAACCTTAATCTCATGGATTAAGCTTTGATTACATGCTAATCAACTTGTCAAGAAAGTCATTGAAGCCACATTATGGTCATTGGAATTGGCTAGATTGAGTGCATATTGAAAAAGGGAGTAATGGATGCATTGTGATGGATTTGATTCATGCTTATGCTCAATGTGGATGCCTTTCTTTGTACGATTGAGTCCCATGGTGAAGGGCTTTGGACCGGAATCATTTGGGACAAACAAAAGGCTATTGGATATATGAGTTGTAACGATTGACATGTTCTATAAATGCCAATTGTATGTCTCCTACCCTCTCATCCATTTCTATGCTTTCCATTGATTCTTGTACTATTAGAAAGCTAGTTATGTGGTGAGGGTACCTTCGCAATTGGTGCAGAGATCAAGGAAAAAATCTCTTGAATGCGGTGTGTCATGAATGCCTTGGAAAAGTGATACATCAGAGGATCAGGTATATCGAGTGAAGACATGGCCTCAACTCTTACCATTGGATTTTAAACTTTGGTAAGAGGGTGCGAAGGCTTGGCCAGGAGATCGGCAAGCAAAAGCTCTACACTAACTTACATAAAAACCTCCACACCGATTTTCCTCAATCCAATCAAGTGGCAATGGTTACAAGGACACTTGGCAATGCACTTGGTAATCAATGGACTTGTCCTTAACAAAAATGGAGGTTGCTTTTAACACAAGCTTAGGTAAAGTGTTTCTATTTAACCACTAAAGAATAATTACAAAAAAAACCCCAAGGGCTAATTCACGTGCAAACAAATAAGTCCACGCCCAATATAACAAAAGTGGGCAGCTCAATAGGACCACGCCCGAATACATTAAAATGGGGCGACCAATAACAATACAAAATCTCGTAGTAAACACTACGACAAAAATATCAAAATGAGAACCATCCCGGTAATAGCTTGCACCATATCGCCGCCATCACATCCCAACCAATCCGGCTTACGAGCACAAGGCCCGTCAATCTCACCAACCTACAAGGTTGTTCATTCAAATACACTACGAGTTAGTAACACATGCTACAAGTCCACAACAGGACATAAGTAATAAATCCAACACTTAGTTCCAGCTATTCCTAATTTCATATGTCCTACACACGGAATATTCGGAATCACCCAAGTGCCACGCTTCAAACATAGTGGTAATTAGGCGTCCCCAATTAACCATAGAAGGATGGACGGACAAATCGTGACATCCCTCTTGCCCGGGATAGCAACTGTCCTCAGTTGCATCATATCAACTGTCCCGTGTTTGAAAGTAAGATTGAATGATGTCGGGATTAGTATTGAATAATAGGCTAAAAACTTTGAATAAAAGCTGTCCATTTAATATGTCTATCCGAAATAAGTGGTTGAGAAAGTAAGTGTTTGATACTCTGTTGATTAGTTTTTAGAAGAAATTCTGAGCCCATCAAATAATATTTCCAAATTTTCAATGCATGGACTACAACAGACAACTCCTTGTCATAGATGCTATACTTACTTTCAGCGGGACGAAATTTCCTACTCTCGATAGCAATAGAATGACCATCTTACATTAATACAGCACCAATGCTCTTACCACTAGCATCGGTTACAGCCACAAAAAGAATGTGAAAAATCAGGTAATTGTAACACAGGTGCATGAGTAAGTACATATTTTAATGCAAGAAAAGATTTCTCTTGAAGTTCAGTCCATTCATAGGATTTGGTTTTCTTGAGAAGTTCAGTGAGATAGTGAGCCTTATATGCAAATTTACGTACAAATTTGCAATAATAGCTACACAACCCTAGAAAAGATCGTAATTCATGAAAGTTCTTGGAACGCGGCCACGTCGCAATAATTTCTATTTTCTTGGGATCAACATGGATGCCTTTAGCAGAAACTATATGTCCCAAATACTCAATCTCACTCTAGAAGAAACTACTCTTTTCGGGATTAATGTAAAGTTCATTTTCCTTGAGCAAATTTAATACAATTTCCAAGTGTTTTTCGTGCTCTTCTTTAGATTTACTAAAAACTAAGATATCATCTCGAAAAAGACAACCACAAAGTTTTGATGTTCAAGAAAGATCCTATTCATCATACGACTAAAAGTCGTAGAAGCATTAGTAAAACCGAATGGCATCACTAAAAACTCAAAGTGACCAGTCTGATTTCTGAAAGTAATTTTACAAATATCTTGCTCGGCCATTCTTACTTGATGATATCTAGATTTTAGGTCAATTTTGCTAAAGACGCTGGCTCCCTTTAATTTATCAAGTAAATCATCAACTCTAGGAATTGAAAATCTATTCTTAATAGAATTCTTGTTAAGAGCCCTGTAGTCTACACACATACGATAAGTACCATTTTTCTTTTTTTACAAGAAGGACTGGAACTCCATATGATGAACTACTTAATCTGGTAAGTCCTCGAGAAAGCAATTCCTCGATTTGAGTCTGAATTTCTCTTTGCTCAAGAGGGTTAACTCTATAAGGTGCTCTACAAGGTGGTGCACTACCAAAAATAATGTCTATGGAATGATCTTCATGACGTGATCTAGGGTGTCCAGGAGGTAACTCATTGAGAGAGCAATCAGAGAATTTGAAAATGAAAGAGTCATGGGATGTATCCCTAGGAGGTGATTCTTGAGCACTAAGCTGGTTAACCAAAATTAAAAACGTTTTCTCCCTCTTCCTCAAAGCCTTTTTGGCCTGAGTATGGCTCAAAAGTGGTTGATCCTTACCTTCCGAAATTCCTTGTAAACAAACATTCTTACCATGATGTATAAAAGACATTATGTGGTGTGTACTCATATCGAAAAGGCATTCCCAAAATCATGTCAATACCATGCAAAGGTGCTACTAAGCCAGTATGTTGATCCGAAAATTGTACAATAGAAAAAGCAAGATTCTTCACTTTCTTAGTGCAATTATACTTTTGGTTTTGAAAAGCAACCTTTACTTTAAAACGAGAAGGAATCATGTCAAGATGAAGAGCATGTGCAAGACGTTCAGAAATAAAATCGTGTGTACTACCATCATTATGCAAGATGGTGATTTCTTTATCTTGAATTTTTTCCTTCATTTTAAGTAAATTATGTGGTGAAAAAGAATGAGAACCAAGGTTAGAAGTACCTTCTTGATCAAATTTACCATTGAACTTGTTACTATCAGACTCTGGCTCGTAGTCGTTGTCATAAGCATCATTATCATCTCCATTGCCAGTGTCTTCATCTCAATCCACCATGTTAAGTCGTGCAATTGGCTTGTTGTTGTTGTCATTTAGATACTTATTGGTATAGTGTCCCCTTTGATGGCAAGTGTAACATCGAACATTGCTTGCTTTTTCATCTCAAGTCAATGAATCTAGAACATCTGTCTTCTTTGGTTCACCACTCGCTGCATTACTATTGTTGCTAATCTTTGCTTTGTTGTTGTTATTGAATTGCTGGCTTCTTTGATCCTGACCCTTGTTAAAAGATCGTTTGAATGAAGAACGCCCGCCCATTCTTGGTAGCATTCCATCATAAAGCAGCATTCTGAATCAAATGATTCGCAGCACACTTGACCTTGTCTTTCTCGGAAAATTTCTCTCTCGAAAAATAGTCATCAAACTGGCTAAGCCAAGCTAAAAGAGTACGTGTGTCCTTCTTTCCATCAAAATTTTGAAAAGAAAAAGCCTTGCGACTTATGCGAGATTCTTTCCGAGCCGTTTGAGCATCTGAAGTTGCTTTCACGGTTCGAAGAATAGAATCCTCATCACTATCGCCTTCAATGTCATGCTTATGCCTTTACGTGATTTCAATTGGTCTTCTAATGCAATTCTATGAGTGCGTTCATTGACCAATTGTGCTTGTAAAACAGTGAGTTGCTCTTGAATAGACGGAAGTGCAAGTAAATCAGCCATGAATACTAAAAGATAGGAAAAAGTTAGAAATTCTTATATGACTTTTTGCTCGTGGTAATAATTTTGAAGATCTTGAATCCCGTGGCAATTAGAAGAGCGGAGCGGTGTGGCCATCCAACGCAATCACCAAAGTGCTTGAAGTAGCCTCGAAGCGTCGAAAGGTCATCCGGTAGAAAAAATATTGAGAATCGAGAATGAATTTAAACTTCGAGAAGGCATAAAACAACCAAATTTCAAAATCTCGCAACTTTGAATTACTGTAATTTTCTGAGCTGAAACAGAATAAGAAACTAAAAATATTTCTAATTCGAAGCCGGGCCAAATTCAGACTGATTTTGATGAAGTTTTGGCTTGAAAAAGCTTTGCGTATGAATCTCCTCTTATCTTTTTAGACCTATTTGAGTAAAGCAAAGATGTAATTTTTCTCCACCATTGATTTCTACAGAACTTCCTCCACCGTTGCAAATTCAAATCCCTGGATCTTCAACAAAACCCCTCAAACAAGGTATAAGATTTATGCAAGAGAACACGCCAGACGCATCCAACGGAGCAGATCTTTGAATCGGTT
This sequence comes from Cibotium barometz, assembly GCF_041138505.1. Taxonomy (NCBI): domain Eukaryota; kingdom Viridiplantae; phylum Streptophyta; class Polypodiopsida; order Cyatheales; family Cibotiaceae; genus Cibotium; species Cibotium barometz. The sequence continues at coordinate 68,284,857 of NC_141046.1, forward strand.
GCAGAATTGAGAGCCAAATTTCCAAGAGAAGAAGATGGTGCCGTTCGTTGGCCTGACGAGCGAGAATTCATAGCCGTATAGAGCTAAGCTTAAGCTTTGTTTTATGCTTTGCTTAAGCTTTGTCTTAAGCTTAGTATTATGCCTTGTTTAAGGCTTTGGGTAAAGTCTTCACCCCTTGGATATGTGCTTGATGTGACCTTGAAAAAGAGACCTTCAACCAAGCCTCCAACCCTTGTTTTCTTCTTTCACAGAAACCGAAAAATTGCACGTACCTTCTGTCTTTCTTTTGCAAAGTCTTCCTCCCTTTGATTTTTCTCAATATTTTTCACCTTCTCTCCCCCCTTTTCTCTGATACTACTGAAATTTTGGAATGCTCTCATTCAAATGCAATCTATAGAAAAAGTACATGAAAAGCATCTTAAAAGGAAGTTTCTCTTAGGGTTGGATCCAAAGATTAGAGCGGAGGTTCCAACAAGAGAAAAGAAAAACGGTGTTTCGTCCTCGCGCTCTTGCCGCTGCTAAATCTCTTTCTCTAAATTGTGAAAAGAAAAACGGTGTGCCCAAGTTCCAACAAGAGAATTGTGCTTCTAAATTCTCCAAAGATTCGACATCTTCTAGTAGTTTTGACAGGCGTTCTGCATTCAAACGACCTTTTAACAAGAGTCAAGATCAAAGAAGCCAGTAATTCAACAACAACAACAAAGCAAAGATTGGCAACAATAGTAATGGAGCAAGTGGAGAACCAAAGAAGACAGATAGTAATGGAGCAAGTGGAGAACCAAAGAAGACAGATATTCTAAATTCATCAACTTGAGATGAAAAAGCAAACAATGTCCGATGTTACACTTGCCATCAAAGAGGATACTATGCTAGTAAGTGTCCAAATAACAAGAAGAAGAAGAAGAAGAAGAAGCCAATTGCACGACTTAACATGGTAGATGGAGATGAAGACACTGGCAATGGAAATGATGATGATGCTTACGATGACGACTATGAGTCAGAGTCTGATGGTAACGAGATCAATGGTAAATCTGATCAAGAAGGTACTTCTAACCTTGATTCTCATTCTTTTTCACCACATACTTTACTTAAAATGAAGGAAAAAATTCAAGATACAAAAATCAAAATCTTGCATGATGATGGTAGTACACGATTTTATTTCTGAACATCTTGCGCATGCTCTTCATCTTGACATGATTCCTTCTCGTTTTAAAACAAGGGTTGCTTTTCAAAACCAAAAGTATAATTACACTAAGAAAGTGAAGAATCTTGCTTTTTCTACTGCACAATTTTCGGATCAACATACTGTCTTAGTAACACCTTTGCATGATGTTGACATGATTTTGGGAATGCCTTTTCGACATGAGTACACACCACATATTGATTATGCAAAGCACACAATGTCTTTTATACATCATGGTAAGAATGTTTATTTACAAGGAATTTCAGAAGGTAAGGATCAACCACTTTTGAGCCATACTCAGGCCAAAAGGGCTTTGAGAAAGAGGGAGAAAACTTTTTTAATTTTGATTAACCAGCTTAGTGCTCAAGAACCACCTCTTAGGGATACATCCCATGACTCTTTCACTTCCAAATTCTCTGACTGCTTTCTCAATGAGTTACCCCCTGGACTCCCTAGATCACGTCCTGAGGATCATCACATAGACATTACTCCTGGTAGTATACCGCCTTGTAGAGCACCTTATAGAGTTAACCCTCTTGAGCAAAGAAAAATTCAGACTCAAATCGAGGAATTGCTTTCTCGGGACTTATCAGACCAAGTAGTTTACCATATGGAGCACCAGTCCTCCTTGTAAAAGGAAAAATGGTACTTATCGTATGTGTGTAGATTACAGGGCTCTCAACAAGAACGCTATCAAGAATAGATTTCCAATTCCTAGAGTTGATGATCTACTTGATAAATTAAAGGGAGCCAACGTCTTTAGCAAAATTGACCTAAAATCTAGATATTAAGTAAGAATGTCCGAGCAAGATATCTATAAAACTGCTTTTAGAACTCAGACTGGTCACTTTGAGTTTTTAGTAATGTCATTCGGTCTTACTAATGCTCTTACGACTTTTAGTCGTATGATGAATAGGATCTTTCTTGAACATCAAAACTTTGTGGTTGTCTTTTTCGATGATATCTTAGTTTTTAGTAAATCTAAAGAAGAGCACGAAAAACACTTGGAAATTATATTTAATTTGCTCAAGAAAAATGAACTTTACATTAATCCCGAAAAGAGTAGTTTCTTCGAGAGTGAGATTGGGTATTTAGGACATATAGTTTCTGCTAAAGGCATCCATGTTGATCCCAAGAAGATAAAAACTATTGCGACATGGCTGCGTCCCAAGCACCTTCATGAATTACGATCTTTTCTAGGGTTATGTAGCTATTATCGCAAATTTATACGTAATTTTGTATATAAGGCTCACTATCTCACTTAACTTCTCAAGAAAACCAAATCTTGTGAATGGACCGAACTTCAAGAAAAATCTTTTCTTGCATTAAAATATGCACTTACTCAAGCACCTATGTTACAATTACCTAATTTTTCACGTCCTTTCTTTGTGGTTGTAACCGATGCTAGTAGTAAGGGCATTGGTGCTGTATTAATGCAAGATGGTTATCCTATTGCTTTCGAGAGTAGGAAATTTCGTCCTGCTGAAAGTAAGAGTAGCACCTATGACAAGGAGTTGTTTGCTGTAGTCCATGCATTGAAAATTTGGAAACATTATTTGATGGCTCAAAATTTCTTATAAAGACTGATCAGCAGAGTATCAAACACTTGATCTCTCAACCACTTATTTCGGATAGATATATTAAATGGGTAGCTTTTATTCAATGTTTTCAGTCTATTATTCAATACCAACCTGGTAAAGAAAATGAACTTGTTGACGCTTTGAGTAGAAGATCTTCCATCCAAAATATTTCTCTGATTGAGAATACATCTTTTGACTCTATGCGTGAGACTTATGACCAAGACCCCAACTTTAGTGATATTTGGTCTAGATTGAGAGAAAATCATTGGACTCCTTTTGTTGAGTATTCCTACGATGATGGATATCTTTTCTTCCAAAAAGGATTATGCATTACTCGACCTTTTAGACATTCTATTTTAGAGGAATTACATTAGCCACCTTATGTGGGGCATCGAGGTATTTCATCTACATTCGAGACTATTTCTAATGACTTTTATTGGCCTAAAATGAAAAATGATGTAGCTAAATTTGTGTCTGTAATATGATGTTTGACAAAAAGTGAAAAGTTATAAGGATAAGAAACTTGGTTTACTCATGTCACTTCCTATTCCTAACGCTCCTTGGGAATAGATTTCTATGGATTTTATCACTGGTTTTCCATTGACTAGAACTATAATGATATAATTTGGACCATTGTTGATAGATTTAGCAAACAAGCATATTTCCTTCCTTGTAAAAAGACTCTTACTGCACATCAAGCTGCATATTTGTTTGTTAAACACATTTTCACACATCATGGTTTACCACAAGTGATTATTTCTGATAGAGATTCTAAGTTTTGCAGCAATTTCTGGACTATATTGTTTGATAATCTAGGCACTAAATTGGATTTTTCCACTGCATTTCATCCTAAATCTAATGATTAAACAAAAGTGCCAAATAGCACAATATTGGATTTACTTCGTGCATATGTTTCATCACAACCTAAACAATGGGATAAGTATATCCATATTTTGCAATTTGCATATAACAACACACCACATTCATCCAGTGGAAAAGCACCTTTTGCAATGGTGTATGGAAAAGTTTTACCTACTATCACTCGTTTGTCACACACTATTGAAGCTGTAGATAAATTCACCATTGATTTCACTTCCATTCATGATCATATTCGTAAAACTATTTCTAATGCACAAGAGAAATACACTAAACAAGCTAATAAGAAAAGAAAGCACGTGGTTTTTCGAGAAGTGTTGAGACTAACATGTTGTTAAGTTAGTTCCTCGTTTTTATGGTCCTTTTAAAATTACTCATAAGATTAATGACCTAGCATATAGGCTTTCACTTCCTTCTCATTGGAGAATTCATAATTCTTTTCATATTAGTCTTTTGAGACCTTATAGGGGTACATATCCTGTATATGAGAGAGCACCTAGTCTTGTTGACCAAGTAGAAGAACTTCAACTTGAGGCTATTATTGACCATGAGACCACTACTACTCGCACAAGTACTGTATATAATGCCTAAGTGGTTTTTCCGCGCCTATCCCGACATCATCCAATCTTACTTTCAAACACGGGGCAGTTGATATGATGCAACTGAGGACAGTTGCTGTCTGGAGCAGGAGGGATGGCATGATTTGTCCGTCCATCCTTCTGTGGTTAATTGGGGGCGCCTAATCACCACTATGTTTGAAGCGTGGCACTTGAGTGATTCCGAATATTCCGTGTAGGACATATGAAATTAAGGATAGCTGGAACTAAGTGTTGGATTTATTACTTGTGTCCTGTTGTGGACTTGTAGCATGTGTTGCTAACTCGTAGTGTGTTTGAATAAACAACCATGTAGGTTGGTGAGATTGACGGACCTTGTGCTCGTAAGCCGGATTGGTTGGGACGTGATGACGGCGATATGGTGCAAGCTATTACCGAGATGGTTCTCATTTTGATATTTTTGCCGTAGTATCTACTACGAGATTTTGTATTGTTATTGGCCGCCCCATTTTAATGTATTCAGACGTGGACCTATTGAGCCGCCCACTTTTGTTATATTGGGCGTGGACTTATTTATTTGCAAGTGAATTAGCCCTTGGGGTTCTTTTTGTAATTATCCTTTAGTGAATAGATAGGATCACTTTACCTAAGCTTGTGTTAAAAGCAACTGCCATTTTTGTAAAGGGCAAGCCCATGCATAAGCGTGCATCTACTTTTGGCTTATGGGCTATTTTTATTAATAAAGTATAAATACTCAAGAAGTGGAAGGAAGCCGACACTTCTTGAGGGGGGATAGATTGCACCCAATAATCCTCTCTTGTGTTTTTATGCTATGTTATGCTTTTATGATATTTATTAATTTTTCGGTTATGGTAATTGATTGAAGTGATAAACCAGTTGGTATTTGGATGGACGGTGTGTCTTCCCATGATCCTAGTGGTTTTAGTATCTTCACTTCCCAAGGGAAATCAATCTTCTATGCTTGAAGAGGAGTTGTATGTTGATGGTGATGTGGTTCAGCATGATTGGGAACATATGTCATTCACCGAAAGGCAAAGGGAAGCTCATGATGCATGGATGGAAATGCCTAACTTTCTCAAGAGGGAGTACAAGGATTTTGCACAATTCTTGGGATCATACGTGAAAATGCAAAGGTAAGGGTGAAGGATCAACCCTACATGAATTGAAGGAATGGATGAACAAAATGGAGACATATTTTCAGTTATATCCAAAGAATGAAAGGAATAAAGTGCGGTTTGCATTCTTACACTTGGAGGATTATGTCCATCAATGGTGGAGACATTTGGTCAAAGAAGAGACTACACCACATACTTGGGAGGACTTCAAGAGAGATGAATATGACATTTGTTTCGCCTTTGGTTCTTGACTTATACCATGAAGAATGGTATGAACTCTCACAAAAGGACACATTGGTTAGAGAGTACATCAAAAGATTCATGAAGCTCTCTATGTTTGTGGATGAACTCAATGAGGATATGAAGATGAAGTTCGTGCATGGTCTAGATTCCTACATCAAGGCGGATGTATCGGCACAAAGACCTAGCACCATCAAAGAGGCTATCAGGTTGGCGGAGCTCTATGAGCCAAAGTACAGAAAATCTTAGCCCATTATACCCTCTCAAAAACCAATACTTCTTCAAATGTTGGAAAAAGTTTTCCTTCCATAACACCCACTTTTACATGTAGGTTTTCATTATCATTCGGAGATGGACAGCCCAAAAGTGGAGTTCAGAACGATGCTAAGAAAGGCAATGATTTTGTCAAGAAGACTTTTCAATCCTTCAAGAGGACATAGAGGATGAATGATCCTAAGATTGAAGAGTTGAGGAGCAAGGGTTTGTGCTTCAAATGCAAAGAAAAGTGGTCACCCAGGCATGTTTACAAGTCAAAGAAGATGATGGCCACTATGATTCTTATGGATGAAGAGAATGATTCAAAGAAATCTCATGAGATGGAGGAATATGAAGATTGCATGAAAGAGGCACATAATAATACTTTGGAGAATCACTCTTTCATCCAAGAAGAGGATGAGTTTCCATTTGACCCCGGAGGGGAAAGTCATGCGAGTATTTTGAGTGATGATACATCCAAAAGTGCAAAAAACGCAGCTTGCGTATGCTCTATTTCTCAAGAGCTTTTGGCGGGATGCAAGAGTCCAAATACTTTGAGATTAGTGGGAACCATTAATGGGAGAGTTACACACATTTTGGTGGATTCCGGGAGTACACATAGCTTCATTAACTCTAAATCCATCAACTTTCTCAAGTTATCTCTAACAGAGCTATCCATAATCTTCCAAGTGCAAGTGGCAAATGGGGAAAATGAGAAAGCTACATTGGTTTGCCATTCTACACAAGTGACATTGTCTTCTTCATACACTTGGAAAGGTGATTTGGTGGTCTTGGACATTGGTCCCACTGATGTGATTATGGGATGTGATCGATTAGCTTCTCTTAGTGATTTCCAAATGAACCTTCAACAAGGTGTTATGAGCTTTTCACATGGTGGACAGTAAGTGGTATTGGCTGGAAATGCATCAAAAAGGCCCTCTTTGATCACTCCAAAGCGACTGAAGAAGGATCTCAAGACTCTTGGCACTATCTATGTGTTTCATATTTTTCAAGAGGGGATGGATAGTATTGATGGAAAGCACATAGACAAAGATATGGTGACTCTTCTCAAAGAGTATGAGAACATTTTTCAACTACCATAGAGTTTGCCACCCAAGAGGGAGATTGACCATGCTATTATGCTTGAACCAAATGCAAAGGTTGTGAACAAGCCTCCTTACCGTTTGTCCAAGGTGGAAAGAGAGGAAGTGGTAATTCAAGTACAAGAATTGCTTACCATGGGTCTTATCCAACCCTCACAATCTCCATTTGCCTCACCCGTTCTATTAGTGAAGAAGAAGAATGGGTTCTTTCGTATGTGCATTGATTACCGTGACTTGAACAAAGTCACTATCAAGAATAGGTACCCAATTTTCCACATTCATGATCTTCTTGATGAGCTCAACGATGCAAAGTTCTTCACTAAGATTGATTTAAGATCACGTTACCATCAAATACGAATGAAGAAGAAGAATGGGTTCTTTCGTATGTGCATTGATTACCGTGACTTGAACAAAGTCACTATCAAGAATAGGTACCCAATTTTCCACATTCATGATCTTCTTGATGAGCTCAACGATGCAAAGTTCTTCACTAAGATTGATTTAAGATCGCGTTACCATCAAATACGAATGAAAGAGGGTGATGAGGAGAAGATGACATTTCGGACCGAAAGGAGATTGTTTCACTTTATGGTTATGCCCTTTGGCCTTACAAATGCCCCAGCCACTTTCCAAGCTTTGATGAATAGGATATTGGTCCCCTTCCTATTCAAGTTTGAGTTAGTTTCTTTGACGATATCTTGATTTATAGCAAGAGCAAGGAAGAGCACTTATCTCATGTGAAACAAGTGTTTAAGATGATGAGAAAACACAAGCTTTATGCGAAGGAGAGAAAATGTGTATTTATAGTTAATGAAGTGGAATATCTTGGGCACTTGGTGGGAGAGAAGGGCATTAGGGCTCATCCAAAGAAAGTAGCATGCGTCAAAGAATGGCCAACCCCTAGCAATACAACGCAATTGAGAGGATTTTTGGGATTGTCATCTTTTTATAGAAGATTTATGGAGCATTATGCAACTATTGCGGCACTTCTAACCAATCTACTCAGGAGGAAAGCTTTCTTTTGCGATGCTATTGCTGACAAGAGTTTTAATGAGCTCAAAACCTTGCTCACATCGACTCCTATTCTTGTTTGCCTCGATTTCTCAAAGACATTTTATGTGAGAGAGGATGCGTCAAAGAATGGCTAATCCCTAGCAATACAACGCAATTGAGAGGATTTATGGGATTGTCTTCTTGTTATAGAAGATTTATGGAGCATTATGCAACTATTGCAGCACCTCTAACCGATCTACTCAAGAGAAAAGCTTTCTTTTGGGATGCTATTGCTGACAAGAGTTTTAATGAGCTCAAAACCTTGCTCACATCAACTCCTATTCTTGTTTGCTCCGATTTCTCAGACATTTTACGTGAGAGAGGATACAAGTGGCAGTGGGCTTGGGACAGTTCTATATCAAGAGCATGGTGTCATTGCATTTGACAATAGAAAGCTTTCTAAGAAGGAGATGGGGTTGCATGTTTATGTACAAAAAATGGCATCACTATCTTTATGGTGCACATTTCAAGGTGAGAAGTGATCATAGGATGCTGAAATTTTTCCTCCCAACCTAATCTTTCTCCCAAACAAAAGTGATGGTTGGCTACTCTTCAAGGATATGATTTTGAGATATCCTTCACACCCGGGAAGGACAACGTGGTTGCGGATGCATTGTCAAGAATGTGGGCTTGTACTATGACTTCAATTATGAAAGTATATAGTGAATGGATCAAAGGGATTCAAGAGGAATATCTTATCAATGAAGGTGCTACCCATTTTTACAGGAAATTACAGCAAGGAGATGATGGAGAATTCCCTCATTACAAGCTTCGTAATGGTCTCTTATGGCACAAGGATAAGGCATACTTGGTTCCTACCTCATCCTACATTCCCAAGGTGATTTATGAGATGCATTCTTCACTACTTTCACGCCATCTTAGTGTGCTTAAAACTTTTGACAAAGTGAGCATGACAAAGTGAGCAAGAGCTTCTATTGGAAAGCCATGTGGATGTAGGCATATGCTCACTTATGGGAGTGCTGTGTGAACAGGGCTTAACCAAGGGCACTTTTTCCCATGTGGTTTTTCCCCTTGGACATCAAGTGTGAAAGGACACTCTAACATATAATATTTTGTACTTCTATATTATATGGATGTGGCACACATGCAAGGGTTGACTTGCATTTTGTGGATACCACACTTTTGGCTCTCTCTCTCTCTCTCTCTCATTTCTGTGTGTGAGCTTCTCTACCTTGCACCTAACCCTAATGTGCAGGTTTGTGTGTGCGAGTGTGTGAGTCCAACACCCAACATTTGGTATCAGAGCTGGGAGCTGGGAGCTGGCCTTGGAAAACTGCAGCTAGAAGAAACCCTGCAAAAATCCGTTGAAAACAGGCGTTCCGTCCGTTGCCTGTGTTTTCCCGTCGACGCTGTGTTTTTTCCCTCGCCGTCCGTCCGTGGTTTCTGTCGTGCTCCACCGTTCGGCCGCCGAAAACAGGCGGCACTAGTGGGGAGCCCACCACCGCCGTTTATAGCCGGCGTTTTTCCGACAGCGTCCCCCCTCCAGCTGCCCAGAGCCGTCGACCACCAGCAACCTGCAGGTAGCCATCCGTCCTGCCATTCCGTCCACGCGCCGTCCGTCCGTCCGCTGCTCCGACCAGGTCCCTCGCACCTGCCGTCCGGCGCGCTCCTACTCCGTCCAGCCACCGTCGCCCAACGCCAACTTGCTCGCTCGCCGTTCCGACCGACCACGTTCCATTCTGGAAGTCCGTTCGCTCATGCCAGCGACTCGTGCCAGGTGACGGCTCCCGCTCGTTCCGACACCAGCGACTCCGGCTCCAGCGCCCAGCGCTCGCCCGCCCCTGGCCATTCGTGCTGGCGCTCGCCCGCCCCCTGGCTCGCCCGCTACAGGCCATTCGTGCTGGCCCACAGCTGCCGCCTCCGCCTCCCACGTCGCTAGCGACTCTAGCACGCATGCTCGCCTACTCGACTCCAGCGCCCGTCTGCTGTTCTCTCGCCTCTGGCTGGGCCCGACACGTCAGCAGCTCTGCAGATCTCACGACACCTGCACGCCTCCGCCACCTGCCACGTGAATACACTCGCCTGCAGCTCCAAGTGGTGCCTAAGCCCCGTATGGTGCTCTGTGCTCTGTGCTACTCGACAACAGCTGCAGGCCTCTCGACTGTGTGCTCCCGCCTAGCACCTGCATCCTCACACGTGCTGCCAAAGGTATTCTCTGTACAAATTTTTGGTCAAACACAAATACAAAATTTGCAGCCATTCCATTGCAGGTCATATGCAGATTTTGCAGGCACTTCTGTGCAAGTCAAATTCACATGAAAATTGCAGGTGCAATTTGGAGGATTTCTCAATTTCAGGACAAATTGATAAAATTGGGCATGTTGCTTTGACTGCAATTTAGGGGTTTTCAAAATTGAGGTCAAAATCAGCAAATTGAGCCTCTTTCACGCAGCCAATGGTGCCAATATATGTATGAAAAATGTATTGTATGTTCCAGGGATAAAGAAAAATTTGCTCTCCGTCTCAGCCATAAACGACCAAGGTTTAAAGGTTGAATTTGAAGACGGGAAGTGTTTGGTAAAAGACCCATCAAAGGGTTATGAAATAGTCACTTCTGGAACACGATACAAAGGCTTGTATAAGCTGGACGGCTATGACAAGTGCACTTATAATGCAAATACAGTGGCTGCCCACACTCCTGCTATGCATGATGCAGAGCTATGGCATGCTCGTTTTGGGCATGTAAATTTTCAGAGTTTGATGCTTTTGCAGAAGCATCATATGGTTGATAATATGCCGCCTCTTGAGTCTCCGCCAAGACATGTATGTGAGGGGTGTATTTTGGGAAAGATGCATCGGAAACCATTCCCCAAAGATGGAGCTGTTAGAGCTGAAAGTAAATTACAGCTCATACATAGTGATGTATGTGGTCCAATGCGGACACCATCCATAGGGGGGCATCTTTACTTCGTCACATTCATTGATGACTACTCCAGGTTTGCTTGGGCTTACCATTTGAAAGCGAAAGAAGATGTGTTTACATGCTTTCGACACTTTGTAGCAATGGCTGAAAATATGTGTGCATGTAAAGTCCAAACACTCCGCTCCGATAGAGGTGGAGAATACATGTCAAATGCATTCAAGGATTATATGCTTCAAAAGGGCATCAAACACCAATGTAGTGTGCCTTATACACCGCAGCAGAATGGTGTAGCTGAAAGGAAAAATAGATCTCTCATGGAGATGGCAAGATGCATGGTGAAAGCACAAAAGTTGCCTCACAAATTTTGGATGGAAGCTATAATGTGTGCAACTCATGTGTTGAACAGGTGTCCAACAAAAGCTTTGAAAACCATAACACCATTTGAGGCTTGGTATAGCCGAAAGCCAACAGTGGATTATATGCGTACATTTGGGTGTTTGGCATATGCACATGTGCCAGAACAACTCCGAACAAAGCTTGATGACAAAGCAATTAAATGCATTTTTGTGGGCTACAGCAATGAAAGCAAAGGATACCGTCTTTATAATCCAACTACACGAAGGATTTTTGTAAGTAGAGATGTGGTATTTGCTGAAAATTCAGAACAGCCCATGTACAGCTTGTATAAAAGCAATGATACAGGCTTACAGAACATGTTTAATGGACTTTTACCCATTGCAATTAGGGGGGATTCAGATCAGCCAGCCCCTACACAAGAAAATCCACATGTAGAACATGTGGACCAGCCAGCCATTCAGCCCCCTTCTATGGAAGAAGTGGAAGATCTTGTCAGGGAAGAGCAAACAGCCATAGACACAGCTAAGTCAGTGCCAAGATGGTTGCTGAAAACTTTGCAAGAAAGCAAACTTGCAGCTCCACTCACAGGTAGAACAAGGGCTAGTTCCAGCCATGCTTTGAATGTACATCGTGGGGAGTCTGCATTCGCAATGAGTGGTCTCTTTGATTCAGAAGAGCCTTCTTCTTATGAAGAAGCACATGAGAATGAGCATTGGTTGCAAGCTATGCAAGCTGAAATTTCTTCTATCATGAAGAACAATACATGGGATCTTGTGGAATTGCCTAAAGGCAAGTATGTAATTGGAACAAAGTGGGTGTACAAAGTCAAAAGAAAGTCTGATGGTACTATTGACAGGTACAAAGCAAGACTTGTGGCTAAAGGCTACTCCCAGAAAAAGGGAATAGATTATGAAGAGACTTTTGCTCCTACTTCGAGAATGACCACAATAAGATCAGTGATTGCATTGGCTGCCCATAAAGGATGGAAAGTGCATCAATTGGATATCAAAACTGCATTCTTAAATGGGGATTTACAGGAGGAAGTATATGTAAATCAGCCCATTGGTTTTGTAGTTCCTGGTGAGGAACATAAAGTATGCAGGTTGCACAAAGCATTGTATGGATTAAAGCAAGCTCCAAGAGCTTGGTATGATAAGATACATGCTCATCTAGCCAGCCAAGGTTATGAGAATAGTCCAGCTGAAAGCACATTGTATGTGAAGAAAACCGATGCCGATATTCTCATAGTCATCTTGTATGTAGATGACATGCTCATTACAGGTACAAGCAAAGCACAAATTTCAGATTTCAAAGCTGATTTGAAAGCTGAATTTGATATGTCACATTTGGGGCCTTTACACTACTATCTCGGCATACAGTTTATGCATACAGATGATGGCATTGTTATGCAGCAAACTAAGTACATAAAAAGTTTGCTAAAAAGGTTTCACATGGATGAATGTAAGTCCATTTCTACTCCGGTAGAACCAGGTGTACGGCTTACTATGCATGATATTGGAGAGCCTTTTGAGGCCGGCATTTACAGCCAGGCAGTGGGATGCCTCATTTACTTGTGTAACACGAGGCCAGACATATCTTTTGGAGTGTCTTTGTTGAGCAAATTCATGCACAGCCCAGGCACAAAGCATTGGCAAGCAATCAAACGCATTTTTTGCTATCTCAAGGGTACCCTGGATCTTGGTTTGTTCTATCCCAGGGGGGGCAGCTTGCAGCTTTATGCATACAGTGATTCAAATTGGGCTGGTGATTATGATACCAGGCAATTCACTAGTGGGAATTATTTTTTTCTTGGCAGTTCATGCATATCTTGGTTGAGTAAAAAGCAACCCACTGTTGCTACATCTACTTGTGAGGCTGAGTACAGGGCAGTCTTTACAGCTACAGTAGATTGTGTATGGTTGAGGAGACTATTGGCTGATCTTTGTGAGTGTCAGCAGACACCCACCACCATTCTCACTGATAGCCAGAGTGCTATGGCCGTGGCACGAAATCCAGTATTTCATGCACGTACCAAGCACATAGAGATTCATTATCACTATGTCAAGAGAGGCTACATGCAGGGGAGATCAGTTTATCTTATTGCCCTACACAGGATAATGTTGCAGATCTATTCACAAAGGCTTTACCTCGAGAAAAGTTTGAAGCTTTCCGCAAAGCTTTGGGCTTACTCTCATACAGAGAGTGATCTGCTACCTTGTACAGGTTCACACTTCCACTACAGGGGGGATTTGTAGGCATATGCTCACTTATGGTAGTGCTATGTGTGAACAGGGCTTAACCAAGGGCACTTTTTCCCATGTGGTTTTTTCCCTTGGACATCAAGTGTGAAAGGACACTCTAACATATAATATTTTGTACTTCTATATTATATGGATGTGGCACACATGCAAGGGTTGACTTGCATTTTGTGGATAGCACACTTTTGGCTCTCTCTCTCTCTCTCTCATTTCTGTGTGTGAGCTTCTCTACCTTGCACCTAACCCTAATGTGCAGGTTTGTGTGTGTGAGTGTGTGAGTCCAACACCCACCAGTGGAGAGATGTCAAGAAGTTTGTGTTGGAAGGTATGTCTTGCCAAAAGAATAAGGATAGCGATCAACTTCCAAGTGGATTACTTCATCCTTTGCCATTTTCGGATGGGAAATGGACTCACATTTCTATGGACCTCATTACGGGTCTACCAACGACAAAGCATGGATGGGATCAAATATTTGTGGTGGTGGATAGACTCACAAAATCAACCCATTTCATTGCTTCAAAGATTACTTATGGGGCCTTTCACATTGCCAAGCAATTCATGAAACATGTATTCAAGATACATGGTTTGCCACTCAACATAGTTTGTGATAGGGATACCAAGTTCATGGGTACTTTCTGGAGGACATTATATGAGAGCTTGGAAACCCAAATCACTCCATCTAAAGCCTATCACCCTCAAACAGATGGACAAACGGAGTGTAAAAACAAATGGCTTGAAGTGTATTTGAGACATTATTGTCACGATATGCAAACATCTTGGGATGAGTGGCTCTATCTTGCTGAATTTTGTCATAATTCAAGCAAGCACTTGAGTATCGAGATGTCACCTTTCAAGGCTCTCTATGGGTATCAAGTACATGTGCCATCTATTGCCTTTTATGAGGACAAAATGGTTAATCTTTTGGCCAAGGAAGTGAAAACGATAAAACAGCTTCTTCAACTTTGCAAGGACAATATGAAGAAGGCTCAAGATGTCATGAAGGGAAATGTGGATGAGCATAGGCGTAAGATGGAGTTTAAAGAAAGTGACTATGTGCTATTAAAGCTTCCTAAGAGCCGTCATAATATTCTCAAGAGATCTTTCAATCCAACTTTGACTCATAGATATTATGGTCCATACATGGTAGTCAAGAAGGCCGGTAACTTGGCTTACGAGCTTGATTTGTCTTCTTCTACAAGAATTCATGATGTTTTTCATGTGTCCAATCTTAAGAGGTTTATGGACACTCTTCCACAAGAGATTGAAGAGCTACCACCCATGGACGAAAAAAGGGAGATCATATATTAGCCGGAAAGAATTGTGGACAAGAGGATACGAGAGTCGAGGAATAGGAACATTGAAGAATTCCTTGTAAAGTGGAAGCAATTGCCCATGGATGAGGCTACTTGGCAATCTTTGGAGTATGTGCAACAACATGGTTTACTTGAGGAAGATGTTGCTTGACCAAGTGGCATGATTTGTATGGAGAAAATGGACAATACTTGGGATTATATACATGCTGTAATTTTTGGATAATTTTGATAAGATCTGTTGGGGTCGATGCTCTACTCTAACAAGCTTCATTGGTCAACACAATGGAAGAATATGATGCCAGACATGATTGGCTAACTGTATGCATGATTTGCAGCCTATTCCATAGAGTTTTCATGAAGAATCTTTCAAGGGATTTTATCTACAACAAGAGCTGCCATAACAGTCCCACACATATGCATAGGAGATGAAGACTTATGGACTTCCTTACATTTGGAGAGCATATTTGGGCCTTCACCACTTCCCATTGATTTCATTTGAGGCTATGATGAATTGTGGATATCTTGTATGATTTTGAGAACAAAATCTTTGGGAAGGGATGGTTTGTAATGTAGCAAAACTAAGGTCCAAAATATGTAAATAATGGGCCATGGGCAAGGCTACTATAAATAGGGCCTTGGGTTCATTGTAGGGATCTTTTGATCATTCTTATCTTGGACACTTACAGGTACTCATGACTCCTTTCATGGAGATGGCCTTTCATGGTCTAGGATTCATGGCAAGCTTGATAGCCATCCTTATGGTGAGAGGTTAAATCACTTAGGCCTTATACACATACCTTCTTTGCTACATGTGAATGTGGATTTCTTCTCTTTTCATCATAATCACATCGATTTCTCATGCGTTTGATACTTATCAAATGGATGCTAGATTTGGACTTTATGTGTTGATTTCTTTGATATTTGGTCTAGATCCGTTTCATAGATAGTGGCCATTTGGACACACAACTCTGCCACTCATATTCTACATGTAACTAAACCTTTGTTATCTGAGGGTGTTT
Source organism: Cibotium barometz (assembly GCF_041138505.1). Classification (NCBI taxonomy): domain Eukaryota; kingdom Viridiplantae; phylum Streptophyta; class Polypodiopsida; order Cyatheales; family Cibotiaceae; genus Cibotium; species Cibotium barometz. The sequence continues at coordinate 68,300,671 of NC_141046.1, forward strand.
CTACTTATGAAAATCTTCACACACGAAATCATTCACCTATGGGCGTGCGACTTTGCCACCCCTTAGCTGTCTATGATTTGGCCTGTGAGTAATAAACTAGTTCTTAGATAGATCCTTGTCAAAGTAGCATTCCCCTTTCTACCATTGTTTCTACACCAGTTAATCACTCAGACAAGACTACAAGTTATAAATAGGCCCTCGCCACATTTCAACTCCTACAAGCCATGTTACTCTTCATTAAGCATCAAGTACCATTGTGTTATACAAGCCCATCATATCATAGTCCAAAGCATTCTAACATGAAAGATATAGTGAAAATGGATGAGCACTACCTGCTGACCAAAGCCAACAAATAAGAAGCTTATATCTGGCCACAAGCTCTTAGGAAGCCAGGTCTCAAGTGATGCTCTCACTTGTCCTGGATTGGAACCTTCCGGAGCCCACTCCAATCTGCAACATACTCTTCTGACATTGGTATCAACAATGAAGCCTTCCTGCCCTCTAGAAAACAAGAAAACTCGCAACTGTGTGAGCAGCAAAGAAAGTATATTGACATGTATATTAATTGCTATTGTATCAAAAAGAAAACTTCACATTTAGCTTAATGCTCAAATCTAGAAAAGCTAGTTGCTAATGTCAGGTCATGATGCTCAAAATATGAACTTGAAAAAGGAGGACACATTCAAAAAGAAACATGTTTCGGAAAGCCCAGGCTGAGTGGCAGAATGGGGCGGCGGGCTGGGGCTCAGCAAAAGGCGGACGGGCAGGCCCAGGCGGGCACACAGGCAGAAAGGCTGTGCAGAGGGCAGAAAGCAGGCAGGCAATGGTGGAAGGCAGGCCCGCACACTGTGCAGAGCACAACCCGTTTCAACAATATTTTGTTTGACCATTAAATTTAAATTGGAAATTTGGTGATCCGGTGACCAACCACAAGCTCGTACTACAAATACTCCCCTTGGTTATAAAGCACCTAAGGGGCCTGACAGGCCAATTTTTGACCCCTAGTGTGGATTGCTGGTCTTGGTTTTTCTTTGTTGACATTAAGTATTTAATTAAGTTGATAATTCCTAGATCCATGCTCCCTGTTACAAAAAAAAAGGGAATTTTTTCAAGTGGATATTCCTTTGTTGGGAAACCTTCACTTCCTAATACAACATTATGGTGTTTTACATTTTAAGGAATGCTATGGAAAATATGAAAACAACAAGCACAATCCATACTTCTTTTACACTTCCCAATGAAAGATTGTGGCCTCAATCCTGACTATAAAGCACAATAGCAATCACTAAGATAACCTCATCATGTTTATCCACAATCACTTAACCTTGATTTCAATGAGAAAAAAAATTGTAGATGAATAACATGGTTAGACAAGAAAAAACCCAACATAGAACCAAAAATAATAACCTCACTTAGAGAAATAATGAACTCATAACTCATCAAAATAACTTACTTTCCAAAAGCAACCCAAAGGACTAAAAGTGCAACCTTAGGTCCAACCCCAGGAAGTTTCAGCTGCATGAAAAGGAAGTACAACCACCACGAGGATATGTGTCAATAATGATGCAAATTTTCCTTGTTAATAACTCCTCATTTCCACAGCACTTACATAAGATTACTTGTAAGCATAACAATCCTTTCCACAAACAATGAGACATATTGTCTGAACAGGAATGAAACAAAAAGGATTGAGAGCCTTCTTTTAAGATAGTAACTGTCATAACTCAAATCTACTTAATACTACCTTAAGGAGGTCTGTTCAGGGCTTGCCAGAACCCATATCCCAATGATTGATTAGGTTTTCATGCTTGAAACTCTTCGGGGGAAAAAATCGCAAACCAATCTTATCCACGTGTTCCTAATAATAGTTTAATTAGTGGCCGATAAGGCACTACAGCACATACATTGACAAGCATTGGGCAATTTTTTATTTTTTATTTTTTCACAACTAGCCTTAGGCCCAAGATCCTCCCGTAGTTACTGTTTTTCACCGCACGTAAGTGCTTTTTATCTGCCCATAGGCGATGCCACCAAGGAAGCAGCTTGTGGGGTTTTGAACCCAAGACCTCCTGGTCCTAGGCAAAGTTGGCAAACACCACCACCACTTGGGCTATATCACCTCATTGGCTTGGTCAAGTTTTTTTAAGGGTATCATGACTCAGCAGCACACATAAATGATTCAGCAAAATTCTTCCTCCTATCATGTACTACAAATCTAACAAAAAGATAAGGAACGGATACGGTGAGTGACCAAAATCTTGCAATTTGTTTGATCGCCATAGTAAATAGCACCAGTACTGAGTGCTTTGCTGGCTGGTAGCATCGACTTTGAGAGCTCCCCATACTGCTGGTGCGTCTTCCCCTGCTGCACACCGTTGTGCCCACACATTCTGCCCACCAATCGTTTTGCTCTCATCCTCTCTGCGCAGCCCTTCCTACTGCCTGCCATTCACCTCTCCCCCCTGCTGCACATCTATGCGCTTCATATCCTGCCAGCCATTCTCCTTGCATCCTCCTCACTGTGCAGCCCTCCTCCTGCCTGCCTTCAACTTCACCATGCCCGCCATTCACCTCCTCCTGCCCGCCAATCTGTTCTTATCTGCCCTTGCCATTTTCTCCCCTCTCCCGCATAGATAAGCTTCTCCCCCTTTTTGCCTGCATCAGCTTACGGAAATTATTCTTGTGTTCAAGTTGCCCACCTGCTCCTTGATTGGCATTATGGCTTCTGCCCAAGCAAATCCTTCTCCACTTCCACAGGCCAAGAGAACTATCAATTTTTCACAAGACGAGCTTCTCATCCTCCAAAGTGACATTGACAATGAAATGAAGACAGCTCTCAACTGGTTGTGCACTTTCTTGATTAACGTTTACTTGCACAAGGGTTCTTCCACGTTGACTTCAACTTCCCGGAAGCCACATCTCAGGCACTTGCCAGCAGCCTGTTTCCCTTGACCTGTGGAAATTATCCTTCTTCGAGTACCGGATGGACTTTGATCCAGAGGTAGAGGATTAACGCCTTACTCCAATTTCTCTCACATTTCCCACTCTTCCACGGGGTTTTTGGAAGTTGTTCGCTTCCATAGGACCTAGAAGTACCTATTGTTTACTTCCACAACAGTTACCGCCACTTCTAATGGAATACCCTAAGTTTTTATTCTTGTTCCTGACCCATCCATCACTGATGGTTACATCTTGTTACAGAGACCGGATGGCTCACATTTTCGTTAGAGGATGGAGATTGCTCGCAAAGCAAATCAGTACCGTTTTTGCGACCACCAGGGTCAACTTGCTCCAAATCCGAAGGCCGCAGTAGGAGGCGGCCTGAACATGCTCCTCAAATGTCTCCCCCTGCAGCCACTCATGCACCTCAGCATACTACACAGCAATGGGCGAATGGGAAGGAGAGGTGGAACTCTTCTTGGAGCATTTCCCCTCCCTAATGTGAGACATGTCCCGCCTCAGAGGGGGGTCCTCCTACATCAACTACAATATCTCAAAACTGTATTACCTCTCTCTAGAATATTTTCTCTCTCTAGACCAAAAACAAAGGAAAACAATGTTTTCTTGCATTCTGAAATAGGGGATGATTATAGGAGACTGAGAGGAGAACTTATACATCTTTAGGGGCTGAGGAGGAACCTTACATCCTCTCCCACTTGAAAGACGCGAGATGTCCTCATCTCGCAAAGTGGGGGTAATCCTTTACTAGTTGATCTTCTTTTTCCCAAGTGGCTTCCTCTAAAGGGTAGAACTTCCACTTGACCAAAAACTCTCTAAGGACTCTGTTCCTAGAGAGCCTTCTCCCGAACATCAAGGATTTCTTCAGGTTGGAGTTCCATACATGGACTTCGTAATGTTTTTCAGCATCATCAAAAACACCTTATCCAAAACCACCTTCACTCTGCAGTCATGGAAGGTTACTCTTGCAAGAGCATAAACTCAATGCAAGCCAAGTTATATTATAGTCACACCTTGTGGTCGGGAGCTCAGGGACCAAGGGTGGTGTATGTATTTTCATGTTAGACCCTATCTTGCCTTGCATCATTGGCCATGGTGTCTTTTTGCCGCTAGAGCGTAGTGGATAATAATTATGGAGGATGGAAGACACATTGCTATTCTAAACATGTATGCACCTAATCATACACGGGAGAGAATGGCCCTCATTGATAAGTGCGTATGGCGCACCCACTTGAGTGTGCCTCCCAAGAGAGGTTTATTCCTTTGCTCTTTTCTTGGTCTAAGCGGAGAAAGGATGCAGATTACATCTATGCATGCTTAGACTGCTTCTATGTTTCTTGATAGGAGAGGACATACACTCATAGCATCTGGCACTTCCAAATCTCATCATTGTCGAGTGGTTTTAGGTATTAGAGGTGTACAACACTTGTGCTTATGTGCCAGGGTTTTCCAAAGATAGAAAGAAGAGTGCCGATGAATCACACATAGAACACATTTGCTTCACCAATCATATGAGTTAGATAGGAACTATCATCACCCAATAAAGAAAAGATCGCCTGAAGTGTATTGAGATAGAATGAGGCGAGTAAACGCCTGAGAATAGAGAGGAGTCGCCTAATACCCCCTTCTTTGCCTACACTACATGGCTGGGCCGCAGGATTTAGATGTCAAGAGGTGGATGGCACTCCAGGAGCAGCAGAGCATTGGCAATCCCAGGGCCTCCCGATTTCTGGAAGCGGATGTGGGACAGCTTTCGACGACGGAAGATCACCCTTGTCTTATGCCAGCTAGCGCAGAAGAGCTTAGCCATTGGCACTGGTTGGCCATTGGGGACAGACCAGCATTATGGCAAAGGTGTGGCTATCCCCAGGGATCTCAGTGTCACTGTCTTTGGGATTGCCCAAAGGCCGAACAGATCTGGCAGAGGTTCCTATACATTTTCTCTATGGATTGGGCTCCCGCGTATTGTTACGTGGGGCACTGTTGCTTGGGCCATTGAGGCCGCAATCATCATGCCATATGAGGAAGGTGAGGGACTAGCCCTTCAAGTCTCTCACCTTTGTACTTCCACTGTGCCAGTACCAGCTCCGTCTACTGGTCGTTGGTCCCTTGGTTCTAGCCAAAGATGGGAGATTTGTAGTAGTATAGCCGCATGGCATATATGGAGAGCTCGTTGCAACGAAGCCATCAAAGGCACCGTCACCCTGCCCCAGTAGAGTCTATCTGGAGCATCTGGCTCAATATTATTCATACCCTCAGAGATCAGTGGGGGCAACTTCAGGGTGCCTCAGATCGCATGAGGAAGCGTTGGGAGGCCTTCCTCAGGATCTCGTGGCACGGACCCTTTCTTACAGATACTAGTGGCGACCCACTTGGCATTACAGACCACTAGTGTAGTTATATCCCCTCCCCCCCCCCCCCCCCCCCACACACACACACACATTGTATGAGATAGCCTTCTCCTCCTAGAGCCGCCAGTTGGAGGAGAAGTGCGTGGGGTCAACTGGCCCCACTGTGCACTGAGGGCCAGAAGAGGAATCGTGACAAGGAATTGGCCGCCACATCGGTCGCGCGTGTGCGCGGGGGGTGGGGGGGGCTCTTCGTGATTGGAGGGGGCCTGCCTTCTGCGGGCAGGTGCTCTGATAAGTGCTCGTAGCGGTTCTCTGATAGAACTGAATCCTCCTACATGCTGCCAGCTTGGTGCACACGGTGGCGACGCTCAGCTTTGGTGCTTGGCTGGTGACCTTGGTGGGGGCCAACCGTCCGCCACATCGGGCGCGCGGGGGGTGGGTTGGGGGGGGGGTGTGGGGGGGGGCTCTTCGTGATTGGAGGGGGCCCGCCGTCTGCAGGCAGGTGCTGTGATAAATGCTCATAGCGGTTCTCTGATAATAGAACTGAATCCTCCTGCATGCTGCCAGCCTGGTGCATACGGTGGCGACGCTCAGCTTTGGTGCTTGGCTGTTGACCTTGGTGGGGGCCAACCGTTCGCCACTCCCATGGTCGATACGTGGTGCTCCTCGGCCTGGGCCCTGGTGCGTATCTGAGCGGGAAGTATGAGGGGGAATCACCGGGGGCGGTCTCCTAGATTGACACCGAGGGCTAGCTTTGACCAGATGACCCATCTTCCTGCAAATGAAACATTGGTCTGGAAGGCCGGAATACTCCATCCACTCTCTGCATAATGGGGTCGCCCCAAAGGCTGGGAATAGATATCATGAGAGGCATGGAATCCGGTGAGGCAACATATATGTGGAGAGATGGAATCACGGCTGCTCGTGCGAGGGCCGAGGCAGGGGTTGGGGGGGGGGGGGATTCCATCACTCTCTCGATGGCACCACCAATCACCGGGAGAAGAGAAAGGTATTCCTTCCTGAGGCATGCAAAGTCCACTGTCACGGGAAAGCGTGAAACTCGGGTTAGATGCCGGGTCGAAGCCATGCTGCTACCCTGCAAAGAAGGCATGGGCCGTACGCAATGCAACAGGGCTCAGTTGCATGATAAGATCAGATGCTGGTTGGTGAGTGAAACTCAACCTGGTAGTAGCCACGCCCGAATGGATGTATATTTGCAAGCTTTGCAGGCGCACCTAGAAGGCTAGCCTAAAGGAGATCTCTAAGTTGGCCACACGCGGGGCGGCTAGTGACAATCTTGCAAACCAGAGTGGAGGCCTCTATGGATGCGACAGTCGTAGCGAGAAGCTGCAAGTCTGCTTTGGAAAATGAAAGGCAGGTAACGGCGGCCTCGATCGGGGGAGACGGAGTGTCTGCCATGGATCCCTCCTAGGAGCGAAGACGAGAAGAGGCCGAAACTTGCTGAAAATAAGGAACAACCCACTAGTTGAGGGCATTGTTGATGACGACGGAAGAAGGGGGAGGGGGGGGGTAGGGGCACCAGCAGGAGTAGGGGGCGACGACGGGAGCAAAGATTGAAGGTGGGCAGGAGCAAGGAGTGTGCAGGGGGAAAGGGGCACAGGTGCGAGTAGGAGGCAGCACATGAATAGAGCGAGGGCTGGCGAAGGGGGGGCGCAGGCGGCAGAGGGGGGGGGGGAGCCGAGAATGACATAGAGCTGGAGGGCGGGGAGCGTAGCTCGCTAGCTCCTCAACTGGTAAAGATTTTGTGTTTTTTGGTTCCGCGATGCATGTTACATCTTGAGTGGCTCGCACTGATCCTTGATCCGCTTCAGCCTTCCCCCTAAGTGGGTAGGGGTTTTTACCAGTCATGGTATCTCGATGGGAGTCCATGGTGCAAATGAAGACACCCTCATGACTTTCTTTGTAAGGCGACAGGGCAGATTGATATGATCCAACGCTTGATAAAGGACCTTGGCAGTTGCACTTTACAAAGGGTGAGAGTGATTTGGCCTTTAGCCAAAGTGGCAAGATCCTTTCCTCAGGGTAGAGACTTCGAGCATAGTCACAAGAAACGTTTCGAGGTTTTCGAGTTTTGTTTCGAAAGGTTTCGTCTCTCAGCTAAGAAACTACAAGGTTTTGAAAAATCAATAATTTCATAAAGTATAAATACTTAAAGAACTTATAGTAGCCATCTAAAAACATAGTGTAAAGATGAAGAAATGATGTCTTCTCACGCATTTCGGGAAACCATCCTTATTTTGGTGAGGCATTATGGCAATTTTGCTCGATTGGATGCCACAAGTGGCTCAATCAAGGACTCTTAAAAATTGAAGAAGAGAAGGTACAAATTGGGAAAGATTTAAGACATTGAAGGATGGTGTACGAGGAAAAAGGGGAAAGAAGAGAAAAGGAGAAGAAGAGCAACGGAGAAGAAGAGGAGAGAAGAAGAGAATGAAGGAAGGAGTAGAGGTGAAAGAAAGAAGTAGTAGAAGATGGAAAAGGGAAGGAGGGAGGCAGGAGAAGAAGAGGGAAGGAAGGTGATGAGGAGGATATGGAAGAAAAATAAAATAAAAAAATCCCAAAAAAGTCTAGGGAAAAAAAAAAGGAAACTTGGAATTTGGGCGAAACTGTCGTACTGGAGAGGTTTTGAGGTTTTTTAAAAACATTTGAAGTTTCGAGGTTTCAAAAGCTAGAAATAGGTTTTTTTGTTACTATGACCGCGAGGTTACGTGGCATTACATGCGACCCGTTTGGCTGTTCTCCCCTCCGCCCCATTGTATGAGATAGCCTACCTCCAAGAGCGGCCAGCTAGCGAGGAAGAGCCTATTGTTTTCTTTCTCCGATGATTGAGAGTGGATCTTGTACTTAGCCGATTTGGTTGCATTTTTGGTAAGTAATGGAAGGATCTGTTAAAAGCCATATTTTATGTGGTTATCATTTACGAGCCTTAACATGTAGAATCAGCGTGCATCCCTAATCCCAAGGGGTTTTCCCCCCAAATTAGGTCCACTAGTCGAAGGTTAGCATCAAGGACTTAACACACTTCCCCCTTGCAGATATTTACATTCTCGTAAATGAATGTGTGGAATCTTTGTTTCAAACTAGCTACGGACTCCCAAGTCGACTCCCCTCAGCCCTATCTTTCTGCTTAGTTTTATATTCAAGAATCAACTTATTCCTAAGCTTCCTCTCCCTAAAGTCAACAATAAGCTCTGGCTCATGTGGAACAAAGGACAAGTCCCCAACATCAACAAGTTTTTGAGGTACATAATACAAAGCATTACTTCTTTCTTGTACATAATAGAAAGCAGTAGTTTAGGACTCTTGTTTGATGTTTGCTAACGTATGATAAAATGGCGTATGAAATTGGCCTATCATTCTTGCTCTTTTTTTAAATAAAAAATCAAAGACTTTTTTTTTACTAAAAGTGACACCGTGGCTGGTCTGCACCTTGTAGGTTCTAGGTTGGGCAGTGGGCACTATACTATGAAAAATCCCTACACTATACCAATGTACTGCACATACTTATTAGTACATATAATACATAGTATTTAGTATGTACTATGTACATTCAAGTTTTCAGCCTTCAACTTTCAACTTTCAAATTGTCAATATTTTTAAGTCCCGACTCCCACATGCATATATAGCCCCAAATTTAAGGCCACGTATGAAACTCCACGAGGAGCTGAATGATGAATCATACTTTATCATACTTATCATTCTCCCTGACGTATGGTAGTATGAAACGTATCATAGGAACTATGTGGGTGAATTTGCAGAGACTTCGGCCCCTTTTTGAGTCTGTGCCATCTTTCACTGATTTAGACCCCGGCCACTCCTAAGAGTGGTCCGGTGATCTTCTCCTTTCCACTTAGCGTAGCACTAGAGTAAGAGTGGAGTCTGGAGTTTGTCTCCTCCACTATTCATGGGCATGTGATAGAGCTCTCTTATCTGCTGGAGGACCTGCGCCTCACTGACATTGCACTCACTTTTGGTCCTTGGCCCGCATGAAGCTTGGAGGATGAAGCAACGTGGACTTGGATGGCAAGCTCGAGAGCTCCATTTTGGAAGTGATCCTCTTCATCTACCTTCATGTGTCATTGGCGGTCCCCCTCCCACCCTCCTACAGATACCTTTACTGTGAAAGTTGGATCCCAATATACGCATACAGTCAGGCCAGAGCGGAGTGGGCCCACATGAAGCACAGGATCCATGAACATTTCCGATGGTTGCACGCCAGGACAGACTGTGACTACTCTCCATCCAAACCCTCACCCAAGTCTTACCTGGTGAACGCCAGCTCAGACAGATCTCACCCCACTAGGCCCCTCTGATATGGATGGTCTCTTGGAACATTCATGCATTGGGTAGTCCACTGTGCCGTTTTAGGCGGGGAGTCCTTCTCAAGGAGCTGTAGAGAGCCTTAGTGGGAGGCTCTATCGACATTCTCTTTCTTTAGGAGTATCACTTGTCAGCTGGGCATACCCACAAATTCGAGAAGATTCTGCAGGGCATGAGCCACACTTTTAGGTCACCCGCTTTTGTCTCGTCTGGGAGCCAAGGTGGATTTTTTATCTCAATTAGCAAGCGTCTTCTTCCGGAGGTGGTGGACTCTAGGCACCAACGTCCTCGGGAGAGCATAGTGGGTGATTATCAGCCTTGGGGAGGATCGGGCGGGCTTCCTCAACATTTACAGCCAACTTCATGGCAGGTGGAGCAGACTTCTGGAGCATGATTTGGTAGGGCCTCCTTTCGGCTGATTTTTGGTGTAGGGAGTGACTTTAATATGGTGGATACCAAGGAGCATACACTATGTGGTAGCCAGGACACTGTTTCTGGTGCAGAGCTTGCAACCTAGGAGGAGCTTGTCTTAACATGAGGGGACAGGACTTGGCATCTCCAAAAGTTCGGGTGTGGCGGGGAGTTTGAGATTATCGATATCTGATAGGAGAATGACAGGCCTCGTTTGGATCATTTCTATGTTGATGAGTGGGCTTGTGGACGAGGCGGTTTGGTGGGTATTTTAGTCGGCAATTTCTTTTTAAACCATTCTCGCCTGTCATCCTCTTTCTAGAGGACCCATGGTGACATGACAGTCAGTAGAGGCTCGGCATACCTGAAAGCTTGATCTAGGACCTTGAGATCTACAGTAAGATTGAGGAGCTATGGGAGAGCTTGGTATTTCATGAGGGCACAACGGTGGTGACTCAATATACTGGGCTAAACGAGATCAACACAAATCTCCAGGAGGCAGTGCAGACCCAGTAGAAGAGTTTAGAGATTAGGAGGGGAGTCTCCACCAAAGCCTAGCCTTCCTTCCGCATGCAAGAAAGCACTCCAAGCAACCCTTGGATTGAGGATCGGCCGGCACTGAGATTAGTTCCATTGAAGAGGGGGGAGTACAGTACAGATTCCATGTTCGTGCATCTTTCTGGACTTAGGTTGATGACAGAGGCATAGGGGATTTCTTCAAGACGACAGGGCCTCACCACTCGAGAGATGGTATCGGAGGCTTAGAGGATTGGACGGTACCATTGTTTTTGACCCGCCCCAAGTTCGAGCCATAGCCACTTGTTTCTTTAGTTCCCTTCTCATTGTAGAGGCTTACTCCTCGTAGGTATAGGATGCCAGAAATGAAATGTTATATTAATGTCTTCAAAAGGCCAAAGTGACCTATGAGACCAAAGTTACAACCATGTGACATCTGATACACCGTCTGATACACTGCGAGAGAGAGAGAGAGAGAGAGAGAGAGAGAGAGAGAGTTTGGCAGCGTACTTGTGATGTGGTCCCACGGGCTCTCCAGAGTTTCTTAATGACACCCGTCTCTTCCACGGAGATTGTAGAGGCTTTGCAGGCGCTCCTTAGGAGCAAGTTCTAGGTGAGGATGGGCTTCTGGTTCCCCTGTTTCTTCGTCTTTGGGAGCTCATGAAGGGTGGCTTCCAAGCGGCCTTCAATAAGACCATGATTTCAGGATCTATGCGAGAGAGACTGGCGGAGGGCTTGATTCACTCGATACCCAAGGAAAGAGGCTACAAGTTGGAGATTCGCCAGTGGAGATCTATCACCCTCTTGGAGACGGCCTACAAAATCCTAGCCAAAACAATCAGCCGTTGACTGCAGCGCCAACTCCCATATCCGATCCATGGCATGTGTCACCAATTGGCCGACCATTTGGTCCATTCCTACTTTTTGCGTCTCGTTCACTTGAGGCCAGGCCGGTGTCTCATGTGAAGAGGCCAGTATTTTGCTGACATGGACGGGAGCCAGACTGGTGCCACCCGTGTGTTAGCAGGATGGTGTCGTATGGACGGGAGCCAGATCAGTGCCACCCGTGTATGACCTGGACTGTGTTCGATCCATGGGACTGTCACGCCATGGAAGAGCCAGTATTCGTGCCGTGTTTTACCTATGGGACTGTCACACCTAGGGAAACTCGTGCCTGGAACTGTGTCTTACCTATGGGACTGTCACTCCATAGGAAGACCAGGATTTTATATTTTTTATGTCGTGCCAGTTTTGTGCCGACAGATATTTTGTACATGTTCCATGAACGGGAGATATGTCCATGTTACTTTTGCACATGCACACATATTTTGCATGCTTGAAACTGTTTTCGCATGACATGTATTCGTGTGTTTGCCTGCTTGACGTGTTACTTACTGAGCGGGGACGCCTGCCAGTGAGTCGTGAAGTGTGCCCTGTATTCTGACAAGTTTCAGTGCATGTGAACAGGTGGTAAGTACATGGTACACGTTGTTTTAATGTTTTAAATTCTAACCCTTTCATTTATAAGGTTAGGGGTTCACACTTATTTAAAAGTGGGCACCCCCTTTGGGCACCCACTTTGGGGCCAAGGTGGGGAGCCTCACTTTTAAGTGAGTGTGGGGGTGGGCATGGTCACCTACCCCCACTAATTCCCCACATGCAAGCTAAGGTTATCTCCACATTAATTTTATTAAAAGAGAGGGCCCTCTTCAAGCGTGGCATGGATCGCTTCTCTCTTACGTGAAGAACCAGGCGGCTATCATCCATCGCTTCTCCTCTACACGGCTGAAGTTCACCTTGTTGCTGCTGTACGGCTGCTGCTCCATATAGGCGGCTGCCTTCCCTGCAGACTGGCTGCTACTGGCGACAGTCTCTCCCTCTCTCCAGTCGGCTGGCTGCTGCGAACCACCCTCTACAGGCTGGCTGCGCCTGACTCCCCAAGGCGGCTGAATTAACTACTGTGCCCGCCTTCCCTACAGGCTGGCTGCAGCCACTTCAACTGTGCGCTGGTGTTAACTGCCGGCTGCGCCTGACTCTCTACAGGCGACCCTCTGCTGTTGGCTGAAACTACTCTACAGGCAGCTGTTTACTCCACGTTGCACTCTTCCAGGTGACTGGCTGTACTATACACCTGGCGGCTGCTTCACCATCCATACAAGAGGCTGCCATCTCTTCCTTTTACCACTGCTGCGCATACACCCTTCAAGGCGGCTGCTGTGTACCTGCTTACAACGTACAACCTCTGGCGGCTCAAGTTGTACTTAACCACAGCAGGCAGCTGTGCCCTTTGTGGTGGAACTTGTTTGGAGGTTCACCACGTGGCTACTCTTTCTCCAACAAAGGTGGTTTCAAAGACTACACAAACACTACAAGTTTTGGTCTTCTATCAACCATCTACAAGTAAGTGATTTTCAGATTTGAGTAAAGCATTTAATGTTTAAATCTGGTAAAAGATTCGTCCCGCTCGGCCTACACCCGTTCGGTGCCGGGTTGTCCAAGCTATATGGGCGAACCTCGGTCCAAAGGTGCTGAGATCGGGAGAGCCAGGCGTTAGTACGAGAGCGCCTGTCTGTGCGTGGTCTCGGAACACCAGTGTGGTGCTCTCCGCGGAGTCCAGTGAAAGCACAGGACCGTAGTGATTGGACCACACTAGTGGTCGTTCTGCTCCGAGTTTTTCTACATCGAAATTCGAGTTATTTGTTTAATACTGTTTTCATATGTACATGGACATCATCTGGTTCTCAGAACCCATGGAGCATTGTATTCTTTAAATACTCCCAATAAATATATCATATATTGAGGGGGGGGTCGGCCCGTTCCGGCCCCAGTGCTGGTGTCCATCTTTCCATTTCTGTTCATTTAAATTTCAAGTTGTTTTAAGTTGTCCATTTCATATTTGTGGTTTTAAAAGTTGTGCTATTAAACGTGTAGGTGTCCAACTGAGTCTTTCCCACTTGACGGGATCGGTTTCATTGGTATCAGAGCGCGGTTGTTTCCCTCTTCCTAGTGGGGAAACGAACCTGTGTATTGGACATCCCGCTTTTAGCAAACTTTGAACACAATGGACAGCCAAGGCAACCCTTTGGAAGTACCAAATTCGAGGGGTCTCTCTAGTGCTTCTCGTGGGTCTGATGCCCTGCGAGGTAGACACAAGCCTCTTGAAAGGGTTATGGATAGTGAATCCAAAGGTCAACTGTCTCCAGGAAAGACAGTTATGCTTGAACAAGACCCTGATGCTATGAGGGCTGAAATGGAACATATGAGAAAACTTTTGCAGGCTCAAGAGCAAGAATTGAAGTTTTTGCATGAAGATCCTCATCTGCAAAGTGCTATTGAAGCCAGGAAGGCAGATGCTATGGTTGATGTAACCTTTGAATCTATGGCTCGTGAAGTGGGCAAGAAACCAAGGGAGTTGGCACTTGCCTATCTCCTCCGCAAAGGTGATATCAAAGAGGGGGATGACGGAGAGTTAAAATTCAGAAATCCACCTCGTTTAAAGCATGGAGATCCTGCATCCCAGAGGCTGAAATCTTTTATGCAAAAGGAAGAGGTGACTGTCACCTCTCGTCATGCATCCTCTCCCCAAGGCACTAAGCCTGACAGAAATATGTATGCCAGTGCTCATGGAGGGCACGAAAGTCACATGCATGCAAGATATGTATCTCATGGTGACAGGTCTGCTTCCAGAAAAATTTTGCCTTCTGAGTTGTCTCATGGAGAGACCATGCCATATGCAGGTAAGTCACATGCATCTGAGCTTCGAGTTCGTGGAGCACATGCCACCGTGCCCCATGAAGCTTCTATGACGGCCCATGGAGCCCATGCAGACAGGGCTACCCCGTTGGATAAGGGGAAAAGAAAAAGAGAGGACCATGAGCCTCATGCCAGGAAGCTCAAGGAGTTCAAAGCAGGTGATAAATCTGTCAAATTTGATGTCTTTCATGGTGAACATGATGCTTCTAAGGTGTTAGCGTTTGTGGCACAGTTCGACATTGCCTTTAGTGATGAGGATTTCACAGAAAAGTCGAAGGTGCGCCATGCTAGCATGTTTCTGAAAGGCACTGCTGCCCATTGGTGGATCACCGAAAAGATCACCAAGGATCCCATCTCTACTTGGAAGGAATTCAAAGACAGATTTTATGCTCAGTTTTTGCCACCCAATGCAGAGCAAACTCTCACTCAAAAGTGGGACAGGCTGGAACAAAAAGATAATGAGAGTGTGCAACAGTATGTGAACAAATTCTGGAAAGTGTTGCTGGAAGTGACTCCCTTCATGCTAATCTCTGAGGAGGAAAGAAAGGGGAAGTTTCGTTCTGGATTGCAACCTGCTTATAGATCGGGTATTGAATTGCACCCAAAACATACGTTGCAGCAACTCACAGCTTCTGCCCTTGCTACAGAGCAATTGGTGCTCAAGATCAAGCAAGATCAAGGAGGTTCCAAGGCAAAGGACAAGGCTGCCCCAAATCAGCAAAAGGGTGGACAGCCACCTAAAAAGAACTTCCGGGAGCCTTACAAGGGTGGTAAAGCTGAAAATAAAGAACAGGGCCCAAGAAAGAACAAATTTGGATTAACCCCGGAGCAAAGAGAACAATATGCTAAGGATGGAAAATGCTTTTCTTGTGGTAGCAAAGACCACATGTTCCGGCAATGCCCAGATCGCAAACCAAAGCACGAGGACAAGCATACCAAAGCAAATGTTCATGCAGTTCCTGATGTGCAAGGTAATACAGGTCATGATGCTAAAGAGAGAATGGTTTGCAAGGCATGGGGGCAAGTTAAGGATCAGCCCGCACTTTTCATGTTTGATGACTGTGCAACTGACAATTTCATCTCTATGCAAATGGCAGCTGCATTGGGTATTGAGGTTGAAAACATGGGACCTCAGATTGAAGCCGAAGCTGCATTCATTGGTAAAGAGGTGCAGGTTACCCCTTTGATTGGGAAGTTGCGTATTCATATACAGGGCTACCTTGACAATGAGCATTTCTTAGTTGCTCCTCTGAATGGATGTGATGTATTGTTGGGCAAGCCGTGGCATCATAGGCTTGAGCCCCGCAAAGACTACAAGTCCAATATGATTTCTTTTATGCATAAAGGCCGCATGCACTTTATTGATGCTGGCAAAGAAGGGGATTCTATCCCAGTTGTATCACACATCCAAATTAATAAAGCAATGAAAAAGAGTCTTTCAGCGTACTTGATTTTTGTGCGTGATAGTCTGGTGCCAAATCAACAAAATATGGATGCTATGTCTAATGATAGGCTGAATTTTCTTAATGCATTCAAAGACTGTTTTGCTGACTCATTGCCAGGTGAACTACCTCCCCAAAGGCCCGAAGATCATTGCATAGATCTTGTGCCAAGTAGTTCTCCACCTAACAAACCCGCATACCGAGTGAGTGCTGCACAACAAGAAGAAATTATGAAGCAGGTTAATGAGCTTTTGGAGAAAGGTTTGGTTCAGCCCAGTTCCTCACCTTACTGCTCTCCTGTGCTTCTTGTTCAAAAGAAGGACGGATCATTCCGTATGTGTGTAGATTATAGAGCTTTGAACAAGCTTACCATCAAGAACAGATTTCCTATTCCACGTATTGATGATATCTTGGATAAGCTTGATGGTTCAGCTTG
Organism: Cibotium barometz; assembly: GCF_041138505.1. NCBI lineage: Eukaryota > Viridiplantae > Streptophyta > Polypodiopsida > Cyatheales > Cibotiaceae > Cibotium > Cibotium barometz. The sequence goes on from NC_141046.1 coordinate 68,316,879, forward strand.
CTTTAGCAGACTTGATTTGAAGAGTGGTTATCACCAGATACGCATGGTGCCACAAGATGTCCATAAGACTGCATTCAGGACAGCCTTCGGATTATATGAATTCTTGGTAATGCCTTTTGGTCTCACCAATGCTCCTGCTACTTTTAATCGAATGATGGATAGGATATTCCGATCCCATCGCAAGTTTACAGGAGTCTTCTTTGATGATATCTTGGTTTTCTCCAAGAATGAGCAGGAACACAGAACTCATTTGGTCACAGTGTTCGAAGAGTTGCGAAAGCACAAACTTTTCGTCAATGCCAAGAAAAGTGAGTTTTTCCTTTCAGAGATTCATTATCTAGGACATATTGTATCCAAGGATGGAGTTACAATGGATCCTGCAAAGATAGAGACTATTCGGAATTGGCCCGAATTGCAAAACGTACATCAAGTACGTAGTTTTCTGGGATTATGTTCGTACTACAGGCGTTTCATAAGGCATTTTGCTATGATTGCCACTCCTCTACATGATCTCACGAAGAAGAAAACTGTTTTCAAATGGACTTCAAAGGAACAAGATGCTTTCTTGCAGCTCAAGCATGCGATCATATGTGGTCCAGTATTGATTGTTCCTGACTTGCACAAGTCATTCGTGGTTGAATGTGATGCTTGTGGTGATTGCATAGGAGCTGTCCTAAATCAGGAAGGGCATGCAGTTGCATACGAGAGTCGTCATTTGCATGATGCTGAGCTTCATATGGATATCTATGAGAAAGAGCTCTTGGCTGTAATTCACGCCTTAAAGATTTGGAAACACTACCTTCTTGGGGCTGAATTTGTGGTCAAGACAGATCATCAAAGCTTGAGATACTTTCTATCTCAAACCAAGCTTTCAGAGAAGCAAATGAGAATGGCGAATTTTCTTTCCATGTTTCATTTTCAGATTGTGCATACTCCAGGAAAGAAAAATGTGGTGGCCGATGCACTATCTAGGAGGCCTTATATTGCTGCAGTCTCAGTGGCCTCTCATGGAGACCTATCTGCTATGAGAGATTTGTATCATTTGGATGCTGATTTTTGCCATATATGGACTGATTTGATGGCTGGTCATTCACATGCCTCTTATGTTATCAATGAGGGTTATCTCATGAAGGATAATTGCCTATGTGTGGTGAAGGATTTGCGTCCAAAGGTTATGGACGAATGTCATGCTCCACCTTATGCTGGTCATAGAGGTATTATGCCTACTACTCGCATGATTCAGAGATATTTCTTTTGGCCAAGCATGCGTAAAGACATTGAGGCTTATGTGCGTGAATGTATCACTTGTCAAAAGGTGAAATTCGACAGGCAAAAGCCTCCAGGTTTGCTTCAGCAATTGCCTATTCCCTCGCAACCTTGGGAAAGTATTACGATGGATTTTATTATGGATTTGCCTAGATCCCAGCATGGGAATGATGCTATTTGGACTATTGTGGACAGGTTTAGCAAGCAAGCTCACTTCTTGCCCGTCAAGAAAACCATTAAAGCTGATCATATGGTAAAGCTTTTTCTTGCTAATATTTTCAAGCATCATGGTATGCCTAAATCCATTGTTCGGGATAGAGATCCCAGGACTACAAGCCTATTTTGGAGGGCTTTGTTTGATAATATGGGTACTAAGCTTGAGTTTTCATCAGCTTATCATCCCCAAACGGATGGCCAAAGTGAAGCTGCGAATTCAGCTGTGTTGGATTTATTGAAGTGTTATGTGGCAGATCAAAAGAGTGCATGGGAGAAGTATCTTCCACTTGTTGAGTTTGCCTACAACAATACAATCCATGCTTCCACAGGAAAGGCTCCATTTGAGGTTGTTTATGGCAGAGTGGTCTTGCCACCCATCCTTCGTACCAAGGATGAGATTTTTGCTGCTGATGAATATGTTCGAGACTTGGATGTTGCCTTTGGTCAGGTGCGAACAGCCATTGCAAGATCTCAGGATAAGCATAAAATGGCTGCTGACAAGCATAGAAGGGACATGGAAGTCAAAGAAGGTGATTGGGTATTGCTGAAATTTGAGAAGGCTAGGCTTCGGAAGAGGCCAGGACGAGAAGGATCATATCCTAAGCTTTCTCCTCGCTATTATGGACCCTTCAAGGTGATTCACAAGATCAATGAAGTGTCCTACAGGCTTGCTCTACCTAGTCATTGGAAGATTCACAATGCTTTTCATGTGAGTCTATTTCGGAAATATGTGGGGCCAGATCCTGATGAGCCTGTCACAGAAGATCCGCCAGAAATTGAAGCGCTTGAGGAGATCCTCCAGCCAGAACAGATTGTTTTTCACAAGGAGAGAAAGCTACCTGCAGGAAAGCTTTCCAGGAGATACCTTGTGAAGTTTAAGAATTATTTGCCTATTGATGCCAAATGGGTAAATGAGGATTATTTTGCAGATTATCCGCAATTGTTGCAGGCATATCTTGAGGCTTTTAAGTTGAGGTCAACTCTTTAGAAGCCCGGGGGGATGTCACCAATTGGCCGACCATTTGGTCCATTCCTACTTTTTGCGTCTCGTTCACTTGAGGCCAGGCCGGTGTCTCATGTGAAGAGGCCAGTATTTTGCTGACATGGACGGGAGCCAGACTGGTGCCACCCGTGTGTTAGCAGGATGGTGTCGTATGGACGGGAGCCAGATCAGTGCCACCCGTGTATGACCTGGACTGTGTTCGATCCATGGGACTGTCACGCCATGGAAGAGCCAGTATTCGTGCCGTGTTTTACCTATGGGACTGTCACACCTAGGGAAACTCGTGCCTGGAACTGTGTCTTACCTATGGGACTGTCACTCCATAGGAAGACCAGGATTTTATATTTTTTATGTCGTGCCAGTTTTGTGCCGACAGATATTTTGTACATGTTCCATGAACGGGAGATATGTCCATGTTACTTTTGCACATGCACACATATTTTGCATGCTTGAAACTGTTTTCGCATGACATGTATTCGTGTGTTTGCCTGCTTGACGTGTTACTTACTGAGCGGGGACGCCTGCCAGTGAGTCGTGAAGTGTGCCCTGTATTCTGACAAGTTTCAGTGCATGTGAACAGGTGGTAAGTACATGGTACACGTTGTTTTAATGTTTTAAATTCTAACCCTTTCATTTATAAGGTTAGGGGTTCACACTTATTTAAAAGTGGGCACCCCCTTTGGGCACCCACTTTGGGGCCAAGGTGGGGAGCCTCACTTTTAAGTGAGTGTGGGGGTGGGCATGGTCACCTACCCCCACTAATTCCCCACATGCAAGCTAAGGTTATCTCCACATTAATTTTATTAAAAGAGAGGGCCCTCTTCAAGCGTGGCATGGATCGCTTCTCTCTTACGTGAAGAACCAGGCGGCTATCATCCATCGCTTCTCCTCTACACGGCTGAAGTTCACCTTGTTGCTGCTGTACGGCTGCTCCTCCATATAGGCGGCTGCCTTCCCTGCAGACTGGCTGCTACTGGCGACAGTCTCTCCCTCTCTCCAGTCGGCTGGCTGCTGCGAACCACCCTCTACAGGCTGGCTGCGCCTGACTCCCCAAGGCGGCTGAATTAACTACTGTGCCCGCCTTCCCTACAGGCTGGCTGCAGCCACTTCAACTGTGCGCTGGTGTTAACTGCCGGCTGCGCCTGACTCTCTACAGGCGACCCTCTGCTGTTGGCTGAAACTACTCTACAGGCAGCTGTTTACTCCACGTTGCACTCTTCCAGGTGACTGGCTGTACTATACACCTGGCGGCTGCTTCACCATCCATACAAGAGGCTGCCATCTCTTCCTTTTACCACTGCTGCGCATACACCCTTCAAGGCGGCTGCTGTGTACCTGCTTACAACGTACAACCTCTGGCGGCTCAAGTTGTACTTAACCACAGCAGGCAGCTGTGCCCTTTGTGGTGGAACTTGTTTGGAGGTTCACCACGTGGCTACTCTTTCTCCAACAAAGGTGGTTTCAAAGACTACACAAACACTACAAGTTTTGGTCTTCTATCAACCATCTACAAGTAAGTGATTTTCAGATTTGAGTAAAGCATTTAATGTTTAAATCTGGTAAAAGATTCGTCCCGCTCGGCCTACACCCGTTCGGTGCCGGGTTGTCCAAGCTATATGGGCGAACCTCGGTCCAAAGGTGCTGAGATCGGGAGAGCCAGGCGTTAGTACGAGAGCGCCTGTCTGTGCGTGGTCTCGGAACACCAGTGTGGTGCTCTCCGCGGAGTCCAGTGAAAGCACAGGACCGTAGTGATTGGACCACACTAGTGGTCGTTCTGCTCCGAGTTTTTCTACATCGAAATTCGAGTTATTTGTTTAATACTGTTTTCATATGTACATGGACATCATCTGGTTCTCAGAACCCATGGAGCATTGTATTCTTTAAATACTCCCAATAAATATATCATATATTGAGGGGGGGGTCGGCCCGTTCCGGCCCCAGTGCTGGTGTCCATCTTTCCATTTCTGTTCATTTAAATTTCAAGTTGTTTTAAGTTGTCCATTTCATATTTGTGGTTTTAAAAGTTGTGCTATTAAACGTGTAGGTGTCCAACTGAGTCTTTCCCACTTGACGGGATCGGTTTCAGCATGCAGACACGTTTTATCCAAGATAGGAGAATCCTGGATAACATCTGAACCTTCTGGGAGGCGACTGCCACGACCCGCTTACAGCAGGTGAAACTCGCGGCGGGTGCCTGGGGGACTAGGGCCTTTGACACACTTGTTGATACCATCAATGCATATTAAAACATTTAAACATGGCCACAACCTTAATACATATCCATCATCACTTTGCATAAAACATAAAGCTGGACCAAACATCCACAAATGCTGAAAATGGAGCTTGCACGTGTGACACCGCATAGAGGCCGGAATGGGCCGACCCCCCCCCCCCCCCCCCCTGGAGTATTTTATTACCCAAGGAGAATAATATCATGTACAAGCTTTGAGGGCCTTACTCTCCCCATGGGAGATGCCGGATTACCCATATACAAATGCCATAACACAGCCCAACACGAGGCAACCAAGCCAGAACATAGGCCGTAGAAATGCCGAGCCAATAATATAATCCATATACCTCCGTGTGGGTACTGATTCTTCCCCAAAAACCACGGTTCTTCATGCAATAGAGCTAGTAAAGCAAGTAGAACTCTCCATTTTGCCGGTACAGTAGGTACAATGGCTGGTACAGCCGGTACAGCCGGTACGGTGGCTGGTACAGTAGGTACATCAAGTACAAATGTTGGTACAGCATGTACAGTGATTAGTACAGCAAGTATAGTGGCTGGTACAGCAAGTACAGAAGCTGGTACAGCCGGTGGTATAGCATAACAAGTACAAGGACTAGTACAGCTAGTACAATGGCTGGTACAGCAGGTTCAAAGGCTGGTACAACAAGTACAATGGCTAGAAATCATAATAAATGATTAAATACCCTTGCCTTCAGTATTTCTTCACGATGGAAGCCTCCAAAACAGTCCCCAACAGCCGGATTATCCCTATACAAATGCCATAACACAACCCAACACCAGGCAACCAAGCCGGAACATAGGCTGTAGAAATGCCGAGCCAATAATATAATCCAGATACCTCCGTGTGGGTACTGATTCTTCCCCAAAAACCACGGGTCTTCATGCAATAGAGTTGGTACAGCAAGTACAACTCTCCATTCAGCTGGTACAGCCGGTACGGTGGCTGGTACAGCAGGTACAGCAAGTACAAATGCTGGTACAGTAGGTACAGTGGCAAGTACAGCAAGTACAATGGCTGGTACAGCCGGTACGGCAAGTGCAAATGCTGGTACAGCAGGTACAGTGGTTGGTACAATTGGTACAGTGGCTGGTGCAGCAAGTACAAATGCTGGTACAACAAGTACAATGGTTGGTACAGCCGGTACGATGGCTGGTACAGCAAGTACAAATGCTGGTACAACAAGTACAATGGCTAGAAATCATAATAAATGATTGAATACCCTTGCCTTCAGTATTTCTTCGCGATGGAAGCCTCCAAAACAGTCCCCAACAGCCGGTATTCTTCATGGGCAGCCTTCAAGAGAGAGAGAAAGAGAGTAGCCATCATTAGGGAAGCCTTCAACGGTGGTAGAGGCTAGTGTGCAGCAAGAGAGCCTCCTTTAATGAAGAGAGAGGGCTCCAATTTATAGATTTGGGCCTCCCATGAGCTCAAACGGCAAGAGAAGGCTACAATGACAAGTGGAGAGCCACACAATAGCTGAAGTGACAAGTGTGAGGCCACTTGTCTCACTTTGATCCACTTTCTAACAACTTTGGTTCACTTTCTTGCCACATGTCCCAATCTAAGAGATGGGTCCTTCCATAAACTTCATCTCTAAAAATATTCCAACTAGTAGACATTCTGTCATAGGCACTTTGCCAACTCTTGGTATCTGCTCAATTCCAGATGTAATGACGCGAACAGAATTTCCATCGGAGTCGGGCCAAAAATAGCAACTCTCCTAAATTTTAGGAGTGTGGTCTTTTGTATTCTAGGATAATCCCCCATTCCCAAAGCTAGTACTTTCCAAATATTTAAACATCCTGGAGTCCACCAGACCCCTTTCAGACTGGGAAATGTCCAGGCTGGTGACAGCAAGCATTACTGGAGGTTATCTTCCTCCAGAGGAGCAAAGGAAGTACCAGTCAGAAAATAGATGTTTTTTCAGTCAAATTATAGGGCATGGTAAGAAGGATTGCCACAAATGGCAAGCGGCACAAGCCGCCAGAGCTCCTTCTGCCACAGTTGCCACAGCCTCCCCATCTCCTTTAGCCCTGCCTAATACCTCAAATGCAGTTCAACTTTTACCTTCTATGCATCCTATGCCATCCGTGGTATTTGATGCTAAGCAAGAGGGTGAGAACGATGCTGCTCAGAAGAGCCTCATCCGAGCTTATGGCTCTGCCTAGGGCCGACAGTTTGTAGTCCTTTTCGATATGGGTAGTTCTGAAGACGCCATCTCTCCCTAGTTGGCTAATAAATTGAATTGCACATGTCCCATATCATCGGGATGTGGACGGGTTTACACCTGGTCTTCGCACCCACATTTCCCAGAAGGCACAGCAATTTGCCTTTGAAGTTCAGAAGGCCTCATTTCAACGAGATTTCATCGTCTCAGCTCTGTTGGGGTGTGACATGATCTTAGGAATTCAGTGGTTCTGTTAGTATGAGCCTATTCCAGTTTGGGGGCAAGACACTTTTACTATTTGTAAAGGTTTTCCTGAGCTTGTCATGATTCGTGGCGATAGAAGCATTCTTGGCATCCCATTGATTTCGCATCTCCACGCCAGACGAGCTATCCATAAGGGAGCAGAAGGAGCACTCCTTTATGTTCCTCATTAGTAGCATCCGTTACATCTTCAGTCCCTCAGTTAGCAGACCTCCTATCCAGACATCAAGACATTATGCTTAGGGATGATCTCCCGCCCAGTCTCCCACCCTCTCGCCCTAAGGACCATCACATTGATTTGGTCCCTGGATCAGATCCTCCAAGCAGGTTTCCCTATCGTCTTTCCAAGACTTTAGAGGGTGAGTTAGAAAAGCAATTATCTGAGCCTCTCCGAGCCGGATTCATTCGGCCTTCTTCCTCCCCATTTGCTGCACCTATCCTATTTGTCCAACAGAAGGACAAGTCTGGTTTGTGTAGACTACAGGGCTTTAAACAAACTCACTATTAAGAATAAGTTTCCTATGCCAAGGATAGAGTACATTTTGGAGCGTTTAGATGGTGCTAAGTTTCTCACTAAGATCGACCTCAAGAGTGGTTACCATCAGGTCCACATTTTTTAAGCTGATATTCCAAAAACAGCTTTTCGGACAGAGCGTGGTCACTACGAGTTCGTAGTCATGCCTTTTGGGCTTACAAATGCACCCGCAACCTTCAATAAAATGATGTCTAGGATTTTCGCAGTCCACATTGGGAAGTGTATTTTCATATTCCTTGATGACATACTAGTCTTCTCAGCCATTGCGGAGCAGCATGAGAAAGATGTGGAGAAAGTCTTGCAACTTTTGCGAGATAATCAGCTCTACATAAACGCCAAAAAGTCTATTTTTGCTGTTAAGGAAGTTCAGTATTTGGGCTACATCATCGGTTCCGATGGGATTAGACTGGATCCATCAAAGGTTCAAGAGATCTTAGATTGGGACATTCCTAAGACCGCCCAAGAAATCTGCTCATTCGTAGGTCTTTGTCAGGCCTATAGTACCCATGTCCCATCAGTTTTCCAACCTTGCAGCACCTCTTACCGACTTGCTCAAGGGGGTGAAGACTCGCAAGCAAAAAGTCTCAGTTACAGGCAAGGCGCCTGATGCATTCCATGCACTCCAGAAAGCTGCCTCAGAAGCACTTGTATTAAAGTTAGCATCATGGGACGAACCTTTCGAGATCATCACCGATGCCAGCAATGTAGCCATAGGTGCAGTCCTCCAGCAAGACAAAAGACCCGTGGCATATTACAGTAGAAAGTTGGATGTCGCCAAAAAGAATTATTCGGTATATGACAGAGCTTTTGGGTGTGATCACAGTGCTCAAGCATTGGAAGCCTTTTCTTTATGGATAGGCTTTCACAGTGAAAACAGACCACCAAGCACTTAAGTGGCTTCAGACTATGCCAAGTGCCCAGTGCAGTGATCGACAAGCCAGGTGGAGTCAAATCTTCCAACAGTTTGGAAGTATGATTGAATACATCCCTAGTAAGCATAACTCAGTAGCAGATGCTCTTAGTCGAAAGTCCAGCATCCAGGCAGTCCAAGAATCTACCATTCTCGAAATCACGGGGAAGGACTTAGATAGTATGAAAGACCAATATGTCCACTCCCCTGAGTTTGGTACTCAGTACAGTTTGGCCCTCAATTCTGAGCCTGGCCACTATTCAGTACAGAACGGTTGGTTGTTCTACAAGAACCGTCTCTGTGTTACTCTGGAAAAGCATTCCGCTCTTCTCCACGATGCCCATGACTCCTTAGTTGGAGGACATAGGGGTATCAACAGTACCCTCGAGAAATTAGAACGGTCCTTTTATTGGCCAAAGATGAGTCGTGATGTCTATGCACATGTACAAGCCTGTAAGACTTGTCAAAAAGTCAAGGTTCCCCATACAAAGAAGGCAGGTTTACTTCAACCTTTGCCTATCCCCGACGAACCTTTCATCGACATATCTAAGGACTTTGTAGGGCCTCTACCAGCATCCACCGGATCCCGTAACACTCAGTGTTTTACCATTGTGGATCGCTTTAGTAAATTCTGCATGCTCATCCCATGCAAGCATACCGCCACACAGTCGAGGACGTAGCCCGTCTGTTTCTCAAGCATTGGTATCCAGTTTGTGGTTTGCCTAGCACCATAACATCAGATAGAGATTCCAAGTTTACCTTGCATTTTTGGAGGGCATTATTTGAAAACTTCGGAACTAAGTCACAGTTGTCTAGTGCATTCCATCCGACAGATGGCCAAACATAAATTTATAACTAGTTGGCCTCAAGCCGCACACCGATCAAGTGACACAAGTCGTGTGGATTTTGGGTTAGCTCATCCCCTACCCCGGCTTAGCAACCAACTGAGTCCCTCCACATGATTCCAATTGCTACCCTAGTTTGCTATCTTGGTTGCTAGGTTGGGATTGGCATCACCCCAGAGCATCATCTTGCCCCCCTTCTTTTGAGCATTCAGAAGTAGCTTCTTTATTGGAGCGCAACCAGGCTCTCACTCGTTGGTCGAGTAGTGATGGCAAACTAGGTCCTTCTCGCCACCAAGTGGTACATCACCTCGTGTGATGTCTTCTCCAAGGCGTGCATTTTTCAGGTATAGCGGTTATGATTTATCACATCACGCAGTGTTGGACAGGAGGCATGAGCCAAGATGGCGTGGAGAGCCATCATTCAGCCTCGCCACAAAGGTGGCCATGGCATTATTGAGCCTTCTATGCAGAGAAGAGCCCAAGTTGATCATGAGAAGACGACTCCTAGGTGGCGAGCCGTGGAAGGACTTTCTCTTGGCCCACATCTTGCCCCTACTGCAGTTCTTGGCGGTCCGTGGTCACGGAGCTCACGATGGATCTTCACAGAGATGAGGGGACACATGCTTAGCCTTGCCTTTGAGGACCGATTGACCACATTTGTTCTACTCTTCATCACCAGTCTCTCCTATTCCTAAAAAAGGAGACTACGAAAGCCGTTGGTTTGGAACCCCTTGATTATGCTTCCTAGTGGCCACATGCTTGGCTCCCATCCTCACGTCTCATGGAGCGCATGAGCGAGTGACTGGCCCACTCTCTCGGAGAGTGGGTCACCTTCAGATGGCTCCCGCGAGAGGCTCAAGAGAGAAACCTAGCAGAGATTTGAGGCCATGCAGACTCACCCTTGACATCGCTGACTCCATCCCTCCTATGCCATGTGCATCCGTTAATCCCAATGCTCATAGACATGTATATTCTCATTAGCAAATATATGGGCAGACTTAAGAGTGGATTTTGTAGCTCTGCAAATTCCCGAAAGTTCCCATGACATAGCCCAATGGCTGGGACACCTTTTGGGCATAGTTTGGACACAAAATATGACTTTTTGGACAATGTTTTGAGGGAAAAATAGGCAAAACCGATTTGATTGCGAATTCATACCTTTTCCTTATAAATAGGATCATTATTTATTCATTAAGAGCATCGTTCAAAGATCAAGAGGATCCGTTTGTCAGTCTGCAAGGCAGCAAGGACACAATGGTGGTCCGATTGCAAGTAGAGGGCTACATGGATCTTTGGTATACATCATGAAGCTGTGAATCAACAAGATCATTGTATATAGAGCATGTTTTGGCAATATACAATAGATTAGGTCTCTCTCTCCTTCTCTTCTGTGTCTTTGCTAAACATAGGATTAGCATTAATCTTCTTTGCTTAGCGTTAATCAAGAACACGCTTTCGCGACGCATGTTACATTGGTATCAAAGCTTAGGCTGTCCTACAACAGCCCTTCGCTTACGTTTTGTGCACGTTGGCAGTTGAATTAGGGTTTTTGAAATTAGGGTTTGGGTTTTAGGATTTGTAGGGAAAAATTAGGGTTTTGGTATTTTGCATGAGTTTAGCCCTAGCAACAATCTTTTCAGCACTTGATTCAATGTGAAAAGTAGAAAAACCAAATTAGGGTTTTCGTTTTTAGGGTTTCGGCCCATTTTTGCATGTAGCATGGGTTGCATGTAGGATAGAATTTGCAAACGACTTAGCCTAGGTCTAACCTAGGTAGGAAGAACTTCCTCCTATTTCTCCCTCCACCAAAACCTCACCTCGATGGAGAGGAATGATTCTTGGAAAGAAGAGTTACAACATTTACGATGTGAGTGTGAGACTATGCAAAGTTGTTAGAGAGGGAAGATGAAGAACGATACAAAAGGGAACAAGAAAATTCAAAAAGGAACAAGAATGCCAAGCTTGGTACGAACAAATCATGGCCGAGTATATGCAACGACTCCTAGAAGAGGAATGTTGGCAACGTGAGAAAGAAGCACATCAAGTAAATCTTCACAAAGAGGCGCGTCAAGCCCAGCTTTTTAACATGCAAAGTTTGGCACAACTGAAGAAAAAATGGGCACAGTTCATGGCAACATCAACAAAGGCCAAGGAGGAATCGCCTAGTTTTGTGAAGTAGCCCAAGACCGAGAGTGTTGGTGCAACAAAAAGAGAGCTTCTAAGACAAGAGTTCTTGCGAGACATGATCACACAAAAAGGTGTTTCTGAGGAGGTGCCATTACTCAGGATGCATGTGCTAGAGTAGCAACTAGAACCAAAGCCAAAGCTAGAGTCAAAAACCAAACCACAACCAGAACCGCAGATCGAGTAGGTGGATCTTTCCAAATCCTATCTGGAGGAGGATGAGGTCAACCTGGTAGTTTCCAAATCCTATTTGGAGGAGGATGAGGTCAACCCGATAGTTTCCAAGGAGGTAGATCTCTCCAAACCCTATTTGGAGGAGGATGAGGTTGGCCTGATAGTTTCAAAGGAGCTTCTACAAAATCTACCCGAATCCTATGAGGAGGAGGAAGAGACTACATGTGATTCAGAAGATCTACCGACCGAGCCAGAGAACTTAAAGATCAAGTTAGACAGCTTGGGGATCGAGCCAGTGGATATGAAGTGGATTCTTCAATTGGACCGGAACAGAATCGGAGCAAAGGTGTATGGATTACCATAGTGCTTCAAGCTTAGCAAGAGGGGATGTCATGTGCATCCGTTAATTCCGATTTAGGGGCAGATTTAGAGCAGATTTTGTAGTCCCGGAAGTGCCCAAGACATAGCCCAATGGTTGGGACACTTTTTGGGCATAGTTTGGACACAAAATATGACTTTTTAGACAATGTTTTGTGGGAAAAATAGGCAAAACCGACTTGATTACGAATTCATACCTTTTCCCTATAAATAGGATCATTAAGCATTTATTAGGATCATGATTCAAAGATCAAGAGGATCCATTTGTTAGAGTTTGCAAGGCAGCAAGGACACTTGTGGATGGACAGGAGCTTCTCTTGTCCGATTGCAAGTAGAGGGTTGGAGGGATCATTGGTATGCATCTTGAAGTTGTGAATCAGCAAGATCATTTGCATGAAGCTGTGAATCAACAAGATCATTCTATGTATAGCATGTTTGGGCAATATACAATAGATTAGGTCTATCTCTCCTTCTCTTTTGTGTCTTTGCTAAACATAGGATTAGCGTATAATCTTCTTTGCTAACATTTCTCAAGAACACGCTTTCGCGACGCATGTTTTTTTTTTCCCGGAAAAAGATTCTTCAATTAGTTAAAGAAAAAACAATCGCAAAGGGCTAAGTACAACCACGATGTGCTAGATACAAACTCGCCTCATAGAAGGGTGAGAAACTAATGATCAAAGGGGGAAGAGATGCTTCTCCTCCGACTGGCCGCTTTGTGAGGAGAAGGCTATCTCATTCAGGGGGGAGAAGGGGGGGGGGGGGAACAACCATACAGGTGGTATGTAATGCCAAATAGGGTCACCGCCTCTATCTGTGAGGAAAGAGCCAGGCCTCCAAAGTCTCAAGAAGGCTTCCCGTCGCTTCCGCATGCGATCAGACCCTCCCTGCAGCATCCCCCAATGACTGCGGAGGGTGTGAATGATATCGAGCCATATGCTCCTGATGGTCTCACATGGCGGAGTGTGGGTACCCTTGATGGCCTCACTGCATCTAGCACGCCAGATGTGCCATGCTACTATGCTACTGCAAATCTCCCATTTCTGGCATGAGCCTGGTCGCCAGGCACCTGTCGGTGGGGCTGTGACTTGTACTGCTGCAATACGATGGTGGGAGACCTGAAGGGTAGTCCTCCCCCATCCTCCTCATAAGTCTTGACCACTCTAGCCTCGGTGGCCCAAGCCACAGTACCCCAAGTGATGATCCGGATCGATGCCCAGCCGATAGCGAAGATGCGGAGAATCCGCTGCCAAAGCTGCTAAGCCTTCGAGCAATCCCAAAGGCAATGTCATCGAGACTCCTGGGGGTGGCTGCATGTAACTTGGTTGAACACAATGCTAATCAATACACTTAAATAACACTTGCTCAAATACAAGAAGTAAATTGTTGAATTGACAAGAGACACACAATGAGCCGGAACGGCCGACCCCTCCCTTGAGTAAATTGTATTACTATTGGAGAAATTCAATACATAGCTTCACGGGCATCCATTGCCAAATCCTCCATGCCAATGCATATGAAATTCAGCATTTAGAAAACAATGGTATGTCGATGTAGATCACCAAGGAGCTGCCTTGATGCCCGGCCCGACTTCAGTGCCCATATTCTCTACCATTGGCTCTATGTTCTACCAAGCAAGGTAGCAACATCTTCAAGAGCACATAGGACAAGAGAAATACTACACAGGGCGGCTAAACAAGGAGTCCTGCCCTTCTACTGAGTAAGTAATGACAATACATTGTCCAATTACCTTACCAGTCTTCATAGAAGTTGTTGCAAGCGGAAGCCTTCGCGTTGGAAGCTTTAGAAGTGTGGATATCTTCGATTTGCCGCAATCCTTCGCGACAAACGTCTTCAAGAGGATGAAGGGAACCTTGGGAAAGCTTCCCCTATGGTTCAACTTGAGAAAGGAAGGCTGAAATTAGGGTTTTCAGCAAAAAGACCAGAAATTACAGCAAAAATGAGAGCTGTTTTGCTGAATTTCAGTCATTGGGAGTGAGTAGGAGAGTGATTAGCACTTGGAACCCTCTTGGAGGCTTGGAAAACACCCTAGCAAGTTGGGTATGGCTATGGAGAGCTTGGAAATGGAGAGAAATGGTGGAAAAACAGAGTTTTCAGCCTCCAAAAATCCTCATGAAGAGAAAACACGAATTTCTCTTAATAAGTAAGTGAATTGGGGTCCAATCAGGTGAAGGGACATGGGGAGATGCCCATTTATGAGTAAAAAGGGAGGATCAGGTCCTGGACATTGAGTCTTGTCCGCCTCGGGACTTCAGTGAGTGTGAACTTGGAAGCGGTCATAATTTATAAGTGACTTTTGGGCGCCCAAACTTTAATGAAGTGGGAACGCACTCACTTATAAATATTGGCTAAGTCCTAAGGGCTATTTGAGCCTAGATTGGGTAATACTTACCACCTGTTCACATGCCACACAACCATGTCAGCAGACAGTTTCACACGCACGGTTCACGGGCGGGCGTCCCCTAGCCCAGAACTACACATAGGTCATGCAGGCATGAAAACAGCATGCAATTTCATTTGCAGGCAAGCACATAAAGATGCTATGCAATGCAGCATTGGCATGAGCAATTTCCGTTCATGAAACCATATAAGACCAGGCGTTTCCAGGCAAGTATATGCGATACCAGACCCAGTGGAAAGCCAATCCTCCAGGCGTTTCTGGGCATGTACACAAAGGCACAAGTCCCAGCGGAAAGCCAAGTCCTCCAGGCGTTTCCGGGCATGTACACAAAGGCACAAGTCCCAGCGGAAAGCCAAGTCCTCCAGATATTCCGGGCATGATAACATCAAGTCCCAGCGGAATATCATATCCAACTATACAGCATGACACGTGTCAATCACCTGCATAGGCATATTCCATAAGCCATGGACACCAATCCAATATGTACATAGTGTGAAAGCAAGAGTGAACCATTTGGGTGGCCAAATGGTGACATTCCCCCCCGCTTCTAAACAGTTGTCCGCAACTGAAATGCATCCAAATATGTCTGAAGCACATGCGGGCAATCTTTGAAGAACTCTTCATCTACCCATTTAGCATCAATGGGAAGATAGTTCTTAAACTTCACAAGGTAACGCCTCACAACTTTGCCTGCAGAGCAAGCTTGCATTCCTTGTGATACACAATCTGCTCTGGCTGCAAGATCTCCTCAAGCTCATCCACTTCTGGTGGATCCTCAATGACCATTTCACTGGGCTCCGGCCCTACATACTTGCGAAGGAGACTCACATGAAAAGCATTGTGTATGTGCCAATGACTAGGTAATGCCAATCTGAAAGCCACTTCATTGATCTTCTCGATCACTCGAAAAGGTCCATAGTACCTGGTTGCAAGCTTAGGATATGCACCCTCTTTGCCAGGCCTCTTTGCAAGTCTTGCTTTCTCAAATTTCAGCAATACCCAATCATTCTCTTTAACATCCAATTGCCTTCTATGCTTGTCGGCAGCCTTTTTATGCTTGTCTTGTGACCTTGCAATGGCTGTCTGCACCTGAGCAAAAGCAGTATCCAAGTCTCTTACATACTCATCAGCTACAAATATCTCATCCTTTGTGCGAAGGATGGGTGGCAAAACCACCTTACCATAAACAATCTCAAACGGGGCCTTTCCCGTAGATGCATGCACCGTGTTGTTGTATGCAAATTCCACAAGCGGTAAGTACTTCTCCCAAGAAGACTTCTGATCCGCCACATAACATTTCAAGAGATCCAACACGGCTGAATTTGCAGCCTCACTTTGCCCATCCGTTTGAGGGTGATAAGCTGATGAGAAGTCCAATTTGGTGCCCATATTATCAAATAAGGCCCGCCAAAAGAGACTTGTAGTCCTGGGATCTCTATCCCCCACAATGGACTTCGGCATTCCATGATGTTTGAACACTTGTGCAAGATATATTTTAACCATATGCTCAGCTTTGATGGTCTTTTTGACCGGCAAGAAATGAGCTTGCTTGCTAAACCTGTCCACAATTGTCCAAATTGCATCATTACCCTGTTGGGTACGTGGCAAGTCCATAATGAAATCCATTGTAATACTTTCCCATGGCTGCGTGGGAATAGGCAATGGCTGAAGCAAACCTGGTGCCTTTTGCCTATCAAATTTGACCTTTTGACAGGTGATACATGCACGTACATGTGCCTCTATGTCCTTCCGCATACCTGGCCAAAAGAAATACCGCTCAATCATGTGCGTAGTAGGCATTATGCCTCTATGACCAGCATATGGAGGAGCATGGCACTCATCCAAAACCTTTTGCCTCATGTCAGACACCACACATAGGCAATTATCTTTCATGAGATAACCCTCTTTGATCACATATGAGGCATGTGCATGACCAGCCATCAAATCAGCCCAAATAGTGGCAAAATCAGCATCCGTATGATACAAATCACGCATGGTAGACAAGTCCCCATGAGAGGCAACCGAGATAGCTGCTACATACGGCTTTCGTGATAATGCATCGGCCACTACATTCTTCTTTCCCGGGGTATGCAAGATCTGAAAATGAAACATAGAGAGGAAATTGGCCATCCTCGTATGCTTCTCTGACAATTTAGTTTGAGTAAGAAAATATCTCAAACTCTGGTGATCTGTCTTCACAGTGAAATCAGACCCAAGAAGGTAATGTTTCCATATAGTAAGTGCATGAATTACAGCCAAGAGCTCTTTCTCATAAATGCCAAGAGATAGCTCTGCATCATGCAATCTACGACTCTCATAAGCCACGGCATGTCCCTCTTGATTAAGGACAGCCCCTATGCAATTTCCAGATGCATCACATTCCACACAAAAAGGCTTTTGCAAATCCGGAACGATCAACACTAGACCATGAGTAGTTGCATCTTTCAATTTGAGGAATGCATCTCTCTCTACATTAGTCCATTTGAACACGGCCTTCTTCTTTGTCAAATCATGCAAAGGAGAAGCAATCCATGCAAAGTGCCGAATGAAACTGCGGTAGTAAGAGCATAATCCAAGAAAACTACGGATCTCATGCACTAAACTCAATTCGGGCCAATTCCGAATTGCATCAATCTTTGCAGGATCCATCCGCACTCCATCTTTGGACACAATATGCCCAAGATAATGTATCTCTGACAAGAAGAACTCACTCTTCTTTGCATTTATGAAGAGTTTATGCTTATGGAGCTCTTCAAAAACAATAGCCAAATGAGCTTTATGCTCTTCTTCGGTCTTCGAGAAGACTAGTATGTCATCAAAGAACTACCCACGGAATATGCGATCCATCATTCTATTGAATGTAGCCGGGGCATTTGTAAGACCAAAAGGCATAACAAGATACTCATAAAGCCCAAATGCTGTCCTGAAAGCAGTTTTGTGTACATCCCCAGGCACTACACGCACTTGATGATATCCACTCTTGAGATCAATTCGGCTAAAGCATGCCGATCCATCCAACTTGTCAAGGATGTCGTCTATGCGTGGAATCGGAAACCTATTCTTGATGGTAAGCTTATTCAAAGCTCTATAATCCACACACATACGAAAGGATCCATCCTTCTTTTGAACTAAGAGGACGGGTGAACAATATGGGGAAGAGCTTGGCTGAACCAAACCCTTCTCAAGAAGCTCATTTACTTGCTTCATGATCTCCTCTTTTTGGGATGCACTTACACGATAGGCTGGCCTATTAGGCGGTGAGCTACCCGGCACAAGATCAATGCGATGATCTTCCGGTCGTACAGGTGGTAACTCATTTGGTAACTCATCAGCAAAACAATCATTGTGCTCTTGCAAAAATTTCAGCCTATCATTACTAAGAGTGTTTACATGTACATTATTTTTCTCAACATGATCTCGTACAAAAATCAAGTACGCAAAAACACTCTTTTTCATTACTTTCTTAATTTGTACATGAGATACAAGGGGAATGGTATCACCCTCTTCACCAGCATCAATTACATGTTCCCGGCCTTTATGCATGAAGGTGATCCTGTTAGTCTTGTAAGCCTTGCACGGATCAATACGTGTATGCCAAGGCTTTCCAAGCAATACATCACAGCCATTCAAAGGCGCCACAAGAAAATCCTCATGATCCACATAGCCTTGAATGTGTATGCGCAACTTGCCAAAAATAGGCATGACCTGCACTTCTCTACCAACAAAGGCAGCCCCTACTTCAATTTGAGGACCCATGTCCTCCACTTCAATACCCAAAGCAGCTGCCATCTGAGTGGATATGAAATTCTCCGATGCACAATCATCAAACATGAACAAAGCGGGTTGATCTTTGAGCTGTCCCCAAGCTTTACATACAACCCTATCTTTGCTATCATGTGAAGTGTTGCCCTGCACATCCGGAACCATATGCACATTAGGCTTCGGTACATTAGCATTTTCAGCTTTGTTCTTCTTATTTGGGCATGCTCTTGCCATGTGCTCAGTGCTGCCACAAGTAAAGCATTTGCCTTCACGCATATATTGCTCCTTCTTCTCAGCACTAAGACCAAAGTTTGCCGGCTTATAAGGGCGCTTTTTAGCAAACTTATTTTCAGCTTTTGGACCTGATTTGGCTTGGTTTTGGTCCCTTTTAGGTGGTTGTCCATCATTTTGCAGGTTTTGGACAGCCCTCTCTTTGCCTTGAAATGAGGGTTTAGCCTTATTGGATCGACTCAATTTGAGTTCCAATTGCTCGGTGGCGGTGGCAGCTGCGATTAATTGGTGTAAGGTATGACCAAGATACATTTGTAATCCCGCTTTGTACACGGGTTGCAATCCCGATTGAAACCTTCTCTTCCTTTCCGCCTCGGTGACATGCATAAATGGAGACACCTCCAAAAGCACTTTCCAAAACTTTTGTACATATGCATTTACCGATTCTCCCTCATTTTGCTTTACCCAATCCCACTTCATTGTTATCTCATTCAATGCATTGGGAGGCAAGAATTGAGCATAGAACCTCTCCTTGAACTCTTTCCATGATCTAACAGGATTTGGTGAGAGCTTCTCCGTGAGCCACCAATGGGCAGCAGTGCCTTTCATGAACATGTTTACATGCCGGATCATGGATTTCTGAGTGAAATCCTCATCACTGAAAGCAATATCAAACTGGGCAATAATAGCAAGTGCCTTTGATGCACATATTCTCCATGATATGTGTCAAACTTCACAGATTTGTCTCCGGCTTTGAAGTCACGAGACTTTGATGCATGTGTGTGCATCTCAACATGTTTTCCCCCATGTTTGTCCATTGGGACAGCTCCTGTGTGACTGGCATCATTTTTGGACCAAAAGGTGATGCATAAGGCATAGATACATGTGCCCTATAAGCATGAGGCATGGCTGGCCCCTCAACATGCATTGATACATTTTCAGCCATAGCTTCTCCCTCACGAGCACACTCGAAGGCATGAGAGATACGCGGAATACCTGCACCAACAGAAAATTGCAGCCCATATTGCATGTGTTGTGCATGTACATTTTCAGCCGGCAATGGCATTTGACATACATTTTGACCACTGCCATAAACATTGTATCCTTCACGGGCTACATGAGATATTCCTGCATGGCGTGAAGTCACTGATTGTTCCTCTCCCATAGCATGGAGATTCATCCTCTTAGACATAACTTCTTGTTCGGGCACTTGTGGGGATTCCAAGACATGTGGGATGGTTGCCTTTTCTGCATAGGCATCCTCGGTACGAGCCAAGTATGCACGTGCTGCATCCCTCGGTTGCATGTGCAACTCTTGAGCAATCATTGCCATTGCATGATCCATATAAGATTCAGCTTTCTTGGTCTTCAAATTGTCATGTACCAATGGATCCTCGCGGCGATAGAGATTCAATTCTTCTTGTTGTGCTTGGAGAAGAGCCTGCATACGAGTAAGTTCAGCCCTCAAGACTATCGACTCTTCTTCTTGCATCTTCTCTTTGCCACGAGACGGCTGTCCCACATATTCATGTTCCCTATTGTGCACCACATGAGTTTGCTCATCCTGTAAAGCATTGGAGGCATGCATTTCATTGTCCCTGCCTCTTGTATTAGCATCTCCAACATTCATTGTATGGCTGTCCATAATGTTCTAAGTGTAGAGATAGCTAGTGTTCACGGTGATCGTCTCTCACGATAGAAGTGAAAGAGAACCGTATGCTCTGATACCAATGTAACTTGGTTGAACACAATGCTAATCAATACACTTAAATACACTAAGATTTGAAGGACACTTGCTCAAATACAAGAAGTAAATTGCTGAATTGACAAGAGACACACAATGAGCCGGAACGGCCGACCCCTCCCTTGAGTAAATTGTATTACTATTGGAGAAATTCAATACATAGCTTCACGGGCATCCATTGCCAAATCCTCCATGCCAATGCATATGAAATTCAGCATTTAGAAAACAATGGTATGTCGATGTAGATTACCAAGGAGCTGCCTTGATGCCCCGGCCCGACTTCAGTGCCCATATTCTCTACCATTGGCTCTATGTTCTACCAAGCAAGGTAGCAACATCTTCAAGAGCACATAGGACAAGAGAAATACCACGCAGGGCGGCTAAACAAGGAGTCCTGCCCTTCTACTGAGTAAGTAATGACAATACATTGTCCAATTACCTTACCAGTCTTCATAGAAGTTGTTGCAAGCGGAAGCCTTCGCGTTGAAAGCTTTAGAAGTGTGGATATCTTCGATTTGCCGCAATCCTTCGCGACAAAAGTCTTCAAGAGGATGAAGGGAACCTTGGGAAAGCTTCCCCTATGGTTCAACTTGAGAAAGGAAGGCTGAAATTAGGGTTTTCAGCAAAAAGACCAGAAATTACAGCAAAAATGAGAGCTGTTTTGCTGAATTTCAGTCATTGGGAGTGAGTAGGAGAGTGATTAGCACTTGGAAACCTCTTGGAGGCTTGGAAAACACCCTAGCAAGTTGGGTATGGCTATGGAGAGCTTGGAAATGGAGAGAAATGGTGGAAAAACAGAGTTTTCAGCCTCCAAAAATCCTCATGAAGAGAAAACACGAATTTCTCTTAATAAGTAAGTGAATTGGGGTCCAATCAGGTGAAGGGACATGGGGAGATGCCCATTTATGAGTAAAAAGAGAGGATCAGGTCCTGGACATTGAGTCTTGTCCGCCTCGGGACTTCAGTGAGTGTGAACTTGGAAGCGGTCATAATTTATAAGTGACTTTTGGGCGCCCAAACTTTAATGAAGTGGGAACGCACTCACTTATAAATATTGGCTAAGTCCTAAGGGCTATTTGAGCCTAGATTGGGTAATACTTACCACCTGTTCACATGCCACACAACCATGTCAGCAGACAGTTTCACACGCACGGTTCATGGGCGGGCGTCCCCTAGCCCGGAACTACACATAGGTCATGCAGGCATGAAAACAGCATGCAATTTCATTTGCAGGCAAGCACATAAAGATGCTATGCAATGCAGCATTGGCATGAGCAATTTCCGTTCATGAAACCATATAAGACCAGGCGTTTCCAGGCAAGTATATGCGATACCAGACCCAGTGGAAAGCCAATCCTCCAGGCGTTTCTGGGCATGTACACAAAGGCACAAATCCCAGCGGAAAGCCAAGTCCTCCAGGCGTTTCCGGGCATGTACACAAAGGCACAAGTCCCAGCGGAAAGCCAAGTCCTCCAGATATTCCGGGCATGATAACATCAAGTCCCAGCGGAATATCATATCCAACTATACAGCATGACACGTGTCAATCACCTGCATAGGCATATTCCATAAGCCATGGACACCAATCCAATATGTACATAGTGTGAAAGCAAGAGTGAACCATTTGGGTGGCCAAATGGTGACACTGCACCTCGGGCAAGCTGCTGACCGACCTCCGACTGCCAGCCAAGTACCGACCGAAAGACTCCTGTGTGCCATCAACCAAAGAAAGAGAGTGATCTTCCTCGGCCGAAAGCTGTCCCAAAGCCTCTTCCAAAAATCTAAAAGGAAGCGCTATGGAGGGGATCCAGAGTCTCCTCCCGATCTGCGGGATCATGCCAAGTCCACTCTCCAGGGTCCCACTGCAGCCGCGTGTCTCCCAAATCCATAGCTACCATAGTCTCTCCTTGGCCACCTTGGCCGGTGCTGGATCTATGTGCCATTCCCGTGCCCGAAAACCACTCACCCTCACTGTTTGTAAGGTGCAGCCTGTGAAATCCTCCAAAGGTTGCTCTGCTCTCTCTAGTTTGCCATGGGATCCACTAGAAAAGTTAAGCAGACCACTGTCCTCATTTGCTTCATGGACCGCCACGAGGATATTGTGTTTGGTAATCACGCCTACCCACATCGGGGGGGTCGGGACTAGAATAGGAGTCAACCACTCTTGAGGAATGGCTGAGTCGATGTCGATGTTGAGCCTGTCTCTACCTCGGATCCCTGTCAAGCCTCTCCTGCTCCTCTTAAGGTAGCTACCTATGTGCAATCCAATCTCCGAGAGACCTGGCTGGTCCCATGTTCAAGGCACCCTAGGATATATACGGTCCGGCCCCTAGCATGTGGCCACTAGGTAAACGGATCAGGGGGTTTCAGACCAATGGCTGCCAAAGTTGCTCCTCTGAGGCCACTGGAACACACTGTCTGAGGGCTGGCCTGAGATGATTCCAAGCACAAAGTAGACTGGCTGCAAATTTGTCCTCAAAGGCAGTGCTAAAACTGTGGGCTTGCATCTTTGTGAAGATCCATCTAGTACTCTGCGGCCATGGGCCTCCAAGGCTTGGAGTGCAGGCTGAAATCTAGGCCAAGAGGAAATCCCTTTAAGCCTCACCACCGGGTAGGAGTCCTCTGACAATCAACTTGCCCAGCAGGGCACGGCTTTGTAGAGCGGGATCGATGAGGCCAAGGCCCCCTCTGCTACGTGGCTGAATGATCACTCTCCATGCCACCTTGGCCCTGGCTGGCCTCCCATCACTTCCAGCCCACAAGAAGTTCCGGATCAAACGTTGTACCTGGCCAATACATGCCTGAGAAAAGGCCCAGCACAAAGTGATGTACCACATGGTGGCAAGCAGTACCTGGTTCACCACCACCACTCTGCCTACTAGGGATAGCCTCGCCGAGCTCCAGTATAAAAGCTTCTTCCGAATACTCAGAAAAAAGTAGAGCAAGCTGCTACTCAGGAGATATCAATGCCAACCTGGCAACCGAGGTAGCGGACTGGAGTGCCCCTTGGCATCGACTGGGAAGCCTCAACTGGTCTCCAAGTTGGGGCGGGTGCTGAGCCTACCCAAAAAGCACAGATTTGTGCCAGTTGATCTATGCTCTTGATGCTCGGTAGAAAATCTCAATCGCCTTTGTGAATCTCTGGAGATTCCCAACATTTCCAGCAAGGTAGGCTGATGTGTTATCTGCAAACTCTAAGTCCAGCAGCTCCTCATGTGTGCAGAGGGGAAGGTGCAATCCATAAAGTCCGGTCTCCTGGGCGGAGAGAAAACTACTCATGGCCTCAGCAACAAATAGGAAAAGGTACGGCGCGAGAAGACAGCCCTGTGAAATTGAGCGGGAAAGGGGGAATTTGACGCCTCGGGCTCCCTGAATGAGAACTTGGCTGTGTGATGCTGAATAAAGTCCTGAGACTCCACGAATCCACTCCATGGGGAAATCCATCTGGCTCATTGTGCCCTCCAGAAAGCTCCAATCCACCCTCTCATAAGCTTTCTCAAAGTCTAGGAGTAGCACAATGAGGTCCTACTGCCGCATCCTGGCCGACGCTGTTGCCTCCCAAAAGGTAAATATGTTGTGCAGGATGCTCCGATCCTAAACAAAACCAGATTGAGTGTCGTGGATCAAGTCTGGGAGAGAAAGCTGAAGTCGCCTGCTGATGGCCTTGGCCAAAATCTTATAGGCCGTCCCTAGAAGGGTGATGGATCTCCACTGCCGGATCTCCAAGCTATCACCACCCTCCTTGGGAATCAAATGTATCAAGCCCACTGTGAGCCTCTCTGGCACAGCACCTATGAGTATAATCTCATTGAAGGTTGCGCAAAGGCCACCTTCCATGAGGTCCCAATCGGGAAGAAAGACAGAGACAGGAAGCCCATCGCCGCCTCCGCCTTTGCCTCTGAAGTGAAAGGGGTCAATAAGAAAGACCGAAGAGAGGGGGGAACCACCTCTCTTGTGTGCCTCAAAACTCTCTCGCGTGCATCCATCACCTGGGGGGATAATGGGGCACCGCTGAGAAGAGATCGGAAGAAATCTGTGGCGATGGCTCTCACATGTGGCGGATCAAAAACAATAGCTCCATCCTGGCCACGCAGCCTACGAATACCGTCTCTCCTCTTGTGCGGGCCAACTATCTCAAAGAAATCTCCGGTAACTCTGTCAATCACCGGCTTGAGTTTGGAATGACGCCCTCGCATGGTATCTATACTCCACCCTTCTCTCCTCAATGGACTGAATCTCCGTGCGGGCGGTAGCAATCCGACTCTCAATCCACGGGCTGTCTGGGGAACTCTCCTCAATGCGCTGTAAAGAGGCCAACCCCTCAGACTCCTCTCTTGCTCTCGAAATCCCTCCAATCTACTCTGGGCTGCATCCTGTAAGAAAACATTGATCTCTCCCAGGCCATCATCCAAAGTGCACGTTGTCAAGCCTGAGGAAAAGTCTAGTCCCGCCCATATCTGTTCGATCCGGCTGCAGATCTCGGGGTCCTGGATGAGTCTATCTGGAATCCTGGAGCTCGCATGCCTGTCATGCCTCCATGGGTCCTCTAGGGACATAATAACTGGGGTGTGATCTAAAATTGTAGTGCCTGCTAGAATACCAACCATGCCTCCACGACTGCAAGCCCACTCATCGACATAAAACCTGTCCAACCAAGAGAGGTTGGGACCAGTGCTCCGCCTATCTGATCGAGAGAAGCTAAGATTCCCAGGGTTATGGCCAAACTCTGGAAGATGCCAAGGGTCCTGTCCCATAAGACTCTTTATCATGTCACAGACGGCAAAAGCTACTGATTGACAGGGAGACACTCCTCCCTGCGTCCCTGAAGGGCCGAAGGATGGAGACCAAAAAGTATGACTACTGCCTGGTAGAATCTTCCCGCAACGGCAGGTGCGCCCCTCAGTAAGGTGATGCTCCTGGAGAAAAACATTGATCTCTCCCAGGCCATCATCCAAAGTGCACGCTGTCGAGCCTGAGGAAAAGTCTAGTCCCGCCCATATGTGCTCGATCCAGCTGCAGATCTCGGGGTCCTGGATGAGTCTATCTCGAATCCTGGAGCTCGCATGCCTGTCATGCCTCCATGGGTCCTCTAGGGACATAATAACTGGGGTGTGATCTGAAAATGTAGTGCCTGCTACAATACCAACCATGCCTCCACGACTGCAAGCCCACTCATTGACATAAAACCTGTCCAACCAAGAGAGGTTGGGGCCAGTGCTTCGCCTATCCAATCTAGAGAAGCTAAGACTCCCAGGGTTATGGCCAAACTCTGGAAGATGCCAAGGGTCTTGTCCCCTAAGACTCTTTATCCTGTCATCACAGACGGCAGAAGCTACTCGTTGACACGGAGACACTCCTCCCTATGTCCCTGAAGGGCTGAAGGATGGAGACCAAAAAGTATGATTGTTGCCTGGTAGAATCTTCCCGCAGCGACAAGTGCACCCCTCAGTAAGGTGATGATCCTGGAGGAAAAGAATGTCAATAGGTCCCCCCACCATAGCTCGCTAAAGCTCTCCTCTAAGGACGCCTCGTCCCTGAAAGCACTGAGGCCCCCCTAAACCCTGAATGTTCCATGAGATAATCCTCATATCAATCTGTGTGTGAGGAGGAACTACTGGAACTGCCCTCCATTTGCAGAGTGTTGGGTGCGGGTTTAGACGGGGAATAGTTACAATTTGTGCTGGTGCGAAGTCGCACTAAGTGGATGTGGATCCTCCTCTCCATGTTCTGGCACTCTGCCCGAGCGCGAGAGTATGCATACTCCGTGCTCCATCGATCACAATGAAGATATTTGTAAGGAGGTGGGAGAGGTACTGCGATAGAGGTATGCATGAACACAAAAAGCAGCACCTCTACGCTGGAGGTCACCATCTCCCCTCCTTGGTCTCTGTGGGCTGATCGACCGAGCTCTCCATCCTGGCCAAGGGCCATAGATGAGTAAGAACGTTGGTGATGCGGATATCCTGAAGATGCTCTGATAGCTCAACTGCATGGCCCTGAACGGTAGCGGCCACCAACTCTGGATCCCACTCTCCCCGGGGCTCTGCTCAAGGGGAAAGAGAAGATTATCGCGCCATTCTCTGGCGTAGAGGGTCTAGAGTGGTGGAAGACCACACATAGCCGAATAGGGGCTACAGTCTCCTCAAGCCTATCTATCCCTTCCGTCGGAAGACACCGGAAGAAACTATAATCCAAAGGCTACCCCAAGATCTTGGGGGGCCCGCCTGGAGACTTAGGTGGGAGAGCCATCACTGGTGAGGCCGCAATGGTCAATCTCCACCGGCTCTGAGAAACGATGAATCCAGCAATGAACGAAACTCGCCGGCTCTCTCCTCTCCAGATCAGGGACTGTGGGGGCTCGACGGGAATGCTCTGGAGAGGCGGAAAGGGAAGGGGGGGGGAAGGGAGGAGATGGTAGGCACAAAAGAAGAGGAAGGGGCAGAAGGAGCGATTGTGGGTAGAGACGGAGGCGAGGGTGGGCGAGGGTGGGAGGAGCCGAGGGGGAGCGGGAAGTTGGAGAGGATGGAGAGGGATGCTGCTAAGAGGCATCCATCAGAGAGGAAGGCTGCTAGGGAACGCTCGACATAGAGAGGGATCCTTCCCTTTGTTCATCTTGAATCACGTTTACCTTTGGAAACGGATTTGTACTTAGCCATTCTTGTTGTTTTATCGGTAACTAATAGAAGGTTTTTTTTCTTCTTCTTTTTTTAACTATGGTCGCCCGCATCCACTGGTAGGAATCTGAAGAAACTATAGTCCATTGGCTGCCCCGTGATTAGGGGGTGGACCACCTAGAGACTTCCAGGGCAGGAAGTAGCAACCATCATCGCGACAAGCTCCAAGAACTAATGCATCAATTTGCTAACGGAACTCGAATGGCGGCTCCTCCCAGAGTCATGGGCTATTAGCAATCGACGTTACTGCTCTCGAGACGGTAGGGGGGTTTTAGGGGAGGGGGATGCCTCCACTCTAGACGGGTGATCCTAAGATAAATGCTCAAAAAACGGTTCTCTGACACGACCATTTCCACCTAGGTCCCGTCGGACTGTCTCACCCAGCAGCAGGGTGTTGCTCTAGCAAGGCATCGATGCTGTCTCTGCCTGATCATCTACCACCTACCTCCACCCTCCTCGGGGGTTGGGTGCTAGGGATGTGTCTCGCTGAGGGGGGAGGTGGCATTGGGGCTCTTTGACATCAACCCAGACATTTCCCAATATGAAAGGGGTTTGGCGGACTCCAGGCCGTCTAAATATTTGGAAAGTACAACTTTGGGAATGGGGGATTATCCAATACAAAAGATCTAGCACCTGAAGCTTGGTCTAGGCGCTCAAGATGGTTTCTTGGATAGAGAAATAGGTATTAGAGCGAGGATTTGGGAGAGTCCTAGTATTGAAACATGGTTCTACATGGTGCTGACATACATTTCTAATAAAGCTTCCATCGCGAAGAAATATTGAAGGCAATGCAAACCTCGATTACTGTGTAGCTGGAGCTCCCTCCCTGCGCGACTGCACCTGCCCACCATCATCCCCCTTCGCCTGTGCAAAGCGCCCCCTGCCCCCCCCCCTCGCCTCACTCCAGTGCTTCCCCCTGCGCCTGTGCACAACCCCCTCTCCATCACCTCCCGCCAGTGCCCCCTCTCGACTCCCCTCCTCTCCACCTGCGCCCCCCTCCATTGCCTCCCGCCAACGCCCTCCCTAGCCGCCTGTGCCCCCTCGGCCTTTGCTTCTACCTCCCGCTCCCGCTTCGTTCATGTCCCTCCCTTGCCCTTGCCCCCCCTCGCCTCAGTTTTGTTCCTCCCCTCCTCCTTCCGTGCTTCCGCCCACTCTCACCCCCCCCCCCTCCCCTCCCCTCCCCTCCTTACCCTCTCCCCCTTCTTCCTGGACACGTGCTTTAAGCTTTTGGGTTTTTTTTCACTGTGCCAACTTTCAGCAACGTCTAGTCTTGAATCCCCAAGGAGGACTCCATGGTGATGACAGCCACTCCATCATCCCCAACCGAGACCGTTGTCCCTTGCCTCTCCTTTTAGAAGAGGATCTCCAGCTCCTCGCTTTGACAATTGCTTCTTTAGAGGCCTTCACCTTGATATGCAAGATTGTGGGTAGTTGCCCGACGCACAGCCAATTCAAGGATCTGTTTACAGGCAAGCCTTCTTGGCACACCTGGAAAGATAACTGACATTCATCCCTTGGGATGCAGCTACTATTATGTTGAGTTCAATTCACTTGCAACTTAGAACAAAGTCATGCAGCTGAACCCCGTCGCACTGCGTATGGCCCAGGCCGTCTTTGCGAGTGGCAACACGACTTCGACCCGGCGTCCGACCCTTTAGCTCGCGTCTCAGGCTTTCCTGAGATAGTCTACTTTCCAGGTCTTAGGAAGGAATACCTTCCTCTCCTCCCGGTGATAGATGGTGCTATCAGGAGAGTGACGGAATCCCCTCCCACCGCCACTTCGGTTCTTGCGCAAATGCCTGGGATTCCATCCCTTCGTATCTGCATTGCCTCTTTAGAGTTAGTGCCTCATGACATATCACTCCCTAGCCTTCACGGGGACCCTATTTTGCAAAGAGTTGAGCCTCCTAGGCCAATGTTTCATTTGTTGACAGATGGGACACCTCATTGGAGCTTTTTCTCACCGGCAGTCAAAAAGGCCGCCTCTAGTGGTCCCCCCAAAACAACCCCCCCCCCCCCCCCCCCCCCCGGGCCCAGCTCAAATCCTCCCCAAGGGGCTAGGAGGGACGCAAGCCCCTACGTACTAGAGTACCAACACCCGAGCTCAGTCAAGACCGGCGTAGGAGGAGAGTGGCAAACCACTGGCAAGAGGCGGAACCGCCGGCCGACTTCCACAGCAGAGTGGCACCCCTAGGCACGCCAAGCTAGCACGATACAAGAGGATACGGTTGTGTCAAAGAACCGTTACGAGCATTTATCTCAATAGCCCCGGACGACGGTGATGGGGCCCCCCAGTACCTTCAAGGAACTTGCCCTCAACCCCCCATCCAAAGACCATTACCTCATCGAGATCCCCCTCCACGCTTTTAGTTTCCCGAGAGGCTTTCTGAGTCCTAACCCTCCAAAGCCATGGGCGGGCCCATCATCGAAAGCCCACCCCCCCCCCAAAGTTACTCTGACTCTCATCCCTACAGCTCCCTCTACTTTGGCTGTACCGCCTCTCCAGAGCATTCCCACCACACTCTGGCCGCGCCTGACTCAGAGCGTAGGTAGCTGGCCAGCTCGGTCTGCCGTTTGATCCATCGTTTTACGGAGCCGGTAGAGATGACCTCTCCCTCCAGAGTCAACAGGCAGCCCCCCCATGGTGCTGGGGCAGCTAGTTGACTACAGCTTTTTCTGATGCCTTCTGATTGAAGGAGCTTGTATGTTCGAGAAGTCGGTGGCTCCCATTCGCATATGTGTGGTGTTAATAAACGCCTACACCAACCAACCCATACATTTGCAAATCAGCCCCAACCTCTTGTGCCTCTATCCCGTACTTTTGCGCAAGCATTCCGTACACATGGACGGCTGCTGGAAACTGTCATTGCTTTGCTACCGTGCTATTGTACGATACCCAAATGATCATACCCACTACATGCTTGTTCATATCAACCCCTGCAGTGCCTACTTCAGTGCTTCTGTGCACTCTGACGTCGACATCTTGGGTATTTGCTGATCCAAGCCTACAAACTCGATCGTGTTTGTAGGTAAGAGCTCCTATTGGTTCTTTTTTTGCTCTACATCCACATGCTTGGTCATTAAGGTCTCCTATGTCTCGGCCTAGCACTGGCATACCTACGTATGGATGCCACTACAGCAGGGGTGTTAGAAATTGGATGCTTAAAGCTTTGGATTTCGACATTTTACATCGACAAAATCATGTTTGAAATTTGTTTATTGTCTAAAGTGTCATTGGAAAACACGCATTCAATGCCTATGAAGCTTGTATCTTGGAAAATCCTTGCTAATACAATATATTACAAGGGGGGTCAGCTCTTTTCATTCCTAGTGTCTTGTGTCAATCAATTTAAGCATTACTACTTTGTTTGTGTTGTCGCATTTAATATTGATTAAGTGTATTAAAAGTTTTAAGTGTGTGACAAGATTGTGCTAAACCCCGTCTGGGGGGATTTTCAAAATCAAAGTCCAAGTAAAAGGACAAGGTCTAAAACTTTTTCAACTTGAGTTTGTTTTTGAAAAAAGTTGAAAACCCAAATTCTCATGCATGAAGCACGTGTGTGTGATGCTAGCACATGAAATGCTTTCTCTATGCCATGGCAAACCCAGAAAGCTTCTGATGATCCTCCAGGTACCTCAGGATCTTTATGCATCCACACACAATCATGTAAGATAGGCACTGCTATTCATTTCCTAGGGCATAGCATGTGGCGTTAAGGCATTTGCATTCTTAAGAGAGTCCAGCAATCAAAACCGGGCTGCTGACCCACCAACACCCTTCCCCCTCTTTAAGTATCTTTTGCATCAAACATACCAGGTAAAGAATCTGCAGCATCACCACCATATAGATTAATAGTCAAATCGATCAGTGAAGCAAATATAAAACTTGTTCCATGAAGAGGATCTCGTACTTTTTTCAAGGAAAACGTCATCTTAAATTCTCTTTCCTTTTTGAAATAACCCAAGATAAATTGCTTATGATTCTTCTGCCCCCAACTATTTGAAGATTGTGGTTTTCAGCCAAAAATAGACCCGACATTAGTCAGAAGATGGTCAAATATGGGTAGCACACTAGTTATCTTTTGCAAAGTCTATCAAATATACTAGTCGGGCAGAACTGTAGAACTGTCTCAATTTTGTCTGCATTTGATGGTTATGAAGGTTACATCATTTGCTGAACTGAAAATTCCCTCTATTGTAAGACTCAAAGATTAAAACAATGGTATCATATAATGTGTTCGAAAGCATACAAGTTCATCCATAGTGCAAGGAACACAACCATCATATGGGGCAGCTGTTAGCTTTTCTGCAATGGCCTTCAAATGTTTCGCCTTTTGCCTACGAAAGTAATCAGCCAAGTTAGAAGCCAAGCATAAATATTCCACTGCCAAAAAAAGAGTGCTGTAAACAAACAAAAAATGTAGGCTGCACACTTTTTAAAAATCTTTTCCACACAATCTAAAAACTTCTACTAGTAATCAAAAAAACTGATATAAACCTAAATAGTGGCCTGAAAGAAGGGTTCCTCCATGCCTGGCTGCTTTGGGAGGTAGATGACATATAAGGGGATGGTGGGAAAAGAGACTCAGGACTGTAGCACAACTTGATCCCCACTGGACCTCTAGACAGGAGGGGTTCTTGACCCACACTCCAGATGCTTAAGAAAACTCCTCTCCATTCCTGCATGGCAGTAGAGTTGCCTTGAAGGTGTTCCCCAAACAGTTGCAAAGCGTGTCAATGAGACTGACAAATTCTACTCGAGGGAACTTGAAACCGGCCTTCAATAAAACTAACGAGCGGTAGACAAAAACTTCACCACACACAAGCACTTAAAACAACCGAAACTTGAAGAGAGAGAGGGAGCTAGATTTCTCTTACACATGAGAAGTGGTGGCCCCAAACAGCTCTGATGCCCCTTGCCGTTTAAAGAAGCAAGCCTAAGCTGGCTATATATAAGTTAGGCATGGGGGAGGGCTCTACTCATAACCACAGCATGGGTTTGAGAGGAGGAGGCCAAAGAAGCCTTCACTAGCGGGTCTCGGGCCCTTGTACGTGTGCGGGAGCGCTCCTAGCCGAGGATACTTGGAATGAGACCGGTGAAGTTGTATCCCCACTTCGTGAAGAGTAAAGAAAACCTATGGGGGCGCCAGAGCGGTTTGGGGCCACCACTTCTCTTGTGTAGGAGCAATCTAGCTCCCCTTGTCTATATTTTCTCTCTATTTTCTCTCTCTTCAAGTTTCAGTAGTTTTAAGTGCTTGTGTGTGGCCGCCTGCTCTCAGTTTTATTGAAGGCTAGTTTCAGATCTGCTCTATCCGAGGTGCTTGACGGGTGACTTAGAGAGCATGAAGCAGCACCGTGTAGACTTCCTCTATACTTGGAGCCTATGACCATTCCTCACTCAAGGAAATAGCAGCGTCACATGGCATTAAAGGCTCCCATTGTCCCCCCCCCCCCCCCCCAAAAAAAAATATAAATAAATAAATAAAATTGTGAACTACTCCTTGTAGGGATGTACTCTACTCATGAGTGGATATTCTTTTCTTTGAGAAATAGAACAATTTTTTCTAGAAAGGAGGGGCACTCACAGAATTCAAGTTTATAACAACTCTCGGCCTTGGCTCAAGCGAGATCAATGGATGCCAATCATGCTTGGGAGGTAACCTAGCCTGCTACCTAAGAATTAGGTTTTGTACCTTGATTTCAAATATGCATCTTGTGGAGGACTTTACAGTTGGTATCAGAGCCACCCTAACACAAAGGCTGAAGAGGTATGCATGTCTAGACATAGATGTCAGGTAGACAAAAACTTCACCAAACACAAGCACTTAAAACAACTGAAAGAGG
This sequence comes from Cibotium barometz, assembly GCF_041138505.1. Taxonomy (NCBI): domain Eukaryota; kingdom Viridiplantae; phylum Streptophyta; class Polypodiopsida; order Cyatheales; family Cibotiaceae; genus Cibotium; species Cibotium barometz. The sequence goes on from NC_141046.1 coordinate 68,349,747, forward strand.
AGATTGAGCCGAACCAAAAAGCTAAAAGCCGCTTTTTGGAGGTTTTTTATCGCCCAGAAACCATTAAAACTGGTTTTATATCAATTTTCTTGCCAGAAAGAGCTTCTCTAGGGTTTTCATCATCGACAAGGCTATAGGAATTGTGGAGATTATTTATGGGATGAGGGAGTGGATTTAGAGCTTGGACATGGAACTTGGGCATAGAGCTTGGACATGGAATATGAAGCTTGGACATGGAAGTTTGAACTTGAGCATAGACATGAAGAACTTGGACATAGAGCTTGGGCATGAAGCTTGGACATGAACATGGAACACAGAGCTTAGACATGGAGCTTGGATTTTATGACTCGGATTTGGACTTGAATTTGGATTAATTGGACTTGGGATCCATTGGATTTGGATATTGGATCTGGTACTAGCGCGATGAGAGATACTTGTGGGTCATCCCCGTGATGTGCTCGGCATCAGAGATCTTGTGCGTCGACATCGACATCGACATCGACTTGGATATCCTACATCGGCATATTTGTTTGTTTTGTATTCATTTGTGAAGGACTACACATTTCCCTCATAGGTGATTTGTATTATTTGGCATGTGTAGAGGTAGTCCTTCAAGGTGGCAAATGATAAAGACTAGTCACACTGACACAGCAAGAGCGGATAAGGATGCTATCCTTCATACGATAAAAGTGGTTGGCTCTAGTGCTGCCCATTGGTACATATCACCCCCCCTCTTGTCATGGGTAATCCGTGGCATCTTTGGCTTTATGGGAGTTATTCTCTCCAACAACCATGGATCCAAGAGTGGTGAATCGTGATATATTGATGCAGTCTCTCCCCACAGGACATTTCCCCTCTTTGACTACATAGTCAAGAACACTAGACGAGCCCACTCTTCTAGCGTGGTGGGCTCCTGAGCAACACTTAGTGACATACCTTTAGTGCAAACCCCAAATGCCAGCAATGCTTCACAGCTCTGAAGTCCATTCAGCATTATAGATAAGGCTGTAGAGAGGCCCAAAGGATCTAGCAAGGCATTGCACACATAATTGGCAGGATGGGGAGAGTGACTTGCTACGTCACTTGGGGATCTATGGCCTAGCTCACACAGTTAGGTCCTCAGGTTCTATACAAGAGAGAAATTTGGACACGGCCATTTCGATCCACATAGGAGTCCCTCAACCTATCACCCTAGTTGCAGTACTGGTATCGATTTATAGACCTCATTCTCCTTCTGTGAACTATTTGGGAGATAATTAACAGTCTTATTGCATAGCAGATTTGGAGGTGCAGAGGCTTTGCATGGGACTCTGACCTATGCCTCTCAGTCACTCTCAGTAATCTGGAAGGATATTGTACAAACCCTCATGGCTAGTGGGGCAGGAGTCAGGGCTGCTTGCATAGTGGTGGCCAAGAGAGCTACCTTCATGAGAGAGTGGAACCATGGTCTTTTCTTCACGTAAACAGCCACAGGCTTTCATGGCATTTCCACTCTCCGGTACAACAGCCTCATACAATATTTATGTATGAGGCATTTACAAGAATTGATACAGGGTTTTCTGTGATTTGATCATGGTTGATAGAAATTTATTTTCTTCAAAAAAGAAAACTCCGCTTGCGGGTTGGATGAACCTTCTCTACATCATCTCTCTAAACCGCTCATGCTATATTTGCGGGCTTTAAGGCTGCTGGTGATCATCCCCTCATCACAAATCCCTAAGGTCTAGTCAAGTCCCACGAGGTGTCACATGCAAAATCCTTAAGCATAAAATATTAAGTTGTGCAATTACTGTGATGCAAACTCAGAGAAGAGAGAGGAGAGAGAGAGAGAGATGCACGAGACACCTGATTGGGACCCAGTAATAAAGTTTACCCACCTTGCGGTGTGCTTGCTTTATTATGAAGTTGAAATGAGTACATTACATATCTGAATCCTTGACTTGAAGATATCTCCTTCCTTGCTTAGATGAACTTTGAAGCATTTCTCTATGGCAGAACACTTGCCTTGCTCCTCAGCTAAAGTAGAGTGCCAATGTTTTTGACACGATGCCATCTTGGAAGCCCCTTCAATGCTCTTCTGGCCTGTCCCTAGGAAGCAAATTAGAAAGTGGGGAGAGGGAGGCCCCCTTTTATAAGGCAATTTGTGCCCCCTTTTATGGCTCTGCCGACTCAACCTGCTTACGACCAGCCCACAACCCCTTTCCATGCTACCCAATTGCTGTCCGGCCTGCCGTACCAGCTGCCCAGACTGTTAAAAATGGTCCTCCGCTGTCCTGACAGGCTGCCCCACTGCCTAACATCATAACATGGGCATCCCGCCGCCTCCTGCATGATCTAGATACCCGGCACTTGGCCTAGCAAACTGCCAGACATATGTACACACCTCCACCTCAATTGATATTACAAAACTATGTGGGATTCACGCACGGAGAACGACTTAACCCAAGCCTACCCTGATGGCCATTGACAATATGTTCCTGGACTAGGACCCCCATGGGGCATAGTGCATATCACTAACCCAAAACCTGCACATAAAATTTGTTTGTCTGTCCATATGGCACCCAAATGCAGGGTGAACATGACAACAAGGTTTATCTATCATGCATCTAGGATTACAATGAAGGGAATTGGGGATAAATACCACTTCCCCATGATTTTAGGGTATTTGGTTCTTGTTCAAATCTGTCTTGCAAACCTAGAGTTTCATTGTTGTTTTTGAATAAGGCAAAGCAGAGAAGAGTTTGATGTTATCTTGGTCAAGTAGGAAACTTTAACAAGGGGGATAGCTGCAATCAAGCAGGAAACTTCAACGCAACCTAATCCTGTCACCCTGAACCCCCTCCTCCCCTTTGCCCTATACCAGGACCCCTTCTTCCCCTTTTCAACTCCCCACCCCACTGTCCAAACCCGTACCTTCTACCCCCAGCTCTAGATCCGGAACTTACTTTAGCGACACAAAGAGGCCCCACCACAGGTAGTGGATATTGAGGTTATGTGCTCAGTCCATGACAATTATGACACATTAAGAGTCCGGCCACATGGAGTTCTTTTGCTGCCTACTATAATGTACATTCCGAATCTTAGTATGTTGGCCCTGTTTTTTCGACATCCAATTTACTCATGAATAACAAACATATAGCATTTCTTTTGGCCTCATAGACCCTTCAAGTCTTTTGTAGGCATTAATAGCATCTCTCTCTCTCAACAGACCAGTCTCTGTGATCAATTGCACCAGGAAGCCTTGTCTATTCACACACACCCACGGAATCATCAAAGATCAAGCAGCTTCTCTCTGGACAGCCAGATGCCCTTGCCATCAAAGATTTAGACCTTCAACCCGTCAGCTCCAGATTCGAGACATCCTGCCATAGGGAGGCACTGGATATCTACTCTGCCATAGACATTGGAGCTCTTCATGTCTAATATTACTTTGTACACACAAGGACCTGCGTAGTACGTAGACCCTGTCTTTTTTTGGGTGTTCTCACATCCACTCTACACATGGATCATATGTCGCATCTTTTTGATCTCAGACCCTTCGGGTCTTTAGTAGACATTAATTAATATCATCTCTCTCTCTCTCTCTCTCTCTCTCTCCTTCGCTCGCCGCTGCTCGCCGCCCGCCCGTTCGCTCACCCCGCTCTCCCCTGCTCGCCGTCTGCTGTCGCCTCCCTCTCTCTCTCTCTCTTCGAACCTACTCGCCGTCTACTCTCGCCCCCCCCCTCTCTCTCTCTCTCTCTCTCTCTCTCTCTCTCTTTTCCCTCCTCAGGCCCCCAAGGCAGCAACATAACTCTCTCTGTGCTGAATCTCTTCTCTCTTCTCTCTTTCCCCTACATGGCTTGACCCCCCCCCTCTCTCCCTGCTGTGCAGCTGTTTCGTGCTGGTGTCATGGATTAATTTCCAATCCATTGGCTGTGGGAAGTTCTGCAAAAAGTCATGGCCAAGACCGGGTTTAAAGAGGAGCTCGTGAAGGTGGAGGACAAGCTCGGCACAATTATCAAAGAAAACAAGAAGATGGTCGACTCTTCCGTTACCGCAATCATAAACCGCCTCTCCAAACTCGAGAAGGGATTTGACAAAATCCAAGAGCTCGAATTGAGAACATCCAAGCAAGAGGCTGAGATTTCAGCCTTAGTGGAGGCCAAATTGCATGCTAAAAGTCAAGCGGCTGAAATCTCAGCCCTCAAAAAGGAGTTGGAAGCCACTTCAAAAAGCAAGCTTGAGGATGGAAAATTTCAGCCCTCCTTTATTGAAGAGCTGAATACCATCAAGGAACAAATGAGGATCATTCAAGAGGAGGGGGAGCAACATAAAGAGAAGGCATCTTCATGGGTGGAGGTGATCACAAAGACACAAAAGAAGATGGACGAGGCGGAGAAATGGATCGAGGTCGCCAAGAAAGGGAAAGGTAAAGAATCGCCACCCATCCCCACTCCCACCATCAACAACATGACCCTTGAAGAGGAGCAAAGGAGGAAGACCTGGGCCTTACATGTACGAGTGTCCGGTCTAAAAGACTGTAATGATGCGGAAGGGGAAACCAAGGAGCTCTTCTCTATGATGGGCATTGAAGCCACGCACACAAAGGCATGGAGAGTGGGAAAGAAGAGAGAAGGTAGTGGCGAATCTTCTAAGGAGAGAGCACTTATCATTCGTTTCCCCTCCATGGAAGCGAAGAAGGACTTCTTGAAGAGACGTCCTACACTCAAGAAGACGGGAATATTTCTTGGAGATGACCTCACACTCTCGCAACTTGCCCACATGAAAGAAGTTATGCCCGAGATAAGGGCAGCCCGAGAGAAAGGGAAAGTGGCCTTCTATAGAGATGGTAGAGTGGTGATTATGGAGAGGCGCTCTTCATGACGGCGCGAGACCTATGGGACTACACTCAAAGTTGCTACTTGGAATTGTAATGGATCTCTGCGCCTTGATGTAGGGGCTATTGAGGATAGTTTCACTAGGAGGGACATCATCTTCTACTGTGAGACGCATCAGGCTCCTGGACAGTCCATGCCACATGTTAGTGGATACCGATGGGGGAGAGCTTGTAGACAGGAGACTCGTTCAGAGCATAGAGGACGAAGCTCAAGAGGAGTGGCAGTATTGTTTAGAGAGGAGCTACAGCCATTGATACATATAGTCCGCAGAGATGAGCAGGCTAGGTACATGTGGGTTAGACAGAGGGCAAAGACGGGCAGATATCTCTACATTGCTATATGCTATTTTGCTCCTAGTACATCAGTGTATGCATCACCTAGCGGGGAGTCTCCCTTTTCTATTTTGGATGATGACATTTGGGAGTTCTCTAGGGATGGTGACATCATTCTCTTGGGAGACTTCAATGCCAGGACCGCCCATAACCAGACAGTATTTTATGATACCTCAGAGGAGATGTTGAGTTTGATGTTAGGGATATGGGCCTATCTAGACTCTCACAGGATGAGGAACATACAGTGTATGGGGGGTATTTGATAGACATGGGGACTGCACATGGATTGGCCATCCTGAATGGCCTACAAAGATTCCCGACATCGGGCGGTTTCACTAGCTTTCCACATCGGCATGGTGCTAGTACAGTGGACTATGTTATGGCTCAGCCCAGTCTCATTCCCTCTTTTCAGGATTTTTTAGGAGGCACTAGGCCGGTTGGAATAGCAGTGGATCATGCTATCTTGTCCTTCACTCTCACATTTCAGTTCAGCACCGCTCCATTGGGACAGGTCTCCACACACACTCGTTATACCTTTACGAGGGAGACTGACACCGTGTACACGGATGAGATATACAGACGCTTATGTGCCGAGGAGCCGGGACGGCCATAAGATGAGCTCACTCAGATATTGATAGAGACGCTTCATGCTGCAGCATCAGAGGCATATTCCCATAGTCAGCCTACACGGAGACGATCTGGGAACATGCCCTAGAACAGTTGGTATGATGAGGAGTGCGGAGAGATGAGGATAAGATTACAGAGAGAGGTGCTCATGGGTGTTACCACTCACAGACAGTCACGGATTACCTTCTGGCACCTAGTGCGACGGAAGAAGAGGGCTTATCTTGCTCAGTTAGAGAGGGATTTGTATCAGTTATTTATAAGTCAGGACTCAAGAGCTCACTAAAAAGCCAGGGTAATCTCTCTGAAGAGTAGTCAATGTCTCCCATGTAGCGTCCTCCTCAACACGATCCTTCCACTTGATCTTGTATTCCGTGATAAGCGTATTACGCAATCTTCTTTCACGAAATCCAAGAATCTTTTCAGATTCGTGCGGAACAAATGTCATCGTACTGCTGTCGTCACCTTCGCTGCCGGTGTTTGCTTCCATCCCTGGTTAAAGATCCAGTAAGTACAATCTGTTTATCATGTTCTCTCTCACGAACATGGCATTTAACATCTGCAAATTCAACATTAAGGTGATGATTCTGTCCGGTGCTTTCTCAAAAAGTGGTAACATAAACATCGCTCTATCAGCTAAAATAGCACATGAGACCAATGGTCTGCCATGCTGGGTACTTTATGCACAAGGAAGTTTCTCCACTATATGTTAAACAAGAGGGAGCAAGAGTATCCCTTTTTCTCTTTAATCCCATTATCATGGACCCCACTCTAAGAGTAAGAAAGGTCTCCCATGGTACAGCCATAGCATTGGAGTGCTGTTGATAGAGGTAGGAGAATGAATTACCTGCCAAAATATACCACGCTGTGCCCTACTTAAATGGCATGTAACTGAGCTTGTTTGATGAGCTCTTGCTAAGTTAGTCAATAAAATCTCAAATATTGACCCATTAGGAAAGAGACTATCTAATTCATATATATCACTTCGGTGGCTACAAGAGAAGGAGAACCAAACTTTATAAGAGCTGGCTTGAGGTTCCCTATTAGAGAACATTCTATAAACAGTAATGCTTCAACTAAGAGAAAGGCCAAGGAATAAACCTGTAGAAACCGACTGGCTTCAAGGTTTCCGCGAGCTGGTTGATTGAGAGTTCCTGTTTACAAAGGCTATGGATATTAAGACCACCAGGCAAGGCACGTAGCCGCATCATTGCAGCTGCAGTTACTGAGTCTCTTGTTTGAGAGCTTATCATAGCTGCTACAAGTATATGAAATTGTTGAGTTTGCTTATCTGCAGTTTCATCAGCCAACTGCAACTCAAACCAGTTAAACTGTGTCACCTCCACACAACTAACAGCATATACAACCAAACCAAAGAGGCAACAAACTATCTTTGTAACCAACCACCATTGAGCTTACACTCATAAGATACCTGATGCGTTCCCATTTGGTCAACAGGAGCATCTTGATTAGCTCTCATGGATCTGTGAAATATTGTGAACAAAAGACATTAGTTTCATGGGTTTGCTAAACAGAAATCACATGCATTTTTTTCAAATGCCAGTGAGCGTACGTCTATAAAGTATGACATTTAACAATGAATCCCACAAGAACAGAAACTATTGAACAATTTGTAACAAAACACGATGAGTGCATAATTCGCTTACGCAATGAGGATCAAAAGCACATCAATGCACAGCTTACACGAGAGATGAGAAGAACAAATCTTTCTGTGTTGGGGTAACTGATTACAAAAGATGGCCTGATGTAACTGATTAAAAAAGATGGCCCCTTCCTTCAGAGATGCAATCCTTAGACTGGAATTTTAATCCTGTAAAGAAGAACATGAGGAACGCTGGATACTGCGTCAAGAAAGAGGAGATTATTGAATGACATAATGAATGAATGAATGAGGGAAAATGGGAACTTTATATAGAACCCCAGTTGGTCCAGTCAGAATATCCGCCCTCCTCCAGATGGAGGAGTAAGCCCATAGGACTAGTGCCAGTCACTAACCTTCTTCATGCATGCCTATGCCTTTATATAAATCCATGGGTGGTCCACTTAGACCTCCAAATGGTGGAGTAGACTCATACAACTAGCTTTGGCCACTGTATCACAGCTGCGGTGGGCCTTATGACCCAATCACCAACCATTAGGGCCCCCACGGATAAAGTGTCCAGGGTTGCATCCCTCTAGTCCTTAACATGTCCCCGGTGTGAACACCGGTCCAACAATCTATGGTACCTATATGGCGGCTACCCTTATTTATACAAAAGCCGTCACTACTATACCAATCACATTAACCCCATCCGGTGTCCAAACCGAAATGTCAAGCGTGATTGCTCAAATATGGCTGCTCTTTATAAGGGGGACCCTACAAACTAGAGTGCATCAGGGACCTCATTACAACAAATGATAAGAGGGTGGAGCATTGATTTCTGGCACCCCCCTCGATTGCCACTTGACTGTGATCGTTGTCAATGTGGCTCAATACTGTGCAGATAAAGATGCCACTCCAACCGATCCTCCCTAAGAGCCTTGATAAACATATCATTACATTTCTCTTCCATTGCGCAAAAACTTGGTTCTTTGCAATAACCACGCAACTCTGGTTGGGTCGCAATGCATCATAGTTGGCCACTACTCTGCTCCCATGTCCTCTAGAATTCATTTAAGCCGCAACACCTTGCAAGATGCAAAATAAGTAGCTGTACGGCCACTAGATTGGCCTTTCCTGGAAGGTACTCAATCATACCACCGAATTGCTGGAATATCTGACTCCAGCGGTGTTGTCGATCACTCCACTGTGCACTTTGCATTGTCTGAATCCAGCGTAATGCATGATGGTCAGTGCAAACCTCAAAGTCACGGCCATAAAGAAAATGTTTCCAATGTTTCAAGGCCTATATAACTACTAGGAGTTCACGATTGTAAACAATAATTTTTCTCTACGGGCAGTAACTTACGAGACATGTAAGCTACTAGATGACCATTCTGTTGTAACACACCGCCAATTGTGATGTTACTCGCATCGATGATCACCTGAAATGGCTCGTCCCACGAGGCAAGTGCTAAACAAGGCGCTTCAGATAAAGCCACCTTGAGGTTCTTGAATGACTCCAACGCTCGTGGAGTCAGGCTAAAGTGGCCGAGATTGTCAATTGGGAAATACCTCAGACAACCTATGACATCAGATCCTTTGTGAGTATATGCCAGGTATACTCCACCCACATAGACAAGTTTTCTGACCTCTCGTCGGCATATCTCACCGATCTACTAAAGGGAGAGTGAAACAACAACCACCGGTTTACTTTCTCCTGTGAGAGGCTCCATGGAAATTCTTTGATAAATTATTTTTTCATGAATGAAGTTTCACATGTTACACACAAGGACATTGCTCATATGTGTGACCATGGGCTTCGGGGACACCCGAAAAACCCAACGTTGCGAGGACGCCTTGACATCCAACTATAGCCATGTGAATGCTTGCTTGATTAGTCACATTTATAAATTGGGTGTTTTTCTTTGTATGTGCAAAAAAAGGTGTGAAACCATTACTTTATTTCATGTCTTCACCTTAACTACAAAAACACTAAGGTAGAAACTATTGAAAAAATAAGCAAGAAAAGCATGTCAAAGAGAAACACAATGAGAAAAGCCGTTAAGTAAAAATGCCATGGAGAAAAGCAACGCAAGAAAGCCCATAAAAGCAGTTCAATCTACCTTTCTTTGTGTATATAAAACCAAGCATGACTCTCACCTCCAGATCAGGGAGATCTTCCAGCATCGCAAAGACACTTTCACTAGCAGTAGACAAGGTGAGTCTCTCGACAATCATCCACTCCCCTATGCAATGGAAGAGGATAGTAGGGATAATGGTCAACTGGTGAACAATGGGTGGCTTGCCAGACATGGCTAAATGGATCTGGGTGGTTTTTGAGTCTCTTTTTGAAGTGCTGGTGGCTCTTTGGCCTACTTTCTTGAAGCGTGGTGAGGTTGGCGGTGGGAAGAATGAAAGAATTACAGAGATTTGATGACTTTAGATGAAATTTTGGATTTCTCAGCAATTTCCAACCTTGGGCATGTGGCTTTTCTTTGACACTTTGGGCATCTTTACTTTATCATGGATGTAGGCAAGTGTTGTGTCAAGGGAGATGTGGAGCATGATTGAGTGAATCACTGATTTTGCTAGCTTCAGTTGTGTTGCTGGCTCTTCATCCCAATTAGGTTCTAGTTCTCTCTCTCTCACGTCCGGGGTTATAGATGGGAATCAGTTTTCCGCCCTCAGCCACGCACAGTGGGAGGTACCAGAGGATCTGGAGGAGTGGCAATACTTTACAGAGAGGAGCTTCGTGACAAAATACATGTGGTACATAAAGATGCAGATGCAAGGTACATGTGGGTCCGAATATGCAGAGGGGGGCTCCGCGAGCTATATGTGGCGGTATGCTACTTTCCCCCAGCCCACGCTAGGTTTGCACCATTAGGAGAGTCGCCCTATATACCACTATATGATGATATCATGAGGTTTGCCAGCATGGGAGACATATTACTATTGGGAGACTTTAATGCATGTACAGGCACAGAGCAGACAAAGTTGTATGACACTCAAGAGGCTATGTACCAGGAGATCACGGCAGAGGATGTAGGGTTGCAGAGATCAACACATGATGAGGGCGAGATTACAGATTATGGTAGGCATTTTCTCACACTCGGGAGTGCACATGGGTTGGTCATATACAATGGCTTATCGAGATGGCAAGGATCATATGCTCTCACACACTGGAACTCTAGAGGGGGAGCGAGCACAGTGGACTACTTGATGGGATCTCCTTCATTGATACCTGATGTGCGGGGTTTCACGATTTCCACTAGGCCCATTGGCATAGCAGCCGATCATGCATACCTAAGTTTCACACTAGTAGGTAGATCCTCAAGAATGGAAAGGCACACGATCATGATGGGCTAGTTGGAGAGCACTTCTCATATGAACGAGACACTTTGGCTCCGCTCATCGTACATGTGTTTAATCGTGCCATTTGTGAGGGTTTCCCGACAAGCTGGACAGAGCATATCATTGTACCACTCTTTAAGAGTGGGGACCCCATGGTACCAGGCAACTACAGGACGATCATGATTGGTCATTACTTGGCCAAATTATATGGCTCTATATTGGAGTCGGAGCTGAGCCGATGGGCAAAGAGACATGGTCATCGAGCACATGGATAGGCTGGCTTCAGGAGAGGATTTACTACCTTACATCACATACTAACACTTCCGGCACTTATTGAAGAGGGCAGGGCACAGAAGAGAAGGATATATATGCTTTGTGTGAGTCTGTGACAGGCAAAGTCCGAGCTCGAGGCGGACTATCTGATAGGGTGACCAGCACGATAGGGGTGAAGCACGGATGCCCGCTATCGCCCACCCTCTTTGGACTGTACATTGATGCGGTCGCTGATTATGTAGACAGATTGGGAGGCCCAGGGGCATGCCTGGCAGGGGTGTTGATACCCATCTCGTTATATGCTGATGATATTGTTCTAATCTCAGACTCTCCGGAAGGATTACAGAGACACCTGGATGCATTACAGGCTTTCTCTGTGGATAGAGATCTGATAGTGAACCTTGGGAAAACCAAGGTTATGGTGTTTAACACCACACAAGCATGGGTGACGAGATCAGAGCCTTAGTTCACTTTCCGAGGGGAGCCGATAGAGTACGTCAGGTCATATGTCTACTTGGGAGTTACTTTCACAGGACCGCGTTTCTCCCTGAAGGAGGCAGCAGCAGCTAGATTAGCTCGAGGGCATGCAGCCTTGGGGGCACTTGAGAGGCAGTGGGCACACATACAGTTTGAGGAGCCACGCACGAAATTGTGGCTATTTGATACGCTTGTCACACCGACCCTCCTGTACGGAGCTCCAATTTGGGGGCCCAGTATACATCACAGATCTCAGAGAGGGACAGATGAGGGATGGAGGCAAATGGAGAGACCACTGATTATGATGATTGCCCGCATGATTCGGAGCAAATCATCAGTACCACACGAGATTGTTCGGGCTGAGCTAGGTGCCCCACCAATAGTAACCGAGGCCCTATTCCAGGCAGTTACCTTTTTACAGCGGCTATGGGAGCTCCCTCAGCAGAGGTACTCCCGATTGGCATTGACCTCATCCATACAGTTGCCAGAGGATGGAGATACTCATTGTTGGTACGCTCAGATGAGATCATGGTTTGACCTACATGGTTTGCGGATAGAGGCACTACCACCCTTTCAGTACAGTCTGGATTGTCCATTTTTGGATCTCACCCGCTCAGAGCAAAACCGCGTGATCAGGATGGATATCATCAGAGTGGACACAGAGAGGACATGGACTAGCCCCCTTGAGCCCTTGGGCACGAAAATGGCTCATTACAAGAGCCATTTTCTACACCTCTCAACGAATGATTTTATCACCCGCCCGGCGTACATGGATGTACACCTATCACATGGGATACGTTGTGCAATTGGACAGATCCGGACCTCATCACACCAGCTGCGGATTGAGACAGGGCGATATGTGCATCAGATCGTGGATGGCCGCATTTTTCAGCTATGCTACCAGGAGGTAGAGACAGAGGAACACTACATTTGCCGATGTACAGTCTTATGAGATCCGAGGGAGATATCACTGCCTCTTCCGAGAGGGTTTTGGGCCGTTACGCAGGATCATGGAGTTTGAGCATCAGAGATGCCTTGGATTGTTTCTACTTGAGGTCAGGAGACACAGAGAGACCCTCTTGGCAGACAAGAGGCCGAGCCATGATGTACCTAGACAGAGGACCCTGACAGATTTCTTCGGCACCAGCGCCAACAACCCAGCCCACACACCTCCTGATACCTCCTCCATTGGGCCATCAGGGCACCGACCATGCTCCCAGGGAGTCACCACTGATAGAGCAGTTATCTTATGTCGTGCTCGTCGGCCACGCCCACCAGGATCCCGACCATGGCATCCTCACCATCGCCAGATCAGAGCCATTATTGCTGGGCATCGGAGGCGCCTAGCTCGCTTCTACGACCTCTCCATTCTAGACAGCTCCATGGCGGAGATACTTGATCTAAGGAGAGGGAAACACTTCAACTGATCAGCATACAGGATCTACCTGCTATACATTTTTTAGTATTTTCTACTCAATATCATCTCGGAGTCTTACAGTTCTGTTCTTATAGCAGTAGGACAATTAGTTTATTGTACTTTTTAGTCTCATTTAGTTGTTCTCTTTGATGAGACACCAACTTCAGATGTACTCTCAGTTTTGGTCTCATAGGCCACTATGGCCTCTTAGAGACGTTAATATATCATTTCATTTCTCTCTCTCTCTCTCTCTCTCTCACTGTACTCCACTCACCTCCATCAGTTCCAGTTTCATTTTCTAGGTGCCAGTAGTATCATCTTTATTTTTTCATTTTCTGGTTTTTTATCCATACATTCTATCAGATCCACCATGATGTAACTTTTTGGTCTCATAGGTCATTATGGCCTTTTGAAGACGTTAATATAACATTTCTTTCTCTCTCTCTCTCAGATAGTCATGTTTATGTTTTGTTTCTGTTTTATTTTCCATTCCATGATGAGATATACCTTGGACATTATTGTATGACTTTAGTCTCATAGGCCCATTGGGTCTTTAGTAGACGCTTAATCTCTCTCTCTCTCTCTCTCTCTCTCTCTCTCTCTCTCTCTCTCTCTCTCTCTCTCTCTCTCTCTCTCTCTCTCTCTCTCTCTCTCTCTCTCTCTCTCTTATTTTCCATTCCATGATAAGATACGCCATGGACATTATTGTATCACTTTGGTCTCATAGGCCCATTGGGTCTTTAGTAGACGCTTAATATATCTTTCTTTCTTTCTTTCTCTAGTACCTCATGATGGCCATGATGTACCTAGATAGAGGATCCTGACAAATTTCTTCAACACCAGCACCAAAACCAGCAGCCCAACCCACACACCTCCTGATACCTCCTCCATCGGACCATCAGGACACCAACCACGCTCCTAGAGAGTCACCATTGATAGAGCAGTCATCTTATGTCGTGCTCGTCGGTCACGCCCACCAGGATCCCGACCATGGCATCCTTACCATCGCCAAATCAGAGCCATTATTGCTTGGCATCAGAGGCACCTACCTTGCTCCTCACCATCGCCAAATCAGAGCCATTATTGCTTGGCATCAGAGGCACCTACCTTGCTTCTACGACCTCTCCATTCTAGACAGTCCCATGGCGGAGATATTTGATCTAAGGAGAGGGCAGCACTTCAACTGATCAGCATACATGGATCTACTTGATTGTTTTAAATCAGGATGGATGGAGAGAAGGCATGATTAAAACATGATAATGCTACAAGGCAAAGAGATAGTATGATGATTAACATTAATCATCTCATTAACTAAATGGACATCATAATGAGGCAAGAGTTGGGATAAAGTAGAGTCATATATTTGCATTAGATTGGAGGCTCTTTATATAGGCTGGAGTACAAAGGATTAGGGAGTGATTAGCCCCTAAACAAAACCCTAATTATATCTAGAAGAGAGCACCCAAAAACCTAGATTGGAGTGCAAAGGAGATCTCCTCCCACTTGCTCTAGGCGCTTAGAATATGCTCCATATATTCTAATGTGTGTCATAAACCATAGTCTACCAAAAAGTTATAAGGTTAAGTGACCATATGAACCATATCCCCTAATTCCCAATGTCACATGGATGATTTGTTGTATTTGTCAAAGCCATTCATATAGTAGAGTGTGATGCTTTAGGAGATTGCATTGGAGCAATCTTGAACCAAGAGAGCCATGCCGTGGCCTATGAGAGTCAGAGACTTCAAGGAGCCGAAAAGACCGCACCCACATACGAGAAAGAATTGATGGCTATCATTCACGCTTTAAAGATTTGGAAGCACTACCTTATAGGTGTTGAATTTGTTATCAAGACAGATCATCAAAGTCTTAGATATTTTATGTCTCAACCTAAGATATCAGGAAAGCATAGAAGATGGGCTAGCTATTTCGCCCAATTTCATCTTCAGATTATGCATACCCATGGGAAAGACAACAAAGTAGCAGATGCCCTATCTCGAAGACCCATGACCCATGCAGTTTCTATGGGATATCATTTGGACTTCACTATGATGAAAGATCTTTATGCTACACATGAAGATTTCAAGGACATTTGGGACAGGACCCAGTTGCAAAATGGACACTTAGGGTTTCTTATGATGCAAACCCGTTTATGTGTGACCAAGGATTTGAGACCAAAAGTAATGGAAGAATGCCATGCCCCCCCTTATATGGGACATAGGAGTATCATGACAACAACTCAAGCTTTGGAGAGTTATTTCTTTTGGCCTAGCATGAGAAGGGATATTAAGCAATATATTCGAGAATGTTTGGTTTGTCAGGAGGTCAAGTTTGATCGACAAAAACCCGTAAGATTTTTACAACCTTTGCCAATTCCCAATATTCCATGGGAAAGTATTGCTATGGACTTCATCTTTGGATGGCCAAAGTCAAGATTTAGGAATCATGGAATATGGACTATTATTGACAGGTTCAGTAAGGAAGCCCACTTCATTCCAGTGAAGAAGAACATCCGCGCAAATCATATGGCAAGGTTGTTTATTCAGCAGATTTTCAAGCATCATGGATTACCCAAATCCATTGTAGGGGATAGAGATCCTTGGACTACTAGTTTCTTTTGGAGAGCACTTTTTGACAACATGGAGACAAAGCTGAATTTTTCTTCGGCTTATCATCCTCAACAAATGGGCAAAGTGAGATTGCCAACCTCACTATTTTGGATGTGCTAAAGTGTTATGCTCTTGAAGCAAAGGATCAATGGGAGAAGTACTTGTCATTGGTTGAGTTTGCCTATAACAACATTGTTCACTCTTCGACAGACAAAGCTCCTTTTGAGATTATTTATGTATGGCAAACCATTGTTGTTGCCTATTTTGAAGACCAAGGAAGAGATCTTCCATGCAGACGAGTTTGGATACGGCCTTTGCACAGGTTCGGAAGGCTATTGAGACATCTCAAGCCAAGCAAAAGAAAGTTGCAGATAAGCACAGAAGGAAGGTCACTTTTGAAGAAGGGGATTGGGTGTTATTGCAATTTGAAAAAGCAAGACTTAGAAAGTAAAAGCTAAGGAGCTCAAGAAACCCAAGTTTGCCCCCAGATATTATGGATCTTTCCAAGTTACCAAGAAGATCAAGGATGTATGTTATCGTTTGGACCTTCCAGACCATTGGAGGATACATAATGCCTTCCATGTCAGCTTATTGAAGCCATATATATGACTGCCCCCAGAGGAGCCTGTATTGGAGGATCCACCAAAAGTGGAAGAACAAGAAGAAATCTTACAGCTGGAACAGATTGTATTCCATTCTGTGAGAAAAAGAGGAAGGACACTGGTCACGAAATTCCTCTTGAAGTTTAAGAACTATTCGCCTATGGATGCGAAATGGATACCAGAAGAGTACTTCAAGGACTACCCAGATATTCTTCAAGCTTATGAGGAAGGAAGCAGTTGGTCCAGAAGTATTTGAGGAAGCTTGAAACGTCTTGTGATCAAGACTGATTTAAGAGAGAGGGATTGTACCTCTAGCCCTCTTCATTGTATATATTTATACTGAAATGGAATTGATCATTATCTTGCTTATGTAATGGTCTTGATTGGATATGCTCTAGTTTGGGTGGCAACGATGTCCGAAAGCCCAAGGAGCACGATTGATAAATGGGAGGCAACGATACCCGAAGACCCATTGGACGGCAACGATGCCAAATATATTGGACTTTGCAGTCAAGCGGTCATTGAGACCAGATGGCCCAGATGACTATATTGGACTTTGCAGTCAGGCGATCATTGCGACCAGATGGCCCAAATGACTATTGATGACCTCTCGGGCGGTCATAGTGACAAGATGGCCTTGAGGGTAGACTGAGCCGTCCTAGTGACCAGAAGGCTCCGCACGGTTTCGATGAAACCAGACAGGACAATCCATGAACAGGAGGATCATTACTTGTGCATTCCATACTGATGTATGTTTGAATTTCTTTGACTTTGTGTGCTATTTTTGATGCATGGACAATGCTTGGATTTATGGCATGTGATAGTCCACTGGGCTCTAGACTACTTGGCCAGTACCTGGAATACCCAGTAGATGCGAATGATGCATACTTGTTTTTTGACTAGCTTGTGTCTAGTTTTTGCAGAAGGTGAGTATGCATTTATTATATCTAACCCATGTTACAGGCTATGAAGAACATGTACCATCAAGAACAAGGACATCCGTCAAAGAAAGGCATAAAGATGTTGCTAGAGGAGCAAAAGGCACCACTTATATGGGGAAAGACCAAATGCACAAGAGCACCAAATGGGGCTAGTATCAAGATCATATGCATGCCACAATTGAGGACAACTGTGATGTAAGAGGGAGGGAATGTAACTATTTGGTCCTCCAAGCTCTTTTCACATGATAGAACTCATGCCTGGACACATGGACAGGATAATGGACACATGGGAACAAGGTTCCTAAAAGCTAGAATTGGAAAAAAAGCATCAGTCTTGGTCAAAAAGTAGGAAAAAGCAAAAATCAAACTTTGTTGACCAAAAAGCTTAGAGCACCGTTGGAAAGAGGACATCGAACTGGGTCAAAAAGCTGAAAGCCGCTTTTTCAAAAAGCTTCCCTACAGCAAAAAGCAAAAGCAAATCGAGAACTTTGGCTATTATTAAAATAATATTTAAAAGAAAAGCAAAAGCAAGAAGATAAAGCAAAAGCAAAGTGTGGCAAAAGCATGGTCCCCCATCAAGTATATCAGGAAGCCAGTATCCTCTTGGAGAGGCATAGAAAAGTACTCGTGGGGATTTTTGAAGAAGATTTTGTGAAGTTTCATCATCATCAACTTCTCCCTCTTCCTCACGCCACCCAACTCTTCCACCCCGCCGGCAGCATATCTGCAACGCCCATTTTTCTGGCAACTCTGCCTCCTGCCGTCGCTTCTGCACATCCAAGTTGCGCCACCTCGGTTTAATTGCGCCCTCTCCGTGAGCTGTGCTGCCTACGCCTCCATCTACCTCCTCTGTGCAACAATCCGCAACCTCTGTGGTAGCAACGCCGCCTTCCTCTGATGCGCTGCCTTGTTGTCGCCAGCACCATCACCGCCTCTGCCAAGAGCACCGCTGCTTGCAAATAGCGCTCTGCCTAGCAGCGCCTCCTACACGTCGCCTCCTCTGTGTGGTAGCAGCGCCGTCATCTGTGTGTTGCCTCTGCCCTGCAGCAACTTCGCCACCCTATGTGCCACCTTCTGCTACAGTGCAGCGCCACCTCCTACTGTTGTCCATGAGAACACAATTTTACGTCAGAAGCACCGCCCTGATCTCTACTGTGCTGTCACCTTCAAAACTCCGTTTACATCTTATCATCTCCTCGGTGTGGGCGTATCTCGAGATTGCCTTCGTCCAGATTGAGTACAAAGAGCCTTGTGGATATTTGGGGACATCAGTTTTGATTCATTGGATTTCGGTACTAGCCTGGTGTAAGTCTCCTATGGGTCATCCTCGTGGTGAGCTCGGCATTAGTTATCTTGTGCCTCGACATAAACTCGGCCCGACCTCGACATCAGCACTGGGCGGGGCATGTTCCCCGCTCAGCGTGGTGTACTATGTGAAACCCCTATTCCCATCTCTGTCCCCCTTCTCTTTCTCTATCTTTATCTCTCGTACACGTGGTTGCACCTGTCACTGTACGCTCCATTGGGCTTAAAAGAGGATGAGTTATACTAACTCTTCTTAGGGCTGAATTGCAAAGAGGCTTGGATGTTGCATTGCGGAAGCCTTTGCTGTATTGATCCACAGCCCTAAGCTTGATTAAGAACAAGATGCTGACTAAACATGATTAAGACAAGAGAGAAAAGAAGAGAGATTGGTGTCAGGGTTTTCTATATTTCATATGGTACAAAAAGGTTACTGAATGTATGTACATGATTGCTGAATGTTTGTGCGTGATTAGGCCCTTGGTCAGCCCCAAAGGGGTTGACCTCTGGCCCCTACATGATGTCTATTGACTTCTATGCTAAATGAATGAGTGAATGACAGACTTCTATATGCTAAATGAATGAGTGAATGATAGACTTCTACATACCCTCAGGGAATGCTTCCTCTGGCTTCACCTGTTGTTTGCAGACCACTCCATCTGCTATGCTTAGTGGGCTAAGCCTGAAGCTCTGATACCAATGTTGCATGCGCGGAAGCCTTTGCTATACTCATCCACAGCCCTAAGCCTAATTAAGAACAAGATGTTGATTAAACATGATTA
Organism: Cibotium barometz; assembly: GCF_041138505.1. NCBI lineage: Eukaryota > Viridiplantae > Streptophyta > Polypodiopsida > Cyatheales > Cibotiaceae > Cibotium > Cibotium barometz. The sequence goes on from NC_141046.1 coordinate 68,368,940, forward strand.
AGACAGAGGAGAGAGAGAAGAAGAGAGAGATTGGTGTCAGGGTTTTCTGTATTTCATATGGTACAAAAAGGTTGCTGAATGCATGTACATGATTACTGAATGTATGTGCATGATTAGGCCCTTGGTCGGCCTCAAAGGGGTTGACCTCTAGCCCCTACATGATGTCTATTGACTTCTATGCTAAATGAATGAGTGAATGACTGACTTAATTGTTGAATTATGACTTGATGCTTATATAGTATGCTCAGATACAGGAGGTCGGCAAGCAGAAGTGCTGTCGGCCAGTTGCTGTGGACAAATATTCACCTAGTAGCCCAGGGCTGGCTGCCGACTACTACCCAAAGGCCTGTATGGCTGCCACCTAGTACACTGTACCCTACACCCTCCAATGCTGTAAATAATGGCGATGCTGTTGATCATGATGATGTTGATGCTCAGGCTGATGACACTGATGCTCATGATGGTAATGATGCTGATGGTGAGGGTATTGCTGATTCTCATGCTGATGGTGATTCTCCTACTGCTAATGATGTTACGACCCTATGTTTTTCCCTCTGGACAGCAAGCAGGTGGGCACGGGCTCGGACAGTGTGAACAGGCCTGAGTTGGATATGAAAAGGAAACTCATAGATGGTGGCCAGCCCAAGTGTGAAAGGGGACAAAAAGGACTTTAAAATTTATAAGGTTTTTAAACCTTTGATGATTTAAAAGCATTATTATTTTTGAGGCATGCGTTTTTGCCATCTGCTTTTGGCGTTTTTGAGAAAAAGCGAATTGTATCTTTATAAGGTGAAGGGTGGCGCATGGCATATGATATTCCTTGAGCAATCGCATTGGCACGTGGAATATTCAGGCGCATCACCTTGGATTCAGGTCGCCATGTGGAGTTGCCGCAGCTGCGCGTACGTATGGTACCGGCGGCCGTGCGTGAGGAAGTACAGGCAGCGGGTGCTGCTGTGCATATGGCTACCATGCTGCTGTACGTGTGGTACAGGCTGCGCATAAGTGTGGTACAGGCTGCGCATAAGTGTGGTACTGGTGGGCGATACTACACGCAAGGGTTACAGGCAGGCTCCAGCCAGCAAAGGGGCTACAGACGGGCAGCAACGGGGGCCACCAGTCGGGCAGCCAGCAACGGACAGGCGTCAGGCAGGAGATTCTCTGCAGCCAGGTGGGTGTCAGGTGGGAGGCTCTCTACGCCAGGTGGCTGCACGTGTGGAAATAGCCACGCGGGCAATGTTCTGCAGCATGGACCAAAATTCAGAGAACAATCCTCTCTCATCTTCTCTTCGCGAGTAGAGGAGTGTACGGCGGAAGATGGAAGCAGGGGTGGAGACTAGAGATCAATTTCTTTCTCTCTCTCTCTCTCTCTCTCTCTCTCTCTCTCTCTCTCTCTCTCTCGATTACAAGCCCTGGTGCGTGGATATTGTTCTCTCTCTCATCATGGATTGCAGGCCTTGTTCACGAGATTGGGATACAGAGGATCAAGCTACAGATGCGCAAGATGATGTTCTTGGAAGAGATGTGTTGTTGCTCTTCGTCTTGGACTTATGTGTATTCAGGGATTGCTTGACACGTCCTCTATCTTTCTCTCTCTAGGTCTTGGCAACCATGCTTGGATGGTTTATCTGTCATGGAAACAGGACATTGGTTTTCGAGAGGAAACATGACTATGTTATCGAGGAAACAGGCCTATGGTTTATGGATACAGGTCTATGGTTTATCAGATACAGGTCTTTGGTTTCAGATGGAAAACATGTCTCTGGATTCATGTGAACAGGTTCTAGTTTTCTCGAGGTTATATGCAAGCTGTGACTATAGGAAGGACATGTGGTTTGGTACAGCCCTACTGCTGTTTGGGAAAGGGTTGTGGGATCCATGGTAGATATGGAGAAGACCTTTTCAAGCAGGGAGGTGCCATACAGGTGTGCCTTCTCTATGGAATGCTTTGCTGTATTAGCGAGAGTTCTTATGTGGAAGTCTTGGGTGAAAGCTATAAGGGATCCTATTGATGGAGGATTCTACAAGTTGTACTTTGTACTCAAATTTTGTTCAAGTAAAGAAATACCGCAAGGGGCGCCACTGCGTTTTGGGACCAATCGGTGTCCTTGTACTATTTGCAAGAGCACTCTAGCTCCCCAGTTTGTTTTCCTTTTCCAAGTTCCCATGGGTGATGAAGTGGTTTTGTGTGCGAGTGTTTGTTCCACCGCCCGTCAGATTTCTAAAGGCCGGTTTCATGGTTCCATCGCCGGGATATCGTCGACTTTCTCAAGAAGGCGAGCCCGTGGTTGTCACATCAAAAGCTTCTACATGAGGAAAGTGAAAAGGAAGTGCGAGAGGCAGTGCAGGATTGTGTGTCTTTGCCTATATGAGGTGAAGAGCAAAAGTTTAAGATGAGGCTCAGGAGAAAAGACACCAAGGACAGGAAGTAGTCAGCCAGGAACAAGAAGCAGTTGAAGAGTTATGGTGCAAAAGATGGGTTGAAGGCTATGGCTTTCAACAGTTTGACACCAGTGGAATCTTCACGAAAGCTTCATGGGTTCGGAAGGCAGCTTCTTTCTATGTTTAGCAGTGGTGATCTACTATGCTTCATTGGAACTTGTGCTTACCACTTGGGTGGAGTGTAAACAGGTTTTTGGGTGCCTATGGATGTATCAGATGAGGCTTAGATGGAAGTAGAGGGACTTAATGAGGTTCTTATTCCCGAGCAGATACTGGCACATAAGGAAAGAAAGGTACAAGGTAAAGTTTCCCGTCGCTATCTTGTGAAGTTTAAAGAACTATTCACTAATGGATGCGAAGAGGATGGAGGAGGGTGACTTAGCAAATTCACCTTAGGTATTGCAACTTTATCTTGATGCCTTTGAGTTGGAGCCGACTGTTGCGACGGCTCATTCAGGTTCAGCAGAGCATGGGTCTGGAGCATCGCCTAATGCTCAAGAGGGGGGTAGCACCTCCACTCCCTAGTTATAGACAGGCTCAGTTTTTCATCTAGAAGTCGCTTGGTGATATCTTTGAATTCACCCAAAGGTACTGAGGCTGACAGTACATCTGCTTATGGGACTTCTATGATATTGTGTACTAGTCACATGAGATAATGCTATTTCTGGAGTTGGTTTCCTTTGGAATGGCATGGTTTGGTTTAGCTTAAAGTCTGCAGAAAGCAACATGAGCTAACACATTCGAGACTCTATGAAGGGCATAAGTCTTGCGAGCAGTCCTAGAGTTGGTTTGGTTCCTGGATATATGGATCGAACTCTATCTATGCATGTATTTATACACTTTCCGAGATATTATGGTATTCTAGTGCCATTGGATCCTCGTACCCTTGGGAATACATGGGGTAATACTCTGGATGTGTCAAGATGAGATGCATGTATGTTGATATGATACATCAAGTACTTTATTATGTTCATCATTGGGTGTGATTCCTGCAGGATAGCCATGAGACGTATGTGGGAAGTACTTAGTGGATGTACTATTTGGATGCATTGAGTGCTTTCATATGCTCATGTTGTACCATCAGTCGTGGTTCCTGCAGGATATCCATGGGTGTAAGGCTTGCGAGCAACCCTTAGACTGTTATTTTGGAGTAGTAAGAGCATATTGTTTGCGAATGCATATATGTGTTATGCATATGTTTGTTATATGTAGAATGATGCATGGTTTTGTTTTTGGCTAACACAGGTTACGTGTTTCCACTTGGTTTTAGACTTTTGCTGCAGGTTCTGAAGGAACAAGCAAGAGTTGTTTGTCACTTCGATGTGACGGTATGGCCTTATTGTACAGGATGATTGTTTCATCACCCAGATGCACTGGAGGGGCATTGCTTTGGTCATATGGGGAATCCTTCTTCATTGGATGCTTACTGTGTTATTGAGTGCAATCGAGGACGCTTACTGTTTTTCAAGAGGGGGGTATGTTACAACCCTGTGTTTTTCCCTCTGGACAACAAGCAGGTGGGCACGGGCACGAGCACGAGCACGGACAGTGTGAACAGGCCTCAGTTGGATATGAAAAGGAAACTCGTTGATGGTGGCCAGCCCAAGTGTGAAAGGGGACAAAAAGGACTTTAAAATTTATAAGGTTTTTAAACCTTTGATGATTTAAAAGCATTATTATTTTTGAGGTATGCGTTTTTGCCATCTGCTTTTGGCGTTTTTGAGAAAAAGCGAATCGTATCTTTGTAAGGTTAAGGGTGGCACATGGCGTATGATATTCCTTGAGCAATCGCGCTGGCACGTGGAATATTCAGGCACATCACCTTGAATTAAGGTCGCCATGTGGAGTTGCCACAGCTGCGCATACGTATGGTACCGGCAGCCGTGCGTGAGAAGGTACAGGCTGCGGGTGCTGCTGTGCATATGGCTACCGGGCTGCTGTACGTGTGGTACAGGCTGTGCATAAGTGTGGTACAGGCTGCGCGTATGTGGTACTGGTGGGCGATGCTGCACGACGCAAGGGTTGTAAAGGCAGGCTGCAGCCAGCAAAGGGGCTACAGACGGGCAGCAACGGGGGCAGCCAGTCGGGCAGCCAGCAACGGGCAGCAACGGACAGGCGTCAGGCAGGAGATTCTCTGCAGCCAGGCGGGTGTCAGGTGGGAGGCTCTCTACGCCAGGTGGTTGCACATGTGGAAGTAGCCAGGCGGGCAGTGTTCTACAGCATGGACCAAAATTCAGAGAACAGTCCTCTCTCTCATCTTCTCTTCGCGAGTAGAGGAGTGCACGGCCGAAGACGGAAGCAGGGGTGGAGACTAGAGATCAGTTTCTCTTTTTTTTTTTTTTTCGTGAAATGGTGTTTTATATTATATGTAAAATGTACATCAGCCACATGGCTCACACAGAACCTATGGCCCCAAACAAAACCCCCACAAAAGATCCTCTAAAGGATCATGACCATGCAAACCTGTACACTAATAAGAAAGCCTCCTAGCCAAATAAGCATCCCAGATAGAAGCATCAAAGATGAGCCAGCCGAGCCGCCGTAGACCATAAGGAAATAACATCTGCATCCAGTAGCTGAGCTGAGAGAAGAGAAGAAAACTGCCAAAGCAGCAAACCGCGGATACATAGAATGTGCCCATGTATTCCAGACAAGGAATCAAAAATGAACCCATTCCGTGTAGTCCAAATATGCCAAAGTCCTGTCCATCTAAGGAAATGGAATATCACAAGGTGGCTGTCTGAAGTAATGACTTGAGGACAAATCCCAAATATCCACTGATGAGCCGAAACAGTAGACCTCTCTACTGCCTCCCAAACGCGAGAGACAAAAGACCAAATCTGACGGGCCACTGGACAACTCATGAACAGATGCATAACTGTTTCAGTGCATGTCGTGCAGAAGAAGCAAGAGGCCAGTGTAATTTTACGACGGCTCAGCTGATCCCGTGTAGGTAACCCTCCCACCAACATCCTCCAAATGAAAACCTTACCTTGGTAAGGGAGTTTAGACTGCCAACCACGCATAAGAGTTTTCTGCCACCATGATTTAGACTTGTGCAATCCCCACACCTTATTGGCCTTGGCTGAAACCCAATCTTTCTCTGATACAAGCTTATGATAGACCTGGTTAGCTGAGAGTGATATCAAGTCACCAGATTTACATAGTGCCCAATCAAGCCAAGGCTGATCTGCAGATGGCCGAGGCAATGGAGTAAAAGGCTCAACTGCATGCATGATGTCAACCCATAGTGGCTGAAATGTCCGAGGAACCCTAAAGTGCTGCCGAATACGACGAAATGAATATGGCCTGTCACGACCAGGTATCACAGCATCTCGGATTCTAACCAAGCCTAGCCTGACCATGCGGTTGAGTCGTATGCGTGAAGCATCTCTGTCTGGCCAAACAATGACACGCGACTCCACAAATGTTTCGAACTGCAAAGAGTTCAAAAGTAGTCTTTCATGACCAAGATCCCACCGAGCCAACAATAGAACTTCATGCCAAGAAAGGAGAATATGCGATAAAATGTGTGATGAGCGAATACGGACAGGATGAGCCGCATTCACAATGTCCCACCATGAAGCCTGCACACGTGTCCGCCCATGTGACAATCCCTCCAACTCAATCAAGTCACGAGCCATGAAAACCCAAGGCTGCTCTTGCAAACACATATCCTGAAAAAGCGCCCACCTACGCGCCACCATATGCAAGCGGACATCCAGTAAAGCAGCCCCACCCATTCTTTTGGGCGTCATAATGTGATTCCAAGCTATCCATGTTTGACCCATAATATTTCCTTGCCTCTTCCACAGCATAAACCGAATGGGAGCAACCAAACGGATGAGAGATTTGTGCGTCCAAGGTAGCAAAGGTAAAAAATAGGAAATCATGCCAAACATAATAACCTGAGCTACCTTAACCCTCACATGCATAGGCCACCCTTGAGCTTTCCAATACACAAATTTATATGAGATCCGAGCAGAAATCCAAGCTAGAAGCGCTTGGGGGTCCACATCCACACCCACCGGATATCCAAGATGACGAACAATGTCTCCTGTATGCACCACACGGCCTTGCCACCCTAATGCCTCAAGATCAAATTCCGTGCATACAATGAGGGCTGATTTTGATGAATTTATTTTCAGCCCAGAAGCCAATCGAAATTATTCCAAGCTTCCATTGCTCGATCTATATTGGCTTTTTCGGCCCTGAGAAACATAAAAGTATCATCCGCAAGGGCTTGAGCAACCAATTGCTTGCCATGAGGGAGATGCAAACCAACCACTTCTGTTGGGAGTTGGACTCACACACTCACACACACAAACCTGCACATTAGGGTTAGGTGCAGGGTAGAGAAGCTCACACACAGAAATGAGAGAGAGAGAGAGAGAGCCAAAAGTGTGGTATCCACAAAATGCAAGTCAACCCTTGCATGTGTGCCACATCCATATAATATAGAACTACAAAATATTATATGTGTCCTTTCACACTTGATGTCCAAGGGGAAAAACCACATGGGAAAAAGTGCCCTTGGTTAAGCCCTGTTCACACATAGCACTACCATAAGTGAGCATATGCCTACAAATCCCCCCTGTAGTGGAAGTGTGAACCTGTACAAGGAAGCAGATCACTCTCTGTATGAGAGTAAGCCCAAAGCTTTGCGGAAAGCTTCAAACTTTTCTCGAGGTAAAGCCTTTGTGAATAGATCTGCAACATTATCCTGTGTAGGGCAATAAGATAAACTGATCTCCCCTGCATGTAGCCTCTCTCTGACATAGTGATAATGAATCTCTATGTGCTTGGTACGTGCATGAAATACTGGATTTCGTGCCACGGCCATAGCACTCTGGCTATCAGTGAGAATGGTGGTGGGTGTCTGCTGACACTCACGAAGATCAGCCAATAGTCTCCTCAACCATACACAATCTACTGTAGCTGTAAAGACTGCCCTATATTCAGCCTCACAAGTAGATGTAGCAACAGTGGGTTGCTTTTTACTCAACCAAGATATGCATGAGCTGCCAAGAAAAAAACAATTCCCACTGGTGGATTGCCTGGTATCGTAATCACCAGCCCAATCTGAATCACTGTATGCATAAAGCTGCAAGCTGCCCCCCCTGGGATAGAACAAACCAAGATCCAGGGTACCCTTAAGATATCGAAAAATGCGTTTGACTGCTTGCCAATGCTTTGTGCCTGGGCTGTGCATGAATTTGCTCAACAAAGACACCCCAAAAGATATGTCTGGCCTCGTGTTACACAAGTAAATGAGGCATCCCACTGCCTGGCTATAAAGGCCGGCCTCAAAAGGCTCTCCAATATCATGCATAGTAAGCCGTACACCTGATTCTACTGGAGTAGAAATGGGCTTACATTCATCCATGTGAAACCTTTTTAGCAAACTTTTTATGTACTTAGTTTGCTGCATAACAATGCCATCATCTGTATGCATAAACTGTATGCCGAGATAGTAGTGTAAAGGCCCCAAATCTGACATATCAAATTCAGCTTTCAAATCAGCTTTGAAATCTGAAATTTGTGCTTTGCTTGTACCTGTAATGAGCATGTCATCTACATACAAGATGACTATGAGAATATCGGCATCGGTTTTCTTCACATACAATGTGCTTTCAGCTGAACTATTCTCAAAACCTTGGCTGGTTAGATGAGCATGTATCTTATCATACCAAGCTCTTGGAGCTTGTTTTAACCCATACAATGCTTTGTGCAACCTGCATACTTTATGTTCCTCACCAGGAACTACAAAACCAATGGGCTGATTTACATATACTTCCTCCTGTAAATCCCCATTCAAGAATGCAATTTTGATATCCAACTGATGCACTTTCCATCCTTTATGGGCAGCCAATGCGGTCATTCTCGAAGTAGGAGCAAAAGTCTCTTCATAATCTATTCCCTTTTTCTGGGAGTAGCCTTTAGCCACAAGTCTTGCTTTGTACCTGTCAATAGTACCATCAGACTTTCTTCATAATCTATTCCCTTTTTCTGGGAGTAGCCTTTAGCCACAAGTCTTGCTTTGTACCTGTCAATAGTACCATCAGACTTTCTTTTGACTTTGTACACCCACTTTGTGCCAATTACATGCTTGCCTTTAGGCAATTCCACAAGATCCCATGTATTATTCTTCATGATAGAAGAAATTTCAGCTTGCAACCAATGCTCATTCTCATGTGCTTCTTCATAAGAAGAAGGCTCTTCTGAATCAAAGAGACCACCCATTGCGAATGCAGACTCCCCACGATGTACATTCAAGGCATGGCTGGAACTAGCCCTTGTTCTACCTGTGAGTGGAGCTGCAAGTTTGCTTTCTTGCAAAGTTTTCAGCAACCATCTTGGCACTGACTTGGCTGTGTCTATGGCTGTTTGCTCTTCCCTGACAAGATCTTCCACTTCTTCGACAGAAGGGGGCTGAATGGCTGGCTGTTCCACATGTTCTACATGTGGATTTTCTTGTGTAGGGGCTGGCTGATCTGAATCCCCCCTAATTGCAATGGGTAAAAGTCCATCAAACATGTCCTGTATGCCTGTATCATTGCTTTTATACAAGCTGACCATGGGCTGTTCTGAATTTTCAGCAAATACGACATCTCTACTCACAAAAATCCTTCGTGTAGTTGGATTATAAAGACGGTATCCTTTGCTTTCATTGCTGTAGCCCACAAAAATGCATTTAATTGCTTTGTCATCAAGCTTTGTTCGGAGTTGTTCTGGCACATGTGCATATGCCAAACACCCAAATGTACGCATATAATCCACTGTTGGCTTTCGGCTATACCAAGCCTCAAATGGTGTTATGGTTTTCAAAGCTTTTGTTGGACACTTGTTCAACACATGAGTTGCACACATTATAGCTTCCATCCAAAATTTGTGAGGCAACTTTTGTGCTTTCACCATGCATCTTGCCATCTCCATGAGAGATCTATTTTTCCTTTCAGCTACACCATTCTGCTGCGGTGTATAAGGCACAGTACATTGGTGTTTGATGCCCTTTTGAAGCATATAATCCTTGAATGCATTTGACATGTATTCTCCACCTCTATCGGAGCGGAGTGTTTGGACTTTACATGCACACATATTTTCAGCCATTGCTACAAAGTGTCGAAAGCATGTAAACACATCTTCTTTCGCTTTCAAAGGGTAAGCCCAAGCAAACCTGGAGTAGTCATCAATGAATGTGACCAAGTAAAGATGCCCCCCTATGGATGGTGTCCGCATTGGACCACATACATCACTATGTATGAGCTGTAATTTACTTTCAGCTCTAACAGCTCCATCTTTGGGGAATGGTTTCCGATGCATCTTTCCCAAAATACACCCCTCACATACATGTCTTGGCGGAGACTCAAGAGGCGGCATATTATCAACCATATGATGCTTCTGCAAAAGCATCAAACTCTGAAAATTTACATGCCCAAAACGAGCATGCCATAGCTCTGCATCATGCATAGCAGGAGTGTGGGCAGCCACTGTATTTGCATTATAAGTGCACTTGTCATAGCTGTCCAGCTTATACAAGCCTTTGTATCGTGTTCCAGAAGTGACTATTTCATAACCCTTTGATGGGTCTTTTACCAAACACTTCCCATCTTCAAATTCAACCTTTAAACCTTGGTCGTTTATGGCTGAGACGGAGAGCAGATTTTTCTTTATCCCTGGAACATACAATACATTTTTCATACATATATTGGCACCATTTGCTGCAATAAGTATGACATTACCAATTCCCTTTACTGGATATGTGGTATGATCTGCACATGATACAGTGCGGCCATTTGAAGCATAAACCAAGTGTTGAAATACATCTTTGCATGAAGTGATGTGGCTCGAAGCACCACTATCAAAATACCATGATGCATTCTGTCTGTCAGATGCAATGCAAGACATATCAGTGTTTGAAGCACCTGGTGTGTCACTAGTGCATGTGACCAAAAAAGTGTACTCTTCTTGGATTACATTAGCTGATTGCTGTGCTTTGTCATCCGAAGAGTCTGCTACTGCATTGCCTGCTTCTTTCTTTTTCTCTTTTGCAATCCTTTTCCTACATTCACTAATGTAGTGTCCAGGCTTATGGCAGTAGTGACATTTTCCCTTCTTTTTGGGCTTGTTTGCATCCCCTTTGTCAGACTTTTCACCACTAGAAGAGGGCTGTCCATGACCAGCCTTGCTAGACTGTTGTCCCCCATGCTTAAAGTTCTTTGCTTTACCCTTATCCTTGGCTGTAAATGCCTTTTCTCCACCACGGTTGCTCGATATGTTTGCTCTTGTTTGTTCTTCCTGTAAGAGTAAACCCACGAGCTCTTCAAAAGTAACGGGATCACCACCTCCTCTCATTGAGAGGTTGAGAGAGGTGTGAAAACCCAAGTAGGAAGGCGGTAAAGAATGTAGAGTGTTGGTGACCATCTGTCTGTCTGGGATAACCTCATCAATGTTGAGCAATTGTTCCTGCAAATCTTTCACTTTGGTGAGATGATCTGCCATCGAGTCACTGAAACCGGCCTCTGATAGAAAACCAGAGTGCGGTAGGAGCAATCACCCGTCCACTTGTAGTCTAGATGAGAAACAAAACACAGATTGGAGCTAGAGTGCCCAAATCTGAAAACACAACGACACCTGTTGGCCCCAAAGCTTGGCGCCCCTTGCGGTATTTCTTTATTCAATTAAAAATAATATGTATGGCTGAGTACAACACAAAGACCAGCCAAGAGTTTACACCTGTAAGTCCAATCTGACGGCCCACAAATCCTTCTCAGCACAGAGGATCTATGCACACAGATCTGTGTCCTCAAGCAACACACTGTGCCTCCCTCTGATCAGCCAAGATCACAAAGCAGGCCAGCCATGGGCATACATCTGGCATAACTCAAGTGCATGATACATCATCTCAGCTCAAACATACATATGCTGTCCAAACTCTGTCTCAACCCTTGTCAATCTGCCATACCCCTCCTCTCACAAGGGGCCAGATAACTCATATCTGCAACAGACATCAAGCAGTAGAAAGAGTGATAGATGAACAAAAACGGAGCTTACCAAATTCAGCTCGTGAAACAGTACTGGAGGAAGCAACAGCACCAATTTGTACTTGCAGGCACTTGTATCCACAACCCTGCTTCACACGTGTGCTTGCACTTGCCTGTATCCTCCTCCTGATGCTCACTCCTATGCTGTCCTTGAAAATACAGATCTGAAAATCAGCACAGTACCCGTCTGTACCGCCTCGGGATACGTGCCAGGAGTTGTACTTGCATAAACAGCCTGCTGTCCACTCCTGTGCCCACCTGAACCTGTGTATTCAGGTCTGTCCAGCCACCTGACAAGCGCCGCCTGAAGCTACAGAATTCAGAAAAGCATGCGTCAGCCATGTCCGTACACTGTACGGCTGTCGTACAGGGCTGTACGGCCTGTGTACTTGCTGGTACAGCCTGTACTGGCCTGTGCGCAAGATTTCCAGCAGCAGATTCTGTGCGCAGCCAGCAACAGAGGAGAAAGAGAGAGAGAGTGTTTGCCCAGTTCTGGCCGTACAGTGCTGTACGGCTGATTCTACTCAGAAAAACAGCAACTGCACACAGCAAAACAGCCGCCTCCTTCTTCCTGTGCTTTTCCACACTAGGATAACATGCGCATGAAAGAAGCTCCTCTTTTGCTACACGATTCCCCAAAAAGGGAAGAGAGAGAGAGAAGAGAGAGAAAACTCCTCCCCAATTTAATCCCTAGGGCCCCAACTTTAATAAGTTCCTAGGGCCACTAAGGCCTAGGGGCAAACTCCAATAAACATTAAAAATTAATGTTTCTAGTTCCCCCCTTCACACCTAGGGTTGTCCACACATCTTAAACACTGTCCGGGCACCCCCCATGTGAATCATAAAATATTCTGACTCTGCAACCACCATGCCCACACTTGTCCTGCTCCATTTTCACAGGGCCATGACATACCCCCCTCTTGAAAGATGGCAAGCGTCCTCGATTGCATTCTGGTGATGCATCAAAATATCCAAAGTGAAATATACAATATGGCAAGATCAGCGTCCCAATCTCTCTGAGCCATACACATGTATCAACATTCACTGCAAACCAATGGCATAGTAATAGTCCAAGTTGTATACCACTGTGAACCATACATATCCACAACAATCTCCATGTGACTAGTACACATATATCATAGAAGTCCCATAAACAGATGTACTGTCAGCCTCAGTACCTTCGGATGAGATAAAATCTGCACCAAGCGACCTCTAGATGTCATCTGAGCCTGTCTGTATCAAGGGAGTGGAGGTGCTACCCCCCTCTTGAGCATCAGGTAATGCTCCAGACCCATGCTCTGCTGAACCTGAATGAGCCACAATAAGAGTCGGCTCTAACTCAAAGGCATCGAGATAAAGCTGCAAAACCTGAGGTGAATATGTTAAGTCACCTTCCTCCATCCACTTCGCATCCATCGGTGAATAGTTCTTAAACTTCACAAGATAACGACGGGAAACTTTACCTCGTACCTTCCTTTCTTTATGTGCCACTATCTGCTCTGGAATCAGAACCTCATCAAGTTCCTCAACTTCCGGCTGAGCCTCATCTGATACATCCTCAGGCACATCCCCACGGAAAGGTCTAAGAAGACTCACGTGAAAAGCATTGTGAATCCTCCAGTGATCCTGTAACTTCAATCGATAGGTTACCTCACCAATCTTTTCCAAAACCTGAAAAGGCCCATAATATCGCATGCTCAACTTAGGGAATAAGCGCTCTTTACCCTTCATCTTCTTGAGTCTAGCCTATTCAAAGCGCAAAAGAACCCAATCACCCAATGCAAACTGTAATTCACGTCTGTGACGGTCTGCGGCTTTCTTTTGCTTCTGCTGAGTTTTCTGGAGGGCCAACTTAACTCTCCGATAAGCTTCATCCAAGCTCTCCACATACTGATCAGCCTCAAAGATCTTATCCTTTGTATGCAAAATGGGCGGAACCTTCTTCCCTCCTTCTACAATCTCAAAAGGCGCCTTGCCTGTCGAGCTATGTACAGTGTTGTTATATGCAAACTCCACCAAAGGAAGATACTTTTCCCATTGTTGCTTGTGCTCTGACACATAACACTTGAGAAGATCCAACACTGTAGAGTTAGCCTCTTCTGACTGACCATCTGTCTGTGGATGAAATGACGATGAAAACTTGAGAGTTGTACCCATGTTGTCAAATAACCCTCTCCAAAACAAACTCGTCATTCGTGGATCACGGTCACTAATGATAGACGTAGGCAAGCCATGATACTTGAAGATGTTCGCCATGAACAACTTCACCATATGATCCACTTTAATTGTCTTCCGCACGGGAATGAAATGAGCCTGCTTACTGAACCTGCATATGATAGTCCAGATGCCATCATTTCCCGTTTGTGTCCGTGGAAGATCAAATACAAAATCCATGGCAATGCTCTCCCAAGGTCTATCCGGAATAGGTAAAGGCTGTAATAACCCTGGGGTCTTCTGACGGTCAAACTTTACCTTCTGACATACGATGCATTGCCTCACAAAGGCATCAACATCTCTTCTCAAGGTTGGCCAATAAAAGAAAGTCTCCACTGCTTTGACCGTGGCGTCAATACCTCTATGACCTGCATACGGTGGAGCATGACTTTCAATCATAACCTTGAGTCGCAATGGCCTGGCAACACACAGTCTGCCATGCATCAATAAAAACCCATCTCTGAGAGTATAATGCTCATGCCGCTGACCCTCAGACATCTGATCATACAACCTTTCAAAGTCCTCATCATGGGCATATTGCTCTTTCATTTCATCAAGCTCATGATGATAAGCAAGTGAAACTGCAGAGACCTGTGGCTTGCGTGACAAAGCATCTGCCACTACATTCTTTTTGCCTTCCACGTGCACAATCTGGAAGTGAAACATTGACAAAAAGTTTGCCCAACGCATATGCTTCTCTGAAAGCTTAGTCTGCGTGAGAAAGTATCGCAAGGTCTGATGATCTGTCTGCACAGTGAAATCAGCCCCAAGCAAGTAGTGTTTCCATGTAGAAAGAGTGTGAATTACAGCCAACATCTCTTTCTCATACACCTGTAAATGCTTCTCAGCATCTTGCAAAACTCTACTCTCATAGGCTATCACATGTCCTTCTTGCATGAGAACCGCACCAATGCTACTTCCACATGCATCACACTGGACAACAAAAGCCTTTCGGAGGTCCGGTAACACCAATACTGGGTCCGAAGTAAGCTTTTCTTTGAGCTTTTTGAATGCTGTAATTTCCCGATCAGCCCATCTAAACGGCGTTGCTTTCTTCGTCAAAGCGTGAAGAGGCGAAGCAATTTCAGCAAAGTGCCGTATGTAACGCCTGTAATAGGAACACAATCCTAGAAAACTGCGTACATCATGCACGGTCCTCAAAGCTGGCCAATTAAGTATTGCTTCCACCTTTGCTGGATCCATACGGACTCCATGACCAGACACAATATGCCCCAAGAAATGTATCTCCTGCAAGAAAAACTCACTCTTCTTGCCATTAACCACCAACCTATGGTTTCTGAGTTCTGCAAACACAATGGCCAAATGCCTTCTATGCTCTTCCTCAGTTCGTGAATGCACAATCATATCATCAAAGAATGTGCCCACAAACTCTCTATGAGACCTGAAAATCCTGTCCATCATTCTGTTAAATGTGGCAGGCGCATTCGTCAAACCAAAGGGCATAACCAAGAACTCATACAACCCAAACGTGGTTCGGAATGCTGTCTTATGCACATCCTCGGGTCTAATGCGTATCTGATGATACCCGCTTTTCAAGTCAATACGACTAAAAACTGTGGAGCCCTGTAAGCGGTCCAAGATGTCATCGATCCTCGGTATGGGGAATCGATTCTTGATGGTATTCTTATTCAGCGCCCTGTAATCTATACACATGCGCCAAGAACCATCCTTCTTCTGCACTAAGAGCACAGGTGAGCAAAAGGGTGATGAGCTAGGCTGAATCAACCCCTTATTCAATAGCTCCTGCACCTGACTCATAATCTCTTCCTGTTGGGCTGCACTAACACGGTAAGGCGGTCTATTCGGTGGAGTACTACCAGGAATCAGATCTATGGCATGATCTTCTGGCCTCTCAGGAGGTAATTCTCCTGGCAATGACTCGGAAAAACAGTCTTGAAACTCACTTAAGAAATCAGCCCTGTCCTTATCTAACATTGACAAATTAGACTTAGACTCATCATCCTGTGCATCCTTTACATAAATCAAATACACGGAAAGATGCCTTTTCATTACTGATGAAATCGCCGAAGCGGATACAATAGGAACAGATTCCCCTTTGAGTTTTACATCCAATACATGCTCTTTCCCTCTATGAGTCAGAGTAATTTTCCTATTGAAAGTATCCACCACCGCATGTACCCTGTGGCACCATGGCATCCCCAACAAAACATCACAGCCATCCAAAGGCATGATGAAGAACTCTTTGCTGTCCACATAACCCTGCAAATGAAGCCGAAGCTTCCCAATAATAGGAGTAACGGGTTCTGCATACCTTGGACAAGCCATATTTGCCTCATGTAACGGCCCCATCTCCTCTGCGCGAATCCCCAATCGGCTAGCCAAATCTGGTGAAATGAAGTTGGCTCTAGCACCTGTGTCAAAGAAGATCAAAGCATTCTGATCTCTCACTTTGCCCCATGCCCTGCACAACTCTGTAGCTTCACCACCTAGCTGCTCTCCCACAAGATCAGGAACTAAGCCTGCAGAAGGCTTTGGTTTCTTTGGCTTGGGCTCTCCTTTATTGTCAGGGTCCTTTTTGGACGTTCTTTTGGGACAATTGAATGACATATGCGCCTCTTCAGTACAGTAAAAACACTTTTGAGCATCTCTCAAAGCCTGTCTTTCCTCAGAAGTCCTTTTGGGCATTGGCAACTTCTTATACTTTGTCTCTGTAGACCATTTAGCATCACGAGAAGCATGCCCAAATTTTTCAGCTTTCTTGCCCAATTTCTTACTGCCTTTAAATCCAGATGAACCACCTGTGAGTAACGCATTAGCTGTCATAGCATTTTCAATCATCTGTGACATGTTCGTTACTCTTGTCTTTATACAGTAATCTCGTACCTCCTTGGGCAGCCCACAACAATACTTCTCAACCTACTCAGATAATGGCACGGCACGATAAGAAGTCACTGGGAGTAGAGCTTCCCAAAACTTCTTGTTATAATCCTCCAAACTATCACACTTTGAAGCATCCAGCTTGTGCCATGCGGTCATAACATCCACCTCAAATGTAGATGTGAGCCATACGGAAGAGAAAACTTGTTTGAATTGGACCCATGTGGTGGGTGCTATGCCCTGCAAAAGAAGAGTAGACCACCACTGCAAAGCATTGCCCTTGAGAAAAGTGGCAGCTTTCCTCACCTTAGAGGACTCTGTGTAATTCCCACCAGAAAAAGCAGCATCAAACTGCTGTAAAAAGGTAAGTGCCTTCAATTTATCCTTGGCCCCACTGAAAGTGTCAAACTTCACTGCAGCTCCCCCTTCCTTGTAATCCTTCGCCTTTCCCATAGGCGTTAGATTATCATATGGAAGTGGTTTCGTGAGATTGCTGCCCCCAACATTCATACCCATCATTGGGTCAACATTTCCCGTTCCCATGCCAGGCATACCATACATTCCAGCCATGTTTCCATACATTCCATTATGCATACCTGGCTGCATGCCACCAAACATATTGCCTTGCATTCCAGGTTGCATGCCTGCAAACATATTTCCAGCCATACCGGACTGCATACCACCATACATATTCCCTTGCATGCCAGGCTGAAAATTGGCTCCAAAAGGCCCATACATACCCATGCCTCCCTGAGGATAACCCCCAGTCATGGATTGGAACACCGAGCCACCACCAAAATAACCTGGATGCATGTTCTGCTGAGGAATAGGTGGCTGTCCATAGAAGGAACTCTGAGAGTTTGCACCATAAGCATGCTGCATATTCGGAAACTGGCCAAAAGATGGTTCCTGTGGGATGGCACCACTATGACCCTGAGGAAGATTCTTCGAACGAACCTTCTTCTTTTTCTGGGGCTCTGTGCGAGATCTCATAAATTCAGCAAATCTCTCGCTCTGTGTGAGCTGCATAAAAGTATCCATAACACCAGCCAAGCGATCTTTGAAGCGAACATCATCATCCTCTTTACTATGCACATCTTCTGACTGTGTTACATCCTCATAAGGCTCAACATCTGCAGCCTGTTCTCCTGAAAAAATATCCTCAGATACATCTCTCTCAGGAGAAGTCTCTTGCTCTTCTCCTTCATGATAGAAGTACTCATCCTCTGTATCAGACATGATTGCTGAATTTTCAGCGATGGCTTTCTTCAAAGCAACCACGAGCTCACCCCCTTCAGAAAGTTGATGATTGGTCCCGGCAACGGAACCTTGAAACCGGCCTGTGATAGAAAACCAGAGTGCGGTAGGAGCAATCACCCGTCCACTTGTAGTCTAGATGAGAAACAAAACACAGATTGGAGCTAGAGTGCCCAAATCTGAAAACACAACGACACCTGTTGGCCCCAAAGCTTGGCGCCCCTTGCGGTATTTCTTTATTCAATTAAAAATAATATGTATGGCTGAGTACAACACAAAGACCAGCCAAGAGTTTACACCTGTAAGTCCAATCTGACGGCCCACAAATCCTTCTCAGCACAGAGGATCTATGCACACAGATCTGTGTCCTCAAGCAACACACTGTGCCTCCCTCTGATCAGCCAAGATCACAAAGCAGGCCAGCCATGGGCATACATCTGGCATAACTCAAGTGCATGATACATCATCTCAACTCAAACATACATATGCTGTCCAAACTCTGTCTCAACCCTTGTCAATCTGCCATACCCCTCCTCTCACAAGGGGCCAGATAACTCATATCTGCAACAGACATCAAGCAGTAGAAAGAGTGATAGATGAACAAAAACGGAGCTTACCAAATTCAGCTCGTGAAACAGTACTGGAGGAAGCAACAGCACCAATTTGTACTTGCAGGCACTTGTATCCACAACCCTGCTTCACACGTGTGCTTGCACTTGCCTGTATCCTCCTCCTGATGCTCACTCCTATGCTGTCCTTGAAAATACAGATCTGAAAATCAGCACAGTACCCGTCTGTACCGCCTCGGGATACGTGCCAGGAGTTGTACTTGCATAAACAGCCTGCTGTCCACTCCTGTGCCCACCTGAACCTGTGTATTCAGGTCTGTCCAGCCACCTGACAAGCGCCGCCTGAAGCTACAGAATTCAGAAAAGCATGCGTCAGCCCTGTCCGTACACTGTACGGCTATCGTACAGGGCTGTACGGCCTGTGTACTTGCTGGTACAGCCTGTACTGGCCTGTGCGCAGGATTTCCAGCAGCAGATTCTGTGCGCAGCCAGCAACAGAGGAGAAAGAGAGAGAGAGTGTTTGCCCAGTTCTGGCCGTACAGTGCTGTACGGCTGATTCTACTCAGAAAAACAGCAACTGCACACAGCAAAACAGCCGCCTCCTTCTTCCTGTGCTTTTCCACGCTAGGATAACATGCGCATGAAAGAAGCTCCTCTTTTGCTACACGATTCCCCAAAAAGGGAAGAGAGAGAGAGAAGAGAGAGAAAACTCCTCCCCAATTTAATCCCTAGGGCCCCAACTTTAATAAGTTCCTAGGGCCACTAAGGCCTAGGGGCAAACTCCAATAAACATTAAAAATTAATGTTTCTAGTTCCCCCCTTCACACCTAGGGTTGTCCACACATCTTAAACACTGTCCGGGCACCCCCCATGTGAATCATAAAATATTCTGACTCTGCAACCACCATGCCCACACTTGTCCTGCTCCATTTTGGCCATGACAGTCACCCTCATCCATAGAAAGAAGATCCAATTGCCTCTTCAAGTAGGCAACTCTTGCCCTTTTGCGTACCTGATACATTGCTTCCAATGTGTCCCATGCAAGCTTCGATGTCTTGCATGAACGAATGTGCGGAATAATAGTCCTTTTCACTAGAGTCCCATCTCTTCTGCTCTTGTGTGGGAGCAGGATCTACATCAGGAGCTCTTTGAGCACCTCCCCTTTGAGGCGTGGCTGGCTGAATGGTATGTGGGCGTGTGTCATCACCACACACGATGCCCCAAAGCCCTTTGGCTACCAGCAAATTACAGATCATAAAACTCCAGAGGGAGTAATTAGATCCATCCAGCTTGTCCTCCTGGGTGAGCACACCAAATACATCTGTAGCATTCTGTGCCATGTCAACAAAATATATCTGCAAGCAAACCAAGCACCAATGTGCACTGCCAGGCAACCAAATGTCCTGAGCAAATGTATGCCTGCAAATCAAAGCAAGTGTAAACCTTTGTGCAAGTTGAGGAGGCTTGGAGCAGACAGTTGAGTAGGGGGAGCCAGCAGAGCTGGAGACTTCAACGATGAGGAAAACTCAAAGCTGCAAATGTTGAGAGTCATTGCAGATGCAGACTTTGGAGGGAGTCGTTGCAGGTGGAGAAGGCAGATGGCTGTGGGCAGCCGACGGGGAGCTTTGGTTGAAGCGTACGGAGCTGATGGCAGTGGCGAAGGCGAGCTGCACCAAGCAGGTAATGAGCTAGTCGCTGGAGTTGGACGGGCGAGCCAGAAGCGGGAGACACAAGCGGCATTGGGAAGGTGCGCCGGCGGCCTTGGACCAGTGCGGGCGCCTGGAGTCACGCCAGTCGAGACGGAGCATAGACGGCTGACGGCGCACAGACGGTGGCCATGGACTAGCGACGGGCAAGCGGAGCCGGAGTCGCTGGTGTCGGAACAGGCGGGAGCCGTCGCTGTCGGGGAACGAAGGCCACGAGTCAGTCGTGGGCTAGCGCGGGTGGAGGATGGAGCATACGGCGAACACTGCGTAGACGGACGGACGTGGCGCCGGAGCCAGACCGTGACGGAGCAGAACGGACGGCGACAGGCCGGAGCGAGAGCGGGAGCCTGGACGGAACGGCGGGGCGCACCTGGGCGTTGACGGAACTGGGCGGCGTCGGCGCTGGGTAGCCGGCTGCAGAGGAAGCGCCGCCGCAAGGCTGGGCGGAGGTGGTGGGCTCCCCACTAGTGCCGCCCGTCTCTGGCGGCTGGAGGGAGGAGCGTGGACGGAAACCTCTGACGGACGGCGACGGAAATTCGCAGTCGACGAAAAAACACAGCGTCGACGGAATTTTGCAGTTTTTTCTGCAGTTTCTGCACAGCCACCACTCCAGGGCCAGCTCCCAGCTCTGATACCAAATGTTGGGAGTTGGACTCACACACTCACACACACAAACCTGCACATTAGGGTTAGGTGCAGGGTAGAGAAGCTCACACACAGAAATGAGAGAGAGAGAGAGAGAGCCAAAAGTGTGGTATCCACAAAATGCAAGTCAACCCTTGCATGTGTGCCACATCCATATAATATAGAACTACAAAATATTATATGTGTCCTTTCACACTTGATGTCCAAGGGGAAAAACCACATGGGAAAAAGTGCCCTTGGTTAAGCCCTGTTCACACATAGCACTACCATAAGTGAGCATATGCCTACAACTTCACCATGCGATGCCATAGCATCTAGGCGAGATAACATAGGATGAGTGGCAATGGCAAAGAAAAGAGGGCTAAGAGGACAGCCCTGCCGGAGAGAACGGGTGAGAGAAATACCGTCCGAAAGTCCTCCATTGAGCATAATCCGCGTGATAGAGCCAGAGCCAAGTAAATGCACCAAATTAGCCATTTTGGGACCAAAGCCCATGGCTGTCATTAACTGAGAAAGGAAAGACCAGCTGACATGATCAAAAGCTTTTTCAAGATCCAGCTGCACCATCACAATCTCTTGCTTCTTTGCCTTGGCATAATCCACTCCAATTTGAACATTAAGAATATTATGCAAAATATTCCTGCCATGCACAAATCCATATTGATATGGATGAACAAGAGTAGGAAGCACCTTCTGCAAGCGATTGGCAAAAATCTTTGTAAAGATTTTATACATAATACCCATAAGTGAGATCGGGCGCCATTGAGCCAAAGAAGTAGGCGAAGGGACTTTGGGCAACAAACGAAGTATGCCCAACTTCCAATCGGCAGGCATATATCCCTCATCCCAAACCCTTTGACAAATAAGCGTCAAAGGCTCTGCAAGCTGATCAGCATGTTTTCGGAAAAACTCATTTGTCAAACCATCCCAACCAGGGCTCTTTCCCATGGGAAGTTTGGAGAGAACAGCTTCCACTTCCCCTTGAGTAACAGGAGCATCAAGCTGAACCGCCACATCAGGGTCAACTTGATATCGTACTTCAGCAAACAATGACTCCCTTGCAGCCAGGACAGCCGGTGAGACATCCTCTCGAGGGGCAAGCAAATCTTCATAAAACCTGATGCAATGCTGAATAACCTCAGAAGGTTGAGTAACAAGGTTGCCTTTGGCATCCATCAGCCTAACAATATTCTCACGCATATGTTTTTGATGCAACTTATCATAGAAGCGATGAGATTGACAGTTAGCATCCCGCAAAGCATCAAGACGTGCAAGTAGTTTAAAGCGAACATATTGTGCTTCCTGCACCCTAGATAGCTCCTTTTTCAGCCATTCTATGGCATCCGTAACTTCAGCATCCATAGAGTCAGTAAACATGAACGCCTGCAAGCCCTTTAAAAGCGACTCAAGGAGGGCCACATGCTGTTTTTGTATAGAGGCATTAGCAAGACCATAATGCCGTGCTAATTTCCGAGTGTTAGTAAGGAACACTGGCCAAGCATGATAATCAGCCATGGACACTCTTGTGGAGAAATGTCGTATCAACTGACGCATATAAACATCAAAAACTTCATGCTCCAAAAAAGTGTGATTTAAGTGCAAAGGCAAGCGTCCCAACAGGCCTTTATATGCATCCACAGGATGATAGACCATTTCAAACAAAAGCGGCCAATGATCTGACAAAACCTGTTGCTGATCAACCATCATAGTAAGAACCTCTGGCAAAAAGAGATCTTGATGTAAAATATACATCCTATCCAATCTAGCATAAGTGCCCCGAAACTGTTGTGAGGCATAAGTGTAACCCCTTTCATCTGAATGCAACCAAGACCACATGTCTTGTTTTAGCGACCTTGCTGCAAAAGCTTCCCACGCCTTTCTCTCCGGGCCATCCATTACAGAATGAGACGACGTGGCTTGCTCCCTGGAGACACACATATTAAAGTCCCCCATCACAAAGCCAGGATGAGAGATTGAAAGAGCACACAAGTCATTCCACAGCAAACGGCGTGCACGAGCATTATTTGGAGCATACACCCCTAACAACCATAAAGGCGTATCATCCCAAACAATCTGTATCACCAGAAATCTTCCATGAACATCTTGAATCACAAGAGAAGGCTGAAACTGCGAACGAACAGCAAACATAACACCTGACTGCGAAGCAGGATGTCCGCTGTAGAAAACATGAAATCCCTTATATACATAGGCTTTGCCAGCCAACTTATGCTGCTTATGTTCAACTGCACACAAAACATCCCAACCATGACAAAAAGTTGTACGCCAAAGCCTGAACTGCTTTTGGCGCGAAGAAATACCCTTTACATTCCATTGTACAATTTTCATAAGCCTTCCCAAAAAAGGAATCAACAAGGCCGTGTACTAGGCCCAGGACAATCTGCCAAATCACGAACCTTTTGAAGCATTGCATTTTTAGACATGGTATTTGTGATCTCAGATTGCCCTTGGAGTTCCCGAGCACGTGTCAAAGGGTAATGACCATCCCATGGCGAGATGACCTCACCCTTCGAACCAAACACAAGAGGCAATTGTTGTTGTGCTTCTTTTGTTAGGCGATTTCTAATAGGATAGCGTTCTACTCTATCCACCCCAAGAGGCCCTGTACCCTGAGAAAGTTGGCCTCCCGGCCTCTCAATCCTGGTCTGTTGCTGGGCACTTGAACCCAAAGGGCGACGAGCATATGTATGTAAGGGCCCCTGATGAGTACGCAAAGGCCCCCGCCAAACAGCATCTGAGAAATCCCCCCGCGGGGCAACAAATCGTGTCTTTTTACCACGTACTTCCACCCATGGCTGCTCAACCTCATTCTGAACATCCACATGTACATCCATGTGTTGGGCATCATGTGAAGGAGCATCATGCTCATCTTCCACGGGCAACTGCCCATCAAGGATATCCTTTGTAGCAGCAACTTGTTCTTTCTTAGGACATTCGGAGACAAAGTGGCCCATCTCACCACATTTGAAACAGTGGCCAGCAAATGTATTCCACCTCAATTCATACATTAAAGGTTGCAGCCCAGCCATATTGACACGCAAATGTGTCGGCCTAGGTCTCCCAGTATTCCACAACATGCATAGACGATTTCGGTTTCTAGATGTCATTCGAGGCACCACCAAGACATCACCGATACCTCGCATGAGACTTGGTAAAACACGCCAAAACATTGGTGGGAATTGTTTCACTTCAACCCAAACTGGGCAAGCCTGGCGCAACATATCTTGGTACTCTGCCATAGGCTTCCACGGAACCACATGAACCAACTGCCCATCCAAAAAAAGTGGCACCTGCTCCAAGACTGCCCTACGGGCTTCCGAAGTGCGAAAAAGTATTTCATAAAAGCCTCTCGGACCATCGTAAATCTCCTCAAGTGCCTCAGGCGACACCAAGCGGCCCAGCCATGCTCTAAGACGAGGCAGCAATGGAATACGCCCAGTAAAGAAAAAGATAGCAGCACGATCATGAAAATCTGCTAGCTGTTGTAGCAACAAAGGAGTCTCCATGCATACATCAGCCACACCACTATTATCCACTACAGCCATTTGCACGCTATTTGCCTTCACATATTCTTGCAGAAGCTCACCAGTGATCTGCAGCAAACGTGCAAACTCCGGAGAAGGTGCTCCAACATTCACCGGAGTATAGCTTACATCAACATCAAGCCTTTGACGTTTTTGTTGCTCTGAGGCATCTGAAGCATAACCCACATCCTTCTCGATCATCTCCTCAATAAGATCCATGTTAAGGCTATTGGCAGCCATGTCGCCAACAGCAGCAGCCGGGTCATCCAAATCCATGTACAAAAGCAAAGAAAACTCGTTCTCTCAAACCCAAATTCAGCACCTGCTGCAGTGCTCGCTGGAAACTCTTCTGTACCTGCAGTACCTGCTGAAACCCTACTGTACTTGCAGTACTAGCTGGAAACTCTTCTGTACCACCTGCTGAAACCCTACTGTACCTGCAAGTCACCTGCTAGAAACCCTACTGTACCTACAGTACCGGCAACTGGAAACTCTTCTGTACCTGCAGTACTTGCGGAAACTATTGCACCTCGAAGAACCCCTACTGTACTGCAGCACCTGGTGGAAACCCTACTGAACCTGCAGTACTTGCTAGAAACCCTAGTGTACCTGCTGTATTTACAGTAATACCTCTTGTTGCAAGCAGCTCCACTGATAACGAAAGGCGGTGTGTTGTCTTCTCTTCTTCTTCCAGTGTTTGAGAGACGCGCACTGTTTGGAGCGAGCTTTGACAAGAGCGAGCGCCAGGGCGAGCCTCAGGTCGGAGGAAGGGGGAGACGCCATCGCTCTTCCGGATGTTCGAATTCTTCCATCGGTTCTAATTTTTAGAGGGAAAATATAGAGAGATCAGTTTCTCTCTCTCTCTCTCTCTCTCTCTCTCTCTCTCTCTCTCTCTCTCTCTCTCTCTCTCTCTCTCTCTCTCTCTCTCTCTCTCTCTCTATATATATATATATATATATATATATATATATATATGGATTACACGCCCTGGTGCGTGGATATTGTTCTCTCTCTCATCATGGATTGCAGGCCTTGTTCACGAGATTGGGATACAGAGGATCAGGCTACAGATGCACAGGATGATGTTCTTGGAAGAGATGTGTTATTGCTCTTCATCTTGGACTTATGTGTATTTAGGGATTGCTTGACACGTCCTCTATCTTTCTCTCTCTAGGTCTTGGCAACCGTGCTTGGATGGTTTATCTGTCATGGAAACAGGACATTGGTTTTCGAGAGGAAACATGACTATGGTATCGAGGAAACAGGCCTATGGTTTATGGATACAGGTCTATGGTTTATCAGATACAGGTCTTTGGTTTCAGATGGCAAAACATGTCTCTGGATTCATGTGAACAAGTTCTAGTTTTCTCGAGGTTATATGCAAGCTGTGACTATAGAAAGGACATGTGGTTTGGTACAGCCCTACTGCTGTTTGGGAAAGGGTTGTGGGATCCATGGTAGAGATGGAGAAGACCTTTTCAAGCACGGAGGTGCCATACAGGTGTGCCTTCTCTATGGAATGCTTTGCCGTATTAGCGAGAGTTCTTATGTGGAAGTCCTGGGTGAAAGCTATAAGGAATCCTATTGATGGAGGATTCTACAAGTTGTACTTTGTACTCAAATTTTGTTCAAGTAAAGAAATACCGCAAGGGGCGCCACTGCGTTTTGGGGCCAATCGGTGTCCTTGTACTATTTGCAGGAGCACTCTAGCTCCCCTGTTTGTTTTCCTTTTCCAGGTTCCCATGGGTGATAAAGTGGTTTTGTGTGCGAGTGTTTGTTCCACCACCCGTTAGATTTCTAAAGGCCAGTTTCAAATGATCCCCTAAATGCTGACTTAAATCAAGGATTAATGCCGTTCATGATGAGGATTAGCCATGGCACAGGCGTACACGTGACATCATGAAACTCCGAGAACATCACCCCCCTCTATGCACACTCCCTCTTATCATATCCCCCATCAGCTATCTCTACCCCCGCCACGAGATCCCCGCCCCACCACGTCCACCTTCATCACAAAGGGCATGGTCCTCAAGGCCATCCGTACACTATGTAATAGGCGGCGGGCCCAAGATCCCAAGGGACTCACTATCGATGATACTCTAGCACCCCTACTAGCATACATGTTCCCCTCTTGGTCTGCTAACACCATCGCCCCCGTCAAAGCCACAGATCCACTTGATCCTAATAACACAGGACAATCATGATTGGCCACACATTGGCCAAACTCTATGGATCGGTGCTAGAGGCAGAGCACGACATCAGAGTGTTTACTGCTGCTTTGTGGATTTCCGCAAAGCTTTTGATACTGTACCCCGAGCCTTCCTCCTGCAGTGTATACACAGATAGGAATACCATCTGACATGGTTTGAAGCATCATTGCCCTCTATGAGTCAGTCACCAAACGAGTGAGAGCTCCAAGAGGTACATCACAAGAGATTTCCAGCACTATTGGGGTGAAACAAGGCTGCCCTCTATCACCCACTCTTTTTGGCATCTACATTGATAAGATCTCGAACTTCATTGCCAAATCAGGCGGGGCTGGTCCCACAATGGCAGGCATATTGGTCCGCCTACTACTTTATGCAGATGACATCGTCCTGCTTTCAGATTCAGCCGAGGGGCTTCAGAGACATTTGGATGCCTTGCAAGATCTTTGCACTCAACGGAACCTCACCATTAACCTTGGTAAAACCAAGGTAATGGTCTTCAATACCTCCAGCCCCTTCACATCCAAATTGAGCTTCAATACAAAGAGGATCATGTGGAGACTGTCTCATCCTATGTCTACCTTGGTGTCACTTTCAGTGGCCCACCCTTCACCATGGTTATGCCAGAGTGACACAGGGATATGCAGCCTTGAGCTTAGAGGCAATGCTTCGAGCCTCCAAGCACATTTCCAAGAGCCCAAGAAGGGTTGGCTTTTTGACACCCTCATCATCATCAGCTCCAGATCCAGGTCCCAGGACATGCTCCATCACCATCGAGCTACCTTTCCACGTGACATAGCTGAGGGAGACCTCTCAGCCATACTCATTAGCCCCATGCTTGATATTTTGGAGAGTGGTGTACCATCTATTCAGGGCTGATGCTCCTCTCATGTTTCATGTTTCATGAAACCTGGTATACCATGATGAGATCTCCATGGACAGTTCCGTATCACTCTAGTGAGATAGTTTTGATTTGTTCTATTTTATTTTTTGTTCCATGATGAGATATGCCATGCACATTATTGTATCACTTTGGCTCATAGGCCCATTGGGTCTTTAGTCGATGCTTAATATATTTTTCTTTCTTTCTTTCTCTCACACTCATTCCCCTCCTACTCTACCGGATGACATTGAGCTCATATGAAATTCAGCCGAGGGGCTTTAGAAACACATAGATGCTCTACACGTTTTCTGTACACAGCGAGATCTCACTGTTAACCTTGGTAATGTTGAGAGAGCGAGAGTGCGCACAAAATGGTCCAGCTGGCCAGCTTCCCACAGGGCCCATCCATCCCTGAACCCACTCACCTGTAAAGGGTTGTGGAGGGATGTGGGAGGCCTAAGGGTCTTTTGACCCTTATACTAAGGGTTTTCCAACCCTTATACAACATGCAGGATAATACCCAGTCCACATGGCAGCAAGAGGAGACGGCTCTTCCAACACCTCCCCTGGCCTCGAACTCGGCTACACGGCAATCACGACAAAGGCTACACAACAATGTACGATGGCTTGACTCAGAGGCACAGCAACGGCTTAGACTCAGAGGCGACAATGGCTTGGCTCATGGCAGCAACTTGGTCAAAGGCCATGGCGACTTGGTCAAAGGCCATGGCGAGCTTGGGCACAGAGGCTTTAGGAAGAGCTTCGCTTGGCTCAGCCCAGCAGCGTGTACACACAAGGCAGGAGCAGGCGATGAGCAGAGCAAGGCGAGGAGAGGGACCCGCTCTAACACCATGTTGAGAGAGCGAGAGTGTGCACGAAATGGCCAGCCGGCCAGCCTCCCACAAGGCCCACCATCCCTCAACCCACTCACCCGTAAAGGGTTGTGGAGGGATAAGTGAGGCCTAAGGGTCCTTATACTAAGGGTTTTCCTTGTTAGAATGCATAGCGAAAATGAAGACACCTGCTGTAGAGAGCAAACGTAGATGAAAGAGAGAGAGAAGCTATGTAACTCTGCTATATACACATAAGAAAATCCCGGAGTACAACTGGAGAGTGGGGGGGCCAAGGGGCCACTTTATATGGCCCCAAGCTGCTGGTCGGCCAGTCTAAAACAGGCCGACAGCAGCATGCAATCACGACCAGCACCTGGAATGCTCACGACCAGCAAAAGCCCTGGTCGGCCAGGTGCCTGCAGTCGGCCAGATCTGTTGAAGACCAATCGGGTAGCAACTCTCAGTCGACCAGCAAAAGAAGACAGCCGACAGCCCTCCACACCTCAGAAAAAAATGGGAAAAATACATGGAAGTGAGAAAAAATGGGGAAACACCAAAAACGGGCGGGCACACCCACAACAGAGGCCCTCGTGTAGTATACAAACAGGAGATGACTGCTAACACCCCCTCTCAGCTCCTGGATGTGGAACCAACCCCAGTGAGCTAGAGTGCCGCCGGAGCTGTAACATACGGAAGCTTCGGGGGGGATCGATAACTTCAATGCTCAAAAATCAGTAAACATTTCACGACGAGAATAACGCACAAAACTGAATATAGATGTGCAGAAAAAAGCGAGAGGGGGAGAGAGAGAGAGAGAGAGAGAGAGGGAGAAGAGGACATAGTATTGGGTCCCGAATACCCTCTATAGGGCCCCCACCACGAATGGTGTACTTGCTTTTATTAGAATGATGCAAAATCTGAAATAAAAGACTGAACCTGAACCTTCTTGGCTGAGACAGATCTCTGCCCTTGACCTTCAATCCTTCACCCTTGCGTTAGCTCCTCCCTTGGCTGTCCTGGCCCTTGAGTAGCTGCAGCACCTTGTGAATTATGAGATAGATTGGACTAGATTTATGCCTTGGGTTTATATACCCCCTTCCTAGACCTAGTCGGCTGGCCACATTGGAGTCGGTTTGCTGAAGACACTCACGACCAGCAAAATTAGCATTTAATGCTAAAAAAAACCCAACGTTTCACACTATACCCTGGCCAGCCCCTTCTGATCTGGCCTGGCTGCCCTGTGGGCTGCTGTCCAGGCCTGCACAGGCTACTTGGCAGCCCCTGGGCACTGGCCGACTGGTTGCTGGGCAGCCCTTTGGCCTGGCCGCCTGGCTGGTGGCCGCCTGGCTGGGCTGGCCCATAGGCCCTGTCCGCTGCCTGGCCAGGCCCCTTGGGCTGGCCAACAGCCTGCCCAGCCCAAAGCTAGGGCAAGTGGCACATCATGGGGCCCTCCTGGCCCCTTGGGGTGGTTCTAAACCTCCCCATGCCCACTTAGGCTTGGCTCTGAGGGGCAGCCCTATGGGCTGGCCCCTATTCTACACGCAAACCCACGAGTCTACACAGTCATCTGACATTTGGTCACAGACCAAACACACAGAGCAACTAACATCATTCCAGAGGGAGACTCGCAGCACGGACTGTCACTGCTTCATGTGCAGAACAATGCACACCTGACCTTGGACGCATGTGCAGGACAATGCACACCTGACCTCGGACGCATGGAGTAGAACCCTGGCTGACTCCTCCCGGACTAGGCTCACATGGGACGAGTTTTCCACTCCAGGTCCTACACCTTCTTGTTCATATATGTCTACGTGGCATCCAACTGCAGGATGCATGTGACATCCCCTTCTGCTTAACTTGACGGAAGCTGCATAGCCTCCAAATAGTCCGTCAATAAAGCCGGATAGTCGTCGAAGAAGTCTTTGTCAAGCCATACCGCTTCGTGGGTCCCTCGGTTCTGAAACTTTGTGAGGAACTGTCTTTGTCTTCGGCCTGAGCCATGCTTGAAGCGGTGCAAAAGGATCTGTTCTATAACCATCACTTTAACTTCATCAATGATATCTGGTTCCGCTTCGTCTCACTTCTAAAGGAATCGGACCTGCATATGGTTTTAACCAACTAACATGGAGCACATCGTGCATAGTCCAGCTCGGAGGTAGCTTCAACTTCATTGAAACCTCGTTAATCTTTCTCTGGATGGTAAAAGGTCCGAAGCTCTTGAATGACAACTTTGGGCATCACTTGCCCACCTGTTTCAACCTTTGCTTCATGATCCGAAGATAAACCCAATCACCTTCCAAAAACTTCATATTCTTCGGTCTTTGTTGGCCTATCGAGTGTCGGCCTCCTGCGCCTTAGCCAACCTGTCTTTTGCCGACTCCAAAATCTCCTAGTAAGACTCCGTCGATTTGTTCGCTTCAGGTACTAAAGACAAGGTTCTGGTCAACAGCGACTGGAGTGGTCTTCCAAACGCTGCTTCATATGGAGTCCTGCCAATAGCTGAAGAAAAAGAATCATTCAAAATAGCTTGAACTAAAGGCAAATATGATTCCCACTTTACCTTGTTGATCGTGGACATAACACTTCAACACATCAAAGGCCAACTAGTTGTAGATTTCTATCTGGCCGTCCATCTGTGAGAGAAATGCATTGGAAAAAATCAATTTAGTACCGAAGTTATCAAACAATGCCCTCCAAAAATGACTGGTAAATTTGGCATCTCGATCTGACACTATGGTCCTAGGGATCCCGCCAATCGGGTGCCAATGCCGAATGAACAAATGGGCAACATCTTCGACGATCACATTGGCCCTACATGGAATAAGCATAACAAATTTGCTAAATCCATCAACTATAGTCAAGCACTGAGTATTACGCTTACCCGGACTGGGAGATAGATTCGTGACAAAATCCATCAATATATCTTGGAAAGGTCCCTTAGAAAGTGGTAAGGGCTGTAACAACCCTATCTTCTTCCCACAAGGAGCTTTCACCTTTTGACAAATATCACATTGTTGCACATATGCAAACACATCTCGCCTCATCTTTGGCCAATAATATTGCCATTCTAACTTCTCCAAAGTTGAATTCATGCCCTTATGACCACAAGTAATGGCGTCATGGGCGTCATGGAGAAGAATTGTCCTGAACGACTTCACATAGTCAGTCTTTGTAGAAAAGCCAACCATCGCGTATCAAAAAGTGGCATAGTCTTGTGGCATCCAATGCCTATTCCCACCGTGTACCGAATTCCTCGGAATCCGCGTATGTGTGCTTCATGTCGTCTAGTCCCGTACCAACAAGGTCAAGTCTAGTGGTCTGAATCAAAGTCCCCTGTCCCTTCCGGCTCAAAGTATCAACCACTGAGTTGGCCTTTCTTGGAAGATACTCAATCATACCACCAAATTGCTGGAATATCTCGCTCCAGCAATGCTGTTAGTCACTCCACTGTGCACTTGGCATTGTCTAAATCCAGCGTAATGCCTGATGGTCTGTGGGAACCTCGAAGTCACGGCCATTAAGAAAATGTTTCCAATGTTTCAAGGCATGAATCACTGCGAGGAGTTCCCGATCGTAGACTGAGTAATTCTTTTCCGTAGGTAGTAACTTACGAGACATGTAAGCTATTGAATGGCCATTCTGTTGTAATACACCTCCAATTGCGATGTTACTCGAATCGGTGATCACTTGGAACGGCTAGTCCCATGAGGCAAGCGCTAGACAAGGCGCTTCTAACAAAGCCACCTTGAGGTTCTTGAATGTCTCCAGCGCTCGTGGAGTCATTCAAATCTATTGCCTTTTAGTCTTGACACCTTTTGACAGATTGGTGAGATCCACCGAGAGGTCAGAAAACTTGTCTATGTGGGTAGAGTATGCCTGGCATATACCCATAAAGGATCTGATGTCATAAGCAGTCTGTGGTAATTCCCAATTAACAATCTCGGCCACCTTGGCCGGATCAAGTCGAATGCCTTCCACACTAATTATATATCCAAGGTAATGAACCTCGAACAAATAAAATTCCGACTTCTACTTATTGACGTAGAGCTCGTTGCTTTCCAGCAACTTCAAGACTTTCTCCACATCAATGTCATGCTGCTCAACCGTAGCTGAAAATACCAGTATATCGTCCAGAAATATCAACACACACTTTCCAATCAATTCCCAGAACACCCACATCATCATGCGGTTGAATGTGGCTGGGGCGTTCGTCAAGCCAAAAGGCATGACCACAAATTCATAGTGGACACGTTCCGTATGGAAGGCTGTCTTAGGGATGTCCCCTCAACAATCCTCACCTAGTGGTACCCACTCTTCAAATCGAGTTTCAAGAACACCTTAGCCCCATTCAGCCTCTCGAGAATATAGTCTATTCAAGGCATCAAGAATCTACTTTTGATAGTCAACTTATTGAGTGCACGATTAATCGACACACAATCGAGAAGACCCATCTTTCTTCTTGACAAACCGGATCGGTGCTGCAAATGGCGACACGTTGGGACAGATGAAGCCAGATTGCAACAATTCTTGGAGTTAGCAGTCCAACTAAGGCGATATGGAAACTTGCTCGGGGGTTTCGAGCCTGGAAGGAGGTCGATCTTGTGGTCCTCCGGTATGGACGGGGAGAGCTCGGGAGGAAGATTGTCCCGAAGAAAAATCTTCTGGAACTTTTCATGGAGGGCCAAATACTTCTCAGAAGCACTGGCCACCGTCTGGGCAATCTGGATGTAAATCATCGCACAATGTGCGCCTTTCCTGATTGCTCGTTTAGCCTACAAGTGGCCGATGAGTGGAAAGTTTGGGATACCTGGCTCACATTTAATGGTCACTAGGGCATTGAACACATTCCGGCTA
This sequence comes from Cibotium barometz, assembly GCF_041138505.1. Lineage (NCBI taxonomy): Eukaryota > Viridiplantae > Streptophyta > Polypodiopsida > Cyatheales > Cibotiaceae > Cibotium > Cibotium barometz. The sequence continues at coordinate 68,401,998 of NC_141046.1, forward strand.
ATCTGGAAAGTGTGCTTGTCCCACTTGACATCAGGAAGGAACTTGTGAAACCACTGAATGCCCATGTCTGCTCCTACAAGAGGGGCAACCATAAAATCACGCACAAACTCTATGCCCTGAATAATTAATTTAGCACCTACAGCTTCGTACTTGACGCTCGTCATCATGCTTGTGCTAAAACCCTCAACTTGCTTGTCCACCGAAGTCAAGACGAAACAGGCACACCGAGCGCTCTGTTCCGTGACCACGTCCTCCGTGCTGCCGCAGTCAAACAAGACGACGACTCTCTGGCCACCTATGTAGCCAAAGGTCTTGGGCAATTCGTTGCACTCATACTCCTGGTCATGGGCACCCTTTTGCTTATCTTCGAGCTCCCGACTAATGATTGCTTCCAACCGAAGCATTGGGAACCGAAGAACTAGGGACAACCACTGGGGTCTGTGTGGGAGCTGGGCTCACCACTGAAGCCGTGGAGGCTGAGGCAGCGCCGCAGCGGTCTTTGGAGCAGTAGTCTTCTTAGGACACTCCCGAGAAGTATGTCCTTTTGTATGACAAAAGAAACACCTACTTGCCACCAGTCTTGCCTGCCTCCGCTTTCTAGTCTGGAGTAAGCTTGTGCGCATTTCTCGAGTTCTTGGAGCCAAAGACTCCAATGCTTTGTCCTAAGAAAGATCCCGTCTGGTTTTGGACTTTTTCCCTCGAGATGTTAGCCTTGGGAGTAGCCGGCTGGGAAGTCTTGGGCTTTCCGCCATTGTACTTCATTTCAACACTCTGTGCAAGCAAGAGTGCGTCTTCGAAGATGACTAGCCTAAACATACGCACCTCCCACTAGATTTGCATGTCAAGGCCATAAAGGAATCGCCCTTTCTTGTCCGTATCAGATAAGCCCAATTGCAAACGTAAGTTTTAAATTTTATTGGCAAGCTGAAGGACTGGTTGCACGTTCTGATGCGCTCCCCTAAACTCGTCTTCAAGTCGCTGAAGGTAATGGGGCGGTAGAAACCGCTACTTAAGGTCGCGGACGAACTCGTCCCAAACATAAGCTGCCATACCTAATCTGGTGTGGGCATGAGCCCACTGGGTTCACCAAGGAATGGTCTCACCTTCCAAGTACCAACTAGCTAAGATCACCCTGTCAATATCACTTTTTCGAACTGCGGCAAAGTAAGCTTCAAATTGATGCAACCATGAATAAAGAGTTGTGGGGTCGAGTTTACCATGTCGATTTGAGGAAGCCGCTGGTGTCAGTCTTGCGTCCAAAGCTGCAAGGTATCGCTCATGTTCCACGCGTCGCATGGCGTCATCTTCACGTTGTCGAATCTCCAATGCACGCATCTGCAACTCAAGCATTGAACTCGACTGCGGTTGTGACCCTTCGAAGGGGTCCCTGTGTAGAGGATCTGGAATCTAGGAAATGGAAGAAGAGGGAGGAGGAGACGGAAAACGCGGAGCTGGAGAACAGGTGCGCTCTTCGAGAACCAATATCTGCGCCTTCTGCTCTTCCAACTTGGTACTCTGGTCTGAATTGCTCGCATTCGCCGAGTTCGATGCTTGAGTTGCAGATGCGTGCATTGGAGACGGAATCTAGGAAACAGAAGGTAAGGGAGGAGGAGACGGAAAACGCGGAGCTGGAGAACGGGTGCGCTCTTCCAGAGCCAATATTTGCGCCTTTTGCTCTTCCAACTTGGTACTCTAGTCTGCGATTGCTCGCATCACCTGTTGGAACATCTCTTGTACACTCATGCCTGATGCTCTAGCTGGACTGCCTGGTGCACTTCGGTCCCAAGGTTCTTGGTCTCTCTCGCCGTCATAGCTCGCCATAGCAATCTGACCATCCACTATGTGTGGGAGACTTCCGGAGGCTGAAACCAACCGTCCTTCGAGGGACAGGAGTCACTCTGAAAGGGGTGGTCCACCGGAGTCTGAAAACCAACCACACGAGCGAGAAAAAATTTATGGTTTCTTGCTGAATCATTACACTTGAAGTAGGCTCTAATACCACTGTAACATGCGGAAGCTTCGGGGGAGATCGGTAACTTCAATGCTTAGAAATCCGCACACGTTTCACGACAAGAATAATGCACAAAACTGAATATAGATGTGCAGAAAAAAGAGAGAGAAAGAGAGAGGGAGAAGAGGACACAATACTGGGTCCCGAATACCCTCTGTAGGGCCCCCACCACGAATGGTGTATTTGCTTTTATTAGAATGATGTGAAATCTGAAATAAAAGACTGAACCTGAACCTTCTTGGCTGAGATAGATCTCTGCCCTTGGCTTTCAATCCTTCACCCTTGCGTTAGCTCCTCCCTTGGCTGTCCTGGCCCTTGAGTAGCTGCAGCACCTTGTGAATTATGAGATACATTGGACTAAATTTATGCCTTGGGTTTATATACCCCCTTCCTAAAAACCCAACGTTCTACACTATACCCTGGCCGGCCCCTTCTGATCTGGCCTGGTTGCCCTGTGGGCTGCTGTCCAGGCCTGCGCAGGCTACTGGGCAGCCCCTGGGCACTGGCCGACTGGCTGCTGGGCAGCCCTTTGGCCTGGCCGCCTGGCTGGGCTGGCCCATAGGCCCTGTCGGCTGCCTGGCCAGGCCGCTTGGGCTGGCCAACAGCCTGCCCAGCCCAAAGCTAGGGCAAGTGGCACATCATGGGGCCCTCCTGGCCCCTTTGGGGTGGTTCTAAACCTCCCCATGCCCACTCAAGCTTCGCTTTGGGGTAGCCCTATGGGCTGGCCCCTATTCTACATGCAAACCTACACGTCTACATAGTCGTCTGACATCTGGTCGTCGCAGACCAAACACATAGAGCAATTGACATCATTCCTGATGGAGACTCACAGCGCGGACTGGCACTGCTTCATGTGCAGGACAATGCACACCTGACCTTGGACGCATGTGCAGGACAATGCACACCTGACCTCGGACGCATGGAGTAGAACCCTGGCTGACTCGTCCCGGACTGGGCTCACATGGGACCAATTTTCCACTCTAGGTCCTGCACCTTCTTGTTCAGATATGTCTACATGGCATACAAGTGCGGGATGCACGTGACACGAGCATAGCCTAAGGTAGAGACTTCGTGAAGAGGTCCGCCGCATTGTCCTCCGTCGAACAATAAAGAAGCAAGATGTCACCAACCAAGATCTTCTCACGAACAAAGTGATATTGTATCTCTATGTGCTTGGTCCGGGCATGGAAGACCAGGTTCCGAGCAATAGCGATACAGCTCAAGTTATCACACTGGATGACCGTGGGCTCCTTCTGTGGAAATCCAATCTCGCCAAGCAACCTCCGCAGCCACACAACCTCACAAGCAGCACCACAAGCAGCCCAATACGCTACCGTTGTAGATGACAAGGCAATAATCGGCTGCCTCTTGCTCCTCCATGAAACAGCTCCTGAGCCGAGTGAAACCGTAGCCTGATGTAGATCTCCTTGTGTCTGGATCTCCTCCCCAATCTGAGTCACTCCAGCCTTGGAGTCAGACTCGGTCCTTCGTTTCACCTCCAGTGTCGTAGAAGAGTCCAAGATCCTTCGTAACCTGCAGATACCGCAAGATCCGCAATCCTGCGTCCCAATGAGACTTCAAAGGCGTCTGCATGAACGAGCTCAATAGCCCCACAAGAAAGCTCAAGTCCAATCTGGTGTTCAGCAACCAAATCAATGAACCAACCAGCTTCCGATACAGTAAGGCATCAACCGGCTCACAAGGATCATTCACTGTAAGCTTCATGTTCGAGTATCGGTGACATGATAGGCTTGCAGTTCTCCATCCCAAAGACCTCAAGCAACTCATGGACATACCGCTGCTAAGAGACAAAGAACCCCCTCTGGGTCTGCCAGATCTCCAATCCCAAGAAGAAGTGGAGTATGCCTAAATCGGTCATCTCAAACTCCTTTGACAAGGCAGCCTTCGTCACTGCAATGTGCTCCACATGACTGCCAGTGAGAATGAGGTCATCCACATAAAGGATGATCAACGTGATCATGCCGCATTATCGAAAGAGATATAAGTTAGCCTCAATCAGCTAGCAAAAGAAGACAACCAACAGCCCTCCACACTTCAGAAAAAAATGGGAAAAATACATGAAAGTGAGGAAAAATGGAGAACCACCAAAAACGGGCGGGCACACCCACAACAGAGGCCTTGGTGTAATATATAGACAGGAGATGACTGCTAACATTTCCAACCCTTATACATGTGGGATAATACCCAGTCCATGTGGCAACAAGAGGAGACAGCTCTTCCAACAGGTAAAACCAAGGTCATGGTTTTTGACACCTCCCGCCCATACACATCCAGATGCACTTCACGTATAGGGGAGCCCCGGTGGAGATTGTCTCATCATATGTGTACCTCGGAGCTACTTTTAGTGGCCCCCGCTTTACCATGACCACAGCAACACATAGGGATATGCAGCTTTAGTCCTACTTGAGAGGCAGTGCTTCCAGGCCCATTTCCAAGAGCCCATGATGAAGGGTTGGCTCTTTGACACCCTTGTCACACCAACCTTGATGTATAAAAGCTTTCTGGGGACCAGATCTATCAAAGCAAGATTGGTAACATGTGGAGAGGCCCCAAGTCATGATATTCTATTGCAAGATTTGCAACAAACCATCGGTCCCACATGAGATCATTCAGGCAAAGTTCGTTGCAGTCCCAATGGTGGTTGGACGCACTTTTTCAAACACTCACCTACCTCAATTGCATCAGCATGATAAGCCCCCACAGTGACACTGGAGCATGGTACGCCCGAGTTTCCACCTGGTTGTTAGGACACGGGCTCTAGATGGACCGCCTCCCACCTCTTCAGTATAGCTTGGGCTCCCCTTTTCTCCAGCTCCCCCTATGAGAATGTCAACCAAACTATCCGGTTCGACCTCGTGATTGGCCACCTGCAAGTATCCTCCTACCCCCTACAAGTGGAGAAAGGGCGGGCAAAGCGCATTTTCAAAGACAGAGAGCTCATACGGAGACCTCGGGAGGAGAGGATCTGTTGATTATGCAACACAGGGATCGAGACAGAGGAGAACTATACCTGTCACTGCACAGTGTGCTATGAGATCTGCATGAGGTACCACACTCTCTTCGGTGAGGGTTTTGGCCCATTATCCAGGATCATAGACTTCCTGGACCAGTGCTACCTAGGACTCTTCCTACTTAAGCTTTGCAAACACAGAGATACACTCCTAAGAGAGTGACGGATGACCCACCACCCCTCTGTCCTCACCAGCCGACCATCACCAGTTTCTTTCGACCAAGGCCAAGGATATCGGCGTAGTGGACCCCACGGGTCCACCACACAATACCTCAACTCCACCTCGTCTCAACCTCATCTCAAGGAGTCACTTTGGAATGGGCTTGCGTGCTCTGACGCACCCGATGTCCCCAGCCCATGTGACACCAACCACGTCCCATCAGCCCCAAATCCAAGACATGCTCCACCACCATCACACCACCTTCCCACATACCATGACAGAAGGGAATCTCTCGGCCATACTCAGTAACCCCGTGCTCGACATACTTGAGAGAGGTGTACCCTCTTCAGGAGGATGATGTGCACCTTCCCACGTACCATGAGAGAAGGGAATCTCTCGGCCATACTCAGTAACCCTGTGCTCGACATACTTGAGAGAGGTGTACCCTCTACTGGAGGATGATGTGCACCACATGCTTCATATTCTCATGTACTCCATGATGAGAGTCTCTTGTACTAGCACTTACACCCCATGTACTTCCCCATGATGATCATCCTATTAGCCTCTACTAGAGCCATGTTATTTGTACTTTTTTTTTTCTCTTTTCCGTGATGAGACATACCATGGATAGCATTGTATCATTGGTCTTATAGACCCATTGGGTCTTTAGCAGACATTTAATATAACTTTGTTTCTTTCTTTCTCCACACGTTAACATCTCTCTCTCTCTCTCTCTCTCTCTCTCTCTCTCCTATGATGAGATATGCCATGGACATTATTGTATCACTTTGGTCTCATATGCCCATTGGGTCTTTAGTAGACGCTTAATGTATCTTTCTTTCTTTCTTTCTCTCTCTCTCTCTCTCCCTCTGCGCACCTGCTGCCCACCATGTCCACCCCTCCGTGTACTTGCTGAAGGTTGTTTGCTGCCTAATCGCTGCCCGTTGGACTTTGGGCACTGCAGAGCCAACCATGCTGCTGCGTTTCAGCTCACCAAGCTGCCCACCATCATGCCCATGCTGCCCATCACCTAAGGGTTGTGCAAGAGTTCTTGTGTAGGCTGCCTCTCGTACTTGGGCGCTCACACCTACAACGACCACTCCAGGTCGTTTCCACAACAAAGCGACAAGCTTGGCTCAAATAATTGTATGTCCTCAAAGCCTCAAAACTCTTGGGTACTCTCAAATACACCAGCATTCCCTCAAAGAAAACTTTCAGTAGAATGTTGCCTATCAGCATCAAGCCCTAGCTTGTGAGCACTCTTGATAAACTCTCAGTGACACAAGTGCGGAAGCTCTCACCCAACCGGGTCATCAACGTCCGCAACACTAGTTGAGCTCAATATCTCAACAAATACCGGTCGGTCTTACATAGTCTCCTCAAAGAATTATATAAGTCAGCCCCAATCTCAATGAAACTCCACTCATTCACCCAACCAATCCTACTCAAGACATCGGCAATTTTTGTACTTGATTTCAAAATCAAAATTTTGCATAAGTTCAGCCCACCTTGACTTCCTTCCCCTCAACTCACTCTGGTCACACACATACTTTAAATATTCATGGTCAATCACGACTACAAATCACGAGAAATACAAATAATGTCTCGAATCTTCAAAGCATAAATCATAGCATAAAGCTCTTTATCCTAAGTAGGGTATCTCATATGCGTGTAAGTGAGCTTCGTGCTCTCAAAAGAGATAGGCCCACTCTCTTGGAACAAAGCTGCCCTATTGCATAATCACTGGCATTGGTCTCAACCACGAGTAGTTTGCCAAGGTCCAGTAGGACTAAACAAAGTGAATCCTTCACCTTTAGCTTAAGGTTTCTAAAACCTCTTCCAACTTTCCATTCCATTCAATATGACTATTGGACTTTCGTCCACATCCTTTGAGGAGATCATTAGTAGCAAGGTTAGCTTAGAATAGTATTGTACTAACTTTCGAAGAAAGACAGTGAACCCCAAAAAAGAACAAAGCTGCTTAATCCTGCGAGAAATCGTCCAATCTAACACCTTTCATCCTCAATCATAGTCACATCTTTCCCTACAAACCACAAAACAGACAAAACATTTCAAAACAAAACATTCCTAATCGAAACACCATTTCGCCCAAATTTAAGATTTTTTCCAAATTTGACTTTTAAAAAATCAAGCTTTCTGTTCTCCTTTTTTTCTTCTTCCCCATCACTTTCTTCTCCTCTCCATCTCAATTTTCTTAAAAGACAAAACGATAAAATAGACAAAATGTTTCTTGTGACTGTAACAATCGGCAAGGACAAGCTCTAGCAAGGTATCCCATCTGACAGCAAATGAAGCATTGCCCGAGGAGGCCAGAGTACTCAACTCTCTGCAAAATAGGAGCCCCACAGAGGCACAGAAGCGATATGGCATGTGAATTTGTCTCAGGAGAGGCTATGCACATGCAAAGAGAGGGAACCCCGTCCGAGCTAGAACCAAGGCAGCAGTGGGGGGGATTCCACCGGTCTCCCGATAACACCACCTATCACCGGGAGGAGGGGAAGATATTACTTCTTGAGACCAGGAAAGCAAACTGTTACAGGAAAGCTTGAGATGCCAACCAGAGGGTCATATGCTGCGTCGAAGCCGTGCTGCCATCTCACAAAGAAGGCTTGCGTCATACGCAATGTGAGAGGGCTCAATTGCATGACTCTATCCGATGTTGCCTGCAAATCAAACTCAACTTGGTAGTAACCACGCCCCAAAGGATGAATGTCAGAAATCTTACTAAGCTCGTTGATGAGGCTAGCCTACAAAGATCCCTAAATTGTCCGTGCGCTGGGTGGCTACCCACAATCTGCAGACCAGGTTGGAGACCTCCAAGGAGGCAACTGTCGAAGCGAGGAGCTAGAGATCCGCTTCAGAAAAGGAAAGGCAAGGGACGGCAGCCTCGGTCGGGAATGACGGAGCGGCTGCCATGGAGTGCTCTTGGATGTGAGACGACCAAAAACACCGACACTTGTCGAAGAAAGAACCTGCCCGAAAGCTAAAAATACTTGACGAAGGGGTGAAGATGATAGGACTCAAGGAGACAAAGAGGATCGGGACGACAGGAGTAGCCTGGCGAAGAAATCAAGGGTGGGCAGAACGGGGTTGGCGAAAACAAAAGGGGAAGAATCGAGGCAGGTGGAAGCGGCAGGCGGAAAGGAGGACAGCCGGGAAGAGGCATAAAGGAGCGGCAGGAGGTGCAGGGGAAAGAGTGAAAAGAGGTGCAAAGGGCAAGCTGGCGCGAAGGAAGAAAGGGAGGCGGAGGGCGAGGGAGGCGGGCAAAGGTGGGAAGCTGGAGGGAAAAGAAGCAAGAGGTGGAGTGAAAGTAGGTGCACAAGAGGCAGAACACGCAAAGGGCGTAGGCAGGAGGGCAGGAGACAGGGCGCATAGGAGGCGCTGGCAGGCGACGAAGGGTGACCAAAAGGGGCAGCGCACAAGATGGGGGAGGAAGGGAGAGGACGACGGTTGGCGGAAACGCATAGGAGGGAGGGACTCGGGAGGCAGGGCAGCGCAAAAGAAGGGGGGGCAGATGCACATACGGGTCTATTGAGGTGTACGGTTTCACTTGTAGTCTAGGTTTTGTAAACAAGTGATAGAACTTACCTTACACAACGGTCTACATGGACATCGCTTAAACATAGGAAAAAACCCAAAAAAAAACATGAAATAATAACACAGAGGAAAATAAGAAGGACACAGAGGAAAACAAGGAGGAGACGAAATGACGGTAATACACTTAAACTTCATTTAGTACTGGACTCTTGGCAAAGAGAAAAATTTATGTCAAACAGAACAACACTAGATCTGCATGGCATAGGAATATGGGTTCCTTCCACTTGGACAAGCATTTTCTGAGCCACCATGCTTTAGAGTTCAAAGATGTTCACGTGTTATCAAAATACATCATTTGGAATGTATGCCATAGTCTTTGTGGAGTTGACATGGGGTTTTTTTTTACTTTGGACACCAAGGGATGACAAATATAAAGCTTTTACAAAAAAGGAATGAAGTTCTTCCAAAAATTATAAGAATGGCAAATATTATCTTAAAAATATGCTGCAAGTGGACGAGGACTTTACAGGGATTTTATTTGAATTTTTGGCACTAAGGAATTTATTTCCAAAATGAGTTTTTATTTATGTTTAGAGTAATGAAAACAAATGTTAACAAATGCCAAAAGTCATTCATTCAGACACGAATATGAAGTACAAGAACTTACAGAAATACATGCGAATTGAACATATCTGTAAAAGAAAAATAGAATTTTTCATGTTGCAACAAGAGACGTGCCTAAAAAACACACAGAATATATATGGCTTAAATTTGTGATACAAGAATGTAGCATACATGCATATGTGGAATGTACTTTACATGCACGTTGCAATGTCTGACTTACATAAATCCATATGCATGACTTACACATAACAATCTAAGACATGCATACGAATATACTCATGCATGCATGACTTACACATAACAATCTATGACTTGCCTATGAATATACCCATACATGCATGGAAAATTGGACAAGTCCTTACCTTATTGCATCGATAATTATCTGCCAGTTTGGAGGAGCCCCATTGTTCTCGTCTGCTTTAACAACAGAAGTTTCACAGTGTGAGTTGTTGAAGTCCTCCATATCGAACTCTGCCATAGTTGCATTATCGGTAGAATCGGAAACGCGTGCAACAAGATTCCCTTCATTCTCTTCGTCTACTTTTGGACTAGGGAAGATACTCGTGGTGCTTGTTGCTTTGAAGGCAAAAGAAGAGAAAATGCTGGAATCCATGGGAACATACCAAGCTGGTAAGCTACTTTTAAAGACTAACTGGCCCCCCAGCCTGCAGTGGCGCAGCCTAGGACGTTCAAAAGCTTTGAAACAAGGTCCCCGGCTACCTTGCAAACCTTTCCTAAACGAGCTTCCTTTTTTTGGGGGACCCTATAAATTAATAAAGAACTAGTGTGTTGATTTATAATAAAGAACTAGTGTGTTGGACCCGCACATTGCCCACGGCCACAAAAAAGACACATGCACATGACCCCCTCTCTCTCTCTCTCTCTCTCTCTCTCTCTCTCTCTCTCTCTCGTACACTCTCTCAAATGTTGAAACTCTCTCTCTCTCTCTCACACACACACACACACATGTACACACCTGCTCTCTCTCTCACACACACACCCCACACTCCCTCTCTCTCTCTCTCTCACACACACACCCCACACTCCCTCTCTCTTACACACGTATGCACACACAGACACACGCCCTCACACTTTCCCACACATAAAAGCTCGCTCTCTCTCTCTCTCTCTCTCTCTCTCTCTCTCTCTCTCTCACACACACATGCACATGTAAATATTAGTATATACAATATTATGTTTTAGATACATAGACATATATACATACATACATATGTGTATTTTAAAATATAAATACACACACAGACATAATTTTGATTAAATTTTAATGTGTGGAGATGCATGGTAAGGTGTGCTCACTTTTAAATATATAGATGGATATACTACACACACAGACATACACACATACACACACACGCGCATATATGTATTCTGTCTATAAAGCACAAATGCTAGGGGATCCACGTGGCTAAAGGAAAGGGAGAGTTTGAGAAAAGGAGAAAGGGGAGTTTGAGAAAAGGAGGATTTGAATCTCACATCTCATCTCATCTCACATTTTTCAATATAATTTTGAATTTAAAATCTCGCGTGTTTCGATGCAATCTGTTATGGGAATATATTTTAAGCCCTCTTCAAAATATTATTCTACCCTCTTAGATAATTTGGGGACACTTGGATTATCTTTGTGTCAAGCTAAATCATGTTAATATCATAGGTGATGCCATTATAAATATTAATACGTTTGGTGTATATTAACGTATGGTTGGGGCCTCTAATGTTTGTTTTAGTTGGTTTGTATGGAAGGGTGATTCCTAGGTTACTTACGCCTAGCAAACATGTGTGTGGGTATGGTTTGTATACTTATGAAATATTTGTTTACCAATTAATTGTTGGTTATTTTATAAGTGAAGAGAATTCCGAAGATTGAGGAGAATTCGCACATAATTATTACTTGGCACATATTTTTGTAAACAAGCTTTGTATATGCATGTGCTCGCTTGTGCACGTTTTAATTTATTTTGGAAAGCCTTAGTTTATCAAGCAGAGACTTGAACTTTAATATTTTGTAAAGCGTGATATGCTTAAACCCTAGCCTCAATTTATGGACACTCTATTTTGAGCATAGGAGAGTGTTGTGCAAGAAAAGCACCTTTTTTATTTTTGGAGTCTATGGCCTAATTTGGAATAAAATGTTGCATAAATACTTCATGTGTAGGAAGAGACCACACCCAATATTGGAGTTGTGATTTTTGAGCTAAGTATTATTTGCTATTCACTTAAATATTGAATATGATGAACTTGTGGTTTTTGATGAGTTATTTGGTTTGATTAATTTCTTGCAAGTTTCTTTTACTCTATTTTCCTAGAATTGGATCCGTTTCAGTGGTATTACAGCTTGGGTCTATGAAGATGGAGGCAAGAATTGAAAGCTTGAAAGCATGATTCAAAGGTTTGAAGAGTTGCACTCTATTATCCAAAGGACAACAAAACCACTTTCTTCTTGAAAAATGGTTTTCCCAAATTCATAACCTCTTTATGATCTAACTATATGGACTGAATCAGCTCTTGAAGGAGGTTTGAGTCTCATAATTGAATTGCTAAACCACTGTTGCAAAGAAAAATCCATATTAAAGGGTTCTTATGATTCTACAAATTAACTCTTTTGAAAATCGTTGAAAATGTAGCCTAGAAGGGGAAATTTTTTTTGGACATTTTTTTTTAAAAAGAGAGAAGCTTCAAATTTTCTCTTCTTCTCCATGGCGACGGGCGGCAGCGTGATTTTCCATCTCTATCTTCTCTCCAATCGTGCGACAATAGGCAAAAATTGCAAAATCGCTTCTCTTCTTCTGTTCGCGCGACGACGACCGGGGCGACCTGCTGTGAAGAAGAGAAGAAGAGCCATTTTCTTTTTTTTAAAGCTTTGTAAGCCTTGCAAAAGAAAGCTTAATGTTTAAGCCTAAAGCTAAAGCTTTATAAGCTTATATAAGCTTTAAAAAGCCTATCTTCATTACATTCAAGAGAACTTAAAGAAGAAGAAGGGACTCTCCACAAAGGGAAAATTCAGAAGAAGAAAAAATAGATTTTTCAGAGGTGCAGAAAAATTTTAGAAACGCTTTTTTAAAAAATTGGAAGCCTCTTACAATAAAGATTTTGGCATCAAAGGTCATCAAAGAAACATTGACAATTCTTGGAGATGCTATTTTAGCTCTGATTTCTTCACTGCATCAAGCATCAAAATCTTTCAAGTGGCTTTAAAAATTTTACCAAAATCGATCAAAACTCAAGCTTCTTGTCCATGCTTGGATTTTATTCGGAATTGGAGTAAAAGGATGGTGTCAAGATCAACTATTTGACGACTTTAACCCGAATTCAAGACAGCTCAAGAGCTAAGTTTTTTGTCTTTATTCATTTATCTACATTATTAAATCACACTTTCTTTATCTATTTAATTGCAATGGCCACTCTACCTGCACAACCCACTATGCAAGAGCAAATCTTAGCACTAAAAGAGCAAATTGCTAGTGAGCGTGAACTCCAATGCAAATTAGAGAGTTAAGTGAAGTGTTCCAAGCATAAGCATGACTCTTCCGACTCTGACAAGGAGGAAAGTAATCATATTACGTGCACTGTCAAAGCTACCTTACATGCTCATAGTTCTCAGAAAGATTCACGAATTAGTCAAAAGGCATTCACTTTCCAGAACTATGATGGCAAGAAGGATGCACGAGTTCTTATTGCATGGCTTACCTAATTGGATAACTATTTTTTAGGCAAAAAGTTCTCAAAAAATGATAAAATTATATGTGCTTGTAAATCACTTGATTGAAAGTGTTGCTTTATGGTGGAATGTGATCAAGCAGGGTAAACATTGACCTTCAACATTAAAAGAGTTCTAGAAACTCTTAAAGAAGCACTTTCTACCTTCTCAGTGCAAGGCTAAAACGTTCAACGATGGGACACTTTGTGCCAGGTCGAGAAAGAGCATGTCCAAGCCTACATTGACAAATATTGGGACATTCTATTACAGGTTCAAGTGATTGAAAAAGTCAAGGAAAAAGAGCAACAAAGGAAGTTCAATGCTGGACTTAAGCCTACTATTAGGGCTGACATTAATATGTTTCATCCGCATGATCTTAGTTTTACTGTGGATCTCGCTTTAAATTCTGAACGTAAAACATCTATTTCTAGAGATTTCAGGATGCAGGATAAATCTTTTACAAAGTCTACTAAACCTTCTTTCCCTTCTAGTACTTTTGATAAATCCATGATGCAAAGGGTAAAGATGTGATTAAAGTAGATGCTCGAAAGAATGACAGCAAACCCTCAAATGGTCAGTCGAAGAATCGAGTCGTCAAGTATTTTAGATGTCACAAGGTGTCCTACGCCAGATTGCCCTGAGAAGAAGAAGAATTTTGCATCTATGGCTCAACTCAACTTTATTGAAGAAGATGATGATGATTCCTGATTATTCGATGAAGGTAAGTTTTCAATTCATGCTTTATTGAAAATTCAAGGCAAAATAAAAGGAAAATCAATTTCTATATTATATGATAACGGTAGCTCGCATTGCGGATTTCATTTCTGAAAAAGCATTAAAAGCACTTAACGTAGATGCATCGTACTCTAGTTACAAAGTAAAAGCTACATGTCAAGATACTAAGTACAACTGCACAAAAGAGGTTAAGAATTTAAAATTGGAAATGGGTTCACTAAAAGAAGAGAGAACATTCCTAGTGGCTCCTTTGCAAGGAGTGGATGTTATCTTAGGTATGCCATGGAGATATGAGCATAATCCCCAGGTTGACTATGAAACTCATACCATGTGGTTAATAAAAGGTCTCAAAGAAATTTGTCTCCAATGTCAGACCAAGGGTGACTTAGGTCCATTTTTTACTCAAACCCAAGCAAAAAGAATTGTACGAAAAAAAGAGAAGACATTTTTTATTCTTGTCAACCAACTTAGTGAATAAGATGACTCCAAATCACCACCATGTAAAGCTCCTTATCGAGTCAACATGCTTAAGCAAAAAGAGATTCAAAGGCAAGTTGAAGAACTATTAGAGAAAAAATTGATTAGACCCAGCAGTTCTCCATGTGGTGCTCCAGTTCTTCTCATTAAAAAGAAGAATGGAATATATCGATTATGTATCGATTATCGTACACTAAACAAGATTACTATCAAGAATCGATATCCAATACCTCAAGTGAATGACTTGCTAGATAAGCTTAATGGAGCCCAAGTCTTTAGCAAGATTGACCTGAAGTCCGGTTATCATCAAATTCGAATGGACGAAGGGGATATCTTCAAGATTGCCTTTAGAACCCAAATTGGTCATTATGAGTTTTTACTTATGCCATTCGATTTAACTAATGCTCCAGCTACTTTCAACAAAAAAGTATTCACTTTTCAATAGAATTCACTTTCAACAAAAAAGTATTCACTTTTCAATAGAATAAGCTTTATGTCAATTCTGAAAAGAGAAATTTTTTTCAAGAGGAAACTAAATATCTAGGGCACAAACTCTGATCTTTTCTTAGATTATGTAACTATTATATGAAGTTCATTAGAAATTTTGCATACATTGCACTTCCTTTAACCAAACTTCTTAAGAAAGCTAGTAGCCACGATCATTTCTTCTTTGAACTTAAGAAAGCATTGACTCATGCATCAGTTCTTACACTACCACATTTTCAACGATGATTCTTTGTTGTAGTTATTGATGCAAGTGGACAAGGCTTTGGTGTTGTTCCTTTGCAACCCAAGATAGACATCCCATTGCTTTATAAGTCGCAAGCTTAAACCAACACAAAAAAAATTATAGTACATATGACAAGGAATTAGCTGTTGTTATTCATGCTTTAAGACTTTGGAAACATTATTTAATGGGATCTGAATTCTTAATCAAGACAGATCAGCAAAGCATTCATCATTTGTTGACCTAGCCATTGATCTCTGATCGACATATCAAATGGGCTTCATTTATCCAAAGTTTTCAACCTATAATTCAATATCAACCAGGCAAAGAAAATATCGTGGCAGATACTTTAAGCAGACGTCCTAGTGTTCACAAGATTTCTATTATTCAAAGTGAACCATTGAGTCCTATGAGAGAATCCTATGATGGACCTAAATTTTATTGACGTTTGGACTAAACTTAGAGACAATAATTGAAATCCTATTGGTGATTATTCATGTCATGATGGTTACCCTTTCTTCCGGAAGAGATTGTGTATTACACAACCTTTCAAACAGAAGAGATTGTGTATTACACAACCTTTCAAACAATTCATATTGGAGGAAATGCATCAACCACCATATATGAGTCATCAGGGTGTTTCAGCTACTCTACAATTAGTCTCTCTAGAGAATTCTTTTGGCCTTATCTTAAACAAGATGTAGCAAAATTTGTGGCTGAATGTTCTATTTGTCAAAAAATTAAAAGCTACAAAGGTAAGACCCAATGACTTCTTACTCATGTACCAATCCCTAATGATACTTGGGAACAAATATCTATGGACTTCATTACAGGTTTACCTACTACATTGAGTCAAAATGATAAACTTTGACTATAGTTGACTGTTTAAGTAAGCAAGCATATTTCTTACCTTTTGTAATAAAACTTTGACTATAGTTGACCATTTAAGTAAGCAAGCATATTTCTTACCTTGTAAGAAAACTTTAACTTCTCAGCAAACCGCAATTATGTTTACAAATCTTTGTACATCACACGGATTGCCAAAAGTCATTGTTTCTGACATAGACTCAAGATTTTGTAGTAACTTTTGATTACTCAAGGTTTTGTAGTAACTTTTGGATCACTCTTTTCTCCAACTTAGGCACTAAGGTAGTTTTTTCCATGGTCGAGCACCTTTCGAAACTGTGTAAGGAAAACCTTTGCCTATTTTGGCAACTAGACTTTCCCACAAAATCGAAGCTGTTGATCGATTCACTATTGATTTTAATAGCATTTTGAATGATGTAAAACATTCTATTGCTCATGCCCAAGAATAATATGTTAAGAAAGCAAACCGTAAACGTAAAGTAATATCTTTTGAAATTGGAGATTATGTACTTTGAGAATTGAAAAGCGTCGACTTAAGAGTGTTGAAAAATTTCCAGCTACTATTAAGATTGCCCCAAGATTTTATAGAACCTTTAAGGTGATTCACAAAATTAATGATGTTGCATATAAACTTGAATTACCTTCTCATTGACAGATTCATAACTCATTTCATGTGAGTTTGTTAAAACCTTTCAAGGGATCACTTCCCACTCATCCTGTGTATAAGGAACCACCTCTTATTGGAGTCGAGAAAGAAGTTTTACTTCCAGATAATATCATTGATCATCAGATTATATCAACTCATACTAGAAATTAATATATCAAATATTTAGTGACTTTTCAAAATCATCCTCACGAAGATGCAAGATGGGTGCTTGAGAAATATTTTTGTGCCTTTCTTGAGATCCTTCATTCTTTTCAACAAACCCGCAGTTTGAGGACAACTGCAAACTCAAGCAAGAGGGAATATTATGGGACTATATTTTAAGCCCTCTTAAAAATATTTTTCTACCCTCTTAGATAATTCGGGGATGCTTGGATTATCTTTGCGCGTCAAGCCAAATCATGTTAATATCATGGGTGATGCCATTATAAATATTAATACGTTTGGTGTATATTGACATATGGTTGGGGCCTCCAATGTTTTTTTTTAGTTGGTTTGTATGGAAGGGTAATTCCTAGGTTACTTATGCTTGGCAAACATGTGCGTGGGTATGGTTTGTATGTATACTTATGAAATATTTTTTACCAATTTATTGTTAGTTATTTTATAGGTGAAGAGGATTTTGAAGATTGAGGAGAATTCGCACATAATTATTACTTGGCACACATCTTTGTAAATAAGATTTGTATATACATGTGCTATCTTGTGCACATTTTGATTTATTTTGGAAAGCCTTAGTTTATCAAGCATAGACTTGAACTTTAATATTTTGTAAAGTGTGATATGCTTTAAACCCTAGCCTCAATTTATGGACACTCTATTTTGAGTATAAGAGAGTGTTGTGTAAGAAAAGCACCTTTTTGTATTTTTGGAGAGGCTATGGCCTAATTTGGAATAAAGTATTATGTAAATACTCATGTGTGGGGAGAGGCCACACACGTGAGGGAGATGATTACACTCAATATTGGAGTCGTGATTTGTGAGCTTAGTATTATTTGGTATTCACTCAAATATTGAATATGTTGAACTTGTGGTTTTTGATGAGTTATTTGGTTTGATTTAATCAATTTCTTGCAAGTTTCTTTTTACTCTATTTTCCTAGAATTGTATCTATGTCATAATCTTTGGATGTAACCTTCTCCACGCTTAGCTCATTATGCACGTTCTCACTTTCATGTTCTGCGCTGTTGTGCGCTGTACGGTTCGAACTCTGAAGCAGTACAGGTACTTTTCTTACTTTTTTTAATAGATAAGATTAGTGTGGTTGGCAAGTGCCAAGTGCATGGTAGTGCGCACCTTGAAACGTAGTGTCTTTCTGTCAGGGAGCATCAGCTATTGGCGATGGGCCTTGTAGGGTTCTCTTCTACAAACCTTCAACGGAGCAACCCTTATATGCAGCCTCCATAATCGCACGTTTAAGAGTATACTCTCCTCGACTTCGACACTTTTGCCAGACACTTGTTTGTTGATGTGCCCCATATCCCTCTCCTACAACATCCTGCATGAACATGATGACGTCTCTGGCATCCAGTGAGGGTCTTGGGCAAAGGAGGTGGTGAGGAGATGGCAGTGAGGAGTGCCTCTCTCTAGATGGTAGAAAGCTGGTCGTGTTGAGTTGGGTGAAGAGCAACCTCTCCCGTGTGCTCATGCCATCTTCTATCGTTTTGTTGGTCACATGTGCCCCATACCCCTTGTGGAACCTATGTAGAGCTCTCCTATGGCAACCACGATGAAAAATTCTTCGGCCCATGTCTCCGGCCTAGTGAAGGTCTTGACAAAGGAGGTGGTGAGGAGATGGAGGTGGGGGGGTGCCTCTCTCTTGGCAACAATTGGCCATATGGGTGTCGGGCTGAGCAAGAGTAGCTGCGCCTGCATGAACATGATGACGTCTCCACAGCCTAGGAGATTTCATGATTGATGATTATATATAATAAACTATATAATATCTTGATGTGTTATTATATATGTTAATATATATTTATTTAAAAAGAATTTCTTTGTGTGTGTGGGAAGAGAGAGAGAGAGAGAGAGAGAGAGAGAGAGAGAGAGAGAGAGATTTTATTAACATCGATAGAAGAATCAATGGGTCGATGAGGGCCTGCTAAGATGATTAGCTTTGCCGATGGTGATTTCGCTTGCCTTTTGATATAGACCTAGTAGAACTTTTGAGCCTTTTGATATAGACCTAGTAGAACTTTTGAGCCTACTGCTTAGGTTACCACTTAGGACATTAAAGAATGTGAGATCAAGCTGGACTACACTGACTAGTCCACATCTACCTACTCCTCTTAGCGTGTTCACATTATGGACCGCTTGTATATACTCTATTGTGTGTTAGTCACTTTACCTTCTTTGTAGACCTTTTTTGTTGTGTGAAGAAGAAGAAGAATTTTCAGCCTCTCACCTTGTGTGTTCTTTTCTAGGACTTGTGTGAGTGTGTGTGTGCTTGCAAGAGCTCAAGCTCTCTTCTCCTTTGCATCTTTTCATGGTATCAGAGCCTGGTTCATGCTAAGGGCTGAGCGGCAAGCAAGAGAAGCACAGGAAGCGGTATGAAGGAAGAGCTTCATATACTCTTCCCCCTTTGTGTTGGCTACTACAGGAGACACTGGAAAACGAAATCCGATTGAGGAGCTTTCTGCGGGAGGAGAGCTACAAGGCAACGAGACAATTTACATGTAGATACACTCCGCAGTAAAATGGAGTTGTGGAGCAGAAAAATAGGCACATTACAGAGATAGTACGAGCATTGATGGCTGAGAAAAATATGCCACATAGCTATTGAGCTGAGGCTGTGTCTACAACAACCGCGAGTGGACCAGGAGAGTCCTTATCCAGTGGTTCTAGTGATAGACCATGGAGTGACAGGCTGCGTCATGATACCAGCCCTGAAAATGTAGTTGATACATCACATAAAGGCAAAGAGAAAGTGGTTGAGCCCCTTGGTATGCCTGATATTTCTATAGGGCATTCTCTTGTTGATGAAGATTCTAGTGGCTCAGAGATGAGCCTTGATGGAGGAGCTTGGGATTCCAGTAACCTGGGGTGAAGAAGGCTATGGAAGCCATGAATACAAAGTTACAAATATCTGGAAGAGTCAAAAATCCCGTGTAGAGGTTGACTTATGATGGTTATGTAGCACATCACAATGCGTATATGGCAAAAGTTGTGTAGGTTGTAGAACCCACGTGTTTTGATAAGGCTATTGGAAATGTGTGTTGGAAGAAAGCTATGGATAAGGAGATGGTTGCATTGTATGAAAATGAGACTTAGGATTTGGTGCCATTGCCTGAAGGTAAGACGGCTCTTGGCTGTAAGTTGGTGTATAAGGTGAAACATAACAGTGATGGTAGCATAAGTAGGTACAAGGCTAGATTGGTAGGCAAAGAATATGTGCAAACACATGGGATTGATTATGAGAAGACATTTGCCCCAGTTACAAAGATGGCAACTGTGAGAGTTGTGATTGCAGTGGCTGCAGCTAAAGGCTGGTTTTTACATCAGATGGATATCAAAAATGCATTCTTGCATGGTGACTTGCAAGAAGAGGTGCATATGGATCAACCACCAGGTTTTGAGGATATAGGTCACCCAGAGTATGTGTGTAAGCTTCGTAAGGCCTTATATGAACTAAAGCAAGCTCCACGAGCATGGCATGACAAGATTGCTAAGTATCTTGTCATTATTGGTTTTCATATGGCAGATGTAAATCACTCTTTGTATGTGCGCAAGGAGTGATAAGGATATTGTGATCATCACCATTTATGTAGATGATCTTATTGTTGGGGGTGACAACTTGGAAGAGATTGAGCATGTGAAAAGTCTTCTCAAAAGGAAGTTTGAGATTAAGGATTTGAGAGATCTGCGCTATTTTTTGGGAATTGAGGTCATTCGCACACCTGAGGGTATTTGGCTGTCTCACAGAGACACTATGCATTGGACATGTTGTCCAAGTATGGGATGGCTGATTGTAAGCCAATCTTAGTGCCATTAGATTAAAATGGCAAGCTTAGTTTGTGGATGCAGGTTATGTGTTAGAGGATCCCACCTATGGACAAGAAGATTGTGGGGAGTTTGATCTATGTCACGATTAGCACGCCAGATTTGAGCTACAATGTTGGCTTAGAGAGCCTGTTTATGCAAGCTCCGTGTGCAAACCACATCTTGACAGTGTGTGGCGCACACTTTGGTATTTGAGGGTCACTGTTGATTATACATTGTTTTATGCAGCAGTAGTAGTAGGTGTACCATCGGAGCTATATGGGTACACAGATGTAGATTGGGTAGGTAGTATCTCAGACAAGAGATCTACCAGTGGATTTATGTTCTCATTGGGGAGTGCTGCTGTGACATGGAGCAGTAAGAAGCAGCCCACTGTTGCCTTGTTGAGTACAGAGGAGCTGCGATGGTAGTATGTGAGGTAACTTGGTTATGCAAGCTACTTGCTAATTTGGGGTTACATGTGGAGAGAAAGGTTGTTATATGTTGTGACAATGTTAGTAGTATACAATCGGCTAGGAACCCAGTTTTCCATGCGCAGATGAAACACATTGAGGTACATTACCATTTCATCAGGGTGAGAGTCTTGGCGGGCAACATCGACTTGGTGTTAGCACACAGGATCAGGTTGCTGACATCTTCACGAAGGCCTTGGGAGTTGAGAAGCTTCGCAGATTTCGAGATATACTTGGAGTTCATGAGCTTGAGTTGAGCTTAAGGGGGAGTGTTGAGATGTTAAGCTCAACATGAGCTGACACTCACTTGGCACCTGCATGACCGTTCGATATTTATATCACTAGCGGGTTTGGAAGCTGGCACCAACATACCTTTGCCAAAGATTCTACAAAACTGGACTACATCGACTAGTCCACATCTACCCACTCCTCTTAGCGTGTTCACATTATGGACCATACTTGTATATACTCTATTATGTGTGTTAGTCACTTTATCTTCTTTGTAGACCTCTTTTGTTGTGTGAAGAAGAAGAATTTTCAGCCTCTCACCTTGTGTGTTCTCTTCTAGGGTTTGTGTTAGTGTGTGTGTGCTTGCAAGAGCTCAAGCTCTCTTCTCCCCTGCATCTTTTCAATTGTAAGTGGCAATCATGAGATCAAGGATATTGTCGAAGCTACCTACCTCCGATACATGTGGTGCTTTTGGAGAAGCACACCTTTGTGATGTCGGCTATTGAATGACAAGTGATGTTATAAAAGAGCAACAAGACAAGTTAAGCGCCCATGATGTTGATAGGCTTGGAATGGAAGTATCAAGATTTAAAGTAACATTGAATAGGTTTGGGGCTTTACTTACTAAAATGAGTCGTAGATTGCAAACACGTGGAATGTAATTATTCATTTGGTTTGTCGATTGGGTGTTGATCTTATGATCCTTTTGTAATGCTTATAACACTATTATCTTTTTGTAACTTTAGGCTCTAAGTACTGGAATGATAATGATGGTTCTCTTTGTCTCTTAGATACTATGTTGAGAGAGAGAGAGAGAGAGAGAGAGAGAGAGAGAGAGAGAGATTTATATATGTGGATATAACCTCTTAGTATTTATATGGAGATTATAGAGAGAATTTCTCTTTTAATGGTTTTTATAGAAATTTCTCTTTTTATGGTTTTTTGTCTCTTATATGTACATGGAGAGAGAGAGAGAGAGAGAGAGAGAGAGAGATTTCTAAGCTTGGTTTGGTTATATATGTATATTGAAAGAACATTGGATGCTGACTTATAATGTTTTTGTAATATGTGTGACACTGTTATTATCTTTTTATAAGTATATATGTAATATTTTAGGATTATCGATTTTGTGTGTTATTTTTATATATGTAAGTTTTAAGGATTAGGAACCATAGATTTTGACAAATGGAAAAATGAAATGAAGTTGGAAAGAGCTCTCATTTGTTCTACTTTGTGGACCGATGTAGGTACTTTAGCTTTTCATAGGGTTGGCATATTGTTGATTTGTCGCATAGCTTGGGTCTTCCTTGGTCTTTTGAGGTAAGGTACCAAAACTTTGCTTTATTTATTTTTTCTTCTTAATTATATGTTTATTTTTGGACTTTATAAATTTTAAATATGAATAGTTCGTTATAGTTTGATAAAAACATAAGGATTTTTATGCTGAGAAGAGATGAACCTTGGTAAAGATCAAATAGGTTTATGACATATACTTGCCTACATACAAGCACAATCTTCACATTTTTTTAAATTCTTGATGTGTCTTTAGAATTTTGAGGGAGATATATATATTTTCTTTCTCTTCTTTAATTAATCGTGGCTCTTATCTAGGAATATGGATGACACCCATAGTTTGAGGGCTCCACTACGTGCCATATCCCTTAATGTTTCAAGGGAAAGATCTGACAGAAATGTGGGAAGGGGTACCTTTGGTAGAAGTGATGTGTGTATGAAAGAGAATTGACAAATTCATGTTGATAATCCTGGAGATTGAGTTGTTTCTAAAAGATTTACTATTCAGAATGGTTGGAGACAAGTTCAGCAATTGTTATCACTCTTAGAGAATACACAATCTATTCACCGTGAGAATGCTAGGAATAGAACACTTTTGAAAAGAGATAGGTATGTGTTTGACTCACACATTCGTACTGTATTACCTGACTATCGTCCACCTACACCAAGGTTCCATTCAAATGATTGCACCTCCATGCAAATAGAAAATGGTATGTGTAATACAACATACCATTCGTACTATATTACCTGACTATCGTCCACCTACACCAAGGTTCCACTCACATGGTTGCACCTCCATGCAAATAGAAAATGGTATGTGTTTACAACATAATAGAGAAATTCATGACTCTTGCAATGATGAAAGTATGATACTTCAAGGGTGGACCTCTAAGAGATCTAAGGTGGTCTCCAATGTAGATTGTGTTTCTCATTACTTTGAAAGATCACTCTCTAGGGACCTGGAAGATACTAGGAGTGCTAGAAACAGGACTTTGTTGAAATCATTTGTGAGGGAAATGGCCCATGGTATCCATTCAGGAATGTCCCTTGGTAAAAGTTTGAGAGTCACTATAGAAGATACCAATGTTTCCTTACTAGGAATAAAGTCATTGCTAAAGCAAGTGGCTTGCATCCTCAAAGAGTTGCTGTTGATTGTGGCTACACATTTCTAGATCATGGTAGACAAAATGCAGTATTCCAATGTGATGCCTATGCTAATGTAGATGTTAGAAACCTTCCACGGTATGTTTTTGATCAAAGTAAGGGAGGTATATTGTCAATTCTCCATGACCTTCCTCCTTGACAAGGGATATATGCTTCAATGTGGTCTCTACTCTATTCGAATGCTTCCTTACATCTTTTGGGTGCAACAACTCATGAGTGTGACTTCTACAGTGCTTATATTTGGAAGTACGAAAGAAAAGAGAGAACCAATAGACAAGATATTGGGAAGTTTTGCTGTAGACGTGGACGCATTTCTCTTCCTCCATTTCCTCTACCTCATGAGTCCTTGAGTTCTCTTTTGAATGGACAAGATAACATTAGTAAAAAATTCCGTACCAACATTTGTGCCTATAACAATGTTTTGGTTTTTGCATCTTTGGGCGCAAAAATTGATCAATCTTTTGTTGCCAATAGTAGTGTTTATACTTTTAAGGTGCATGACACTGTGTATCATCAGGTTGGATCCTTGCTCCCTGATGAAACATGCAATCGTAGACCTCAATTTGCTCACTTGTACGTTACAAACATGGCTTAGAGGCTCAACAAGCATGGTCTTTGTGAAAGACATAGAGGTCACGTCCTGTCTGGGGGGAGACAAAGACAGCCTACATCGACATACCAAAAAACCTTCCCTCGCCTAAAGAAGGGGGAAAAAGGGAATGATGGAGAGGAGCCTTTTATAGAAACAAGGCGTTACAAAATCCAAAAGGATCTAAAATATATCACTCAAATTTTGGGAGATTACTCGAGCAGAGAACCCTAGACTCAACATAAAATACTAGAGATTGAGGAAGATTTCCCCCTCGATACATGAAGATCCTTTTTTGGCGTCATTTCCATACTAATGAGACTTAATGTCTAAGCATGGTTTCCCTAGGTATCATATGACTTTGATAAAGAAGTAATGATCAATGATGCACTTCTCATCGATGAAGAAGTTGTTGTGCAGAGCACATATGCTTTGGAATATACATCAAGGCGCAGACTTCTCAAGACCCCGTGTGAGTAACTTCATTAAAGATGCCCAAGTTGTTAAAGAAGTAGAAAAGATGGGTGCCATTGTGCTGCCAATCTCATATACAGTGTTGCAGACTGAGAAAACAAAGAGATGACGCAAAAGCTTGACATGAAAAAGGGGGAAAATGCAAGGCTATGGAGGCTTAAAGGTCTTCTAAAGGATGAAGGTGGACAAAATTGCTCTGATGCCATGTTGGGTGAATGCATATGGAGAAGGGGGGAGAGAGAGAGAGACTTGAGTATAAGAGAGTAAGATTTGCACGAGAACACAATGATTGAATTATGAAGCACACAATACTTACACCATGTATAAGTATTTATAGGCACTAAGGCCTTTATCTTTTGACCCTAAATAAGAGGGTAAAAACACCTAGTGTGTTCACACTACTAAGGACACATGACTAGACTCCAGACTAACTCTGAAATATCCAACACATGGCAATGTAGAAGCCTTAGATAAAATATGTAAGTTCAATGCAATATGAACACTTGATAATGGAAAGGACTTGATTAATTAATAGAGGATATCTTGTTGAAGATTGAACCCCCATGGGGGTTGGGATCCTTCTTTAGACCCATGATGGCAGTTTATCTAAACTTAGTGAGCTAGGAAATTGAGGGTGTGTGTAGGGATCCATTTTAAAAGGTTTCTTAACTTGTGTAAGTATTCAAGGCATTCAATTATCATAGCTTAAGCCCGAGCTAGATGAAGATTTTAAAGTATCATTATGAAGAGGTTTAAGCTTAAACCTTGTCAATGAAGAGAAAATGAGTATTTAAGGTGGTTTATCCTTGGAAAAACATTTTTATGTCAGATGAGGCCCTTAGAAAAACTGTTGGCCAAAAACTTTATGGCAAGGAGAAAATAAATAAATGAATTTCATTTAATTAAAAAGGAAATGGAAGCATGGTGGGGGAGTACCACCCAAGACCTTACTAAAAAGCAAACCAAAGGCCTCACATTCTGTAGATTTGTCCGTCATCGTCACACTGCCAAGGAGCTGCCGCTAGTTTTTTAAAAAAATCCAAGCCCTATTTACAGAATACCATCCCAGTTGATCTTCAAATTTAAAAACATGGCAACTGTCCCTTGTACTAATCAAGCAACTGGGAGGACACGGAGCTGCCCCTCGTCAAGCTTTTTTTTTTTCCTCCAAGCCTGTCTTGGAATTCAAGAACACGGCCGCAACTATCCCGTGTACTAAGCAACAGAGAGAGCAAAAGCCTACTACACTCCCAACATCGCCCGTCCCTCCTCTTCACGTAGGCATGTTGGTGCATGCATATTGTGGGACACTGGGCGGGGCGGATGCAGGCGTGATTCGTGAATCTTGCCTTTCCCAAGGTTGGCGGCGCAATAGCAAAAGCATCGAAATATCCCATTAACCCAGTACTTCCTCTGAGGACTTCGAAGTGAAAAGGCCGCTACACGAACGTCAGAGGCTACACTCCTCTGCAATGAGTGAGCAAGTAAGCGGCCATATCTCTCTCTCTCTCGTGGTCCAAGGCCCTAGGGGGCACACGTGTTATATCCAGGATGCTCTATAGCTTGTTGTCGTTGTTGGTAGCAAATGAGTTAGCAAACTCATGCAATAATTTTACACTAGCTTGTCTCTTGAGAGTTCAGTTTCTACGTCATAGCTCTAGTCACTTGGATTCAAATGAGAGCGCCCAGTAGTGGTTGTAGTTGCTCTTCTCATGCTCTAGTTGAGAGCGACTGTGTGTGGTAACGGCAACAGACTATGCCAATGCTGTTAGTGCAGCAGCAAACATAAAAGTCCGTGCAGTTGGGGATTGATTGGAAATTTTAAGAATATAATCGGCTATTACGGTGACGTATTTTCTTCATTAAGCTGCTCAAGGGAACTTTTGGTGTTTTCGCTCATATGCACTCTAGGAGCCGACAACATCAGAGCCTTGGTGGACTTGCTTCAAATGCAACAAAGGTTACAAGATTGGAGTGCTAGTGTGGTGCAAATGGTTGATGAATGCATATGATGCCAACAATGATGGTCCATAATTAAACAATGACATGCAAATGATGATGATCAAACCATGATGGATGGCTTTGTGCAAGAGCTTAAGAGTGAACTAGTACTCAACCCGCGCGTTGTTGCAGTATGTACAATACATTAAGAAGCGAAATGCAAGAATGGAAGCCGGAATACAAAGGGTCAAAAATGGCAATAGCACGTGCTGATAGATAATAGCAATCAAAGTGATTTTTTCCTCTTATTTTTTAGAAATCCAGGATTTCTCTTTTCTCTTCTCTCCTTATGCCTTGGTTGTCCATGGTTAATATGTAATAGATGAAGCGAGATGGTTCAAGAACTCAAAGGAGAATTCATCGCACTTGGGGAAAGACTTAATGCTTCATCAATGCATGATACCCACATGAAGGTGAATAAGGAATAAGGATTTAGGTACTTCTATGCCTAGCGATGATGCACATAAAGGGAAGAAATCTATACATAGTGGGAATGCATTTTACAAAGGCAAGAAAATCATGGGCGATGCATTAAGGCAACCAAATCTCTTGTGGATTAATCGGATAATATCTTTGTGGACAAAGAGAACCCATTAGGGAGAATTTGAACATATTTTGGGCTTTTTGCTAATGAAAGTAATTAGCAACGGACCAATAGGAATAGAGGATTGTGCACATTTGGTCTCCTTTGAATATAAGGAGGGGGACTAGGTTTTCAATACTAATAATTACACTTATCCCTTTCAAAAAGTAGGAGGGTTAGGATAGGTATGGTCCCCACCATTTTCCTTCCATTTTCGTGGCTCAAAAAATCCTAAAAATTTTGAAATTTTTGAGATTCTCCCAAAAGTCACTTTTCTCCCCAAAAACCCATCTCAAATTTCATTGTAGTCAAACATTTTATTTTCAAGTCTGCTTTCCATCTTGAACGTCCAAATTAAACTCTCGTTAACCTTTCTTCCTTCCTCTTCCATCTCTTCAATATCCATCAAGCCCGAAACCCTAATCTGCATAATATCTTTGCGTTTTCTTTCTCTATCTCATTTGCCCAACCCTAATCTCACTACTATAGCTTCACAATTGATATGGCTGCACCACGAAGAAGACCAAAAGATGAGATTGAGGAGATCTCACTGTACAACAAGAGGGGTGATGATGGTGCTTGGGTGATAGAGGCATTTTGCAAGGGTGCTTGGGTTTTCCTGCAACCTACTGCTATTGTTCCACACCGAGTTCGACGATGAGATGTGATCGAGCTTCATTGAAAGGGTCATTTAGAGGGATTCAAAAAATCGAGCAATGGATACCTGGTGGCCATTGTACATGTGTACACAACATGAGACATACATCTTCGTGAACAAACTCGATTCCCATGCAATTGTAAGTATCATAGGGAAGGAAGGAGGCATGTGATACTATTTTTGGGTTGCAAATATTTTTCCTTCCAATTTGGCAAAGGAGCAACCATTACGAAGCCTTACCGGAACATTTCAAGCACTCCATGCAGACATTAGTGAGGCATTGTTTTCTTGTAAAACCAGTGCAAACCTTCTTATGAAAAAGATCTTCTTTTACCGGCACTCCTATGTAGTATCAATGCATGACGGTGGGTTTGGTAAGCTAGAGATCATCACATCTCCTCTCCTCTCTTTCGTTGAATGGCCAACTCCTGATGCTTGGACGGTTATGGTCATGAAATCAAAAATGCTTTTGTTAGTTGTTCGTCCTCGTGTCGTGGCCAGCAATTCGAGCATGGAGCATGTGGTTCAGTGCTATGATCCTTTGGAATATGTAGAGATACTTGAAGAGGTAACAGATGAGCCTAGTGCCAATGAAAACCTATTCAATTGTTAAGGAGAGCTCGGCACGATGAATGTCTTCCAGATGTTGAGCCTATATTCAATGTGCCCTTTAATTTAGAACAAATTGTTAAGGACATGGCAAGCTCTATGTTAGGGAAAGAATGGGAGGCATATAGTAATTTGGTTAGTACAGAAATTATAAATGAGGGACCATCACAATATGTTCACATGTTAGCTTTGTCCTTTCCTCATCTGAAAAAAAGAGCATGTCAGGAAGGTGGGATGCCTATTTAGAAGATAAGAGGATAAACATTTGTCTTGACAATTGTCCTATGCACAAGAAAAGGTGCAAAGTTCTTGAGTACTACTTTGGATTTATTGCTTATCTATTTCTTCATGCAGAAAAAGAGGACTACACAAAGGCTAAACTGAAAGTTCAGAAGGGTCAAAAGGTTTCACAAGCTTCACTTGTCATAGAGATTGAATTTGATGAGTGATGAGGTTATGGACCTAGTTTCTGGTGATGAGGAGTGCCTTCTAAGCACAGGGTTTGATGTGGTAGAGTTTAAAGCATCCACTGTTATTGGTGATGATGAAGGGATCATCTGTGCATGGAGAACACTTGAAATCAAACTTCATCATCCCTGGGTTGCTCTTCTTTCTAAATCGGAAGATAGCCCTTGCCCGCCCTTGATCAAGGAAATGAAGAAGGCTCCATCAACCTTTGGGATGTATCCAAGTTGGAAGAGGATGAGAACCAGAAGGTAATTTATCTGTTCTTGAGTGAGTGAATTTATGTGATTTATGGTATTGACTGAATTTATGTGAAAGCCAAATTCTTTGTTTAATGCAGATTGAGCTTGATGATGCCGATGGTTTCCTTGGACGTGGAGGTGCTGCCCGTGCAAGAGTTGGCCAAGATGTTGCTCTTGCACACTACATGTATCCCATCTATTGACAAAGAAATATTTATTGTCTACCACAGCAAATATTCTAGTGATGCTAAAATTCCACTTCTCACACTCAAGACTATCTAGATGTACGGGCTATTCTTTTATCCCTTACAATACACATAAGGTCATGCTGATAGAGAAGTGTGCTGTTATCCGTATCTTTGGATACGGTACAAGATTTTGGCCTTCCAGAATCGGATACTTCCTCTATTATGCTAGAAGATGTAAATGCACTCAAGGGTTATAGTTACAAGAAGTTTTTGCGTTATAGAGGGAAAATGCCTAGTGAAGAGGAAGAGCAAGTAGAGAAGAGACTCGAGAGTAATTAATTATCTTGTCATTGTAAATATTTTGTTATATCTTTTATGTAATGAAATCATGCGATTAAGTTTTAGTTACAAGTCTATATTAAGCAAAAATGTTTACAACACTTCAAAATGTTATAAATTTCGCATACAAAATTTCGTTACACTAAATCCAAATTCTTTCTTCTCGTCTTCTTGATTATCTCCATGCCGCATGACGTGTTGGTCCTGTGCCAGCTTTCCACTTCAGTGATCTCATTTTGGCTTGATTTCGTGCTGCCTTTGCTAAATCACTCATGTGGACCTTTTCCATTGATAGTTTTCGGCCAAAAGTATATCTAAAGAACCAATTGAACATTTCTTTGAGGTAATTTATACGAGTCTTTCCTCCTCCATATCGGGTGTTTTTGAAATATACTCCTCTAGCTCGGTAGTGAGATTTTTACATTCCTTGGGTGCTCCACATATCAAGAGAACCGTATTCATTCATGAAGTATGCACCATGTGCATACAAAATGTGCTGCAAAAGAAAACAAGACCAATTCAGAAGCTATACTTCATAATCATTTCAAATTGATGAGTAGAAAGAAACTCATGTTTACCATGTAATGCATAATGTTGGTATCACCCCATGTATCGACCATGGCTTTTGTAAAATTTTGAAGCTCTTCTTGAAATTTTTGGTGCTCCTCTACAGGCCTCCTGCTTTTGCTTTATTAATTTAACCATCTTATTGAAGTCTGACCAAACCTACGTACGTAGAACTACAAGGCTTAGATTGGTGTAGTCAAACGTTGTACATTTACACAAATCCTTCCACAAGTCCCAGGACTTTGAGTTCTTTACTTTTTCTGGCCTCTCTAGAAAATGTCTTGCCTTATATTCACTCATTGACACCTCTGCTGGGCCACTTCATGATTTATGCCAGAGGTCTTCTTATTAACAGTAATTTGTACATTGCCGCCATGGCACCCAATTGAGTTGAGTAGTTCCTCTGCTTTTTGAAGAGCTTCATGTTATCTTTCCTTGCCTTGCATAATAAATGCATAATCAATGTGACACTTGAGCAGACGATCAAACACACGCATGGAATGCATGCAAAGTGCAAAAGTGGACATTCTTGAGTTTGAATGGAATTACAAGATTCCACTCGGGGTCTCTGAAATGCCTGTTTGGTTCAACTAGCATGTTAGCAGACAAGACACCACTAACCCAATTGTTAGCATTATCATCCACACTGTCATTCTCATCATCTTGATTCTCTAGCTTCCTCTTCCTTCTTGCCTTCTTCTGTTTCTTTTCTCTCACCATTCTCATGCACCATGGACAAGGATTTGGGGTGTTAGCACCTTGTGGACACCCAAGAAGGCACTTTATTGTCTTCAAGTCACCTCCTAAATGCCAGTCTATTGTATAAGTGCCCTTACCCTCCACTTCTAATTTTTCCCCTAAATCTGTGCTTTAATAATATTTGTAATCCATGGTATCCTATCAAACATCCAAGCCAGCACTTCATGTGTCTCCTTTGGTACTTCAAACTCCCCAAGCCACCATATCTCTCTCTCAGATTGGACACTAAAAGAGGGAAAACTTGACTTGCAAACCCTCTCCCTATTGCTCGTCTGATTGTCTCGGTTTTCATTAGAACCTTCCAAAGGTAACTCAGTCTCCTCAGTCATGTTGATCTCACTCTTTGCATATGCCATTGCCTCATTCATAAGTGTGATACTCATTTGTTCTAACCCATTGCCTTTCACAATCTGACACACAAAACTTACCTTGTCACCTTGCATGACAAACAAAAGTAGATAAGTTTTAGTACTTCAAAGATTTTTCTATTAGCTTACAAAGAATGTAAAAAATTACTTACATTGTTTAGGCAGTCCATAGAATAAGGTCCCCATGATCTCTGTGCAGCTGGAACACATGATCAAATGTTTTGCAACCATAGATGCTGAAAATTTGATCTTGGAAGGAATAAAATATGCCACTTTTGTGTCAAGCGGTCTACCACCACATATATACTATCCCATCCTCTCCTTGTATGAGGAAGCCTCGTAATGAAATCCATGGAAATGTGTGTTCATTTGCCATCGGGAATAGGCAAAGGCTGAAGAAAACCATCGGACTTATGCATGGGATCCTTGTTTTGTTAACAAGGCAAGCAACTTGTCACAAAAGTTTACACATATTTCCACATTCCCTTCCAATAAAAACTCTTTCGCACCTTCTCAAAGGTCTTAAACAGTCCCATATGCCCGACAATGGAGAAGAATGCATATTTTCGTAGACCCTCTTCTTATAGCTTGGTGTAGGCACAAGATAGACTTTGCCTTTGTAGTAGATGAGTCCATTACGAAGTTCAAAATGTAGCAAATCATTATGGGATTCTTGCTGTAATTTCTGCCACAATGGTGCCACTTCCTCATCCAATAGGTACTCTTCTTGGATATCCAAAATCCAATCTTTATGTATCTCTGAAATCGCCATGGATATACATGTCCGAATGTGTGACAATGCATCCACCACAACATTCTTTTTTCCCTTCATGTAAGAGATCTCAAAGTCATAATTTTGCAATGTAGCCACCCACCTTCTTTGCTTGGGAGGAGAGTGTAGGTTGAGACAAGAAGTATTGAAGTACTCTATATGATCACTCTTTACAAAGAAATGTCTCCCATACCAGTAATGATGCCACTTCTTTATTGCATGAAGTATTGCCAACATCTCTTGATCATAGACATGCATAACCATTTCCTTCTCATCTTCGACTCTCAAAAGCGGTCACTCCATATTCTTGGAGCAAAACAACCCCAATGCGTCTTCCAATGGTTCATACCTCAAATGGCCACCCATTGGAGCAAAACAACCCCAATGTGTCTTCCAATGGTTCATACCTCAAATGGCCACCCAATGTTTAAGAATGTTTTTTAAAAGTATCTTTCACTACCCTTGCATGTTATGCTATACCCAAATCAAAAGTAAGATACCCAAATGATTGATTGGGAGTTATACATTCAAATAATAGTTTCATGTATTTGTGTCCTTCGATTTATAGTAACCTTTGTTTTTTTTAAATAACTTTTTGCAATAACAATTTATCGTTGCAATTTTAGTAAAAATACCTAGGTTGTAGTTGACGTTAATTTGTTCCTTACACACCTTAAAATGGCACAAGGATGTTAAGACTCTAATTGACATAATAATACATGACCAAGCATATTATTAAACTTACTGTTGTATTTTAGTTGATTACGTTGTTCTTATGCAAGTTAATTTATGATTTTGCAGTATGCAAGTTGATTAAAGCTTTCACAAGTTGATTTAAACAAAGTGAACGGGTATTTTATGAAAGAAGTTGGGCCTTTTTACTATGTGGCCAGCCAAAGGACATGAAAGGTCGCCTCTCTCTCATATTTGGGCATATTTGTGTTTGGGGGGGAGGGGATACTGACATGACCAATCACAGTGCTACGCCAAATCTTGATGTCCCATATACAAACGGAGCCCAACATCCAGTTGTTGGGCTACCTCTGATTATGAGCATATATAGGCATAGAGCCCCTGGGCTATACTTTGTGTTTTGCGGGCAGATTTTCATTCTGGGTACGTTTTAAGAGCCGTTCGCGTGATTTTTGGTTTTCTACACACATCTTTAGGGACCAGATTTGCATTGTTCCTCATCAGTTTCTGGGATTAGTATTGTTAGATCCATTATAGATGGGTATGCAGATACACGTGAAAGCATTATCAGACACTTACCACAGCGGATCTTGTCTATGAGCTATACTTCAATGATATCAATGTCTACACGTTACGAGTAAAATCTTTACTCACTTTACTCTACATTTTTTTCATACACCTTGCAAGTCTCCATTGTCAGTGGCCTTATTAGAAACCACTTTTGTTGTTGCATCAAAGGCACTTTCCAGGTTGCATGATTACTTGCTTGGGTATTATCTGATATGGTAGACAGTGATGTATTTTAGATGTTATCTAGTGAGGATAAGCTTGACGGGACCAACTACTCATTATAGTCCTACATGATGTGGCATGTATTGGTAAGTAAAGGGCTATGGAATGTCATGGTTGGTATTGAGAAACATACTGGTTCCTTTGATGAGAAACATGATGTAAAAGGTACATCTCTAGACACGAACTCAATTTCACATGATGCACTCCCACAAGATAGCATACCTCTTATATAAGAACAAACAAAGTGGGATGAAAGAGATGCATAGGCACATGCGTTGCTTGCTTTGTTTAGTTAATAGAAGTATTACATGCACATGCATTGCTTGCTTTGTTAGTCAATAGGAGTATCATTGCTCACATTCGGTCAGTAGGGCTGCTAAACATGCACTTGCGTCATTGTACCCCATACGTAATGAAGCACATGTTGCTTATCTACGCAAGCAATTAAAGTCAGAGCATATGAATGAGGGAGAGACTTCATGGATAGTTTCTTTACAAAAATCAAGGATTTTAAGGAGCAGTTGGCCAGTGTTGATGAAGTATATCATGGCACAGTTCATTGGTGCCTATTGTCTTGAATGCATTGCCGGACTCGTATCAAAGTTTTTCTTCTACTCATGATGAAAAAGTAATCCAAATGCCGTGAACTTTGAGGAGTGGTTTTCTGTGCTCTTATAAGAAGAGAAATCTAAAATAGATCTGTCATGTGTACAAGAGATCAAGCTTTTGCTACCAATCAAAAAAGAGGCAAAGGTAAATCCTTTCCTTAGGGTAGTTATAAGCCGAAATGAGAGTCCTTCGGTAAGCTTGCAGACAAGGAACTCGACAAGCCAAAGACAAAGGAAAAATGCAACTATTGCAGGAAACTACATCAATGAGTGCAGGAAGATGCCAGAAAAGGAAAAAGAAAGCCTCAGGTATGGATGTAGTTGATGCGTCAATATCTAATGAAAAAAACAAAGAATCTACAAAGTACAGACATGATGATTGGGATTTCATTGTGAAATGCAGTTTTGACCCTTTGTATAAGGATGTATGCATGGCTTACAGATGTACATGTTCGGTATTTTGACAATGGTGCTAGTAAGCACATTACTTCTCGTCATAATTTGTTATCTAAGCACATTACTTCACATCATAATTTTTTCTCATCACTTGAATTTTCTCCATAGGGAAACAATGTTGCATGTGCAAACAACTCCTCATATCATGTAAAAGGAGGTTGTAGAATTGTTCTCACTATTACAAATGGTGGAACAATCATTCTCTAAGATATATTATATGTACCAGGGATCAAGAAGAACTTGCTATCTGTCTCTACCATTATTGAGGCTGGCTTAGCGGTTCAGTTTGTGAATGACAGATGTATTGTTCATGATCACAGTGATGATGACAATAAAATTATTGTATCTAGTACTTTATCTCATGGCCTTTACATATCAGATGGTTATGAAAGACAAATGCCTGCCGTATGTACAGTTTTTGCCACAAAGGCAATGGGTGATGCTAAGTTGTAGCATGCACGCATTGGTCATTTGAACTTTGGCAGTTTGCTACATTTATGAGGGCTATATTCTTAGAAAAATGCAATGGGCATCATTTTCCAAAGATGCTTCAACTAGAGCTATCCAGAAAATGGTTCAACTAGAGCTATCCAAAAATTACAGCTTATACACAATGATGTATGTGGTCCTATGAGGACACTATCTATTGGGGGATACCTCTTTTTTGTCACATTTATTGATGATTATTCCAGACATACTTGGGTATATCCATTGAAACAGAAATCAGAGGTTTTTTTGTGCTTTAAGCATTTTGCTGCTACGGCGGCTGAAAATGTTTCTCCATGTAAGATTGGTTCCCTACGTACTGATCGAGGGGGGAAGTATATGTCTAAGGGGTTTCATGCATACATGGCTGATCATGGGATAAAACACCAATGTACTATGTCCTATATACCTTAACAAAATGGTGTAGTTGAATGCGAAAACAGGTCTCTCAAGGAGATGGCACGTTATATGGTCAAAAGTCAGGAGTTACCTCATAGTTTTTAACTAGAAGTAGTCATGTGTATGCAACATATGTTTTGAACAGGTGTCCTATAAAGACTTTACATATAATTACACCTTTTGAAGCTTGGAATGGTAGAAAGCCCTCCGTGGCTCACTTACACATTTTTTGGTTGTCTTGCTTATGTACTTGTGTCAGAGAAAATTCGCCAAGCTTGATGATAAGGCTATTAAATGTGGAGTATAGCTCAGAAAGTAAAGGTTATTGTCTCTATCATCCTACTACTAAGCAGATTCTTGTAAATAGATATGTTGTATTTGTGGAAGATACAATTCAGCTCTTGCTTTCGTGTAAAATATAGCAAAATGTATGTTTACAGGATATATTCGACACCTTCCTTCAATTGTTCAGTTGATGTAGAACATTTGGTATCAGAGCATTTGAGTACTCAAAGAAATGTTGAAAATTAATCCACAGGCTCAAAATCAGCATGTTTTTCAGCCCACAGATCAATCTATTGATAAGGCAAATGTGGATGATGTAGTTGATGAAGAAAGAAGGAAAGTTGAGGAGTCCAAAATTATGCCAAAATGGTTGGTGCAAACACTACGTGATAGTAGATTGGCCACTCCTTTGCCTAGCAGAACACGTATAGGTTCTCAAAATGCATCTCATATTGATAGAGATTATGCTCTTATTGCCAATTTATGTAATAAAGAGGAACTTGTCTCCTTTGATAGAGCAAAGGAATCAGAATAATGGATGAGTGCTATGTAATGCTTTACTAAAAAACGGTACTTGGGAGTTGTCTGATTTACCTCATGTGGCAGGACCATTGGCATGAAATGGGTTTACAAGCTTAAACGTAAAGTTGACGGTAGTGTCAAGAGATTCAAGGAAAGGCTTGTTACAAAGGGTTACGCACAGAAAAAAGGCACTAACTATGGTGAGACCTTTTACCCCACATGTTGTTTGAATACCATGCAGAGTATCATTACATTTGCAGCACATAAAGATTGGAATGTACGCTAATTGGATATCAAAACTGACATAACATGCTCGAAAAAAATGGCATTCTAGTGTATTTGCAGTGGTCATAATTAAGAAAAAAACGACTAAGATATTAAGTAGTCTATGGTCTTAAGCAAGCTCCTAGAGCATGGTATGAGAAGATAACATGCATACTTGGTTGTACAAGGTTTTGGCATTAATCCTATTGACAGTACCCTCTACATTAAGAGAATTGAAGATGAATTTTTGGTCATCATGCTATACATTGATGACATACTACTCATAGGCCTTGATGATCATATTTTAGCTTTTATAGTTGATTTAGAGAGGTCTTTTGAAATGTCAGATCTTGGCCTGTTGCACTATTATTTGGGCATTGAGTTTAGGCAACATAATGATGGCATCATTATGTTGTAGACACAATACATAGAGGCATTGTTGAAGAGGTTCAATCTTGGAGACTGCAAACCTGTTGCTACACCT
This sequence comes from Cibotium barometz, assembly GCF_041138505.1. NCBI lineage: Eukaryota > Viridiplantae > Streptophyta > Polypodiopsida > Cyatheales > Cibotiaceae > Cibotium > Cibotium barometz. The sequence continues at coordinate 68,439,306 of NC_141046.1, forward strand.
ATGAAACCTAGTTTGTGACTTAGTCTTGAAGATACAAGTGACCCTTTTGATGCTGGCCTGTATCAAGAAGCTGTTGGATGCCTTATCTTCTTATGTAACACTATAATTGACATTCAGTATGGGGTCTTAGTATTGAGCAAATTTATGCATAGCCCAAGCATAAAGCATTGACAGTCTATCAAACGAGTGTTTTGTTACCTAAAGAGCACCAAGCACTTTGGGTTGTTTTATTCCAAGGGAGATAAATCATAGTTGCATGCATTTATAGACTCAGTCTGGGTTGGATATTATGAGACATGAGTCTTCACAAGTGGTTTTTACTTTCATCTTGGTGATTCATGTATATCAAGAAGCAACCCACTGTGGCCACTTCTAACTATGAAGTTGAGTATAGGGCAATGTTTATAGCTACTACAGTTGAGTGTGTTTGGATCAAACGCCTTATTGAGTCATTAGCCACTACCATCTTTACTGATTGTTAGAGCGCTTTGGAAGTTGTGAGAAATCCAACTTTTCGTGCTTGCACAAAGCACATTGAGGTGCATTATCATTGTGCTAGGAATCCAGTTTTTCATGCTTGCACAATGCACAATGAGGTGCATTATCATTATGTTAGGGAGAGATGCTTCGTAGGGATAATCAGCTTGGCTTATATGCCAACACTTGACAACATGGCAAATTTATTCACGAAGGCTCTCTCACGAGAGAAGTTTGAAGCTTTTTGCAAAGCTTTGAACTTAATTAAGTCTCTTTGGGGATTAGTCTGGGCTCCCTCTCACAATCCAAAGGGCCTTCTGACACATCTCTGTACTTTTAGTGCTATCTTACCCCTTGTTCACATCATCACTCCCAAGGGGGATTTGTAGCTATATTTTGTAGTGACGTATGTAAATACACTAGGACCAGCCAGGGCACTTTTTCCCGCTTTAAGAGGTTTTTTCCCCATGCTAGTATACACCCATCTTGGGATATATTTATCATCTTTGTGTAGTACATATTCATTATCTATCTATTATCTCATTGTGTGCTCCCATGAGCTTCTCCATTCTGTGTGTATGTGCAACCCTGTTTCTAACCCGCAGCATCGCCAAGATGCGAGATAAAGCCTTGGACTTCAAGAGCTAACTTTGTACTATTTGGCATCATCTTTGCATGGAATATGGTGATCACCAAGGGAGAAAGAAGCCCTATTAGTGCACAAGGAAAGCATCTCTTTCAAATGTATTCCTTCTTCCTCCTCCTCGTCCTCTAAATTCACCAATCTCAATCGCTCCTTGCATATATATACACCATATAAATCAAAATGACATATGATAGGAAAATTTAGAATAACCATATGAACAAGTATTAAGTATGACCTAAATTTATTACCAATCTTTCATCATCTACCTTGATAAGGGTTTCAAGGAGGTGGTTGATTGATCATTTGCTTTCCTCGTGTTTTGAAGGTTGTTGGACCTTTAGCGGCTGGGGCTCCATGCCAACAAATGGTAGCAAGGCCTCTTCTACATCGTCTGGTTTAAACACATTCATTGGATTGGATGCAGGCATTGGTAAGGTTTTAGCACTTGATGTTGTTGTGCTTTCGATGTGGTACTCAACTTCTATCTTTTGTAGAAATAGGATGAAGCTTGCTTCCCACAAGAGAAACTTAACCCCCACATCCTTAATCCCTTTGGCTTCTAAGAACCGGCTCTCCATCGCACAATACCTAAGTCAAAATGCTTTGATAAAATACCTAAGCGCTTTTCAAAGGTGACATCATTCCATAAAGATGAATTAGGAAGTCAAATGGAACCCATCCCTTTCCAGAATCATTAAAATGAACAACTTGTGGGCTAGCATGTGTGGCTATGAATTCAATTAGGCCAGCTACATCCCTATTTCTCTTAGTCAATCCTAAGCATAATCCAAAGATCTGGAATAGTTCATTGGGTATGTCATCCCATAATTGGTCCTAGCGATGAACTCATCAAATGCGTGACATGTGTCCATAGTGGATGGTGTGGCTTTGAAGGACGTGAAAGTGTGAGGGCTATGAAGCTAGGAAGAGGCCAGTGAGTAAAATTAGATATTATAAGTGACCATACTAAAAATTTATCTATTTTGAGAAAAGTATTATATATATATATATATATATATATATAAACCAAATATAACAATAAGTTCACACATTATTAAAAACAAGACTAGTAGAACATAATTGTTTGACAAAATAAATATCAAATTAAGATTGTTATATATCAAAATAAATAAATAAATAAATATATATATATATATAAAAACCAAATATAACAATAAGTTCACACATTATTAAAAACAAGACTAGTAGAACATAATTGTTTGACAAAATAAATATCAAATTAAGATTCAAATGTCAAATTTGCAAGGGGAATACATTTCATACAATTTAAAAGTAGGATGCAAAGTGGTTGCGTGCTAGTCTTTGCAAAAAAAGTTGAGCTATTGTTACATGACAACCTACTCTCGTAGTACAATAAGTGTTTTTCTTTTGCAATGTTTTTATGAGCGCTATATATTTTTATTTTGGTTAATTTAGTTTCAATTTTTATCTTACAAAATACGAAGCACCGTAGTTTTTTTTAAATCGAATATTTTACATACTCGTGCGTTTGGGGGCTACGTGTTGCGGGTTGATTTTATAACATAATTTTGTATTAAGGGATACCTAAAGATGTGTAGGATGGGTATCTTGCACCGCCCGATGTCTTCCGCGAATGAAGCACGTGTCATTTACGCAAACTTTCGGCCCAACTCAGTAGTGGAAGTGAGCGTTCTTAAGTTCTTAAGTGCTATGTTGTAAGCATTGAGAGATGAGTTAAGAATATTTTCCTTTCTACTAATTTTTTGCAATTGCTTAAATCTAAGCGCCAATACAAACCAAAAAATGATTCTAATTACACAAAGAGAAAATAAGCCTAAAGACCTTGATATGGTTAATCAAGCCTGCATTTCTTTTTGTATAAGATTACACATGAATACATACTCTCAATACATATTCAGGCTAGACCTACATTTATTAATTAGTGCTCACAAGTGGGTACTAATTAATTAATATGGTCTAAGGTTCAACGTTAGAAATGTAAGGTTGAACCTTAGTGATCTAATTAATTATAAGCATCGAATTTTTGTTTGCATTGCTTCTTTATCTCACTATGTCTCCATTGAAGTTTAAAAAACATATATGCTTCTTTATCTCTCTCTTCGTATTATAAATTCGGAGTTTAAAAAGCACGTCATCTCTTTGTCTCTCTCTCTCTTATCAACGTTATCAAAAAACTAAAAATGTACAATTTTTTCTTTCTAAATCATCAGAGGAGGAAGCCTCTTATGCTCTCTCTCTCTCTCTCTCTCTCTCTCTCTCTCTCTCTCTCTCTCTCTCTCTCTCTCTCTCTCATGGAGGTAGAGGCCTCCAGACAAGCTATTTCTCGCTCTCCTTATATAACCTTACCAACCATCTTAATCAAAAGTCTCTAGAGAATCTTGACGCAGTGCTTGAACACTCGTACAGTCGAGATAATTCAAAAAAAAAAATCTCTCAAACACATATCGACTTCAAAGATAACGTTTTAAAAAACGTGTACTTTTGCACTTATAAATCTTTTGGACCCAATAATTAACCTAAGGTTCTATTGTTACATAACAAATTAATACCGAAAAAATGTTTGGCACCCATTTTCAGTTAAACAAAAGTTTGAATTATACTGTACAAATACATCTATGCTATACTTTTTTTGCATATGTTTACAATTGTATGGGGCAAGTTCCTATTAACATATGTCCATGATTTTTCTACTCAAAGCATGTAAAACACTTTGATAATCCACCTTGACATGGATAACAACTGGCTTGCGCTTAAGAAGCTTGCATATCCAGCAACTCATTATGGTCCTAATAATTTATGCTGAATGGATGCAGATGAGGTGCTACCCTTAACGTGACTATTGCTCAAATCTTTTGGAAGCTTTGAGATCTTGCGTAAGTCCTCTGATGATTTATCTCGACTGTACGAGTGGGTAACCCATAGAGAAAACATGTTGTGTTGTGTATGAGGTAACTTGATTAATGTTTTATTTGTTTTTAAAAAATATGATGTCATACAACGTGTTCTAGATTATACTTGTTCAACTAACACCGTGGTAGAAGCTCTATTTCTAACGTTATAGCACAAGTAAAGTGAACAAGCTTACTAATTCCAAAATGCCACTATGACTTGAGGCCATCTTCCTTGGTCTTCATAAATAGCATATACTTTTTTAATGCTAGAAAACACTACTCTGGTGATGGCCTAAAACAAATAGTTCACCACATACCTCCATATATTAGCAAATACACAGACATAAGGGACACACCCAAAATTGAGGGCCCTTGTGCTCCCCGTTTCCCCAATTGTAGAGTTTTGTCCCTTTTATAAACTTCATGCCTCTTGGATTCACCAACAAGATGCGATAAATTATCATGATACATAAATATATTCATCAATTATTATTCAATATATATATTACATGGTATATTTTTGATCTTATATGTGGGCTACTTTGGAACAAATAGATATATGCTATCATAAATTGTATAGTACTAGTGTCGCGACCCGTCTCCGAGACAGGTAGGAGCTAGACACACCATTAAAAAAGATAACTTTTTCAAGGAAGCATCTTTGCATGTAGTTACAGGCACAAGAAATATGTGTATAGTCACCCTTCCTTTCCTCTTTTGAATATAAAGTGGGCTTACTCATCTACGACATGTAGCACACACACACACACACAATTTATGTATGTGAGCACCCATGATATCCATAGATATTGTTCACACACATACATGTATGTATACATTATTATATTTATGAGTTTATTATATATGTGTATGTGTGTGTGTATGTACGTATATATATGAATATTTATGAGTTTATTATATATATACCAACACACACACACACACACACACACACACACATACACTTTCTATCTTATATACATGCATATATATTACGTATCTATGTATATAGATAGAAGTATTTTAGTGTGTGTGTGCATAACTAGGTTACTAGTTGGTGGGTGTATGACACATGGTTAAATGTAGGTGTGAGTGTGCACTCACATGCACCAGTGCACACATAACAACAATGTACATAGATGTACCCCTATATGACACACACATGCACATGCACACCCACATCTACACATGTCTACATATATATAGGAATATATGATGCATACATAGATTCGAACACACACACACACACACACACACACACATGTATTCACATATGATTATATGTGCATACATGTATAGGAACGTTGGTGACCAACCCACTTCTGGTCTCCCACTTCTGCTCTATGCAACCTCGTGGTTGCTACTCTCTACTATGATTCAGGCAACCATTGCTTGCTTTTTCTCTCTGCTACACTTGAGGCAACCATTGCTTACTTTTTCTCTCTCCTGACACTACTGTGACATTTGATGCTTATACTGCAAACGATGATAAGAAAGCGATGCTGCCTCCCTCCATGTACTCCAAGAAGACATTGAGGGAGAGCAATCCATTTTGAAGGGAGTAATCTTCACCAAGGCACTGTATGATGTGAGGAGAGTGGAGGCTTTTTCCCACTCAATCAGCACAACATGATGGACGTCTACAGGAAGGTAAATCAGCTATGTGCTCCAAAGACCATTCATGCCATGCAAAAACAGCTGAGAAGGTTCACGGTACTTGCTTGCCTGGCAAAGAGAGGAAATGGGGTTGTTTCTGAGAGAGGGAGCTGGAAGAAGACCAGGGTTACCAGAAGCTACCTCCAATTCAAAGCCGGGCATGTGAGCTCCAGACTCCTAAATTTTTTGTGGAATAGCGACTGCGGGCCTCCCGTGTCCCATGCTGAGGTTTGAGAAGAGCATGCTGTAGAGGTGTAGATACTATAGAATAGGGTAGCTCCCCCCCCCCCTCTCTCTCTCTCTCTCTCTCTCTCTCTCTCTCTCTCTCTCTCTCTCTCTCTCTCCATACCACCATAATGGCTCCCTCCATACCACCATAATTACTCCCTCCACAGGCAGATTGAGAAGTGTGAGGTGTGTGAGGGTGCTCCGGGTAGTCCACGCTTGCTCTAGGTCATGTAAGCACAAGAAGCAGCTAGCAAAAGCCCCCATCCGTTTGTGTGGTGAAAAGCCTCGAAGTAATAATGGCTCTCTCTGAGAAAATGAGCTGGCACAGAGTTTAAAATTTGAAACACTCTGACGCCTGCTACTACTACAGTCTGACACCTCCTATGACAATCAGGCTATGACGGCAATAGTCTGACCCCTCAGGTAGGCTATAGGAGCTGCCTAGTAGCGTGTCCCGTCTCCGACAAGTAGAGTAAGGCACACCACTATAAAGGTTAGCCCAAGGAGGCATTCTTGCATGCACAAAACACACAAAAACACTTGCATCACCGATATATATATATAATATATGTATATCTCTCTCTCACACACAAACACATTTAGTCCTACTACTTAGCATTTATTAAATTCAGTGAACTAATTTAAACAACCTGTAAATAGTGCCACACTTGGCATGCATACACATTACATGTAGTTTTAAGCACACTTATTTTCCCTAGTCAACTACTGAAATGATGCCACAAACTTTCCAAAAATTTAGCTAAATTTGAATGCATGTAATTAAAAGTGGCTAAAACATGTCTACTACTGAGTAGAAGAAATAAACATTAGACATTTAGAAGGATCGTGTCTAGCCCTCGCCACAATTTCGTACCATGTGTTTGGTCAGGACACTTAAATAGGTTAAACAAAAATTACCACCTTGCCGTTCTCTCTCTCCCCCCTCCTCTTTCTCTCTCTTTCTCTCTCTCCCACCCTCTCACTCTCCCTCTCTCTTCATTGTTTTTGCAACCCTAAAGCTTCCAAAAAAAGACATTAGTTACTTTACTAAGGTTAAATAAAACATTAAAAAATAATAATATATTAAAAATTCGTTGCCTCCCTGCCGTTCTCTCTCTCCACTCCTCCTCCTTCTCCTTCTCCTTCTCTCTCCCACCCCTCTCTCTCTCTCTCTCTCTCTCTCTCTCTCTCTTCCCCATTTTTGCAGCTAGCCTCCAGTTTCCAAAAGAAAAAAACATTAGTTACTAACAAAAGCATAAAAAATAATAAATTAAAAAATACCGCCTTACAATATTCTCTCTCTCTCTCTCTCTTCCCCATAAAAAAACACATTAGTTACTTTATTACTAAGGTTAAATAAAAAATAAAAAATAAAAAACCAAAACTCGTTGCCCACGATTCCGCCTCCTACTTTCTAAGCTTCGCCACACAATGCCGCCTCTTCTTTCCTTGTTTACAACATTTCTTCCATTATTTTGTGCTATGCAACGTAAGACACCTCCCCTTCTTGCCCGTTCACGCTGCTTCAAGACAACCACCACCACCTGCAAAAAAATTAGGTCCTCCACAGAGAGTGAGGCTTGTTGCTCTTCTTCAAGCTTCTTTAAATGATTATGATAAGTAGTCACTAATGCAGAATTACCTGGCTTTAATGAGCTGCCTCGAAGATAAGATTTGGAAGGGAATATATTGAACTCCTCAAAATTCGAGCCTGCAAACAGCACTGCAACCCCTCTGTTGACACTAAAGAGAGCGCTCCTTAAAGCTCTGCCCAATGAAAATAAGACGTGGGTTAACACATAAGCAAGATGGGTGGCGAGGGTGAACGTGGACAGGGAGCCCATTTTACATTTTCAAGGTGAAGGAGAGGCTATAGTGGGGTGTGAAACCTTCTTCTTGCACGGAGAATGTGAATCGTTGGATGAGACCAGCTGCCTGGCCATGTCCTTGCCCAGGCAAAGTGTGTGCGAGCACCCAAGTGACCTACCACCGTTATGCTATGGGGCGCATGGAGGACATATGGGGGTCCAACTGACTGGCCTTCCAGCCAGAGAGGTTACGGGGCGTTCGTACCAGCAGCCCCTTCAAGTTCCCAATGTTTCGTCCGGTAGGACATCGCCAGGCACAGCCAGCTTCATCCACCAAAGAGGGATGGATGATAACTCAAGGAAGGTGTAGGCTTTTACCAAGTGTATCACCAACGAAGAAGGGCTAAGTTTTGTCTGCCCAAGTGCTGTAGTTGTAGTCGAAGCGCCGATGCTCGTCCCCTCCCACGAAGATCCGGCGGTCGTGACTTCCCGCCTCCGCACAGCTGCTCTCACAAACAGAAAGCAAGCCACGGCTGCTCGTGTATCACTGCTTGCAGGCAATACATCATACATACATGCACATCATAACTATTTTCACCTTGTCATTTACTTACTCCTATGCTGCAACAAATTTTCAACATGCCAGTGAAGGTCATTGCATTCATAGAGAGGCCCAATAAAATGCATCAATTCAAAATAGTTCCATGCTTTTTTTGTGGTGATTTGTTAGCCATAACTACAATTTTGCACCGACCCCTATCTAGCACTTGCATACATATCCATGTGAAATCATTGCAGAGCACAATATCATCCCCCATCAACCCTTGCCTACATGTCCACCTTGGTCCTCTTATGCATAAGCTACAGTAAATGCACTCCTAGAGACGTCTTGAGAAGGGAGTTCCCGAGGCTCTTGTTATTCTTTTTCAAAGTGCGCCACACTTGGCATACATATGAATTGAAAGTTTGGAGTGTTTCAGTAGCCATGCTAGGCATATATTGCAATTAGTGGAACTCAAGCTATTGCAAGAGAATTAAATTTGGCATACATATCCATCTTAACATATCCCAAAAGTCCCTTTTATACATACATGAGCACATTTCAGGAGAATTGCACTTGGCATACTGTACATTAGAGCACTTCACCTACATACATATCCATGAGCATAGCACCTGCATACATATCCATGTGAAAGCATTGTAGAGCACAATATGTGTCCATGTGCACGATTCATTAGCCATTCAAATCTAAGGTGCAGACACAAAGAACTAATTATTTTTTAAGGCTCTAAGCAAAATCACATCTGAACATTTGTCAATGAGTTGCAAAAGCAAAAAGATGCAAGAATCACTCAACTTTCATACCTTTGACGTCATTTGCAACATTGCCTTCAGATCAACGTGCATGTACTGAAGTGCGAACTCAAAGAAGTGAACCGTAAGACTCGTGAGAGAAAGATAATTTGCAGTCACGAAACTCTGCCACCTTTCAGAGTACACATAGTGTGGTTTCGCACCTTTCCCTGAGCTGGAATCCACTGGAGAGAGGTCCGCATGCACATTATAACTGGAGAGAGGTCCGCATGCCCAGTGAATCATCAAACAAAATTTGAAATAAAAAAACTACAAACTTAACAAACAAATTTGAATCATCGAAGTAAATTCAAGCTTAAATTGAATCATCCAAGTAACAACCGCAAAGCATTTTTTCGTGGAAACCGCACGATAATAAAAGTCTGAGAAAGTAATGCCGGTGAGATTAGAGCTAATGCAAGTGGAATTAGAGGCCATGAAAGGAGGTGGAGAAGCAAGGAGATTAACGCGGCATCAATCAGGCCGCGCCAACACCACAATGTGCTACTGATCATGGGCTCTCTGTTGTGGACTCAAGATCCGAACGAAAATTCAACCGAGTTCCCATACGCTTTGCCATCGGAAGAACCACCGGCACTGATTTCGTCCAGTTCTCAAACATGCAATGATGCTAGCACTGGAGCAGCGGAAAAAGAGCTTCGTCCGGCAGCCCAGGAGCAGGCAACCCGAATCACGATAGATGACCCTCCGGAAGCCATCATGACAACAGAGTTTCTTCCGACAGCCCACTTCGTTTGGGTACTAGTTGATTAGATAGTTGGGTGGCACGTAATGCTGCTACTATGGCTGGGGGGCGAACAGCTATTGCATCGGGGCCCGCCTGCTACTGTAGCTCGCGCGCGAGCTTGAGCCATAGGGCTGCGGGCAGATTGCGGTAGAGCAACGGAATGCAATGATGATACCACTAGAGCAACGAAAAAAGAGCTTCATCCGGCAGCCCAAGAATAGGCAACCCGAATGACCTTCTAGAAGCCATCATGACAACATATTTTCTTCCCACAGCCCACCTTGTTTGGGCAGCCGATTAGTTAGTTGGGCGGCACGTACTGCTGTTGTTGGGGGCGAACTGCTGCTGCATCGGGGGCCACTGTTGTTGCTGCTCGCTAGCCTGAGCCATAGGGTTGTGGGCAGACTATAGTAGAGCAACGGAAAGCTTTTGTCCATCGGACTTCAGAAAGAGTTGCAACGTTGTTGAGCTCTGTGGGAAGGTGGGGAGGTGTGCGGGGAGAAAAAGATTTATGAAGACCACGATGGCTAATGGCTATGGCGTTCGAATGAGAGGAAGGGCCACGGATTGGAGCTCTGTGCGAAGGTGGGGAGGTGTGTAGGAAAGAAAAAGATTTATGAAGACCACGATGGCTAATGGCTATGGCATCCGAATGATAGGGAGGGCCAAGGGTTCGAAAGTGGCGAGAAGAAGAAGACGTGGGGAGGTGTGCGGGAAGAAGAAGACGGCATTCAAACCTTGCTAACGGCTCTCTACCCCGGCCTAAGACATGTATTATTTACTGTCTTTGTCACCTGGAATACCTAGAAAAGAAAATAGGTCTAAAAAGGTTACCAAGTGGAGGGGGGTGTTAGCCTTATAAGATATATAGAGATAGAGATGCCCTGCATACCATAAAATCATATATAGTATATTTCTTAGGCAAGTATATGTATATTGAGACCATACAAATGACTTTCGTATTTTTTATTACTTTGAGTTACATCGGTGGGGCTAATTTTATAAATGTGAAAGATATTGTCCATGGTCCCACTCTATCTACAATTATTTCCATAGCAAACACGATCACTAATTTTCAACTCGATCCCCACCGCATTTGCAAAGTTCAATCTATGTATCTGACACACACGGTGCTGTGAAGACAGCAACATTACTCAACGGCCGGTACTAGTCGCGACGCCTTCAGAAAATAGTTTCTGATGGCTTAACATTCATATAGTACTCTTAGAGCATGCATAATTTTGTACACACTGGAAGTGCTATGGATGCAACATTGGCCACGAGTTCGGAAACACTCATGGATATGGTATAACTTTTTTCAAGCTTACAGCACTTCTTGCATGAGATTGCACATGGATACTTGCCATAAACTACACTCGTTAGACAAGAAAATCTATTACATATTAACTATGGACAACCAAGGCACAAGGAGAGGAGAGAAAAGAGAAATCATGGATTTCTAAAAAATAAGAGAGAAAAGTCCCTTCAATTGACTCTTTGTATTCCGGCTTCCATTCCTAATGTGCGGGTTGAGTACTAGTAGTTAATAATGCACAAACACATCTTTGCTTTATGTTGCCAAATTATTTTAGGCAGGCTTTGAGACAACCTATCAACACATGGGTGGTTGCAGGATGGGTGCCCAGTTTTGTCCACTGTAAATAGTAAAAAAACAGGCATTTGTTTATCTTTAGTGTCTAATCTCTCCTAGCTAACGAAAGAATTTCCTTTCAAGTTCTTTTGTTGGAACATCACATGAAAAGTTAGGAATATAGTTGCATAATCTGATTAAGTATTAGATAGTCAAAAGTCCTCATTTCCTTAGGTATAAAGTCAATGTATACACCCTGTCGTCCCAAATTTGGACGTATTCCATAAAATGTTAATATCTTTAACATATAAACTCATATATGATTCCTACTTTGTACCTTAAATCTTCACGTAATATAGAGCTTAACTTGATTTTTTGATAAAATTTTACGTTATTTGCCTATTTTCTTTAAATATTTCCAGGTCTTTAAAGTGTTATAATATACGCCACTTTCTGTACCCGTGATAGCTACCACTTAAAATGCTCAATCTTGTAGATCAAAAGAGTGATAGTGAGACATTAGTAGAATGTGGTAGTTAGTCAAAATTGCAAATCCAATGGTTGGATTTTTAATGATCTCTTTTCCAAATTTCTTCCAAGCTATTAGAAGGCCTGCAAATATTAATAATCTAATTAGTAAAATTACATTTATGATGTAAATCATCTACAACCTATAGGGACTAGTATACATGTAATGGTGCATCTATGGAATAAAAAAATTGGATCACTCTAAGTATGAAAATATCATTTTTAATCTTTTCATCATATTTTTGATTAATTTTGATTAATTAGACTATTTTGTATTAATTTAAATTATATTGGGCTAATTTTAATGCATGTGTATTTTCTATTAGTTTCTTGATCTCATTTGAAGTACCTTGCCTCCCAAAAGTTTCTCTCCAAGCATATTGTCCCAGTCCAGCATAATGGACAAAACTGGACACCCTAATCTTGCAACAATCCACATATCCATGAAATTTTACTCAAAGCATGTAGAAGACTTTGATAATTCACCTTGCCATGGATAACAATTGGGTAACCCAACAACTCATACTAGTTAGTCCTAATCATTAATTTCTATTGGGATGGATGCAAGCGAGGTGCTACCCTTAGGTGAATATTACTATGAGATCTTGCATAGGTAAAGTTTAGCACAAGAAACGATGCAGATAATCCATGGCAAACACTAGTGTCTCTTCTAAGCGACACTACAAAACACATTGTGTTGCAACAATCGTGTATGAGGTAGCCTGATATATATATATATATATATATATATATATATATATATATATATATATATATATAATATTTTAAACTATGATGTCATATGACATGTTATAGATTATACTTGCTTGACTTATGTACCCGCACACACGGCCAAAAAAGGTAGCTTAATTATATATATATATATATATATACATGTAGATTTATATCTTTAAAGTATGATATATGTAGATTTATATTTTTAAAGTATGATGTCATATGGTGTGTTGCAAACTATACTTGCTCGACTTATGCACACACACATACGTGTAAAAAAGGTTGATGAGAAACCATCTCTTATTATTCAAGTGAAACTTTATTTGGAATTGACTTGTAGATATCACTCCCTAATGACTCATGATCTCTCTTAGGGAGGCCAAGCTTTATACACCTATGAGTGAAGAATCATTGCATCATCTTAGACGTCCACTAATAATTATTGTGTTGAAGATTCTATAGGACCTTCACACATGCATGTAAAAAATTGTGCACTTGTAAAAATAGGTCATGCTACATAAGGTCGGAAGAAAAAATACCTTGTTTAGAGTTCCTTTGCTCGGAGTAGTTGCACATAGTTAGGTCTACCCAACTTTTCATTTTGAACAAGCAACCAAAATATTCAATTTCAAAATCCCCACCTAATGGCAAGGATGCCGCCTATTGTCCATAAATAGGAAAAGCTTCATCGTCGGCCAAAGGAGACTAAACAAGAACCAATCAACGAGGGCCCGTGTCCACTTTTTCATGAGAGAATTTTGTTATGTATTAAGGATGCCCATGAAAAGAATGTGGGAGAGAGCGAGAGCTTGAGCTCCTTGAAAGCCAACACACACATAAGAGTAGACAAGCACATAAGAGAGATGTATGGATGAATTATCTTTCGTTATCCTCTTCTCTAAAACCACAATAGAAATAAGAGTATATACTATAAGGGAAAGTACTCTCCTACTATAATATACAATGGTCATTCTATAGTGTAAACCCGGCTACATGAGTTAATGCTATAACTATGTCATAACTTTAGCTGTACGTAACTATAACTTTGGTTATCGTTATGTCATAACCATAAACAAAGTGGCTATCACATAACCTGTACACCATTAGTAGCATAGTGCCCATAATCTAAACAACCATGCTAGTGATGTAAGTGTGGAAGCTATCATTCAAGCGGATCATCAATGTCCATAATACTAGTTGAGCTCGATATCTTACACTTCTCTTCGAGCTCAACTCCACACACTGCACTCAAAGAGTAAGCTCCTAAACTTGTGGAACTTCTCTGTACCCAGTGCCTTTGTGAAGATGTCAGCCACCTGATCCTCTTTGTTATGCTGATAGACTTGCTAGAATCTCCTTCACAAAGTGATAATACACCTTAATATTCTTCATCCTAGTATAATGGTTTGGGTTATTGGCTAGTTGTATGCTTACTGATGTTGTCACAATAAATGACAACGAACCTATCCACGGGCCTTCATGAAGCATATGATCCTCTATGCTGATATATACTAGATCTATATCACTTGCTAGAACCTTCTCCCTCATAAAGTGATAATGCACTTCAATGTGCTTGGCCTTGTAGCATGATATGCTACATTATTGGCCAATTGTATGCTACTGATGTTGACACAATAAATGACAACGGACCTATCTACACGGGCTCACCCATATCACCAAGTAGCTTCTGAAACCAAGCTACCATAGCAACGCTCTTGTACTCTAGCTCTGTACTTAACAAGGCAATTGTTGGTTGTTTCTTGCTTCTCCAACTCACACTAGCACTTCCAAAAGAAAAACATAACATATCCAAGCCATATTTCCTCTGTAAGAGTAAAATGCCATTAGGTGATCTCACCACCTCTATACTAAGAAAATACCACGGCTCACCTACGTCTTTCATCTTGAACTTCTACTTGAAAAGCATTCTGACATCATGTATTTCAGCATCACTATCACCAGTGAAAATTAAGTCATCTACATAAATGACTAACAACATGATCCCTCTATTTGTCTTTTTCACATAAAGTAAAAAATCCGTAATGAATATCTGAAATCCAATGGTAATAAGGTACTCTCCAATCTTATTTGACCATGCTATGGGTGCCTACTTCAAACCATACAAGGCTTTGCATAACTTGCACATAAAATCTAGATGTGGATTGCTCTCATAACTTGGTGGTGGCTCCATCATGTAAACTTCTTCTTGCAAATGACCATGCAAGATCGCATTCTTTACATCCATGTGATGTAAAGACCAACCCTTCGTTGCAGCCATAGCAGTGACAACTCTCACGGTTTCCATTCTCACAACTAGGTTAAATGTTTCCTCATAGTCAATGCCATATGTCTGCACATAATCCTTGGCAACCAGTCTTGTCTTAAATGTTTCCTCATAGTCAATGCCATATGTCTGCACATAATCCTTGGCAACCAGTCTTGTCTTAAGCATATTCATAGTTCCATTTGAGTTACACTTGACCTTGTACACCCACTTACATACAATTGCCTTCTTATCCTTTAAGAAAATACACTAATTTCCACGGCGCAGTTGTATCCAATGTTGTCAGCTCCTCATCCATGGCATCTTTACATTTTCGATTTCCAAGTGTTTGCTCAAAACAAATAGGCTCTGTCTTCTGTATATAAGCATTATGATGGGATTTATATCCATCATATCCCAACCTATTAACAGGATATCTATCCCGCATAGATTTGCATACATGTGGATCACTATCAGGTGTCCTCAAAATAGCCATTGTTTCTGTGCAGACGGAATGCCAAGCTCCTCCATCAAGGCTTTTCTTAGGGCCACAAGTGTCACCATCCATAAAAGAGTGAACTGTTGACAGATCATGCATAAAAGATTGATCTACATTTTTCTTTTCTTTACGTGATACATGTGTACCAATACATGTAGTACCTCAAGATGATACTTCTATATTCGTTGTATTTGTCCTCAACCTGCTTGACCATGAACTAACACTGGATCCACTGCTAGAGGACTCTCTACCTCCATTGATAGCTACTTTATATGAGACATCATCATTACTTCTTGCATCTGAATCTTCAATTGTCTTCACTAGTACATACCAACTACTTATTTCATAAAATACCATCTCCGCTTACTCGTACTTACTTCTTGCATCTGAATCTTCAATGTCTTCACTAGTACATATCAACTACTTATTTCATAAAATACCATCTCCGCTTACTCGTATCTTACGAGTAGTGGGGTTATAATATCTACAACCTTTCAGTTCCATAGCTGACCAATGAAGATGCATTTCTCTGCCTTTGGATACAACTTGGTTTTCACTTCATCAAGAACATGCACATATGTAATATATCCAAATACTTTCAAGTGAAACACATCTGGTTTTATGTCTATTAACTTATGTTTAAGTGTTATATCATGAACAGCTACAGTGTGGGTCTTGTTCATAATGTAAACAATAGTCGCCCTATTGCCCAAAAATAATCTGGCATATTATTTTCAGACATCAAGGTATGAACAACTTTTACAAAGTGCATTTTTTTCCTTTATGCAACACCATTCTGTTGTGGAGTATACATGTATGTGAATTGCCTCTTAATTCATAACTTTCTTAAGAAATCATTGACCATTGGAGAAATATTCTCTCCCAGCATTTGATCTTGGGCCTTTTTTCTTCTCAACTAAAGCTTGAAATTTTTGAAAGTAAGAAAACACCTCGTTTTTCTCCTTCATGAAGTAAACCCACACTTTTTTATGTGATCATCAATGAATGTAACATAGTACCTGCGACCTACAACCTGCAATTCTTGCAGTCTTAGTCAGTTCCCATACATCGTAATGTATAATATACAATGACGTGCTTTTCATATAGAAAAGTATGTTTAGCTTACTTACCAAGTTGACATGCTTCACATACTTCATGCATAGCATCATTCTTAAACTTCGAAAAACTTACAACATTTTGGACTTGTACAGACTTTAGCCACTATATATTCACATAACCAATACGCTTGTCCAAATGTTAATATCTGCAAATACACACATCCCATGTGCAAACATGACTATCTTTACCTCAGGCATGTTAACTTCTAAAGTAAATATCTTGCTATTTCTGTTACCCTTAGCAGCACTGATTTTTGAAGTCTTCCACAAAACATTCTTGAGGATCAAACCTCACTTGTAGACCTTGCGTAACCATTTGTCCAATAAAAACCATGTTTTTTATAATATTAGGAACATGAAGTATATCTGCTAGCTACTTCGTTTTGCCATGCTGCATAGATAATGACACTTTGCACATTATTATCACTTGTTTTCACATATCCTATTTTTTTTATTCTCTACATATATCTAAACTACTCACCATAACTAGTCATGTGGCTTGAGGTGCTATAATCCACATCCTAAATATCTCTCAAATCTTATGCATCTCATGTTGTTGAACTGAGCATGTGCTGCATCACAAACAACTGCTTACATCTATTATCACTCTGTTTACTTGATGATACATAGTTGCCTTGCTCTATGTAACTTTCCACTTTTGATATCATTCTACTTTTTTAGCAATCCTTTGCAATGTACCTTGGTTTGCCGAAGTAATAACACTCCATTCTATTCACATTTGATTTCTTTACCAACCATCTCGGTCTTTCTGGCTTCATTTACCTCTGAAGTAGCCTCTCCCATCTCTTACTATATTAGATTTGTATTGTTACTACTGCTCATGTGAATTTTCAGAGGATGAATCTCCTATAATATTCATCTCCTCATGGATGAGGAGAAATCAATTCCTGAAAATTTGAAAAGTTCTCACGGACTCCAATAGAGATGTGAAACTGACTGTATTCCTTGTCAAGATCATGCAACGTCACCGATACCATATCATCATCATCTACTGGTGATCTAATAGAAGCAAGGACATAAACCTTCAACGAGTAATCATTTATATTCATCTCCCCTTTGGTCACATTATGCAGCTCTTGCTTTAGTTACATCTTTTGAGCTCGAGTATTTGTACTGTACAATTCACCAAGATATCCTAAACCTCCTTAGACGTTTGCGCATCCTGTATATGTACAATCATAAGAGTCTGTCAAACTGACAGATAACCAGTACAATACCTTTTTGGCTCTTTCATGGCATGCTTTAATGCTCGCACTGCTGTGGGTTGGATTTTTCTTCAACAATCTCTGGCTCCTTTTTCCATAAGGAAATTGGTCATCCTTAACTTTCATGCTTGAAAGTTATTCTTGTGAAACTTCTCGCTCAAACCATCAAACATAATTACCTGTAAGAACTTAACTAAATAGTGCTTGAAAATACTCCTGTACTTATAACAAACTTGCAATCTCCAACAAAGCGAGATATCGTACACCTGTTATACTGTAACTGTATATAGAACAATCACACAAACATACAATCACTAACAACCCGCAAATATCACATTCTCTATATAAACTATTCTGCAAAACCAAATTTATGCGTAACTTTGCTCCAAATAAAAAAATAGACATACACAATCAAAATCGACACTTTCTTAAAGTGCTCGCTAAAAACTTACGAGGCTAAAATGAGATGTGAAACACACCCGAATCGTGTAAAATTTCAATTAACATAAGATAATGCCTCAGTCTGAGATAGTGACTTCCCAATCTGCTTGTAGCTCTCACAGCTATCCAAAGGTGTTGCTCCAAAAATGAGAGAGAGAGAGAGATGAAATTACCCTTACCCGTATACCACTTCCTTTACTTCCCTCTTGAGCTCTTCACATAAACCGACGCTTTGATACCGCGAGAAGAATGCGGGGAAGAGAGAGAGCTTGAGCTCCTTGCAAGCAAACACACATACACAAGAGTAGATAAGCATATAAGAGAGATGGATGGTTGAATTTTCTTCTATTCTCTAGTAGGAGAGTACTTTTCCTTATAGTATGTGCTCTTTTCTCTTTATGTTGTGGTTGCAGAGAAGAGAACATACAATGGTTAGTCCATAGTGTGAACCAATCGACTACATGAGCTGACCCTATAACTTGCCACAACTCTAGTACACTAAAGTGGCTCTCACACAACTTGTAAACCACTGACGACATATCACCCATAATCTTGCCAATCATGCCAGTGGCGTAAACTATCACCCAAACAAGTCATCAATGTCCGTAACACTAGTTAAGCTTATATCTCAACAAACTAGTTGAAATATAACTTCACAAGTCTGGATGGCAACATACGCCCATGCTGCTATGACACGTGCAGGAGAGTAGTATATAGATGTGTGTAACCAATCTTAGTTTAGCCCCACCAATGTTTCTTTGGCAAGGTTGCATGGATCAATTTTTTGTTCAAAGCTGATTCAAGTTGAAAACTCTTATTATATAGTGATAACAAATAAAAAATGAGCATTTGGACATAATTTTCCTACTTTCACCTATGAGTACTAGATGGGAACACGTAGCCGATCGAAGAAAAGCACCAAAGCATAATTCAAACATAGGCATATCTCACACAATATAACAATCACATACAAGCTAATAAGAAAGTGCAATGAGAGAGTTCATTTTACTTTCTGTTCCAAAAGATGGATTCTCCTTGCATATTATGTCTTTGAAAAGCAATGAGAGAGTTCATTTTACCTTCTGTTCCAAAAGATGGATTATCTTTGCATATTATGTCTTTGAAAAGGAACAATAGCTCTGCAAGCCCTTTGGACTAATCAATGCCCTTGCAACGTTCCAACGGGTGGCAGCTAATGTGCACATCTTTTAAAGACTATCTACAAAAGTGATTGGAGTATAGTGTATGTGTGAAGACCCTCTAATATAACTACCATAACTACAAAACAAACAAAAAAGATTGAAATGTATGTGTGCGCCAGTTGCCCACAAAAGTTTTGCATTGTAAAGGCAATCCTTCTAAACTTTCTTACAAGAGTCAAGTGCAGCATTGTAAAAGCAATCCTTCTAAACCTTTTTATAAGAGTCAAGTGCAGCAGTAAAATTTACAGAACGTTTGTTGCCGACAACACTTGAATGTTCCATAAGCCTCTTCGATGGAAACGCTTCCCACCTGTTTCTCAAGAGTCAAGTGTAGCAATAAAATTTACAAGGTATGTGTTATGGATAAAACTTAAATGCTCCATGAGCCTCTTTGAATTGCAGATAGTTCTCCTTGCTCTTGATGCACAGCTGCCTGGCTTTAAGAAGCCAAACGGACCATAGATACACTTCTTAGGATATGGTGTCGTTATGGTCTCATCCATTAGGTGTCTTCATAAATGTGCATTTCCCGCATGTCTATGACCATGGCTGTTGGAATGCACAATCCCATCCCATTATACTTGCTTAAAAATCCAGATTGATCTCGATCAAGCATGTTGTCTGACTAAATTGACCCCGTGAGAGAAATAGCGAAGTGTGGGAATCCGGATCTCTATTCACTAGGACACTGGCTGTAAAAACTGAAAACCTGAGTTCTCCCTTAGCAAAGGCGGAGGCTCAATTTCTGCCAGATCTATGTCAGGCATGGATCTCAAAATATCTTCAACAGAAAACGGAATGCTGCAATAATATAATGCAAAATCAGCCATCAAACATCAGTTTCAAAGCAAAAAACAGATTCCATTCAGTTAGATTTTGTACCATACAAAGGGAATCAGAAAAAAGTCAAATATCAGATTTTTAGAAGTCTGACAGATTACCTAGAGTCATCATCCAGCAAAAATGAGCTGCCCAAGGGACTCTTTGATTCTTCTGTCATTAGCTTTCTCATGCAGGAAATAACCTACACATGATTCAAAGAGGTTCTTAAAAGCATTCCCATAACAGTCCTACCATCCGGAGCCTTGATTTATTGCAGGCACAAAGATTAACAGTCCAATCTTGTTTTGTTTGTACCTCGGGAGACACACTGTGGGTCCCATATTTGTCATCCCAATACATTGTGCTGATGCGATACAGTTGCTGCACACTCAGGCCCTGCACGCATGATTATAGCTAGTCAGATGTTTGAAGGTATTTCAGTTCCAAGAGCTTTTAGATGGATCTTAAACAGCTTCAGTACCAATCCCGAAATCCTACCGGACATAGGTCATGCCTTATTTCATCAAAAGTTTTTTTGGTCTTCTGGTGTATGACCTGCATTCAAGAATAAAGAGTTACGTATGCAATGCATTTGATATATACTAGAAGACAAAGAGAGAGAGAGAGAGAGAGAGCGCATTCAAACCAGGAATCCAACTGCCTGCCTTATAAACCTAAGTTCCTCCCAGGAACTTCCAGCATACTGTGAATAAAAAACAAATTAGAGTGTTGCAGGGACTGAAGTTTAGTAGGAAGAGAATGATTCTTAGTCTAATATTGAAAGAGCTGTATATACACACATTTTGGGAAGCTTCACAAATCCAACGTTCCAGTTCACCAAGGCCAGCTTTAACATATTCACCATTACTGAATGAGCAACACTCTCGTCTCAATAACAAGCTGTCACAAGAAGTGAAAGTAAGACTCATTTTTTAAAACAAACTGTCATGTCACAAGAAGGACGGAAAGAAGGTGCCCATGGTGCATCAACAACCTGTTGAAAAGCTGAACGTTGATGAAAGAGAATATCTGTGTGAAGATTTTGCAAACCAAGAAAGGAGGAACCTACATGAGAGACCAAAATTGTTGATTTCAGCAAGTGGCCAAAACAACAGAATCAAAGAGGAACCCACCATGAAGCCTGGAAAAGTACTTACATGGTTGTCGCGCAGTTTGCTAAGAAGCAAATTAAGGCTATTTATGATGCCATGCCAATGACTGCTCACTGAATTCTGTGCCAATGATGAGACTGTGTAAGGGGACAGAGATTGCCCTTTCACCCGAGAAGCCCTTGGCGCCTTCACAAATAGCAGATCAAACATGATCATTGACGCTAAAATATGACAATGTTCATAGCACTCAGATATTCTTTTGTAGTAGTAGTACTACTACTAGTATATACTAGGTTGATATGGTAGATGAGTAATCTATCCAATGCTATAGATGGTGGGGATGGTGTTGTGCGCGTATGTGCGCTCGTGCATGGGAGAAATATTTCACATTTTCAGGACAAGACCGACTAGTTTAGAAACTACTAACTACTCATAAACTGAGTAATAATCGATTGTCTAACTGGCAAAAAACTGGCAAAAGCATCCTTCCCAGTGTAGCCACCACCGGTACCCACGGTCACATGCCATGGTCACACGGTGTCCAGGGTTCCACTTGATCTAGGCTGCATCCAGAGTTCCACTTGGTCCAGCCTGACATATCCAGCAGGTGGGTTACCACTTGCATCAACTGGATGCACTTGGTCACTTCGTCACAAGTGTAGACAACGGTCTTCCGAAGTACATCATCAGTAAGGTCATGCGCTGGACCACTAAGTCTGGACACTCTAAGCACGTGCAGGTGAGCCTCATTATGGAACACCAATAAATCCCGGAAAAATACAATACTGGAGTGTGGGGGCAAGGGGCCATTTTATGTGACCCCTGGCTGCTGGTCAGCCAGCCCAGAGTCAGTTGACAGCAGCCCACGACCAGCATATGCCTAGTCGGCCAACAAACAGCAGTCGGGCAGCACAAAAAATACAGTTGTGCATCACCTGATCAGTCGGGCAGCACCTGCGGGCAGCCGACAGCCCATACACAGCTCCAAATAAATGGGAAAAAATACGGAGAGTGAAGAAAAATGGGAAGACACAAAATACGGGCGGGCACACCCACAACAGAGGCCCTGACATAGTGTACAGACAGGAGATGCCTGCTAACACCCCCTCTTAGCTCCTGGATGTGGAACCAACCCCAGTGAGCTGGAGTGCTGCCGGAGCATAGCCTGAGGTAGAGACTTCGTGAAGAGGTCCGCTGCATTGTCCTCCGTTGAACAATAAAGAAGCAAGATGTCACTAGCCAAGATCTTCTCACGAGCAAAGTGATATTGTATCTCTATGTGCTTCGTCCGGGCATGAAAGACCGGGTTCCAAGCAATAGCGATACAACTTTGGTTATCGCACTGGATGACCGTGGTCTCCTTCTGTGGAAACCCAATCTTGCCAAGCAACCTCCGCAGCCACAACCTCGCAAGTAGCACCACAAGCAGCCCGGTACCCTGCCTCTGAATAGTTGGCTGCCTCTAGGTTGGGATAAATCCTGTCCGTAGAAAGAAGGAATCAATCTTTTGATTCCAAGCCCTGGGAGCCTGCTTAAGACCATACAAGGCCTTCTGTAACCTATAAACCATCCCCTTTGATCCTGGAACCTCAAAGCCTGGAGGCTGCTCAACATACACCTCCTCCTACATGTCACCATTGAGGAATGCAGATTTAACATCCATTTGAAATACGGGCCACCGCTGAGAAGAAGCAAGGGCAAGAACGGTCCGAATTGTGGTCATCCTCGCTGTCGGTGCAAAGGTATCCTCATAGTCGATGCCAAGGTATCCTCATAGTCGATGCCAGGCCGTTGAGCATAATCCTTGGCCACAAGTCTGGCTTTGTCTTTGTCCACCGACCCATCAAACGTATACTTGGTCTTAAAGACCCACTTGACACCAATGACAGACCGTTTCGACGGCCTCGGAACCAACTCCCAAGTGTTATTCTTCTCAATGGCATCCAGTTCCACCTGCATGGCTTTCCTCCAAGTATCCTGTGCAAGTGCTTCCTTGACAGAAGTGGGCTCTTTGTCCCGAATGATACGAGACATCAAAGCATAGTTTACCTGTAAAAGCTCCGCTGAATGACTTGTATCACGAACTCTATGCGATCTTCGAGGTCTGTCCTCTGTGGTCCATTCGGAGGGAAGCTCCGTAACACGTGACTCCCAAAGGGTGTCTACCAACCACCTGGGTACTCAACAGAACGCAGAGCCTCCTGCTCTGCTGCGGGGGCTCATCTCCAGCCGCGGACTCAACCTCCTCAACTGACTAAGGCTGTCTAGTTGGAACAATCGAATGGGAATCATCATCAGAATCATCTGGATCTCCAAGAAGTGGCGGCTCATCAACAGTGGAAACCAGAACATGCTCATCAAAAACCACATCCCTGCTGAACGACAACCTCGTTCCACTTTGGATCATACAACCTGTATCCCTTGGAAAGAGAGTTATATCCCACAAAGACAAGCTTTTGGGACTTAGAGTCAAGCTTCCCCCTTTGCTTCTTTGGAATGTGAACATATGCATCGCTCCCAAACACACGGAAATGGGAGACATCAGGCATATTTTTGCCAAAATATGCCTCAAAGGGAGTCATGTTCGGTACTGAAGTCGTCGGAGAATGGTTGAGGATATGGACAGCCGTAGCCACAGCCTCTCCCCAAAGTGGACGAGGAAGATCACGATGCTCCAGCATTGTCCTCGCCATCTCCACCACCGTCCTGTTCTTACGCTCAACTACTCCATTCTCTGACGGCGAACCTATATCGGCCAGCTCCCGCTTGATGCCATGTTCTACACAAAACCGCACGAATGCATTGAAAGAAAATTCTCCTCCTTTGTCAGTCCTAAGAGTCTTTATCTGCAAGCCAGACTCTTTCTCCACCAACACATGCCACTCCTTGAACCGAGCACAAGACGTGCTTCCCTAACCTGCCAACAACTCTGACTGGACGAATTTGGGGGCCCTCAATAAGGTCCTGCACGTCACATCTCTCCAACTGCCATCCATCCTGTATAGAAAAAAAGACTGGTACATCACCCTCCCTAGGCAAGGGGAGACCCATAACCTAAAGAGGAACACCTGTCCCAGAAAAAACCCCAAACCAAGAATGATGACGGTCTTCCAAGAAAGATCCAGTAATCCAGTGGTTGGGAATGGTTGCATCAATCTGTGCAATCCTCCGACTAGAGCCTCTCAAATGCTGCGTGAGATCCAATCTCTGTACCTCGGTGAGGCTCTGGAACCTCTTCCAAGCCAACATTGTAGGGCAAAGGGTCTCCCATCCAGCCCAAAGAATATGCATAGCTGCCCCAAGAGGCCTACCATGCACATCTATATCAAATCATTCCACAGAATGGGCTACCGGATAACTTCCTCCGATGAACACGGGGGGATGTGTACCAAAAAACTCCTCACGCAGTCCCAGGCTCGTAGGAGGGACCTAACCAGGGGGGATGAAGGGGAGCGGTGAACTGCATCCGAAAAAATAAAGCGTGAGCTGAGAGTCCAGTCACCTCCGCGAACAGGGACACACTTTGTGATTTGCTGCATGAGAAAGTCCTTCCACGGCTCTGTGCCTAGAAGAAAGCCCCTAACAACCAGCTTACACAGCAAAGCCTTACATTGCACCTCAGGGTCAATGATATTCAATCCCCCTTCCTACTTAGGCCTGATAATGGTTTCCCAAGCAACTCTAGCCCTGGTGTGTGCATTTCCATCAAGCCCTGACCAAAGAAAGTTCCGAATAAGGCGACAAAGCTGGCCAATGCAGCCCTTATGAAAAATCCAGCACGAAGCGATAAACCAAGTTGTGGCTAGCTAAACTTGGTTAACCACCAAAGCTCTAGAGGCCAAGTCGAGCTTCCTCCTACTCCAGTGATGAAGTTTGCTTTTATGCTTAAGAGCACTGGCGCAAACTGTTGTGCAGGGGAGATGTCAACACCCACCTAACAACCAAGGTATCTGGCAGAGCATCCTCTCTCAATCCAAGTAAAACCAACATCTCTACCCCAGTCTGCAAGAGGGACCCTAGTGAGTGGGAGTGGAAGGATGCTTGTAACCCTTTGAAAAGCATGCCTTTTTTCAATTATACGGTGCGGAACGCCAGACATCTTATCTTGGGACACATTCAAAGTGTCCCTACTCTTAGACCCCATTGGGAGTCTTACGGCATTTCGATTGACATTCAGAGGGTATTTTGGTAGATATTGTGGCATTCTTATAGGAAGCCACAGATTTCCTCCTTTATCTGGGTTTCCCTTCATGGTGGTCTGGCCACCAATCTGTGGAGGTCTGTTACTGGTGCTTGCCCAAGAGTTTCGGAGTCAGTTTACCATTGTTTATGGGAATGCAGGGAAGCACAGAGGGTTTGGTCTGCGACGATTGAACACCTCTTTGGTAGGATTAAGAGGGATGCTATCATTTCTTTTGGTTCTATCATTTGGTTGACACAGTTTGGGCCTCAGCTGAGATTCGAGGAGACTGACCAAGCTTGGCAATTATGGCTAGGCAAGGAGTTGCTCGGCAGTGTTGTCTTTAGGATTTGCCACTTTCACACTTTGTCCCTCCGGCACAGAGGTTAGACAGTTCTTGGGAGATTATTGCTAGCATCTCAGCCTGGAATATCTGGAAGGCTAGATGCACTGAGGCCATTGAGGGTACTCTCGTTCTTGTTTCTCAGTGTCTTTGCAGGATTTGGAGTGATATTATTCACACCATTATGGCTACCTAGGCCAGAATCCAGGGATCTTCGACGAGGGCTGCGGAGAGGAAGCGCGGCCAATTTATGAGAGAGTGGGACATTGGTATCTTTTTCACATCCTCTCATTCGGGACCCTATTGGCAGCACAGGGTTCCTAATTGGTTGAGATCTCCACCTTGCTTGGTGTGGAATCTCCATTTTGTAAAAAAATTTCATACTTAATAGACGTCTGCTTTCTGGGAAAAAAAAAAAACAGATTCCATCATTACCTTCCATATGCTGTAGTTGTTCCCGTCCAACTATCGGTCCACCGGGAACATGGGGAGTGTCGGGATCTTCACGTGCTTCTCAGCCATCTCAAGCAAATCTGCCATCTCAAGGGTTCACAAGGTCTTGTGAAGGGACGGTGGGTGGGAAAAAAGAAGAAGAAGAGGTTGCAAATAGAATGCAAGGTGGCTGTCCAACGGTGATGGCCGCCTTCTACCCGATCTCCAAGTCTCGTACCATGTCAGAATGCACAGCCGAAATGAAGACAACTGCTGTAGAGAGCAATACACAGATGAAAGAGAGAGAGAAGCTTGTGTAACTCTACTATATACACCAATAAATCCAGGAAAAATACAATACTCAAGTGTGGGGGCAAGGGGCCATTTTATATGGCCCCTAGGTGCTGGTCGGCCAGCTCAGAGTCAGCCGACAGCAGCCCACGACTAGCATATGCCCAGTCGGCCAGCAAACAGCAGTCGGCCAGCACAAAAAATACAGTCGTGCATCACCTGATGAGTCGGGCAGCACAGACAAAGTCAGCCAGCACCTGGGGGCAGCCAACAGCCCATACACAGCTCCAAATAAATGGGAAAAATACGGAGAGTGAGGAAAAATGGGAAGACACCAAATACGGGCGGGCACACCCACAATAGAGGCCCTGACATAGTGTACAAACAGGAGATGACTGCTAACATTCTCTTGTGTCGGTGTAACCCCTTTTAACACCTGCACACCCAAGTTTGCTACACCAAGGATGTGACAAAAGCAGCCCTCTTGAGTTCACTAAACTTAGATCTTCCCTGTTATCTATTTGAGATGACCATGAGTGTAGATACTATCAAACCTAGTTGTCAAAATGTCCCAATAGAATGGAAATGGAAAAACTGAAATGAAAACAGATCCAAATGCCATGCCATCATGGCATGTCCTGGGA
This sequence comes from Cibotium barometz, assembly GCF_041138505.1. NCBI lineage: Eukaryota > Viridiplantae > Streptophyta > Polypodiopsida > Cyatheales > Cibotiaceae > Cibotium > Cibotium barometz. Next base: position 68,466,543 of record NC_141046.1, read on the forward strand.
GGCGAACGGCTTAGCAGGATCCTGGGAAAAACATGAGAGCATTGTTGGGATCTTGCCAATGCCAAGCTTTGGCAACCTTGCTATTAAACCAAATGGTGTGTTAAGATGTGTCTGCCTATGAAAAGGAAGGCAGAGTCAACTACAATACATCTTTTACTTACAAACACAAAAACCGGCCTAAAATTACTAATGCCGATCCATTTGATAGGCTGAACAAAATCAAAAGAGAAGAACCAAAATAGTAGTCTGCAATTATGTCTGCATTGATGTGCTGTACCTGAATACATGCTGTCAGCAAAGGCGAGATCTCCTTCTTCAGATTGTCTCTTAGCATTCCATAAAGCTTCTCAACAAAAGCAGTCAACTGTTGTTTGAAAAGCAATGCTGGATACTTTGCTTCAACCTGGCTCAAAATATCCAAACCACCTAGGCCACGATTGACAGATACACCTACTAAACGTGATGGTGATCGGAAGCTCTGTGTCAAAATAAAGAACAAAACATTAGAGGTGTTTTCCATTACCACAAATTCTTCCCTTTCTAGCAAAGCATCGACTAGCTTTCAAACCACGTTCCTTACTTGAGTCATTCTACCCAATAAACTGACTACTGGAGTGTGCCGCTGTTGTGGAGTACTAGGAGCTCCACTAGGCTTCAAGTTGCGTTGCAGTAGGTAAAGAAGGGTTGATGTGTTGGACAACCAGTATGCTAAAGTGTCATTGCTTTCTTGAACCTAAAAAAAGACATGACAAATTTTTCAACTGCATACAAAGCAGGACATCAACGGAAATGTAGAAGCTACTCGATTACAATAATGCTTGCAAAGTACAAAATTGATGTGTATACTGTGCATGCACATGCTGTGTGCGCCTATGAAGAGAGCATTCATATTTCTTAGACCATAGAACTAATTACTACAAGAAGAATTTTGAGTCTCTAACAACTAAATTTGGATCTTTTACCTCTACAAGTGCTTCAACGGTCTTATACTGTGCATGCACATGCTGTGTGCGCCTATGAAGAGAGCATTCACATTTCTTAGACCATAGAACTAATTACTACAAGAAGAATTTTGAGTCTCTAACAACTAAATTTGGATCTTTTACCTCTACAAGTGCTTCAACGGTCTGAGCCACACGGTCAAAAAGGTTTGTCCTTTCAGACTCAAATGCATGCCAATGAAGCAAACATTTATAAATAATACATGCAGCAACCGGCTTGCCATGGCTAAACCCTACATCTTGCATGACCCAATCCATAAGTGTGTCTTGAGTTTCCTGCACTTCAGCATCAAGCAAATATCAGTTCATGGCCCATTCGAGCATCATATGTTCAAACATGTACAATTAGCAAGCCCATCAACTGTACCTGCTGTCTGTCTATAAGCAATCGGTGTCGTCTTTGCTCAGACTGATGAACAGCATGAGAAAACATGGGAGAATCCTACAGAGAAAAAAGGTTAACAGGTTCTCATCGAACATGGCCAGATTAAATGCATGGATAAAGAATTGGACCAACCTGCACAGGGCTTGCAAGCCAGTTTTTATTATCTCCATTTGTGGTACAATATTTTTCAGGAGTTTTCTGCAGATATTTTTTTGCACAACACAGGTTATTAGTATATCAAGCATAGGAAGTTTTGGAGCTGGAAATTGCCAAGTTCCCCTCAACAAATGAAATTTCATATATCAAGGAGCAGCAGCAGCATAGACTTCTGGTTCCTTACCTTGAGGAGTGGCTGCTCATCTTCAGCAATGGTCTCAGAGTCATAACTGAGGTAGCTACTTGTTCTCTGGAATTTTTCAACCATACATGACAGACACAAGCTTGTCAGCTAAGATTTTCCAACAAGCATAACAAAAAATCAAGGGAATTGCATATGTTTTCTGTAACAGCCCTACCAGCGTCTCAAATCTTCCACTTCATGCCACACAGCCTAGAAAGACAACTACCTGTTGAAAAGCAGGCATTTGCATCGCACGACCTTTACGTCCACTTGTTGGAGAAAATGCAAAAGCTTGCTTACGAAGAGCTTGATTTTCTGACTCCAAATATGACATCTTCTCTTCCAGCCTGCATATCAGGTTCAAAAACATCAATTAAGGACTTCATAAACCACCATTTTTTATTTTTTCAGTCCATTCTCATGCAAAAGATACTTTGCCAAAACCTTTTCAATACTTGAAGAAGCATCTAATTACTGCCTTGTGAATGTAGCTAAAAACACATGCACATTGCAATGGCTAAAAGGTTAAACTAATGGTGTACCACCTCTTCTGATTGCCAGAATTTAGAGAGCGAATCATACATGTGGACAGCATACTTACTATGTCATGTAAGAAATTCTAACAGAAGTTGTGCAAAATGCTCTTCTGATGCATCAAGAAATGCTGACAACATAGAAAAAAATGCTTGATAAGTGATCTGATCCCAACCTTTGCAACACTTCCTGCACTTTATCCATTCTTGACTCAGCTTCCTTGCTTTTGTGAAGCCTTTCCTCACTCTCTTTTCTGGCTTTTAGCAATTCTTTTTCGGCTTCTAGAGCTTTATTTTCATGAATATCAAGAAGTATCTGTAGAAAAACCTACTGTCAAGCATTTCCAGAATGAAAAGAATAGTGCTATAAGAGAGATTACTGCATGAAAGTGCCTATTTTATTCAAGTTCATGCTACAGAAAGAAAGAAAGAAAGAAACATGTACGTCTTCAAAAGATCCCGAGGGTCTGTGAGACCAAAAAGGTAGTACAATGTATCCATGAAAGAAAAAAAGACGGGTAGCAGATAACATATAGCAATATGGGCACTACTCTCTGGGCCAATGGTGAGCCTCTACCTCCGAAACTGCCCACAAATATTGCAATCTCATCAATGTATAGACCGAAGAGTGTAGGTTAGAGTGGGCAGCCCTGCTTAACCCCAATAGTGCTACATATATCTCCCGAGAGTCCACTGGGTGCACATACTCGGCCAAATACTACTGCTTCATATAGTGCCATCACAACCCATATCATCTCATGTGAGAACTGCAGGCGTGTCCTGACCTCCGCTATGATAGCCCATAAAGTAAAGATGGTCCAACGTGGAGAAGAGAGAGAGAGAGAGAGAGAGAGAGCGAGAGAGAGATCTTACCCTCAAATGTCCATTCTCTTTTGCAAGCTTGTAGCTTTTAGCTTCACTGGCTTCAAGCAAAGGCCGTACTTTTATCAAGTTGGCCATTTGGATGGAGAGAATTTTGTTTGTCTCTCGTTCTTTTAGAACGAGCACGCCCATTGTCTCCATTTGTTGTCGCATCTCAAGCAGTGCAGCCTGTAGCCTTGTCAACTCTAGTCCTTTCAACTCTTCCACATCAGCCTGCAGCCAAGATGGAAGAACTCAAACACTTAATTATTTGAAGATGATCCTATTAATGATGTCTGCCTGACTCAAAAAGGGAAAAAATGAAGTGGTTGGAATAGCAAATTATGTGTCAACCTGAATGCATACAACTCATGCACACTCTGCTTCACAGATTTGTCCAAAACTTGCCAATTTATACTCAACCAGTGACGTGAAGCTCACCTAGAAGTAGCAATGGGACTACCATTCGCCTTTCCTTGAACAGTTCATTTATAAATGGAGAACTTGTAATATGTTATCATGTGTCTGGAGGAACCACTTGAAGTCGCATCAATGTTGTCTCATGAAGTTCTTTTTTGCCAAGTTTTTTGGATTCTTTTTGAGGCGACACAACCCACAGCCCCTCCACCCCCCGCTGCCTCCAAACCTCCGCTTGTTTGGGTTTATAGACAGGTTGACATACACACACTCACTCCTGATCCACCTGATGATCATGTGAGATCCCATTATAGTGGGACAACTGCAGATGTTGATGCATCACCTTTGCACAACAAGATGTATTACATAGGGATTTATTGCACGAGGATGTAATGCATGGTGATGTACAACAGAGTGTGTAGGCAGATGAGTCAGATGTACACGCCTTGCAGCACCTTGGTGATGATGTCCATGTTGACAATGATGTTTTATGCTCCTCGATTGCCATCACACCTGAGAACTTTCCGCCCCTTATTGCTGAGCTTTAGTACTCCCTTGAGAACAGAGTGTAGTATAGCTGCCATGCCCAAGAGTCATTTTGAGCTCAGATGGGAGGCAGATGCAATAAACACTTCTTTCCTACTCATGGCCCATGTCATAGCAAAGAAAGTGTCAGACAGTTGCAGGATATTCAGGGCACACTTCACTCGGATCCTTCTATAGTGAGGTGGATTGCCTTTGACTCTTATTGTTGGCCTCTTAATGCTGAGTTCCATACCCCCAGAGGGATAGAGCACTGTAGCAGGGTTGATTGCTAGGAAAACTAAAGTGGTGGTTCTCCTCTGGACAGTATGTCCAAAGTCCTCAATACTCACAGCACAGTGCACACATGAATAGACAGATTAGAATCCAAGCAGTGTAGCAGGGTTGGTTGCCCGGCACACTAAAGTGGTGGTTCTCCTTTGGGCAGTATGTCCAGAGTCTTCAATACTCAAGGCACATTGCACACATGAATAGTCAGATTAAAATACGAGCATAGCACGATGCCAAGAATGACAAGAATACTGTAAACAACACTTGCATTACTCCAAGACACTGTTACATGCTCTTCAAACTGTACCATGCACACCCAGAAGTGGTCATAGTGAGAAGGATGACACATAGGCGGTGATGACAAGTGACTACAGCACTCAATGAATAGACTCGACGAACAGGACCAGATGATAAAGGCTGTAGGATATCCTCAAGGACGAGCTGAGGGCCATTTAAATGATTCTTGCAAGCCATGGTGAAGTCGATGGAGTTGGTGGCATCTCCTATCTGTAGTAGATGCCATCGGAGTAATAGGGCTTCTATGTAATCTCTGGTAGATGCCCGTCGGAGTGACATTGCAGTGCCTTCATGCGGGTGCATGCACCTCTCGTGTATCCGTTGGTGGTGCTTCCATTTCTGGATGGTCCATTGACTCTTTGGGATGGTCCAGTGTGGTGGTCCAAGTTTGGGGTGATCCACTATGACACCCTGGGATGGTCTGGCCGGAACAATCCAATGTGGGCATCCTTAGCGGCTACATGTCGCCGCTCATTGTCCTCGGTGAGGAAGATAGAAAAAAAACACTGAAGTGATAAATTGTAACAGAAGAAAAAGATGCACTCTACCGTCAATACAATACATCATGAAGTATGATAGGCACAATGATAGAAACAGTGACATCATGAAAGATGGTATATACAATGATAATAAAAAAACTAAAGGTCCTCTTGATGCTAGGGGAAAGCTCTCAGTGCTTGTTGATGTTGTGCTTGGTACCCTAGTGGATGAAGAGTTTTGGTAACTAGTGAGAAGCGACTAGAGAGGGCGGAGAGACTAGCGAAGGGCATCCAGGTCCACCGCTTGGGCTTGTAAAGAGAAGAACTTCCTTGTTTGCTGTGCCACTTGGTCACATAACTCAAGCACTTCCTCTGTGCTGTGGGAAGATGATGTGCGTAGGTGAGTGAGCTCTGATTCTACTCCTTGTGTGAGCTTCGATTCTACTTCCTGTGTAGGCGCTGCCCTAGTGTGGATACCTGAGTCTGAAGACCTCGAATGGTGTCCTCTGCCTATCAAGTGCGATCCCTCTGGCGACAACAATCATGGGAGAGCTCAAATATGTAGTCAGTGAGGTAGGTGGAGCAGATTCGAAGATCAGCAAAGAGGTTATCCAAACCCTCGACTATACCCCCTCTGCCAAAGCTGTTGGGGTCTAAGAACATCGTCCAGCTGCTCCACCATTACTGCAGTCTCATAGAATGGCTCATACACTTGCACGTCTGGTTGACCACTTCAGATTCGGACTGGCTTGATACCATTGTGCCTCCTTTAGCACAGTCCGACCAGCCACAACATGCATATAAGAGAGATCACCATCACCACGCCTTGAAAGCTATATTGAACATGACTATGCGCGAATGACCGTGTAAGCTTCCCGAACCCTGCCTGCGCCTCTTCGCCTCTGTCCCAGTGTCCCCCCAGCCTTCCTCCACCTTCCATCTGTCCTCCTCCACTGTTCGCCCCTGCCTCTGCCCGCCATCATTCCTCCACCTCATCTCTCTGCAGAGCGCTCATTTCCTCCGCCTCTCAGCCTTCCTCGCTGGTCGCCCCTGCCTCTTCCTCCCCTCATTCCTCCGCCTCATCCCTCTGCGCAGCTCTTCCCTTGGCCTGTGTGTTCAGCTCCCCTCCCCTTGCTTCCCGTTTCCACCCTCCCTTCCTTTCCTTTGCCTCCTTGCCTGCCTCTTCCCCTTGGTTCGGATTGCTCCTCATCCGGGTTCAAGTCGGCCTTCTTCTTTGATTAGCCTCATGGCTAATCATTCTCCATCGGCCGGGCGAACCATTGTTTTTTCCAAGCCGAGCTCGCGGTCCTCTTCGCTGAAATCAAGAAAGACTCCAAAACGACCCTCATTACCTGAATCTTTGAATCTCAGCCTTCCCGTCTCCACACTCAGGATTGGGTCCTGGCGGCTCTGCCTTCCGACCTCGCTCCACACTTTCGAGATGTCAAGTTGCTTGGAAGTTTCTTTCAAGTGGATTTTGATTCCAAGGACGCACCCTCAGAGGTTTTCAAGGGAAGCCCTTGGCCATTGGGCCCGAGGAAGGTTTTTTTCCTTCCCTACTCCAACTATTTTGACCCTGTTGAGGAAGACCGGAACCGTTTCCCGATTACTCTCAGATTCCCAGGTCTTCCTCGCACATGTTGGCCTATGCTAGAGGCCATCGGGTCCGCCTTTGGGCTGGTTCTTCAAGTGCCCCCCCTCCACGCTTTGCGGACATCTTCTGCCCGGGTGGTCACTGCCTCGGCGGATGCTATCCCCAGGGTCGTGGTTCTTGCCCATGACTGTGAGCTCTTTGAGGACTATGTTTTGCTTCCGGGCCCTAGAGGTCTTTTGAAGCAACGTATGGAGATTGCAGGTAAACCTAATCAGTGCCGGGTTTGTCACCACAACAGGATAACTTTGCTCGAGATTGCCCTTGGGCTCAGGGTCACAGGAGGCCTCACAAGTGTGCTTCTCAGGCGCCACCTGCCTTGGATACTTCCCGTCCTACAGTCCACCAGGTGTGGCGAGCTGTCTCTCACGCCCGCCCCCCTGGTGCGATTGATGGGAAGACCTCCTTGGATCTTGTACTTCAGATAGATGATGTTTCTAGGTAGAGGGATGTATCAGCTCATGCTTCTTTGCAAGGAGATGATATATCAGATCAGGATGATTTTGTTGAGTCCTCTCTACTTGGAGGAGGCGATATGCAGGATGTTCAATGCAGTGGGGATCATGTATTGCAGGATTTTCAGCATGATGCCATTGCCCTTGATGCCTCGCAGGGCGCACACGTTTCTCGTACATATGCAGGTACTCTGCAGGGCCTCGGACAAGGGCATGTCAGTGGACTTTGCCCTGTGAATTATCCCGTCCTCCAGCATTACGAGAGGCGTCCTCAGGCTGCCCATCGTCTTCTTAGATCGGGGGTCAAACCCTCTTCTCTTCCATGAGAATCGTCTCATTAAATGTTTAGGGCCTTGGAAGGCTTTCCACCCGTGGTAGGAAGCACCTTCTGAAGGACCAGCTTCACCCTGCTGTTACAGGAACGTCTATGGATATAGTTTTGTTGCAGGAACACAAATTGGATATAGTTTTGTTGCAGGAACACAAATTGGATAGATCTTAGTGTGGCAAAATTGGTAAGATGCTTTCAGGCCACACCTTCTGGTCCTCGGCTGTTGGGACTAGAGGGGGTGTTTGCATTTCAGTGGCAGCATTTGTTATGCCTCATGTTATTGGGCACGGTGTTATCATCCCTGCTAGAGCGCAGTGGATCTTGATCATGCATGAGGGTCAGAAATTGGGAATCTTGAATATCTATGCACCTAACGTGAGAGGTGAAAGGGTGGCCTTTTGGGACACCATTACAAATGTCATTCCCCAGGTTGATCATTGGATAGTGGGAGGAGACTTCAATATGGTTGAGCAACCTTCTGACAAGAAGGGTGGACGCGAAGGGAGTTTACACCCTTTGGAGCGAGCCTCATGGGAGAGGTTCACGCTCTCTTTCTTTGGCAGGGATTGCTGGACTAAGGATGACTTCCAGAGAAGGCCAAACTCCTCTTTCTCTTGGCATAACCGCAGGAGCGGGAATGAGAGCATCTTTGCACGTCTGGACAGATTTTATGTGGATGATTGGTCCCTGGACAGAGGAGGCACCATTGCTATTATGCCTGGCACAACCAAATCCGATCATTGGCCTGTTGTTTTGTGTCTCAGGGAGCCTGTGGCTCACCCGGCCTCTCCCCGTGTCCGTATCCCCGACTCTCTTTATCTAGATGCTGACATCTCCCTTGAGATCAAAAGAGATGGAGATCTTGTGATGGTCTTGATCCTCGTCATAATATTGCGCTAGCTCTTAAGAGGACCAGCCATCATTATCATAGCGCTGCCTTGTCCAAGAAGAAGGAGGCTCTGAACAAGGAGAGAGCTATTAGGCATAGGATTGCTGCTCTTCAGAGGGAACATGGGATTACAGACCTCTTGACCCCAGTAAGAGCAGAGCTGCAGTTGGCCCCATGGATAGGAGGGGTGAGTTCGCGTTTTATGCAAACGAGGATTTGTGGACTCAGATGGGTGGCAGATGCAACAAAGAGTTTTTTTCAGCACAAAGGCCTTCCCACAGCAAGGATTCTGTAAAGTATTTGCAGGATTCACAGGGTGAGGTTCAGATTGAGCCTGATAAGCTAAGCGGTATTGCTTCATATTTTTATCGGTCTTTGTTGACTGCAGAGGTGCCCTCTCCTCCGAGAGATGTGGCACGGCAGAAAGTTTGGGAGTGCATGCCCAGGCTCATTACAGATGCTATGTGTTCTTCCCTGGATGCCCCTTTCTCTAAGGATGAATTCCTTCACGCACTACATGCTCTTTCCAGTGGTTCATGCCCAGGGGATGATGGTCTTCCTCCCGCCTTCTTTATTCTTTTTTGGGATTATATTGGAGATGCTATCACTGTTGCCCTCTAGGAAATGTGGCTGTCGGGTATGATGCCGCCATACCCCATGGAGGGGCTGATGCACCTTATCGTCAAGAGTGGGGACAAGACTTACATCAAACTACGGAGGCCTATCACTCTCCTTGGATCTGCATATAAGATCTTAGCTAAAGCCTTGAGTATAAGGTTGCAGCCGATTCTCCAAAGGACTATCCATGATACACAGAATGGGTTCCTCCAAGGAAGGAGTATATTTGATAACTCATTGTAGCTGAGGCTATGAGTAGGTTTCTTCGGGCTGCCCCTGGTGTTGTGGGTCTCGGGCTGCCTTTATGCACGGAGGAAGAGTTTTTGGACTTTGAGTTAGCAGATGATACGGCATTGTTCCTTGAGGCTTCACATGCTTGTTTATGTGCTTTCCGGACAGCCTTGGAGGCCTTTTGTTTGGAAGCAGGAGCTACTATCAATTGGCATAAATCAGTTGGTTTTTGGATCAGTGATTCTCCTCTTGCAGATTGGGGTATAGATGTTGGTTTTACTTGGATTGAGAGAGGATGCTCTGCCAGATACCTTGGTTGTCAGGTGGGCGTTGACATCTCCCCTGCACAACAGTTTGCTCCAGTGCTCTTAAGCATTAAAAGCAAACTTCATCACTGGAGTAGGAGGAAGCTCGACTTGGCCTCTAGAGCTTTGGTGGTTAACCAAGTTTTGCTAGCCACAACTTGGTTTATTGCTTCGTGCTAGATATTTCATAAGGGCTGCATTTGCCAGCTTCGTCGCCTTATTCGGAACTTTCTTTGGTTAGGGCTTGATGGAAATGCACACACCAGGGCGAGAGTTGCTTGGGAAACCATTATTAGGCCTAAGTAGGAAGGGGGATTGAATATCATTAACCCCGAGGTGCAATGTAAGGCTTTGCACTGTAAGCTTGTTGTTAGGGGCTTTCTTCCAGGCACTGAGCCGTGGTAGGACTTTCTTATGCAGCAGATCACGCAGTGTGTCCTTGTTCGCGGAGGTGACTGGATTCTCAGGTCACGCTTTATTTTTTCAGATGCAGTTCACCGCTCCCCTTCGTCCCCCCTAGTTAGGTCTCTCCTACAGGCCTGGGACTGCCTGAGGAGTTTTTTGGTACACACATCCTTCCGCATCCAACGGAGGAAGCTAACAGGTAGCCCATTCTGTGGAATGATTTGATCTAAGATGTGCATGGTAGGTCTCTTGGGGCAGCTTGCATATTCTCTAGGCTGGCTGTGAGACCATATCCCCCACAGTGCTGGCTTGGAAGAGGCTTCAAAGCCTTACCGAGGTGCAGAGATTGGATTTCACGCAACATTTGAGAGGCTCTAGCCGGAGGATTGCACAGATTGATAAAGCCATTCCCAACCACTGGATTACTGGATCTTTTTTTGAAGGTCGTCATCATTATCGGTTTGGAGTTTTCTCTGGGATAGGTGTTCCTCTTCAGGTTATGTGTATCTCCTTGCCTAGGGAGGATGATGTACTGGTCTTTTTTTCTGTACAGGATGGATGGCAGCTGGAGAGATGTGATGTGCAGGACCTTATTGAGGGCCCCCAGATTCCTCCAGTCAGAGTTGTTGGCAGGTTAGGGAAGCACGTCTTTGTTGACCCCCCCCCCCCCCCCCAAAGGATGATCACAGAGTGTTAGCCTTTGGTTGTTTGGTGGCTGCCCTATCAGACATTTGCATTGGGACCCCGGTGAGTGGGAGTGGAAGGATGCTTGTAACCCTTTGAAAAGCATGCCTTTTTTCAGTTATACGGTGCGGAATGCCAAACATCTTATCTTGGGACACATTCAGAGTGTCCCTACTCTTAGACCCCATTGGGAGTCTTACGGCATTTCAGTTGAAATTCAGAGGGTATTTTGGCGGAGATTGTGGCATTCTTATAGGAAGCCACAGATTTCCTCCTTTATGTGGGTTTCCTTTCATGGTGGTCTGGCCACCAATCAGTGGAGGTCTGTTACTGGTGCTTGCCCAGCATGCCCTAGATGTGCAGCAGTTTCGGAGTCAGTTTACCATTGTTTATGGGAATGCAGGGCAGCAGAGAGGGTTTGGTCTGCGATTGCACACCACTTTGGTAGGATTAAGAGAGATGCTATCATTTCTTTTGGTTCTATCATTTGGTTGACACAGTCTGGGCCTCAGCTGAGGTTCGAGGGGACTGACAGGAGCTTGGCCATTATGGTTAGGCAAGGAGTTGCTCGGTAGTGTTGTCTTCAGGATTTGCCACTTTCACACTTTGTCCCTCCAGCACAGAGGTTAGACAGTTCTTGGTAGATTATTGCTAGCATCTCAGCCTGGAATATCTGGAAGGCTAGATGCACTGAGGCCATTGAGGGTACTCCTGTTCTTGTTTCTCTGCTTTCCTTGCAGGATTTGGAGTGATATTATTCACACCATTACGGCTACCTAGGCTAGAATCTAGGGAACTTCGAGGGCTGCGGAGAGGAAGCACGCCCAGTTTATAAGAGAGTGGAACATTGGTATCTTTTTCACATCCTCTCATTCGGGACCCTAGTGGCAGCACAAGGCTCCTGGTTGGTTGAGATCTCCACCTTGCTTGGTGTGAAATCTCCATTTTGTAAAAATTTTCATACTTAATAGAAGTCTCCTTTCTAGAAAAAAAACAAAAAAAAACCTCGACTATGCGGCACGCTCGACGAGGATGAGGCAATGAGTAGGAGTGTCAGGAGGGGATTTGGATGACAACCTACTATCCGCATGTAGAGGCGGGGAAGTGGTGTGAGTGCTGTGGCAGGGTGGTGAGACGAGGTGTGGAACCTGTTGGCGAAGAAAGAGACGAGGTGGAGAGGGTGGAGATTGCTATAGGCGAGGATAGTAAGCGTCCGGATGATGCGATGCCGCCAATAGTGGAAGACGTCGTGATTGCAAGGGTGGCGGGAGGGTTGGGGTGGTATCGAGATCATGCGGGGATATCCTTTTGTACCCGAGATTGGATGCGGTTTTCATAGATTTTATCACTGGTTTATCTAAAATAACTCAAGCGAATCATTTGGTTTGGGTAGTGGTTGACAGATTGACCAAGATGGTCAATTTTTCACCTACTAAAAAGTAGGTGAAAACTCCTGAGTTAGCTATTGAACATCTCTACCAGCTATATGGCTTGTCCGCAGATATAGTTTTGGATAGGGATAGAAAATTCAATAGTCACTTTTGAGGGAAGTCTTCAAAAAGTTGGACACTACTTTGAGTATGAGTACAACTGATTATCCGTAGTCTGATGGTCAGACCGAGAGAGTCAACCAAGTGTTAGAGAACCATAGTCACCACGGAACGAGAACGCTTTGGGGAACGGACGACTACTTGGTAAAAAAAAGTGAAGCTCGAACAAAAGGGAATGGGAACGGGAACGCCACATCATCATATAGATGTTCTTGCTAGCGTGCCTGATGCATGTGATATGCTTGGAAATAAAGCATTATAAGGACAACAAATCAAATCATTTCATTACAGACCATGATAATGCATTGATGTATTTTACATAATACATGGTTTACTTACAATCCTTACATGTTTCTCGAGAACATTTGGAACGGGAATGGGAACGACCATCACTATGGAACGCGTTCCCCCATTCCAAAGGCCTGGGAATGGCATTCCATGTGACTATGTAGAGGACATGCGTCGAGCATATGTCATTAAAAATCAATCCAATTAGGAGGAGTACCTGCAACTTGCTTGTGCACATCAACTGCGCTTGCTTGTGCACATCATGGGGAGGCGAGTATGTAAGATGCCATGGGGGAGGTGAGTATGAGGAAGGCATGGGGGGGTGGGAGGGCGGCGAGCATGAAGAGTTTTCCAGCGGGTGTGAGAAGCTTGCCAAAAAGATGGAAAGGTTGGGTCAGTTTGCTGATGCCAGGTCACCATAATATCGTGGCCAAAATTGAATAGGTCGCCAGCACCTAGCAAGTATGAAAAACAAGAAGCAAGAAAAAAGATGCTAACTACATGAGCTGGCTGCTTTTAACATGTGGGTGTTGTTAGTTGTTGAGCATGCTATTGCTGAGCTGTGGTGGCCACTGATATAGGGAGGCGAAGTGGAACCTTAGCCCCTAGCTCGAGGGTGGTTCGCAATCGCAACCCCTTCTATTTGGTTTGTACCATAGTAACATAAAAACCCGTTTTGCCCTCTCGAAACGGCACGAAACGTTTCTGCAACGAAACGTTTCGAAACAAAACAAAACGTGCCCATCAAAACGGTGTTTCGCCCAAATGTAAAGTGAGGTCAGAAAAACGGGCGGGAGGTTTTTTTTTTGCAAATGCGATTTTTGCGGTCGTTTCCATCTTTGTTTGCTGCCCATTTGCCACTTCACGCATCCGACACTTCTTCTCGGCCGCAACCTATTGCTCCACCTCTTCTCCTCGTCCACTCCTCCTTTTCGCTCCTTCACTTCTTCTCCTCCACGCCTCCTCTTCCTCTTTCTCTCTCCTCCTCCTCGGTCCACCCCTCCTCTTCCCTCCTCTTTCTCTCCTTTTCTTGTTTTCCAACTTTCTCTCCTTTTCTTCTCACCTCCTTCCCTTTTCTTCTCACCTCCCTCTTCCCTTCCAACTTGCTTCTTTCCTCCTCTCTTTCTCTCCTTTTCTTGCCCAAATTTTGAAAATACCAAAAAACCTTACTCCCAAAATCATGAATTTCATACCCACTAGTCCCAAAAAATGCATCTTCATCTTTCTCTTGGCTATGTTATAAATTTGGTATGTGTATATAAGAAGCGTCATTTCAAAACCTTTGCGTTTCGTCCAAAACAAACGAAACAAAACGAAACGAAACCTTCGAAACGACGAAACAGCGAAACGTTTCATGTTACTATGGTTTGTACTAATCTTGTTTTGGCCTGTGTGGTGGCAACACAGCTCTCAACGGCTCTTAAGCAAAGACACTGCAGCGAGCAGTTTCCCTTTACGTGTGAGAAAAACCCTACAGGCAGGGGGGCAGCTTCATCATCTAGCGTATTCTACCTATTCCACCTGATTGCTCATACATGCCAGACCTCCCCTTACATGTCAGTTTTTGATGGCCAAGCAAGCTTGATGTCTATCCATGGCCTTAGGCTGTGTTGCCTGAGAGGTGCGTTTGCACCATCTCCTATGACCCCTAGCCCTAGGGCAATCCCTGGCAAAGTGCCCCTGTTAGTGACAGACCCAGCACTGGTCAGGTCCACCTGTAACCTCCATATGTTGCTTCAACGGACCGTTAGGTCGCAAAAGCAACACGAAGTCCTCAATAAGCTCACTGTCGCGAGCAAGAACCATAGCCCTAGAGATAGGGTCTTCTGAGGCAGTGACCACCTAGGCAGCAGAGGTTGGCACACGGTAGGGATAGAGGGCACCTATAGTACCAGCCCAAAAGCTGACCCAATGGCCCCCAGCATCGGCAAGTACGCCTGTGGAAGACTTTGGGAATCTCAGCTATTTCATTAGGGTCAAAATAGCTGGTGTAAGGAAGGAAAAACAGCTTCCTCAGGCCCAATGGGACTGGGCTGCCTTTCAGCACCTCTAAGGCTGCTTCCTCAACATCTAAGTCCTCTTGGAACAAACCTCTCCCAACTAACCTCACATCTTTTTGAAGTGGAGGGTGAAGTCAGAGGGAAACGCTGCAAGTACCCAATCACCGGCCTGGAGATGGGACGGATGAGATCCGAAGATTTTGGCAATGAGGGTCATCTTGGTGTCTTTTTCCATCTCAGCAAAGACGGTCGCAAGCTCAGCTTCTGTAAAATCAATGGTTTGCCCGGCCAGGAGAGGATGATTAACCATGATGCTAATCTGCGGGAAAAAGGCCGACGTGAACCCTGATGGAAAGTGTTCCGTACTGAAGACTTCGGGGGAGGAGGGATAGAAGCAGGTGAGGCAAGAAGGAAAGTGCCGGCAGCGGGGCAAGCAGAAGAAGAGGATGGGCTGCAGAAGAGGGGTGCCCCCAGCGCAAGTGGAAAGGGCAATGCAACCAGCAGAGGGAGGGCAGCAGACACGTAGGTATAGGGCAGAAGCAGGGCACAGATGGCAGCGACAGAGAAGAGGGGCAGGCAGAGAAGGCGCAAGTGCTAGAGGAAGCGAAAGCGTGCAGCAGATCAGGTACAGGGAGAGCTAGTGATGGGTACTTGGCACTTTCTCACAACCTTTCTTAGGGCAATTCAATCTAACATAGCCATTAAATCTCTGAATTTACTTAATTTCCCTCTATTCTCAATTAAGAAGAAAAACCTGATTCTTCAGTGCATGGAGCTACATCAAATGCATAGAATAGAATTAAAATTTACCATCTCAACTAGAGTGGAACCCTTGACACCAGCTCTATCAATGAAATCTGCTAGCTTATATATATAGAGCCCAAAAAGGATAAGGATAGAGGAGAATGAACAGCCTTGCTTCACCCCAATCGTGCTCCGCACTAGCCGTGACATCCTTGTTCTGTGGGTATACAACCAATGACGTGCTCATATGATTGTGCTAGAGAGAGAGAGAGAAATGAAATGATATATTAATGTCTCTAAGAGGCCATAATGGCCTACGAGAGAGAGAGAGAGTTTTATTAACGTCTATTATAGACCAAAGGATCTATGAGATCAAAAGTGTTGCAATACATCCATAAAGTAATCGTGCCATGGAATCAAGACAAAATGTGAAAAAACTTCCATCAAACTGACGGTTAAGCAGTTTGTCACCCAAAAGAGAGATTTGATGCGGGCACATTATGCAAGAAAAACTATGAGCCGCCACTGAGGTGAAAGCTCAAGTGGTGAAGGTGTTTGCCTAGGACCAAGAGGTCATGGGTTCAAAATCCCCCTTGGTGCTTCCTCTTGCGGCATCACCTACATAATTAAACACCTACGGGTGGTGGAAAATCAGTAACTACAGGAGGATCTTGGGCCTAAGGCCAGTCGGGAAAAAAAGAAAAGAGAAAAGCTAGGAGCCCAAAAAAAATCCTTAATTACATTTCCAACTGGAAGTACAACTACTCAGGCACATTATCCAAGAAAAATTATAGGCCACAATAAATTACCCTTAACCGCTTTTCCAACTGTAAACGCCACGTAAGCTCTTCACAACGTTTCTCCAGCTTGGACTTCGCTTCTTGTAAAATTCCTGTTTCTCTCGCAGCCTAAACAGATTAACAATGGTGAAAAACAGCAGATCATAAAAGATGTGTTACGATATATTTACTTTAATGACAGTGATTATCATGCCAGAAGCTGGTCTCATTAATGAGGAATGTATTTGCCTGCCACCAGCACCCCACACACCCACACATGCACCCATACACAAATCTGCATCAAACCATTCTAGCAAGACTCACCACTCTCAGCTTTCTTAGCTCCCTTCTGGCAGATTTGACACGCCAAGCACATTGAATGGAAACAGCTGCCCTTTTCAGACGTCTAAACTGTGTAGAGAATAACCAACTCCTCCATCGTGCCTGAATAACCAACACAAAGGATAACATACACAAATTGGTAACATGCATGAGAACAACAATGTGGTCGTCTAGGTCCAACATAAAATCCTACTACATTAAATCCTTAAAAATTGATTCCACAAAGAATATGAACATAAAATGACAAAAGAAGTAGAAAACATTTTTTTTTCACGAAAGAGACTTCTATTAAGTATGAAAAAACATACAACAATCACGGCTATAAGCCGGAATAGAATAGAATCACCCCAATATGTAAGGTGATTTCAACCACCGAGGAGCATCATGATGCCATGAGAGACATGTGGGACTAGAGGAAAAGAAAATGCCATGGTCCCACTCCCACATAAATACAACGCGCACCAGCGCGGAACGAGAGGACCCCTGAATATGAGCCCAAGTAGCCATGAGAGTATGGATGATATCACCCCATATAGTACTAATGCACTGAGACCCAAAACTCTGGACACCCTCAATAGCCTCCGTACATCTAGCTCTCCAAATCTGCCATGCTATAATACTAGCAACAATCTCCCAACCGGTGTCAATCCTCTGTTTGGGGGGGTGTATAATCAGAGTGAGGGACATCCTACAATAAACCATGCTAGGCAATACCTCTACGAATGAAAATAGCAGCGTTTGTACCACTGCCCTCGTAGAAAAGCTGCGGTGCGGCCACTCAATCTGCCCATAAGTTGCGCTATAGAACCCCAAATATGTTGTGCAGTACTGCATCCCCATAAACAATGTTGTATAGTCTCAGAATGTGCCGCACATCTCGGGTAGGTAGGTGCTACACCGAAAACCGATCTCCACTAATTGGTGGGGAGACCACCATGTAAAAATAACTAAAAGAAATGAGAGATCTGGCTCCTTCTGTATGAATGCCAAATCCTATGCCAATATTTGTGCTGTATCACTCGAGAGATATCATAGCTCTCCCAATGAGGCCTAAGAGTAGGGATCATATGCATCTGTCGAGTGAGGACAAGCCTGGCATTCCGGACTGTGAAACTGAAAAAGGAAAGACTTTTCAATGGATCGAAGGCGTCGATCCACTCCCACTCTCCTGGATTCCATTGAGGATATTAGATAGGACTGCCACCATATAGCCACAAACACCAAGAGCCCTGAGTCACTATCTGAGGAGAAGGATCAATGAACCAATGCTTCCCCGAACGACCAAAAATCCTCACTAGACTAAGCCTAGTATCTGGGATGATCCCCTCCATGCTACGTCTCCTCAATCTCCCTCCAAGCATGATAGAATCAATGATGCACCTGGCCTAGGAAAGCAATGACCTGCAGAGGTATGCCTATCCTCGAAAAGACTCCCAACCAACTCGGGTGATAGTCTCCATGAAAGGTCCTAGAGAGCCACTCCTGCGGAATAGCTGCATCAATCTGATCAATACGTATGCAAGAGCCCCTAAGATGCTGAATGGATGCAGCTCTCCAATCCACCGGAGGACTCTTAAAGGTCTTCCAAGCAAGACTTGTGTATGCACATCTCTTCCATCCTGACCACTCCATGTAACGAGATGCACCAAGTGGCCGACCGGCCTCATCCGTGATGAACTCGTTCCACATAATAGGTTGTCGGTCAACCTCATCCAAAGACCGACAGAAATATCAACCCCAATTGGCATCCCAAATATCTAACAGTGCATCCTCTACTGATCCAGGTAAACCCAAGCTTTGCACCCCAAGCAACTCTCGGTGAGTCACTAATCCAAAAGCCAACAGATTTGTGCTAATTAATGAGCGCCCCTGCTGCCAAACAAAACTCTTCCAGTGCTACCCGGAAGTAGAAAACATTTGTAGACTACATATAGTAAAAATCAATCCAAAGTTTCAATTAATACAAGAATTCATCAAGGTTTGTTTTGGTGTCCGAATTGACATTTATGGTTGTGGATGTGAAGTCACCAAATGTCATCATTCATAGCCTCCTTGGCTGCATGCCTATCACTCAAATAAGCACCACATGGGACAATCTAAGCATCACCATACCATGCAGAAGTGTACTGAGGAGGTTGAGCGATCCCCGTTGCTGACCTGTGCCCCCCCTTAGCCTTGCATGCCCTGCATCACATTCTCAGCGTGTCAGCCCTGACCCCCCTCCTTCACTGTCTTCACCCCTTGCTCGACTGGCTTTGCCTCCTCATTTCCCTCTTTCACTGCTCGAGTTCCTCCCACCCTTTTCGCCCATGCTCCTGGCCAGCCGGCTTGATCTGCCCCCACCCTCCTTCTGCCCTTCCTCTTCTTCTGCCTGTGTTTCCTGTCTCTGGCCCTCCTACGCCCTCCCTCCCCCTGATCCGCCTCCTCCCTATTTCCCTCTCCTCTATCTCCGCCTTGCTCACACCCACCACACCCACCCTTTCTTTTGTTTTCCATTTTCTCACCAAGTCACGCTCACTTGTGCTTATACCTCAATGACAGCTGGTAGCACATCAACCCTCCCCCCCTGGAGGTGGCCGATGATCTGACATCGTGACTTTGGCTTTGGAAGAGCTGCCCGTTGACGCGCCTCCAGTGGGGACCCTAGATAGTGCTTTTGGTGGGACCCTTCCCACTGTGGGAGGTGGCCGATGAGCCGACCTGGCATCTTTGGCTTTGGCAGAGCCACCCCTTGATCCGCCTCCAGTGGGGACCCCAGGAGAGTAGTATTGGCGGGATGAGACCCGACCAGCTGCCTGGAGGCTCCAGACATCCCCTTCTTCCGGTACTCGGTTCGCCTGGCCAGTGTATTCTCTTACAGCCACTAGATGGCACCCTGGCAGCCATAACGCGCTGCCAACACTCTGGCGGCATATTCCATGATTTCCTTGTAGATTCAGGGCAGGTTGTGGGGAATGAATCACCCTCGGAGGTTACAGGGCAGGCTCTGGGGAATGATTCACCCTCAAAAGGTTAATCTGTTCCTCTGGACTTTGGCACATCGCTTGTAACTGGCTCGCCATTGCAGGCCAACCCCAGCCTTCTGCAGCCAATGCAGCGGCCCAGAGGAGACTCGGCGTCTTTGCCTTTGGCATTGCCCAAAGGCTCAGCAGGTTTGGTGGTGGATTCTCAGGCTTTTCACATCTAAGCTGAGCACCCTCCGCTGATTCATGACATGGGGGGATCCCGCTTGGACTACGGAGGGGGCATCCCTTCTTTATAGCGACAACACCAGCAGCCTTGCCCTTCAGCTCACCCACTTTTGGATTTCGGACATCCCAGCCTCAGCGGATTTTGGCCATCCCAGCTTCAGCATCATTGCCTTTCGGATTGCCCAAAGGCTCACCAGGTTTGGTGGTGGATTCTCAGGCTTTCCACATCCAAGAGCAGAACACCCTCTGCTGATTCATGACAGGGGGGGCTGCCGCTTGGACTATGGAGGAGGTCCCATCCCTTCTTTATAACGACATCACGGCAGCCTTGCCCTTCAGCTCCCCCACTTTTGGATTTCCGCAATCCCAGCCTCAGCGTCCCAGCCTCAGCGGTGCAGGTTACACGGTGGACCCCGGGGGGGGGGGGGGTGGGGAGGGGGCGGTGCTTGTCAAAGTGGGAGATAAATCAGCAGTCTCACCGCTTCGCATATCTAGCAGGCGAGATGTAGAGAGGCTATTGATGGCACTTCCACCAGCCTGGCAGATGTGATCGGCAGCATTTGGCTAGGCATCCACCCCACTCTGTGAGGACACTGGGAGTGCCTTAAAAGACAACTTGTCTTCAGCTGAACTTCATCCTCAAGGCTCTGAGATCTCCGTTGTAGCAGACAGCGTGGCCTTCTCTGTCAAGGCCATGAATGAAGGAGCTGTGGAATCTGCGGGGTCTCCTCTTCCACCATCTTGGCATCACAAGCCCCTAGTGTGACTTTACCCTCCCCCTCCCACGATTGTGTTCTCCCTCAGAGAGCTAGAGAGGGAGCCCCCTCTTGTTTTCTTCTTTTAACCTCTTTGGAGGGATGCACATAGCAGGCTCCCTGTGGGGCTGCTAGTTTTGTAGTTTGCTTTTCTGTGGACATTCTCTTTTATGACTAATAAAGGATCTTTTGGAAGGAAAAAAAGGGAGATCCTGATCCTACACTGGATGCATTATTCTCTCCCTCCAAAAGAGACATCTATAAAGCATGAGAAAACATACAAGAGGGAGATTTTTTTCTATTAAGTATGAGAAAAGCATACAACAATCACGGCTATAAGCCAGAATATAATCACCCCAATATGTAAGGTGATCTCAACCACTGAGGAGCATCATGGTGCCATGAAAGACCTGCTGGACTAGAGGAAAAGAAAATGCCATGGTCCCACTCCTGCATAAATACAATGCCTTTTGCCTGCATGGAACGAGAGGACCCTTGAATACAAGCCCATGTAGCCATGAGAGTATGGAATGGCGAGAATCTCCCAATAGGTGTCAATCCTCTGTCTAAGGGGTGAATAATGTACTTCCTACAACAAACCATACTAGACATTAACTCTACGAATGAAAATAGCAATGTTTGTATCAATGCTCTCGCAGAAAAGCTACGGGCCACACTGGGAAAGCCAAGCAACTGCCCCCCAAGTAACATACATGACGTAGCCACTCAATTTGCCCATAAGTTGGGCTATAGAACCCCAAAAACATTGTGCAGTGTTGCGTCCCCATAAACAATGCTGTACAATCTCAGAATTTGCCGCACATCTTGGGCAGGTAGGTGCTACACTGAAAATTGATCTCCATTGATTGGTGGGGAGACCACCGTGTAAAAACAACCAAAAGAAATGAGAGATCTGGCTCATTCTGTATGAATGCCAAAGCCTATGCCAATATTTGCGATGTATCACCAGAGTGATGTCATAACTCTCCCAATGAAGCCTGAGAGTAGGGATCCTATGCATATGTTGAATGAGGCGAAGCCTAGCATTCCGGACAGTGAAACTTAAAAAGGGATGGCTTTTCAATGGATCAGAGGCATCAATCCACTCCCACTCACGTGGATCTCGGTGAAGATATCTAATAGGAGAGTCACCACACAACCACAAACACCAAGAGCCATGAGTCACTATCTGAGGAGAAGGATCAATGAACCAGTCATTCTCCGAACGACCAACAATCCTCACTAGACTAAGCCTGGTGTCTGGGATGATCCCCTCCATGCTATATCTTCTCAATCTCCATCCAGGCATGATAGCATAGATGATGCAATTTGTAGCCTCCTAGCCTGGGAGAGCAATCACCTGCAAAGATACACCTATTGGATGATAATCTCCATGAAAGGTCCCAAAGAGCCACTCATGTGGTATAGCTACATCAATCTGATCAATACGTATGCGAGAGCCCCTAAGATGCTGAGTGTATGCAGCTCTCCGATCCACTAGAAGACTCTTGAAAGTCTTCCAAGCAAGAACTGTATATGCAGATCTCTCCCATCCTGACCACTGCATGTAATGGGATGCACCAAGTGGCCGATTGGCCTCATCCCTAATGAGCTTGTTCCACATAATAGGTTGTCGGTAAGCCTCATCCAAAGACCTAGGAAGCCTCTGTCGCAAGAAAGCACCCCAATATGTAAGGTGATTTCAACCACGGAGGAGCATCATGATGCCATGAAACACCTGTGGGACTGGAGGAAAAGAAAATGCCATGGTCCCACTCCCGCATCAATACAATGCGCTTTGCCTGCGCGGATTGAGAGGACCCCTAAATACGAGCCCAAGTATCCATGAGAGTATGGATGATATCACCCCATATAGTACCAATGCATTGAGACCCAAAAATTTGGACACCCTCAATAGCCTCCGTGCATCTAGCTCTCCAGATCTGCCATGCTGTAATACTGGCAACAATCTCCCAACTTGTGTCAATCCTCTTTCTAGGGGGTGTATAATCAAAGTGAGGGACATCCTGCAATAAACCATGCTCGGCAGTACCTCTACGAATGAAAATAGCAAAAGCCTATATGATTGCCCTCGTAGAGAAGCAGTGGACCAGACTACGAAAGCCAAGCAACTGTCCCCGGAGTCACATGCATGGCGCGGCAACTCAATTTGCCCATAAGTTGGGCTATAGAACCCCAAATATGTTGTGCAGTGTTGCATCCCCATAAACAATGTTGTACAGTCTTAGAATGTGCCGCACATCTCGGGCGAGTAGGTGCTACACTGAAAACTGATCTCCATTGATTGGTGGAAAGACCACAATGATCCGATTTTGAAGTGCCTCCTGAAATAAAAGTATGGTCCCCTCTGTCAAGCACCCAATCATCAACATAAAACTGGTCTAACCGTGCATAAATACATCATGCACCCCTTCTCCTGTTAGACCATGAATAAAGAGGAGTGGATGGTCTCCTCGGAATGTCATCCTCATGCCAACGATCTCTGCCATGAATGGAGAGTATAAACCTCTCCCAAGACACTCTCTCAAGAGGATGCACCAAGACCTCATGCCCACCAATTTTATCCATTGGCATCTCAACCATGTTAAAATCTCCACCAATAATCCAATAGTCAACATGAGGCATCAATGTCGTGAGAGATTTCCAAAAGGAAATCCTCTCACCTCTATGGTTAGGAGTATAGAGGTTAAGAATGCGAATGCGTGTATAAGAAGGATCCACTGCACTCTCGTAGGTAAAATGACACCATGTCCAATGATGCAAGGCAAAACCACCCGTGAAACAGAAAACCAAACACCATCTTTAGTGCCAGTGGCTGGCGACCAAAAGGTGTGTCCCGAAAGATGCTTGCCTGATCTCCCACAATGGCTAGCATCCAATTTATTCTCTTGCAAGAGCAATACATCCATAGGTCCACCTATAACTACACTGTAAAGCTAAGTCTTAACAATTTGTTTCTGACGACGGGGAAAAAAGCCCCCAAGACCTTGAATGTTCCATGAGACAATCCTCATAAGGATTCAGAGTAGGAACGACCAGATTTTGTGGTCGATGAAGGACCCCCTTTAGAGACGGAGATACGTCTCACATAGGGAAGGGAGGGAATATCTAACGATGAAAACATTACCTCTCGTTTCCACTCCGGGGAAAAGCTAGGGCTAGTCCTCAAAACTAGAGAGGTCCCATGATAATGCGATTGCGCAACGTCATCCTCGAGGGTGCAATCATCCTATATCTGTAATGCTACATCCTCCTGCGAGGATCCAAATCCTGTGCCTGCATAGCCTCACCCTCCAAAGAAGGATCCACATCCTGTGAAACAAAAGCTACAAAAGGGTTGGGGTACTCCTCTAAGGGTGCAGATAAGGGGACAAATACAAGGGTCCAAGGGCACCTGCGATCTCTAACCACAACCCAACGTTGTGTTGTTACAAGGGCAACTAGAGTCTGGGCAGTTGCAAGAGGCATCTACTCGGTAAGACTGCACCACCTCCTAGCGTGGCCTCTCGATTTGGGACAATCTCTAGCAATATGGCCCTGTCGATGTGACAAATCCAACACTAGTCAGGTCTGCCTGCAAATCGCCATCCTTTGACGGAAATGAGAGTCGTCAGGCCTATAAAGCATGATATGATCATCAGAATTGAGCACAAAACCTGGGGTACACCATCTGAGGCGGCGGTGATAGCAATGGAAGTTGAGTCGGGAGAGCCCGGAAGGGCAGCTACCTCTAAAACCTGGCCAAAAGATGCCCCATATGGAAGCTCAGAGCTTCCAATAAGATCGAGGAAGAGCAGGGAACCGCAATGAGATCGGGGTAAGCCGTTGATCCTCCACCAATGGATCAAAGCCCACCTGGTACTTAAAGAAGAAAATCTTCATAGGGACAACAAGAGGAAAGGGGCTGGCAGCCAACACCTAAGAAGTAGCTTCTAGAGAAAGAAAGTCCACCTAGAAGAAGCCTCGACCAAGCAGACCTGTATCCTGGAAGTGCACAATCAGCTCCGAAGGGAGAGCTGCCATAAGCCATTCACGGGCTTGCGAGGGAGAGGGGTGGGAGCCATAAACCCTCACAATAAGGGTAGTCTGCATTTCAAATATAAACTAGTCCAGTATCTTGTGCTGCCAACAACATCCCATATGAGTGGGAGTGAAAAAGATGCCATAATCACACTCATAAATTGGTCGCATTTTCTCTCTGCAGTCCTCAAACATCCCTGCATTCTAGCCCAAGAGGCCATGACGATGTGGATAATCTCACTGCAAATCTTGCGAATGCACAGTGACTCATATACCAAATTGCCCTCAATGGCCTTAGTGCATCTAGCCTTCCAAGTGTGCCAGGCTGCAATACTGGCAATAATCTCCCTGCACTGTCCAACCTTTGTTCTTGGGGGGAATATCTTGACTTCGGCATGTCCCGAAGACAACACCGCCAAGCAACTCCTTGACTAATCACAATGACTAGATCTATGTCATTCCCTTCATAACCATAACTGAGTTGTGGGCCCAACTGTGTCAGCAGCCAAATGATAGTACCAAAAGAATGTAAGCATCCTTCCTCATCCATGCAAGGAGATGTGCTATCGCAATCCAAATACAAATCCCCTCTGCTTCCCTGAATTCCCATAAGCAATGGTAAACCATCTCTGAAGCTTCTGCACATCTTGGGCATGATGGGCTGCTAGCACCCTTTTCTCATCCTCCATGAGGCTAGCACTATGGGGAAGAGAGTCTCCCAATGTAGCAGGGTTGGTTGCCCGACACTCTTCTCTCGACAGTATGTCCGAAGTCCTCAATGCTCATAGCGGAACACACACATGAATAGACAGATTAGGATGGAACATAACATAAATGACAAGATTGGCAAGGGTGACAAGAAAACCGGACAACACTTGTATTACTCCAAGACACTGTCAGTGGAGTCGGTGGCATCTCCTATCTCTTTTAGATGCCCGTTGGAGTATTGATGTGGTTTCAATGCCGGTGTGTGCACCTCTCATGTATCCGTTAATGGCACGCCTCTACTTATGGATAGTTTACCAAATGCTCCGGCATGGTTCCTCTAGGGTTGATCCACTGTGGTGGTGTGATGGTGTGTCGGTGTGGTGCCTTGAGATGGTCCGGCCCAGTACATTGTGTGGGCACCCTTGGTGGCTATAGGTCGCCCACCACTAGAGGGAAGGGAGAGGTTCCCCTGTCTCAACTGCTTTGGAGAGGAGAGTGGGATTGTGAGCCAGCTGTGCTGATAAATTGGGAAGGTGCTCAAATGTTCTTCCGTCCAAGACGTAGGACACTCCCCAAGCGGGAAGGTTGGTTCTTCAACCGACACCTGTGTTGATTCTCTGCACTAGTGGAGTGGGGGATTGGTTGGGCCTGTGGTTGGGTTGCGCCCTCTGCGGCCTGTGAGACAGGTTCCCCTAGCCCTACCACCTCATAGTGCTCTGTGGAGTCATTTGGTAGCTCCGTGCTATCCACCATATAGGATGTCAAGCCTTCTGCCGCTTGGAGCTAGTCAAGTAGTTCCGACTCATCACCATCGAGGTCAAGGCCTTCTTTAGGGGTGGGAGACAAAGTGAGGGCTAATGTGGCACCACAAATCCCTTGGTCCAGACTTTCCTTCAATTTCAACTCCTGTGGACCGTACTTATGGTAAATCTACAAACGGTCAAAACCCCAATCGTGTAGTACAACTGTACTTCTAAGCCATGGTCGACCAATGAGTAATGAGTAGGCCTCTCTGACTTCAGGGAGCCGGATCACCTAAACTCTGCCATGTGGTCCGATAGAGAAAGAAGTTTCAAAGAATTAACGATACCCATCCATGCAATAAGGGAGAAAGAGAAGGTCAAGGCTACCCCAATAGTGGATGTTGGCCTACCTATCTAGAGAGAAAGGAGACTTGGTTGTTGAATGGGCAATCACCTCCACATATCTACTTCAACCCCACATCCCTCCACCACTAGTGATTGAGTGCTGGACACCATGGAAAAAGGTGTATAATACTAAAATGAGCACCTCCGTTGATACATTCAAGAACTAGGGAGCCAAAAGCAGAGCATCCTCATTTGGAAAAACATTCGTAGGGGGCATCAGAAATGTAGCCCCTGGATTACTACAGGAACACCTTCCACTAGGCCATTGGGGGTCACCTCCCATTGGTCAGCCACCCAAACACAAAAGTTGGCTGGTCTTGTTACCTTGTGAATTTTGGCATTAGGTTTACTCCAGAGCTACCATCAACAATTGCCCTAGAAAGTTGGGAAATGTTGCAGGAGAGAGAGAGAAATGAAATGAAATGATATATTAACGTCTTTAGAAGGCCAAAATGACCTATGAGACCAAAAAGGTTACAACAATTGGTGGATCTGATACATCATACAATGTTTGTCTAAGAAAAGCTAAAAATAACTAAACAACTAACTGAAACTGAAACAACTATGAGGAAAAGTACGGTACTAGGAGCTCCTAATGGATAACATCTGGGAGGAAAACTCCAGCAACAAAGGTAAGCATCATACACATCACTATCCAAAGATGTCTCTCATCGGTCGATGGCGGATATCCTCAATGTCCTCCATGGTGAGTACTCTGACTGGACGTCTCCCATGCCGTGCTAGTATGGTCCTGATCCTTGATCCTCTGTTGTAGTCTCCGCCGGTGTCGAGATGGGCCTCTCATCCTTGGGCGCTTGGACCGCCCCAGCTCTATAGCCCGATCAATCAGTGTACCTCTGGTGCAGCTATACTTTGGGGCTAGCTGCAATGCTTGCTGGCCTGACTGCTCAATCTCTGGTCGAAAGAAGTCTGTAATCTGCCTCTGTAGGTGTCTCTCCCTCTCTTCTGATCCCCTCCCTCTCAAGAGACCCTCTCTATGTCTACGAAGCTCCAGCAAGTATAATCCGAGGCATCTCTGATCCTGGTATCTCATGACTCTAGAAAGTGGTTCGAAACCCTCTCTGAACAGGCAGTGAAAACGGCCTCGTATCTCATAATATACTGGACAGTGACATATGTAATGTAACTCTGTCTCTGGCTCCATCTGGCACAGCTGACAAATCTTGGCCTCAGCTGGTAAGCTGTCATCTGTGCATACCAACATGATCCGTCTCCCTATGATGCCAACTGTCGTGAAGACTCCAGGGCTAAGCGAGCATATCTGTCTCTAGGGAGAGCCCAAGTGCTATGTATAAAGGAGACTGATCGAGTGAGTGCCTCTACTACCAATGGGGGGGCAGCCATCTCTGCACGGATAATATCATGTGGTACGGAGGCCTTGGCCCTAATCATCCGGGAAATCATAGAAACCAAGGGCCTCTCCATACGTCTCCATCCATCAGTGCTACCAGCTCGGCTGTGGTGATCCACTGAGGGTCCCCATATCTCCACTCCATACAACATGGCTGAAGTGACCAAAGTGTCAAAGAGCCAGAGCTTTGTTCAAGGTTCCTGAAACTGAACCTGCGAACACATCCTCTCTAGTCTCCCCAATGCTGCATAAGCTCTGGTCAATTTGGTCTCCGCTACTCTCCTCAAGGAAAATAGTGGGCCACTAAAAACCACACCAAGGTAAGTATATGCATCTGTATACTCCACTGTCTCCTGACCATATGTAAAGGTGGGTACTGACCTCCTAACCCACTGTGCTGTGGTGTTAAACACCATCACCTTGGTTTTACCAAGGTTAACAGACAATCCACTGTCCTGTGCAAACGTGTGCAATGCATCCAAATGACGCTGCATCCCCTCTGGAGAATCTCAGATCAGCACAATATCATCAGCATACAAAAACAGCGAAATCCATGTCCCTACTAGCTGTGCTCCTCTGTCACCCTCCCGCTCCACATAGTCTGAAACCTCATCCACATACATCCCAAATAAGGTGGGAGAAAGGGGGCAGCCTTGTTTCACCCCAATAGTGAGTGAACCATCTCAGATATACCCTGAGTAGTACGTACCTGCCCCACAACTGTCCTGTATAAAGCCATGATTCCCCAAATCAGCTCTGTGGGCACTCCCATCTCCTGTAGTCTGCGCATCAGTCTGGCTCTCGGTACTGTGTCAAAAGCTTTGCGGAAATCCACAAAGCAACAATAAATCCTCCTGCCATATAATATGCCCTCCTCAATAATAGCTCTGAGTGTCAAGATATGGTCAAGAGTGGAGAAACCTCTCCTTAACCCTGCCTTCCTTGGTGCACGTATGCCCTCTCTCTCTGCCCATCTACTCAACTCCTGCTCAAGAATAGATGCATATAATCTAGCCAATGTGTGACCAATCATGATGGTACGATAATTCCCAGGAAGCATGGGATCCCCTGACTTGAAGATAGGCACAATCGTGGAAATATTCGAAGTCTCAGGAAAACCCTCAAACATGGCTCGGTTAAACATCATAGCAATAAGCTCTGCAGGCATATCTCTGGCATGAATAAAGTGTTCTGCTACCAAACCATCATGATCATATGCTCTCCCAGTCCTCATCCGGTCAATAGCTTTCCTTACCATCTCAGCAGTAAAGAAAGCACATGTCTCTGGGCATGGCTCCGATGGGTCTGGCAGGGGCAGCTGTCCTGCTGCTGTGTACAGGGATGCTGCATACTCACCCCAAATCTCTGTGGAGGTAATGGCTGGTGATGGTGAATGCTCATGGAATAGTCTCCATGCCTCGCCTGAGTCCTGACTCATAAATAACTGATACAAATCCCTCTCTAACTGAGCAAGATAAGCCCTCTTCTTCCGTCGCACTAGGTGTGCCGGAAGGTTATCCGTGACTGTCTGTGAGTGGTAACACCCATGAGCACCTCTCTCTGTAATCTGATCCACATCTCTCTGCACTCCTCATCATACCAGCTGTTCTGGGGCATGTTCCCAGATCGTCTTCGTGTAGGCTGACTATGGGGATATGCCTCTGATGCTGCAGCATGAAGTGTCTCTATCAATATCTGAGTGAGCTCATCTAATGGCCGTCCCGGCTCCTCGGCACATAAGCGTCTATATATCTCATCCGTGTACACGGTGTCAGTCTCCCTCGTAAAGGTATAACGAGTGTGTGTGGAGACTTGTCCCAATGGAGCGGTGCTGAACTGAAATGTGAGAGTGAAGGACAAGATAGCATGATCCACTGCTATTCCAACCGGCCTAGTGCCTACCATAAAATCCTGAAAAGAGGGAATGAGACTGGTCTGAGCCATAACATAGTCCACTGTACTAGCACCATGCCGATGTGGAAAGCTAGTGAAACCGCCCGATGTCGGGAATCTTTGTAGGCCATTCAGGATGGCCAATCCATGTGCAGTCCCCATGTCTATCAAATACCGCCCATACACTGTATGTTCCTCATCCTGTGAGAGTCTAGATAGGCCCATATCCCTAACATCAAGCTCCCTCAACATCTCCTCTGAGGTATCATAAAATACGGTCTGGTTATGGGCGGTCCTGGCATTGAAGTCCCCGAGGAGAATGATGTCACCATCCCTGGAGAACTCCCAAATGTCATAATCCAAAAAAGAAAAGGGAGACTGCCCACTAGGTGATGCATACACTGATGTACTAGGAGCAAAATAGCATATAGGAATGTAGAGATATCTGCCCGTCTCTGCCCTCAGTCTATGCCCTCAGTCTAACCCACATGTACCTAGCTTGCTCATCCTTGCGGACTATATGTATCAGTGGCTGTAGCTCCTCTCTAAACAATACTGCCACTCCTCTTGAGCCCCGTCCTCTATGCTCTGAACGAGTCTCCTGTCTACAAGCTGTCTCCCATCGGTATCCACTAACATGTGGCATGGACTGTCCAGGAGCCTGATGCGTCTCACAGTAAAAGATGATGTCCCTCCCAGTGAAACTATCCTCAAAAGCCCCTACATCAAGATCCATTACAATTCCAAGTAGCAACTTTGAGTGTAGTCCCATAGGTCTCGCGCCGTCATGAAGAACGCCTCTCCATAATCACCACTCTACCATCTCTATAGAAGGCCACTTTCCCTTTCTCTCGGGCTGCCCTTATCTCGGGCATAACTTCTTTTATGTGGGCAAGTTGCGAGAGTGTGAGGTCATCTTCAAGAAATATTCCCGTCTTCTTGAGTGTAGGACGTCTCTTCAAGAAGTCCTTCTTCACTTCCATGGAGGGGAAACGAATGATAAGTGCTCTCTCTTTAGAAGATTCGCCACTACCTTCTCTCTTCTTTCCCACTCTCCATGCCTTTGTGTGCGTGGCTTCAATGCCCATCATAGAGAAGAGCTCCTTGGTTTCCCCTTCCGCATCATCACGGTCTTTTAGACCGGACACTCGTACATGTAAGGCCTAGATCTTCCTCCTTTGCTCCTCTTCAAGGGTCATGTTGATG
Organism: Cibotium barometz; assembly: GCF_041138505.1. Lineage (NCBI taxonomy): Eukaryota > Viridiplantae > Streptophyta > Polypodiopsida > Cyatheales > Cibotiaceae > Cibotium > Cibotium barometz. The sequence goes on from NC_141046.1 coordinate 68,497,255, forward strand.
ATGGTGGGAGTGGGGATGGGTGGCGACTCTTTACCTTTCCCTTTCTTGGCGACCTCGATCCATTTCTCCGCCTCGTCCATCTTCTTTTGTGTCTTTGTGATCACCTCCACCCATGAAGATGTCTTCTCTTTATGTTGCTCCTCCTCCTCTTGAATGATCCTCATTTGTTCCTTGATGGTATTCAGCTCTTCAATAAAGGAGGGCTGAAATTTTCCATCCTCAAGCTTGCCTTTTGAAGTGGCTTCCAACTCCTTTTTGAGGGCTGAGATTTCAGCCGCTTGACTTTTAGCATGCAATTTGGCCTCCACTAGTTCCTCCTTTAAGGCAAAAATCTCAGCCTCTTGTTTGGATGTTCTCTCTTCGACCTCTTGGATTTGGTCAAATCCCTTCTCGAGTTTGGAGAGGCCGTTTATGATTGCGGTAACAGAAGAGCGACCATCTTCTTGTTTTCTTTGATAATTGTGCCGAGCTTGTCCTCCATCTTCACGAGCTCCTCTTTAACTCCGGTCTTGGCCATGACTTTTTGCAGAACTTCCCACAGCCAATGGACTGGAAATTAATCCATGACAACAGTAGCAGCAGCAGGGGGGAGGGGGGGGGGTCAAGCCATGTAGGGGAAAGAGAAAGAGAGAAGAGATTTAGCAGAGAGAGAGAGAGTTATGTTGCTGCCTTGGGGGACCTGAGGAAGGGTGGGTGGGAAGAGGGAAGGCGAACAGTGAAGAGAGAGAAAGGTGAAAGGGGCACAGAGAGAGAAAGATGCAAGGCGAACAGCGTGGGAAGAGGGAAGGCGAACAACGAAGAGAGAGAAAGGTGAAAGGGGCGCAGAGATGGAAGTAGCGAAGAGAGAGAAAGATGCAGGGGGGCGCAGAGAGAGAAAGATGCAGGCGAACAGCGTGGGAAGAGGGAAGGCGAACAGCGAAGAGAGAGAAAGGTGAAAGGGGCGCAGAGATGGAAGTAGCGAAGAGAGAGAAAGATGCAGGGGGGCGCAGAGAGAGAAAGATGCAGGCGAACAGCGAAGAGAGAGAGAGAGAGAGAGAGAGAGAGAGAGAGAGTTGAGCGTGTGCAGTAGACTTGAGCGCAGCACAGACTCCAAAGATGCCAGTAGGAGAAGCCTTGAGCGCCGCACAGAGGCTATCGCACGCATGTAAGGAAAAGCGAAGAAAAAGAGACATTGACTTGCGTAAGCTTATGCAAATGACTCGTTTTTCTTTCCAAGAAATACTCAAGATGATGTTAAAATAATTATGGATGCTCTGGACTTGTTTGGTCTTGCGGCAGGCTTGAAAATCAATTTTGCTAAGTCCAAGCTTCTTCCACTTAAGCAATGTGATTGGCTACAAGTGTTCTTTGACTGCTTTTGAACTTTAGTTGTCTTGCTTTTGGGTAGCTGGGTTTGTAACTTCCCTTCTATTTCTTGTATTGTGATTGTGGGTTTCCCCCTCCACTTGGAGGTTTCCCACTTGTAATATATTGTGTTGCAAAAAAAAAAGTGTGTGTGTGTGTGGGGGGGGGGGGGGTGTTAATCTTTCAGTCGAGGGGTATGGCCGAGTCAATGGTAAGGGTAATGTGCTTTTTGCCCCGGATCTTAGAGAGGCATCTGTTTTGTCTCTGGGGGGAGCCTCGTGAAGCTGGCCCTTAGGAGTCTAGGTGCTCGCCAGTAGGCACTTTTTTAATCCGCCCGTAGGTGATGCCGTTGAGGATGCACCTAGTGGGGGTTTTGAACCTAGGATCTTCGTTGTGTTTAATTTGGCCTTTCTCCCTGAGATTAGCATCATGGCTAATCAATCCCCACCCCCCCTTCCCCACCCCACCCAAACCATTAATTTTATGGAAGCCGAGCTCACGACCCTCTTTGCAAAGATTAAAAAAGACGCCAAAACAACCCTGATTGCCAAAACATTTCCCAACTTTCTAGGGCAATTGTTGATGGGAAATGTACATCGACATATGCAGCACCTAGAGGGCAGTCTCCTTTCTCTGTGCTAGATGATGACATATGGGAGTTCTCTAAGGATGGAGACATCATCCTGTTAGGGGACTTTAATGCCCGGACAGCCTTTTATGATACCTCAGAGGAGATGCTGAGAGAGGTGGACACTCTGGATATGGGATTAGACAGACGCTCATATAGCTTTGCATTCTCCTAGTAGTAGAGCTCCATCCCCTTCACCACTCATTGTACTTATTGCACACCCAGATTCAGCTTTTTAGTTTAGTACTTTTTCATTTTGTTGGGATGACAGAGGATACCCCATACAGGTACACCGATTTGTCTCATAGGCCGAGTTCAGTCTTTTGGAAGCAAACAAGGTCACTTAAGGGAACGAAGGTGTGGATGGCGGATGAACTCACAGCCACACAACTAAAAAACAGGAAACAAGAACTCAATAAAGTATACGAAGCAAGGAAACAAGGAAAATGGGCAGTCTACCGTGCAGGTAGAGCTGTTATTGGAGATTTCAGCACAACCAAACATGGTAGTAATGAAGAGTAGCTGCTAGAGAAATCCTTAATGTTATCTAGGATTCTCCTACGGTCATGTAGGGAATTTGAACTATTTTTAGTTTTATCTCTATTTTCATTTTGTTGCCCCCGAAGTGGAATGTAATCACATGGATGTATCTGATTAGTCCTATAGGTCAGATGTGGCCTCTAAAGGACGTTAATATAGTTTTCTTTCTTTCTTTCTCTCTCTCTCTCAAGGCGCTCTCTCTGCCGCACCTCCCCTACAGACAGGTGAGTCGTTAGAGTTTGTGTGGGCTGAATCATTTTGTGCTTGAAATATAACTCTTGAGTCGTCTTGACATTTCTCCATTTTCTTGATTGCTTTTTGTGCACCGAGTTCCGTATGGGCAAAGCACACCATCATTCTGAGATTCAGCGGGAAAACCCACGGATCTTCCTCGGTTCACAGCTTGGTAGGGCTGGCAGAGTCATCATTGAGGATGATCAACTTAGATACACCTGCGCATATGGACCCATCTGCTGTCAGGGACCAGCATGTACATATGTGGGTGGAAAAATGTCACAGTCAGGCTCAATGGAAGGGCCATCCACAAGTTCAAGTGCAGGTCCTAGCCGAAAGAGGGCTAGAGTAGATGATGGACAGTCTCATGTGGAGGATATTGCATGTGGTGGTGCACGACGACACCATCAGGCCACTCTACGTGGTACATTGAACCAATCCTCGTGGGTGAAGGAGAGGCAGTGGAAGGCAGAGATAGAGATAGAGCGCACTCTCATTGAGTGCAATATCTCTTTAAATGTCCTTCGCACACAGGTCAGTGAAAGAGAATGATTAAAGTCGTCTCCAATGTGGATTAGACTACCAGAAGATGCGGACAACCATACTAGAGGATGAGAAACAACGCATAGAGCCAATAAGAGATTCTTGGAAGAAGCATGGTTGTAGTATCATTTCAGATGGATGGAGTGATGTGCGGAGAAGACATATCATCAACATCCTTGTTTCTAGTTGCATGGACACATATTTCTTGCGTGCCATGGATGCAGGCAAGGTAGGGGAGAGGATCACTGCAGCATTCATCTTCCAGCACATCAAGCACGCTATTACCGATATTGGCCCAGAGAATGTGGTGTAGGTCATTACGGACAATGCGTCCAACTACAAGAGCATGGGAGAGATGATTGAGGTAGAGTTCCCATCCATTGTGTGGACTCCATGTGCTACACACTGCTTGGACCTAATGATGGAAGACATAGGGAAGCTACAATGGGTGAAGCTGGTTGTGGATGACGCCGTACACATCACTACCTTCTTCAGGAAGAAACACCATGCATTATCTATCTTCCGATCCCACTCACACTTGGACATGGCGCAACCATCCAAGACCCAATTTGCCTATATGTATCTTGTGCTTAGTAGGCTACATGAGGTACAGGATGCACTTCAAGCCTTAGTGGTATCACCGACATGGAGGGAGATGCGTGATTCGACCAACGAGCCCACTCGATACATCCAACACAAGGGTTGGATGAGTCCTTTTGGTTTGATATTGAGGGCTTAGCAAAGCTCCTCAAACCCATGTATATCTTCATCCGATTCAGCGACATGGAGAGCTCTGCATTGGGGCTCCTCTATCATCATTTCATCGGATGAGAGAGATGGTGTCATTAGCCACCTCGCCGACTATCACTCCTACCAGGTATATCCAAGGACCGATATCTATTATGTAATATGGTTTATGGTACGTGCTGTAATTTTGGTTATATGATATACTTACTATTGGATATCTATTTTGGAATGTCAGACATGGCAAGGTAATGGCCATTGTTGACTCACGATGGACTTTCATGCGTTGTCCCATTCATGGGATTGCAGCATTACTCCATCCCATGTTCAACAAGGTCGAGCTCCAAACAAACACGCAACTCAATTTGCTCAAGGATGCTTACATGTCTCAAGTACTTAGCTATGATGACATGGTGACCTTCGATGAGGAGTGGGTCGTCACCGCAATCGGGTGGGAGTTGCCTTTGGCAAGTTGAGTGCCTCAGCAGTTCAAGGGCAGGCGAAACCACTTACGTGGTGGGACTTCCATGGATACCAAGCCAAAACTATCCAGAAAGTGGCCTTTAGATTGCTATCTCAAGTTTGTAACTTTGAAGTTCTTAGTTTGTACAATGCAGCCAATGTGTAATCTTGTCTTTTGACATTTGCCAGTGCTATGTGGCATGTGCAGAGTTGCTCTGCTGGTGCATGCGAACAGAATTGGAGTGAATACTCTCTTGTGCACACCAAGATCCGTAATCGCTTGAGTACTTAGCAATTAGAGAGGTTGGTGTTTTGTCGGTCCAACCTCTGTCTTTTGCGCACACTCAAGACAGCCACCGGTGTGAAGGAGGTAAATTACTTGCCAACTCGAAAATGTTTATTATTAAACTTCATTATGTGTAACATCATGAGCATTGACTCTTGAGTCCTAATGAATGCTCATGAGCATTGAGCATTGAGTATTGACTCTTGATATGTGTTATGCGCCATGTCACATGTGGCAGGTGGATCCCTTTATCTTCGATAGGCTCCTCGCTCATACTAGTGATGCAGAGGCTCAGATTCAAGAGCGCCAGTTGCGAGACCAGCAGGCTCAAAAATAGTCAAAGAAAAGAGAGAGAGTCTACAAATCAACATCTTGGCTCGCATAACAACAATGCAATGCTTGTCGCAAGGAGAGCCTGAAGAAGGAGAAGGTGTCTAACATATGCTGTCCGAACATGAATCGGTTCCGGCTGGTCCAAATTGTCCACAGAGCCGAGAATCGTACCCAAGAGAAGAACGCAGCATAACGCCAGAGCGCAACTGTCAGCACTCCAAATATCCAAAATTGTTTTCCAAAAAAGTGGGGGGTAAATCTAAGGTGCAAGCAAGCTGAAACCCTGTCTAGGAGCAGTTTGGAATGTGGACAGGACCAAAAAAGGTGCAACACCGTCTCAGTCTATGCATCACAGCGGCGGCATGACCAGGCACAAATACACCGTGAGTGCAAAAGCACACCCGCTGGGAGAACTCTAAGCATGCATCTCCAAAGGAATAGGCGTTCTTTCAATGGCAAACCGCTCCTCCAAATCCCTCTTAAACATTTCCTCCACCATAGTAATGGTTTTTGTAAGTTCCACAGATCATTACATACATGCATAATCCATGGTGGTGGCTGCAACCTCGCATATAAATTCTTAGCCGATATAATATCCAAAGGCACCCCCAAAACTTTCCAGCCAGCCACGCAGTCATGCATACAAAGCAGTGGTATTGGTGCAAAGGGGGACATCAACTCATATATCTCACGCCATAAAGGTCTATAATGCATACCCAATCCAAAACTACGTCGAGCCATAGGGAAGGACTTAATGTTTCCAACCTGGTCCACCACATCATGGATCTCAATTACTCCCTTTTCTACCAAAAAGAAAGCTTTCCTTGGCTATGTGAAAGCCAGTGGGCGAGCAAGAGCCGTATGCTCTCAGCCCTCAGCGAATTCCCTTGCACCATGTCACGGCCATTCCATGTTACGTAAAACTTTCTTCCAATCTTGAATAAGGTGCATGTTGTATGGGCAGCCAAGTATCTTTCCAACAAAATGACCAAACACAACCTCCCAGTGTGTAGTGGTCCAGTCACCAAAGCCCGAGGATCTCGATCTAACACACATGGCCGCTAACATCCGTGACCATGGCTGCCCCTGTGCTGCAAAATCTGACAACAAAGTAGCTTTCCATGCAAGGACATGTATGTGTATGTTGAGGATGTTCAATCCAGCATGCATACAGGGAGTTCATATCTTTGCCATTGACAATAGCCTAAGTGCTTTCTTATGGTGTTTTGATTTCCAAAAGAACTCTAATATTTCCGACGTAAAGGCATCAATCGGATCCTTTGGCCAAAATAGAAGAGGTAAAAAGAATTGAATATAGGCAATGAGTATGGATTGCACTATTCTCAACCGCACATGTAGAGGCCAAGTGGAAAGCTTCCAGTAGTACAATTTCCCTTTTATGCGTTGTAATATCCAGTCTGCCTATGCATTAGTAGTAGTGTTCCAAATGACGCACAATCTGTGAAGGCTCAATTATTTGCCCTGGCCATATATGAGCATGCCAAGCTTCAATTTTTAGTGGCAAGAGTTTGGATTTCCTAAAATTGACTTCGAGGCCTACCGCACATTCGAAGAGGTCAAGTGCTTCCATTATAAACTTGAGATCATCCCGATGATTCCTAGGTAGAAAGAAGGAATCATTTGCATATGCCTGTCCCATAAGTTGATCACTTGAAGGCAAAATCAGCCCATGCAAAGTATGCGTGGCGAGAAGGTGATCCATGTATAAAAGCAGTGGATGTGTGGCAATGGCATAAAGTAACGAACTCAAGGGGCAGCCTTGGCATACCGATTTGCCTAAGCTCCATGCCTCTATGAGTTCTCCATTCACAATACCTGATGCGTGGCTATCTTGATAAAGCCAGTAAACAATATTTCTCATTTTGCGACCGAATCCCATACGACGCATGGTTTCTGCCACAAAGTCCCAGCGGATTGTGTCAAAAGCCTTTTCAATATCTATTTGCATCAGAAGCACATCTTGTTATGTGTATTTAGCATACTCAATGCCAATATATGCATTCGCAATGTTGTCCGTAATGTGTCTGCGAGGCACAAACCCGTATTGGACGGGATGCAAACCGGTATAGAGAGAGTCCTTGAGGCAGTTAACCAGCATTTTTGCAACCAATTTGTATACTGCTGGCATGAATGTGATGAGCCTCCAATCTGCAAAAGACTCACATAAGCTCTTTTTAGGAAAGAGTTTTAACATTCCATCTTTCCAGGAAGAAGGCAATTCCCAATTTTCCCATGCAAGATTTATCATATATAGCAACGGTACTTTCAATTGGTCCCAGAATTGCACAAAGAATTCCATCGTTAGTCCATCCCAACCGGGGGCTTTTCATCTCCCCATGTCATGCAAAGCCTACTGTAATTCTGCTTCAAAAAAGAGCAATTCCATAATACGCGCATCATCCAGGGACATTATTGGATATACATGAACCAATAAGGCTTCCCTAGCGGCCTGCATTTGCAGCAAAGTGAGCTACATATGCATCTACAAGTTCTTGTTTTGTGGATGTTCTTCTTCATGTGTTCATTTTAACCCTCTTATTGTTATCTTTTTGTCGGGCATGATGAAGCTGTCAGAAGAATTGTTTAGAGGAGCAGCCCTTATCCCGCAAGCATTTCTCCCTAGCTCTCACTTTCCATTTTTCTAGTTTTCTCATGTCATTTGCGGCCAATTGTTCTTTAGCAATACAAAGAGCTTTTTCCTCGGTAGGTTTTAATGGGCGTGCATCATCCAGTTCTTGCAAGACCTGACATTTGACTTTGGCTTCAGTTACCATTTGCCTTTGTTCATACAAAAAGCTTCTGCCATAATCTTGAATAACAGCTTGCATACGGATCACAAATCTATACCATGCAACATCTAGATTTTGAAGCATCTGAGCGGCTAGTGGAGGTATGATATCCTTCACCATTTGTTGGAAGCGGTCATGTAAGAGATAGCTATTGTTTATTTGCAGCAGGCGTTTTTTATACAAGGACATATCATCTATTGGCAGTCCAAAATAAAGACCCATCCATAGCGGAGCATGATCTAATAGTTGCAATGCAAGGTCAATCCACATTTTGCAAACAAAATCATCATATTGATCTAGTGCATGTACTTCACCAACCATGTTTTCCCAAGCAATCTTTTCCAAAGCCAGCATATGTGAGTGCCCCGAGGAAATATCTCCCAACGAGGGTTCATTATTGAAATCACTACAGATAAAGGCATTGTGCAACCATGGATAATCTCTAATTTCAACCCATAAGGCAGCCCGCTTGGCTGATGCTGTGTGTGCATAGACTGTAGCAAACTCAAAAATTTCCCCATGTAACAAACATTGTACAACCAACCAGCGTCCGGCAGGATCATTGAATGCAAGAGTTGGGTGTAATTCATTTCGGACCATGATAAGCACACCGGAGTAATCCCCTGTGCCTGCATAAAATATACTATATCCGGCAAAGTAACCCAATTGACCAGTAAATTCATGTTGATTGTGCTCTCGCAAAGATATCACATCTGGCTTCATGCTAGCAATATAAGACCATAAAAGTCGCCATTTTTCAGGTTTGCACAACCCACAGACATTATATGTCATCCATTTGATTGTGTAGTCATGTATATACAATGCAGTGTATGTACAAGGCCATGAAACTGTAATTATAGGACATCAGGCGGTGTTCATGGGAGCATCACCCGGATCCAAAACATCATTACCAAGATCATCTTGAAAGTAAGCATCAGAATGCTCCCCAAGATAGGACTGTTGTGCCTTTTGCAATTTTTGCCCAAGCATCAGCAATGGTTATACCATCATCTCCCTTATTCACATAGACATTTGGCTGCTTTCCATCAGACATAGGAACCACATAGTTTCTTTCAATTATTGGTCGCTTTGCTTTAAGAGGCTTTTTTGGCAAGGTCCAACCCTCCAAAGCCTCTGAGCCCTACATTTTGCCCTTTTGTTTCGAGGTAGACGCCAGAGTTATTGGCTAAGATACCGAGACTTGCTTTCCTTTGCCTTTTTCATTTACATTGTTTTGAGTTTGTGTAACATCTGGCGATTTAGCCTTTTGTTGGGTATTGTGCCTTGGTGTAACAAGATCTCGCTCTTTAGGGATAGCCGAGGGGGGGAGGGGGGGGCTACATTTGCGGTTGGGGACATTCTGACTGCATATGTCCAAATTCCCACATTGGAAACATGCGCCTGCAAATTTTCCCCATTTTAATTTGAAAGGTCTTTCTCCTATCACAGGTCCCCTGAGTCAATGACAATACCTAGAAGGGTGGATTTGTTAGTATCCCAAAAGATGCAAAATCGATTCATGTTCCCATTCATTCTGGGGGGGCAAACTACTTTCCCCAATCTTGCCGCAATTCCAAGAAGCAAGTGTCTCCACGTGCGGGGAAAGTCGACTACCTCGACCAATACCAGGCATTTCTGTCTTATCAAACTTTGGAAATCCCTCGTGAGCGACCAGGGCAACACATGCACCATCTGTGTGTTGAACATGAGAGGAGACATTTCCAACAGCTGATTTTTTGCATCATTGTCCGAAAGCAAGACCTCATAAAACCCAGGAGCACCAAAGAAAACTCCTTGCATAGCGTATTTTTTCAGGACGGAGACTATCCACTGAGCCACAAGTTGTGCTGAAGGCATCTTGCCAGGGAAAAATAAAATGACTGCATTTTGCACATACTGCATCACTGGGTCCATAAGATCCTGCGCTGGAATCTGAAATTTCAGGTTTGGCAAGGGACCCTCCCATGTCTTCTTGCTTGAGCAAATTCTTCTGTTAAACTCTCATGCAAACATCAGCCATCTTCATCTACCCGATTCCCCATGTCTTTCCTACGTTTGTAGGAGAAAATTTGCTCTGAAGAAGTAGACATAAAGTTGTCAAACTACTACACAAGTGATACTGCAAGCGGCTACCGATCACTACCGTATCTCTGCTGAGCAGCCTACTAATTGCAACTATCTGCTGAGGGTGACGACTGCCTGCTGTTGGTGACTGGCTGCTGAGGGCGACGACTGCATACACACACATACACACGGGCACTGGGCAGGAGAACGCGCAGAGTGAAGGCAGATACACGAGGTGGGCGGCAGAATCTACAGCATAGAAACCCTAGATATGAGGGACGCAGAAGGTCAGGAGGGATCGTGGGTAGTGCGCAGGGGTTGGAAACCCTCCAAACAGTTTTGTCGAGGGCAGGAAAACCCCCAGGCTAGGGCTCTCTCTCTCTCTCTCTCTCTCTCTCTCTCTCACACACACACACACACACACACACTTTTTTTTTGTGAAAACCACTGTTTCATTATAAATGCAATGTACATTCATAGCTGCCCCAACATGGAGCAGCTACTACAGAAAACTAGAAACAGTGATAAAACACGTCCAACTGGGCCGTGGAAAGGTCTCCAAGAAAGTGGGCATCTTGGAGAGATTCTCCAGCAAAGTGGGCATCTTTGGTAGATTCTCCTCACACACACACACTATTGCAGGCTTCAACCAGCTATGGAACCTTTACAAGATGTGACCAATGGAACCGTTGGTCGTATATGCCGTCGTGTTGCATTCTACCGACAGTAATACCTCTCTCTCTCTCACACACAAACACACACACACTGGCTCAGAGCCTTTACTCGTCATGAAATCCCCGTAGCAATCCTCAGTTTGAGATGGGGGTCCTCCGCTCATTTTTTTCCGTTGAGCCCTAGGGTCCGCTGACCCTCCCCTAGTGAGTGGGAGTGGCAGGACCTTCAGCCTGGAGAGCCTGACCACCTACTTCTTTCACACGAGGATGGATCACAGAATTTAGATGCATGTAATAAGACGACACCCCAGCAGCAACAGACCATTGGGCCTCCCAGGGCATTTCCACCCACTTCCTGGGAGATTTCTAAAAGCATCTGTGGGACATCTTTTGGCCAAGGAAGGTTACACTCTTCCTCTGGTAGTAAGCTCACCGTAGCCTCCCTGTCAGCACTTGGTTGGCCATTTCAAAACAGCTGACGCAGTGTGCGTATCGTAGCCACCACCCCTTGAAGTCGCAGTGGCACTGCTTTTGGGACTGTCCCAAATCATAACAGGTTTGGCAGAGGATTCTTCGCCTTTGTACGGCCATGCGGTCCCCACTGTGTATTATCACCTAGGGAGGAGCAGTTGCCTCGGCGACAGGGGCCGGTCCTGCCCTCTTCTACGAGGAGGCAGCGGGAGGGCATGCTCTCCGACTATCTTATTCCAGGATAGATGCAATTCCTACTCCCGACCTATTGTCACAGACTTGGACTCCAAGCACTAGTCAGTGGGAGATCATCAGCTGCATTGTTGCATGGCATATATGGCAGACCCGCTGCAGCGAGGCCATCAAGGGCATTCTCACACACCCCCCCTCCACCCACACCAGCTAAGGCCATTCACTCCATTTGGATTGAGTTCATTCATACCCTCCGCGGTCAGTAGGGGAAGCTTCGGATCGCATGGGTAGGCGGCGAGAGGTTTTTGTGCACACATGCCAGGGTCCTTTTCTCTTTGATCGGGACGGCAAGCTCACTTAGCATTACAGGCCCCCTGTTTGCCCCCCACTCCCCTCCCCCCTCACGGGTAGTTTGAGATAGTTTCCCTATGAGAGTGGCCAGCCAAGGAGCGAACAAGCTCTCCAGCTTTTATCTTCACCTTTTTGAAGTGCTCAGAGCATGTATATGTAGCCTTTGGCTCTTTGATTTTTAACTAATGATCTTTTTTCCAGGGGAAAAAAGGTTGACTAATAAATTTTTCTTTTGTCTTGATATAAAACCTTTGGCATGAATCACAATCAAGTTAGACTTAGCAAGCTGTACTTCTGAAGAAGAACATGGTAAAGCATATGCTTGTTGACAAAAACTCCAAAGCCATTGGTTGAGAATACATCCTTGTGCTATACCACACCTGAATTTTCAATGCAGCATTCAGCCTCGTCTTAAGTCTGCCCTCTCGCTGTGATAAAAAAGCACGAACACAATCTTGTACAACAATAGCAGCTTTGCGTAAAGACCGGAAGGCTCGTTGTACGCGCCACATTCGTACTGTTCTTTGTATTAAGATAGCAGCAGCCTCTTTACGTTTGGTTTTATACAGCACACGATCAACATGACCTGGAAATACCCATGTAACATTAAACAAAACATAATCTCGTGAATAATAGGGCCCTGTAACACATCATTTCCTTTATGAAACCCCAACATAGCTATTATTCAAATGAAAACGCTGCGCCTTTTCTGATTTTCATTCCTTACCTCGCCAATGAGCTTGAATACGCAGAGAAGCCATGCGCATTGCCACAAACTTCTTCCGAGACAGGACACTCCGAACTTTTCGTTGTATGACCTTTACAGCTCGATTTAAAGCCTCTGCTCTTTGAGCGTCCAACTCTGCCATCTGTCCTGCTCTGAGAAACACTTTTGTGATGCCCAGCTGCAGCATCTCCCAAATGCAAGATGGATTAAATTTTCGTGGAAAATCTAGACAGATCCCAAACAGTGACAGCAAGTGGATTGTGAACATGTTGAACAAGATGTTGCACAATAACAGCAAGCCAGCATGCATAGGCAGTCTTTTTAGGTCCATTCACCACTCACTTGATAATTCTTCAGGTTCATCCACTTTAGGAGCTTCTCCGTTGCTATTCTCTTGTTATTTCTGGCAAATTTTTATTGATGACCTCACAAGTCAAAAGCTTTGTTACAATCAGAAGGAAGTGCTAGCTACTAAAGCTTTCAGTTTTAGAGATACTTACTGTCCTTCAAGCATAGCTGGAGCCAGAAAACCAAAACGATCAAGAAATTCATCATATGTCCTACGTGTTGGATATCCTGCACAGCTAATGCGTACAGCCTCAAGCACTCCCTGTAAATGGCATATATGGAATCATTGAGCACTGAGCATAGTAAACTTCACACCCAAAATTACGATTGGTAAATGTGCACTTTCGAAAGTAAGTGTGTACTTTCAAAATCACCCAACAAAGCGAAACTTACCCCACAGCGAAGTTGATGGAGAACACTCTGATTCTCAAATCGTCCAGGTATGTTATCACTATTTGGCTTCACGCAACGAATGTAATGCGGCTCTGTTGAGCTCAAAGTCTCCACAAGTGACTGTAGTTGTTGCTGCAAAGCCACGAGAGCTATCATAAAAGCCTCTAATAATGCAACACTAACTAAAAAATAAGAAAGCAAGAATAAGTGACGCAGGCCTGAAACCAAGCTTCTAAGGTAGAAAGTGAAGAAACCCCCCCCCACCCCCTCTCCTCCTCCTCTTTCCTTACCTCGTGAGAGTTTTCTATTCTCAACATCACAAATCTCTTCCTCTACATAGCACAATAGTTACAGACAAACCAGTGTTCTGCAGTTCATCCACCTTATTACCGAGTATGAATACACTTCAATACCTTGAAGCGTGTCCCAACAGAAGAGAACTTGTAAGAGGGCTTAATATTATCATCTGTTCGAGATGCAAAAAGGCCAGAAACAAAGGAATCCTTTGACGATTCCAATAAAGCTTGATGCTCCACAATCACATAATCCCTGTTTTTATCTAAAAATAAGTCTGTTTGATAAGTAACCTGCATGCCAAATGCAGATGGTACAACACATCAATAAACAATAATCCTTGACACAAACTCAACAAACCTGAGTTCATGAACATGAATGATATACCTCGCCTGCATAGTGAGAAATAATAAAGTCAGTGGAAGAAAGCTTGGGCTTTCTCAAGCGCCCATTATTTTTGAAAGTCTGAAACAGCTTTGTGGCAAATGTCTCATTGGTTGATTTTGGAAACATACTGCATAACAACACAAAAATATCATCTTTGTCACTAACGCTATTACTGCAACATACACTGTGTGAGCAAGTACCGGCCAAACATCTTGAGATCCTTCAGAGAAAGCTTATGAGTCATGCACAGACAAGGATCACTTTATGATTGAGAAGAGCATCATACACAATCCGTCAACACATGCAGCGTTAACTTTAAATAGGACACAAGATAACAAAGAGGCTCGCAATGGGTGGGAATCTGAGTGCTCTTTGTAGGCAGGCAGTCATCATAAAAACTCAACAATGAAATACCACCTTTAATAAGCTCATCATCATTAGAGACTTCACAAACTGCAACAACCATAGAGCACACCGAGGTTTTGCATTGTTTGGGTCATTGACTTGTATGGCAAGTCTTGGTTATCACACTCTCTCCCTTTGGAGGTAAATTCATTCTTGAGACCATGGATGTCCAAATGCAGACCCTCTTATTGTTACAGTCTAGATGAGTCAATGGCTTGTGGCTTCATGATCCAACTTAGAGATCATCAGTGTCCTACTCCAAATAGAAGAAATAGCGTAGCGGTATCAGATAAAATTCAATGATAGCTACACTTCCTAATGTAGAAGAAATAGAGTAAACGGTATCAGATAAATTTCAATAATAACTACATATGAAACATTTTCCAATGTACGCACCCCTGGCAAATACTGAAGCCAGCACGATGACTTCTTGTGGTGAAGCAAAGGTCACCTTTGCATCTGCATTGTCATGCTCGTCGTCGACGAAGTCAATGAAGCGATTGTTAAGCGATGGTGGATGACACTCTGACAAGGTGGTCAAATCTCCTCCACCACAAGTATCTACATTGTTAGGATGTCTGCCTTCTCTTGTACCTTGGTGCAGCGAAGGCACGGTGGGCATTTGGATTGTTGTGTACAGCTGTCCATGTTTGTGCTTCATCCAGCTAATATTATCTCCAGCTACAAATCCTCTGTGATGGAAAAGCAGACATTGCCATGGAAGGCCTATTACCTCCATGAGATGAGCCATCTGGGCTCTGGAGCATGACATGATCCCCTGGATGAAATGAAAAGGATCCTGGACAAAACCATGGCGTGGCAACAATGTGATTAAAGTGAGTTCACAACATTTGTGGTATCTATCACCACCCCACATTCAACTCCATAGACGGCTGTGGATACTCAGCTTCCAGGATCGTCAATGGCACACTGATCCATCCTTCATGGTTGCAGACGACCCCTTTTGACGCTTTCGGCTATGGGAGCCACCCCTTGGCCCGCACCCCTTGGCCCGGCTCAGTGGGACATGACCCTTGGTGTATACATAGGTCCCCTGCCAATCAAGAGTCATGTCCACTCTACCACTTGCACTCCGTGTTGGTACTCTGACCACACACCTTGGATGAAAGGTGGGTTCAAGTGTGAAACATAAGATGAGATTCACTTACAGGCATAATTATCTTGGTGCTCCATAAACATTTCTGCTACACATAGTTATACGCATTTTGGCCACCAATAGAAATCCAGAGAGAAATCCTTGATCCATGAGTTCCATAAGTTCAATGCATCCCAAATAAAGAGAGCCAAATAGAATAATCCATCCCAATAAAAGGGAGCCATAAACGAACTTGGCGGTTCCATCATCGTGAGGATCTAGGAGCTCCCCCCCGGGCCTACGTTCCAGCTGCCTACACCTCCCCTTCGCGTTTGTCTCCCCCCACCCACCCCCCCGCATTGCCATTCTTCCCCCCTCTGAGTTGCCTTCCAGCCTTCCCGCTTGCGCCGCCCCTCCCCCTTTCAGCCTGCACCCCCCCTCTCCTTCAGCTTGCTCTTCCTCGCCTGGTTTCCCGCCTATGCCCCCTGTAACTCGCAGTGGGTGCCCGGGGGACTAGGGCCTTTGACACACTTGTTGATACTATCAATGCATATTAAAACATTTAAACATGGCCACAGCCTTAACATATATCCATCATCACTTTGCATGAAACATAAAAGCTGGACAATACATCCACAAATGCTGAAAATGGAGCTTGCACGAGTGACACCGCATAGAGGCCGGAATGGGCGGGCCAACCACCACCACCCCCCCCCCCACCCCCCCCCCGGAGTATTTTATTACCCAAGGAGAATAATATCATTTACAAGCTGAGGGCCTTACTCTCCCCACGGGAGATGCCAAATTATCCATATACAAATGCTATAACATAGCCCAACACAAGGCAACCAAGCCGGAACACAGGCTGTAGAAATGCCGAGCCAACAATATAATCCATATACCTCCGTGTGGGTACTGATTCTTCCCCAAAAACCACGGGTCTTCATGCAATAGAGCTGGTACAGCAAGTACAGCTCTCCATTCAGCCGGTACAGTGGCTCGTACAGTAGGTACAAATGCTGGTACAGCAAGTACAGTGGCTAGTACAACCGGTGCAATGGTTGGTACAACAGGTACAACAAGTACAAGGACTGATACAGCATGTACAGTGGCTGGTACAGCAGGTACAAGGGCTGGTACAACAAGTACGATTGCTAGAAATCATAATAAATGATTAAATACCCTTGCCTTCAGTATTTCTTCACAACGGAAGCCTCCAAAACAGTCCCCAACAACCGGTATTCTTCATGGGCAGCCTTCAAGAGAGAGAGAAAGAGAGTAGCCATCATTAGGGCAGCCTGTAACAGTGGTAGAGGCTAGTGTGTAGCAAGAGAGCCTCCATTAATGAAGAGAGAGGGCTCCAATTTATAGATTTAGGCCTCCCATGAGCTAAAATGGCAAGAGAAGGCTACAATGACAAGTGGAGAGCCACACAATAGCTGAAGTGACAAGTGTGAGGCCACTTGTCTCACTTTGATCCACTTTATAACAAGTGTCAGGCCACTTGTCTCACTTTGGTCCACTTTCTTGCCACATGTCCCAATCTAAGAGATGGGTCCTTCCATAATCTTTACCTCTAAAAATATCCCAACTGGTAGACATTCTGTCATAGGCACTTTGCCAACTATTGGTATCTGCTCAATTCCAGATATAATGACGCGGATAGAATTTCCATCGGAGTCGGGCCAAAAATAGCAACTCTCTTACATAATCCCCCATTCCCAAAGCTTGTCCTTTCCAAATATTTAGACATCCTGGAGTCCACAAGACCCCTTTCATAATACTGGGAAATGTCCAGGCTGGTGACATCCTCTCCAACTTCTTAAAAGTTTTCGCAACTTTAAGCTTCAACCCATATATTCAAGATATAATCATGTCCCATCAAGTGGGCGAGACGAGACAGTCTCAAAAATCCAATATATCTGAAGAATCCATGTCCCAAAGAAATGGGTGAGATTAAATAAGTCTCCATAATGGCAATATCATGTCCCAAAATAAATGGGCGAGACAAATCAGTCCCATAAGTCCAGATATCATAATCCATGTCCCAAGTAAATGGGCGAGACAAAATAAGTCTCCTGCCAATAAGGCATCGGTCCACATGATCCTTGGCATAGATATAAGTTCCGTGCCAACCAGGCGTCATGTCCACTTTACCACTTGCACTCCGTGTTGGTACTCTGACCACACACCTTGGATGAGAGGTGGGCTCAAGTAACAAGATAAAGCAATCACTCGCAGGCATAGAAAACCTGGTGTTCCATAAGCATTTCTGCTATACATAGTTTATAGGCATTTCGGCCACCAATAGTTTGTAGGCATTTCGGCCACCAACTCACACTACCCTCTCAAGTGCCTATGTTTCCTTCCATCTGCTCTCTATTGTTCCACCCAGATATGGTAGAAACAATCTTCAAGAGAGCACGTAGGACAAGAGAACACTACACCTGTATACCATACCTCTTACCACATACTCTGTGCTAACCACACACCTTGGAGTAGAGGTGGACTTTATCCATAAAAGCATCATATCCATGAGATATCCAAAGATTTCTTCTCTATAAACTCCGACAGATTCGTCCATAGAAATTGCTTGTGAAGCCCAATATCTATATAAATCTCATCCAAGAAAGAAATCTCCATAGATATAATCCATCCCAATAAAGAGAGCCATAAACCATGTTTCCCTGAAACCATGTCAAGGCAAACAACACCACCTTTCTCCTTGCAAGGTTATACAAGGGTTAGTGAACATCAAAAACACTTCATAGTAAATAGCAGAAGCACCAACTTTGCTAGCTTTTCTTTGCGAGATTGATCATGAAGCCAAAAGAAATATCTCGTCACCATATCCTTAAGATATCCTGAGATATATCTCCATATAGCTTGCCTGTAAGCTTGATAATATAATCCACAATATCCATATGGAAAGAGTGCTAAACGTGTGCACATAAAGCCAACTCCATACTTCGAAGATAAATTTTGTGAATTCATAAATCCTTAGATCAACAAGCTGTCTACTGCTCATGCTCTTGCTTCATAAGCTATGAAGCGGCTCGCCATGCTTAACAGCAATGATGGTAAGTGTGGTCCCCACTTGAGATCTTTTCTCTTCCTTATTGATAGAAGGAAGCCTCCGCTTTCAAGAAAGCCTATGCTCTGATACCAATGTAACTCGCGGCGGGTGCTCGGGGGACTAGGGCCTTTGACACACTTGTTCATACCATCAATGCATATTAAAACATTTAAACATGGCCACAGCCTTAACATATATCCATCATCACTTTGCATGAAACATAAAAGCTGGACAAAACATCCACAAATGCTGAGATGGAGCTTGCACGAGTGACACCGCATAGAGGCTAGAATGGGCCGACCCCCCCCTCCTCTGAGTATTCAAGTACAGCTCTCCATTCAGCCGATACAGCAAGTATAGTGGCTGGTACGGTAAGTACAACCGGTACAATGGTTGGTACAATAGGTACAAATCTTGGTACAGCAGGTATAGTGGCTGGTACAGCCGGTACAATGGCTGCTAAAACCGGTACAATGGCTGGTACAACAGGTACAACAAGTACAAGGACTGATACAGCCAATACAATGGCTGGTACAGCAAGTACAAGGGTAGGTACAACAAGTACAATGGCTAGAAATCATAATAAATGATTAAATACCCTTGCCTTCAGTATTTCTTCGCGATGGAAGCCTCCAAAACAGTCCCCAACAGCCGGTATTTTTCATGGGCAGCCTTCAAGAGAGAGAGAAAGAGAGTAGCCATCATTAGGGCAGCCTGTAACAGTGGTAGAGGCTAGTGTGCAGCAAGAGAGCCTCCATTAATGAAGAGAGAGGGCTCCAATTTATAGATTTGGGCCTCCAAATAGCAAGAGAAGGCTACAATGACAAGTGGAGAGCCACACAATAGCTGAAGTGACAAGTGTGAGGCCACTTGTCTCACTTTGATCCACTTTATAACAAGTGTCAAGCCACTTGTCTCACTTTGGTCCACTTTCTTGCCACATGTCCCAGTCTAAGAGATGGGTCCTTCCATAATCTTTACCTCAAAAAATATCCCAACTGGTAGACATTCTATCATAGGCACTTTGCCAACTCTTGGTATCTGCTCAATTCCAAATGTAATGACGCGAACAGAATTTCCATCGGAGTCGGGCCAAAAATGGCAACTCTCCTAAATTTTAGGAGTGTGGTCCTTTCTATTCTAGGATAATCCCCCATTCCCAAAGCTTGTACTTTCCAAATATTGAGACATCCTGGAGTCCACAAGACCCCTTTCATACTAGGAAATGTCCAGGCTAGTGACACCCCCCCCTCTCCTTTCTTCTCTCTCTGCTCCCGCCTTCAGCCCCCCCTTCCCTCCTCCGCAACCTCCCCCGTTTTTCTTTTCCCCTCCGTCTCTTGCAGGTAGTTTTTGTAACTATTTGGCCCTCCTAGCTCTATTTCACATAATGCAATCCATGCCCGGACACCAGACAAGTGGAAGAAGACATGGGGACAGGATCCATAAGGATTGATTAAGAAAAAGCACCATTCTTGGTCAAAAAGCACGAAAAAGCAAAAAGTCAAACAGGGTTGACCACGAGCCAAGGGCACCATTGGAAAGATCAGACTAAGCCGGACCAAAAAGCTACAAGCCGCTTTCTCAAAAAGCAACTCTAGGGCCAAAAAGCATGGCCCTAAAGTTGTAAAACCACAAATTAAGAACTTTGGCTATTATTAATAATATTTGATAAAAAGACAAAAGCAAAGCAAAAGCATTACTTTTTGGCAAAAAGCAAGGCTTCCCCAAGTATAAAAGAAGCATGAGCCTCTCTTGAGCATCAAGTTGAAGAAGAACCTCTTCATCGTGTTGCCATCTTTGTTCAAGCGTAAAGATTATCTTCTTCATCATCTATGAACCAAATCATGGAGTTTTTCATCGCTACCCCTGATTTCAGAGCACCTCCACCAACTGTAGTGCCACGTCACCTTCTTTTCATGGGACTGTACGGACAGAAATTCTCAAAAACCCTAAAACTGGTCAAAAAAACCCTAAAACTGCTTTTTGGAGGTTTTATCTCCCGGAAACCATTAAAACAGGTTTTATATCAATTTTCTTGCCAAAGAGATCTTCTCTAGGGTTTTCATGATCGACAAGGCTATAGGAATTGTCGAGATTATTCATGGGATGAGCGAGTGGATTTAGAGCTTGGACATGGAACTCGGGTAAAGAGCTTGAACATGGAAACTTGAACTTGAGCATAGACATGAAGAACTTGGACATAGAGCTTGGGCATGAAGCTTGGACATGAACATGGAACACAGAGCTTAGATATGGAGCTTGGATTTTGGACTCGGATTTGGACTTGGACTTGGACTTGGATTTGGATTCATTGGACTTGGGATCCATTGGATTTGGATATTGGATCTAGCACTAGCCCGGTGAGAGATACTTGTGGGTCATCCTCGTGGTGTGCTCAACATCAAAGCTCTTGTGCATCGACATCGATATCGACTTGGATATCCTACATCGGCATATTTGTTTTTTTTGTATTCATTGATTGTATTGATCCTAGCCAATGTGCATGTGGATTGTTCCTAAATAAATTCCTGAACGGGGGCGAGGCCTGTTCCCCACTCAATGTGGTGTACTGTGCAAGATTCCCATTCCCTTTTCTCTCTCCCCTCTCTCTCTTTATATTTTTATCTCTTGGACACGTGGTTGAGTCTGTCACTGCACGTCCCGCTAGGCTTACAGTTTTCTCAGTTTTTGGGACATTCTCCTTTCCGAAAGTCTCGGCTTTTTCTGGTCTTCACCCTGAGGAGGACTCCATGGCAGCCGCTCCCTCAACCCCGACCGAGGCCGCCATTACTTGCTTATCATTTTCCAAAGTGGACCTTCAGATCCTCACTACGACTGTTATAGCATTGGAGGCCTCCACTTTGGTATGCAAGATTGTCGGTAGCCACGCTGCGCGCAGTCAACTTAGAGATCTTTTGCAGGCGAGCCTCATCGGTGGGCCTACAAAGATCATAGGCATTCATCCTTTGGGGCGTGGCTACTACCAGGTTGAGTTCGACTCGCCACCAGTGCCATTAGATGAGTCATGCAGCTGAGCCCCATTGCACTACATACAGCCCAGGCCTTCTTTGCATGGTGGCAGCACGGCTTTGACTCCATGTCCAACCCTCTAGCTGGCGTGTCGGGATTCCCACTAATAGTTTGCTTCCCAGGTCTCAAGAAGGAATACCTTCCTCTTCTCCCAATGATCAGTGGAGCCATTGAGAGAGTGATGGAATCCCCCCTCCACTGCGGCCTCGTCCCTCGCACGGGCACTCGGGATTCCATCCCTTCGCATTTGTATTGCCTCGCCAGAGTCAGTGTCTCATGTCATATCGATCCCTTGCCTTTGGGGAGAACCCATCATTTAAGCGAGTGAAGTACGCAAGCCTTCCGAGCCAATGCTTCATTTGCAGGCAGATGGGCCACTTCACCAGAGATTGCCCTGGGCGCCAGTCCAAGAGATCCCCCCCAGCGCGCGCGCGGTCCCCGTTTAGATCCTAACCAGGGGGAAGAGAGAGAGGCAGGCTCTCAGGCAACGAAGCACGAACACCCGACTACAGATGACCCTGTTGCCGAAGAGTGGCGGATCGCTCGCCCGGGCCTGGGCCGTCAGCCGACTACCAGAGCTGAGCACCGTTGCCGCACACGCTAGGCTAGCAGAGTACAAGAGGATTCGGTTCTGTCAGAGAACCATTTCGAGCATTTATCACAGTACCCACCCGCGATGGGCCCCCTCTAGTCACGACGAGGGTCCCTCCGGCCCCTCCAGGCTGGCAGCCACTTCCCCGCCGAGATTCCTCCTCCAGCTCTCACTATCCTGTGTGGCCACCTCGCCCCACTGAGCACAAGCCCCTCCCAGCAGCCTCCCTCTCCGATGGATCACTCCTAGCCATGCCCTTCTCCTTCCTCTCCGCCTCCTCCCCCCTCCTCCATCCTCACCGCCGACTATTCCCGGAGTAGTCCCCTCTACCTTGTACTCTTCCTCTGAGCCCGCACTCCCTCCTCCCTCCGCCTCTCCAGAGCACTCTCGTCGCCCTCCAGCAACCCCCGACCCGGAACGGAGAAAGCCGGTGTTTTCCGTTCGTCACTTGATTCATCGTTTCTCTGAGCCGGTAGAGATGACCATTGCCGCTTCCCGGGTGAGCGCTCCCCCGCCAGAGTCCCTAGGTGGTCCGCCCACAATCTTGGGACTACCTGTGGATTACAGTTTCTTCCGATACTTCCGGCGCAAGGGACAAATATTTTTGAGGAGATAGTAGCCCCCATTCGGATATGTGTGGTTTTTTATCACTCCAAACCTTCCACGCTAGAGAGTGGCGCAATGATCTTCTCTTTTCCTTTGAGTGCAGCCCCAGAGACGAAGTGGGACTCGGAGTCGGTGGCTGCCACCATCCAGAGACAGGCAGTCGAGCTCTCACACCATCTTCATGATCTTCGCATCAATGATGTGCTCACCCACCTCTAGCCCTTGGCTAGGATGGAGCTTGGAGGCTCAGGCAATAGAGACCAAGATGGGGAGGTGGTGGCCTCCATCCTAGAAGTGCTGCTCTTTGTGTTCCTGCATATCTCAGTCCCAGTACCCCTCCCCCCTTCTTACAGATACCTCCATTGTGATCGATGGATTTCGAAGTATGCCTAATCTCGCGCTTGGACAGACTGGCGTCAGGATACGTGCCCACTTGGTGCGCCTTCACTCCAAGACGGATTGTGATTATTCCCCATCTAAACCCACGCCCAACACTCTTCAAGTGGAGAACGATTTCGATAGTTCCACCTTCCACAGAGACTAATATGTGGATAGCCTCATGGAACATTTAGGGTTTAGGGGGGCCTCAGTGCTTTCAGAGGTGAGGGGTCCTCAAAGAAGAGCTTCAAAGAGCTACAATTCGGGGACCCATCAACATTCTTTTCCTCTAGGAGCACCACCTTTCCAAGGGGCGTATCCGCTGCTGCGGAAAGATTTTACCACATAGGAGTCACTCTTTTTGGTCTCCCTCTTTAAGCCCCTCAGGGATGCAAGGAGGAGTTTGTATTTCTGTCAATGAGCAGCTTTTGCCGTCAGGCCCAGGAGTCATAGTTTTTAGGCAAGCAGAGAGGGTTCCCATTATGATTGGAGAAGATTGCGTGGGCTTCCGCAATGTTTATGCCCTAAACACCGCAACAGGGAGAGCAATCTTATGGAGCACAGTCCGGCAAGCCCTTCCTTAGGTTGACTTTTGGTGCATGGGTGGAAACTCTGACATGATTGAGGCAACAGAGGATAGACTCGGAGGATGCATGGCCACAGTCTTAGGCATAGTGTACTCTCCATGGGAGGAGTTGATACTGGCACTCAAGGGACAGGATCCTTGGCATCTTCCAGAGTTTGGGCACAACCTTGGGAGCCTGTGCTTCTCGCGGTCTGATACGAGGAGCATCGGCCCCAACCTCTCTAGACTTGACAGGTTTTATGTGGATGAATGGGCTTGCATCCGTGGGAGCATGATCAGTATCTTGGCGGGCACTACGTATTCAAATCACGCTCCGGTTATTCTATCCTTAGAGGACCCCTAGAGGCAACACAAACACGCGAGCTCTAGAATTCCGAACAGCGCCATACAAGACCCCGAGATCTCCAAACAGGATAGAGCAAATATGGGCGGGACTAAATTTTATTTCAGGCTCTGCCACGTGCACCTTGGATGCGGGCCTTGGGGAGATCAGCAACTTTTTGCAAGAGGCAGAGCCCAGAGCAGATTGGAGGGATTTCGTGAGCAGGAGAGGAGTCTGAGGAGGGGTCTTGCTTCTCTTGAGCGGCTTCAAGAGAGTTCCCCAGATAGCCCTTGGATTGAGAGTCACCTGGCTACCGCCCGCACGAAGATCAGATCCATCGAGGAGAGGAGGGTGGAGTACATGTACCATGCCAAATAGCCCTTGGATTGAGAGTTCCCTAGATAGCCCTTGGATTGAGATGTCCCTAGAAAACCCTTGGACTGAGAGTTAACTGGCTGCCGCCCGCACGGAGATCAGATCCATCAAGGAGAGGAGGGTGGAGTACAGGTACCATGCCAAAGCTTCCTTTTGGACCCAGGCCAACGACAGTCACGTGGATTTCTTTGAGATAGCCGGCCCCGACAAAAGGAGAGATGGTATTCACAGGTTGCGTGGCCAGGATGGAGCTATTGTTTTTGATCCCCCCCTTGTGAGAGCCATCGCCACGGATTTTTTCCGATCTCTTCTCACACGTGCCCCATTATCCCCACAAGTGATGGACACGCGTGAGGTGGTTCCCCCTGCTCTTTGGTCCTTATTGACTTCATTCATTGCAGAGGAGCTGGTGGAGGCATTGACGGCTCTTACTTGGGGAAAATGCCCGGGGACGAGCTGCCTTCAATGAGATTATGATCACACGTACCATGCCAGCGAGCCTTTCAGAGGTTTTGATACACTTGATTCCTAAGGAGAGTGGTGACAGATTGGATACCCGACAGTGGAGACCCATCACCCTTCTTGGGATCACCTACAAGATTTTGGCCAA
Organism: Cibotium barometz; assembly: GCF_041138505.1. NCBI lineage: Eukaryota > Viridiplantae > Streptophyta > Polypodiopsida > Cyatheales > Cibotiaceae > Cibotium > Cibotium barometz. The sequence continues at coordinate 68,522,156 of NC_141046.1, forward strand.
GGCCATCAGCATGAGACTTGGCCTTGGGAGCTGAGAAGCTGGCACTGACATATCTTCACCCTGAGAGATTCTACAGTTGGACTACATCGACTAGTCCATATCTACCCACTCCACTTAGCGTGTTCACATTATGGACCGCATGTACTTAAGTAACTATGTTTTATTTTCCTTATCTTTTGTGATAACCCTCTTTTTGTTATGAAGAAGAAGAAGAACAATTTTCAACCTCTCACCTTGTGTGTTCTCTTCTAGGGTTTGTGTGGGATACTAGGACTAGTTATGGCATATCAATGAAACGGCGATGATAGCCAATGTGTCTAACAGAGACTTGGGTTCCTTTAGGGCTGATGGGAGGTGGGAGGCAAAGGATGGCAATGATTTTATCAAGGTCGGAATCCAAATCTTCGGAAGAGATGATGTGACCTAGGAGTGTGCCCTCAACCACCCAGAAATGACACTTAGGGATTGAGGCGTAGCCGGGAGGAGCGACACTCAACGAAAATTAGAGCTAATTGAGCAAGATGTTCTGGGAAGGCCTCTATCTAGGAGACAAGGTGAGTGCCTGGTGAAGTTAGAAAAATCATCGATGAAAGTACACAGAAAGCTGAGGAGGTACACCCTGAAGATATTGGTGATGATTTGTTGGAAGGTGGCTGGAGCGTTGCACAGCCCAAAGGGCATCCTGTTGTAGGTGTAGTACCCCATTGGGTGACGAAAGCTGTCTTCGAGTGGTAGTCCGGGTGGATGGCAACCTAGTTGTACCCACTAAACCCATCCATGAAGCTGTACAGGGCATGCCCAACAACATCCTCTAAAACCTGATCCATGAATGGGAGTGGAAATCCATCCTTGATGGTTGCTTTGTTGAGGGACCCAAAGTCCACACAAACACGGATCTTGTTGCTCTTGTTCTTGGGAGAGATGACCATGGGGGAAAGCCATTCGGAGTGTTCCACCAGGGAGATGATTTAGGCATCCTCCATCTTTTCCAGCTCCACCTTGACTACCTCTCCATACTTTGGGTTGAGCTTGTAGGCCTGCCCACGAACGGGTCGAGTTCCTTCCTGGAGTTGTATGGTGCGAACACCAATGTTGGCTAGAACACCTTTGTATGTCCCGGCGAAGACATCCTTATAAGAGTGGAAGCAAGCAACGGCTTGCTCAAGAAGGGTGGGGTGGTCCCCCAGCCAAGAGGCTCATAGGATGGGATGAGGCTCCTCTGTAGTGCCAAGATTGAATTTCTAGACGGGGTCTTGCCAAGAGGGAAGGCTAAGGGGTTCCCCTGTCTCAGCTGCTTTGGAACGGAGGATGGGGTTGTGAGCCGGCTGGTGGTAAATGGGGAAGTTCCCGTAGTGTTCTTCCGTCCAAGACTTAGGATACTCCCGAAAGGGGAAGGTTGGTTCTTCCACAGACACCTGTGGTGGTTCTCTATGCTCAGGCAGTGGGGAAGTGATTGGGCTTGTGGTTGGGTTCTTGTCGGCCTCGTGTGAGAGGGATTTGACCATCTTCCGCCCTCTATGGCAACCCTTAACGGGCTCTCCTAGCCCTACAACCTTATAATGCTCAGAGGAAGGGTTGGTGGAGTAGTTTGATACCTCCATGATGTCCACCATGTAAGATGTAACGCCTTCCGCCACTTGGAGCTAGTCAAGTAGTTCCAACTCATCACCATGGGGAACAAGGCCGCATTCCGGCATAGACCAAGAGGTGGTCTTCTGAGGGTTGGAAGAAAAAGTGGGGGCTACTGTGGCACCACGGATCCCGTTGTCCAAACCTTCCTCCAATGTTAGCTCTTGTGGACTATGCTCCTGAGGAATCCACAATCGGTCAGAACCCCAATCATGGAGTACACCTGTACTTCTAAGCCATGGTTGACCAATGAGTAATGAGTAGGCCCCTCTAACTTCAGAAAGTACGATCACCACAAAGTCTAGTAGGAAGACGATCCCCTAGATTACTGCAAGTACATCTTCTATCAAGCCGATAAGGGTCACTTCCTGTTGCTCGGCCATCTGAACACAAAAGTTCGTTGGTCGCTACCTTGAGACCTACTGCATGGAGTGTGAATTTTGGCATGTGATTTACCCCAGAGCCACCATCGACAATTGCACCAGAAAGTGGGGTACCATGAATCTCCATAGAGAGGCGGGGCCTCCGGTAGTCAGTAAGGGAGGGAGTGGTACGGCTGATACCCATGCAACCAGCAACGCTTGACCCTGTAGGGAGTGGAAACCCACCATACGGCCCATCATACTGCCCACCACTAGAATTAGGTGGTGTACCATTGAGTTGCTCTAGTAGTGCATTGAGACATTGTCGAACACTGGGGCTAATCTAGAGATGATCAAAGAGGTTCCCTGTCATTGTATTTTCCCTGAGTAGATCCTCCACGGAGAAAGGTGGAAGCTGTGGTTTGGAATGTGGGAGGGAGGGGGTAGGTGGTTTGTCTGACAAAGGGGTGGTTGTGGAGGTCCTTGAAGGCTTGCAAAGAAGGACTAGTATATGACTATGTGTCATATGGACAGATATCATATACAGGGAGATCCAAACCGCACACAGAGACATCGAGAGGCCTTCCTACGCATATGGAAACAAGGTCCCTTCCTCTCGGACAGTGCCGGTGACCTCACTTTTTTTCCCTTTTCTTTTCTTTTTTTACGAACTAGCCTTAGGCCCAAGATCCTCCCGTAGTTACCATTTTTCGCTCCCCGTAGGCGCTTTTTTATATGCCCGTAGGGAATGCCACCAAAGAAGCACCTAGTGGGGTTTTGAACTCAAGACGTCCTGGTCCTAAACAAACACCTTCACCACTTGAGCTATCACCTCACTTGGCACTGCAAGCCACCCGTTTGCCAGCCTGCCCACCCCACCCCACCCCCGCCCTGCCCTCCCACCCCCCGGCGTATGAGGTAGTTCCCTCTGAGAGGGACCAGCCAAACTACCCTAGCTAGTGTTTTCCTCTTTTGGAGGTTTTGAGCATGTACTTCAGCCTGTTAGCTGGTTTCTCATATAACTAATAGAAGGATCTATTTCACTAAGAAAAACAAAAAAACAAAAGTGTATGTGTGACAGAAGAGGCATGGAGCTTAGGGAAGCTGCAAAGGTTGAGAAGGCAAGCAAAGAGTGGGGAAAGCACAGAAGTTGGAAAGCTTAAGTTGGCTCAGGCAGGGACAAGGAAGCAGTGATTCAGAGGAGAGAAGAGGTGATTCGAACCAGGGTTGTACATGCTACCAGGAGCTCCTTTACTTTACCAATCCCTTGCATGACTTGTTTTTGGATGCGGACATTGCATGGATTTAATTGCATGTGTATGTCTTTGCAGAAATGAGACTCCTATTCAGTATGAATAGATCATACAAAATCACGGCTAGAAGCTGGAACCAAAAAAACAAAAAAACAAAAAAAAAACTCATCCCAGAATGTGCGTCTTCAGGTTTTGTGGACCAGCAGAAATCCCAAAGATGCGAGTGGCTAGCAGGATTTAATCATATTCTTCACTAAAAATAATTCTTTTTGCAGTGATAGAGGAGAGCGGTTTCAGATTTCTCGCTCAGTATGGCAGGGTTGCCCTTTAGCCCCATTATTATATATCATAGTTGTAGAGGCCATGAGCATCTTTCTCCGCTCCACTGCTAGTATTTCTGGATTGAGGTTGCCTCTTCTTAGTCAAGAGGAATTGGTTGACTCTGAGTTAGCTGATGACATAGCTATGTTCTTGGAGGCTTCACATATATGCTTATGTTCCTTCCGGGTAGCACTAGAGGAGTTCTGTTTGGCAGCACGGGCACTCATTAATTGGCACAAATCTGTTGGTTTTTGGGTTAGTGATTCACCGAAAGTTGCTTGGGGTGCAAAGCTTGGTTTTACTTGGATCAGCAGAGGATGCACTGCTAGATATTTGGGATGCCAAGTTGGGATTGATATTTCTCCTACACAGCAGTGTGCTCCAGTACTTAAGAGTATCCGGAAGAAGCTCCTCCATTGGAGCTCCAGGAGATTAGATTTAGCTTCCAGAGCTTTGGTGGCTAATCAGGTATTGCTTGCCTCAGCTTGGTTTATTGCCTCTTGTTGGTGCTTCTCTCGTGCATGCATTGGCCAATTGCGGAGATTGATTCGCAGTTTTCTTTGGTCAGGTTTGGATGGCACCTCAGACACTCGTGCCAAGGTAGCTTGCCTCACAGTTATTCAGCCCAAACGAGAGGGGGGCTTGAATATTATCGATCCGGATGTTCAGTGCAGGGCATTGCTCTGCAAACTTGTGGTCAGAGGTTTCCTAGAGGTTTCCTACCAGGCACTGAGCCTTGGAAGGATTTTGTCTTGTCTCAGATTTCCGGATGTACACCCAGGGTTGGGACGACAGACTGGATGCCCAGCACACGATTTTTGTTCACAGAGGCTGATATCAGGGCACCATCTTCCCCTCTTATTGCAACCATTGTCAGAGCATGGAGAAGCATGAGATCTTTTTTGCGATAAAGGCTTCCTAGGTCTTTGGATGAGGCTGACCGACAACCTATTATGTGAAACGAGCTCATCAAGGATGAGGCTTGGACATATACTCCCCCCCTTGATCAGAATGAAGGGTGCCAACTTTACATTCACATGCATTTTCAGCCATGGATACGAAGTGCATACACAGTTCTTGCTTGGAAGATCTTTAAGAGTCCTGCGGAGGATCGGAGAGCTGCATCCATTCAGCATCTTAGGGGCTCTCGCATTCGTATTGATCAGATTGATGCAGCTATTCCGCATGAGTAGCTTTCTGGGACCTTTCATGGAGACTATCATCCAAGTTGGCTGGGAGTTTTTTCGAGGATAGGCATACCTCTGCAGGTCATTGCTCTCCCGGGCTAGGAGGCTACAGATTGCATCATTTACTCTATCATGCCAGGAGAGAGATTGAGGAGATGTAGTATGGAGGAGATCATCCCAGATACTAGGCTTAGTCCAGTGAGGATTGTTGGTTGTTCGGGGAACCATTGGTTCATTGACCCTTCTCCTCAGATAGTGACTCATGGCTCTTGGTGTTTGTGCTTATATGGTGGCAGTCCTATCAAATATCTTCAGTGGGATCCAGGAGAGTGGGAGTGGATTGATGTCTTCGATCCTTTGAAAAGCCTTTCTTTTTTTAGTTTCACCGTCCAGAATGCCAGGCTTCTCCTCACTCGACAGATGCATAGGATCCCTACTCTCAGGCCTCATTGGGAGAGCTATGATATTTCTCCAGTGATACAGCGCAAATATTGGCATAGACTTTGGCACTCATACAGAAGGAGCTAGATCTCTCATTTCTTTTGGTTATTCTTACATGGTGGTCTCCCCACCAATCAGTGGCGATCGGTTTTCGGTGTAGCACTTTCCTGTCCTAGGTGTGCGGCAGATTTTGAGACTGTACAACATTGTTTATGGGGATCCAGCACTGCACAGCAGATTTGGGATTCTATAGCCCCACTTATGGGCAAATTGAGTGGCTGAGCCATGCATGTGACTTGGGGGGCAAATGCTTGGCCACTTCAAAGAAATATTAAGATGTACTATGCCAATCTTGTAACCAGATGCACTCCTTTCAGCACTCACTGAATATGTGACTGTAGTGTAGACATCAAAACTCAGAGGCCTCTATTTCTTGCAGCTGTTCTCAAAGAGTGGTGTAAAGAAGAGATATGATTTAAGAGCAAAAAACTAAGTGCCACTCATGAAGAGTTTGACAGTCAGTGGCACAGTTGTATATCAGATGACCTGAACCACCCTCTTGGAGCTACCGGGAAGCAGTGGTCTAAATAGATGAAGGTTCCTAGGGGCCAGACAAAAAATAAGTTCAAACAAAGGTATATCAGATAACCTGAACCACCATCTTGGAGTCACCGGAAAGGTGCAGTGGTCTAAATGGGAGAAGGTTTTTAGGGGCCTACGGACAAAAAACAAATTTGAACAGCCCAAGTCTTTGGAATGCATGAAAAAGATGCATACAGATAGATACAACCACCTCAAGTGGAGCGGATGATAGGTCCATATAGTCAAGAATGGTAGACGACTACCATCCGTTAAAGTTTATTGACAAAGAGCACATTTCTAATAACTCAAGTACCTCACTCTTCGGCAGAATTTCTTGCTTGACTCAGATCACGAGATCATTCGTAGCGTAAAAGCATGGAAGATATGGAGAGCCAGATGCATGTGCACTTATTGTCTGTTATCCAAGATCGTGTTTTCCACAACTTGCCTGATATGTGGAGCTACACTCAACCATGGCAGAGCATAGGAGAGTTTTTTATGAAAACTTGGTGCAATGCCCTATTTCTCTCTTGTACATCTCATGGATACTTCAGCTTATGTAGCTAGTTTTGTACAGTTATTTCTTTTCCATGGTTCAGTATTCATCATGGATACATTACACTACCTTTTTGGTCTCATTTAACCTCTGTGCATTTTGAAGACATTGATATATCTTTCTTTCTTTCTTTCTCTAAAAATCTCTTAACATTATCAGCCACCTGATTGGCTTCATCATATGTAATTGCTCAGCTCATGAGACTTTTAATCAACGACCCACCTTTTCAGCAATGACTCTTGTAATATTTACTAATGTAAAAGTCTAATTTTATGCCTAATCATTGATGAATTGTATTGTAGGAAGAAAAGAACAGTTTACCAGGCCTCGTCCAAAAGAGCAATAATCCCCATAGGTCTCTGCCATTGGAAAACCATATCACATTAGGCTCAGAAAGACTGGAAGATTCTCTTGCAAAACACTCTAAACTGTTGCTAACGAGTATTCAGCAAGAAAGATAAGCACATAAGAGTCAAACTACACTATTACAACATGAAGCCTGAAAGAACATGCACAGTGCAATATTCAGAACACGATCAATCAACACAAGCACTTTGACATTGTGCATCCTGTGCTGTTTGGGCATCCCAGGGACACCTGCCTGACTTTGCCCAAGGCTTCCCCCATCTCGGCATAGAATTGATCAATATTATGTCCGCCTGCGACCAAAGCAGGGAGGAAAGAGAAGCTGCAAATGCCAGAGTCCAAGAGCTTCAAGTCGCTGTGGACCAACATCCGTTCTCCACACCCATGCCGAATCAATGGAGCAAGCCAGGAATGAGGTGGCAGCCGCACAGCAAGCCATTGTTCATTCCCACTCACCAACTTAAAACCTCTTTCCTCTCCAATACTAGGGTTTGCAGATAGGGGTTTTTATTGTCTCTACCTAAACTCCTCAGTTCACATGCATCTGGGTTACTGTTGCGAGAGAGTGCTGCATGTATTCCATCCTAATGCCCAACAATGGACCCTAAGGCTCCCATCTTGGCTGAAGTCAAACCACAAGTTTGAAAGGGGCAACGTCAAAACCTTTACTACCTCCCCATAATAGGGAATGTTTCACAAGGTGAGGAGTATCACATCAGATTACTGTCGAGTATTTCATTCTGCAGAGGCCCTCTCTCCACACAGATATGTTGCACAGAAGAAAGTTTGGGAGTGCATGCCCAGACTTATCACAGATTATATGTGTTTCTTATTGGATGCCCCCTTCTCAAAGCATGAGTTGCGACATGCATTGCAGGCTCTTAATGCCGAAGGGATGGTGGTCTCTCCCCATCCTTCTTTCTACCGTTCTAGTTCTGGGGCCACATTGGGGATGAGATCACTATTGCTTTACTGGCTAGACGTGGCATTGTACAGGCACGCTGCCCCCTTTTCTCAAGGAGGGTCTTATCCACCTTATCCCAAAAGGTAGGGATAAGCAGTGGAGGCCCATCACTTACTTGGATCTGGATATAAAATCTTAGCTACAGCATTCAGTATGAGGTTACAGCCGGTTCTTTGCAGTGTTATTCATGACACAGAATGGGTTCCTCCAAGGAAGGAGTATATCTTCTCATGTTGGGAAGCTCCAAAGTGGGCTAAATCTAGCCAACAACCCCTTGAAATCCTCCTACTGGACTTTAAAAAAGCATACGATAGAGTGGATTGGGACTTCTTGGAAGTCACGATACCATGAATGGCATTTTCCCAGGACTTCATCAGAGGGGTCTCATGCGTACGTAGGGAGGCCCAAAGCACAATTCTGGCATGAGGAGGACATCGTGTGAGCATTTCTAGATTTCATGCTTGGTGTGGCAAGGATGGCCCCTAGCTCCCTTATTGTACCTCATAGTAGCGGAGGCTATGATCAGGTTCATTTGGGCTACCCCAGAAGTCTCCAGCCTTAGATTGCCTCTACATACAAAGGAAGAGTTATTGGCCTCGGAGCTAGCAGATGATACTACGATGTTTTTGGAGGCCTCACATGCATGTCTTTGTGCCTTCCAAATATCCTTGAAGATCCTTTGTTTGGCAAGAGGAGCCACCATTAATTGGCACAAGTCAATGGGATTCTGGATCAATGATTCTCCGCAGGCAGATTGGAGTTTGGATGTGGGATTCACTTGGACCGAGAGAGGATGCACTCCAACATACCTTGGCTGCCAAGTTGGCATTGATATCTCCCTAGCACAACAGTTTGTGCTTGAGCTCATGAGCATTAAAAGCAAACTTCAGCGTTAGAGAAGCAGGAAGCTTGATTTGGCATCTAGAGCCTTCCAAGTGATGCTTGCAAGTGCTTGGTTTATGACTTCTTTTTGGGCTCTTCATAGGGGATACATTGGCCACTTACGTCGCCTCATTTGGAATTTTCTTTGGTAAGGATTAGATCGCATATGACACACTAGGGCATGAGTTGCTTGCGAAACCACTATCCTACCCAAGCAAGAAGTTTTTTGAACATCATAAACCCAAAGGTACAATGTAAGAAGGCGTTTCTTTGTAGGATGATTGTTAGAGGATTTCTTCCTGGCAATGAACCATGGAAGGACTTTCTCATGCACTAGGTTACGAGGTGTACTCCGGTTAGGGTAGATGAATAGATCTAGAGCCCACGTTTTATCTTCTCGGAGGCAGAGCGTCAGCCCCCATCCTCCTCTTTGGTTTGATCCCTTCTTTGGGCTTGGGATTGCATGTGCATGGTGTTTCCAACCTCGAGTGATCTTCCATGCCATTCTAGTTTCTCTGTCAGTAATTTCCAGTCCATGAGTAGCCTAGAGCTGTAGGGGCAGCCTGGGATTTTTCCTCTAAAGTGCCTAAAAACCACCTCCCAGTTATCTGTGGTCCGCGCACCAAATGTGGCGGACTTCAAAGTGGTGCACATGGTTGCAAATATCTGTGCCCATGGCTGTTTTTGAGCTGCAAAATCAGCGAGCAAAGTGGCTTTCCTTGCAATAACATGAGTATGAAGATCAAGAATGTTGACGCCCCCATGATTTCTTAGCGTATATAGCTTGTCTTTTCGCAGCGATCCGAGGCCTTTAGTATTGTGCTTAGTTTTCCAAAGTATCTCTAGTATAGCAGACATGTACTCATCCAAAAGCTTCTTGGGCAAAGCAAGCAGTAATAAGAAGAACTGTATATATGCAATGAGAATGGACTGTACAATACGGAGTGCAACATGTAAGGGCCATGTGGCCAACTTCCAGTACTGCAATTTAGCATTTATTCTTTGCAAAACCCAATCAGCCTAGAGTTTGAACCACATGTACCATGCAAGTGGGTAACCCAAATAACTAACCAGCTGATTGGAGGGATAAGCTGGTTAGACATTGTGCCAAGCTTGTGGCTTGAGAGGGATAAGCTTGGATTTACGGAAATTAATTCACAGTCCTGCAGTTGTACCAAACATATCCAAGGCATCCATTACAACAAGGAGATCATCTCGTGGCATGAAGAAGGAATCATCTGCATAAGCATGTGCCACAAAATGCTTGCCAGATGGCAATTGAAGACCATGAAGTGCACCTTGCCGAGTAAGATGATCCATGTATAGAAGCAAAGGATGAGTTGCTATCGCATATAATAAGGCACTCAAAGGGCATCCTTGACGCGCAGACTTACCCAAAGACCACGAGTCAAAGAGTTCACCATCAAGAATACATGATGCCTCACTGCCTTGATACAACCAAAACCCAAGATTGGACATCTTAATTCCAAACCCCATCTTGCACTTGGTCTCCGCAATAAAATCCCGTTGCACTATGTCAAAGGCCTTCTCTACGTCCACTTGCAAAATAAGCACATCTTGTTTTGTATATTTTGCATATTCAACCCCAATGTAGGCAGTTGCAATGTTATTCATTATATGTCTACATGGGACAAAACCATATTGTGCCTTGTGTAAGCCTGCATAAAGTACCCCTTTTACCTTGTTGACCAACATTTTGGTGACCAATTTGTATACGACGGGCATTAGGGTTATTGGCCGCCACTCAGTGAAGGTCTCACATGGGCTCTTTTTTGAGAGAAGTTTTACAAGCCTTTCTTTCCATTATTTGGGCATTTTCCAAGTACACCAAGCATCATTTAGCATAAAGAGCAACGCATGATTGAGGTCGTCCCAGAAGTGCAAGAACAATTCCACATTTAAATCATCCCAACCTAGAGATTTCCAAGTTCCCAATTGTTTTATTGCCACCTGCAATTCTTCCTACGTGAAGCATTGTTCCATAGAGAGTGCCTCTTCCTGTGATACTGTGTGTGAAACATGAGAGAGAAAGTGATCCCTGGCTGCCCGAACTTGTACATTTGCAAGACCTGTAGTAGCAAAGACATGTGCATAGTGGGACACACGTTCATCAGGCAATTGTTGTTTGGAAAATGTCCAAGTTTGCGTCGAGGTCTTGACACGTTTAATGGTGTTTCTTTGCCGTTCAAAGTGTAAGCTTTTGAAGAAATTCTTTGAAGAGCATCCCTTATCCTTGAAAGGCCATTGATTGGCTTTGATTTGCCATTTTTCTAGCTTACATCTATCGTTTTCAGCATGTTTTGCATTGTATAAATCCTCCTCTTCAGACACCGAAAGATTCCTCGTGTAAGCAAGCTCCGGCAGAGCCTGACAAGTTGCTTCTGCATTATGGACCCTGTGTTTTTCTTCATGCATATACCAATGGCCATAGTCTCTAATGATGAGTTGGATCCTCTAAACAAAACGATACCAGGTGACATCCGTACTTTCCAGCATTTGTTGCAACTTTAGGGGTGTAATCACCTCTTTGACCAAGTTATGGAAAATGTCATGCGAGAGGTAACGGTTATTGATTAGAAGCAGACGATGATGTACCACACGTGTAGCATGCACTAGCAAATACACCCCATTTCAACTCATAGTAAGCTTCACCCATATGAACCTCATCTACTTCCACAACAATGGATGAGGGCGCGGGTTGAGTCGTGTCCCAAAGTAAACAAAACATGTTCCTATTACCCAAAGGACGAGGTGGGCATAAGACTATACCAAGAGAAGCAGCAAGCTTGGCCAAATCCTGTCGCATCATGTACTTGGGAAAGTTGACTAATTCCACCCATACTGGGCATCTATGTTTGATGAGTCCTTGATAATCTTTAGTGGGCATCCACGGTAAGATATGCACCATTTGATTTCCAAAGTACAATGGCGATTTTTCTAGCACCTGCAGCTTATATTGATTTTCGGTGGGCAGCACTTCATAAAATCCTTTGTCTGCATAATACACTCCCTCCACATAATTGCCACCCAGTAAAGACTGAAGCCATTGTGCAACATCACTTGTTGTGGGCATTCTACCCGGAAAGAACACTATGATTGCATTTTGCGAGTATTTTCTTATTGGCAAGACCACACAAGGCAGCTCGAGTTTGTATATGAGAGTAGGTACAGGCTTATCCCAGGTTCTCTGAATATGTTCAAATTCATCATGCATCCATCAGAAACGAACTGAGCAACTTTATTGTTATGGAGCACCCCTGAATTGTTGACTTTGAAATGTCTTTTCTTGGTTTCTTGATACCTTTTTCTTTCATAAACAGCTGCCATGAGTTCATTGTACACAGACTCTCTCTCTCTCTCTCTCTCTCTCTCTCTCTCTCTCTCTCTCATGCCTTACACCAGCATAGATAGCACACCGGAAGGAACACATGTCACGTGTGCTTGTTTGAGGCAAGGAAAGAGGAGAAATGTACACATTTTCTTCAGCTCACAGCAGATGGTTTTGTGATCAGACCTAGTTACATGGATGTACACTTGTCTCATGCAGTACGATGTGCTATTGGTCAGATTCCCACATCCTCACACCAGCTTGAGATTGAGATTGGCCGATATAGAGGTATACCAGCTGCGGCCAGGATATGTCGAGTATGCCATGGGGAGCCAGAGACAGAGCTGCATTATATATGCCATTGTACTGCATACTATGAGATACGTGGTCGTTTCCATTGTTTATTCAGAGAGGGTTTTGGACCACTTTCCAAAGTCATGGGGTACCAGGACCAGAGGTGTTTGGGATTGTTCCTGCTTGAGCTGCGGAGATATAGAGATAGCCTGCTTAGGCGCACAGAGAGCCAGACTCAGAGGCACATTACAGACTTCTTTAGTCCAGCCATCACTGCGCCAGATGGACCACAGCAGCAGAGCAGGACATGGATACCGCCCACACCAGCGGTACACTGATTGATCGAGCGATTGAGCTTGGGTGGTCTAGACGCCCACGACTACGGAGGAGGGCATCCCAGCATAGACGGATGTTGCAGCGGCGGATTCGGATTATTCTTGCGAGACATGCGGGGCACCCAGTCAAGGTCCTGACCACAGAGGATATTGAGGACATCCGCCAGCGTCCGATGCGGTACATATTATGAGATGGAGGCACCTCCATAGTGTACCCCCCCGTCCCACATGATATTGTATCCCCTCACTGTACTCCACTCACCTCCATAGCGTACCCCCCCCCCCCCCTCACTATATTCACACCCTATAAGGGTTTCTGTTTACCTTCCAGTTCCAGTTTCATTTTCTAGGTGCCAGTAGTATCATCTTTATTTTTCATTTTCTGGTTTTTTATCCAGACATTGTATCAGATCCACCATGATGTAACTTTTTGGTCTCATAGGTCATTATGGCCTTTTGAAGACGTTAATATAACATTTCATTTCATTTCATTTCTCTCTCTCTCTCTCTCTCTCTCTCTCATGCCTTACACCGGCATAGATAGCACACCGGAAGGAACACATGTCGCGTGTGCTTGCTTGAGGCAAGGAAAGAGGGGAAATGGGCAGTATACAAAGATGGCCGAGTCATCATTATGGAGAGGAGGCCCGCTTGATGGTGCGCGGCCTATGAGACCTTGTGATTCACAGTGTGGAATTGCAATGGAGCCCTTAGAACAGATGCAAGATACTTTGAGGATACTTTTAGACACAGTGATATTGCTATGTATACGGAGACCCATCAGTGCACAAACAAGAGGCTTCTTGACGGGCCACTATATGATGATATCATGAGGTTTGCCAACATGGGAGACATTTTACTATTGGGAGACTTTAATGCACATACAAGCACAGAGCAGATAGAGTTGTATGATACTCAAGAGGCTATGTACCGGGAGATCATGGTAGAGGATGTAGGGTTGCAGAGATCAACACAGGATGAGGGGGAGATTACAGATTATGGTAGGCATTTTCTCACACTCGCGAGTGCACATGGGTTGGTCATATACAATGGCTTATCGACATGGCAAGGATCAGATGCTCTCACACACTCGAAATATAAAGGGGGAGCGAGCACAGTGGACTACTTGATGGGATCTCCTTCATTGATACCTAATGTGCGGGGTTTCACGATTTCCAGCCGGCCCATTGGCATAGCAGCCGATCATGCATACCTGAGTTTCACACTAGTAGGTAGATCCCCGAGAGATGGGCCAGCCACTCATCTACCTAGGTACCTGAGATATCAGTTTACACATGAGACAGTTGGGGTTTACCGAGATGTAGTATCTGATGGCTTGTTTGCTTTAGAACCACATAGCCCTCTGGACGAGATCACGAGAGGCTTGGCAGGTGTACTACATGCATCCGCCTCATATGCGTTTCCCTGCACTATGATCCCTTCCCCCCCCCCCCCCACACACACACACACACACACAGCACTACCCCACGGAACAGTTCGTATGATGATGAGTGTCGTGAGACACGAGCACAGCTACAGCGTGAGATTGCCATTGGCACTCACGCATAGATAGGCCAAGATCATCTTTCGGCGCCTTGTGCAAAGGAAGAAACGAGCCTACCTGGCAAAGCTAGAGGAGGAGATCTACCAACTCTTCCTGGGGAAGGACAGCAAGAGGGCATGGAAGATGTTTCAGGAGAGACAGCCTGGTACTCCAATTACTGCACCGGAGGCATGGCATACTTATGCTAGAGAGCTATATGATGCACCACGACAGCCCCCCACCCCCCCCCCCCCCCTCCACTGGGAGCTAGACCGGCTAGCAGCACCTTTTTTACTATGCGGATGGTGCTAGATGTGATAGACAGGTTACAGAATGGAAAGGCACAGGATCATGATGGGCTAGTTGGAGAGCACTTCTCATATGCGCGCGACACTTTGGCTCCGCTCATGGTTGGAGAGCACTTCTCATATGCGCGCGACACTTTGGCTCCGCTCATGGTACATGTGTTTAATCGTGCCATTTGTGAGGGTTTCCCGGCAAGCTGGACAGAGCATATCGTTGTACCACTCTTTAAGAGTGGGGACCCCATGGTACCAAGCAATTACAGGACGATCATCATTGGTCATTACTTGGCCAAACTATATGGCTCTATATTGGAATCGGAGCTGAGCCGCTGGGCAAAGAGGCATGGTCTGTAGACAGGAAGCTCCTCTTTAACAATCTACTCGGTTTCTTCGATTTTCTATGAGGAAGATGACTATGGAGAACAGCCTTTCACCAATCTTAAAAATAGAAGAACATTAAGGTTCTTTCAAGCTACTAATTGGAAAGACGATAAACTTCAAGTGATTGCAGTGCTATGCAAAAACTGTTGTTGGTCACTTTTTCTGAGATCAAATTGCCGCCTCTCTCTCCCACTCTACTGCATCCAAGGGAAACCCGCTGCCAAGCCTAACGCGGTGCTACTCTTGCAAGTTATTTGCGCTACTGCTTGAGCTCCACAGGGATCTACAATACAAACTCCTCTCTTACCGATTTTTGCACTAAAAATGGGTGAAACTACCAGTATAGGCGCTCTTTGTTGCTGACTTCTCTTCTTCGTCTAGTCAGTGTCATCAAGCTGTACACGGAGAATGATGCTACAAACCCCCTGCTCTACTTTTCTTGCCTTTTTCTCTCTTATTTGGAACATTCAGCTCTCCTTGTTGACCATGCTGATGGAGACACTCACTGATATGCACCTGCCAACGGTTGGTGTCTCTACTACACAGCCTTAAATTTAAGGCTTAAGGCTTTTAGTTAAGCCTTAAAAACAAATACATGCAATAGTGCCTTCTAATAAGGCTGCTCTAGAGCGATGCTTATAGAGATAGGTGCTGAGAGACTAGTGATGCGCAAATGATGATGTGGGCTGTAGGCCTAGCTCTGATACCCGTTGTTGGTATTGGGTTGAGGGGTGCAGCAGCTATGGAGGGCCAAAGAGATCCATGGTCTGTGGATTGAGAAATGAAATGAAATGATATATTAACGTCTCTAAGAGGCCATAATGGCCTATGAGACCAAAACTGAGAGTACATCTGAAGTTGGTGTCTCATCAAAGAGAACAACCAAATGAAATTGAAAAGTACAATAAACTGACTGTCTTACAGTTATAAGAACTGTAAGTAAGACTCCTAGATGATACTAAGTAGAAAATATTGGAAAATGTATATCAAGTGTATGCTGATCAGTGGAAGTGTTGCCCTTTCCTCAGTTCAAATATCTCCGCCATGGGGCTGTCTAGAATGGAGAGGTCGTAGAAGCGAGGTAGGCGCCTCCGATGCTGAGCAATAATGGCATCTAGGGAACCCAAGAGAGAGAGTTAGAGAAAGAGTAAGATGTGATAATGCTCACAATTGTACACTCTATGACATCACTGCTACTACACACACAATTTCTAGCCCTAGAGGCTATTCACACTTACACACACTTTTTTTTAGTGAAACCGCTATCTCATTAAGAAACAAGAAAATACACATTCATAGTTGTCCCAGATGAGGAAAGCTACTACTCAAATCAGAAAAACAGTGGGAAAACACTTCTAATTGCTGGGAGGTTAGTCCCCCAATTTGACGAGAATCTCAGAGGGACTGGAAAAGGGCTCTCCGGAAATAAACAAACAACCGGATAGAATCTCTAGAGAAGAGCAACCGATTCTGAGCATGATAGATAGTCCACAAAGCCCAAAATCTGGTCCAGTCAAGGAAGTCAGTATAGTTTGGTAGGGGAGGAAAAAGGCAACCAAAAAGCCAAAACATTCGACCAAAATGCCTCCCCGAAAAATGAGCCTGAAGATGTGCATACAAATCATCAAGAAAATCCCGAGAGTGCGAACAATACCACAGAAGATGAGGCACTGTCTGTAGGATGAGAGCATCGCCTACAAGAAGCAGAGGCAATGCACCTTCGTACCAAAAGAGATCCAACTAGGAATACTCCAGCTAGACATCTCCACGGAAACAATCATTGCTTGAGGGGCAATCCACTCTTCCAAATTCTTTTCAATGCAGCTTTCCACCAAGCAAGAGATTTTGACATATGCCTCAGGCGATTTGCATGATCCTCAATCCATGAAGGTGGTAAGAGCAACTTATAAGCCTTAGCTGCAGACAAGTTGTAAAATGATACATGAATATATCATGGAGGTTGCCTATCAAATACCAATCTCGGATTTTGAGTAATTCCTCAAGCATTGGGACTGGCTAAAAGGACTGCATTATTTCCGAAATGAATCTCCTAAATTGCATTGCCTGACTGCACGTGGGAAGGTAAGAACATAACCATTTTCATCCACAACATCGCATACGTGACAAATTCCCAATGTGGAAAGATTGTAGGCCTGTTTTGGTTGAGACAAAGCAAGCAGTGGATCAAACACCCTACTCCAATGAATGCTTTGTAAAATCACCGAGTTTCTTGATTTGGAGGCCTACTTGACCATTGCAAGTGACACAATATAGCTTGCCAATCTCGAATGAGAGCAGTCGAATATAGAGAACCTGGAATACGACCATGAAAATGCCCAAAGATTATATTATCATAATTGATGATCCAATGACCATATGCATTTGTTTGCATGTTAGTGCATAGAGCTCCCAACATGCGTGCCCATGGCTTGACTTGCTCTATAAATGCAAGTAGAAGAGTGGGTTTTCTTGCCAGTATATGATAATGAATGTTAAGAACGTTGAGCCCACCATGCATTTTGGGCAAACAGATAAGGTCTTGCCTTAATAAACATAACCCTTTTCTATCTGCCTTGGTTTTCCATAGGCATTCCATTGCTTTAAACATGAAATTATCAATCTCTTTACTCAACAAGGTAAGAACGGAAGATAGAACTAAACATATGCCATGATTATTGATTGTACTATACACAACTACACATATAGAGGCCATGTAGATAATTTTCAGTATTCTATTTTATAGTGCAACTTTTCCATCACCCATTGAGTTTCATCTTTCAAAGACAATTGCCGACCAATGGGATAACCTTGATGTCTGACTATCTCTTTAGGTGGGATGATCCGACCCGACCACAAAAGCTGTGCAAATCATAATCTTTCAAAGGGAGCAACTTTGATTTTTGAAAATTTACATGTAATCCCATAGCCAAACCATCGAGAGACTGTGCTTTCACGAGAGTCCTCACATCAGCCTCTATATTCTTCGGAAAAAAGAAAGAGTCATCAGCATATGCCTGTGCCACAAATTGTGTACCATCGCATGTAGCTGTCCATCTCTTGTCAATCTCTTCATGTAAAGGAGCATTGGGTGAGTCGCAATGGCATACAAAAGTGCACTAAGCGGACAACCCTGGCGAACAGATATCCCGAGATACCATGAGGTTGAAAGTTCTCCGTCCAAAATGTAGTTAGTTGATCCCTCTTGATAAAGCCAGAAGATAACATTTTTCATTTTAGGCCCAAATCCCATTCTATCCATCACTTGAGCTATGAACTCCCATTGTACTGTATCAAAAGCCTTAGCTATGTCCACCTGCATGATAAGAACATCTAGATTCAATGCCAATATACGCATTTGCTATATTGTCAGTGATTTGTCTTCAAGGGACAAATCCATACTGCGCAGGATGCAAACCTGCATGTAAGACACCTTTTATCCTATTAACAAGCATCTTGGTAACCAATTTATATATGACTGGCATTAAAGAGATAGAACACCAATCTCATATGACTTCACAAAGCTGTTTTTTCGGAAATAATTTCAGCAAACATTCTTTCCATGAAGATGGCAAGCATACAACATTCCTGTAATGATTCACCATACGCAAATATGGCGATCTCAAAATATCCCAGAACATCTAGAAGAACTCCACTCTCAAATCATCCCAGCCTGGAGACTTCCATTTACCTAGGCCTTTCAAAGCATCATCCAATTGTACATTCGTGAAGGGCTCATCCATAATGTCAGGCTCTTGGCATGTAATGATGGGCATAACCTGATGTAAGAAAAGCTCTCATGCATCAAGAGCCTCTCTTGAAAGCCGGAGAGGAGCAACAAAAATGCGAGAAAAGTAATCATGGAAAGTCTCAACAAGCTGTGTTTTTGTGCATGTCCAGGTACCATCCGTTCTTTTAACTCTTGTAATGTAATGTTTTTGCCTGGAAGCATGGAGACCTTTGAAAAAGATTTTGACAGAGCACCCTTTATCAAGCAATGGCTTCTGCCTCGCCGTAGTTTGCCATTTATTAAGCTTACATTCATCATCATGACGAAGACAAATTTCAGCTTGTGTTTCTCATCATTATTTAGCTCTCTAGAATGACTAATTTCAGTGTACTTTTGTATTGCCAATTTTGCTTGTTCAACTTGTCTTCTATTCTCTCCCATATACCACCTTCCATAGTCTTGTATCATAGCATTCGCCGCAAAAAGCTGGACCAAGCAAAATCTGTCTTCTTGCATGTGCATGAGAAGAGGATACACAGCTGTATGTACCAAATCAGCAAATAGAGCCTGTGACACATAACTGTTAATTGAGCAATCTTTTATGAGGTAAAGGACAATCATTGTCAGCCATGCCAAGTATAGAGCCAGCCATATTGGCGAATGATCAAAAAGGCGCAATGTATGATCAATCCACAGCTTACATGTGTATGCATCATATTAAGCGGCATTCAAAAGGTACCCTCTATCCAAACATGCCCAGTAATGCAAAATAGCATTATGATGAAAAGTATAACCCTTTGACTATGGCATGAGCTGTGTCCACAAATCACATGAATCCAAAGAAGTCATTGTTTGCATCCAAAATTGCCTTTCAAAGGACATCATATGAGAGCGGTGAGAGGTGTTATCATGGAAATCAGGGGAATTATTAAGATCATCTGCAATGAAAGCATTCGAAATCCATGGGTAAGCGCGTAAGGATCACCATGTCTCAGCTCTATATGCTGAAGTTTGCGAGGCATAAACACTCGCAAATCCATAGAGTTCTCCTTGAATCATACATTGTACCACAAGCCAATGGCCATTGGGATCATTGTAGGCTAATGCAGGCTGTAAATCATGCTTAACCATCATGAGGGTACCAAAAAAAGATCGAGATCCTGCATAGAAGATTTGATATCCAAAGAAGACCCCTGTCCTCCAGCAAAACTATGTTGATTATGCTCTTGCAAACACATGGGAATGCATAGTATTTACATATGACCAAAGCAGCCTCCATTTATTCACATCACAGAGGCCTTGTATATTGTAAGTAAAACATTGGATTGGTATAGATATATTTACAGTGTGAGCAATGCAGAGAATACGCCTCCACTAGCATGGCAGCCTGACTAGTCAAGTCACAATGCAGAGGACGTTCTGCAGTTTGAAAATCAGCCATATTTTTGTGCATGGAATTCTCTACATCATGTGCAAACAAAGAATCAGCTCTGACTACTGTCGCCCACATCCTTCCTACTTTTGTAATATTGCCTGCACACACACACACTAGTACACTCATAAGGAGTGTTCACATAGAGTTACACATTTCGACTACATGCTTGCCTTTGATAAATAGCGGGAGAACATATGTTGTCTCCAATAGAACTACTCCAATGATGAGATTTGAACTGATTTGCAAACATGTGCAGAGATTGGCAGGAGATGGGATTAGTTAGGCTCTGATACCAACTTGAAAATTAAGTTGGGAGCTCACTAAGGTGGATAGAATTGGATTTTAATCTAATCAAACTTATATAATGGAAGTAAAGGAAAACTGATTAAGCCAATGACAAGATATTCAAATTTCCATAATGAAACTAGAGGAAAACTGAGCTAACTAATGTGGATAGAAGTGGATTAATCTAATCAAACTTATATAATTGAAGTAAAGGAAAACTGATTAAGCCAATAACAAGATATTCAAACTTCCATAATGAAAGTAACTGATTAAGCTAATGACAAGATAACAACAAGGCAAGAGGTAAGATTCAACACACATTTGTATTAGATTGGGTGCCTTTAAACAAACTAGAGTGCATCATCGTTAGCACCTTGCTTTGCTTAATCCATTGCCTAATCTAGCCTTGAGCATGGAGTCAGTGTCCACCGCTATTCGGGGGCAAGCTATAGAGCTCTCGCACCATTTGCACGACTTCCATATCACTGACATGCTTACCCACCTCTGGCCTTTGGCTCAAATGGAGTTGGGTGTCCTCCAGCCTAGAGGTGTTGCTTTTTGTGTTTCTTCACGTTTCAGTGGTGGTACCCCTTCCCCCCTCCTACAAATACTTGCATTGTGACAGGTGGAGTCCAGAGTATGCATACTCCAGGGCTTGAACAGAGTGGCTCCACATGGAGGCTAGGATTCGTGCCCATCTCGCAAGGCTTCGCCCCAAGACCGACAGTGACTACTCTCCATCGAAACCCACGCCCAAGACTCTTCAAGTGGAGGGCACTTCTACCAATTCCGCTTCCCACATATCTTAGTTATGCGGATTGACTCATGGAACATCCAGGGTTGGGGCGGATTTCTCGTGTATGGGTGGGGATTTTAACATGCTAGAGTCGGCAGAGGATAGACTCGAAGGTGGCATGGCTACAGTTCCTGGTACAAAGTACTCAGCTTGGGAGAAATTGATTTCGGCTCTCAGGGGACATGACCCTTGGCATCTTACAAAGTTTGGATGCAACCCCGGGAGTTTGTGTTTCTCAAGATCCGACAGGAGTACTGGCCCTAACCTATCCAGATTAGATGGGTCCTATGTAGATGAGTGGGCTTGTGGTCATGGTGGCATGATTGGTATTTTGGCAAGCACTACCTTGTTTGATCATGCACCGGTTATTCTCCCCCTAGAGGTAGGATAAACATTTGAGTACCCCGATCCCAGATAGCCTCATCCAGGACTCCGAGATTTGTAGCAAGATACAGGAGACCTGGGAGAGGCTAGATTTTCACTCAGGAGCAATTGCAAGCCCCTTGGAGGGATTAGTATTCTAGAAGCAGCACAAAGCAGCTTCCGAGAGCAGGAGAGGAGCATTCGCAGAGGCCTAGCTTCTCTACACCGGCTTCAGGAGAGTGCACCAGATAGCCCGTGGATTGACAGCCAGTTGGCTACCACCCATAGAGATTTGCAGCAGTAGTGCTACGTGGCACATCTAGACAGCTCAATGCACCAAAGCCATCGAAGGCACCCTCACTCCACCAGCAGAGTCGATTCGGAGCATCTCACGATATCATTCATACCCTCCATGGTCAGTGAGGGAAGCTTCAGGGTGGCTCAAAACATACGCGGAAGCACTAGGAGGCCTTTCTGAGGATCTAGTGTCACGGTTGTGACAGTGGTGGCGAGCCCACTTGGCATTATAGACCACCTATGTGGTTGTTTCCCCCTCCCCCCATTGTATGAGATAGCCTTGTCCTCCTAGAGCAGCCAGCCGGAGGAGAAGAGCATCCTCCCCTTTTATGCTTCTGGACTCTCGTTTCCCATTTGGGAATGAGTTTGTACGTTTAGCCATTATGGGTGTTTTTCTCGGTAACTAATAGAAGGATCTTTTTCCCGGAAAAAAAAAAGATCTTGGGGATGGCGTATGTAGATCTTGCACAACATGTGTTGTATGAGCCAACAAGAAGGGAGAGACTAAATTTATAGGGGTATTGAGTTTAAAAAACACCCTTGCTTTAGTGCTTTCCGAAAAATTGGAGCTTGAAATTGAGCCCCCTCCCACTTTAGCACCCAAAAAATAGAGCTCACTTATGGTTTTTTTTTAACTCATGCTTTTCCCACGTCTTCTTTTTAGCCTTTCTTCTCCCACACGGCCCACCACAATCACAAATGTGCACAACCATTCGTGTACGTGGCCCTCTGCTCTGCGTCTGATTCTCTGCTTGCTGTCCAGATCACTTGCGCGACCTGTCCAGTCAAACCCCCAATCCCATGTAGGCCCTGCTCAAACCCCTGCCCGCACTGCCCATGTGCCCTGTATGCTAGGGTTTGGCCGCCCATGGGCAGGCCTTCTCACCTTGCAAGCCTGGGGGGCCCTTTGGCTGCACTCACTGGCTGCTCTTGGCTGGGAAGGGCTGGCCGCTTTAAGTAGGCTCCCATATGGCTGCCTTTGCCTTGGCTATTCAGGCTACTCATGGCTGATCTTAGGGTTAGCTATGGGCTAGCCCCAGGCCACCCTAACCCTGGCGCTAACCTGCCTCCCTCAGTGCCACAGCATGGCTGATGCAACTCATGTGCGCAGCACACCCCTGCTTCTCCCTCACTGCTGTTCACCCCTTGTAGCTGCCCCCATATGATGTGAGCCTGTCTACGCTTGCTGGACCTCTGCTAAGAGGTTCTTAGCCATATATATGTTACTCACGAGATGAACTCTAGGACTACAAACCACTGCCCGCTTCTAGCCCATGGGAACATCACAAGTAGCTTTTGTGCACTTCAGAGGAGTCATTCACCAGCACGTACCAAGGGTGCTTTTTCTATGTCCCCTGTTCCTTGCACATGCATGCATGGAACTCCTCTTCTCCTTCCCTCCTTGCAAAGAAAGCAAAGCAGTTAACTTTCTTGCCAAAACATCCCACATGAGGGTACTATCTTCTACATCCTCCATGCCTCAGGTTCTAGCACTTGTAAGATCCATTCTCTAATACCAATGTAAGATCTCCATAGACCATGACCAAGTATCATTTGATCTAGATCCAAAACCCTAACGAGGTGTCATAGACCTGACGTCATACGCATCCCCCAACCCAGCATCCCGTACCATTAGGAAGAAACACCCACCTTACACTTCATGGCCATGAGGTTTTGCACACCCTGGTAGCCCTCCTGTCTACTGCATAGATATCTCAATAACTCATAAGTGCCCCCAAGGTTACTTATATATCATTAATCTGACTATTATTGGCGCTTCCTTTATTTATAAGCTTTTAGCTATTTGTGGCACTAGGCTATTAATTATACTCTCTTAGCCAATCTAGACCTCATCATGCTAGCGCCCTTAGCCATGTGTGAACCCTCCACGTCCCCATGCCACATAAGCCCTAACCCTAACCTAGGTTTGTCCATGTCCCTAGCCCTAACCCTAGGCCTATCGAGACGTAACATACTTCCCTCTTGTTCAATTCACGTCCTTGCGAATGCGAAAGGAGACAAGACCATGTAAGCAAATCCCCGGATCCGGACATCCATCCATTCTACTCACGTATATTGCGTCTTACCTAGGTCAATGTAAGAATCCTCTTGTAGACCCTACTACAAAGATCCAATTGCTTACTGTCAATCCAAACCCTGGGCCTATCAGGACAGCAGAATCTGGACATCGCCATAATGATATGCAGAGGTGTGGCCCAACGTTGCATGTTACTGCATATTCCTCATACACAGTATACACCACCTCAGCAGAGGATTGATACTACTTGGGAGATCATTGGCAGTAGTATCACAGCTTGGCAGATTTGGAGGGCCAGATGCACAAAGACTATTGAGAACATACGACACTTAGTAGTGCATTTGTACTATATTGAGAGAAATTATTCGCACTCTTAAGGCCACATGGACTCATATACATGGACCATCCAAATCTTCGCAAGCAAAGCGCTCTGTTTTCATTAGGGAGTGGGAGCAGGAGACCTTTTTCTCATCGACCCTCACAAGACTCTACTGGCCCCATATTGGTTGAGTTCACCCTACATTCTAGGATGAGGTTTTTTTGTTCCAGCTTCTAGCCGTGATTTTGTATGGTCTATTCATACTTAATATAAGTCTCCTTTCTGCCAAAAAAAAAAAAAAAGAGAGAGGTTATGCTGAGGAAGCACTCCAAGAGATACAGCGAGAGAGACCCTTCTGAGACCTCCGTTTTAGATGTCTTTGGTGCACACCCGTCCACTTCTGAGGTTGCCATCCAGACACGTGATCCTCTAGCCCTGGGAGGCACCTTGGGGGTCACTAGAGAGATGGCTAGATCCATTCTAAGGGCCAAACATCCCCGAGGATCCAGACCTTCTACCCGTCAGCTGCATATCTGGAACATTCTTCAGAGACATGGAGAGCTCCCATCCCACGCTAGAGATGCTCTAGCCTTCCCATTTGTGTTGAAGGAGGATGGCGTCATTAGCTGAGTCTTGCTATACTATCTCCAGTTCATCCCACATAGTGATATATTGTATCTTCCAGGTAGATCTCACAGCAACTTAGCTAGTTTCTTTTTATCAGTTTTTTCCATGACTCGGTATTCTTATGGATTCACTGTAAATACCTTTTGGTCTCATAGATCCTTGGAATCTTTTGAAGATGTTAGTACAAATCTCTCTCTCCACCCCTCCCACTCCCTCCCTCTCTCTCTCCGGCACCTTACACCGGCACAGATAGCACACCGGAAGGAACACATGCCGCGTGTGCTTGAGGCAAGGAAAGAGGGGAAATGGGCGGTATACAGAGATGGCCGAGTCATCATTACGGAGAGGAGGCCCGCTTGACGGTCCGCAGCCTATGAGACCTTGCGATTCACGGTGTGGAATTGCAACGGAGCCCTTAGGACAGATGCAGGATACTTTGAGGATACTTTCAGACACAGTGATATCGCTATGTATACGGAGACCCATCAGTGCACAAACAAGAGGCTTCCTGACGTCCGGGGTTATAGATGGGAATCAGTTTTCCGCCCTCAGCCACGCACAGTGGGAGGTACCAGAGGATCGGGAGGAGTGGCAATACTTTACAGGGAGGAGCTTCTTGACAGAATACATGTGGTACATAGAGATGCAGATGCCAGGTACATGTGGGTCCGAATATGCAGAGACTCCTATATACCACTATATGATGATATCATGAGGTTTGCCAGCATGGGAGACATATTACTATTGGGAGACTTTAATGCACGTACCGGCACAGAGCAGACAGAGTTGTATGATACTCAAGAGGCTATGTACCGGGAGATCACGGCAGAGGATGTAGGGTTGCAGAGATCAGCACAGGATGAGGGGGAGATTACAGGAGGACTACAGAGACACCTGGATGCATTACAGGCTTTCTGTGCGGATAGAGATCTGACAGTGAACCTTGGGAAAACCAAGGTTATGGTGTTTAACACCACACAGGCATGGGTGACGAGATCAGAGCCTCCGTTCACTTTCCGAGGGGAGCCGGTAGAGTACGTCAGGTCATATGTCTACTTGGGAGTTACTTTCACAGGACCGCGTTTCTCCCTGAAGGAGGCAGCAGAACCTAGATTAGCTCGACGGCATGTAGCCTTGGGGGCACTTGAGAGGCAATGTGCACACATACAGTTTCAGGAGCCACGCACCAAATTGTGGCTATTTAATACGCTTGTCACATCGACCCTCCTGTACGGAGCTCCAATTTGGGGGCACAAATCTCAGAGAGGGACAGATGAGGGATGGAGGCAAATGGAGAGACCACTGATTATGATGATTGCCCGCATGATTCGGAGCAAATCATCAGTACCACATGAGATTGTTCGGGCTGAGCTGGGTGCCCCACCAGTAGTAACCGAGGCCCTATTCCAGGCAGTTACCTTTTTACAGCGGCTATGGGAGCTCCCTCAGCAGAGGTACTCCCGTTTGGCATTGACCTCATCCATACAGTTGGCAGAGGATGGAGATACTCATTGTTGGCACGCTCAGATGAGATCATGGTTTGACCTACATGGTTTGCGGATAGAGGCACTACCACCCTTTCAGTACAGTCTGGATTGTCCATTTTTGGATCTCACCCGCTCAAAGCAAAACCGCGTGATCAGGATGGATATCATCAGAGTGGACACAGAGAGGACATGGACTAGCCCCCTTGAGCCCTTGGGCACGAAAATGACTCATTACAAGAGCCATTTTCTACACCTCTCACCGGATGATTTTATCATCCGCCCGGCGTACATGGATGTACACCTATCACATGGGATACGTTGTGCCATTCGACAGATCCAGACCTCATCACACCAGCTGCGGATTGATGCGGATTGAGATAGGGCGATATGTGCATCAGATCGTGGATGACCGCATTTGTCAGCTATGCTACCAGGAGGTAGAGAGAGGAACACTACATTTGCCGATGTACAGTCTATTATCCGAGGGAGATATCACTACCTCTTCCGAGAGCCGTTACGCAGGGTCATGGAGTTTGAGGATCAGAGATGCCTCGGATTGTTTCTACTTGAGCTCAGGAGACATAGAGAGACCCTATTGGCAGACAGGAGGCCAAGCCATGATGTACCTAGACAGAGGACCCTGACAGATTTCTTCGGCACCAGCACCAGCAACCCAGCCCACACACCTCCTGATACCTCCTCCATCGGGCCATCAGAGCACCGACCTCGCTCCCAGGGAGTCACCACTGATAGAGCAGTTATCTTATGTCGTGCTCGTCGGCCACGCCCACCAGGATCCCGACCACGGCATCCTCACCATCGCGAGATCAGAGCCATTATTGCTCGGCATCAGAGGCACCTACCTCGCTTCTACAACCTGTCCATTCTAGACAGCCCCATGGCGGAGATACTTGATCTAAGGAGAGGGCAACACTTCAACTGATCAGCATACATGGATCTACCTGATATACATTTTCCAGTATTTTCCAGTATTTTCTACTCAGTATCATCTCGGAGTCTTGCAGATCTGTTCTTATAACTGTAGGACAATCAGTTTATTGTACTTTTTAGTCTTGTTCTCTTAACTTCAGATGTACTCTCAGTTTTGGTCTCATAGGCCATTATGCCCTCTTAGAGACGTTAATATATGATTTCATTTCATTTCTCCACACTCCTCACCCCTTCACCGATGCTGGACATCCTTTATGGACCCCTACCACACAACGAGGATAGCTCCATCCTGTACACCCATTTTGAATCCACGATGATGAGGATGGTGATCCTCCATGATAAGGATGACGATGATGATCCGTACATACCTACATTTACCTAGGGACTAGTGTTAGTTCTTTGTGATATGTTGTCTTTTTTTTCCATGATGAGATTCCATGGACACATTGTACACCTGTTGTCTCATAGACCCATTGGGTCTTTTGCAAGACGTTAATATATCTTCTTCTCTCCACCAAGAAAGGCACAGCATCCTTATATAATCTGTTTCTCTTGTTTCATATGTGCAGTCAAAAACATCAAGTCTCTTTTTCTCCAAAAAAGAAGGTTAATGGAGAAATATGACAAGGAATCACACCTTCTCAATGAGGTCCAAAACATCTTGATTATCAATGAAATCAATGTAGCTCCAATCAATAGCCTCCTTAGTGTACTCCTCTTGTTCCATTTTCAAAACATGCTGCAAAAAAACTAATCTTTATTTCTAGAGTCAACCATCAAGCCATGTGGCATTGTGAATAGAAATAATGAGGCAATCATCGACGACATTATCAACTAGAAGCCTCACCTCATTAAAATGCTGCTGAAGCTTCTCATTTGCCAAATTTATGCAGAATTGCTCAAAACTGGTTGACATTATGCAAAGAACCCATCAATCATATGCTCTTTAAAGTAGAAAAACTCCAGCATAGAGGATCATCCAAAGAAGCCTTATAAAGTTAATGAACACCATCAAAGCATGTTAACAACTACACATACTATTTTATACCTGTTATTCTGAAAACTCTCAAAACCATATATGTCCAACACTCCAATTTGAGCTTGTGAATTTGAGTCCTGGCCAATTGATTTGTTGATTTTCTCAACCAGCCTACAGGTCAGAAACATGAATGGGCATTCACTTCATCCTTAAAGCACAAATTTTCACAACGGTGCACTGCAAACTCCAAGGGCCATGGTGAAACATTAGAAAACTCATGTGCGGGTTCTTTTGTAAACTAGCATTTGGAATGATAACCTTCCTACATGCGGCAAGATTTCAATTAAAATTTAAAAATTTGCATTGATAATATAGAGGAAATATGAAAACCCTGACAAAAAGCCATTAAATTGAAGAGGAAAAAAAATTACATTAGTCGAAAGTTTGACAAGATGCCATTAAACTGAATCAAATATTATATCTAAAATGAGAACTTAATAAGCAAAGCAACACTTGGTGTTCTTAGTGGTACCCAAGCAGAAGCTGCCCACTCTGTTTTGATGGTAGAGTCCACCTCTCACTAGGACCCATCAATCCACCAGGGGTTCTCTCCTTTGATTTATCAAGTGATGTGACTGCCAAGTCAAAAGAGCAAGGAGTTCACCCCCTAGCTAGAGAACTCCCTTCTTTTCCACAAGAAGCTTCACCCCCCTGTTCAGCAGGAGGCCTCTCCCCAGATTCAGCAGATGAAGCAGCCTACACACCAGCACATACTGGAGTCCAACCCTCAGCACATGGCCTCTACCCCTCCCCAGCAAGCATCATCCATTGTGTATACAGAAGCTTGGAATGGCAGTTCTTGTTCACTTGTTGCACAAAAAATAATCCTTTCTAGAAATCACTAGTCATAAAAATCAAAGCAACTAGGTTCACTTCCTCCGCCTTCACTCTATAGCTTTCAAATTACTTTTTTTTTGCAAGGGGGAAGGAAAATAAGTGTAAAATTGTAAAAAACCTTTCAGAAAATTAACAATGTTATGTAAAGACAGACTCCAAGGATTAATACTTGGAACACCCTATTGGTAACTGCTTCCACCACGATAGTACTACCCACTCCCCGAAATCAAGGCTTTCGTCACAGCAACAAATTACAGAAAAGATACTCAAACCTCTCTATAGCATCAAAGGATTGGGCATGTGAGTTGTTACAAATCTCTCTCCCTCATGTACAAACTGAGCTTGGTTGATGGTTTGCAAGAGATTCAAAAACCATTCCCCATAGAGAGCACATGAGCATATGGAGAGCTTCACAACCTCTTGAGCTGGTACACACATATGTTTGTGGCCCAATGAAAACATTTGTAAGTCAACATTTTTTGGATTTTATTGATGATGACTTTTCTAGAAAGATCTAGGTGTACTTCTTAAAGAAAAAATCAGGACCGATAATTATCCAGAGATTTTAAGAGTCACTTAGGCAAAGGATTAGCAAATCCCAGGCTAGTTATAAGCACCAAGCAAGCCTCCTTTGCCCTCGCATGCAACTATGGCCGTCAGAAAAATAAGCGCATTCAGGCTGTTTTAGGTAGGGAGTGGTCAAAGTCGTTCACAGGTGATCAAGAGAGGGCTGGTCGCATCGTTGTGTCTGCGTTTTTAGGGTTGTGCCTGTTTTTAGGGTTTCTGTCTGCGTTTTTAGGGTTTTTCCTATGATAAGAGTTTCTCCCTGCTGTTTAAGGATTCCCGCCTCTGCTCTTTTAGGGTTTCTATTGTGTATTTAGGGTTTCAGCTGTGCTGTTAGGGTTTCAGCTATGTTGTCACCCTCTACTCTGAGCCAACCTGTAGGACCTCTCTTTGCAGCACCGTCGACCCTCTGTGTCTACATTGGCAACGTGCCTATCTTAGGTGTGGGAACCTGTGCTGGGTCTCACTTCACTTTTGTCGGTGTGCAGGTCTTCTTTGTGCCGCCCGCCTTTGTGGTTATGCATTCCTGTTGCCCGCTTGATGGAAATGCATATTCTTTGGGCAGGCTGGGAGATCCTATGCCCCATAGTGCTGGCTTGGAAGAGGCTTCAGAGCCTCACCGAGGTGCAGAGATCGGATTTCACGCAGCATTTGAGAGGGTCTAGCCGGAGGATTGCACCGATTGATGCAGTCATTCCCAACCACTGGATTACTGGATCTTTCTTGGAAGGCCGTCATCATTCTCGGTTTGGAGTTTATTCTAGGACAAGTGTTCCTCTTCAGGTTATGGGTCTCCCCTTGCCTAGGGACGATGATGTACCGGTCCTTTTTTTTGTACAGGATGGATGGCAGCTCGAGAGATGTAACATGTAGGACCTTATTGAGGGCCCCCAAATTCGTCCAGTCAGAGTTGTTGGCAGGTTAGGGAAGCACGTCTTTGTTGACCACCCCCCCCCCCCCCCCCCCCCCCCAAGGATGATTGTATGGTGGCTGCCCTATCAGACATTTGCATTGGCACCCTGGTGAGTGGGAGTGGAAGGATGCTTGTAACCCTTTGAAAAGCATGCCTTTTTTCAGTTATACGGTGCGGAATGCCAAACATCTTATCTTCGGACACATTCAGAGTGTCCCTACTCTTACACCCCATTGGGAATCTCACGGCATTTTGGCGGAGATTGTGGCATTCTTATAGGAAGCCACAGATTTCCTCCTTTATATGGGTTTCTTATCATGGTGGTCTGGCCACCAATCAGTGGAGGTCTGTTATTTACTGGTGCTTGCCCAGCATGCCCTAGATGTGCAAGAGTTTCGGAGTCAGTTTACCATTGTTTATGGGAATGCAGGGAAGCACAGAGGGTTTGGTCTGCGATTGCAAACCTCTTTGGTAGGATTAAGAGGGATGCTATCATTTCTTTTGGTTCTATCATTTGGTTGACACAGTCTGGGCCTCAGCTGAGATTCGAGGGGACTGACAGGAGCTTGGCCATTATGGTTAGGCAAGGAGTTGCTCGGCAATGTTGTCTTCAGGATTTGCCACTTTCACACTTTGTCTCCCCGGCACAGAGGTTAGACATCTCTTGGGAGATTATTGCTAGCATCTCAGCCTGGAATATCTGGAAGGCTAGATGCACTGAGGCCATTGAGGGTAATCCTGTTCTTGTTTCTCAGTGTCTTTGCAGGATTTGGAGTGATATTATTCACACCATTATGGCTACTTGGGCCAGAATCTAGGGATCTTCAAGGGCTGCAGAGAGGAAGTGCGGCCAATTTATGAGAGAGTGGGACATTGGTATCTTTTTCACATCCTCTCATTCGGGACCCTATTGGCAGCACAAGGCTCCTGATTGGTTGAGATCTCCACCTTGCTTGGTGTGAAATCTCCATTTTGTAAAAAAAATTCATACTTGATAGAAGTCTCCTTTCTAAAATTTAAAACAAAAATGTGTATGCTTCTAATCATAGAAGGGAGAGGAATAATCCTCAATGAACTTCTCCCTCATGTAGATCATTGGATTGTTGGAGGGGATTTCAACATGGTTGAGCAACATGCTGACAAAAAAAGGGTACATGAGGGCATTGTTCACCCCTTAGAGAGGGCATCATGGAAGAGGTTTGTTCTTTCTGTGTACATGGCAAGGACTGTTGGTTGGGGGATGACATCCACAAGAGGTCAAACTCTCTCCTCTTTTCTTGGAACAACTTAAGGAGGGGTGCAGGTTGCATTTATGCCTGGCTAGACCGCCTACATGTTGATGAGTGGGTTCTTGACAAAGGTATGTATGCACTTATAGCACCTGGCACTTCCAACTATGACCATTGCCTGGTGGTTTTATGCATCGGAGATCTAGGGAGTCAGGGCTCTCCCCGTTTGAAGAAATCACACTTCATATACGTGGCATACAACTTCTCCCGCCTCCAAATCCCAAGACAATATAGAGATATCCGACAAGCTCCTCTAGAGTACAAGTGTATATCAAGATATCATCTAGAAACAGCACCAGGAATTTCCCTAAATAATCTCTAAAGAGATCATTCATCATCTACTGAAAAGTAGCACGAGCATTTGTGAGCTCAAAACGTAACACAAAAAACTCATAATGGCCATACGATGGCGCGCAGAATCCCATCGTAAAGACATCTTCTTCAGCTATCCGTATCTGGTGATGATAACTAATACAAAGGTAAATCTTCGTAAAATAGGCAGCTCCCTGTAACCTATCAATCAAGTCGTCCTCTCTTGGAAGGGGATGTCTATTCTTGATTATAACTTTATTTAACATTTTATAGTTGACACACATTCTCCAACTTCCATCCTCCTTGTGCTTCAGAAGTACAAGTGCCCCCCAAGGATATTGACTCTTACGAATTTGTCCCATCCTGAGCTATTCCGACAACTATCGAGCTATCTCATCCTCTTCTAGCTGGTTTATCCTGTAAGGCACAATGCTCACAAGCTGAGACCCTAGAACTAAATCACTCCATACTTCTACACAAGCTTGGCATTCACGAAGTTGTGAGTACTCCCACGGTCAAAAAGAAATGTACCGACCCATAATCCGTATTAGGTCCATGGGACTGAAAACTTTCATGTTAAACCTACAACCCTTGCAAGCACTATGATCGAAAACAATAGTGAGTCGAATGGGCTCCCTTCGACTTTGACTTGCCCTTAGTTTGCAGGCAGCTCGTCCTCATGTGCCCTTGCTGACCACAAGTGAAGCACCGACCCTCCTTAATGTACTGAAGTGTTTGCTCCACTTTCTTTGAATCGGGGTATCCCATAGTCTGTGATTGATGGGTCTTTGTTGGAGTCTGTGAAGTCCTCCCATTCTTAAACTTTTGTTTACGACATTGGGACCCTACCTGGTCTGTTGAAGAGGGTTCTTGGGGTTCTTTGGTTGTTTCTTCGCCACGGTCTCATCATAAATCTTAGCATAACGGATGGCATCATCCAATGTCTTGCTTCAATTATTATAATCTGGAGCAGTATCCATCATGCAATGCATCCACAAAGAATCCAAGAACAGTGATAGGATCCATGTGGGTTGCCCGAGCCTACAACTCTCTAAGCTTCTGCAAAAGCTCCCCATTGTAGAGCTTCTGCATGCACCAGCACCTCCGCTCCTCTCGCACCTGCAGCTTGCTCTGCCCGCCCCCCTTTTCTCCCCCTGCCCTCTCTGTCCTACTCTAACCTCGCTTCCGACAATTCTACTTCTCAGGCTTTTGCTGCCCGCGCTAACCTCCCTATGTTTCCCAGGTTTCCTCTTCCTCTGCTGCTCACATTGCCTGCCCTCCTAAAATGCAAAGTGTCACCAACTGTCTACACAGCATCCTCACCACCATAACTGCCCAACTGAACTGCATCCTCGTCATAAGCATCATCATCTATAGCCAGGGATGCAAAACGGTTCTAGTGCTCCATAGGGGGCTCCGGGGGCGACAGGTCATTAGTGGGGCGTGTCGCCCTACCTCACCCAACGTTGTACGAGGGTACAGGAGAATCTGGAGGTGGGGCTGTGTGATGGGGCGCCTTTGGGGGGGGGGGGGGGTGATTGCAGCGCCGTCTCCTAGAGCAAAAGCTAGATTTGGGACAATCTCTGCCACTGTGTCCTTGCAACAACAAACACGACACTGGTCTAGCGTGGTCTGGCCTGCAAACAACCTCCATCAATCCCCATGATTAGGAGAACCAAAGTGGATACTTAGGGCATTAGATACTTGGGGGATGAAAAATCATCAGAACACCCAAAAAGATCAAATATGTTGCCCAAATAATGAGACATCATATACGAGGACCATGATTCGCGGTACCCCATCAAGATAGGCAGTAACTGCTGCTGCAGCTGTGGAAGGCGATTCTGGAAGGATGGGTACATCCAGAGATCCTATGGAGGCCAACAGCTTCCAATATATCCAGGGAAGGCCAGGGGATCTGAGAAGAGTTAAAGTGTGGTTGTGCTCCTCTGCCATAGCTACTGGATAAAGAAGAGTTTCCTTGGGCCAAGAGGAAACGGGCTGCCGCCTGAGAAGTGTCGTCCTCTGAATTGAAGTCAACTTAGGAGAATCCTCTTCAAAGTAAGTGGGCATCAATGAAATCCACGCGGGCAGGAGCAAGAGAATGACGGGAGAGGAAGAATGGTGGCAGGGGAGGTGAATGGTGGGCAGGAGCAAGAGAACAGTGGGCAGTAGAGGAAGAGGCGGGCAGAGGAGGAGAATGGCAAGCAGGAGGTGTAGAAAGTGGGCAGGCGGAAAGGTGCGCAGAAAAGAGGAGGGAGGAGGCTGGAACACAGGCGTGCAGCACCTTAAACTGGTCCATAGCAAATATTAGTCCCATTGGACCAATTGAATGGTTAGGGCCTTCTCAGATATAAGTGTTCCTCTCTAGGTGATCAATATCTTCTAGGAAGGAGGGAACAGTTAGGTTTTCTCGGTTCAGTCTGGAGGCAGCATGTGGACATGCCAGGTTGAGGATATTTTCAAATTGAACCTGTCAGGATTGTTGCCCAGGTTTGGAAGTGTTGGTTTACTGACCCACTTCCTAAGCCTACCTTACATGGATCTTGGAGACTTTGCTCGATAAAACATCAACAGTGGATCTTTGAGAATGACAGTCGGATCTTTGAGAATGGCAGTGGAATGCATATAATCCTCTCACCAGCATGCCTTTCTTTCCATATACAGTCCGGAATGCCAAGAGATTTCAGATTTGGACTAGACGGCGGAGACCCTCCAGAATGCCTCATTGGGAGAGCTTCCAGGTGACACAGGACATGCAGAGGTGTTTCTAGAGGAGATTATGGAGATCCCTCAGTGTGATAGAAAGGTTTTGCTTTTATTTTGGCTTTGTATTCATGGAGGGCTTATAGTCAATGGAGACAAATTTTTGGATTGAGCCCCCCATAACCACACTGCTCTCATTCTTTACAATCCATTCAGCATTGTATATGGGACTGCAGACAGGCCAAATTTTTTTGGGCTGCCGTTTCTTTCTTGGTTGGTAGATTTTCCTGCTCCATTAAACATGCCACTTGGGGATCTGCTGATGTAGTTCCAGTCTCCGTATTCAGGCCATGTCATGTTCGTATTGATACTGTTGAAAGACAATAGCTAGCATCACAGCTTGGCATATCTTGAGAGCCAAATGCACAAATGCCATGGATAGAACTCACATCTTCCTTTCTCATACCCTTTCCTGCATCTGGACTAATATGTGCATACACTTATGAACGTTTGGTTGAGAATACAAGGTAGCTCTAGATATGCAATCGCCAAGAGGAGGAGCTTCCTGATTGTTTTCTTGGTCGTCCTTTGGCTTATCATGGTGTTCTCATCCACATATATGGTTTATTCATGCTACGCATGGTATATTGATTCCTTGAGCCTTAGATCTTCTATATCGTTTCTATCACACTTAATTGAAATTATTTTTGTGAAAAAAGCAGTTATTCTCACCAGTCAAACAAATGAGAATAGATACTTTTGGCTAGTGCATCCCTGTTGATTACAGCAGCTTCAGGATCAAGCCTTTTTGCAATGGTTTCTCCTCGAGTCAAAATGACACGTGTACATAAGGTTTCCTTCAAGCTGTTGGCATCACACCTGAATAATCAAGAAAATTTTATCAGTTAGGGAAAATTGGCAGCAGGCATGATACATCAAAGAGCTGAAACGACACTGTATAAAAGCTTAAGCTAGCACCAGGTTCATGAGCTAATGGTTCCCACGTTGTAACATCCCATTGTTAAATACAATTGGCTAATCGGTCAAAAAAAAAGGGGAGGAGTGCAGAAAGGGGTTGTTTATAATGAGGTTGCAAATATGAATCATACATTAATAATTCGGCAGCAGTTTGTAAATGAAAAAAAGATCGGTCATCCTTTGGAATCGAGGAATCATGCTCCTTCCCTGGATCAAACTCAATGTTACCCAAGTGCATTATTGCTGCCAATGTTCTGAAGATGGCATCCTGGTTGACAGTAAGAAGGCAGATATGAAGATTGTGCAGTGACTAAGAAGGAAAAAGCACCCTACATCAAAAAAGCAGTTCAAGTTGGTACAGATCTGTAGAAAGATAATGAGAAGAACTTGAACAGATTATACAACCTGCTCTTCTGAATTTATTCCAACTATATCCATGGCTCTTCTTGTTCTAGAATATTCTTTGTTGTCATCCACACCAGACAATGCAAAGCATTTGCTTTGATTCAAATAATGGAAACTTTTTGGATCTGTAAGCTTGTACCTCTTGGCATCCTGCACAGTCCACACCAAATTAAATCCCTGGATTGAGGTCAACCAATCAAACCTCAAAAAAGAAAGCACTGAGATAATGCATTTCTTACTTCTGTCGACGCGCATA
The DNA here is from genome assembly GCF_041138505.1 of Cibotium barometz. NCBI lineage: Eukaryota > Viridiplantae > Streptophyta > Polypodiopsida > Cyatheales > Cibotiaceae > Cibotium > Cibotium barometz. Next base: position 68,558,530 of record NC_141046.1, read on the forward strand.
GTTGGTAAAAGCAATGATAATTCCTCTCTGGGTTAGTGATCTGTACGACACGAGACCTCTCAAGAAGATAAGTTCTAATGGCAGCCCCAGATATCCTTCCATTGGAATTGAATTGGATCTCCACAAATTTACCAAAACGACTGCAAAGGGAACGAGAAATGACCAACTTATGCAGGACAGCATGTTTAATGCTTGGCTTGACAGAGAGCAAGCAAAAACATCAACCAGAAAAATATACAGACAACATGAGCGTGCCCAAGTTGGAATAAAGTTCATCGGTATGAAAAGAAAGAGCTAAACTAAGAGTCATGAAAGTGCACTACTTGCAAATGATACCTTTTACAGGTATACATCAAAGATAAGAGAAGCAGAGGTCTGTCATGACAACAAAAAGCACGTGAGTTGCTTATCATTTGCCATGTGAAACCCACATAAAAAGGATGGATGGAAAGATTGAGAGTCAATATATTAGGATCATGGCGAATGATGGTGCAATCTGTAATTTCTTGAACTACATGTGAGGATCAAGAAACTAAGATTGCCATATGTGGTGCCTAATGGCTAAGAATGCATGTTGGTACAAGACATACGTGCTCTTGACGTCGGTTCTTGAAGTGTGTGTGCTTCTGGGATAGGTGACAACCAATAGAAGCGACTCCTAGGAATATTTGGCACTTTGTGTTGAGATGGATGTGAGACAGTGTAGGGCTCCTCCAGTCCTCACGGTGGTCCAATAGTGTTTGGGCACATTGGTGTGTACCATCCTATGGTCTAAGGATCACACTCATGGTGTGAGGAGACTTATGATGATGATGCGACACTAATGTGTTACTTATGATATGTGATATGTGACATGGACAAATGATATATGCATGTTTTGAAAAAAAATTGTATGTTGTAAGTTTTCTTTTGAAAGGACTGTTTTTTAAAGGAGTGCGTGTGTGTAATATGCAGCGGAAGTCTTTGTATCGGAAGATCCTGTCACACAAATGCTCACACCGTCTTCTGTATCTTGAGTTTCGTGAGTTTAGCAATCCACTTTAATACTTCAAACTTTAAAGAGATGAGAGAGATATATGAGAACTGTACACCAAATTGGGTCCCGAGTACCCACTGCAGGACCCCCTATAACGAGATAGTATTTGCTTTATTACTTTAGAGAGAATGACTGTGGACTATAGATAAGCCAAACGCAAGATCTCAGAGGATTGGAAGCTTGGCTGAACTATAAACGGCTGTAGAAACACCTCAATGAACTGATCTCGAGCCTATGCACTCTTCCAAGGGCATGAGGAAGGGCTGCACACCTGAGGCTGAGAAAGGACTGCGGTGGACTGTTCTAAGCTATGTGACTATGCTATAAATGCTTATGAATGATATGTTACCTTCACCAGATGACTGTGGCATGTATGGATGATGCAAAGAAGGCAGAGGCACTGCTGTAGGGCTGAATACTGTTGTAGAACTTATGCTGGACTGAAACGCAGACTGTATGACTGCTGTGGAACTGTAAACGCAGGGCTGGACTGAACTGAATTGCAGGCGGCTGTGATGTATGCAAAAACGCAGAGATATATGCTGTTTTGGGACCTGTGGAAGTGCTGAATGGCTGCGCCTATGATCTGCAAGGACTGCTAAGCTGCTGAATGTCTACTGGACTGCTGCGTTGATGTACAAATACTGCTGTACGGCTGATTGAAGCAAAACGTAGGTTTTCAAGGCTCTTGAAGCAAACGCACAAGCTCTAATGGTGTTGGATTAGTCTAGGGCTGAAGGCGGGGATGCTCCTAAGGCTGAGGATGAAGGGTGCCTAGCTTCTGAAGACTAAATGAAGAACTAAGGCCTATGCAAGCCTATTTATACTAGATAGGGGTTGGTCAAGTTGGCTGGTCATAATTTAATAAACTTTATGTTTAAATGACATTAAATGCTGAATAAATACCATAAAAAGTGGAAAAAATACAAGATAAATCCTAGTAAATTCCCTAAGGCTTCTGGGATGTTCTAAATGATGCATAGGCATATGACTGCATATTATGCAGGATGCAGAGTGCTTTCTGATCCAAACCCTAAGGCTTCTAGGGACTCTACATGCATGAATGATTCTCTCCAAGTGCGTTAAGAGACTTGACTGACTGACTGACCTGCTAAGGCTGAGGAATGACCTACGTAGCTCGTGCCTGACTTATCCTAGACTGAGGATGTACAATGGGGTCACGGCGTACGACAAATATCATCCTACTGGGTTCTAATAATGTACAAATGTTGCACTGCTGATGATGAGTCAGTTTGTCACCATGCACTGAGTGCAGAGTGCATGTGACATTCCCTCCTGCTTAGCTTGGCGGCAGGTTCATGGCTTCCAAGTAGTCCGCCAACAACTGGGGGTACTCCTGGAAGAACTCCTCGTCTAGCCATACGGCTTTGTGGGTACCTCGATCTCGGAATTTCGTAAGGAACTGACGTATCCATCGACCGGAACCATGCTTCCATCAATGAAGAAGGATCTTCTCGGGCTCAATAACTTCTCCTTCATCTACCACGTCTGGCTGCTGTTCATCTGAAACATCAAACACTTTTGGACCAACATATGGTTTTAGCCAAGAAACATGGAAAACATCATGCATAGTCCAACTGGTAGGCAATTTTAACTTCATGGAGACATCACTTAACTTTTTGACTATTGGAAAAGGGTCAAAACTATGGAATGAAAGCTTGGGACAATGTTTGCCCACTTGTTTCAATCTATGTTTCATGATGCACTGATAGACCCTATCCCCTTTCTTGAAGTGGATATCTCGTCTAAACTTACTGGCCTGTCTGTGAACTGAATAATGGCCATGCTCAAAATTGAGGGCCAAACAGGGTTGAGTACCAAACTCTGCGGAATCGACATACTGATCTTCTAAGTCTTTTCCAGAGATGTTGAGAATGATAGACTCCTAACTGGTCTGGATGTTGGTCTTTCTACTAAGAACATCTGCTACTTGGTTATGCTGACCAGGGATGTACGTGATCATACCTCCAACCTTGTGGAAGAGTTGACCCTGTCTAGTGTGCTAAGCACTCCACTGGGCACTTGGCACTTGGCATCATCGGGAGCCACTTAAGTGCTTGGTGGTCTGTGGTGACTATGAAAATGCGTTCATGAGGAACAGTTTTCAAATGTTTAAGAACTGACTGCTATTCTAGCTTGCCCTTGAAAGTCTTGGAAAGACAAGAGGGAAACTTGCTAGGAGGTTCTGCTAACTGTGGGATACAAGGTAGGAGATCATCCTTAAAAATGTCTGAATGAGAAAGGAGATGAGGGACTGAAGATGATGGGAAAGCGGTTATCGATGAGATAGAAGTTGTCTAAGCATAAATCAATGCTCCTTCTGCTCCCTTGCACATAGCTCGTCGGGCCTAGAGATGAGAAATCATAGGAATGCCAAGAATGCTCCTATCCCCCCGAATCATGACAGGCTCAAGAAAACCTTTAGAGATAATAAAGGTGTCCTGCCCCCAATTGGGAATAGGTTCATACTGACAAAACCATTGGATTCCTAAGATCATGTCACATCCCAAAAGAGAAGAGACAATGAAATCTCGCTGGAATGAGGCCTTTTGAACTTGAAAAGAAAACTGCTGTGCCTGTTGAGATATGTGGGTGCGGAGACCAGGTGTAAACCCGTCTACCTCCAAATGATAGGGCACTAAGGTACAGCTCATGTTGGTAGCCATTTGGGGAGAGATGGCGTCCTCAAAACTGCCCATATCAAAAAGAATGATGAACTGTCGGCCCTTGGCAGAGCCATAAGCTCGGATCAGGCTCTTCTGTGTGGTTGTTCCTCCACCCTCCTGCTTAGCATCAAGTACCACGGATGGCATGGAATGCATTGAAGGTAAGATCTGAACCGCATTGGTGGTAGCAGGCGGGTCTGGAGGAGCGGGGAATACTGTGGCAACTGTGGCAGAAGGCTCTTTGGAGGCTTGCTCCGCTTGTCTTTTTGGACAATCCTTCTTACCATGCCTAATGGTATGACAGAAAAAACATCAGTTTTCTGACTGATACTGTCTTTGCTCCTCTGGAGAAAGATAGCCTCCAGTGATGCCTGCTTGAGCCTTTTCCTCAGGGGTCTTCTTAGGCTTGGATTCCTTACCCCGTGAACTAGGGCTAGGACTAGTGTCTGTCTTAGTGTATTTAGGAGACAAATTTCCCTTCCCCTGTTGGGGTTTGGTACTGGACTGTGATGACTGCTTGGGCTTGCCTCCGTTCATCTTCATTTCTTCATTTTGAGCGAGAGTCAAAGCCCGGACATATGTACTTGGTTCAAAGTTACGAACTGTGAACCGAATGTTAGAGTCCAATCCACGAATGAATTGCTCCATCTTAGCCTGTGCAGATAGCCCTAACTGCCTGCTGTGCTAAAGTAATAACATTTCCGAAAAACTGAAGCACTGGGGATCCGTTCTGTCTAAGTCCATAGAACTCATCTTTCAGACCGGTCATGTACTGGGGCGGGAGAAGTCTGGTCTTCAGGTCATGGACAAAGATGTCCCAGTCAAAGGCTATGACACCTGTGGCCTGGTCTGTCTGAATACTAGACCAATGCTGCCACCAAGTGACTGCCTCACCAGTGAGATGGGGAGCCGCTAAGTGGACTTTATCTTGGGAGTCTATAATCCTAGCTAATGGAAAATGAGCATTAAACTAATGAATAAATTGAGTAACTGATGAATGATCACACTTATCATCATACTTACTGAAGTTTGGTTGACTGCGAATGACGGTGGTTGATGCTGCTGCGGATTGCTGGCTAGTGACACCTATGACTGGGGAGACTGAGGAGAGCTGCTGATACCTCAAGTGTAAGGCCTTCTTTTCCCGTTGGTGCTCGAGTAACATACGTTCTCGATCAAGCTTACGTTGGTGTTTCCAAGCGGCGAGTTCAGCCTGACGCCGGTCTTTGTCAATCCTGCGTTGGGCTTCCTCATAGTCCCGTCTTTCTGCTTTTTCTTCTTTCCTTCGGGCCTCATCCTCTCTCCTTTGTTGTTCCATCTGAAAGAAAAGGGAGATGTAGTCAGGTGTTCCTGGAGGCGGAGAAGGACATGCTGCTGCTGCCTCCAACAGTTGGAGACGATCCATGAGCAGCTGGTTCTGAGCTCTAAGAAGAGCTGTAGTGTCTACTGTAGGCAGAAGAACCTGGTCTCCTTCAGGGAGACATCTTCCGACTGATGAGTACTCTCTTCTGTAGACATGATGCTGAAGTCAGTGGTCGTGCCGGAACGCAAGCTAACCATCCAAGGATGCCTCCACGCTAGGATACGGTGTGTGTGGACAATCTAAATCTGATACCAATGTAATATGCAGCGGAAGTCTTTGTATTGGAAGATCCTATCACACAAATGCTTACACCGTCTTCTGTATCCTGAGTTTCGTGAGTTTAGCAATCCACTTTAATACTTCAAACTTTAAAGAGATGAGAGAGAGATATATGAGAACTGTACACCAGATTGGGTCCCGAATACCCACTAAAGGGCCCCCTATCCCGATAACGATATAGTATTTGCTTTATTACTTTAGAGAGAATGACTATGGACTGTAGATAGGCCGAACGCAAGATCTCAGAGGATCAGAAGCTTGGCTGAACTGTACATGGCTGTAGAAACACCTCAATGAACTGATCTCGAGCCTATGCACTCTTCCGAAGGGCATGAGGAAGGGCTGCACACCTGAGGCTGAGAAAGGACTGCGGTGGACTGTTCTAAGCTATGTGACTATGCTGTAAATGCTTATGAATGATATGTTACCTTCACCAAATGACTATAGCATGTATGGATGATGCACAGAAGGCGAAGGCACTGCTGTAGGGATGAATACTATTGCAGAACTTATGCTGGACTGAAACGCAGACTGTATGACTGCTGTGGAACTGTAAACGCAGGGCTGGACTGAACTGAACTATAGGTGGATGTGATGTATGCAGAAACGCAGAGATATATGCTGTTTTGGGACCTGTGGAAGTGCTGAATGGATGCGCCTATGATCTGCAAGGACTGCTGAGCTGCTGAATGTCTACTGGACTGCTACGTTGATGTACAAGTACTGCTGTACGGCTGATTGAAGCAAAACACAGGTTCTCAAGGCTGGAGAAGCAAACGCAAAAGCTCCAATGATGTTGGATTAGTCTAGGGCTGAAGGCGGGGATGCTCCTAAGGCTGAGGATGAAGGGTGCCTAGCTTCTGAAGACTGAATGAAGAACTAAGGCCTATGCAAGCCTATTTATACTAGATAGGGGTTGGTCAAGTTGGCTGGTCATAATTTAATAAACTTAATGTTTATAAATGACATTAAATGCTAAATAAATACCATAAAATATGGAAAAAATACCAGATAAATCCTAGTAAATTTCCTAAGGCTTCTAGGATGTTCTAAATGTTGCACAGGCATATGAATGCATATTATGCAGGATGCAGTGTGCTTTGTGATGCAAACCCTAAGGCTTCTACTGACTCTACATGCATGAATGATTCTCTCCAAGTGGGTTAAGGGACTTGACTGACTGACTGACTGACCCGCTAAGGCTGAGGAATGACCTACGTAGCTCATGCCTGACTTATCCTGGACTGAGGATGTACAATGGGGTCACGACGTACGACAAATATCATCCTACTGGGTTCTAATAATGTACAAATGTTGCACTGCTGATGATGAGCCAGTTTGTCACCATGCACTGAGTGCAGAGTGCATGTGACAGCGTGTGAACTTATTTTTCTTAAGTGGTGTGCGGCCCCGGGGACGAAGTGGGATTCAAAGTCGGTGGCTGCCGCCTTCCAGGGACAGGCACTGGAGCTTTGGCACCATCTTCATGATCTACGCATCACTGACGTGCTTACCCATCTCTGGCCCCTGGCGGCTCGAATGGAGCTGGGAGGCTCAGGCCATAAAGATCAGGACCAGGAGAGTTAGAGACATCACAAGACATAACAATGAAAGGAACAAGACTCTCTTATTTTGAAGTTACATTTTGTGTGTTTTGTAACATCCAATATGAGCAGTCATCTAAAGCAATCAACACATAATTGTGGTTTATGGGAAGAGAGTAACGATCACCATGGATCAATCACCATCTTATATGCTAAGACATATATCAACAATAGTGTTCAAATGATCTTAAATAATGTGCTTGGATATAAACTACTCGAAGGAATCTTGTAAAAAAATCATCTTTGATATTTTCACACATTAACACAAGTGGTCCTTGATGAATGCCATCTTACTCTTCTCTAAACCTCTCCATTTCAATAATATTAATTTATTTGTAAGGTTCTTATTTCATTTAACTTTCCACAATATTTCACCAAACCATGATTCTCTTGTGTGTGTGAGCAAGCATGAAGAACTCTAGTGGAGCATAATACTAGCGGTGGGAGAGGGCTTTGAGGAGGCAATCTCAGTAACTAAGGTCTTTCCTACTAGAAATTATTCAGTATAAAGTAATCAAGGTTGTGCGCTGGTAAAGATATGCAGAGGCAACCTTGGGGTGGCCAAGGTGTGCAAGGGTTTTTCAATGGATACTATTAATCCGAATCTCTCGGACATGTCCATACAGTCAGAGGCATTGCCCAAGCTCGAGGGAGGAGTTGACCAGGTGAAAGCCTGAAGTAGAGTTGCGAGCATTAGGTGCATGTTGAGCAAGCCCAACGCCCACCCAGGGCACTTCCTTCGGCCTGAACCAAAAGGTAACAATTCGAAGTGTTGCCCGTGCAAGTCCACCTTGCTATCAATATCATTTAGATGTGGACGGGTTTACACCTGGTCTACAAACACACAACTCTTAGAAATCTCAGCAATTTGAGTTTCAAGTTCAAAAGGCAACATTCCAACGGGATTTCATTGTCTCCCCTCTTTTAAGGTGTGACATGATCCTCGGGATCCAATGGTTCAGACACTATGCACCCATTCCTGATTGGAGGCAGGAAACTTTCACTATTGTTGAAGGTTTTCCTGAGCCCATCATGATTCGCGAGGATCAGAGCATTCTTGGAATACCACTCATTTCCCACATTCAGGCCCACCAAGCCATAAGAAAACAAGTAGAGTCTGCGATGATTTATCTCCGCTCTCAATCTAATGCAGTTTAGATAGCACCCAGATTGGAGCAAAGGATGGCTAGTCTCTTGTCTCAATACAGCAACATTATGTTGCGAGATGACCTCCCACCCAATAGACCTAAGACCATCCCATAGAGTTGGTTCTTGGCTCAGAGCCTCCCAGCAAGTTTCCCTACCGCCTTTCTAAGGCATTGGAGAGCGAGCTGGAGCAGCAGTAATCCCAGCTACTCCAAGCTGGATTTATCCGGCCTTCCTCCCCATTTACCGTTCCCATCCTGTTTGTCCAAAAGAAGGATAAGACCACACACTTATGTGTGGATTACAGGGCGTTAAATAAGCTAACTATTAAGAATATATTCCCCATGCCCAGAATAGAGTACATCCTAGAGTGACTCAATGCCACTAAAATTCTCTCTAAGGTAGATCTTAGAAGTGGCTACCAATAGATTCAGATCTTTGAGACCGACATTCCAAAAACTGCCTTCAGGACCGAGCGCGGCCACTATCAGTTTGTGGTGATGCCTTTTGGACTCAACAATGCACTAGCGACGTTCAACAAGATGATGTCTCGGGTTTTTCGAGATCTCATTGGCAAATGTGTCTTCATCTTTCTAGATGATATCCTTATCTTCTCAGGGACTGCAAAGCAGCATGAGCAAGATGTGGCAAAAGTTTTACAACTCTTACAAGACAATGAGTTGTTATCTATGCCAAGTTTGTATCTAGCCTTTTAACGTTGTTTTTTGTTAACTAATGGAAGGATCATGTTTCCGGAAAAAAAAAAGCATGAAGGCACAGTATCTAGATTCGGAAGAATATCCGGATTCGAAAGAACTCGGGACGACTCAGTATCAGTTGACCCTCAGTTCAAAACCAAGCCACTATAGTATGCAGGATGGCTGATTGTTTTTGAAGAACTACCTATGTGTACTTAAAGAAAAGTGCCAAGCCCTTCTCCATGATGCCCATGATTCTCTTGTCGGAGCTCATAGAGGTATCAACAGTACAGTGGAGAAGTTAGAGAGGTCATTTTATTGGCCAAAGCGATGGGATGTCTACCAACACGTCCAAGCATGCCAGATATGTCAAAAAGTAAAAGTTCCACATACGAAACAAGCAGGGTTACTTCAACCTTTGCCTATTCGAGAGGAACCTTTTCACAACATCAATATGGACTTCCTCCGCCCTCTTCCCACATCATTTGGATCTAGATCCAAAGTTCCCATCCCATTTTTGGAGAGCTTCGTTTGACAACTTTGGGACTAAGTTGCAGCTGCCCAGTGCATTCCATGCACAAACAGATGGAAAAACAAAGATATATAATCAATTGGCCTTTGATGTTCTCAAATCATACTGCCATGATGAGCAGTCGAAATGGGAACAATATCTTCCGAGCTGCCCAGTGCATTCCATGCACAAACAGATCGAAAAACAAAGATATATAATCAATTGTCCTTTGATGTTCTCAAATCATACTGCCATGATGAGCAGTCGAAATGGGAACAATATCTTCCGTTTTGGTACAAACAATCCTAAATGATACTCACTCATCAAGTATTGGTCAAACATCGTATGAGGCAGCATTTGATCGCCGCTTCTCATCTCTTTTGAGGAGACACGTATCACCATCCCTAGAGGCCAACAAGACTACCAAGACTACCGAAACATTTTCGAAAATCATTGAGTCAGTTAAGGAGTGCCTTGCCAAAGCTTAGGAAGCTTATACTCAGCAAGCCAACAAATCCAAGAGAGATGTCAATTTTAAGGAAGGGAATTGGGTATATCTCCGGATCATGAAGCAACAGCTGAAGCAAGTGGGCAAGCGTTGTCCCAAGCTTTCATTCCGTAGTTTCGGCCCTTTTCCAATCATTCAGAAGTTAAGTGATGTCTCTTTGAAGTTAAAGTTGCCAAAAAGTTGGACTATGCACAATGTCTTTCATGTTTCTTGGTTGAAGCAATATGTAGGTCCAGCATTGCAGGATGTATCAGAAGAACAACAACCACGTATGATCGACGAGGCAGAAGTCGGATAAATTCTCCTCCAGAGATGGAAGCATGGTTCTGGTCAAAGAATCAGACAGTTCTATACAAAGTTCAAGGACCGAGGAACCCATGAAGTGGTATGGCTAGAGGAAGAGTTCTTTCAAGAGTACCCCCAGTTATTGGTGGACTATGTGGAAGCCTTGCACCTGCCACCAAGTCAAGCAGGAGGGAATGTCATGTGCACCCACACTGGGGTACACAATGACACAGTGGCTTCATCATTAGTGCAACATTTGTACAAAAATAGTACCTTTTAGGAACATTTGTCGTATGTCGTGACCCCATTGTGAGCCCTCAATCCAGGGACAATCAGGCACGAGCTACGTGGGTCAGTCTCTGAGCCATAGATATCAGTCTAGAGTCAGTCCTCTTAACCCATTTGGAGAACCCCATCAGATAGGTGCATGTAGCAGTCAGCCTGAGCATTAGGTTTGCATCAGAAGCATCATTAGCATATAGGCAATTCATGGGCATGAACACAAAGGGTATTGCAGCCCTGCATTGAGCCATGGGTAGCCCATGCCTCATGGGCACTCTTGATCAGCCTTTGCAACAGCCTAACATGGCTGTAAGGCACGGTCAGCAGCCCCTGGTGGGCACAAAGGACTGGCCGACAGCATCATTGGGGCAGCAAAAGTAAGCGCAGAATTAAATGCTGTAAGCGCTGCAGCAGAAAATGCTTATTTTGGCATTTTTGTCCAATTGGAATGGCTGATGACTATTGTAGCTGGCCGACCAGCAGTCCAAGGCCTATAAAAGCATGCACCCAGTTCACAGCCATAAATCAATCATCAAAAATCAAGTCATCAAGCAGAATTTCAAGCATCAAGTCAGCATACAGTTTTTCTTCCTCTCCAGGCAATCATTGAAGGTTCTCTTCAGCATTCAGCCAGCATATGTGTAGTCCTACAGCTATCCTGGACTTGCCTAAGTGGCCCAAAAGAGTCTTCTATAGTGCCCTTGGATTGGTGGATTCTCAGCCAACGTCGGTCTTACTCGTCCTTGCGTCGGGCACCCTCTCTCACTCTCTCACGGACAGAGATTACCAGACTCATCCGTCAGGATTTAGTTCAGCTGGACATTAGGAGGACATGGATACAGCCGACCGAGGAGCTGGGCACGAAGATGGCTTTCTACAGAGAGCATTTTCTTCAGCTCACAGCAGATGGTTTTGTGATCAGACCTAGTTACATGGATGTACACTTGTCTCATGCAGTACGATGTGCTATTGGTCAGATTCGCACATCCTCACACCAGCTCGAGATTGAGATTGGCCGATATAGAGGTATACCAGCTGAGGCCATGATATGTCGAGTATGCCATGGGGAGCCAGAGACAGAGCTGCATTATATATGCCATTGTACTACATACTATGAGATACGTAGTCGTTTCCACTGTTTATTCAGAGAGGGTTTTGGACGACTTTCAAGAGTCATGGGGTACCAGGGACAGAGGTGTTTGGGATTGTTCTTGCTTGAGCTGCGGAGATATAGAGATAGCCTGCTTAGGCGCACAGAGAGCCAGACTCAGAGGCACATTACAGACTTCTTTAGTCCAGCCATCACGGCGCCAGATGGACCACAGCAGTAGCAAGACATGGATACCGCCCACACCAGCGGTACACTGATTGATCGAGCGATTGAGCTTGGGTGGTCCAGACGCCCACGACTATGGAGGAGGGCATCCCAGCATAGACGGAGGTTGCAGCGGCGGATTCGGATTATTCTTGCGAGACATGCGGGACACCCAGTCAGGGTGCTGACCACAGAGGATATTGAGGGGATCTGCCACTGTCCGATGCGGCACATATTATGAGATGGAGGCACCTCCATAGTGTACCCTGTTGGAGATAAGTGCACACTAGGTGTACTTCTTCTAGTCTTGAGTCTAGTGCCATGTGGCACCTCTACTTTTATCCCATAAGTGAGTCTACTCAATCTTGTACTTCTCACCTATAAATTGTAGGTGTCACATCAATAATCAATCAATCTTGTGTCTTGTCTACACTCATCTCAAGGTATGTCTAAGCTTTGTGTTTCATTTCTAGTTTTGCTCTCATTTTCATATTTCCTACATGGTACCTTGAGGAGGGATTATCAATCAAGGTCCATCTCTCTGTCTATCTACAATCAGTCAGTCTCTTTGTCTATGTGTCTATCCTGTGTGTCTATCCTGTCACATGTCTTTGACACTCTGTCTATCAGTCTATATGCCTCTCTTTTGTGGATTAGCTACCCACATTCTCTTGGCATTTTGTCTATGTCCCCATTTATCTTCTATTTGTCAGTCTCTCTCATGTCTATCTGGCATTCTCTCTCTCTGTGGGACTACTCTACTGGCTGATTGTCTCTCTCTCTCTCTGTCTATGATCCACTCTTGTCCCTACCCTTGTGACCCATATGAGGATATCACTTGAGGAGGGGTGTCTCAGGATCTTTGTCTGTCATGTCTTCTGTCTTGTCTCTCAGTCTATAGGTCTTTATGTCTGTCTTCTAGTCTTGTCCATCTTGTCTTCTAGCTTGTCTCTCAATCCTTGTCTAGTCTCTCTGTCTTGGTCTTATCTTTTGTCATGTCATAGTCTTGTCTTTTTGTCTTCCTCCTAGTGTCCACTTAAGGAGGGTGTTGGAGATAAGTGCACACTAGGTGTACTTCTGCTAGTCTTGAGTCTAGTGCCATGTGGCACCTCTACTTTTATCCCATAAGTGAGTCTACTCAATCTTGTACTTCTCACCTATAAATTGTAGGTGTCACATCAATAATCAATCAATCTTGTGTCTTGTCTACACTCATCTCAAGGTATGTCTAAGCTTTGTGTTTCATTTCTAGTTTTGCTCTCATTTTCATATTTCCTACATACCCCCCGTCCCACATGATATTGTATCCCCTCACTGTACTCCACTCACCTCCATAGCGTACCCCCCCCCCCCCCCCCCCCCCCCACTATATTCACACCCTATAAGGGTTTCTGTTTACCTTCCAGTTCCAGTTTCATTTTCTAGGTGCCAGTAGTATCATCTTTATTTTTCATTTTCTGGTTTTTTATCCAGACATTGTATCAGATCCACCATGATGTAGCTTTTTGGTCTCATAGGTCATTATGGCCTTTTGAAGACGTTAATATAACATTTCATTTCATTTCATTTCTCTCTACTCAATGAATGGATGCTAAAGATCTCACCAAAGTAAAGGTTTAAAGAAGTGTTGTTGTGTGTTAACACGATCAACCTTAGTGCATGTAACAGTTCTGATGGATATTGGCATGCGCACATATATTTTGTAGAGATCCATCTTCAAACCAGATTTTGCTGATATTGAAATCGGTAGGTTTCTCAGATAGATTTATTCACCCGAGAAGATACAGTTGTATGAGGAAAGAGATTGCTAGCAACCTTAGAAAATCTTTCGAAAGACTTGCAAGCGGAGAAGTGATCGATTGTAAGGCGTATATAGTGTATGTTCTAGTTGTATGGGACGCTAGGATGTATCACATGTGCAGGTTTACAAGGTTCCGTTGAGGCAGATGTTTTAGTTTATTATGGGATAGTTATCCAGAACTCAAGATTGATGGATGAGCCTTTGATAAGGCAAATATCTAGTTCATTAGCCACACCTTTGACTTGGCAGATATACTGTTTATGGGCCATGCCTCTCACGAGGCAGACGTCCAAGTTATCAACTTTAATGGTTATTATATAGAGCTGTGTAGCAAGGCATTGACTAGTGGGATTATACTAGTTCGACGTTGGCAGATTTCACTTGCATCTTGATTACCTTGACACAAGAGGTTGAGTTGGGACTTGAAGTTTCTCAATACTTCAAGCAGTCAGAGACTGAATAGGTTCCTAGCGCCTTCAATACCGGTGCGTGCACCTCGCATGTATCCGTTGGTGGTGCACTCAAGAGATCCATTGCTGCAATGGTCCACCAGAATGCTCCAGCCATGACGGTCCAGTCAAGACTGTCCAACCAGGAATGGTCCACTGTGGGCACCCTTAGTGGTTACAGATATATAGCCCCCACTTTGTCTTTTTGGGAAGCAGAGCATCACCTCCCATCGTCCCATTTGGTTGGATCCCTTCTACACGCTTGGGATGGCATGAGGAGGTTTCTTGGTTTACATATCTCAGCCGTCAGCTGATGAGGCTAAGAGACAGCCCATAATGTGGAATGACTTGATCTTGGATGAGTATGGTAGAACTCTTGGGGCATCTGCAGATATTCAGTGGGCTGGCTTGGAGACTCTCTTCCCCATAGTGCTGGATTGGAAGAGGCTTTAAAAGCCTCATGGAGGATCAGAGAGTGGTGCTTACGCAGCATCTGAATGGCACTAGTCAGAGGATTGTGGAGATTGATGCTGCCATACCCAACCACTAGATCACAGTGACCTTCTTGGAAGGGCTTCATCACTCATGGTTCAGAGTCTTCTCAGCGACAGGTGTACCTCTACAGGTTATGGGCCTCCCCATGCTAGGGGAGGATGAAGCACCGATCTTTTCTCTCTGTATACAAGATGGATGGTATTTGGAGAGAGGTGACAGCAAGATATCACCCAAAGGCCGGTGGTGAATACTGTGAGTTGTTGTTGACAGAGCAAGGAAGCACTTTTATATTGATCCCCCCCTAGGGATGATCACAGATGATGCTTGGAGCCTTCAGTCGTATGGCAGACATCGCCCTATCAGGTATTTGCGTTGAGACCCTGGTGCATGAGAGTGTAGGGATGCTACCAACCCGATGAAAAGCATGCCTTTCTTTAGTTATACTATGCGAAACGCCACATTCAGAGAGTCCCTACTCTTAGACCTCATTGCGAGGCTTATGGTATCACACCTGTCATTCAAAGGACTTTTCAGCGGAGGTTGTGGCACTCTTACAGGAGGACATATCTCCTCCTTTATTTGTCTCTCTACTTGGTGGTCTCGCCACCAACCAATGGAGATCAGTCTCGTTGGTGTCAACCCAGCATGCCCGAGATGTGCAGGAGCTTCAAAGACAATCAAAGCAAGGAAGTCCAAAGGATTTGGACTGCGACAGTACATCTCCTTTTGGAAGGATAAGGATGGATGCTTACATTCCTTTTTTGGTTGACACAGTCAAGCCCACAGCTCAGGAATGAGGGGAACGACAGGGATCTCGTTCATTATGATCACTCAGGACGTTGCTCGGTGGTGCCGTCTTCAGTGTGAAGCTACGTCTCACCTACACAGAGGTTGGACACTGCATGGGAGGTTATTGCTAGCATTGCAGCCTGGAACAATTGGAAGGCTAGATGCACTAAGGCCATTGAGGGCACTTTGGTTTATGATACATGGTGCATTTGCAGGATTTGGAGTGGTATCTACCACACCCTCATGGGCACTCGGGCCAGAATCCAGGGACTTTCGAGGCTGCGGAGAGAAAACGAGGCTAGTTTATGAGAGAGTGGAATCATGGCAGCATCTTTTTTGCTACCACTCATATGAGACCCTGTTGGCAGCACAAGGCACCTGATTGGTTGAGATGTCCCCCTTGTTTGGTTTGAAATCTCCCTTTACGACACAATTATGATATATCCATAACATACGATGCATATATTCCACATTGGAGAGATGGGTGAAGGCCCACGCAGGCCGCGGGGGGGGGGGGGGGGGGGGGGGGGGGGGGTGGGAAGCTAGGGAAACTACCATGGCTAGCCATACGTGCCTTTATGCAATTAGCTGCCCACTGTGACACTGAGTGTTGGTATGCACCGACCACACATTGGATGAGATCTTAAGGACTTTGCATAGGTTGCATGTAGAGACAGGCCGAGAGGTTAATCTCACAAGGGAGGGTAGGAAACTGCATGGTATGTACTAAACAAGAGCTGGAGACAAAGGAACATGCTTTGCTCCATTGTTCAGCATTCTATGAGATTTGAGGTGCCATCACTGTCCATTCAAGGGATGCAGTCCTCTGCCGAGAGTAATCTAGTATGAAAACCAAACATGTGTGGCTCTCTACGTCATGAGGTTTGTAGGCATAGGGAATGACTCTTGAAAAAGCCCAGTTGCAAGTGAAAAGACAGAAACCAAATATTTCTTACATAGATTGAGGGAGCCAGATGACACCGCCCACAGGATTGCCCAGTCAGAGTTGGAATTGAGGCCCACTCACACGCAATTATCTCACAGACCCATTATTCATGAAGCCACATCTATAAGACATAAATGTTGCAAAATTTACAGTTTCTCCTAATTTTGGAGAAAAAATCGGAATGATCCTGCTTTTCAAAAGGTTAAAGAACAAACTCTCTTGCTTATTGCTTCCTAGCCATCTTTGATTTTGATTCCTTAACAAAGTTTGTAAACCAGATGGCTGGCTGTGTGTTAGCATGGGACGAATATCAACAAAGTAAACATGTGGTTACAATGATCTATTTATAAACTCAAGAAGTCTGTTTTGAGAAATGAAAAGCAATCAGGGGAAAGGCACACCTGTTCCAGCTCACCTCGAATTATCATTTCGAACTGTTTTCGCATTGCCAAATGCTTCAAGAAGAGGATTCGACTAATGACACGTACCAACAAGAAAATGGGCATCGCTTAGTTAAGTGTGCTTAGGTCCAAAAAAAAATATATATATATATTATATATATATATATATATATATATAATATATATATATATATATATATATATATATATATATATATATATATATATATATATATATATATATATATATATAAAAACATGCCCTCCCTCCCTAAATTTGAGTTTTTGCACCCCTAAAAGGAGCTCACAGCTGACCTCCAAAACTTGTTGCTCAACAGTTCTTCCATCTGAAGCAGCTCTACCACCAACATAAGCTAAATATTGCATAAATAAGTTTTGTAGTCTCTGTCTTTCCTGCCCCACTTTCACCACTTACAAGAATCGCCTGGTTTTGACCCTCATTGATCATGGCTCTGCAAATTCAAAATGTGTTAACACGTGTGTTCAAGCACCAAAAAAAGAAATAGCAGTTAGGAAAACGACCATTATATAATACCTATAAGAAGAATCAGCAATGGCAAAAACATGAGGATTCAACTC
This sequence comes from Cibotium barometz, assembly GCF_041138505.1. Taxonomy (NCBI): domain Eukaryota; kingdom Viridiplantae; phylum Streptophyta; class Polypodiopsida; order Cyatheales; family Cibotiaceae; genus Cibotium; species Cibotium barometz. Next base: position 68,575,725 of record NC_141046.1, read on the forward strand.
TCCAAGTGTAGCTCCCTTGTATTGCTCCATCATATGTGAATCATATATATGGGGTAACTTTGTAAACGGGTTCACTGCAATCAGAATATTTCCTGTGTACGTCTACACAAGATGAAAAAGCATCAGGAGACGGATTCTGAGAAAAATCAATTTTCACATTAATTGAAGTGGTACATCCAGGAGCACCATTTGCATGCTCTGTTTATTCTTTTATTTTTGTAGTTGTGGGTTATATGTTACATATCTCATGTTTTGTGTTCAATTCATCCCCCCTTATGGGCAAAGTGGCCAATTAGGCAAGCGCTCACTGACTCTCTTTTTTCAAAGAAAAGATCCTCTATTAGTAGAGACAGAACAAATACTCAAGGCAGAATATCACCCTCTATGGAGGTGATATATGCAAATAGAAAAAGAGACAGCCTCCATCCATGGCTGACCGCTCTCAGAGGAGGCTACATCTGCGGGTTTTGGGGGGGAAGGGGTAGCACCACACTAGGGTTTGTAATGTGAGTGACGCTACCGTTCCCTCTTGTCAGGAAGGGACCTTGGCTCCAAAATGTGAAACAAGGCTGCCCACGCTACTGTAGCCTGTCAGATTGCCCAGCTCGTTGTCCAGGTGCCGGGCGTCCACCTGACATTGCCAGTCGTCCACTTGACAAGTGCCAGCCATCCAGCTGTCATGACAAGTGACAAGTGGCACGCCAAGATGGACGGTTGACAAGTGCCACCCATCCAGCTGTCATGACAGGTGACAAGTGGCATTCCAAGCTCGTGATTCATTGATGAAAGTACCCACCTACAACCAGCCTCTTCGTTGGCCACATGCACTCCATGGCATTTACCAGGTCCATCTCTTACCTTGGAGGGCTGCCACTTGCACACCATCATCGAGGGCTGGCATGTTCCTAACATTGACAATCAGTGGCACATTGCATAGGCACGTCCCTAATATTCGCAATCAGTGGCAGGTTGCAATGGCATGTCTCTAATATTGGTAGGTTGCACAAGGAATCCCGCTCCACTTTCGATTGGCGGGCACGTCATGGCACAAACGGTGCACCTACCCAAACATGCACCTACTTGCACAGTGGTTGACCCACTTGTATAAATGCGCAACCTTGGGACTGCCAGGAGAATGAATGAATCGACCGATCAATCTATCAATCAATCAGTTTACTGAATGAATGCAATTGTTCTTGTTCATTTGCTTGTCTCTTTCCTTCAAGTGCGTTCTACTGAAGTGTCGTCTTGCCAGCTACCAGTCACTTGGCAGGCCCTTACACTCCTATGTACCACTACCAATTTCAACACCCACCTATGTCAAAATACGCAGCAGAGATGATAACCAAATCTGAGACCACAAGAGCAAGTAGAGTGCAGAAAATAGACAGCACAAGAGAAGGAGAGAGATGCGTGTAACTCTGCTCTATATACACAAGATCCGAAGTGATACAAGATAATATGACAAGGGGCTGTGGGGGTCCATTATATATGGAACCCAGGCAGCAGTAGGGCCTGCTCAGAGGCAGCCGACAGGTACAACATCTCCACGACCTGCCACATAGACCAGTCGGCCAGCTCTGTATTGCAGTCGGGTACAGTCGGCCAGAAGATGTATGCGCCTGCCAGCTCAGGACTACCACCCCAAGCCACAGAAAAATGGAAAAATTGGGGAAAAATACGGGGAGTGAGGAAAATCAGAAAACACCTACAAAGGGCGGGCACAGCCACACCCACAACAGAGGCCTTGGTGTCTGGTAAAGGACAGGAGATGACTTCTAACACCCCCTCTCAGCTCTTGGCTGTGAAACCAATCCTAGGGAGCTGGAGTGCCGCCTGAGCATAGCCTGAGGTAGAGACTTCCTAAAGAGGTCCGCCGCATTGTCCTCCGTCAAACAATAAAGTAGCAAAGATGTCACTAGCCAAGATCTTCTCACGTACAAAGTGATACTGTATCTCTATGTGCTTGGTCCGGGCATGGAAGAGCGGGTTCCGAGCAATAGCTATACAACTCTGGTTATCACACTGGATGACTGTGGGCTCCTTCTCTGGAAACCCAATCTCGCCGAGCAACCTCCGCAGCCAAACCTCACAAGCAGCTCGGTACTTCTGCCTCTATCGAAGATAGGGCAATAGTTGGCTGCCTCTTACTGCTCCAAGAAAACTGCTCCTGAGCCGAGGGTAAAACTATAACCTAAAGTAGATCTCCTCGTGTTTGAATCTCCTCCCCAATCTGAGTCACTCCAACCTTGGAGTCTGACTCCATCCCCTCCTGTGTAGAAGAGTCCTAGATCCTTCGTACTCTGCAGATACCGCAGGATCCTCAATCCTGCGTCCCAACCAGCTTCTCCGTGGGGCTGTTGAGCTCAAAGTCCAATCTGGTGTTCAGCAACCAGATCAATGAACCAACCAACTTCCGATACTGCGAGGCATCACTGGCTCACAAGGATCATTAACAGTTAACTTTGTATTTGGGTCCATCGGCGAAGTAATAGGCTTGCAGTTCTCCATCCCAAAGGCCTCAAGCAACTCATGAACATACCGCTGCTAAGAGATGTAAAACCCCCTCTGGGTCTGCCAGATCTCCAATCCCAAAAAGAAGCGGAGTAAGCCTAGGTCGGTCATCTCAAACTCCTTTGACAAGCAGCCTTCGTCACACCAATGTGCTCCACATGACCACCGGTGAGTGTCACCAGCCTGGGACATTTCCCAGTATGAAAGGGGTCTGGTGGACTCCAAGATGTCTAAATATTTGGAAAGTACAAGCTTTGGGAATGGGGGATTATCCTAGAATACAAAGGACCACACTCCTAAAATTTAGGAGAGTTGCTATTTTTGGCCCGACTCCGATGGAAATTTTGTTCGCGTCATTACATCTGGAATTGAGTAAATACCAAGAGTTGGCAAAGTGCCTAGGACAGAATGTCTACCAGTTGGGATATTTTTAGAGATAAAGTTTATGGAAGGACCCATCTCTTAGATGGGACATGTGGCAAGAAAGTGGACCAAAGTGAGACAAGTGGCCTGACACTTGTTAGAAAGTGGATCAAAGTGAGACAAGTGGCCTCACACTTGTCACTTCAGCTATTGTGTGGCTCTCCACTTGTCATTGTAGCCTTCTCTTGCCATTTTAGCTCATGGGAGGCCCAAATCTATAAATTGGAGCCCTCTCTCTTCATTAATCTCTAGAGGCTCTCTTGCTGCACACTAGCCTCTACCACCGTTGAAGGCTTCCCTAATGATGGCTACTCTCTTTCTCTCTCTCTCTTGAAGGCTGCCCATGAAGAATACCGGCTGTTGGGGACTGTTTTGGAGGCTTCCATCGCGAAGAAATACTGAAGGCAAGGGTATTTAATCATTTATTATGATTTCTAGCCATTGTACTTGTTGTACCAGCCTTTGAACCTGCTGTACCAGTCCTTGTACTTGTTGTACTTGCTATACCACCCATTGTACCGGCTGTACCAGCTTCTGTACTTGCTGTACCAGCCACTGTACCTGCTGTACTAATCATTGTACATGCTGTACCAGCATTTGTACTTGATGTACCTACTCTACCAGCCACCGTACCGGCTGTACCAGCCACTGTACCGACTGTACCAGCCATTGTACCTACTGTACCGGCAGAATGGAGAGTTGTACTTGCTATACTAGCTCTATTGCATGAAGAACCGTGTTTTTGGGGAAGAATCAGTACCCACACGGAGTATATGGATTATATTATTGGCTCGGCATTTCTACGGCCTATGTTCTGGCTTGGTTGCCTCGTGTTGGGCTGTGTTATGGCATTTGTATATGGGTAATCCGGCATCTCCCATGGGGAGAGTAAGGCCCTCAAAGCTTGTACATGATATTATTCTCCTTGGGTAATAAAATACTCCAAGGGGGGGGGTCGGCCCCATTCCGGCCTCTATGCGGTGTCACACATGCAAGCTCCATTTTCAGCATTTGTGGATATTTTGTCCAGCTTTTATGTTTTATTGAAAAGTGATAATGGATATGTGTTAAGGTTGAGGCCATGTTTAAATGTTTTAATATGCATTGATGGTATCAACAAGTGTGTCAAAGGCCCTAGTTCCCCGGGCACCCGCGGCGAAGCCTGTTTAAGACCATACAAGGCCTACGTAACCTGTAAACCATCCTTCTGATCTTGGAACAACAAAGCCTGGAGGCTGCTCAACATACACCTCCTCCTGCAGGTCACCATTAAGGAACGCAGATTTTACATCCATTTGATACACAGGCCACCTCTAAGAAGAAGCAAGGGCAAGAACGGTCCGAATCGTGGCCATCCTTGCTGTCCAGTGCAAAAGGTATCCTCGTAGTCGATGCCAGGCCGCTGAGCATAACTTTTAGCCACAAGTCTGGCTTTGTGTTTGTCCACCGACCCATCTGACGAATATTTGGTCTTAAAGACCCATTTGACACCAATGACTGACCGTTTCGACGGCCTCAGTACCAACACCCATTGGTTGTTCTTCTCGATGGCATCAAGTTCCACCTGCATGGCTTTCCTCCAAGTATCTTGTGAAAGGGCTTCCTTAACGGAAGTGGGCTCCTTGTCCCACATGATACGAGACATCAAAGCATAGTTTACCTGAAGAAGCTCCGCTGTATTGCTTTTGTCGCGGACTCTGTACGATCTTCGAGGGGCCGTCTCTGTGGTCCATTCGGAGGGTATCTCCGTGACACTGACTCCCGAAGGGTGTCAATCAACCACCTCGGTACTCGAACAAATCGTGGAGCCTCCTGCTACTACGAAGGCTCTACTCCAGCTGCGGGCTCAACCTCCTATACTGACTGTGGTTGACCAACTGGAACAATGGACTGGGAAAAAATCATTCAGACTCCTCTGGATCTCCAAGAAGTGGCGGCTCCTCAACAGTGGATATTGGAACATGCTCATCCAAAAACACGGAAGTGGGAGAACATCAAGTTTCCTGCCAAAGTATGCCTCAAACGGAGTCATATTAGGTACTGAAGTTGTTGGAGACCGGTTGAGGGTATGGACAACCGTTGCCACAGCCTCTCCCCAAAGTGGACGAGGAAGATCACGATGCTCCAGCATGGTCCTCGCCATCTCCACCACAGTCCTGTTTTTTGCATTCTACAACTCCATTCTCTGAAGGCGATCCTGTATTGGCCAGCTCCCTCTTGATGCCATGATCTGACAAAATCTGACGAAAGCATTCGAAGAGAATTCACCCCCTTTGTCAGCCCTGAGAGTCTGTACCTGCAATCCAGGACTCTTTCTCCACCATCACGTGCCAATCCTTGAACCGTGCAAAAGCTTGGTCCTTCTATGAAAGAAAGTAGACCCACGTGAATCTGGTACAGTCATCAACAAGCACATGAAATAGAGAGATCCTCCCAATGATGGTGTCTGCTGAGGTCCACACAAGTCAATGTGAATCAAATCCAATGATTTTTGAAGCCCGCCTGGAAGCCTGCTTCGAAAAGGATTCCCTATGCTGCTTACCACATATGCAAGAACTGCAACGTCCTTGCCTGCTACTACCAACATCTGGCAAGCCAACCACCATCTGGTCCCGGAAAGCTCCGCCGCAGTGCATCCACATTTAAGTGGCCAAATCAAAAGTGCCACAGATCTCCAACCTGAGAACCTGCCAATGAGGAGAGTGCAGAGAGCTTGTAGATACGATTCTCCACACTGCCTTGCCAAACAACCTGGCTAGTCTCACGGTCCCCCTAGAGCAACTGAATGCTCCTCAAATTCCACCCAAAAGCCAGTCTTGCATACTTCATGCACTGATAGAAGATGAAAACCAAGAGCAGGGACGTAAAGAACATGGGAGGAATGAGTTCTTTGGTGCTCGCTGAAGCTTTCGCCCCCCTGCTCGAGTGCCGCCTGCTCGCACCCCCCCTCCCCGCCCTCGTGACTGCCTCTCCCCGCCCTGCTCGCCACCCCCCCGCCTCGCGCCCCTATGCGTCTCGCGCCCCCCCGCCCTCCCTTTCGCGCCCGTCGCACCTGCCCGCCTGCCCCGTCTCCTTTCGCGTCCCCCGCTCCCCCCCCTCCTCCGCATCCCACCCCCCCCTGCCTGCCCCCCGCCCTCCCCCCCTTTCGCGCTTTCCCCGCCCCCCCTTTCATTCCCCGCTGCCCCCCCCCTTTTTTTTCTCCGCCTCTGCCTTCTGCCCCTCCCCCTCTGTTATTTCCGCCCCCTCTGTCTTCCGCCCCTTCCCCTCTGTCTTCCACCCTCCCCCTTTGTCTTCCGCCCTTCCCTCTTCCCCTCCCCGCTCTGCCTTTTTTGTGCAGCTTGGTTCTTGCAGGACCCTCCATTTTTCGCTTCGCCCTCGACTCAGCTTTAGACTCTGATGGAGGTTCCTCCCGCCCCACCTCAGAGGGACTCTTCGCAGCCCCCTCGCCCGCCCCTGAGGATACCCCCATCAGGCTTTCTCTTTCGCCAGAAGAGGAAGCGAGCCTCGCCGCAGAGGTGGAACGCCTCCAGGCACATTTCCACCATTTGCCGTATAGTTGGCACTCGCCCCAGCAAAGGGGAGATCCGGGATCTTCTCCAGGCCCGCCTTCTTGCAGATGTGGGCAAGATCCTAGATGTTCAGTTACTGGGCCGCGGACACTACCAGATTGAGTTCGAGACAGCCCAGAGCGTGGCCCAGGTCCTAGCCATGAGTCCCCTTGACATCAGGGGTGCTCGGGCCTTCTCAGACCTTGGCAGCATGGTTTCGACCCAGCAATGGCCGCCTATTCCATGTCACAGTTTGCTTTCCTGGACTCCGCCGCGGGTACCTTCCGCTCCTTTCTAGGATAGGATCATTGGTGGGCTCGGTGCTTGAGACTGGCCCCACAGCAGCTTCAGTGGTGGCTAGAGCAACTGGCTGCCTTCGGTCAGAGTTTTGGTTCCTAACATCTCCCTTCCGAAGGTCATTCAGTTACCTAGGATGGGGGGGGGGGGGGGGTGGGATCGATCAGAGAGTGGAGTTTTCGGGGCTCCCAAACCAATGTTTTATATGCAGGCAAGTCGGCCACCTGGCCAAGGCTTGCCCTCGCAGGAGATCCCGACCTTCACCGCAGCAACAGACCCCCGATGGCCTGCCCACAGATGCGGCTCGGCAAGCAGCCTCCAGGACACCTACTCAGCCCACAGAGACCTCGGATTGGCACCCTGGACAGGGGCGCCGTAGAGGGAGACAGCCACAGCAGCATGCCCAGAGACCGACGCAGCAGCAGTCACAGCCTCAGCATCACTGGGTTCCAGTGAGGAAAAGCTTTGCTCCCCTCCAGGAGGAGACCCCAGCGCAGTCTGAGGATCAGGAGATGCCAGCACCCCCCCCCCCTTCGCCCCCACCCCCCCTCCCCCGTCCCCCCCTCCCGCATCGCTTCCACCTTCGCCTCCTCCCGTTCCCGCTCCCGCTTTTTCAGCGGCTCCTTCCCCACCCCCTTCTCCCCCCCCTCCTCCCCCTCCGCTCGCCTCAGCTCCCCGGGAGGCACTGGCAGTACCCTGGCGCTCACCTGCAGTCCGGCGGGCACTGAGCACCGACCTTGCTCGAGAACCGCAGAGGAAACCTACCATGCCGATTCGTGCTTCACAGATATCCTCTATCCGCAGTCGGCTGAGTAGTCTCGACACTAGACATCGCTCGGAGGCTTTCGACTACTTCACACGCCTTTTGGAGCGGAGGGCCCCCATGAGCCAGCACCCATCAGAGTTCATGTGGTGATACCTCCGGCCCGAGGGGAGGAGGCACTTGATTTAGCGGTGCCCTTCTCCTTCCCTCTCTGCAGCACTAGCGACCGGGAGTGGACTCTGGATCTTGCTCTTAGTATTTTGAAGACTCAAGCAGTTGAGTTTTCTCACCATGTGAGCGATCTGGAGATGACAGACGTGATAGGCCGACTCTGGGAGTTGGCACATTTCTTTGATACCGGGAGTGCGGATGCCTCCGAGATTCGACATTTGGTGGTTCGCATAGTGGCAGACCTAGCACGAGACCCTGGCTATGTATGCATACATGAGGTTTCTCTCTCTGAGCGGGAGGCAGTCGCTATGGGACAGCCACTGGCATCTGGTCCGAGACTCTTGCAACACACCGGGTGGGCAGATTCGTAGCCGCTCCGATGGGGATTACTCTCCATCCAAGCCGCTTGCGAAGGCCCGCCGTATGGCTGAGGCAACCTCCACCTCAACAGGTCATCCATGAGGATCATCTCATGGAATGTACAGGGCCTTGGCGGCGCACACTATGTACGTTATCGTGGTTGCTTGAGGCAGGAGCTTCAAAGATGCCCGGTTGGGGGCAGTATTGATATTTTGATGATGCAGGAGCACCATTTGAGTGAGAGCAGGATTCGGAGATATGGTTCGGTGATGCCTGGTAGATGGGACACATTTTGGTCTGCAAGTTTTGGCCCCTTGGGTAGGCAGGGAGGAGTATGTATGGTCATTGCGGATGTATGGCGGCAGGCCATTGTGGATCGCGGGGTCATTGTGCCTGGTAGAGCACAGTATGTTATTCTGAGGATGCACGATGAGCACTTTGGTGTGCTCAATGTCTATGCGCCCAACCATGCTAGTGCCAGAGCAAAGTTCTGGACCCTTGTTACAGATGCATTGCCCGAGGCCGCACATTGGTGTGTCGGGGGAGACTTCAACATGCTTGAGGACCCGGCCGATAGGGTGGGAGGCAGTCATGTTACAGTGCACGGCACGGAGCTTGCAGCTTGGGAGCGATTTTGTATGACACTGCGGATCACTGATGCATGGCAGCATGAGGCTTTCTCCCGTTCTCAGGACAGTCTTAGTTTTTCTCGGTCGGATCGCCGGCAGGGAGGGACTAATCTATCACGGATTGATGCTTCTATGTGGGTGACAGGTTCGGGGAGCGTGGTGGCTCCGTTGGCATTCTCGCTGGCACCTCTTTTTCAGACCATGCGCCAGTTATTTTGACACTTGAGGAGAGGACACGGGAGACCAGCTTGCAGTTGAGGATCCCAGAGAGGATACTTACAGATCCCAGTCTTTCTGAGGACATTGAGAGGATATGGCATGATAGCCAGAGCTCTGACCTGGATGCAGCAGGCCAGTGTGCCCAGGGACTCATCGAGCTCAGCTCTTTTTTGCACGCTACAGCCTTGACACGGCTGGGAGAGACACGAGAGCGGGAGCGTCGCTTGAGACGTGGCCTTGCTTCGCTCCAGCGTCTTCAGGAGCAGCTGCCTACATGTGAGTGGGTGGCGTCCCAGCTGAGCCAGGCACGCCAGGAGGTTAGAGAGGCAGAGGAGCAGAGACGAGTTCTACTATCATTGCCAAGCCTCTCAGTGGACGCAGCTTGGTGATAGAGTGATTGGGGAGTTTTTTGAGATCACCGGACCCCGCCATGCTCGAGCAGGAGTACGCCAGCTCAGGAGGCAGGACGAATCGTTAGCCACTGAGCCCGGAGAGATTAGAGCCATTGCCACTGAGTTCTATAGAGACCTGCTTTCAGCGGAGCCAGCCACGGAGGCACGTGATGCTTGCAGACAGACTGTGTGGGCCCATGTGCAGCAGAGGAGGGTCACAGATCGTATGCGCACAGTTTTGGGTGAGCCCCTTTCAGAGGCTGAGCTTGTTGAGGCTTTGAGGGTCCTTCCGCGTCATAGTTGCCTTGGGGAGGACGGATTAACGCCTGCCTTTTTTATGCACTATTGGGACCTTTTGGGGCCAGGCCTCCGCAGGGGCTTTCAGTATGTTTTGGACACTGGGTGATGCCACAGAGCTTTTCAGAGGGCTTGATCTTTCTTATCCCCAAGGGGGAGGGAGTGTCAGATGATATTCGACATTGGAGGCCTATTACGATCCTCAACAGACCCGGGTTTTAGATGGATTCCTGCTGGCACAGCAGTGCGGTATCTGGGATGCCAGATTGGACTTGATTTGTCACCTGAGCAGCAGATCGCCCCGCTTCTTCTGAGCATTCGGAAGAAGCTTTTATATTGGAGTACAGCTCGGCTATCCTTGGCTGGGAGGGTGGTGGTGACAAATCAGGTGCTTTTAGCGACTATGTGGTACATCACGTCTTGCTGGATCTTCTCGAGCTCTTGCATCAGCCAGGTACAGAGGTTGATCAGAACTTTCTTTGGTCTGGGCGGGATGGTCAGCCGGCCCGGGCTAAGGTTGCTTGGGCAGTTATTACTCTTCCGCTGGCCCAGGGGGGCTTGGGCATTATAGATCCAGCTGATCAGAGTAGAGCCTTGTTGGGGAAGCTTATTGTTCGGGGGCTGCTTCCAGGCGCTGAGCCTTGGAAGGAGCTTCTTTTTCAGCGGCTGCAGGCTAGAGCTCCCCCAGCAGGGGGCACTTGGGCACCAGAGATACGGTGGATCTTCATAGAGATGAGGAGGACAGGCCTCAGTAGAGGATGGGAGGACAGATTTGCCTTGAGCATCCTGCGAGCTTGGGAGCTGCTGAGACCAGGGCTTTCTCAGAGACCTCCCACTTGTGATGAGGAGCGGGCCAGACAGCCGCTCATCTGGAGCCCCGCGGTACGCACAGAGCAGGGTCATATGCTGGGTTCTCCGCCTCGTCTAGCCTGGGGACCATTGGCGGCAGGCCCAGCACGCAGTTTTGGAGATTGGCAGGCCTTTTGCAGTCTCCCGGAGGAGATCCAAGCGGAGAGGCTGAGTCACTTCAGAGGGGGGCTGATTATGAGTCACTTCAGAGGGGGGCTGATTATGAGGGATGACATTCAGGAGGCACTCACTGAGGAGTGGTTCACGCCTTTCCAGCCAGCGGCCCCACGGTGGATGGGAGCCTTTACACAGTTGGAGATCCTGATTGCTGTCAGAGCTTGCACTGAGGATGGTAGATGCCTCTACTATGAGATACAGGATGAGGGCAGACTTCAAAGACTGGAGGCGGAGTCGCCTTTGGTTGCAGAGTGCATCTTTCAGACGATACGGGTAGTGGCCGCCGCTTCTCGGAAGTGGCATATTGATCCAGACCCTGCAGATGTGGACTCTGATCGGCGCATATGGGCATATGCTGCGCACCCCTTGGCCCAGCTCCAATGGGACCCTGGCGAGTACGAGTGGCCTGATCCTTATGCGTCCCCCGAGGCCACAAAGATCACCTTTTTCCAGGACACTGTTCGGTTGGGGAGGCATATTTTGACTGTGAGGAGGATGGTCTCTCCAGCTGCATCGGAGCATTGGCGGCTACAGGGACTCTCACAGGAGTTCCTCGAGGATTTTTGGACCAGGCTCTGGGCTAGCCGACAGGCACGCAGGATCTCGACTTTCCAGTGGGTGGTTGCCCACAGGGGCTCTGCAGTTGGCACCTGGCTTGTCTACAGTGGCCTTCCGTCGGCCTGCGTCCGATGCCGCCACCCATTGGAGACACAGAGACATTGCCTATGGGACTGTCCACAGGCGCAGCAGATTTCGCTGAGGATGCTGCGCATTTTGGCCCCCCTCTCTCCAAAGGGCATGTATACGTGGGGAGCCGCTGCTTGGTCGACTTCGTCAGGGCCTGCTCTGGGATACGAGACAGAGCAGGACAGCCAGGCCATTAGATTCATTAGGGGCCAGCCTCGCCTTGTTCCTTCACCGGATTTCTCGTCCGCCGACTGGACACAGGAGAGGAATCTACGATCGGAGCTCCTCAGCAGCCTCACCATATGGTTCACCTGGAGAGCCCGTTGTTTCAGGGCCTTTGAGGGGAGACTGGAGCCACCAGCAGAGACTGTTCGGGGGATCTGGCAGGAGTTGATTCACACCCTGCGAGGACAGTATGACCGCATCCAGGGCGACTCGGATCGAGCGATCTTGCAGCTCCAGGCCTTCGACTCCACTTGGCGCAGCGGCCCCTTCTATACTCTACACACGGGTACTCCCCGCTGGCACTACAGGCCACCTGTTTGGATTTTCCCCCCTCCTATTGTATGATATAGCCTCTCAGTTATTTGTACTTTTTTGCACCTAGGGAGAGTCTCCCTAGCTGCCTTGATTGGCTCTCTGCTCTGCCTTCTTATGAGCAGGAGAGGGGTTTTGTAGCCCAGTGGGCGTTTTTTTTATAACTAATGAAAGGAACTTTTCTCGGAAAAAAAAAAAAAGAACACGGGAGGAATGTTACCCCCCTTGCCGTCAGGAATAATCTCCATCCGGCCCTCACTGTGTATCGGAATGGTGGAGTTGTCGCCAATGAAGATGCGACCTGACTGCCGTTTTAGATCCAAAAAGAAGTCTCGGGAAGGAGTCATGTGCCTGGAAGCACCACTGTCAAGAATCCACTCCCGGGTATTCCTTTGCGGTGAAGCCAACTGCCTCCCCGCTCGAAGACGATGAAGCATCTGAGTCCATCATCTCTAAGTGCACAAATGCTGGAGTCTTTGCAGCTGAGGCTGAAGAATCAGCACTCTTCCCAGTCCACTTAGGACACTTCCGCCAATAGTGGCCTTTCTCGCCACAATCATTGCAGGACCTCTCGGCCTTCAGTTTCTCTCGATCTCTGTCAGGCTTCTTCTCAGAAGACTTCTCCGGTGAAGCGTTCCCTTTGCCTTTGTTATTATTCCGACCTTTCGACCGTTGGCCAGTTAAGGCATCCGAACCTCCGCTGTGAGGAGGGTTCGTGAATCGTTCTTCCTGGTCCAAGACCATGGGCACAAGCTCCTCCCATGTTATGGTGCTGAGCCTACCACTAGTAATCAAAGAGGAGTAGAAATCGGATACTGAGAAGGCAAGTGGGACAGCAAAGTAATGGCCATAGCTTCTGATGATATCTCCTTCCCAGCCTGGAGGACTTCCTGCTGAAGGGCCTGCAGCTTGTTAATATGATCCCGCATCGTTGACGACTTTGCAGGGTTCATAACCCGCATCTGTACTTTGAAGGAAATCCTCTTCATGGGCGATACCCTGTTATAAAGAGAAGCCAAGTGCTGCCATATGCCTCATGCCAGCGTCATGTGCTTTCACTGGACTCCGCGGAGAGCGCCTCACTGGTGTTCCGAGACCACGCATAAACAGGCGCTCTTGTACTAACGCCTGGCTCTCCCGATCTCAGCACCTTTGGACCGAGGTTCTCCAATAGAGCTTGGACTACCCGGCACCGAACGGTTGTTGGCCATATAGGGAGTCGGGAATCCCTTATCAGATTTAACACAAAATACTTTACTTAAATCTGAAATTCACTTACTTGTGGATGGCAGATAGAGGACCAATACCCGTGGTATTTGTGTAGAAGATGTAGCCACCCAGGAGACGTGAAGTCCTCTTGTAGTCGCCAGTGGAGAAGACGTGCAACCTCTTTCAAAGATGGAAATAGAGAGGCAGCCTTAGGAGAAATAACACCTTGTTGAAGAAGCAGCCACCTTGTTGGGGTGGCACAGCCCCTCGTAGAGAACTTAGTGCAGCCACCAAGATAAGTACAACCGCAAAGACCACAGCCACCTGCTGTGAAAGAAGGAGCACCCACTTGCAAGGGAGGAGTTGCCTGGCTGCAGTGTGGAGGAAATAAGGCGTGGGAGAGCTCAAGCACAGCCGCCTAGGGGTAGTGTTCTGCTGACTGGAAAACAGGCTTACAGCCACAGCCGCCTGTAAGGGCATGCGTAGCCTGGAGAGGTGCAGCCGTTAGCTAGGGGTCGCCTGCAGTCTCTGGAGGTACAGCCGCCTGTAGAAGAGCATGCGCAGCCAGCAGTAGCATAAACAGCTGCCAGCAGAAAAGCATGCGCAGCCAACAGTAGCATAAACAGCCGCCAGTAGAAGAGCATGCGCCAACTGTATGCAACAGTAGCACAGCCGCCTTTGATTTTGGCTCAACCGGCAGGCGATGAAGTGCAGGGTGATGGAGGCGCACAAAATCATCGTATCTTTCAAAGATGGTCGCCGGCTTCTTTTATTATGGTTGGAGGAGGAGTAAACAAACTGTTTTGGCTGGCCCCCCCCCACGCTTGCATGTGGGTGGCCAGTTCCAAAGAGGTGTGGTACGTGACCATGCCCACTCCCACACTCACTTAAGTGGGGCTCCCCACCTTGGCCCCTGAGTGGGTGCCCACTTTTAAGTGGGTGTGAACCTGTAACCTTATAAATCAAAAGGTTAGAAATAAAAGTATTAAACTAACATGTGCGGTATACTTACCACCTATTCACAGGCACAAAAACTCGTCAGAAGATAGAGCAGACTTCACGACTCACTGGCAGGCGTCCCCGCTCAGTAAGTAACACGTCAAGCAGGCAAACACAAAAATACAAGTCATGCAAAAACAGTTTCAAACATGCAGAACATGTGTGCATGTGCAAAAAGTAACATGGACATATCTCCCGTTCATGGAACAAGTACAAAATATCTGTCGGCACAAAACTGGCACGACGTAAAATATAAAAACCTGGTCTTCCTATGGAGTGACAGTCCCATAGGTAAGACACAGTTCCAGGCACGAGCCTCCCTATGGTGTGACAGTCCCATAGGCAAGACACGGCACGAATACTGGCTCTTCCATGGCGTGACAATCCCATGGGTCGAACACAGTCCAGGTCATACACGGGTGGCACCAGTCTGGCTCCTGTCCATACGACACCATCCTGCTAACACACGGGTGGCACCAGTCTGGCTCCCGTCCATGTCAGCAAAATACCGGTCTCTTCACATGAGACACCGGCCTGGCCTCAAGTGAACGAGACGCAAAAACTAGAGATGGACCAAATGGTCGGCCAATTGGTGACATCCCCCCGGGCTTCTAAAGAGTTGTCCTCAACTGAAAAGCCTCAAGATATGCCTGCAACAATTGTGGGTAATCAACAAAATAATCCTCATTTACCCACTTGGCATCAATAGGCAGATAATTCTTAAACTTCACAAGGTATCTCCTTGAAAGCTTTCCGGCAGGTAGCTTTCGGTCCTTGTGAAAAACAATCTGTTCTGGCTGGAGGATCTCCTCAAGCTCTTCAATCTCTGGCGGATCTTCTGTGACAGGCTCATCAGGATCTGGCCCCACATATTTTCGAAATAGACTCACATGAAAAGCATTGTGAATCTTCCAGTGACTAGGTAAAGCAAGCCTGTATGACACTTCATTGATCTTGTGAATTACCTTGAAGGGTCCATAATAGCGAGGAGAAAGCTTAGGATATGATCCTTCTCGTCCTGGCCTCTTCCGAAGCCTAGCCTTCTCAAATTTCAGCAAAACCCAATCACCTTCTTTGACTTCCATGTCCCTTCTGTGCTTGTCAGCAGCCATTTTATGCTTATCCTGAGATCTTGCAATGGCTGTCCGCACCTGACCAAAGGCAACATCCAAGTCACGAACATATTCATCAGCTGCAAAAATCTCATCCTTGGTACGAGGATGGGTGGCAATACCACTCTGCCATAGATAATCTCAAACGGAGCCTTTCCCGTGGAGGCATGGATTGTATTGTTGTTGGTAAACTCAACAAGTGGAAGATACTTCTCCCATGCACTCTTTTGATCTACCACATAACACTTCAATAAATCCAACACGGCTGAATTTGCAGCTTCACTTTGGCCATCCGTTTGGGGATGATAAGCTCATGAAAACTCAAGCTTAGTACCCATATTATCAAATAAAGCCCTCCAAAAGAGACTTGTAGTCCTAGGATCTCTATCCCCAACAATGGATTTAGGCATACCATGATGCTTGAAAATATTAGCAAGAAAAAGCTTTACCATATGATCAGCTTTAATGGTTTTCTTGACGGGCAAGAAATGAGCTTGCTTGCTAAACCTGTCCACAATGGTCCAAATAGCATCATTCCCATGCTGGGATCTAGGCAAATCCATAATAAAATCCATAGTAATACTTTCCCAAGGTTGCGAGGGAATAGGCAATGGCTGAAGCAAACCTGGAGGTTTTTGCCTGTCAAATTTCACCTTTTGGCAAGTAATACATGCACGCACATAAGCCTCAATGTCTTTACGCATGCTTGGCCAAAAGAAATATCTCTGAATCATACGTGTAGTAGGCATAATACCTCTATGACCAGCATAAGGTGGAGCGTGACATTCGTCCATGACCTTTGGACGCAAATCCTTCACCACACATAGGCAATTATCCTTCATAAGATAACCCTCTTTGATAACATAAGAGGCATGTGAATGACCAGCCATCAAATCAGTCCATATATGGCAAAAATCAGCATCCAAATGATACAAATCTCGCATAGCCGATAGGTCGCCATGAGAGGCCACTGAGACTGCAGCTACATAAGGCCTCCTGGATAATGCATCGGCCACCACATTTTTCTTTCCTGGAGTATGCACAATCTGAAAATGAAACATGGAAAGAAAATTTGCCATTCTCATCTGCTTCTCTGAAAGCTTTGTTTGAGATAGAAAGTATCTCAAGCTTTGATGATTTGTCTTGACTACAAATTCAGTCCCAAGAAAATAATGTTTCCATATCTTCAAGGCATGAATTACAGCCAAGAGCTCTTTCTCATAGATATCCATATGAAGCTCGGCATCATGCAAACGACGGCTTTCGTATGCAACTGCATGCCCTTCTTGATTTAGGACAGCTCCTATGCAATGACCACAAGCATCACATTCAACCACGAATGACTTGTGCAAGTCAGGAACAATCAAAACGAGTCCACATATGATAGCATGCTTGAGCTGCAAGAAAGCATCCTGTTTCTTTGAAGTCCATTTGAAAGCAGTTTTCTTCTTTGTGAGATCATGTAGAGGAGTGGTAATCATGGCGAAATGCCTTATGAAACGCTTGTAATACGAACATAATGTACGTTTTGCAATTCGGGCCAATTGTGAATAGTCTCTATCTTTGCAGGATCCATTGTAACTCCATCTTTGGATACAATATGACCCAAATAATGAATCTTTGAAAGGAAAAACTCACTTTTCTTGGCATTTACGAAAAGTTTATGCTTCCGCAACTCTTCGAACACTGTGACCAAATGAGTTCTGTGTTCCTGCTCATTCTTGGAGAAAACCAAGATATCATCAAAGAAGACTCCTGTGAACTTGCGATGGGGTCGGAATATCCTATCCATCATACGATCAAAAGTAGCAAGCAGGAGCATTGGTGAGACCAAAAGGCATTACCAAAAATTCATATAATCCGAAGGCTGTCCTGAATGCAGTCTTATGGACATCTTGTGGCACCAATCGTATCTGGTGATAACCACTCTTCAAATCAAGTCTGCTAAAGCAAGCTGAGCCATCAAGCTTATCCAAGATATCATCAATTCGCGGAATTGGAAATCTGTTCTTGATGGTAAGCTTGTTTAAAGCTCTATAGTCCACACACATACGGAATGATCCGTCCTTCTTTTGAACAAGAAGTACAGGAGAGCAATAAGGTGAGAAACTGGGCTGAACCAAACCTTTCTCTAAAAGCTCATTTACCTGCTTCATGATCTCTTCTTGTTGTGCAGCACTCACTCGGTATGCGGGTTTGTTGGGTGGAGAACTACCTGGCACAAGATCTATGCGATGATCTTCGGGCCTTTGGGGAGGTAATTCACCTGGCAATGAATCAGCAAAACAGTCGTTGAATGCATAAAGAAAATTCAGCCTATCATTAGACATAGCATCCACATTCTGATGATTTGGCACAAGGCTATCACAAACAAAAACCAAGTACGCTGAAAGACTCTTTTTCATTGCTTTATTAATTTGGATGTGTGATACAAGTGGGATGGAATCCCCTTCTTTGCCAGCATCAATAAAATGCATGCGGCCTTTATGCATAAAAGAAATCATATTGGACTTGTAGTCTTTGCGGGGCTCAAGCCTATGGTGCCACGGCTTGCCCAACAATACATCACATCCATTCAGTGGAGCAACTAGGAAATGCTCATTATCAAGATAGTCCTGGATATGGATGCGCAACTTCCCTATCAAAGGGGTAACCTGCACCTCTTTACCAATAAATGCACCTTCGGCTTCAATCTCAGGTCCCATGTTTTCAACCTCAATACCCAATGCAGCTGCCGTTTGCATAGAGATGAAGTTATCGGTTGCACAGTCATCAAACATGAATAGTGCGGGCTGATCCTTGATTTGCCCCCAAGCCTTGCAAACCATTCGCTCTTTTGCATCATGACTAGTATTTCCTTGCACATCAGGAACTGCATGTACATTAGCCTTGGTCTGCTTGTCCTCGTGCTTTGGTTTGCAATCTGGGCATTGTCGAAACAAGTGGTCTTTGCTACCACAAGAAAAGCATTTTCCATCCTTGGCATATTGCTCTCTTTGCTCCGGAGTTAAGCCGAATTTGTTCTTCCTTGGGCCCTGATCTTTAGATGTGTTATTTTCAGCTTTACCACCCTTGTAGGGCTCCCGGAAGTTCTTTTTAGGTGGCTGTCCACCCTTTTGCAGATTTGGGACAGCCTTGTCTTTCCCCTTTGAACCTCCTTGATCCTGCTTAATCTTGAGCACCAATTGCTCCGTAGCAAGAGCAGAAGCTGTGAGTTGTTGCAAAGTATGTTCTATGCCCGAACAATATGCTGGTTGCAGTCCAGAACGAAACTTCCTCTTTCTTTCATCCTCAGTGATTTGCATAAAGGGAGTCACTTCCAGCAACACTTTCCAGAACTTGTTAACATACTGTTGCACGCTTTCATTATCTCTTTGCTCCAACCTGTCCCACTTTTGAGTGAGAGTTTGCTCTGCATTTGGTGGCAAAAACTGAGCATAGAATCTATCTTTAAATTCCTTCCAGGTGCTAA
Organism: Cibotium barometz; assembly: GCF_041138505.1. NCBI lineage: Eukaryota > Viridiplantae > Streptophyta > Polypodiopsida > Cyatheales > Cibotiaceae > Cibotium > Cibotium barometz. The sequence continues at coordinate 68,594,380 of NC_141046.1, forward strand.
TGGGGTCCTTGGTGATCTTTTCAGTGATCCACCAATGAGCAGCAGTGCCTTTCAAAAACATGCTAGCATGGCGTACCTTTGACTTTTCAGTAAAGTCCTCATCACTAAAAGCAATGTCGAACTGTGCCACAAATGCTAACACTTTAGAAGCATCATGTTCACCATGAAAGACATCAAATTTAACAGATTTGTCACCTGCTTTGAATTCCTTGAGCTTTCTGGCATGAGGCTCATGGTCTTCTCTTTTTCTTTTCCCCTTGTCCAACGGGGCAGTCCTATCTGCATGGGCTCCATGGGCCGTCATAGAAGTTTCATGAGGCACGGTGGCATGTGCTCCACGAACTTGAAATTCAGATGCCTGCATAAGGCAGTGTCTCTCCATGAGACAACTCAGAAGGCAAAATTTTTCCGGAAGCAAACCTGTCACCCTTACCAAGAGATACATGTCTTGAATGCATGTGACTTTCATGCCCTCCATGAGCACTGGCATACATATATCTGTCAGGCTTAGTGCCTTGTGGAGAAGACGCATGTCGAGAGGTGGGCCGTAAATCTAATCACCTCCCCTAATCGGAATGCACCTCGCAATCTACTGCATAAGAAAGTCCTTCCAAGGCTCAGTGCCAAGAAGAAATCCTCTGACTACCAGCTTACAAAGTAAAGCCTTACACTACACCTCCGGGTCAATTATGTTCAATCCTCCCTCTTGCTTAGGCATAATACCCTGGTGTGTACAGTGCTATCTAATCTTGACCAAAGGAAGTTTCCGAATAAGCCGACGAAGCTGACCAATGCATCCCTTATGAAACACCCAGCAAGAAGTGACAAACCAAGCAATCACCAACAACACTGGCAAAATCAAGCTTCCTGCTACTCCAATACTAAAGTTTGCTTTTAATCCTCATGAGCACAAGGGCGGACTGTTGGGTAGGTGAGATGTCAATACCAACCTAACAACGATATCTAGTAGTGCATCCTCTCTCAATCTAGGTAAATCCCACATCCAAACCCCAATCTATCTACAGAGAGTCACTAATCCAAAATCCCGCTCATTTGTGCCAATTAATGGAGGCTCTTTCTGCCAAACAAAACATCTCCATAAAGGCATGCCTGTGAAGCCTCCAAAAACATAGCAGTATCATCTGCTAACTCAGAGTCCAATAACTCCTCCTCTGTGCTGCGGAGAGGCAGCCTGAGGCCCGAGACCCCTAGGGTAACTGTAAGAAACCTGCTCTCAGGCTCCGCTACTAAAAGGCACAATAGTGGAGCTAAGGGGCATCCCTGCCTCACGGAGCGGGAGATTTGAAAGCACTCACCACACCCCCCGCCGTAGGCTAAAACTGTGTTTTGGACCTCCCTATACATGCATGAGACCCCTCTGATCCACTCCTGGGAGAAACTCATCTGTGCCATCGTGCCTTCCAAGAAGTCCCAATCCACTCTGTCTCATAAGCTTTTTCAAGGTCTAACAAGGAAACCATTATGTGTGTCATGAATAACTCTCTAAAGAACAGGCCGAGGCCTCATACTTACTGCCTTTGCTAAGATTTTGTAAGCTAAACCAAGCAGAGTAATGGGCCTCCACTTTCTGGTCTTGTCCCCACCTTTTGGGACAAGGTGGATAAGACCCTCCATGATAAAATGGGGCATCATACCAATACACCACATCTCCTACAGACCAATCGTAACATCATCACCAATGTAATCCCAAAACTGCAAGAAGAAGGATGGAGAGAGGCCATCATCCCTTGGGCATTTGCCTTTCGAAAGGGTGTGCAAAGCATGTCTCAGCTCATCCTTTGAGAAGGGGGCATCCAAAGAGGCACACAGATCATCTGTAATAAGCCTGGGCATGCGCTCCCAAACTATTTGTTGTGCAATATCTCTATCCAAAGAGTGGGCCTCTGCAGAGAGCAAGGTTTGATAAAAATCTAAGGCAATACTCCTCACCTTATTTGGATCAGTATGAAATTCTCCCTGAGAATCCTGCAAGCATCTCAAATCATCCCTATTGTGCATAGGTCCCTGTGCTGAGAAAAACCGTTTGTTGCATATGCCACCCAACTGTGTCCAAAATGCCTGATTAGCATGAAATACAAACTCAGCCCACCTATCCATGGCCACCCGTAACTCAGCTCTAACAGTGGACAAAAGGTATGGGATCCAAGAGGATGCACGATGCTTCTCGTGTTCCCTCTGAAACGCAGCCAACCTGCATCTCATAGTTTACTCCTTGTCTAGAGCCTCTTCTTTCTTGGCCAAGGCAACACAATGATAGTGCTGGCTAGTCCTCTCCAAGGCCAAAACAAGCCTCTCCCAGGGGTCAGGATGATCACAAAATCTCCAAATCTCTCTAATCTCCAAGGAGGTCTCTGCATCCTGATAGAGAGTAGGATGCGGGCACGTGATACACCCTTCTCGCTCCCAAGCTCCCTTATGCACAAGACAACCTAGCAATGATCTAAATTGGTAGTAGATGGCAAGATGGCAATAGAGCCTCCTCTATCCAAGCTCCACTCATCCACACAAAATCTGTCCAACCGTGCAAAGATGCATCCATCCCTGCTTCTACGGTTATGCCATGACTAGGATAAGGAATTAGGCCTCCTCTTGAAATCATCCTTTGTCCAACAATCCCTGCCATAGAAGGAAAGTATAAATCTCTCCCAGGAGGCTCTCTCCAAGGGGTGTGTTCTACCCTCACGGCCACCCTTTTTGTCCAATGGCCTCATCACTTATGGTTTGGGCTATTCTTAGGAACAAGGGTACCTATTCAGGTCATGTGCCTTCCCCCTTTGGGTGAGGATGATGTACTAGTCTTCTACTCCATTCAGGATAGGTGGCTCTTGAAGAGAAGTCTTGAGCAAGATATCATTGAGGAGCTGCTGGTCCGACCGGTGAGAGTGGTGGGTAGGGCAGGAAAGCACATCTATATTGATCCAACTCAAGGGATGATTACGGACTCTTTTTACCACATGAAACGCATGCCCTTCTTCAGTTACACTGTGCGGAACACCAGACACTTGAATCTGGGACGAATCCAGAGAGTCCCTACTTCTAGACCGCATTGGGAGGCTTATGGGATCACCCTTGACATGCAGGGAGCTTTTTGGCGGAGGTTGTGGCACTCATACAAGGAAACGAAGATTTCCTCTATTATTTGGCTTTCTCTACATGGTGGACTTGCCACCAACCAGTAAAGACCGGTCATTGGTGCTAGCCCAACTTGTTCGAGATGTGCAGGGGCTTGAGAGACAGTTTACCATTGCTTATGGGAGTACAGGGAGGTAGCACAAAGGATCTGGACTGCAATAGCACACCTTTTTGGGAAGATAAGGAGAGATGCCTACATTTGTTTTGGTGCTATTGTTTGGTTGACACAATCGGGCCCGCAAATCAAGTTTGAAGGGAACTACAGAGATATGATCATGTGGGTTACTCACGGAGTGGGTCGGCAATGTCATCTTCAAGACATGCCAAAGTCATGCTACGTACCTCCAACACAGAGGTTGGACACTACATGGGAGATCATTGCTAGCATCACAACTTGGCACATCTGGAAGGCTAGATGCACTAAGGCCATGGAGGGCACTTTGGTTTTTGATACCCAATGCATTTGCAGCACTGACGACATGCCAGTGTTAGGCTACGTACCTCCAACATAGCGGTTTGACAATGCATGGGACATCATTGGTAGCATCACAGCCTGGCACATCTGGAAGGCTAGATGCACTGAGGCCATGGAGGGCACTTTGGTTTATGATACCCAATGCATTTGTAGGATCTAGTGTGATATTATCCAGACGCTCATTGCTAGCATCACAACTTGACACATCTGGAAGGCTAGATGCACTGAGGCCATGGAGGGCACTTTGATTTATGAATACCCAATGCATTTGTAGGATCTAGTGTGATATTATCCAGACGCTCATTGCTAGCATCACAGCTTGACACATCTGGAAGGCTAGATGCACTGAGGCCATGGAGGGCACTTTGATTTATGAATACCCAATGCATTTGCAAGATCTGGTGTGATATTATCCACACGCATGGCATTTTTTTCACTCTCTCTCATATGGGGCCTTGCTGGCAGCACAAGGCACCCAATTGGTTGACGTTTCCCATTTGCTTGGTCTGAAATCTCCCTTTTTGTAAAATTTTTCATGTCTCTTTTCCGGAAAAAAAGAAGAGGAGAGTAGAGCTGACTTTTTTCTCTCTCCAATGCTTTTGTTCTTGTCACACACCCTTTTAGCATCGTTTAACACTATCAAAAGACACTAAAACTTGTTATGTCCTCCTCTAGAGATACCGGACACAACAGGTAGAACACTTGATAGGTTAAGGAAATGGAGAGATCTTACTGCTAAATCATTTACTCCTAACCAAGCCAGGAACTAAGGTGGCCAATCTGTTATAATAGAGGCCCAAGGAATTACCAACTGAAGTTTAAAATGGGTGATATTCAAAGGGTATGAAGACTGAGGTTTGTTGGTGGCCACATGGAGCAATGCGGCAAGGGAGGCTTTTTTAATCTCTGCATGTGACTAGAGCCCTATAGGAGGAAATACAAAAAAAGGTCTTGATGAAGATATAAATCTTAATCTTACCAAAGTTTCAGAGAAAAGAAAAGCTCTTTGTGATGAAAACTCAGTGTAAACTTGTCAAAATTTGGGCAATAAGAGGCAAAAGCAAATATAATATGAATTTGAGAAAAGTACTTACATAGATATCATTCAACTCATACCGACATGCAAGGTTATACAGAACTCCCGGTTCATGCAAATAAGCTAATTTTGTCATGTCATCTATGCCTCCAGGTAAAACATCTACATCCCTTGGATGGACCTTTGAAATTGAAGAGACTACCTGCAAGACAATTTTTAAATGAAGAACACTGCAGCACTTTGGAGGTTAAGAAATGCCATTAGCAAGCAAGCCAAAAACTACCAGTTTTTTGCCCTTCTCTATTCTCGCTGTCACATTTTGACTGTCGACCTCCACCACTTCTGCCTGCACCCAGGCCAACCGGTTGTCTTCAACCCATACCTTGGATCCAGCAGCTAAATTGATTGTGCGAAGCTGAGAGCAAACAAAGCCCAAATTACAACCAAGAAAATGGTTACAAACATTATGTGCATGGGTCATGATATGGCTAGCCTAACTACATGTAAGTGCATCCTGTCTTGCATTTCATGTCTCTGCACAAGCCATGTCATGCAAGTGGGACCATGAATCTGATGTTGCTTCTCAAGGGAGTCTTCCTCAAAACCTCTACACACCTAGCTGCCTCCAAGGCCCTGGCTCAAAGTTTACAAGACGAGGACCTGTGGGACCACATCCACTCATAGGACATTCCAAAAGAAGAATCAAAGACATGTTCCTTAACTGTGCGTAGAGAAGCAAGCTCACAGCCCTCACAAAGGAGCATTTTGTCAGGCATAATGCATGTGTCATGACTACCGAGGCCGTGCGCAGGGTAGACTAGGAGAGAATTAGGTGACCACTGCGAACCCTATTGACAGAGGGATAGCTGTGTTTGTAAGGTTTAGGATTTGCACAGGAATAGACAAGATGCATGCCTATGAAGGGATGATTGGTACCTGGAGGCAGTCGCAAGGAACAAAAGAGCAAGAGAAGACTGGAGATGGACAATGTGGACACTATTGACGTGTGCCTCTGGGCAAAAACAGGAGCAAATCAGGTTTGGGCAACACTAGTGTAAATGTGGATGGTTTCTTGCCGTCTATTTGATCAAATCTCCAATTTAATTGCGCTAACTAAACCACCTTCATGAGCCTTACACACTAGAATTGTTTCTCCTGTGGGAAGAAGTTTCAGTGTTGGTTTTCAGCCACAGAAATGGAGAGATGGCGAAGTAAAAATTGCAGAAGAATTTCCCAAGGATAAGGTAGCAGTTCTGTTACCACAAATTCCACCCATCTTGCCAGAACCATCACCTGGAGATCCACCAACTATGCTCTTAATCCTCCAGATGATGCAGCAGATGAATCGGCACATGGAAGACGAATGCGCAAGGACAAGGAAGTAGAATGACCCCAACCTAAGGTGTTGGGTATACTTGGGTTTTTCAAGCATAACTGTTAGCAAAGAAAGATCCGCACTTCTCAATCCTGGAGCACAGAAGAAAAAGTCCATAGAGCTCAGAGAAAGCATGCAAAAGAAAAACCTACTAGGGAAAGGGATCACCACAACTTTCATGAGAAGCACCTGCACCTAAGGCCAGGACATAAGTCTCAATGTTCCAGATTGGCTACATCATGACGCTAAAGGATTCCCACCAAGTTGGAACATAGCATTTCCATCAAGTTATGTCATTTAGCTAGTTTTTCTGCTGGTCTTCTCCCCTAGTATTGCGTCCTTGATTTCTCACCATGCAGCTGTGATGTTGAGAGATTTCTTATGAAGTCTCCTCCCAAACCAACCATTTAATGCACCCTATATATACAATTAGGATAGTTAGCAAGCGATCAACTTAAAAAAGGCCACTGCACTAGGCTTGATTTTTCAAGGGCACAGGTAGAAAGATCTAGTACATCTTAAGTCTGTCATGACTAGAACCTTAGACAAAATTGAAAGGTTCCATGAGAGTTACAGGTTCAGGCCATTGAATTTGTCGTTAAGAAAGTTTAAATTGAGCAGGTGTTTCGACGCTTTGAAGCCTTGAGAGGGCATCGTAACTTCGTTTTGTTTCGAGAGCAACTTAAAGATATTTTAATTAAGGTACATTATAAATTTTGCCACTTTCAAAGTGGAGCTGGAGCTTCCATGATGGGTTTCAGTAAAGCGCCATCCAGGATTTTTTCCCTGAGCGTTTAAATTTGTGGAAACTAAGCATACCTGAGAAGGCGATTGTTGGAGAGGTTGTTTCTTGCAATTCATTGTTGTGGGTGGCTAGTCTCGCGACGGCCAGGACAATCTTTTTTTAGAATGTGAGGGTCGTATATAGTATTTGAGCTGTGAACAATCATAGTGTTTGCCCCACCATGAAAATGCCTTTTTCCCATGAGAGCTATGTATTAACTAAGAAAGCAGAAAGATGGTGAAAGCTGCACCCACGAAATGGACTTTTGACAACACCAGTCACGTGCTCACCCTTCCCCTTGTCCAACTTTATGTATAAGACTTCCTTACAACTTGGTGGCTACACATCATGGATGGTTTTGTACACTTTTACATTGCGCTCCACAAATTAAAAGACACCCCCCCCCCCTCATGTACAATTCCACCTTTATTTTTCTTCTCCTCCTTATTCATGGACAACTAACTTCACTTCGATAGAGCTAGATGAGAAGGTAAAACTTTTATGTGTACGACACACATCTTCTCATCAATACTACTATCATAATGCATTTGAGTTGTTGGTAACTCCATTATGGCCCACAAGAGTGTGGGCATGAGGAGATAGATTCTATTCATTACATAACAACCTTATGGGGGGGCCTTATTTGGCCCACTCAACCAACCATACCATACCATTCCGCCCAATCATCATCCCCACAAGTATCACCATCATAGATTCTATTCATATCATATAGACCACTTGGGAACCTAACTTGAGCTCTTTAGAACCATCCAACCCCCCCAATCCACACCATCAATATCACCACCGTACTTCCATTTGATTCATTAGTTAGCACCCATCAACATTAACATCTAATTATGATAACTATGCTCATTTGGTATGCCCTTTATATAAATCGATACAAATGCATCAATATCAAATTCCATGCATTTGTAATACTAAGTCATTATAATTTTAACATTCTAAGCAAATTTCAATGCAATAACGATGTAAGCCAATGTGATGTAGCTTCAATTTTTTATAATGCAGAGTTGCAAAGCTTGCTCAAAGAAAGTTTTTTTTCATTCATAATGCTGCATGTTTCTTTTTTGAAGATGGTACCACCTAATACATGTCAACAACTTCCAAGAAGATAATTCTTGCTTGTGAGCATTAACAAATTCAATTGCATTACTTTACTATGAGCCACCCTAGGCACTATGAAATTTTCATGGTGCTTAGGGTGTTAATTTATGGAGTGCTAATTTTCATTAGTCTCAATCATCATATGCTTGCTTACTACTATGAGCTACCGTAAGCACCATGAGAGCCACCTTAGGCACCGTGAAATTCAACATGGTGCCTAAATTTTTATGTTGCCTAGGGTGTTAATTTACTGAGTGTTAATTTTCATTAGTCTTAATCATGACTTTCATTACTCACCCTAGGCACCATGAAATTCAACATAGTATTATAGCCTCCTAGTAGGGGCTAGGCTCATTAGTAAAGTGTTTAGTAACTAGAATTAGTGTCTCTCCCTCCTAGTAGGGGCTAGGCTCATTAGTAAAAGTGTTTAGTTACTAGCATTAGTGTCTCTCCCTCTTAGTAGGGGCTAGGCTCATTAGTAAAAGTGTTTAGTTACTAGAATTAGTATACCTCCCTCTATCTTCTTCTTGTGTGTGTGTGTGTGTGTGAGAGAGAGAGAGAGAGAGAGAGAGAGAGTGAGTGAGAGACAGAGAGAGGACACATCATCAATAACACAGAGGATGACATTCCCTAGAGAGAGGACACGTCATCAATAACACAGAGGATGACATTCCCTGTTTTGTAACATTGGGCGGTGCTTCCTAGCAAACTCCCAATGAACCAACAAATGAGCAATAGGGCCGACTCTACCTCCATGTGTCAAAACAGCCATCAAGGGAAAGAGATAAGCTGGAGAGCTATCTTTTTCTCGTGCACACAATTTAACCACACATAGAGAGAGAAAATCAACATAGGAACTTTTTAAGTGGGCTGCAATGCCCTAAAGGCCGATCGCCTTTCAAAGTAAGCAACACACTCAGAGGAAGCGAGAGAGTCCAGGGTAGCTCTCACTCAACACACAACAACAATGACAACCAATCTGTAGGCATTGGAATTAGCAACTGAATCATGAGAGAGAGAGAGAGAGAGAGAGAGAGAGAAGGAGGAACTTACAAATTTTGAGCTTACAAATGAAACTGCTATGCCTCCCACATTTGCCTTTATTCTTTTCGAATTGCCTTGCAGGTTTCTATTTTACCGTAGGACCTCTTATCAACTAGCATGAATCTATTGGTTTTTGGGTTAGTGACTCGATGAAAATCAGGTACAAAACTTGGATAAAGAGAGGCAACACTGTGAGATACTTGGGATGTTAGGTTAGGATCGATGTATCCCCTACACACCAGTTCCATAAGGAAAATGTTACTTCATTGGAGGATTTCTATTTTATTGTAGGAGCTCTTATCTACAAAGCACAAATCTACTTCATTGGAGGACTTCTATTTTGTCGTAAGAGCATAAATCTATTGGTTTGGAGTTACTGTGAGACTGGGTGAAAGTTAATTGGGTTACAAAACTTGGATTGAGAGAGGCAACATTGTGAGATACTTGGGATGTCAGGTTAGGATTGATTTATCCCTACATAGCAATTTGCACTAGTTTCATAAGGAAAAAGTTACTTCATTTGAGCTCTATAAAACTGGACTTAGCCTCTAGAGCCTTGGTGATTAACTAGGTATTTCTTGCCTCAGCCTGTCTAGAGCCTTGGTGATTAACCAGGTATTGCTTACCTTAGCCTGGTATATCTTCTCCTGTTAGTGATTCTTATGAGGATGCATTGGTTAGCTTTGAAGAGTGATCCACACTTTCTTTGGTCAAGTTTGGATGACACATTAGATACTTGATACATGGGAGACTATCATTCGTACAAGGTAGGAGGGCTGAATATTATAGATCGAAAATTAAATGCATAGCATTGCTTTACAAGCTATTGGTTTAGAGGCTTTCTTCCACACGCTGCGCCATGGAAGAACTTATTTCTCTCTCAAATCCCTGCATATGTATGCCTCGTGGGATGGAGACTAGATGCATATTTTTAAGCATATGGGGGTGGAGACTAGATGCATATGTTTAAGCAAATGTAAAGTACCTTCATCTCTCCTCATGTCACTATTTTAAGAGCTCAGAGAAGGATGAGACCCTTCTTGAGATAGAGGCTCTCAATGTTAGAGAATGAGGTAGATCGACAACCTAATAAAGATGATTGTAGTTGTCCTTAAGGTGCCAATGGTTATATGTATTGGCCATGAGAAATGCTCACCAACAATCACGCATTGGAAGACTCGTTAAAGTATTCTCTGAATCAAAAAGTTGCATCCGCCCCCTGTCACCATTTGGCCACCCAATTGGTCCACCTGTGCTTTCTCATCATGTATGTGCATTGGACTGGTGTCCATGGCAGTTGTATATGCCAAGGATTGATGCCACTCATGTGATACTGTGGACTTGGCTTTCCATTGGTACTTGTGCCTTTGTGTACATGCCCGAAAATTCCTGGTGGATTGGTGTTTTATTGGGTCTGGTACTTTGTGTACTTGCCTAGAGCATGTCTATTTTGGTATAGTCTCATAAATGGGAATTGTCTCATGAACTTCATGTACTTACCTCTAGAGCACGTCTATTTTGGTATAGTCTCATAAACGGGGATTGTCCATACCAATGCTACATTGCATGGCATCTTTATGTGCTTCTTGCAATTTAAATTGCATGCTGTTTTCATGCTTGCTTGACCAATGTGTAGTTCCGGGTAAGGGGACGCCCGCCCGTGAATCGTGCATGTTAAACTGTCTGCTGACATGGTTATATGGCATGTGACAGCAGGTGGTAAGTATTGGTCATAAACCTAGCCTTAGGAGTTAACACTAATTTATAAGTGAGTGTGTACACACTTCATTAAGTTTTGGGCGGCCAAAACTCACTTATAAATTATGACTAGCCCACTCCCAATGACTGAAATTCAACAAAATAGCTCTCTTTATTGCTGTAATTTCTGTTTTTTTGCTGAAAACCCTAATTTCAGCCCTCCTTTCTCAAGTTGAACCATAGGGGAAGATTTCCTAGGGTTCCCTTCATCCTCTTGAAGACTTTTGTCGCAAAGAAATGTGACAAATCGAGTATCTCATCACTCCAAGGACTTCCATCGTGAAGACTTTTGTCGCAAAGAAATGCGACAAATCGAGTATCTCATCACTCCAAGGACTTCCATCGTGAAGACTTCCGCTGTCATCAACTCTACTTGCAATTGGTAAGCTTTTATGCTTAAATATGGAAGCAAGTAGTAGGAGGGAGGAACCGGATTATAAGATCACATACCCTGTGTAGTGTTCTCTTGTCCTATGTGCTCTCTTGCAGATTGTTGCTACCATGTGTTGGTGGAACAATAGAGAGCATATGGTAAGGAACATGGGCACTTGAGAGGGTAGTGTGAGTTGCAAGTCTACATCGACAACCACTTGTTTGCAATACTGTATTCATATGTATTGGTATGGAAATCTGGTCAAAAATGCCCATGACACTATGTACTTGATTCTCCCAAGATTAATATACTTTATTAAAGGGGAGGGGCCGGCCATTTCAGCTCATTGTGTGTCTCTTGTCAATTCAGTTCATTGTGTGTCTCTTGTCAATTCAGCAAATTACTTCTTGTATTGAGCATGTGTCCATCAAATCTTAGTGTATTTAAGTGTATTGATTAGCATTGTGTTTAACCAAGTTACATTGGTATCAGAGCATACAGTTCTCTTTCAATTCTATCGTGAGAGACGATCACCATGAACACTAGCTATCTCTACACTTAGAACATTATGGACAGCCATACAATGAATGTTGGAGGTGCTAACACAAGAGGCGGGGACAATGAAATGCATGCCTCCAATGCTTTACAGGATGAGAAAACTCATGTGGTGCATAATAGGGAACATGAATATATGGGGACATCCGTCCCGTGTGGCAAAGAGAATATGAAAGAAGAAGAGTCTATAGTCTTGAGGGCTGAACTTACTCGTATGCAGGCTCTTCTCCATGCACAACAAGAAGAATTGAATCTCTACCGCCACGAGGATCCATTGGTACATGACCGTTTGAAAGCCAAGAAAGCTAAATCTTATATGGATCATACAATGGCAATGATTGCTCAAGAGTTGCACATGCAACTAAGGGATGCAACACGTGCATACTTGGCTCATACCAAGAATGCCTATGTAGAAAAGGCAACCATCCCACATGTCTTGGAATCCCCACAAGTGCCCAAACAAGAACTTATGTCTAAGAAGATGAATCTTCATGCTATGAGAGAGGAACAATCGGCGACTTCATGCCATGTAGGAATACCTTATGTAGCCCATGAAGGACACAATGTTTATGGGAGTGGTCAAAATGTATGTCAAATGCCATTGCCAGTTGAAAATGTGCATGCACAACACATGCAACATGGACTGCAATTTTCTATTGGTGCAGGTATTCTGCGTATCTCTCATGCCACTCATGCCTTCAAGTGTGCTCATGAGAGGAGAAGCTATGGTTGAAAATGTACCAATACATGTTGAGGGGCCAGCCATGCCTCATGCTTACAGGGCACATGTACCTATGCCTTATGCATCACCTTTTGCTCCTAAAATGATGCTAGTCACAAGGGCTACCCCAATGGACAAACATGGGGGAAAACATGTTGAGATGCAGGCACATGCATCAAAGTCTCGTGACTTCAAAGTCGGAGACAAATCTGTGAAGTTTTATGCATATCATGGAGAATATGATGCATCAAAGGCACTTGCTTTCATTGCCCAGTTTGATATTGCTTTCAATGATGATGATTTCACTCAAAAATCCATGATCCGGCGTGTAAGCATGTTCATGAAAGGCACTGCTACCCATTAGTGGTTCACGAAGAAGCTCTCACTGAATCCTGTTAGATCATGGGAAGAGTTCAAGGAGAGGCTCTATGCTCAATTCTTGCCTCCCAATGCATTGAATGAGAAAACAATGAAGTGGGATTGGGTGAATCCAAATGAGGGGGAAACAGTGAATATATATGTACAAAAGTTTTGGAAAGTTCTTTTGGAGGTGTCTCCATTTATGCATGTCACCGAGGCAGAAAGGAAGAGAAGGTTTCAATCGGGATTGCAACCCGTGTACAAAGCGGGACTACAAATGTATCCTGGTCACACCTTACACCAACTAATCATAGCCCCCACTGCCACCGAGCAATTGGAACTCAAATTGAGTCGATCCAATAAGACTAAACCCTCATTTCAAGATAAAGAGAGGGCTGTCCAAAACCTGCAAAATAATGGACAACCACCTAAAAAGGACCAAAACCAAGATAAAAATGGTCCAAAGGCTGAAAATAACACTACCAAGAAGCGTCCCTTTAAAGTGATGGTCTCACTCAGAAGCAGAAAAAGCAATATATGAGCGAGGGGAAATGCTTTACTTGTGGTAGCACCGAGCATATTGCAAAGGCATGCCCAAACAAGAAGAAGCGTGATAATGCAAATGCATCAAAGCCTAATGTGCATATGGTTCCGGATGTGCATGGCAACACTTCACTTGATAACAAAGACAGGGTTGTATGTAAAGCTTGGGGACAGCTTAAGGATCAGCCCGCTTTGTTCATGTTTGATGATTGTGTAACTGAGAACTTCATATCTACACAGATGGCAGCTACTTTGGGTATTGAAGTGGAGGACATGGGCCCTCAAATTGAAGCAAGGGCTACCTTTGTTGGTAGAGAAGTGCAGGTCATGCCTATTATTGGCAAGTTGCGCATACACATTCAAGGCTGTGTGGATCATGAGGATTTTCTTATGAAGCCTTTGAATAGCTGTGATGTATTGCTTGGAAAGCCTTGGCATACATGTATTGATCCGTGCAAGGCTTACAAGACCAACAGGATCACCTTCATGCATAAAGGCCGAGAGCATGTAATTGATGCTGGTGAAGAGGGTGATACCATTCCCCTTGTATCTCACTATCCTCACTCTTTGCTTTATATGAAAGGATCTATTAATGGAAACGATATCACTATTTTGTATGATGATAGTAGTACGCATGATTTTATTTCTAAAAAAGATGGTTCATAATAATAAGTTGCATTTGGAGACTCATCCTTCGTGTTATAAGATTAAATTTTCATTTTAAGGCACATGATACATAGGAACTCATGAAGTTCGTGACCTTGAGATACAAATTGAACCTTGAGACTCATCCTTCGTGTTATAAGATTAAATTTTCATTTTAAGGCACATGATACATAGGAACTCATGAAGTTCGTGACCTTGAGATACAAATTGAACCTTATAAACAAAAATAAAACTTTCTCATTGCACCTTTGCATTCTAGTGATATCATCCTTGGTATGCCATTTAGACATGAATTCAATCCACATATTGATTATTCCATGCATACTATGGATTTCACACATAATGGTACTCTCATGCAATTAGTTGGTGATCATTCTCTTGAGATGTATCCATTATTATCCCATACCCAAGCTAAACGTGCACGTTGGAAGCAATGACATGCATACATGATTTTAGTTAATGAAGTGCACGTTGGAAGCAATGACATGCATACATGATTTTAGTTAATGAAGTGCATGCATATGAAAATAATCTCACTCCTTCTCAGCAAGCATTCATGGATAGAATTCAGGATTGTTTTGCAGACGATTTTCCTCCTACCTTATCTCTTTCACGTCCTGAAGATCATACTATAGAGATTATTCCAGGTAGCCAACTACCTCATAGAGCTCCTTATCGTACAAACCCTCTTCAAAACAAAAAGAAATAGAATGCCAAATTAGAGAATTATTAGATAAGAAACTTATTCAACCTAGTAGTTCTCCTTTTGGTGCACCTGTCCTTCTTGTTGAAAAGAAAAATAAGACTTACTGAATGTGTATTGATTATAGGACTCTAAATAAGGTTATAGTTAAGAATAGATATCCTTTTTCTCATGTTGATGATTTGCTAGACAAGCTTAAAATAAGACTTACTGAATGTGTATTGATTACAGGACTCTAAATAAGGTTACAGTTAAGAATAGATATCCTATTTCTCATGTTGATGATTTGCTAGACAAGCTTAAAGGTGTATCTGTATTTAGTAAAATTGATTTGAAATTTGGATATCAAGTTTGAATAACTAGTTCTGACATTTATAAAACTGCTTTTCGTACACAAACTGGTCATTATGAATTTTTGGTTATGCCTTTTGGTCTAACTAATGCACTTGCTACTTTTGCACGCATGATAAATCCTATATTTCTTAACCACGAGAATTGCGTCATTGTTTTCTTTGATGATTTGCTTGTATTTAGTAAGAATTATGCAAAACATGAAGAGCATTTTACATTAGTGTGTAATCTTCTTAAAGAAAAACAACTTTATGCTAATCCGAAAAAAGTCTCTTTTTCCAAGATGAAATTGAGTACTTAGGCCACATTTTTTCAAGTGAAGGTATCAAAGTTGATCTAAAAAAGGTAAAAGTCATTGAGACTTGGCCTAATCCAACATGTGTTAAACAAGTTAGATCTTTTCTTGGTTTGGCCGGCTTTTATAGGAAGTTTGTTTTAAATGGGCATCTTTTATTCAGAGTTTTCAACCTCTTATCTAATATCAAACAGGTAAAGAGAATGTAGTGGCTGATGCACTTAGTCGACAACCTTCTATTTCTAACATTTCAGTGTTTGACATTCATTCTTTGCATGATATGCGTGACTCATATGTTATAGATCCTAATTTTTTGATGTTTGGCACAAATTAGAAACTAATAATTGGTTTCCTCTTCATGATTATGCATATAATGATGGTTTCCTTTTCTTTCAAAAGCGTTTAGGCATTACACTTCCTTATAGATCTTTTATTCTTGAAGAGATGCATCATCCCCCATATGTTGGTCATCGTGGCATTCTCACCACTCTTTGCACCATAGAAGAATATTTTTATTAGCCATAATTAAAACATGATGTTACTTCTTTTGTATCGGAATGTGTGACATGTCAACGAGTTAAAAGACGCCAAGGAAAATAGCATGGGCTACTCACGCCTTTACCTATTCCGGCGTGGCGGCACCATGGGAAGGAATTTCTATGGACTTTATAATTGGTTTACCTACCACATCTTCTCGAAATGATGTGATATGGACAATTGTTGATGATAGATTTAGTAAGCAAGCTTATTTCATTGCATGTCATAAAACATTGAATGCTTCACATGCTGCACAATTGTTTATCAAAACTGTCTTCACAAATCATGGTTTACCTAAAATCATTATTTCAGTTGCGATTCTCGTTTTTGTAATCATTTTTGGATGGCATTGTTTTTAAACTTAGGCAATAAGATTGATTTTAGCTTTGCATATCATCCAGAAAGTAATGGACAAAGTGAGGCCACAAACAACACTATTTTAGATCTTTTAAGGTCTTACACTATCTCATCTCCTGCAAATTGGGATCAGTATTTGCATCTTTTGCAATTTGCATATAAAAGCACACCTCATACAACCACTGGCAAATCTCCTTTTGAGATTGTCTATGGTAGAAAACATCCAACTCTAATTACTAGACTCTCTCATGAAGTTCCAACGGGGCCGATGATTTTGCCGTGACTCGTAACCGTATTTTGGCCGAAGCTCGTGAGTTTATTCTTAAGGCTTAACAAGCTTACACTAGACAGGCTACCAAGCATAGAAGACCAAAGAATTTTGAAGAAAATGATCTAGTTTGGCTTCGCATAGAAAAGCACAAATTAAAGTCTGTTGGGAAACATCCAGCCCTTAAATTATCTCCACAATTTTATGGGCCTTTTAGAATTATTGCTAAGATCAATGACAATGCTTATCGTTTGTCCCCTCCTAACCATTGGAATATTCATGATTCCTTTCACATCAGTTTGCTTCCATGCTTCAAAGGTACACCACCTTCTACCCCCGTTTATGATGACCCACCTCTCCTAGAGACTGATGTAGAAATTCCTGAAGCAATTCTTGATCGTGAGAAAACTACAACTTGCAATGGCAATGTTTATGTCAGATATTTGGTTAAGTACAAGAATCATCCTGTAGAAGAATCTCAATGGATTCTAGACCATGCCCTTGTTACACATTCTGCCCTGATGGACTCCTTTCATAGACACAGTGAATTTTACACTTGGTATTGAGACCGGTGTAGTTGTGTGAAGGTCACCGATTTGAGGTATCACATGATTGGTATATTATTTTGGTTTTTGATATTGAGATGTGTGAAGGTCATCGATTTGAGATATCACACATGGTTATTTTTCGCGCAAAGGTCACCAAATTGAGGTATTGCACGAGGTTTTAATATTGTGGAATCAGATTTTTTGTGATGGATATTTTGAACTTGATATTTTTCTTTTGTGCAAAGGTCATCGAATTGAGGTATTGCACGTAGTTGTTTAAATATGCAAAGGTACCGACTTTGAGGTATTGCATGTTTAGCAACTGAGGACAGTTAAACATGTTTAGCAACTGAGTTGCTTTTCACCAGGGAGGAATGTTGAAATTATTCGAATTATTTGGTATTTATGGATTTATTTGATGGATATTTATTTTATGTGCAAGCAAGACTGATCACCTCGAACTTGTCACATATTTTGAGCTTATCTTATGAATGTCAGTGCAGATCAGTGGTAGGGTTAGTGTGCGGGATGTGCATGAATCCATTGGGCTTGCATCGACGAAAATTTATTGATGCATGGCACATGGTGATTATTTATTGGCAATGGCAGTGATATTTAATGTGCACATTAGTGTGCAACATTTTGATATACATTAGTTCTATTTCATGAGTGAACCTTACAGTGTCATGTAGGCTGTAACGCCTGTGATCGATGGCAAACCGGATGGCCAGATGGGGCTTTAGCGTCAACGCCTCGGCCGGAGTGCGGAGGACGTGGCCATCCAGGGTTCAGTGGGAGAGAACGCCCATGCGGAGTCATGGGCGGCTAGGCTAGTGTGGACGGCAGGCCACACACTATATAGCCTGGGGGATGAGGGGCAATCCTCATTCTTCCTCTGTGGGCTGGGTGGTGAGCCAGAGGCCGTCCCCTCTTATGGTAGCACCCGTAGTGGCGCTATGGAGATCTAACATTGGTATCAGAGCTTGGAGTCGGGATTGCGAGTGGCATGCGAAGCGAGCCCAGCTGTTTAATGATTGGCTCTCAATCAAAATTGGGGGGATAACCTTATCCCAAAGGTCTTCAGCAAGAAGTCGTGGACAAAAGAAGAAGTTGGCCATAGCTGGAAGGAAGGGTTTCCTCTCTCTCTCTCTCTCTCTCTCTCTCTCTCTCCCCCTTACACACCCAAGCTCTCCATTGCAGGTAAGCAATTTCTTTGTTTTTTTGCTTTGGAGCTTGTTTGTGGGGGAAAAGAGTTCGACTGTGCATTCACAACGGGAGAAGAAGTCGATTATGTGTGTGGGAATCAGAAGAAGTCGACTGTGTGTGTGGGAACCTTGTAAGGGCGGCCTGCCTGGTGCTGCCGATGGCCAACCCACAGGTGGCCAGCCAGGCCAGCATCGGGCCGCCAGCCCCCAGGCGACCAGCCATGCCAGCATCAACGGCCAATCCCCAGGCGACCAGCCACGCCAGCATCGGCGGCCAGCCCCCAGGTGACCAACCACGCCAGCATCGGCGGCCAGCCCCCAGGCGGCCAGCCAGGCTAGCGCCGACGGCCAGCCCACAGGCGGCCAACCAGGCCAGTGCCAGCGGCCAACCCCCAAGGGGATGCAGAAAAAAATAAATAAAATTAACATTAAAATCCAACACCAGGGTGGTTCTCGCATAAGTTCCCGTGGGGGAAAATTTACAGCAAGGGGGGCTGTCCCCGCATATATTTTTTTTTTGGGGAGGGAAGTTATACACGGCACCAGGGGCTGGTTCCCACTGCGGGATGGTATTCGTATTTGGGACATATGTTTCGGTGAAGCTATTCTCGCAGAGAGACACACAAGACTTGATGACCGCCGCCTTTTATGGCTCCAAGCGATTGTTCGCATGATAACTGTCAATTAATTTTTTTTAATGAGTTGCAGGCACCTTTCTCTCGGATCGGAGCATCCTGGAGTAGCGACGCTTGTAGAGGCTCGCAGCGCACACAAATCGGCAGTCGACGACAGTCGCATGCGACCGTAAGGGGGGTGACTATTCTCTCTCCATTGCTCATTTTATTAGCATTTTTTTTGTAATTTTTGAGTTCTCGCATTTTTATTTGTGCAAGAATTAAAATGTCTGCTAGGCGTAGTGTGTCCCCACCGCCTTCTACTTCTCTAGGGTTTTCAGGTCTCTTGTCCTCAGTCGCAGGTTAGACCCCGACCGAATTGTCAGGTCGGATACGCTTGACCGTTTTCTCATTCGGAGTGCGCTCGTCGATCACGCGTGATCCGCCAGCGCCCTCCTCGTCTATTGACCCCATCTTAGGACCCAGCGAGCCCGCAGCGGCGGCCGTCTCGCAGTAGAAGCAGATGACCCCTTTCTAGCCGATGGCCAGATGACATGAACACCGACGTCGTCGAGGGGACCGAGGAGGACCTCTTGGAATATGACGACCACGATTATGACCTATTGGACCCTGCCGACGTCCTGACAGAGACGGAGCTCTCTAGTGGACTTTTTAATTAAATATCTTAATGTAAAACTGAACAAAATGGGTAAAGTCCAGGCTGACTTAGTCACGATGCTACTACAGAGCATCTTCACACGGTTAGACGCACTGACAGCCGCCTCGGCTAGTACTCCGACTCCTCGTGATAGACGAGCTCCTGCGGCACGGGTGAGCGTAGCCTCGCCAATGGTTGCAGGAGTACAGGCCGATGCGCCTGCGGGGCCATCCGTAGAGACAGCTTCATCGTTATTGAAAGACTTGAAGCCGCCTAGTTTTGGTGGCGAGGAGAAGGAGAGAAACAAGGGCTTGGTCAACATAGCGAAGTGGTCAGACTTGCACGGACTGCGACAGCAGCCTAGCCGGGTGCAGCCCGTAGAGGCTAGCCTCTCATTAACCGACAAAGCGTACAAGTGGTAGATGAGTTTGACAACTTGTCCTGCCACTTGGACAGAGTTTGAAACGAAGAGTTTTTGCCTGTTAATGAGGCAGAGAGAAGCTGGGAGCTATGGGACAAGTGCTCGATGGAGAACAAATCCCTGACTCAGTACATCTCAGACTATAGGGAGATAGTACTCAAGCTAAAGGGGATCGATGCATTCCAGACATTGTGCGAGGCTTTAAAAGAGGCCTCAAAGATGATTACCTTGAGTATGTAGAGCCCTTACAGCCTAAAGACTTAGCAGAGGCAATTAAGTATGCGCAGATATTTGATGACATCAAACCCCATAGTGTGCGTGGTGGTTCGAGCAGGGCCGAGGATAGTGAGAAGAGGAGGTCAGGCCTTAAAAGAAAAGGGTTCCGGATTGATAAGCAAGGGGATAGGATGGACCAGGGAGGACAGAATGGTCATTGGTCTAAAAAACCGTGACCATCCAGGAAAAAAAGAGACAGTGAAGTCCAAAAAAAAGAGAGGAATATATTAAAGAGCGAAAGGAAAATCGCTGCTTTAATTGCAACGATGTAGGGCACACGAAGGCTGAGTGTCCAAAGCTTAAATCCAGCACAAGCGGCAATGAGCCCAAAAGAGATGGTAAATCCTCTAAGCAGTTGCACACAGTGCAGAGACTCTCTCAGTTTCACAGAGTTCAGAGAGGTGACAGTGTGTCATTGTGATGAGCATCACACTTGTTCGGTGACACGAGCAATGTGGCAGCCTACTGTAGGTCCGCATGACATGGTGCGCATGTATGGCACCATAGGTGGCCGTAGAGTCACAGTTTTTATTGATGATGGAGCTAGCCACAACTTCTTGAACTACTCGTCGTTAGTCAAGAAGTTGGGGTTGTTGACTGAGGCCCAGAGCGATCATGAGTATACTGTTGGCCTAGCCAACATGTATGACAAAACGGTATAGAGTACCGTAGTATTGGGGGTCCCATTATCTATGCAGGACTACGAGGCTCCGCTTGACTTTCAGGTCATGCACTTAGCTAGAGAGTAGACGTATATCTAGGCAGGGAGTGGCTGTATGGCTTGGGCCCTAGTCTAGCTCGGAGTTGCCTACATAATACACTACGTTTTGAGCATGGAGGTAGAGTCATTACCCTGCAGGGCGACCGTACTGTCCCCGCCACACCACTTATTTCCTCCATGGAGTTGTGCACAGCGGTCCGTAGAGGCCAGATAGCAGAGGTATATGCTTGTTACCCTCTTTTAAATTATGTTTCCGTAGATGAAACTATAGATGATGTTTGCGTAGACAAACAAGGAAAACAAAATAGCCTTGGACGAGACCCACTATTTGAAAACCATGTTTGGCATGCATGCGATTCAAACAAGAAAAAATCCAAGGCGAAAGAGACATTAAAGAAAAAATACATAGATACTTTAATGAATTTATTAGAGGAATTTTAGAATGTACATAGATACTTTTAATGAATTTATTAGAGGAATTTCAGAATGTCTTTCCTGATGATTTGCCAAATGGCTTACCACCATCTAGAGAAGTAGACCATGGCATTGAAGTTATGCCAGGATCAAAACCTATAAGCAAACCTGCTTATAGATTAAGCCACTCTGAGGCACAGGAGGTGGAAAAACGATTGATGGAATATTTGAACAAAGGCTTCATTCGGCCTAGTTCAAGTCCGTGGGCATCGCCTATTCTTCTTGTAAAGAAGAAAGACGGATCTATGCAGATGTGCATAGACTATAGGGCTCTTAATTAGATAACGATTAAGAACAAGTATCTGATGCCACACATGGATGAGTCGTTTGATCAACTCTATGGATCGAGATACTTTACAAAAGTAGACATGAGATCAGGGTATCATCAGGTTAGAATTAAAGCAGAAGATGTTGCGAAGACAGCATTTAGGACCCGTTTCGGGCATTTTGAGTTTTTGGTTATACCATTTGGGCTAACCAATGCTCCAGCGACGTTTATGACGCTGATGGACAGCATTTTATGTCCATATCTAGGAAACTTCGTAGTAGTTTTCCTAGATGATATTCTTGTGTACAGTAAGACACAGAAAGAACACATAGAGCATTTGTGTCTAGTGTTCGAGTTGTTGCGAGAGCACAAACTATTTGCAAAGAAGAGCAAATGTGAATTTTTTGAAACAGAAATTCACTACCTTGGCCATATTATATCCGCCGATGGTACGCGGATGGAACCAGAAAAAGTAGAGGCTATTCTTAAATGGCCAGCGCCGAAGAATCTCGAGGAGCTGCATATTTTTCTTGGCGTGTTGGGGTTCTACCGACAATATGTGAAGGACTACGCGAAGATCGCAGTCCCGTTGACTGACCAGTTACGGTCAAAAACTAAAAACATTAGTTGGGGGGAAGCCCAACAGAAGAGCTTTGATAAGCTCAAGGTGATCGTAGCAGCTACACCTATTTTGACTATTATCGATCCAAATGAGCCGTTTGTCTTGGAAACAAACGCTAGTAATGAGGCCATTGGGGCCGTACTTATGCAAAGGGGACGCCCAATTGCATTTGAGAGTAAAAAGTTGGATCGTGCACAGCGTAAGTACTCGGCTTACGAGCGAGAGTTACTAGCGATAGTTCATGCACTGAAAAAGTGGAGACACTATTTATATGGTGCTCCTTTTGAGGTCTGGACGGACCATGAAAGTCTGAAATGGCTTTCAAGTCAAAGTGAACTGAAGGGTAGAAAAGCTCGGTGGTGGGCGGAGATTCTACAGGAGTTTGACCTTCAGATACGTTACCAGAAAGGTAAGTATAACGTGGTGGCAGATGCACTTAGTCGCATGCCACATATTAATGAACTTAGTTTCACAGTCTTCAAGAATGATTTCTTGGAGTCACTACGTGGTTTATGTGAGCACGATCCATCTTTTAGAGAGGTCTGGCGCGCTGTATGCGTACGCACTTCTTCACACACGCAACCACCTCCCTCATTTTGGCATGGATTGCTAGTCCAGAGAGACCAGCCGAAGGTGCAACGGGAAGGAAAGCGAGAGTTAGTTCGGAGAGACTAGCCGTGTCTTCTGGGTATAGTTTGGAGCTAGAGAGCTCTGACGTAGGCCCTTCATCACCTTTGACTGCCACGGCTTCAAAGGGAGGTGATAAACTTTGTCAAGGGGAGAAATATGCTAATTACTCTATTGACGACGGGTACTTACTCTACAAGAGTAGAGTATGTGTACCAACTATTGGTGACTTTCGGGCCCAAATTCTTAAAGAAAGTCATGATAGTCCAAGTGCGGGTCATCCCGGGATTCAGAAGACCTATGCACTAGTAAAAAGACATAGCCTAGTTTGTAAGGACGTCCAGACTTATGTGCTGAAATGCAATAAGTGCCAGGTCAATAAACACGAACATCTTAAGGTAGATTCCTCAAGGGAAATGGGAAAGCATTTCCATGGATTTCATTACCGGTTTACCCAAGACGAGTCGAGGGAATGACTCGGTGTGGGTGGTAGTGGTGGACAGATTAACTAAAATGGTAAAATTTATCACCACACGAAGAAAACTCTTAAAACGCCAGAGTTGGCAAAACTCTTTATTAAACATCTCTACAAGCTATATGGCTTGCCCGCGCAGATATAGTGTCGAATAGAGATAGAAAGTTCAACATTCATTTTTGGAGGGAAGTCTTCAAAAAGTTGGATACTACCCTGAGTATGAGTACGGCAGATCATCCGGAGTCTGATGGTCAAACTGAAAGAGTTAACCAAATTCTAGAGGATACGTTGCATTCTTATGTTAGTAAGAAGCAATCTAATTGGGAAGAGTATTTGCCCTCATGGGTGTAGTAGGCACTATGCCTTTATGACCAGCATATGGAGGAGCATGGCATTTATCCAAAACCTTTTGCCTCATTCATGAGATAACCCTCTTTGATCACATATGAGGCATGTGCATGACCAACCATCAGCCTAAATAATGGCAAAATCAGCATCCATATGATACAAATCACGCATGATGGCAGACAAGTCCCCATGAGAGGCAACCAAGATAGCTGCTATAAACGGCTTTTGTGACAATGCATCTGCCACTACATTCTTCTTTCCTGGGGTGTGTAAGATGTGAAAATGAAACATAGAGAGAAAATTGGCCATCCTCATATGCTTCTCTGACAACTTAGTTTTGGTAAGAAAATACCTCAAACTCTGGTGGTCTATTTTGTGAAATCAGCCCCAAGAATGTAAGATTCCTCCCTCCAGCTTTTGAGGTGTAAAGGTGTAAGAACCTCCCCTTCTGTTCTTGTAATTATTCCCCTCTTGAAATAGGAGAAAGATCTTGTTTTACCCTATTTTGGCCTAGAGAGAGAAAATGTCTAGAGAGAGGTAATCCAAAATTGAGATATCTTTTGATATAAAAATCCTCCTAGTGTCTAAAATGGTTTCCCTTGAAACAGAAGTTCAAAATGAACTTTCCAATGTGCATTAGGAATCAATTAAAAATGATATAAGGGACCTTAGCCTAAGGGTCTAGGTTTTCAAAAATTTATGGATTATGGTCCAATTAAGGTTCTTATGGGCCAATAGGATTAATCCAAGTGTTGGGATGAGATAAATCCAAAGAATAAAAGAAAATATCCAAAAATGAGTAAATGCTCACATAAGATGAAGAGCTGACTGAGTACAAGGTTTATTGAGAGAGAGAGAGAGAGAGAGAGAGAGAGAGAGAGAGAGAGAGAGAGAGAGAGAGAGAGAGAGAGAGAGAGAGAGAGAAATGAAATGAAATGAAATGATATATTAATGTCTCTAAGAGGCCATAGTGTCCTATGAGACCAAAACTGAGAGTACATCTGAAGTTGGTGTCTCATCAAAGAGAACAACTAAATGAGACTAAAAAGTACAATAAACTGATTGTCCTACAATTATAATAACAGAGCCGTAAGACTCCGAGATGATACTGAGTAGAAAATACTGAAAAATGTATATCAGGTAGATCCATGTATGTTGATCAGTTGAAGTGTTGCCCTCTCCTTAGATCAAGTATCTCCACCATGGGGTTGTCTAGAATGGAGAGGTCGTAGAAGCGAGGTAGGCGCCTCCTGATGCTGAGCAATAATGGCTCTGATCTGGCGATGGTGAGGATGTCGTGGTCGGGATCCTAGTGGGCGTGGCCGACGAGCACGACGTAAGATAACTGCTCTATCAGTGGTGACTCCCTGGGAGCGTGGTCGGCCCCCTGATGGCCCAACGGCGGAGGAGGTATCAGGAGGTGTGTGGGCTGGGTTGCTGGTGCTGGTGTCAAAGAAATCTGTCAGGGTCCTCTATCTAGGTACATCATGGCTCGGCCTCTTGTCTGCCAAGAAGGTCTCTCTATGTCTCCGGAGGAATCAAGTACAAACAATCCCAAGCATCTCTGATGCTCAAACTCCATGACCCTGCATAACAGCCCAAAACCCTCTCGGAAGAGGCAGTGATATCTCCCTCGGATCTCATAATAGATTGTACATCACCAAATGTAGTGTTCCTCTGTCTCTACCTTCTGGTAGCATAGCTGACAAATGCGGTCATCCAAGATCTGATGCACATATCGCCCTGTCTCAATCCGCAACTAGTGTGATGAGGTTCGGATCTGTCCAATGGCACAACGTATCCCATGTGATAGGTGTACATCCATGTACGCCTGCCGGGTGATAAAATCATCTGGTGAGAGGTGTCCAATGGCACAACGTATCCCATGTGATAGGTGTACATCCATGTACGCCTGCCGGGTGATAAAATCATCTGGTGAGAGGTGTAGAAAATGGCTCTTGTAAATGAGCCATTTTCATGCCCAAGGGCTTAAGGGGGCTAGTCCATGTCCTCTCTGTGGACACTCTCATGATATCCATCCGGATCATGTGGTTTTGCTCTGAGTGGGTGAGATCCAAAAATGGACAATCCAAACTGTACTGAAAGGGTGGTAGTGCCTCTATCCACAAACCATGTAGGTCAAACCATGATCTCATCTGAGCGTACCAACAATGAGTATCTCCATCCTCTGCCAACTGTATGGATGAGGTCAATGCCAATCGGGAGTACCTCTGAGGGAGCTCCCATAGCCACTGTAAAAAGGTAACTGCCTCGAATAGGGCCTTAGTTACTATTGGTGGGGCACCCAGCTCAGCCCGAACAATCTCATGTGGTATTGATGATTTGCTCCGAATCATGCGGGCAATCATCATAATCAGTGGTCTCTCCATTTGCCTCCATCCCTCATCTGTCCCTCTCTGAGATCTGTGATGTATACTGGGCCCACGAATTGGAGCTCCGTACAGGAGGGTCGGTGTGATAAGCGTATCAAATAGCTACAATTTGGTGCGTGGCTCTTGAAACTGTATGTGTGCACATTGCCTCTCAAGTGCCCCCAAGGCTGCATGCCCTCGAGCTAATCTAGCTGCTGGCTGCCTCCTTCAGGGAGAAACGTGGTCTTGTGAAGTAACCTGACGTACTCTACCGGCTCCCCTCGGAAAGTGAACTAAGGCTCTGATCTCGTCACCCATGCCTATGTGGTGTTAAACACCATAACCTTGGTTTTCCCAAGGTTCACTGTCAGGTCTCTATTCGCACAGAAAGCTTGTAATGCATCCAGGTGTCTTTGTAATCCCTCCGGAGAGTCTGAGCTTAGAACAATATCATCAGCATATAACAAGATGGGTACCAACACCCTTGCCAGGCATATGCCCCTGGGCCTCCCAATCTGTCTACATAATCAGAGACCGCATCAATGTACAGTCCAAAGAGGGTGGGCGATAGCGGGCATCCCTGCTTCACCCCTATCGTGCTGGTCACCCTATCAGATAGTCCGCCTGGAGCTCGGACTCTGCCTGTCACAAACTCATACGAAGCATATATCCCCCACTGCATATCCTCGGGTACCTCAATGTCATGCAATCTGTGCATAAGCCTAGCACGTGGTACGGTATCGAAGGCTTTGCGGAAGTCCACAAAGCAGTAGTATATCCTTCTCTCTGTGCCCTACCCACTTCAATAAGTGCTCAAAGCGTCAGTATGTGATCCAAGGTAGTAAATCCTCTCCTGAAGCCAGCCTGTCCATGTGCTCTATGACCATGCCTCTCTGCCCACCATCGGCTCAGCTCCGACTCCAATATAGAGCCATATAATTTGGGCAAGTAATGACCAATCATGATCGTCCTGTAGTTGCGTGGTACCATGGGGTCCCCACTCTTAAAGAGTGGTACAATGATATGCTTTGTCCAGCTTGTCGGGAAACCCTCAAAAATGGCACAATTAAACACATGTACGATGAGCGAAGCCAAAGTGTCTCGTGCATATGAGAAGTGCTCTCCAACTAGCCCATCATGATCCTGTGCCTTTCCATTCTGTAACCTGTCTATCGCATCTAGCACCATCCGCATAGTAAAAAAGATGCTGCGATAGCTGATCTAGCTCCCAGTGGAGGGGGCTATCCTGGTGCATCATATAGCTCTCTAGCATAAGTATGCCATGCCTCAGGTGCAGTAATTGGAGTACCAGGCTGTCTCTCCTGAAACATCTTCCATGCCCTCTTGCTGTCCTTCCCCAGGAAGAGTTGGTAGATCTCCTCCTCTAGCTTAGCCAGATAGGCTCGTTTCTTCCTCCGCACAAGGCACCAAAAGATCATCCTTGCCTGTCTATGCATGTGAGACCCAATGGCAATCTCACACTGTAGCTGTGCTCGTGTCTCACGACACTCATCATCATACCAACTGTTCTGTGGGGCAGTGCTACGGGGGTGGGTGGAAGGGATCATAGTGCAAGGAAACGCATATGAGGCGGATGCATGTAGTACACCTACTGCCAATCCTCTCGTGATCTCGTCCAGAGGGCTACGCAGGTCTAAAGCAAACAAGCCATCAGATACTACATCTCGATAAACCCCAACTGTCTCACGTGTAAACTGATATCTCGGGTACCTAGGTAGATGAGTGGCTGGCCCATCTCTCGGGGATCTACCTACTAGTATGAGACTCAGGTATGCATGATCGGCTACTATGCCAATGGGCCTACTGGAAATCGTGAAACCCTGCACATCAGGTATCAATGACGGAGATCCCATCAAGTAGTCCACTGTGCTCGCTCCCCCTTTAGAGTTCCAGTGTGTGAGATTACTGATCCTTGCCATCTTGATAAGCCATAGTATATGACCAACCCATGTGCACTCCCGAGTGTGAGAAAATGCCTGCCATAATCTGTAATCTCCCCCTCATCCTGTGTTGATCTCTGCAACCCTACATCCTCTGCCGTGATCTCCCGGTACATAGCCTCTTGAGTATCATATAACTATGTCTGCTCTATGCCTGTACGTGCATTAAAGTCTCCCAATAGTAATATGTCTCCCATGCTAGGCAAACCTCATGATATCATCATATAGTGGTATATAGGGCGACTCTCTTGATGGTGCAAACTTGGAGTGGGATGGGGGAAAGTAGCATACCGCCACATATAGCTCGCGGAGCCCCTCTCTGCATACTCGGACCCACATGTACCTCGCATCTGCATCTCTATGTACCACATGTATTTTGTCACGAAGCTTCTCCCTATAAAGTATTGCCACTCCTCCAGATCCTCTGGTACCTCCCACTGTGCGTGGCTGAGGGGGCGGAAAACTGATTCCCATCTATAACCTCGGACGTCAGGAAGCCTCTTGTTTGTGCACTGATGTCCGTATACATAGCAATATCACTGTGTTTGAAAGTATCCTCAAAGTATCATGCATGTGTTCTAAGGGCTCCGTTGCAATTCCACACCGTGAATCGCAAGGTCTCATAGGCTGCGCACCGTGGAGCGGGCCTCCTCTCTGTAATGATGACTCGGCCATCTGTGTATACCGCCCATTTCCCCTCTTTCCTTAACTCAAGCACACGCGGCATGTGTTCCTTCCGGTGTGCTATCTGTGCTGGTGTAAGGTCCTCATCCAAATAAATCTTTTCCCCCCTAAGGGCCATCCTTTTGGAGAGGAAGGCCTTCTTCTTCTCCAAGTCACCAAACCTGATGATCAATATCTTCGCCCTGGTTTCATCTCTGCCTACTCGCCATGCTCCGGTCATGGGCATCAGAGATTGAGAGAGAGAGAGAGAGAGAGAGAGAGAGAGAGAGAGAGAGAGAGAGAGAATCCTCCAGATTCTCTCTCTCTCTCTCTCTCTCTCTCTCTCTCTCTCTCTTCTATGATTTTATGCCAGTCACTCTTTGAGCCTCTCTCTCTCTCAAATTCCATGGACATTTTTATATCACCCTAGTGAGATAGATTTGTTTTGTTTCTATTTTATTTTCCATTCCATGATGAGATATGCCATGGACATTATTATATCACTTTGGTCTCATAGGTCCATTGGGTGTCTTTAGTAGGCATTTAATTTCTCTCTCTCTCTCTCTCTCTCTCTCTCTCTCTCTCTCTCTCTGGCTACCCACCCTGTCTCTTTATTAGTCATAACCTCTATGGGGATGCCCATTATTTTATTTCAAGATATTTTATTTGGATGTGCCTTTTATTTATATCATTTATACGAGGATTAATGTATTTAATCAGATGTGTGCATTAGTATAATACGGTCAGGATTAATATGGATTGCACTAACTAATATTATTTTGGATGTAGGTGATGAATGAGTGGCAGATTATGTGTTAATGGAACATTTGTTGGACCACAATGGGTTTTTTTGGAAGACATGTGAACATCTTTTATGGTTTCATATTCAGGATTCAATATTTTTGTAAGGCTAAGGCCTCATACATTTGTACATACCAAAATACTTTTGGTGGCCCAAGACTTTACATTATTTCTTGCTATATTTTTGTAGAGCTTTTACGCTCATAAAGCACTTGTGATTTGTTTTTGGAAGTTATCTTTTTAAAAATCAAAATTTTTCTAATACATATAAATATGGGTGAGTGGTACAAGGGCCACACTCATCCTAGGGGAGATTCAACCCAACCTTGTATCGATCATGGTGACTTTTACTCTATTCTCCATCTCACTTTGTTTATTGAGATTTATGCTTTTAATTTGTGCAAGTATATGTTATGCTTTTAATTTGTGCAAGTATATGTTATGCTCTAATTTTTGTGATTGAGAAATAGAGTTCCTTCTCCAAGTGTCATAAAGGTCATGATAGTGGTATTAGAGCTTTGGGGAACCACTCAAGGAGAATGATTTTTGAAAAAAAAATCAAAATCAACGTTTATGCAATTTATTTGGTGCAAAGAAGGCCAAAGGTTCGATTTTTGGGAATTACTAAAGCTTCAACAAATCAAAGAAGAATTATCACAGGAAAAAGAAAGGCTTGCAGCAAGGGTACAAGTACCTTGGACAAAGAGAAGAGCTCACAAAAACCTAAAGGGCAAAGAAAGCAAAGCTCTAGAAACCTTTCGGCAAAAGAGTTGAATGGAATTTTTTGAACCATTGGATGGTTATTTAGATCAAGGGTTACAAATCCTTGTCACCTTTCTCCCAAAAATCACTTTTCACTTTCTGAATACTACCCTTAGGAGCAAAACCATCTTTTGATTTTCCCATCGTCTCCAAAATCCAGCCTTATGGGATAGAAAGAGAAGGGCTTGAAGATCACTCCCCTATTCTTAGATTTTCATAAGCTTCCCAGACTAGAGAATCCATATTTGATGGTGTTGAGGAATCCTCTAATTTTTCTCCATAATTTTTGAAGTTTTTTTTATTTCTTCATGGTACGGTTGCCTGATTTTTATTTTTTCTTTTTCTTTTTCTTTTAGCACTGTCGGTTTCATCAATTTTCTCTTCTTCTTTTTTTCGTTGTTGATGTGCTGGCCCACTCTTCTTTCATAAGCTGTGCTAAGTTTAAACAAAGCCTTACTTTTTTTAAAAAAACACGTTGTCGGCCCTCTTTTATTCTATTCATGCACTCTGCTTTCTTCATGCACTCCTATCAGCCTGCGCCTCCCCTTTTTTCTCTCCCTCTCTTCGCTGTTGCGCATCTGGTTGTTATTTTAATTTTAATTTTTTTAAACTTTGTTTAGCTAATTAGGCTAAGATAATAGCTTTAGCTAATATAGCATAGCTTAAATATATTTATTATTAAACCTTCTAAATCTTTGATATTTAAAACTTTATTTAGACTAAATAGACTAAAATAATAGCTTTGGCTAATCTAGCATAGCTTAAATATATTTATTATTAAACCTTCTAAAGATTTGATATTTAAAAGCGTGATAACTTGAAAAGCTTTAAAACTTTCATCGACTAAGCTTTTTGCTTAATTGCAAAAGCTTTAAAGCTTTGCTAAATTAACAAAAAAGGAAAAAGAAACAACAAACCAACCTTAAAACTTCAGACTTTTGAAAGCTTTATATTTTTCCTTTCTCTCTCTCCTCATTTGCGCCTTGGTTTTGTTGTTTTGCCTTATTATAGTATAAGATAATAGCTATACTTTAAGATATTAATTAAAGATTTTGCATTTTCAAACTAAAAAAAAAGAGCTTATAAAATTCATAAGCTTTATAATAAAAAAGGAAACATTTAAAGTACAAGCTTTTCAGCAAATTGAGCATCCAAGATTTTGAGAGTAAAGTGAAATTCTACAACCAAGAAGAGAATTAAAGTTTTTTCAAGGTTTGCTTTTTGTAGATTTCATTAAGGCTTACTTTTTCTACGAGTAAATCATGATGATGATGACTTTTCTTTCGAGCAAGAGGGTAATTCTCAACATCAAGGTATTTTTTATGATTCAAGTATGCCTAAACCTATTGAAACTAAAATCTCACCTCATATGTTTTTAAAATAAAAATAAATAAATAAATAAATAAATAAGTTAAATTAAGGACAAGAAAATAACATATGGTAAAACTAGAAGAACATCTTAAACCTAAGTCTATCATGGACCATGAGACTATCACTTCATACACAGGCAACACTTATGTTAAGTATCTTGTGACTTTCAAGAACTGTCCTATTGAAGATGCCAAATGGATGCCGAAAAAGTTTTTCCGTTCTTACCAAAATCTCATCCTCTCTTAGCATCCACACAACTGAGGTCAATTGCAACTCGAGCAAGAGGAAATGTTAGTCATAACCTCTATGGGGACACCCATTATTTTATTTCGAGATATTTTATTTGGATGCCCATTTTATTTATATCATTTACTAGAATTAATGTGTTTAATCAGTTGTGTGTGCTGGTATAATATGATCAGGATTAATGTGTTTAATCAGCTATATGCATTGACTAATATTATTTTGGATGTAGGCGATGCATGAGTGGTAGATTATGTGTTAATCGTGGGTGGAACATGTGTTGGACCACTACGGGATATTTTGGAAGACATGTGAACACCTTTTATGGTTTTATATTTAGGCATCAATATTTTTATAAGGTTAAGGCCTCATATCTGTGTATATACCAAATAGTATTTTATACCTTTGGTAGACCCAAGACTTTATATTATTGCTTGCTATATTTTTGTAGAGCTTTTATGCTCATAAACTCAAAAAACACTTGTGCTTTGTTTTTTGAAGTTATCTTTTTGAAAAGTAAGCTTTTTCTAATACACATAAATATGGGTGAGTGGTACAAGGGCCACACTTATCTCAGGGAGATTCAACCCAACCTTGTGTCTTCTACTCTATTCTCCATCTCACTTTGTTTATTTAATTTTGTTTATTAAGGTTTATGCTTTTAATTTGTGCAAGTATATGTTATGCTCTAATTTTTGTGATTGAGAATTAGAGTTTCTTCTCCAAAAACATCTTGACACTCTCTCTGATTTCTACAACTCTCTCTCTCTCTCTCTCTCTCTCTCTCTCTCTCCCATCCTGTCTCGGCTCTTTCTCTGTTTCACTCTCTCCCTTCTCTCGCTCGCTCTCTCTCTCTCTCTCTCTCTCTCTCTCTCTCTCTCACACACACACACACACACACACATACCCTTTCTATAAATTTTTGCTATTCTGCATCTCTCTCTCTCTCTCTCTCTCTCTCTCTCAACGTGGAGAGAGAGAGAGAGAGAGAGAGAGAGAGAGAGAGAGAGAGAGAGAGAGAGAGAGAGGAAGAAAGAGATAAATAGGAGGGGGAGAGAGAACAATGGGAGAGGTAGAGAGAGAGAGAGAGCAAGAGGGAGGGAGAGAGAGAGAGAGAGCAAGAGGGAGAGGGAGAATGAGAGAGAGGGAGAGAGAGAGAGGGTAGAGAGAGAGAGAGAGAGAGAGAGAGAGGAGAGGGAGATATAGGAGTAGGAGAGCGAGAGGGAGAGATAGGAGGAGGAGAGGGAGAGGGAGAGAGGAATAGGAGAGGGGAGAGAGAGAGAGAGAGAGAGAGAGAGAGAGGTTCCTTGTGTGCAATAAATTAAGCCCTTAGGTTTGGGGTAAGTGCATGATCATTATGTGGCGAGTGCATGTTCGGAAGGTGTTTTCAACAATCTCGGAAGATGTGTTTGGACTTTTCAGAGAGTACAAGTTGTACCAGCACTATTCTACATGGGGAGTGCTCTACCCACTTAGTGGGGAGCCGAAATAAGTAATAAAAGGAGGTGAATTGGTTATCTGCACTTACCGTATCGAGAAGGCATAGACATCGGTGTACGTTGATTGTCGCTTGCTAGAATGCCGATAGCAATTAGATGAGAGCATCTCCAATAGCTTTATGTCGATGGTGGTGTTGGGGTGTGGATTTCTTGACTAGAAGTGTTAGGTGGCTTGGTTTGCGCCTTGCAAAAATCTTGAACCCTAGCCTACTTCACATCAAAGTTCCTCAAGAATTTGGCGTTAGTAAACATTTGTGCAAGTGCTCCAAAGATAGTTTCATTGTGGAGCATGCATATAGTCTCTCTCTCCCACTCCCATTCAATCTCTCTTCTCTTCCTTGCAAGCTTTCCTCTAGTCCTTGCAATGTCACTCTTACACACAAATCGAGGGGTCACCCTGTTGATGTCTAGAGAGGGTACCCACTAAACAAGGCCTATGTGTATATAGTCCCATGATAAAATGCACAATGCCATCATTGCAACAAGCAGAGAAGAAAGTCAAGAGTGTATGAGTATGGACAATCATTATTTGTGAAAGTTAAGAAAATATCAGCTTAAGCAATACATGCATACCCCTTTATTTCCGGTTAGAAAGGAAGGTAAGCATGTAAACCACAAGTGATTGCATTGACAGTTTAACACATTAGAAGAAAATAGTGCCCTCCCACTTCGTCTCTCTCTCTCTCTCTCTCTCTCTCTCACACACACACACACACACACACACACACACACACACACACACACACACACACACACACACACAACCCCCCCGCCCCCCACACACTTGATGTATGTGCACAAAATGGGTAAAAACCTTAAGACGAAAACAAAAATCTCTCCGTCCCCCACAATGCCTCTCACTCTCCAGTTTTCAAGCTCCACCATTGTCGAGACGTCGGAATGGTCGAAAATTTGTGAGAATGCCATAAACCTTTTAACTTCGAAAGCTTTTGAAGACCCAAACCTTGGAGATCTATATCTAAAGGAGCTCCTTGTCCCATGGCAGCACCAGCGGGTTTAGTAAGAGAACTCGAGCATAGTGTCAACAAAGAATCATCCACATACCAAGGATTCCAAACAAGGATGTGATGTGGCAAGCAAGGTATGCATCCACTCGTTTCACAGCCACCACTGCACCCGGCATGGGCGCTGGCCGTGCAGCGCCGGTGTGGAAAGAAATGGACGCGACGCAACAGCATAAAATATTTGGGACAGGTGTGAATGTATTCGTTGCTGTTTTCTGTCTCCCTACTCGATTCTAGTGCAAACCAAGAATGAAAATTATGACTGGCTTTGGACTGATTGGGAAAACGATTTTTTGGTCGTCCCTGAAGGCTCGGAGAAGAAGGGGCAATCGCTTAGGCGGATGTGCAGGAATCATCTACCCTAGCCCAGATGGCAAGAGAGTGGTGCTGCTTCCCAAATAGGCGTATGACTCGGAATCTACAGCGCCGACGGCGGCTGGCAAGAGGTAGCTTCAAAGAGGAGGCTGGCGGTCTGAAGAGGTAGTCGAAGGGCCGAGGGGGCCCACCCTGCTTGTCTTGTGATACTGGAGAGGGCGGCGGCAGAGGTATTTGTTTGTTGTTTTTATTTATTTTATTTTTGTATTTATTTTTTTAATTATGAAAAGTAGGAAGAATAAGCAAAAATTGTCTTTTTAAATTTGGGAAAAGAAGGCAAAAAGGGTTTTTTTCGCTATAGTAAAGTAAATAAAAATTAAAAACAAAAGAAAAGTTAAAAAGAGGAAAAATAAAGGAAGGGGTCTTTTAAAAAAAACTAAAAAAGAAAAAGGAAAAAGTGATTGGAAAAAGAGAAAAGAAAAAGTTTTTTTAAAAATTAAAAATTAAAATAAAATTTTTTAAAGAAAAAAGCAAGGGGTAAGGGCTTTATATATACTAGGACTCAATCGACGCGTTGTTCCGGTATGTAAAAGACATTAAGAAGTAGAACACTTGAATGGAAGCCGGAATATAAAGGGTCAACGAAGGGATTTTTTCCTCTTATTTTTTAGAAATGCAAGATTTCATTTTTCTCTCCTCTCCTTGTCCATGGTTAATATGTAATATATATATATATATATATATATATATATATATATAAAAGAGGAAGAAAAAAACAAGAGAAAATTAAAGAAAGAAAGATGGGGGGATTTTTCAAGGGTAAACATTTTTAGTGGTTTGTTTAGGGGAAAAATTAAAAGAAGGGAAAAAGAGGGGGGCAAAAATTTAACAAGAGTGGGAAGGGGTTTTTGAGAGGGATCGAGGATGTTGTGCAGGTAAGCGTGTGAGCGAGTGAGCGTGTAGGCATGAAGGTGTGTGCACGCGAGGGTGGGCAAATGGGAGTGGTGCATGTAAGGTGTATACGTGTGTGCACGTGTGTGAATGTAAGTACGAGGTGCACGTGCGTGCTTGAGCACATGCAGGGTACATGATGTGCAAGTGAGTGTACGGGTGTGCGCACACATGTGCGTGAGGTGTGTGCATGGGCGAATGTAAGTATATGGTGTGCAAATGCAAAGGTGCGGGCACACGCATGCAAGTGAGTGTACGAGTGTGCACACATGCACGTGGGAGTGTGTGCGAAAAGTGTGCACGTGCAAAGGTGCGCGTACACACGTGCATATGCAAATGTACAAGAGTGCATACGTGCAAGTGTGAATGTGGGTGCATGTGCGAGTGTGTGTAAAGGTGGATGCATGCGCGGGGGTTGCTGTGGGTGCACGTGCGGCGATGCAAGTGTGCACGTGCAAAGGTGCACACACGCATGCGAGTGAGTGTATGGGTGTGCACACATGCACATGCGAGGTGTGCACGGGCGAAAAGTATGCACATGCAAAGGTGCACGTACATGCATATGCAAATGTATAGGAGTGTGTATGTGTGGGTGTGAATATGGGTGCATGTGCAAGTGAGAATGCGAGTGTGTGTGCAAAGTTGGATGCATAAGTTGGGCTTGCAGGTGGGTGCACGTACGGTGATGCAAGTGTGTCGTGCACGTGCATGCAAGTGGGAATTCGAATGCATATGCAAATTTAAAGTGCATTGTGGATGTGCATGTGCATAGTGTATGTGCGCGTGTGTGCACAAGCAGGGTGTGTGCGCACGTATGGGCGGATGCGCATTGGCTGAATGTGCACATCAACGTGTAAATAAGATGTGCGAGGATGTGTATGCATGTGTGCAAGGTGCAAATGGGGCGTGTGGTGAAAATGTGTGTGCACCTGTGTGTGAATGGCTAGGTGTGGACCGTGGTGCACATGCAATCGTGTGTGCACGTGTGGTGTAAATGGGTAAGAGTGTGTGTACAAACGGGTGGGTGCATGTGCACAAATGGGAGTGTGCATCACCTACGCGCATGAATGAAAGAATGTGTGTGTGAGTGATTGTGGGTGTGTACGTGCACGGGTGAATGTACGTGCGTGGGTTGCATGGGTGGGGTGCTTGTGTAGGTGAATGATGCGCGTGCTTGTGCGGTGTAAGTGTGAATGAAAATGGGATTACACACGGGGCGGGGTGTGGACGTGCGTGAGAGGTGCAAGGTGTAAGTGTGAGTGCAGTGCGCGTTCTAGGGAGTGCACGTATGTGTCTATGGTGCATGAGTGCATGTGAGCGTGTAGACGGGTGAGGTGTATACATGAGTGCACGTGTGCGCATGCAAGGTCAAGGTTGTGTAAATAGATAGGGTGCTTGTGTGAGCTACGTGAAGGTTTAAATGGATATGCGATGTAGGATGTTTTAGGATTTGTTAAGAAAAACTTGACAAGAGGTGGAGATTGTATATGGACTAGTGACAATTCCTAAACCTTACCCTCCAGCATCTCTTTCCACTATACTTCATGTTTGTACATGGGATAAGTATCATCACATATATTAGCATATTGCACAAGCGTATTACTCATGTGAATATACAGCACCGACTGAAGTCTATGCAGGTCCAAAATATTATTGTAAATTTGTTGAAGTTTAAGGTTGATGGTATGTACAAAGTATGTGAAGTAGCATGTCAGCTTGGTAAGCAGGTCAAATCTTGCTTTCTGCATGAAAAACACATTAATACAAGTCCATTGGGTGCTATACATTCTAATGTATAGAGACCGACCAAGATTGTAACAATTATAGGTTGTAGGTACTATGTCACATTCATTGATAATCACACTAGGAAAGTCACATTCTAATGTATAGAGATCGACCAAGATATAACAATTACATTGGAGGTTGTAGATAGTATGTCACATTTATTGATGATCACACTAGGAAAGTGTGAGAAAAGTGAGGTGTTTGTAAACTTTCATAGATTTAAAGCCTTAGTCGAGGAAAAAAGGTATGCATATCAAATGTCTAAGATTAGATGGTGGTGGGGGAGAATATTTCTCCAATAAGTTTATTGTAGCTGGTATGCACCAGTAAAGACAACTCAAGATGTAGATGTAAGAAGTAATGATGATGTCCCACATGTAGAGCAGCAATCATAGGTGCTTAATGGATCTCAAAACAGCAGTGGATCCAATGTTAGTTCACGGTTAGGCAAGTTGAGGATAGATGCAAGGAATATAGGTGCATCATCTCTTGTGGTTCTCTAAGTGCTAGTACACATATATAACACAAAGGGAAGGAAAAAATGTCTAAGATCAAATGGTGGTGGGGGAGAATATTTCTCCAATAAGTTTATTGTAGCTGGTATGCACCAGTAAAGACAACTCAAGATGTAGATGTAAGAAGTAATGATGATGTCCCACATGTAGAGCAGCAATCATAGGTGCTTAATGGATCTCAAAACAGCAGTGGATCCAATGTTAGTTCATGGTTAGGCAAGTTGAGGATAGATGCAAGGAATATAGGTGCATCATCTCTTGTGGTTCTCTAAGTGCTAGTACACATATATAACACAAAGGGAAGGAAAAAATAGATCAACCTTTTGTGCATGATCTATCAGTAGGTCACTCTTATGTGGATGGTGACTCTAGTGGCTCTGAGCACAGCCTTGATAAAGAGCTTAGCATTCCGTCAGTGTTTACTCTTGGTGCATGAAGAGCCAAGGCTATTTTGAGGACACCTATCGGTGATCCAGGTGTATGCAGGTCTACTCGGGTTAGGTACCTTGTTTACTCTTGGTGCATGAAGAGCCAAGGCTATTTTGAGGACACCTATCGGTGATCCAGGTGTATGCAGGTCTACTCGGGTTAGGTACCGTGTTGACAGGTTGAGAAATGATGGATATCCCGTCACCATGCTTACATGGTTAAATCAATACAAGAGATAGAGCCCACTTGTTTGTTAGAAGTCATCTCCTGTCTATTTTTATACACCAGGGCCTTTGTTGTGGGTGTGCCCGCCCTTATGAGGTGTTTTCTTGTTTTTCCCCACTCTCCGTATTTTTTTCCTATTTTTTTTCCATTTTTCTGTGGCTTGGGAGGGAGCCCATGAGCTGGCCGACTGCTGGAACTGGTCCACGACTCCATGTATGTGATGGCCGACTACTGCTGACAAGCTGGCCGACTAGATATATATGCTGGTCGTGGAGTTTCAGGGCCAGTCGGCTGCCCTACAGCAGGGTTATCATCGGGTTCATTCCCTTATTGCTCTTTAGGCATGGCTTTCCTTTGTGATCGGATGACCACTACGGCAGATGGTGGATCCTCATGGAATAGGTGTTGTGGGTGTGACGGACACTCCAAGGCAATTTTTGTTTTCAAAATTTTTAGTCTCACTTGAAGAAACAGCTTGAAGTCTTGTGTTGAAAGATGAGAACATGTTCAAAGTTTAGGTGGAAATTCTAAATAATGACGCAAAACAAATTCACAAAAAGCTTTCAGCATGTTGTGAATGTGTTAAATAAACTTCTAGAGCCCAAACAAAAGGGAGCTTTTGATGTGTTTTGCCCAGTTTTGTGTTGGGGTTTTGTCCTTGTGTTGAAACGTTTTGTCCTGTTTCATCTTGTCTTTTGATTAGGAGGAGCACGTTTTTGCTACTATGGGGGTGACACATTGTGGCAGCCTGTTTTGTATTGGTGTCAAAGATGAAGATACGATGTATGGAAGCCTTTTTCTCTGCCTGAGGAACCACCAACAAATAATAGTCGACAAATGATCGGGTTCTTCAAAGAATCAAGGCAAAGAAGCCTCTAGGAGATTGTTTTGACTTCAAGGTAGTTGAACTGTCACATGCGGAAGCTCTGGGAGTCTTCTTTCAGTCCTAAACACCTTGTAGGAACATCTTGATGCAAAACGCAAAGAGAAGATGGAGAGAAGAGAGAGAGAGAGAGCTGAGTTTTCAATATATTACACTTTTGAACCGAGGGATTGGTAGGAAATTGTCCTTTCCTGACCAAACAAACATTTTAGGAAGTAAGGGACGTTTTAACTAGACAGTGTTCTTCTTGGTTTTGCCAAATGAACATTCTTTATGTCAGAAGGTTGAGGTCCTCCTCATTGAGCCTGCATGTTTCCTTGAGTTCAGTTCTGGATTGCCACCCTTTGGTTCTGAAGTTCCACACATCTCCCCAAGTTGTTAGACCTTTCTTTCAGAGCTTATGTGCAAACCTGTACATAGGTTGAGTGATATAGTTTTGGCAAACAATGAAAAACCATATGGAGTCCTTATGATAGAGGCATGCCTTAGTTCTAAGGCAATCATTGAGGGTAATATTCTCCTTGAGTTTGTTCCATGAGGTCGACATTATTTTGATCAGCATACTACCCTTAGTTTTAATTTGAATCTTACTAAAGATCAAGATGAGAGGGGGAAGATTCTTCCATCTCTAGAAGCCTTGAACAGCAAGGTGGAATCCCTATGAATGAGTTGGGCCCAATCTTTGTTAGGGTTGAACAAGCTTCTGACCACCCATTTACTAGCCATTCTATCAGCACCTCAATTATATCTGGGATACCTAGTCCACCTTCTTCCTTAGGTAGTGTATAGTATTTCCATGCAACTTTTGGCATTCTGAAAGTTTTTTGCATCACCTCCTCGTAGGAAGCTTCTACACATGGACTCCAAGGGCTTAAGATTAGCTAGGGAAGGTCTCCCAGTAGGAGAGAAAGATGATGATAGAAGGGATTCGGATATGCTTTAGTACCACAATCCTATAGGCTAGACTGTGTTACAGACCTTTCCATTTGGTAAAATGCGTTTTTACCTTTTCCATGACCTAGAGCCGACTCTGATGTATACTGACTCCAAAGCCCATTGGAATCCCTAACAATCTGAATATTCTGCCACCATCAGGAAAAGTCTAGCATCCTTGATCAATAAGCCATTGAGGAGGCTCTTGAATAGGCGTTATGATACCTATTTTAGAGTGATTGATGAGGGACCTAGAAGCCAAGTAGAATGTTTGGAGGCAGTCCCAAAATGTCCAGATGGATTGGGGGTCATTATGAATGAGACTATTTGTGCCATCTACAAACTGCTGAAGACACATTTGCTTTTGGACCCATGGGAGATTGATCCCTCTGAGCCTTTGACCTTGAATTGCATTCTCAACCAAGAGCATCAGCAGCAATAGCAAACAATAATGGGGCCTAGGGCCAACCTTACCTGATAGATCTACGTAGGGTGAATGGGGGGGGAAGTTGCATGTTAACAGTCACCCTAGCACTTGCATTCCCAAGCAAGGCATGAACTGCCTTAATAAATCTTAGGCTAATACCCATATATTAGAGAGATTGTAGTATAAATTCCCATTCCAGTCTATCATAAGCTTTATCAAAGTCAATTTTGAGCTGCCCTAAACTTGCCAGTGGTTGCGGTTGGTGTGCAAATATTGTGGAGCTTGTGATGAAAGTGGTCGGCCTAGTTGACAGCTTAAGGTGAGTGAGAAGGGAGAGGTTGCAGTGGGTATACCTGTACGTCCAACAGACGGACAGGTTGATCAGCATAGTAAGGGTAGCATAGGAAGGGTGCATGCATGGGTGTGCAGATCTTGGTGGGGGTGATATATTCCCACTAAATGTTGTCATTGTTCATCTGGCCCCTAATGATGTCTTGAACCATTCCCTATGCGTTGCTAAGCTTCTAGTATGGTTGTGTGGCAGCCCAAGTTAGGTGCAAGGCCTCACGGACCATGTTGACAGGGGGGCTAGGGTGAGGTCAAAACTTGTGGCGGCCCAGGTTAGGTGCAAGGCCTCATAGACCACGTTGATAGGGGGCTAGGGTGAGGTCAGCACTTATGTCAACCTAGATGGTTCCAAGATGATTATCATAGGAAGAAATGAAATAGAAATAATTGGTGAGGTCAGGTCCCCAAGTGGGAAGAGTAGTGAGGCCTTTGAGTCTGAAAATAGTGGGCCATCATGAAAAGGAAACGGGCCACCCTCTTTTAGCATGCATTGATTTGGCCTATCACGCGCCCCCCCCTTCTCCCTCTACTCCTCTTCTCCCTCTGCTCCGTTCTTGCATTCCCTCTCACCAAGCGAGCTTCCTGCCCATTCATCCCTCTGCTGCCTCGCATCACTCACGGTTTCACTGTTTCACAGCCGTGTGCGCAGAGATGAGTGATCCCACCCCCAAGAAGAACACCCCCCCTAGGAGGTGCAAGAGACCCTTTGCGGATGCTGACTCTGTCGTGCAGACCCCTTCACCGATGCCAGAGCAAGGTGAAGCTTCCCAGACAACATGCGGCCCCCCAACAAAAAAGTCCGCTCGGAAAGGTATTGTGCTCCTCTTCCATGTTTGCTGCATACACATATCCTTCTTACACATCTCCTCCATTGGCTTTTGTTTGCACATTGTTTCCCTGTCAATGCATGCTCCCCTTGAGAACTAACGTTTGCTTGTTCTCTTATTAACAGCATCATCTGAGTACGTAAAGCTCTCCCGTTTTTGCTACTCACAGCAGCTGAGTTGCATGCTGAGTACGGCTTGAGCATGGAGGGCAAGCTGCCCAAAGACCTTACTATCGAGGATTTGCCACGTGAGGAGTGGCTGACTGTCTTCAAAGTTTCCAAAAAGAAGAAGACAAAGGTCTTCCTGCATATGGTGCAGGATCACCTATACGACGCTTGCCGTCTTTTGTATCAGAAAGTGTACCAGGCTGCCCCCTCTAATGGGGAACTAACGACAAAGTTTGCTAGGGGGTTTGCCTTTGAGAATTGTGCAGCTGCTAAAGCTCCAACCTGAAAGTCACAAGATTGCATGGGCTGTGGTGGGTGGTATGGTCTTGGAGAATGTGAAGGCTCAACGGGGAGGTTTGAATCGCAAAGTGAGGAAGTTCATGTCCGATTACGGTGTTTCTGTCTTATATGGACAAACAGAGCATGCTGTTGACTCCTATGCCTTGGCATTGTCTAATCACCCTACAAAACCGACTGAGGTTGCATCCCAGCCCCTATACATAGAATGGTTAGGTAGAATTGCTGAAGATCTTGATGGGTAGGCCCATATTGCTGAAGTGAAGGTTGGTTCTGCTAAATTGGTCTTAGCATAGAAGAGGGATTTGTGGCTACGCAACGAAGGCACCTATTTAGCCTATGCCGCCCCGGTTATAGTAGAGATGGAGAGACTTAGAGCAGACATGGAGATATTAAAAGCATCTCCCCTAGAAAATGGGATTTGTGGCTACGCAACGAAGGCACCTATTTAGCCTATGCCGCCCCGATTATAGTAGAGATGGAGAGACTTAGAGCAGACATGGAGATATTAAAAGCATCTCCCCTAGAAAATGAAGCTCTCATTCTGAAGAAGGGAGTTGAGATAGGAGTGCTGGAGAGGGTGGTCTCAGTGGCTTCTGGTGCTGTGACGTCTGCTGGCAGAGATGAAGGAGGAGGTGTCCACTATGCAGGTACTTTTGAAAACTCAAGCATTTTTCTATCCTTTAAGTAGTGGTCCAAGCACTTGCAAGTGATATATGCACTTGCAAGTGATTTAAGCACTTGAAAGTGGTGTAGCATTTACACCACCACTTGCAAGTGCTTGTTTCACTTGCATCACTTACAAGTGCTTA
The DNA here is from genome assembly GCF_041138505.1 of Cibotium barometz. Classification (NCBI taxonomy): domain Eukaryota; kingdom Viridiplantae; phylum Streptophyta; class Polypodiopsida; order Cyatheales; family Cibotiaceae; genus Cibotium; species Cibotium barometz. The sequence continues at coordinate 68,637,727 of NC_141046.1, forward strand.
GAGGTCATCGAGTTCATAGACCACTCATAAGTATTGAGACCACTTGCAAGTGCTGTGACCACTTGCAAGTGTTATACCACTGCAAGTGCTTACATCACTAGCAAGTGCATAGAAATCATGCAAGTTCTTAGAAGTTTAACAAGTGCTTAGACCACTTGAAAGTGCTAAGACCACTTGCAAGTGGTCATACCTTTTGCAAGTGGTCATACCACTTGCAAGTGCTAAGGCCACTTGTAAGTGTTCATGGCTTTTGCAAGTTCTAAGACCACTTGCAAGTGCCTAGGCCACTAGCGAAGTTCAAGACCACTTGCAAGTGTTCATACCGCTTTCAAGTGCTCATACCACTTGCAAGTGCTTAGACCACTTGAAGGTGCTAAGAGCACTTGCAAGTGGTCATACCTTTTGCAAGTGGTCATACCACTTGCAAGTGTTAAGGCCACTTGTAAGTGTTCATGCCTTTTGCAAGTTCTAAGACCACTTGCAAGTGTTCACACCACTTGCAAGTGCCTAGGCCACTAGGGAAGTTCAAGACCACTTGCAAGTGTTCATACCGCTTTCAAGTGCTCATACCACTTGCAAGTGCTTAAAACACTAGCAAAAGCACAAAGCACAAAGCACATACAATTTCTAAGACCTTTAACAGGTGCTTAGAACACTTGGAAGAGCCACTTGCAAGTGGTTGCATCATTTGCAAGTGCTTAGACCACTTTCAAGTGCTTAGACCACTCACTGGTGCTTAGACCTTAGGGCACTGCACAGACCACTGACAGGTGCTCAAACCACTTACACATGCTTGAAAGTTCTGATGGCTGGTTGTTTTTCATTATGTGTAGGCTTCGGTTGAGGAAATGGAGCATGTGTTATGTGAGCTGAGGAGACACGCCTCCTTCGTGAAGAAGGCATGCACTTTCTTGAAGAGAGAGGGGAGAGCCCTTCTAGTGCCTACCCTGCCTGCCAAGTCTGTCCTGGGTGCTGACACTAGGTGCTGACACTGTCCTCATTGGTGGATCTTGTGTGGCCTGTGGCCAGCTGCTGCTGTCAAGCAAACATGCGGCTGGCATTTATTATCTGCCATGTGCCCACAAGTACCACCCCTTTTGCTTTTCCATTGTCTGTGCGACTGAGCCCAAGTGCATTGTTCCGGACTGTTCGTGGGAGATACCACTTGTAGCAAGATGTTGGGCACTTGGGAATACATATGAGGAGTCCATAGGTAAGGCATGCCTCTTTCATAGGACAGGATTCATGCTACTTTTGATATGTACAGTAATTGTCTGTTATGTCTCAGGTGAGCCAGAGGCTGGCGAGGGGTGGACCCAGCCGCTTCCACCTCGTCCATGCATGATGTGGACGCCCCCTTCGGCCTAGACGCCTTGATGATGAAATACAAAAACATGGTGGGTGGTTGTAGTCTGTTTGCTGAAAAAACTAATGTGCTTGGTGATGGAGGCATCCTGAGGGAGACACCTGGTTCTGAGATCACACAAGGTAATTTTGGTTGCTGTAACATGTTATCCTCAGACATGATTATCCATGATCATTGTGATCATATTAACTACCTGTGCTCCTAACTTGATTTCCTATTGCTATCCCAGGTACTGATGTCATTAAGACATTAAGTCATGTTAGTGCTCCAATTGGAGAGCCAAGCCGCGTCGACAAAGGTGTACATATTGAAGAGGAGTTGGACCCAGATATGGAAGAGACCCTCCAATTTGTTGCAGGAGAGCTGCGGAAGAAGAAGAAAAGGCAGGTGGAGGATGGTCCTCTTCGGGACCCCAAGAAAAGTACTAACCCAATTTCCCCCAAAGCCCGAGCATGCAAGAAGCGCTTCTTGCAACTTTGTAGCTTTTTTCTCATGCAAGCCGCATTATTTTGCGGCAATATAATATATAAGTCCTTTGTCTCAGTGTCTGTGCGTGTCCTGACCATCTTAATTGTTGTGCATGTAGTTAAATTCAAGTTGTTGGCTCGAAAACCCTACCACCCACCACCCATTGATGAGGTAGAGCACATTGAGCATTGTCCGCCACGCTATCAGTTTCGACGCTTCAATGACTCTCGAGACCTGGCAGTCGTTGTTGACTTCAACAAGGTTCTTTTGTGCACGTGCACGATAAGCGCAGGACAGAGATTTCCCCAAATGTCTCAACGCTGTACTTTTCCAAAGTCCGTGAGGATGAGAACATCACCTATTACGTACGGCAGGATGCAGAGGTGTTCTTACTTGCGTTGAGTCAGGTTGCAGAGGTATTTGTGTGGACCTCTTACAGAGGCAGGGAATTGGAGACAGCCATGGATAAGTGCCTGCCTCAAGCCAAGAAATGCATGAGTGGATGGCTGTCGCAAACCGCTTGCCATGTTTGCACTTGGCGCTTTGATAATCCTCCCAGGCCAATGTTCTTGAAAAACCTGGATACCTTCTGGCATCTTTTCCCGAAATTCAATAAGACAAATACACTTGTGCTAGATGACTCATTGTATAAAATGTACTCTAATGATCCTGCATATGTGATCCTTCCTGAAGTGGAGAAGCGGACTAAGGGGCAGTGGGAAAATTTTCTGAAACAGGATGTGGCTGACTTTGGGTTGCAGTGGGCAGAAAGTGCTGACAGAGTAAAAACTGTCAGACAGCGTCCTTTTGATGTCAGGGATGATGCCTTGCAACGGTCGAATTGGAGAATCGTGCGGAACAATGTTAAGGAAATGAAAGAAATTGAAGCCCCCAACCTGGATCCTAAAGAAAGAAAGTATAAGCGTCCAAAGAGTAAAACAGCAAATTAGAAGTGCTTTTGCTGGCATTTTTCCCATTGTACAGAGGACTACCTGTAGCCCCTTCATTGCCATGACACCATGCCCTTACTGTGTAGCTTAATGTACTCTAACACCGTGCCTTTATTGTGTGGCTAACTTCCAACACTCCTTGACATATATACAAACAAAAATGGTTTTAACCTTGGAACGATTTTGTGTCGATCTGGTGTCATTTTCTTTAGTTTATACTGTGGTTGCATTTTGTGGACTCTTAAGAAAGTGATGGTTTGAAAGTGCTTGTCAAGTGGTTTAAAAGTGCTGGTCTAGACACTAAAAGTGCTTGTCAAGTGGTTTGAAAGTGCTTGTCTAGGTATTGAAGTGCTTGTCAAGTGGTTTGAAAGTGCTTGTCTAGATACTAAAAGTGCTTGTCCAGGTACTAAAGTGCTTGACAAGAATTTCTCAAGTGGTCTGAAAGTACTAAACATGTGCTTGTCTAGGTACTAGAAAGTGCTGGCTAACTGCTGGTCAGGTAATCTGAAAGTGTTTGTCAAGGTGCTTAAAGCGCTTGTCAAGTGGTCTGGAATGCTTGTCTAGGTACTAAAAGTACCTGACAGGTGCTTACCATGTGGCCTCCAAGTGCTTGTCAAGTGCTTATGTAGGTACTTCAATTGTTTGGGAAGTGCTGGTCAAGTGGTCTGAAAGTGCTTGTCTAGTTACTTAAAGTGCTTATCTAGGTACTTAAAGTGCTTTTCAAGTAATCTGAAAGTGCTTGTGTAGAACCTAGAAGTGCTTGTCAAGTGGTCTTAAAGTGCTTGTCTACTACTGAAAGTGCTGTCAAAGAGTTGAACGTGCGAAATAGTGCTTCTTAGGAGGACGCATTGTGCTAGCTTGAAAGTTAGAACTTACAAGTTCTCCTTTGGGGGCATGCTATTATAGATTTGTTCAAATACATCATTTGACAATTCATATACATTAGGCTCACCTTCTACCGAGCACATCGGAAACCTGATGCATCGCAGTAGGTGGGAGTAGATAAAAGCAGGGGGCTTGTCATCCAAAAGAACGTAGGTGTCATCTTGGCCATTTACCTTGTCGTAGAAGTCCCTTAACGACAAATGAGTTCTTTTGAATACGGTTATGCCATTCATCCCTTTCAGATTTGATGGTCAAGCGCTTGGTTTTAGTGCACTTCAAGATGTAGAAGTCTACACCTGGCTCTTCTGCATTCACTGCGAAGTTCCGGCCAACCATCAAGGCATCACTTAGGTCGTCATGGTGGCCAGCATACATGGGGGCTCCTGGTAACTCATCATCGCTGGATGCTTCTCCATCGTTTTGAATATTGACAGTCGGTTGTATTCGCAAGTACTGCCACCTCTCAACGTGGTCCTTGTTTACACATCTCCTCCATTGGCCTTTCATGCACGCATGGCAAAAGCAGGACAATGGTCTGCACCGTAGCCCGTGCATATCTGATTGACTGTAGCCGTTGACAGTGGGAGGATCGAGACCCTTTGATCCGCATGCAATCCCACTCTCTATCTCTGTCTACATCACCGAGCTTGACCTCCCAGAATCTACGATCGACTTTCTTCCTTGTCAATGGACATTCTTTCCTGAGGGTTGCGTTGAGGAATGCCACCACACTTGAAGCGTTATGTAACACCCATCCGTCAGATTTCAGCTGCTCCTGTGTGAGAGCTCTTTTGAGCACCGCACCAACCCCATCGTGCTCGCCCTTCCCATGGCCGGATGCGAAGAAATTGTGCATCATCTCAATACCTGTCATATTGAAGTATCGGGCTACAAAATAGAAAGGGCGCCTTGCTTTGAATTGTGAAGCAGCGCCATCAGACCACACCCAGTGTCGCTTGACACTGCATCCTTGAGCTTTCAGCCACTCATTGTGCAAAATAAAGCAGTGCTGCACAAACAAAGTGTCGTGGATTTTGTCATCAGAGATGTAGAAGTGGGTTGTCTTCCGAATGGTACCAAGCACATCACGCAGGTACGAAATGTGGACCAAGATTGTCACCTGAGTTGAATACCAATGCATTGACGGAATTTCATTCTACATCTTGAAGGAGTAATTCTCTGCAAAATCCACTACCGACACCACTACATCATCTAGAAATTTATCCAAACACTCTTTGAATTGTTCAGCTTGCCATCTGTACTTATAATTGTGTTTGATGAAGTTTTCCAATTTGCTTTGAAGCAAGGAAGTGAAAGTCCTTGGGCTGACTTGGCGAACAACAAGATCTTTTCGAGTTTTTGCTTGACCGTTCTCATCCACTTCCTGTGTGAACGTCGTCAAAAAGCTTGACAGTCATCATAGAGATGTCATCGCTTTTTCATGTGGACACAAGGAGATCTGTTTAATGCCACAATGTTGGCATGTACCCAAAAGACATTGTCTACGGTGATGAGCACAGTCAATGGGTTTTGGGAACAATATAGACTCCCACAAGTCTGTTAAGCTTGGAAATGTGGCATTGGAGGCCGCGCACTGCGCTGTTCCATCATGAGAACTGCAAACAAGGCGCCTGCAACTGCATGGCCGGCCATGTAGCCCATATCTTCCCTGGCGCATCTGATTAAGAGCTTCCTTGAAGTAGACAAGTTGCACATGGTATTCACAGCAACAAGTGTTGCGGTCCTTCAACTTGCATACGAAGTATGGCTTTAGACCCTCAAAACATCTGAGGGAGATCCTTATGTTAGGATGAGCCACTTGGAACCGCATATAGAAGTCCCTCTGTGACAAAGAAGACAAATTTAGACACACTATCAAGCATTATAAATCATTCTGAAGCAACCTATAGCATTGGTAAGCATTATGATGCACTTTCAATCAGTGTAAAGCTATGACACTCATTGGGTAAAGCTCTTAGACACACTTAGTAGTAGCACTTTCTACACCTGGTAGCACTTGTAAATGGTTGTAAAGCACTATAAAGCACTCTCAGGCACCTGCAAGCACTTAGAAGCCTGAGGATCCATTTAGATGAACTTGGAATAACATGGAATTTCTTGGAAGCACTTGGAAGCACTTGGAAACACTAGCAAACACTTAGAAGCAAGTAAAGCATGTGGAAGCACTTGGAAGCACTTAGAGGCACATGGAATCACTAGCAAGCACTTAGAGGCACATGGAATCACTAGCAAGCACTTAGAAGCACTTGGAAGCACTTAGAACCACTAGCAAACACTTGGAACCACTAGCAAGCACTTAGAAGTACTTGGAAGCACTTAGAAGCACATGGAAGCACTAGCAAGCACTAGAAGCACTTGGAAGCACTTAGAAGCACTAGCAAGCACTTAGCAAGCATTTAGAAGCCCTAGCAAGCACTTACAAGCACTTGGAAGCAGTTAGAAGCTCCTGTTATCACTTTTGAAGCTCTGTTAAGCCATTACGAGCATAAGCACTTGGAAGCATTTGGAAGAACTCTCAGGCACCTGGCAGCTTTTTGAAGCACTATTAAGCACTCAGAAGTAACAAAAGGCACTTACAAGCACACAGAAACATTTAGATGCACTTGGAAGCACACAGAAACATTTAGATGCACTTGGAAGCACTTACAAGCACTTGGAAGCAGTTAGAAGCTCCTGTCATCACTTCTGAAGCTCTCTTAAGCCATTACGAGCTTAAGCACTTGGAAGCATTTGGAATAACTCTCAGGCACCTGGCAGCTTTTTGAAGCACTATTAAGCACTCAAAAGCAACAAAAGGCAACTTAGAAGCACACAGAAACATTTAGAAGCACTTGGAAGCACTTACAAGCACTTACAAGCACTTGGAAGCAGTTAGAAGCTCCTGTTATCACTTTTGAAGCTCTGTTAAGCCATTACGAGCATAAGCACTTGGAAGCATTTGGAAGAATTCTCAGGCACCTGGCAGCTTTTTGAAGCACTATTAAGCACTCAGAAGCAACAAAAGGCACTTAGAAGCACACAGAAACATTTAGATGCACTTGGAATGACATAAAATTACTTGGAACCACTATGAACCACTTAGAAGCACTTGTGATCACTTGAAGAAGTATGTCAAGCACTATAAAGCATGGTTAAGCAATATAGTGCACTGTCGGGCACTCAGAAGTGGTCTGAAAATGCTCAGAAGCACTAAGGTGCACTCATGACTTGGAATTTCTTGGAATCACCATGAAGCACTCAGATGCATCTGAAATCAATTGTAAAGCTTCATAAAGCACTATAGTGCATGGTTAAGCATTGTGATGCACTGTGATGCACTGTGAGGCACTTGCAAACATTTGGAAGCATGGTAAAGCACTCTAATGTCCTATCATAGAAAATTTTAGTACTGTCAAGCACTCTAAACCACTGACATTTAGAAATTAGTATCGTATAGAAGAGCATATCCGGATACACTATCAATCATATGCGAGCAACTGTGTAGCTCTTACAACACACTCTCAACACAGTGATATACCTGAGGCAAATCGAGTAGATGCTGGATGCAGTACATGCGCACTCTTGCCTATCCTCTTTCGAACAACATCTTTCTTGTTTGGGGAGATGCGAGTTTCCACCGACCAAAACTGAAACACGATTTCCCTGATTTCACTGGTGATGGTGCTTGCCCTATGCAATTGACGGCGACAAGAATCTAAGGGAAGTGACCCTTCCTCCGCTTCATGCTGCAGCTGAAAATTGGCCGCAATGACATTCCTTCGATGAACTCCTAAAGCCTTGGCAACTTCTCTACCACTCATTTGATTGTCAACACCAGATGCGCCATTGAGGCATGCCACGACAGTAGCCCGCTTTAAAAACAACTCGTTATTTGAATGGGGTGTCTTCACCTCAGATAATGTATGACAAATGTTAGAGAAAATGAGTCTCTCAACCGTCTCTGACGTGTGCTGCAACACTGAGAACGTTGGATGACGGAGGAGCTGTTGTAAAATCTTTGTTTGAAGGCTCTCGAAAAGCACGTTTGTTTGTTTGCGCCAGCACTGAGAAACTACTCTGCAGATTTTCTTTGCCTCTTGCTCATCAATGTCACCATCCTCACGCGTACGTGCCATCCTCTTCTCAATGCTTCTTTGTTCTCTCTTCTTTGCAACCCAGTAGTTTCGAAGACCTGGCAGAAGTTCTCTTGGGATGTGTTGTGTGATAGACAATGGGGGAAGATATACGGAGCCTGTATTGCCATTCTGTACACTATGAGACTCCATGTGGAGCCAGTTATGAGGGAGCTAGGAGGCTGAGGTTATTGCAAAGAAGACCATTAAAGCAGTTATGAGGGAGCTAGGAGGCTGAGGTTATTGCAAAGAAGACCATTAAAGCACAACTGTAGTCTTCATGGAGAGAGAGAGAGAGAGGGAGAGAGGGAGATAGTACAGATGAATACAGCTTGGGCTCAGGCGGGAAGTAGAGGCTATGGCAGAGAGAGAGAGAGAGGCGGAGAGTGAGAGAGAGTGAGAGAGAGTCACGGCAGGCCAATGGATTGCAGGACGAGTGCAGACTGAGTGGAGGAGGAGAGAGAATATTCAGAAGCATTTAATGGGCACGCCATTCCCTTAATGAATGCTCAGTTGCATTTTCAAGCTCGTCTCTATTTCAAATTTAAGCCTCTTTCTCCTCCCAAAGGGGTGGCTAAAAGGAGTGTCCAAGACACTCCTTTTTGGTACCACCTATACATGCTTTCACCCCAAATTTTGTGGCCTTCCTCTTCTTGGGTGGGAGTGAGAAGGACATAGTTAGAGGGGGTTTCAAATGTCCCAACAATAGTTCCCATGGTGAGAGTAGATGATGCTGAGGGCTGGCATGTAGGAAAAATTTGATAAGAGTTTGGCTAGGTGCAAATGAAATAATGGGAAATGAGAGGGGGGCCCTTTTTTATAGTATTTTACTTGGGAACGTAATACACAATGGGTACGTACATTCGTAGGCCATTGTTGGGAACGTACACATGCAAAATCATGTACATGTATTTAGAGCTCCGAACGTGCATGCTAAGGAGTGAACATGCATGCATAGATAGAAACATGCATGTGTAGATGGGAACTTGCATGCACATCTTGCAAAGGGGATTTGTTTTTTGGAAGAATGCCTAAGGTGGTGGTATTTTGACTAATAATCAAGGTGGAAATCAAGGCAATGGGTTGTTGTACCATGGGCCAAGTTTTTACCCGCCATGGCCTCCCATCCTGAGATGTACCTAGACCATTAGTGATTAGAGAACCATTTTACATCAATAGTGGTGGCATCCTTACGGAATGTCTTGCTTAGGTCTCCTTCCCGCTGCTTTCTTCGGTTTTTGATTTCTTCTCTACTTCAACACAACTACTTTCCTTGACTCTTTTTTTTTTCTTTGGCATTTTTCATGAGTTTTTCTAATGGGTGCCTTGATTTATGTGACACAGGTGAGGTACCCGTTTTTGGCCCAATTGGCGAGGCTTGAGAGGGAGGCTAGTGGTGGTGGGGAAGTGGGTGGTATAGGGCCCTCTACTACATTATAGGGAGTTGAGTTTGAGGTGGAAGGAATATCAAGGCCCATGTATGTTTAGAGAGGGTCCTGGGGCTTTATGAATTGGTTAATTTTTTCCTTGCCCTCTACGAGGTTTGCGCTGAGGGTTGTCATGTTGCTGGGAACCTTGGGTTGATGTTGCCATTCCTCTTATGGTGCTTTTTATTATGATTGAAGAGGTTGGGGTAGCTCTTATTAGGACCTTAGGGACCCAAATGCTTTTGTTACCTTCATAATACCCTTGGGCTACTAGAAGCGTGTTAGGTACCCACCATCTTTGGAGGTCGTCTTGCTTGACAGGGTGTTACGCTCTACGCTGTTTTGGGGAGTCAAGAGTGGTTACTGCTCAACATAATAGTCTTGGGCCTCCAACAACTCCCTTTTGATGAACCATTTTTTTGGTTTGGGTTTGAGGTCCTTGAGATGGCAATTCTTAAGCTTGGCACCAAGAATTCCATGGGCATGACAACGTGTGTTCCATATGTTAAGTGGAAAGGCACCGTGTTGATGGCAACTTTATAGGCTATCCTATAAGCCCAAAGAGTATCTGGTAAACTTTTATTCCTAGTCATTGTGCAAGGCTTTTACTGTTTTGGTTAGGATAGCACAAATAATCTTATTGGTGCTTTCTACTTGACCATTGTCTTGGGGGTAGTAGGGTGAGGATTTGCGATGTGTACGACCATGAATTCACTCAACGGGAACTTGATTACATCATTGATGAAGTGGGCTACCCTATTGCTTACTAGTTTGAGTAGACACCCAAATCTAGTAATTATATTCTCATAAAGGAATTTTGTGATTTCCTTTGCATCTACCTTTTGGGTCACATGGGCCTCTACCCACTTAGTACAATAGTCTGTGGGCAGTGATAACAAATCATGGTTGAGTACGGTGAGTTGCTGGGCTAATTGGTCCAACAAAGTCAATGCCCCACTTTTTAAATGGTTAAAGAGACACTACACATTGTGCAGGGACATTTTATCACAGTTGTGAACACCAACAAATTGTTGACATTCATCAAATCCTTTTTCAAATTGGGTCACATATCTAAACAAAGTGGGCTACCACAAGCCGGCCAATATAACTTTTTTGGCGGTGGTGTCTATGGAGAAATATCCTCCAGCTACCGTGGAGTGGACTTGCTCAGGGATGTTGACGTATTTAAATTCTTGAGGATAGCACCTCATGATTCTATCTGAGCTCAACTTGTTTAATTGTCTTACAGTTAGTTTTGGTAAGGGATTTCCCTTTTGATAAGGCGTCATGCTCTATCATGATTGAGGGGTCTCTCCTAGGAAAGGCCGTTTGCCAAATAATGGGTGATCTCTTTAGCCCATTTAAATTCTTGAGGATAGCACCTCATGATTCTATCTTAGCTCAACTTGTTTAATTGTCTTACAGTTAGTTTTGGTAAGGGATTTCCCTTTTGATAAGGCGTCATGCTCTATCATGATTTGAGGGGTCTCTCCTAGGAAAGGCCGTTTGCCAAATAATGGGTGATCTCTTTAGCCCATTTGAGAACAATGCATAGTTTGAAGAGTGGGACATTAAGAAGTTCATCCTCTACTCTGGCAGTTCTTCATTAGGGATACATGATAAGGATCGACATGCACATGCTATGATTCTTTCCGCATGGTCTGCAAAATCAAACTCTAGAAGGATTAAGATCCATCGGGTTATCCTTTCCATGGTGCAAGGCTTATTGATCAGGTAGAGAAGTGCTTGCTGGATCGGCATGCACATGCTGTGAGTCTTTCTACATGGTTTGTGAAATCAAATTCTAGAAGGATTAAGAGCCATTGGGTTATCCTTTCCATGGTGCAAGGCTTATTGACCACGTAGAGAAGTGCTTGATGGTCTATAAAGAATACAAATTTGTTGGCCAACGGGTTAGGTCTTTCCCAATGTATACAGGTTTGGATCCTCATTAGGTCCTGCTAGGTGATTTCTTTAACCTCAACAAGTTGGTCCATCTCGTAAGATATCCATATCCTAGGTTTCTTGTCTCATGGGTTCTTTTTTCCTTCTCAAAGTGTACAAAGAGGTCACCCACATTGTACGTATTGAAATGCTTAGGCACCGATCTAAGGTCTTCCACAGAGGCGCTCTCTTATAGGGTGTACTTAGATTCTTTTTCAGCTTTGACTAAGGCGTTTACATACTCTTATAGGGTGCACTTAGCTTCGACTAAGGCTTTGTTCTTTATCCTTCTTGTGGAGGAGTGAGAGATTTTTACTTGGACTCACTCGAATTTGTGGGGTTATCTCTCTTTGTGGCCATCAACTTGATCGAAATTTGTATAAGATTAAGCTCCTACTTCCCACTATGGTAGACGTCTACATGGGAGTCTATGGCTTTGACGTATCAAATCCAATAGTCTTCTTTCCCTCCTTGGAAAAGATATACCTCATCCCCTTTTAATCTCTTAGGTCCCCAAGCTACCACCTCTTGGTCATGGATATCGCCTTCAAATTTTGGTACACGTTACATCGCTGCAAAACAGTCACAACATATATATCGAAGTTATTTTCTTGCCATCTGCCATGGTATATCTTGTGCCTGTTCTCGTTGGGAGAATGTCCATAGTTGCAAGAATGTGCATACAACTTTTAGAGTCTTCTGGCTTTGGAAGTGAGGCAAACTCTGAAATTTCACATTATTCATCTAATGTTTTATGATAGGTTTGGCACATGTTTAGCTCAGTGGTGGTGTTATTGGTGGTTATGGAGACTTTGGCAAAAGGTCCCCACTCATTGGATGAGTTTTCCATGTTTGTAGGTTCACTTTGAGGGTTTCATTTCCCTTCTAAACATAGATGTGGTCTATGTCCCAATCATGAATCATTTGGGATGAAGGGTCAGCTTAGGATGCAGTCATAGGAATTAGGCTACTGAGAAAAGTTCATCACCACAAAAGAGTGGCACAAACTTAGGCAAGAAGTTTTAATTCTCAGGTTTCACTATGGCTCCATCAATGACTTTGAATATCAAGCTAGTAGTGTCTAGTGATGGTTACCCCCAGTTCTCCCATCAACTGCTTGGTAATAATGATGCTAACTCTAGCCCCTCCATCTAAGATGGCGGTGACTTGGCTATCCTTGTATTTCACAGGGAGGATGGCATTCATGTTGTCACTTTCAAAATAGAGGCCTAGCTTATTCACCAGTTCCCATCTATCCAATCCTTCAAGTCCTTCCATAGGCATGGAACTCCTTAGAGTAAGGAGCCAAAATGAATTTACACGTGGTAGGAAAGGAAGGCGGCCTATATCTCTAGGTGTCTATCCATTATCACTTACATAACGTTCGGGCCACAATAATGGTGTATGGAATGTGTAAGGAGCCTCACTGAGTATGGTACTCTTTGGTCACTATCCCAGAGTTTGGAGGCCATGGCCTTAAAGCCTTTGTTCTCATCCCCTAATCCTTGTTTTGAGTTTTCTTTGGTCGTGGGATGGATTCATTCTTCCCCTGGTCTTCTCTTGAGTAAGGTGAAACTAGTTTTTGCATTAGCGTCCTCTCTAATGGTGGGGACCACTAGAGTTTTAGCATCCATTTAAGCTTGGCATGTTCTTACCAGTTGCTTTGGGCTTCTTTGAGTCTACATTTTTTCCTCAATAGGATTGGGATACTCTACCATCTTCTTAGGTAGGTTGATAGGGTGTATGACTACTTCTTTTAGGTCTCTGGTGAGTTGGGGATTCACTTCTTCCTCTGAAGAGGATGAGGAGATATTTGAAACTTTGTCTACCCCCTGATCCATCTTGAACTATCACTTGGTCTTCCCCTTGTCCTATCTTCTTGGTTCTAGAGCCTGTTCAGCTTCATGAGCAATGGCTCTCCTTCTAATCTACATTCTCATCCAACATTGAGAGGAACCATTTGTAATAGCCCATCCTTGATGCTTAGCAAATTAAGGCTCATACGTGGTTTGTGCTCATGGGTTGAACTTGGATTGTGGATGCTCGGGTAATCATTATATGTGTGGTCAATGCCACATCCTGTGCAGAGTGGTACTAATTGGCTATCAGTTGGTTAGTGCAGATGCCATAGCTTCTTGATGTGACATTCTACCACCCCCGGTGGGGTCTCTTGTAGTGATAGCAATGTAATGGTATGTAACGGTAATATATACAGGGTATGTATAGGGTAGACACTATTTCCCTCTTGAACGTAGTGTCTTAGGATCTGACTTAGGGGACTGAAAGCCTCTAGTGGCTCTAGGTAGTTAGTGTGTCCCTCCTACTATTCCCTCATCTTTCTGTTAGGGTCAATTTGGTTCATGGGGATCACTTGGGGAGGAATAGGTGGTTGATGTGGTAATGCCAGAGTGTTGAGATATCAAGCTCATCTAGTGAGGCAGTGGACACTGATGACCCGCCTGGGGGGATAGGCCCCACCCTTACACCACACTAGCATGGTTGAGGGTAAGAGCTTCAACTACTCTTCCCTATTTGTGTTGGTGACTACACCCTTATCGGGATCTCTACGGGAGGCATTGGCAAACGATCTCCGATTGAGGAGCTTTCTCGGTGAGAGTAAAGCTATAGGGCAACAATACTATCCTATCGGACTTAGTTTTTTGGGCCAAAAACGCGTTTCGGGCGCGTCAGGACCTTCGTTTTTCATAAAGCAGGCGATTTCGAGCACTGCGGGTAAGTCATCGATTCGCAGAACTCTGTTTTAAGAACTGCAGGAGGACAGATTGGCTGTGCAGACACTGTGTGTGCTGCAAGGAGGTCAACAGTTACCATTGGATGTATGTATGCACATTGAGGTCACTGGTTGTGACATTTGAGTGTACTACAGTACCGCTGTAGAAAATACAGCAGTTTGTGCAAGACAAACCAGAGTGCTGTTTCTGGAAATTTGTGTGTCTGGCAAGATGTCAAATGATGGCATAAACTAGAGTGTTACTGAGAAGCTTGATAAGAACAACTTCCATGCTTAGAGGTTCAGGCTGACAAATTTCCTGATGGGAAAGGGCTACTTGGACTATATAGAATGTGAGCATGAAGAGGCATCGGAGATACTGGACATCAATCCGACTGCTGCAGATGTGAAAGAGTTCAAGGATTGGAACCAAGGAGCTAGAAAAGTTATGTATTGGCTCTCTATCAGTATACAGGACACCATGATTGGGCACATACAGGATGCCAAGTCCCCCAAGGAGGCGTGGGACACCTTGGTGAAACTCTATGAAACAAATACCAAGGCACGCAAGATACAATTGAAGAATGAACTTCATACTGTGGAGAAAAAGAGTATGTCTGTGAATGACTATGCATTGAAGATAAAGGGTATTGTGGAATCCCTTGCATCTATTGGTGTTTCAGTAGATGATGATGATAAGGTGGAAGTCTATCTACGTGGTCTCGGGCCACAATACAAGGCGTCCAAGACGTCTATTCCGACACGAGAAAACATTCCCAATTTCACAGATTTGGTGTCTATGTTGATTATAGAAGAGAAGAGCTTGGGTGAAGACCAACAGTCTTCTGTTGGTCTTCACAAAACGAAAACAGTTCAGAACAACAGGCCTTCTACACAAGTTCAAGAAGAGGACGAGGTAGAGGAGGCCGTGGACGCGGTCAAGGAGGTGGCCGAACAGGTAATCAGAATTATGGCCAGCAGCAGCAGCAACAACATTCCCAGAATTCACAACAACAACAACAACACACAGGTAGAAGAGGCCAATTCAGAGGCAAGGGAAGTCAAAGAGGTCGTGGAAATTGGCAAAGGCAGTATAATGATACATGTGGATGCTTTTATTGTGGTAAGCCTGGACATGTGCAAGCAGATTGTTATAAGAAGCAAGCTGACATGCAAAATGGGAAATCGCAGCAAAACAACTATGCATCCTCGAGCAGAAACAATGAGGATAATGAAATGTTGTTTGTTATGTAGCATGTCGTTAATGCCATGTCTGAAAATGTAGAAGCAGTACATAAAGATGATGTATGGTACGTTGATTCAGGTGCTTTGAACCACATGACAAGTCATGGGGAGTGGTTCAAGGAGATGAAAAACCTTGAAAGACCAGGTTTTGTGGAAACAGGGGATGACACTGCTCATCTTTAAGAATTGTTGCAGACACAGACATTTGGCATAAAAGAATTGGACATGTGAATGTGCAGAGAATGAAGTCTATGCAGACTAAAGGAATTGTGAGAGAGCTACCAAAATTTAAAGTTGAAGGTATGCAGAGAATATGTGAAGCATGCCAATTTGGAAAGCAAACAAAGCATGTATTTCCACGTAACGGAAATGTGAGTAGAAATGTACTAGATGTTGTGCATTCAGATGTATGGGGTCCTACGAAGACCATGTCTATGGGAGGCTACAGGTATTATGTGACATTTATTGATGACCACACAAGAAAAGTGTGGGTATACTTTATGAAGGAGAAGGGTGAGGTGTTCACTCACTTTCAGAATTTCAGAGTTATGGTTGAAAAGCAAACAGGGAAATATGTAAAGTGCCTAAGGTCAGATGGAGGGGGAGAGTACTTCTCCAATGAGTTCTCTGAATTTTTGAAGAAGAATGGTATTCGGAGATAGTTTACATGCAGATACACTCCGCAGCAAAATGGAGTTGCTGAGCGGAAAAACAGGCACATTGCTGAGATTGCGCTGCGAGCATTGATGGAAGAGAAGAATATGCCGCATAGCTATTGGGCTGAGGCTGTTTCTACAGCAGTTTACATCATGAACACGACTCCAACTGCAGTCATACATGATGTAACTCCAGAAGAGGAGAGGTTTACTGGCAGAAAACCTGATTTGTCTCATCTAAAAGTTTTTGGATGCATTGCATATGTGCATGTGCCAGATGAGCTGAGAACTAAGCTGGATCCAAAAGCTGAAAAATGTGTGTTTATTGGATATTCCCTTGAGCAAAAGGGATACAGGTGCTATAACCCTGCTACACGTGAGTTGAGAGTAAGGAGGGATGTTGTCTTTGACGAGATGAGCAGCTGGTATGCTGCTGAAAAAGAAGCTGTTGGGGCTAATGTGAGTGGAAATATGGTTGCACAGAAATGTGGTTGCACAGAATGCAAGTCAGCAATCACAGTCTTTGAGTGGACCAGGAGAGTCCTCATCTAGTGGTTCAGTTGATAGACCATGGAGTGGCAGGCTACGTCATAATACCAGTCCTGCAAATGTGATTAGTACATCACATAAAGGAAAAGAGAAAGTGGTTGAGCCCCTTGGTATGCCTGACATTTCTGCAGGGCATTCTCATGTTGATGGAGAGTCAAGTGGCTCAGAGATGAGCCTTGATGAGGAGCTTGGGATACCAGCTATGAGAACACCTGGTGTAAAGAAGGCTATGGAAGCCATGAATGCAAAGATGCGAAGATCCCTGTGCAGAGGTTTACCTATGATGGTTATGTGGCACATCACTATGCATACATGGCAAAGGTTGTGCAGGTTGTAGAGCCCACATGCATTGATGAGGCTATTGGAAATGTGTGTTGGGAGAAAGCTATGGATGAGGAGATGGATGCACTATATGGAAATGAGACTTGGGATTTAGTGCAATTGCCTGAAGGCAAGAAAGCCATTGGATGCAAGTGGGTGTGCAAAGTAACACATAACAGTGATGGAAGCATAAACAGGTACAAGGCTAGGTTGGTAGCCAAAGGATATGCGCAGACATATGGCATTGATTATGAGGAAACTTTCAACCCAATTACCAGATTTGCAGGAAGAGGTGTATATGTTGCAGCCACCTAGTTATGAGGATGTGAGTCACCGCGAGCATGTTTGCAGGTTGAAGAAAGCCTTGTATGGCTTAAAACGAGCACCAAGAGCATGTTCTGACAAGATTTTTGAATATCTTGTCACTATTGGCTTTCATGTAGCCAATGCAGATTTCTCGCTGCATGTGATACACGGTGATAGAGAGGTTGTGCTTGTTGTCATCTATGTAGATGACTTGATCATTACGGGGGACCATGATGCAGAGATCTTTGATGTAAAGATCTTGCTTAGACAGAAGTTTAAGATGAAGGATCTGGGGGAGCTCAGATATTTCTTGGGCATTGAGGTGATTAGGTCACCACATGGTATTGGATTACTGCAAAGACAGTATGGCTTGGACATGTTGTCCAAGTATGGTATGATAGGCTGTAAGCCTGTCTCAGTGCCATTGGATCAGAATGGCAAGTTGAGTGTAGATTCAGGAGAGATTTTGGAGGATCCTACTATGTATAGGCGCATAGTAGGAAGCTTGATCTACATGACGATCACCAGGCCAGATTTGAGCTATGCTGTTGGGTTGGTGAGTCAGTTTATGCAGGTTCCTTGAAAGCCGCATTTGGATGCATTGAGACGCATACTGGGTTATGTGAGGTCTACTTTGCATTGTGGACTATTTTATGAAACTGGGACAGAGCAGAGGCCGAGTACAGAGGTGCTGCTATGGCAGCATGTGAGGTAGCTTGGTTGAGAAAGCTACTTACAGATTTGGGTCTATCAGTGGATAGACAAGTTGTCATTTTCTGTGACAACATTAGCAGTATACAGTTGGCCAGGAACCCAGTTTTTCATGCTCGCACGAAGCATGTAGAGGTCCACTACCATTTTGTCAGAGAGAAGGTCTTGGCAGGAGACGTTGACCTTGTTTATGTCATCACCACACAGGATCAGATAGCTGACATCTTCACCAGAGCTCCGCAGATTCAGGGCTTCGCTTGGTGTACATGAGATGGAGTTGAGCTCGAGGGGGGGTGTTGAGATATCGAGCTCATCTAGTGCGGCGGTGGGGACACTGATGACCCGCCTGGGGGGGATAGGCCCCACACTTACACCACTGGCATGGTTGGTGAGATCATGGGTGATATGTGGCCAGTGGGATGACAGGCTATGTGAGCCATTCTAGAGACTGGCATAGTTATAGCGCCAGCTCATTTAGTTGGGTTCACACTATAGAGAACCCTAGTATGTATTTGGTTGAGTACCTTTTCACATGTGTGTACTCTTATCTTTGTGTATGGTGTGTTGAGTGTTGAGTGAAGAAGAAGAAGATTTTCAGCCTCTCACCTTGTGTGTTCTCTATTAGGGTTTTGTGAGTGTGTGTGTGCTTGCAAGAGCTCAAGCTCTCTTCTCCCCTGCATCTTTTCACAGAGGTGGTAGGGGTAGTTCCTGAACTCTTAGCCCTCCTCTTTGGGACATATACTACTTTGGGTGAGGTGCATTAGCAAGGCTTGGGTATTTCCTGTGGAGCTAGCAAGGCTAGGTGTTGGCTAGGTGGAGCCGGTTCAACCATCGGTTGCTACCTCTGAGGCTGAAATTTGGAGTAATGGATAGTGTCATGGTTTCTTGGGTATAGGCCAATTGTTTACATATTGCACCTTTTTGGGTTCCACAGTAATTCCCTCTTTGCTCATAATCTCCCTATGATACTCCACTTCATAAGCCATGTAAGTACACTTACTCTCCTTTGCATATAATTGGTTGGCCCTCAATACCTCAAGTACCTTTCTCACATACATCAAATGCTCCTACTCCCCTTTGCTATATATGAGGATGCCATTGAAGAATACTAAGATAAACTTATAGGAGAAAGGGTTGAATTACCTTATTCATCAATGCTTGGAATGTGCAGGTGCATTGCATAAGCCAAATGGCATAATCATGAAATGGAATAACCCCCTTTCCATTCTAAAAGATATCTTGAATTCATCACCTCCCTTCATTTGGATTTGGTGATACCCACTCCTGAAATCAATCTTGGAGAAGTATTTATTATCCTTAAGCTCAATGGAAACCTATTCTTTATGGAAATCTTGTTGAGATCATGATAATCTATGCACAACTAGTATGAACCATCCTTCTTCTTCACCAATAATACCGATGAAGTAAAAGAAGATTGTCTAGGTTCAATCCACCCCATATCCAAGAGTTCCTTAATTTGTCTTACCACTTCCTGCTTTTCTACCCTTGAGAGTCTATAAGGTGGCTTATTACCGATTTATGATTCGGTTCAAGCATAATCTCATGATCCACATCTCTCTGGTGGTAGATTCTTGGCATTTGAAACACGCCATGGAACGCGTCCAATAGTTTAGCCATGCCCTTATGTATTTCTTTCTTGTTGTCAACCATATGATCCTCTTTGCAAAGTTGTAAAATAAATACACAACCATTCTCTTCAATTCCCTCTTTAATTTGGTAGTATTGACCATTATTAAATTGGAGTTACATTATCCCCACAAAGGTAATGCTTCTTTATTCATGCATAAAACTCAAGAATCCTTTTTGTAAGTTTATTGAGAATGTGCCAAGTGTAGGCAACTATCACAACCCACAATCTGACCCATGTCCAACACTAGTAGATCAACTTTGCATGAGTAATCCTTTGAAAGATTTATATCTACACCCTTGCAAGCTATTGTGCAATCCTTCTTTGCTCCATTAGCCACTTGCACAATATGAAATGAAGATAAATCCACAGGATGTAACTTGAGATTACACAATGAAATTTTGTTCACAAAGGTATGTGTGCTACCACTATCCATGTGCCACCCTTCCATTAATATGAGCCTCAAGCCTCAAAGTCTTTGCAATCTGACCTTTCACCCTTTCCATAGATTGTAGGGTACTTTGGGATATTATGAGCTGATGAAGCTTCTCGTGTAGACTTTCCCCCCATGGAAGAAGCATTCACTTCCAACCTTCCAAAAGACTTAAACTTGTATTTCCACTAACAATATAGCCTCTTTAAGAGTTCCAGATTGTTAGTATTTGATGTCATCCTCAATGTACCTCTTGATCCCCTTGATGTACTTGAAGACCTTGAAATGCTCACTTAAAGAATCCACATGTAGCAAAAGCTTTAAGAATCTATGTGAATACTCCTTTATACTCTTAGCTTACTCTAAGTCATCGCATTCACAAACCAAGTGAACATTATGCAATTGGGAGAGAAAGGCATCTCTCATCTCATTCTTGAAAGCTTCCCAATTGGTAATGGTGTATCTATTTGCAAGAAAATGTCTACACCATGTGTCCAAATGCAACTTTCCCACACTCGCTCCTTGGGTTGACCTCAAAGTAGAAATCCATTTTATTGGCCCACTCTTCAAAAACATCGTTGGAAGTTCCTTCTCTTCTCTCTTGAACTTTATGAAAGCCACCATGTCCTTACTCCCTTGAATTCATCTTTGTATTTGTTGCTAGAACTAGTTGGGAACCCGTGCTTCACACATCTTTTGAGGCTTCCAAAATCAAATTCTACCCAAACTTCCTCAAACCTCTTCCTCCCCTTCCCCAACCTCCAAATTCTTGCCAGGTGGAAGCTTTGTGAAACTCTTCCTTAAGATAATATAAAGAAGCATCCTTGTAAAGTACTCTCCTTATTCCATGTACGTGGGAAGTCAAAGGTTGCCCGTAATGTATGCTTATCAAATTTATGTTAATTATGTTAATATATATTGCAGCGAATGAATTGAGCCTAATTTCTGCCAGCTAATAAAATTGAGCCATGTTTACGCTAATCAAATCGAATTAGGCCAACTTTATGCTAAGTAAATTAAATTTATGCTAATCGAGGCACATAATTGAATCAAGCCTAAATTATGCTAGTCAAGTATGATTTAATTGAGCATCGAATCAAATCCTTGTCTAATTTATGTTAATCAAGAATGATTGAATTGAGCACATCGAATTTATGATGCATATTAACCATTTCAATTTACGATGCGTATATCAACCATATATACTCCTTGTGAATTAACCATTTAAATTTATGCTTATGATCGTAATATATATTTGGTTGATGTGGCATGATCAGATTGCTGAGCCTCGGCAATCTGATGTGGAAGACTCGACAATATCACTTGGTATGCATACTGCCACATCAATCCAATATATATTGGCCGTTCTTTGAATGTTTACCATGATAAAAGGAAATTACTATTTTTGATAGAGAAAATTGTTCTTTAAAAAAACCTTTCAAAAGAGGCCTTATGGTAGTTTGCTCACCTTAATGCCTTCTAATATTAGAGTGACCCCCCTGCAAGAGAATATATCTTAGCTCTAGGGCCAAGCTACCAACCAGAAGAAATCAACATCCTCTTTGGTAGCAAGAGTGATACTTGCAAGAGAATCTAGCGTAGCCCTAGGGCCAAGTTACCTAGGGCTAGGGCTAAGCTACCATGAACAAATCAACATCCCCTCTGCTGGTAGATTAGCCTTATGGCCATGCTACCATCAACAAAGCAACACCATCTTCGGTGGTATATTGGCCCTAAGGCCAACCTGCCAGTAAAGATGATGTAGATTTGTTCATGGTAGCCTGACCCTAGGGCCAAGCTGGATTTTCTTGTGTGTGGTAGTTAGATTATCTTGTGTTGTTCATGGTAGCTTGGCCCTCTGGCCAAGCTAGATTCTATTGTGAACCCTAGGGCCATTCTCTCAAGATTTCATAGTAGAATGGCCTTTGGACCCATCTCTGCATGTGCATAGAAAGAGTGACCCTTGCAAGAGAATCTAGCTTAGCCCTAGGGCCAAGCTACCTAGGGCTAAGCTAGATTCTCTTGTGTGTGGTAGATAGATTCTCTTGTGAACTTTAGGGTTATCTCTCAAGATTACATGGTAGAATGGCCCTTGGTCCCATCTCTGCATGTGTATGGCAAGAGTGACCCTTGCAAGAGAATCTGGCTTGGTCCTATGGCTAAGTTGCCTAGGGCAAGCCACCATGAACAAATCTACATCATCGTTGTTGCTGGTATCTTGGCCCTAGGCTAACATCAGCAGAGCAACACCATCTTTACCCGTATATTGGCCCCCCCTAGGGCCAAGCTGGCAAAGATGATGTAGATTTATTCATGGTAGCTTGGCCCTCGAGCCAAAGCTAGATTCTCTTGTGTGTGGTAGCTAGATTATCTTGTGTTCCCTAAGGCCATTCTCTCAAGATCTCATGGTAGAATAGCCCTTGGTCCCATCTCTGCATGTACATGGCAAGATTGACTCTTGTGCAAGAGAATCTAGCTTGGCCCTAGGGCAAAGCTACCATGAGTAAATCTACATAATTTTTGCTGGTAGATTGGCCCTTGGACTAGGCTACCCTGAACAAAACAACATCATCTTTGTTGGTAGATTTGTTCATGGTAGCCTGGTCCTAGAGTCCTAGGGCCAAGCTAGATTCTGTTGTATGTGGTAGCTAGCTTCTCTTGGGTTCCCTAGGGCCATTCTCTTAACATTGCACGGTACAATGTCCCTTGGGCCATCTCTACATGTGCATGGAAGGAATGACCCTTGCAAGAGAATCTAGCTTGGCCCTAGGGCCAAGCCACCAAGAACAAAGCTACCTGTGTGGTAGCTAGATGCTCTTGTGAACCCTACGACCATTCTCTTAAGATTGCATGGTAGAATGGCCCTTGGGTCCATCTCTCCATGTGCATGGCAACAAGAGCGACCCTTTCAAGAGAATCTAGCTTGGCCCTAGGGCCAAGCTACATTCTCTTATGTGTGGTAGCTAGATTCTCTTGTGTTCCCTAGGGCGATTCTATAAGACTGCATGGTAGAATGGCCCTTAGGCCTATTTGTGCATGCGCATGTAAGAGTGACCCTTGCAAGAGAATATAGCTTGGCCCTACCACCTATCTACCTAGGGCCAACCCACCATGAACAAATCTACATCATCTTTTCTGGTAGCTTGGTCCTAGTGCCAAGCTAACATTATCAGAGCAACACTATCTATGCTGGTATATTGGCATTAGGTCCAGGCCCCCAACAAATATGATGTAGATTCTCTTGTGTGTGGTAGCTAAATTCTCTTGTGTTCCCTAGGGCCATTCTCTCAAGATTGCATGGTAGAATGGCTCTTGGGCGGCCCATCTTTGCATGTGCATGGCAAGAGCTACCCTTGTAAAGAAATCTAGCTTGGCCCTAGGGACAAGCTACCATAATCTTTGTTGGTAGATTGGCCATATGGCCATGCTACCATCAGCAAAGCAATACCATCGTTGCTAGTATATTGGCCCTAGGGGGCCAAGCTTCCAGCAAAGATGATGTAGATTTGTTCATGGTAGTGTGGCCCTACGGCTAAGCTAGATTATCTTGTGTGTGGTAGCTAGATTCTCTTGTGTTCCCTAGGGCCATTCTCTCAAGATTACATGGTAGAATGGCTCTTGGACCCATCTCTACATGTGCATGGCAAGGGTTACCCTTGCAAGGGAATCTAGCTTGGTCCTAGGGCCAAGATACCATGAATAAATCTACATCATCTTTGCACGTAGATTGGACATATGGCCATGCTACCATCAACATAGCAACACCATCTTTGCTAGTATATTGGCCCTAGGGCCAAGCTTCCAGCAAAGATGATGTGCATATGTTCATGGTAGCTTGGCCCTAGGGCCAAGCTAGATTCTCTTGTGTGTGGTAGCTAGAGTCTCTTGTGTTCCCTAGGGTAATTCTCTTAAGATTGCATGGTAGATTGGCCCTTGGGCTCATCTTTGCATGTGCATGGTAGGCGTGATCCTTACAAGAGAATCTAACTTGGCCCTATTGACAAGCTACCCAGGGCCAACCCATCATGAACAAATCTACATCATCGTTACCGGTACCTTAGCCCTAGGGCCAAGCTAACATCATCAAAGCAACACCATCCGTGTGGTATATTGGCACTAGGTCCAAGCTGCCAACAAAGATGAAGTAGATTCTTTTGTGTTTGGTAGCTAGATTCTCTTGTGTTCCTCCCTAGGGCCATTCTCTCAAGATTGGATGGTAGAATGGCCCTTGGGCCCATCTCTGCATTTGCATAGCAAGAGTTACCCTTGCAAGGGAATGTAGCTTGGCCCTAGGGCCAAGCTACCATGAATAAATCTACATCATCTTTGCTGGGGTAGATTAGCCATATGGCCATGTTACCATCAACAACAAAGCAACGGCATATTTGCTAGTATATTGACCCTAGGGCCAAGCTTCCAGCAAAGATGATGTAGATTTGTTAATGGTAGCTTGACCCTAGGGCCAAGCTAGATTATATTGTGTGGTATGTAGATGATCTTGTGTTCCCTAGGACCATTCTCTCAAGATTGCATGGTAGAATGGCCTTGGGCCCATCTCTGCATGTGCATGGCAAGAGTGACCCTTGTTATAAAATTTAGCTTGGCCCTTGGGCCAAGCTAGCATGAACAATTCTACATCATCTTTGCCTGTAGATCAGCCCTAGGGCTAATCTAGCAACAAAGATGATGTAGATTTGTTCATGTTAGCTTGGTCGAAGGGCTAAGCTAGATTTGCTTTGTGTGGTAGGCTAGATTCTCTCGTGTTCTCTAGGGTAATTCTCTTAAAATTGCATGGTAGAATGGTCCTTGGGCCATCTCTATATGTGTATGGCAAGAGTGACCCTTGCAAGAGCCCTAGGGCCAAGCTAACATCATCAGAGCAGCACCATCTTTGCCGGTAGATTGGCCCTAGGGCCAAGTTGCTAGCAATGATGATGTAGATTTTTTCATGGTAGCTTGGTGGCAACAGGGCTAAGATAGATCCTCTTGTGTGTGGTAGCTAAATTTTCTTGTGTTCCCTAGGGCCATTCTCTTAAGGTTGCATGGTAGAATGGCCCTTGGGTCCATCTCGACATGTGCATGCCAAGAGTGACCCCTGCAAGAGAATCTAGCTTGTCCCTAGGGTGAAGCTACCATGAACAAATCTATATCATCTTTGCTGGTAGATTGGCCCTAGGGCCAAGATACCATCAACAAAGCAACACCATTGTTTGCTGGTAGATTTGTTGATGGTAGCTTGGCTCTAGGGCGAATCTAGATTCTCTTGTGTGTTGTAGCTAGATTTTGTTGGGTTCCTTATGGTCATTCTCTCAAGAATGCATGGTAGAATGGCCCTTGGGTCCATCTGTGCGTGTGCATGGCAAGAGTGACCTTTGCAAGAGAATCTAGATTGGCCCTAGGGCCAAGCCATGAAGAACAAAGGTATATAGGGCCAAGCAAGCAAAGATGATGGAGATTTGTTTATGGTAGCTTGGCCCTAGAACCAAGCTAGATTCTCTTATGTGTGGTAGCTAGATTCTCTTGTGAACCCTACGGCCAAGCTACCATAAACCCTAAATTCTCTTGTGAACCCTAGGGCCAAGCTGCCATGAACATATATACGTCCTCTTTTCTGGTAGATTGTCCCTATGGAAATGCTACCATCAACAAAGCATCAACATCTTTGCAGGTATATTGGCCCTAAGGCCAAGCTACCAGCAAAGATGATGTAGATTAGTTCATGTGGTGGGTTGGCCCTAGGGCCAAGCTAGATGCTTTTGTGTATGGTAGCTAGATTTTCTTGTGTTCCATACGGCCATTCTCTCAAGATTTCATGGTATAATGGCCCTTGTGCCCATCTCTACATGTGCATGGCAAGAGTGATCCTTGTTGCAAGACAATCTAGCTTGGCCCTAGCTTGGCCCTAGGGCCAAGCTACCATGAAGAAATATACATCATCTTTGCTAGTAGCTTAGCCCTAGGGCCAATCTACTAGCAAAGATGATAAAGATTTGTTCATTGTAGATTAGCACTAGGGCCAATCTACCTCCAAAGATGATGTAGATTTGTTCATTGCAGCTTTGCCGCTAGTCTAACAATAAAGGTGATGTATTTGTTCATGGTAGCTTGGCCCTAGGGCCAAGCTAGATTCTCTTGTGTGGTAGTAGCTAGTTTCTCTTGTGTTCCCTAGGGAAGTTCTCTTAATACTACATGGTAGAATGGCCCTTGGGCCTATCTCTCCATGTGCTTGAGAGTGACCCTTACAAGAGAATCTAGCTTGGACCTAGGGCCAAGCTACCATGAACAAATGTACATCATCTTTTTTGGTACATTGGTCATAGGGCCAAGCGACCATCAACAAAGCAACACCGTCATTGCTCGTAGATTTCTAGCAAATATGATGTAGATTTGTTCATGGTAGCTTGGCCCTAGGGCCAAGCTAGATTCTCTTATGTGTGGTAGCTAGATTATCTTTGGGTACCTAGGGCCCTTCTCTTAAGATTTCATGGTACAATGGCCCTTGGGCCCATCACTCCATGTGCATGGCAAGAGTGACCCTTGGAAGAGAATCTAGTTTGGCCTTAGGGCCAAGCCACCATGAACAAATCTACACCCACTTTGCTTATACGTTGGCCCCTAGGGCCAAGCTACCATTAACAAATCTACACCATCTTTAATGGTAGATTTGTTCATGGTAGCTTGGCCTAAGGGCCAAGCTAGATTATCTTGTGTGTGGTAGCTAGATTCTCTTTTTTTCCCTAGGGCCATTATCTCAAGATTGCATGGTCGAATGGACCCTGGGCCCATCTTTGCTGCATGTGCATGGCAAGGGTGACCCTTGCAAGAGAATATACATTAGCCCTAGGGTCAAGCTACCTAGGGCCAAGCGAACAAAGATGATGGAGATTTATTCATGGTAGCTTGGCCCTAAAGCCAAGGTAGATTCTCTTGTGTGTGGTAGCTAGATTCTTTTGTGAACTATAGGGCCATTCTCTCAAGATTGCATGCTAGAATGGCCCTTGGGCCCATCACTCCATGTGCATGGCAAGAGTGACCCTTGTAAGAGAATCTACCTTGGTCCAAGCCACCGTGAACAAAATCTACATCATCTTTGCTAGTAGCTAGATTCTCTTGTGTGTGGTAGCTACATTCTCTTGTGTTCCCTAGGGCAATTCTCTTAAGACTGTAGGGTAGAATGGACCTTGGGCCCCTCTCTACATGCGCATGGCAAGAGTGACCCTTGCAAGAGAATCTAGCTTGAACCCAGGGCCAAGCTACCTACGGCCAAGCTACCATGAACAAATTTACATCATTTTTCCTGGTACATTGCTCTTAAGGCTAAGCAACATTTCCATTTAAGGTCGATCTGCCAACAAAGATGATGTAGATTTTTTCATGCTAGCTTGGCCCTAGGACTGAGCTAGATTCTCTTGTGTGTGGTAGGTAGATTATGGGTTACCTAGGGCCATTCTCTCAAGAATACATGGTAGAATGGACCTTGGGCCCATCTTTGCATGTGCATGGAAGGAGTGACCCTTTCAAGAGAATCTAGATAGGCCCTAGGGCTAAGCTAGATTCTATTGTGTGTGGTGGCTAGATTCTCTTGTGTTCCCTAGGGCAATTCTCTTAAGACTACATGGTAGAATTGCCCTTGGCCTTAGCATGAATAAATCTATTCCATATTTGTTGGTAGATTGGCCCTAGGGCCACCATCAAAGATGATGTATATTTATTCATGCTAACAAATAAAAGGGCTCGAGTCAAGGATCTAGAGAAGGAGGATGCAGAGTAGAAGATGAAGCTTGATGAAGGTGTGGAAAGCAGGGATCGAGCTATAGAGAACTATCTCCGTCTTCGAAACTCAACTCGGAACCTTCGCCAACGTGTCGATCATTTCACTCACCTCCCCGTGGGATATAATGCAAGGCAGCGAAAGCGCAAGCCTCTGAGTCTTCTTTCCAAAGATGGGGGGGCTCGCAAGCGACGTGTGCGTCAAACAAGGTAATCACAGCTTCAAAACTAGCATTACATTCCTTTTTCATATAGTTATGTCATTGACTCTGAACTATGTGATGTCCAGGGAATGTGCTAAAGCAATATTAGGTTGTTCGAATACTGAGGAGTCTATCCTTGAGCACATTATTCCAGAGCAGAAAGTAATCAATATGATAACCAATCCAGTAAATGGTGCGTTGCGTGACAGGATTCAAAAGTATTTTCTCAAGGAATTTGAGCAGATTGTCAGTCCCGTTGACATGCTCACTGTGTGCGACACATCAGGTATCAGTGATAAGGGATACTTGCATCACAGCACATCTACGAGGCAAAGGAATGACACGATCTATACTTCCAACACCATACAGTATAGTTATGGCAAGGAAGTCTGCAAACAACAATATTGCCGACTTGCTAGGCGGCTACAGATGGGTGGATGGTAGCATGCCAATGTCAAATTCAACAAGTTTAACAATGTTTACGTCGAGGTGGAGGCGCTTCAACGAGCTATGATTCAGTTTTATGATATGACATTAGAGGAGACGGATGGAAAGGCTATATTTGTCCTCAAATTGGATGAATGTCAGGTTGTAAAGGGCCAAAGGGTGGAACGTACAAGTCTGACACTCATGAGCAGGGCATTGAAGCGAAAGAGCTTGGACGGCGAAGATGAAACAGGTGATGCGGAGAATAACTTGCACACAAAGCGACGCAAGCAAGATTACTTTGGAGTGCAGTCTGAGAAGAACATATGGTGGCAGGCGGCATGGACCCTTCCGCACGAGGACCATGACAGTCTGAGGTGGTACTTCACCCGTACAGGTATTCAAGGAGTGATACACAGGCAATCAAATGGTGAAGTCTTGCATGTGCCTGGCACTGGTCACTTTGAAATGGAAAGGGCTCAAATCAATTACAAAAAGGGAAGGGTATGCACGTCTGGCTCAATGGAATTATGAGCTGCAATCAAAGCAAGGCACCATCTCGCGCAGAGGAGGATGCTACTTGGAACCCTATTCTTTCAATTCCACTGTCGCGAGTACATGTGTGTACCTTGCACGTAAGACTTAGAATTCTGGACAAATTGTTGATGCTCCACATCAATTATGCTTGGAACATGGAGCCAGAGTCACGGTGAGAACAGGGCATCCAAGAGCTTGAAGTTGTTTTATCATCCGTGGGGCTTCACGCAGGTGCTGTCACCCTCTCTAAGGATCGCAAAAACCCATCAAGTACCCAAGATAACCCTAATAAGATATGTATGGGTGGTGCAAAAGCAAGACACCTGCTCTCAAACTATGGTGAGGCTCAAAGCCATACACATTTTGAATTATGGAAGCAGATTTGTGATGTAACAACCTATCGAGGTAATGAGGCGACACTAGGATTGAAGCGTGCACATGTGTGGGAAGCTTGTGATGAGATGATGAGGCTTCTTGAGCGCCCGTATCTTGATGAAGCAGAGATAGCTACATTCAAGACTTCGATTGACAGATTCACAGAAGAAATGATCGATGCTTTTGGGGGGAAACTCATATAACACACTACATGCATATTCTCTATGCGCACAGTTCCTTCTTTCTAGATGAATATGGGTCTCTTGCACTCTAGAGCAACCAAGGCATGGAACGATCACATTACCAAGCCAAGGCGGCCTATTTTAAGAACACGGGTCATGGCGGTGGCAAGGTTCGCAGCAATGCGTTTCAGGAAATGTTCAATTGGTTTTACCGTGCACTTACTGGGAGAAAGGCCTAAAAGCGAGCCGGAAATTTGTCTTTGAGGCGCAAAATCATGAAGGTGGTAGGTGCAAGGTGAAAGAGAAGGGTGCAATGCGTCAATGGCACGTGAAAGAGCGAGGCAATGGCATAGTGGTCGACTAAGAAATGGCCGCGTGTGGTTACCCACCCAATAATTCTTGTTCGCCACTTTTTGGCGTGTTCATTGTAAATTGACTTTTTGGTAATTTTGGCCCCCTATAAATATCAGTGAGTTTTATAGTCATTTTTAAAAGTCTTGACTTGTGAGCTCTCTCTCTTCCTCTCCCCTTGACTCTCGCGCTCTCTCTCTCTCTCTCTCTCTCTCTCTCTCTCTCTCTCTCTCTCTCTCTCTCGCTCGTGCACTAATATCTCACGCACATGGAGCCCCCAAATGATCCTCCCTCCAATACGCAGGATGACATTTTCAAAGACCTTGGGCCCTTACCGGTGGCACATAGAACTGAAATCCCAAACATTTACCCACAAGCCCAAATGGATCTGGAAGCTGAGCGTGTGAGGCTTGAGCGAGAGGCCCAAGAAGCCCAAGAACGCCAAGAAGCGGAGAGATTACAGAAAGAAGCAGAGGACATGGAGGCAGCTGAGAGAGCAAGAAAAGAAGCCGAAGAGACGGTCAGAACACAGGAGGAGGACGAGGCAGCAAAGAAAGCACAGGAGGATGAGGCTGCCAAGAAGGCGGAAGAAGACGAGGCAGTTAGGAAGGCGGAGGCAGATAAGAAGGCTGTAGAAGAAGCTCAGGCCGCCGCAAGCAACGAGAGAAGATTAGCATTCTTTGCTGCGGAGGAGGATTGGCTTAACAGAAAAGCTCGCGGATTTGTTGCTGACCTGCGAGCGAATGGCCGGATACAAAGATGACACAATTTTGGAAGCGGCACAAGGTCTTCGAGCAGAATATACAAAGAGGAGAAATGAAGACACAGTAGAAAGGGAGCACCTGCCGAGTAATAGGATTCTCAATGTAATGCTAGACAGAGTGTTGGCTCGTGCACTTGGTAAAGGAAAGAGAAAACTCTCAGCTGAGGAAGTAGAAAATAAGAGACAGAAGCTTGAACGAGAAGCTAGGGCAGCAAACACACGGAGGCTTCGTGAGGAAAAAGAAAGGAAAGATGAAGAGGAGCGAGTAAGGAAGGAGGCAGAGCAGAGAGCAGCTCAGAAGACTCCATCTGCAAAGGCAAAGAAAACTCCAACACCTGCAAAGGCTAAGAAGGGGAAAACCATTCCTAAACGCACAGAACCCCCTTCCGATAACTTCCAAGAGCAGCGACAAAAGTTCAAAAATGACACGCCAGCTTGGACTCGCCACGCGCAAGCACCACCGCCCCCAACAACGCAGAAGAAGCAAAGGTGGAGACTAGGGACAGTTGCCCTTAGAGAAATTCGCAAATATCAGAAGACCTGCACACCAATTATTCCGAAGGCACCTTTTGCGCGTCTCGTCAAAGAGATTATCCACGACCAGCGCCGGGATGTCAATCGTGTGCAAGCGGCGGCACTAGGCGCTCTGCAACAAGGTGCCGAGGATATTTTGGTTTCGCTTTTCCAAGACGCGGTTTTGTGCATGGTGCATGCAAAACGTGTGACTTTGAAGCCATCTGATCTTCGTCTAGCTAGGCGTATCCATGGAGAGGACGCTCTCTTTCACTAGATAGGAGAAGCCTTTGTAATGCAACAAATCCGTGTTTTGTAATCTCAATTTGATTAATGAAAAACCATGTCTATTTTCAAAAAAGTTATTTTCTATTGCAAGTGATTGTCGTCTTGTCAAGGTAATTGTAGTCTTTTGCATGTAATTGTTGTCGCTACGTACATTCGACCTCATGTGAACGCTCGTCTGCCACCACCCGTCCGACTTTGGCTCGACTCGACGGGCCGATTTCTCCTGCGTATGGCCCCAAAAGGGTAGATCAGATGTGCGGGGTGCGCCGGGGCCGACGGGGGGGGGGGGGAGGGGGGCCGATGGTCGCGCCGTGGAACTTGTGCACCACGGAGCGACTGTAGCCTGTTTGACCTGTGTGCCACGGAGCGACTGTAGCCTGTTTGACTAGGTCAAACAGGCTACAGTCGCTCCGTGGCGCACAAGTTCCACGGCGTGACCACCGGCCCCCCCTGTCGGCCCCGGCGCACCCCGCACATCTGATCTACCCTTTTGGGAGCATACGCAGGAGAAATCGGCCCGTCGAGTTGAGCCAAAGTCGGACGGGTGGTGGCAGACGAGCGTTCACAAAAATTGATTGAAACATCATGACAGGACACGACAACAACATATAAACACATCAAGAAGATAAAACTTAAAATCAGCTCGACAAACATCTTGATGTCATTAATTGTTTGATTTTCACAAAAGGCAAATGAGTACATTGGATCTAGCCAACTCGCTTGATGAGCTTGGTGAAAGCCTCATGGGTGAGAGTGTTTACTGATGGTTTGTCACCAATGCGTTCGGCTATCTCTTTGGCATCAGTGATGCCTTGTCCAAGGCTAAGGCCACAAAATCCTAGGAAAGACCCTGCACTTTTATCACCAAAGCTATAGATAGCTGCTTCCCTAATTACAAGAATACATTTATGGGCATTTTGGGCTATAGGGGCTTCAGACAGGATGGCGCTTAGGGCTCTGCACTTCAAAAATTCAGCTTGTGCATCATTTGAAAAGTCGTCGTGAATCACGCGAAGCATCTCGGCATTGAAGCTCGGGATGTAGTGCCATAGCGCAGCATCTTTTCCCTCCACCTCCTTTCGTGCTCCACCCTTTCGGCTTGCGAACCAGTCCATTTCTCTTGCGGTCTGCAAAGTAGATAGAAGAATGAGTTGACTTCAAAAAATTACAAATTAAGAGGGAAGAAATTGGGTGTACTACCTCAGTGGCATTATCATGATCCGCAAGGTCTACATCACTAATATTGATGCTCCCGAGGCTGACGGAATCCGAAATGGCAAGCGGCTTGTGAGGGGCAAAGCTAGTTTCTGGCACACTCGTAGAAATCCTTGCACTGGGATATTTGTACAAGAGTCTCTGCCACAAGGGACTCTATTGAGGCATGATTTTCCGGGAGCGCAAGCACCTTTGTGACATCTGCGGAACTGAAGTCAATGCGGATGTCATCATCTTTGGATGGCTGTTGTGTGTCTCGCATGCCCGCGTACATAGCAATGACTGAGAGAGTTTCATCCTGGTGCAGCCCAAGGACATGGGCGATGTCATCCAAAAATAAGAACTCTACACCTTCTACTATGATGGGGTGTAGAGTTCGCACTTCGAGCTCTGGAACTTCATCCATGACATCGTCCGCTTCGATGTCCCGTTTCACAGCCTCAGCTTGTGGCTCTTCCGCCAGAGTCACAAGTGCAAGAGATGCTTCTTGCACTGGGGTGACAATCTCCTCCTTTGGGTCAGCTTCCTTGATCAAGAGATAAGGTGTGGCTTTCTTTGGAGGAGTGGCCTTCCTCTTTCCCTTGCTTTTCTCTGTTCCCTCCAAGATCAGGAGGGCAAGAGTCATGTCCCACCTCAAAAAACTTGTGCCGATTTTTACAAAAGTAAGATGCCTCTTTCCTCTTACGTAGAGGTGTGTTATCAATCACAAATGAAAAGTCACCTTTCAGTGCAAACCTAAGGCCTAAGTACTCCCTTAGGTTCACCATATTCCAATCAGCATTTACTACGATATCCCACACATCAGCTTGCGTGCTAACATGTACATCAAGCTGTTCTGCATCGTTGATGTCCGAATCGAGTGCTTGCCATTCGCCTCCAGTCAGCTTCCAACGTCTGTAAGGAAAGATAATAGAGAGTTGTTGCTTTCCAAGCTGGTACCGAACGACCATCTTCTCCGACACCACCATGTACTTTATCTTGTCACCCTGATGTTGAATAACCTTCAAATCCCACGAAGGTGGCAGAAAGGCACTCATTGCTGTGCCTCCCTTTGCAATCCACATTATAGGAGTCCGGTGAACATCAGCCTCCTTGAACAAAAACACAAACAAATGTAAAGGCATGAAGAACGTGAGAGTCGCACGATGTGACCCATAAGTGCACTTCATTGCATTGCACACATCAATCTCAATCCAACGTCTGGTTAGTGCAACCAAAGTATTGTCGGGCTTTGGCCAATCATGGTCCGTGAGACTTGGTGTAGGGAGCCTCCGTAGAGTCCCAGAACCATCTCTTGACGTGGGTACAATATACTCTGCATGAAAGAAGAAAACTGAGCGCTCTAAAAGCTCTGATGCCGAACAACCAGTATATAGTAGCTTGCCGATTTCAAAGTGGTGCGCCTCAAAGGTTCCAGAAAGGGCCTCTAAAGGCTCCCATTCCACAAATGTCGACGGAAAGATGTCTGCACAGAACATTACAAGAACACACTTGAAAAAATCAAGCTTCCGTAACATGAAATGATATTAGCATGTCTCAGTGCAGTCCATAAAACAAGAAGCACAAATAAAACTTACAATTTGCAGGAAAGCGTTTGTGATTGGCATTGTCAGCACGGAGTTGCGATGCCTTGTAGACGTGTTGGATCATCACCTGCTTGCTTCCGTCAGCCCCCTGCTTGAGATCCACTATGCGACCCTTCCAATGGTGTGACTTTAACCCTATGTATCTGCGAGAGACTTTGTGGGCTCCCCTTGTGCTTGGACGCATCGTCACCCACATTCCTTTTGCAAAGGTGCTTGTAACCCACAAGCCAGTGTCGTCTTGTTCGTTGCTGCTGCTAAAGGACTCCACCCTTGAACGAGGTCGGCGACTCATTGTGCTTGGCTAACCGATTAAGCTAAATGCTATGAAGTTGTAGGTGTGTGAGAAGATCTCTGCAACCTAATGCTAGCAGAGCATATAAGCTGGCAAGAGGAGTCAAGAATGTGTATAAGCTAGCAAGAGGAGAGTGAAGAATGTGTTCAAGCAAGAGAGGATGGACTTGATGGGGAAAAAAGTGGACTGTTTTCCAAGCTTTCCATAGCCAAGAAGATCTCTGCAACCTAATGCTAGCAGAGCATATAAGCTGGCAAGAGGAGTCAAGAATGTGTATAAGCTAGCAAGAGGAGAGTGAAGAATGTGTGCAAGCAAGAGAGGATGGACTTGATGGGGGAAAAAGTGGACTGTTTTCCAAACTTTCCATAGCCAAGAAGGCACAGAAAGATAGATCTAACTTTAGGAGGGAAGGGGAAGGCTGAATGGGAAGGGAGGAGGCCAAAAAAAGACTCTTTTAGTTAGAGAGAGACTCAAA
The DNA here is from genome assembly GCF_041138505.1 of Cibotium barometz. NCBI lineage: Eukaryota > Viridiplantae > Streptophyta > Polypodiopsida > Cyatheales > Cibotiaceae > Cibotium > Cibotium barometz. Next base: position 68,672,476 of record NC_141046.1, read on the forward strand.
ACCGAATTGCTAGTTTTAGAGAGAGGAAGAGGGAGTGGGGAGAGGGAAAAGTAGCTTTAAATGAGGGATAATGATGGGGGGGCGTTTTTGGCCCTAGCCCACTTTTTGAGGTGGGGTCATTTATGCCAGTTTGAGCTGTCTTTATTAAAAAAAGGTGGGAAATTTGATTTTATTGAAAGATTTTGCATTTTTCAGCCCAATTTCTTTAAAAAAAATGGTATGATTCAAGTTTGACCCCTACATAGCCATTCCCTAAAGATTGCATGGTAGAATGGCCCTCGGTCCATCTGTGCATGTGCATGGCAGGAGTGACCTTTGCAAGAGAATCTAGATTGGCCCTTGGGGCCAAGCCACCACGAATAAAGCTACCTAAGGCCAAGCAAGCAAAGATGATGGAGATTTGTTCATGGTAGCTTGGTGCTATAACCAAGCTAGATTCTCTTATGTGTGGTAGCTAGATTCTCTTGCGAACCCTAGGGCCAAGCTACCATGAACCCTAGATTCTCTTGTGAACCCTAGGGCCAAGCTACCATGAACATATCTACATCCTCTTTCTTGGTAGATTGTCCTGATGGCCATGCTACCATCAACAAAGCAACACCATCTTTGCTGGTATATTGTCCCTAAGGCCAACCAAGCAAAGATGATGTAGATAATCTCATGGTAGATTGGCCCTAGAGCCAAGCTAGATGCTTTTGTGTGTGGTAGCTAGATTTTCTTGTGTTCCCTAGGGCCACTCTCTCAAGATTGCATGATATAATGACCCTTGCAAGACAATCTAGCTTGGCCCTAGGGCCAAGCTACCATGAATACATATACATCATCTTTGCTGGTAGCTTAGTCCTAGGGCCAATCTACTAGCAAAGATGATAAAAAAATTTCATGGTAGAATGTTCCTAGGGCCAATCTACCTCCAAAGATGATGTAGATTTGTTCATGATGGCAGCTTGGCCCTAGGGCCAGTCTAACAACAAAGATGATGTATTTGTTCATGGTAGCTTGGCCCTGCCCTAAGGCCAAGCTAGATTCTCTTATGTGGTAGTAGCTAGTTTCTCTTGTGTTCCCTAGGGCAATTTTCATAATACTACATGGTAGAATGGCCCTTGGGCCTATCTCTCCATGTGCATGGCAAGAGTGACCCTTGTAAGACAATCTAGCTTGTACCTAGGGCTAAGCTACCATGAACAAATGTACATCATCTTTGCTGGTACATTGGTCATAGGGCCAAGCTACCATCAACAAAGCAACACCATCTTTGCTCATAGATTTCCAGCAAAGATGATGTAGATTCGTTCATCATAGCTTGGCCCTAGGGCCAAGCTAGATTCTCTTGTGTGTGGTAGCTACATTATCTTGAGTTCTGTAGGGCCATTCTCTCAAGTTTTCATGGTACAATGGACCTTGGGCCCATTGCTACATGTGCATGGTAAGAGTGACCCTTGCAAGAGAATCTAGCTTGGCCTTAGGGCCAAGCCACCATGAACAAATCTACACCCGCTTTGCTTGTACGTTGGCCCTAGGGCCAAGCTACCATTAACAAATCTACACCATCTTTAATGGTAGATTTGTTCATGGTAGCTTGGCCTAAGGGCCAAGCTAGATTATCTTCTGTGTGGTAGCTAGATTCTCTTTTGTTCCCTAGGGCCATTCTCTCAAGATTGCATGGTCGAATGGCCCTTGGGCCCATCTCTGCATGTGCATGGCAAGGGTGACCCTTGCAAGAGAATCTACATTAGCCCTAGGGCCAAGTGAGCAGAGATGATGGAGATTTGTTCATGGTAGCTTGGCCCTAAAGCCAAGGTAGATTCTCTTATATGTGGTAGCTAGATTCTTTTGTGAACTATAGGGTCATTCTCTCAAGATTGCATAGTAGAATGGCCCTTGGGCCCATCGCTCCATTTACATGGTAAGAGTGACCCTTGTAAGACAATCTAGCTTTGCCCAAGCCACCATGAATAAATCTACATCATCTTTGCTGGTAGCTAGATTCTCTTGTGTGTGGTAGCCACATTCTCTTGTGTTCCCTAGGGCAATTCTCTTAAGACTGCAGGAGGGTAGAATGGTCCTTGCGCCCCTCTGCATGTGTATGGCAAGAGTGACCCTTGCAAGAGAATCTAGCTTGGACCTAGGGCCAAGCTATCATGAGCAAATTTACATCATTTTTGCTCGTGCATTGCTCTTAGGGCTAAGCTACCATCAACAAAGCAACACCATCTTTGATGGTAGATTGACCCTAGGGCCGATCTGCCCCAGCAAAGATGATGTAGACTTTTTCATGGTAGCTTAGCCCTAGGGCTGAGCTAGATTCTCTTGTGTATGGTAGGTAGATAGATTCTTATGGGTGACCTAGGGCCATTCTTTCAAGAATGCATGGTAGAATGGCCCTTGGGCCCATCTCTGCATGTGCATGGAAGGAGTGACCCTTTCAAGAGAATCTAGATTGGCCCTAGGGCTAAGCAAGATTCTATTTTTTATGGTGGGGCTAGATTGTCTTGTGTTCCCTAGGGCAATTCTCTTAAGACTGCATGGTAGAATGGTCCTTGGGCCCGTCTTTGCATGTGCATGGCAACACCATCTTTGCTAGTATATTGGCCCTAGGGTAAAGCTAGATTCTCTTACATGTGTTAGCTAGATTATCTTGTGTTCCCTAGGACCATTCTCTCAAGATTTCATGGTAGAATGGCCCTTCGGCCCATATCTACATGTGCATAGCAAGAGTGACCCTTTCAAGAGAATCTATTTTGGCCCTAGGGCCAAGATACCATGAATAAATATACATCATCTTTGCTGGTGGCCCTAGGGCAAATCTATTAGCAAAGATGATGTATATTTGTTCATGGTAGATTGGCCCTAGGACCAATCTACCAGCAAATATGGCGTAGATTTATTTACATTAGATTGGCCAATCTACCAGTAAAGATGATGTAGATTTGTTCATGGTAGATTGGCCCTAGGGCCAAATCTACCAGCAAAGATGATTTAGATTTGCTCATGGTAGCTAGGCCCTAGCGCCAAGCCTAGGGCCAATCTACCAATAAAAATGATGTAGATTTGTTTATGGTAGCTTGGACCTAGGGCCAAGCTAGATTCTCTTATTTGGTAGCTAGATTCTCTTGTATTCCCTAGGGTAATTCTCTTAAGACTGCATAGTAGAATGGCCCTTGGGCCAATCTGTGCATGTTCATGGCACTAGTGACCTAGGGAAAGGCTACCTAGCGCCAAGCTACCATGAAAAAATCTACATCATCTTTGTGCTACATTGGTCATAGGGCCAAGATACAATCAGTAAAGCAACACCATCTTTGCTGGTACGCTGGTCATAGGGCCAAGATACAATCAGTAAAGCAACACCATCTTTGCTGGTACACTGGTCATAGGGCCAAGCTACCATCAACACCATCTTTGTTGGTAGATTGCCGACAAAGATGATGTAGATTTTTTCATGGTAGCTTGGCCCTAGGATTGAGCTAGATTCTCGTGTTCCCTAGGGCGATTCTCTCAAGATTGCATGGTACAATGACCCTTAGGTCCATCTCTGCATGTGAATGGCAACAGTTACCCTTGCAAGAGAATCTAGATTGGCCCTAGGGCCAAGCCAACATGAACAAATCTAAATTCTCTTTGTTAGAAGATTGGCCCTAGGGCCAAGCTACCATCAACAAATCTACACCATCTCTGCTTGTGGATTTGTTTATGGTAGATTGGCCCTAGGGCCAAGCTAGATTCTCTTGTGTTTCATTCTCTCAAGATTGCATGGTAGAATGGCCCTTGGGCCCATCTTTGCATGTGCATGGCAATAGTGACCATGGTGCAAAGAGAATCTAGATTGGCCCTAGGGCTAAGCCACCAAGAACAGAAGTACCTAGGGCCAAGCATGCAAAGATGATGGAGATTTGTTCCTGGTAGCTTGGCCCTAGGACCAAGCTAGATTCTCTTATGTGTGGTAACTAGATTCTTTTGTGAACCCTAGGGCCATTCTCTCAAGATTACATGGTAGAATAGCCCTTACGGCCATCTTTGCAAGTGCATGGCAAGAGTGACCCTTGCAAGAGAATCTAGCTTGGACCTAGGGCCAAGCTAGATTCTCTTATGTGTGGTAGTTAGATATCTTGTGAACCCTAGGGCCATTCTCTCAGGATTGCATGAATGGCCTTTGGGCTCATCTGCATGTGCATGGCATGAGTGATCCTTGCAAGAGAATCGAGCTTGGCCCTAGGAGAAAGCTACCTAGGGCCAAGGTAACATCATCTGCCCTAGGGCCAAGCTGTCAGCAAAGATGATACAGCTATGTTCATGGTAGCTTGGCCCTAGAGACAAGCTAGATTCTCTTGTGTGTGGTAGCAAGATTCTCTTGTCTTCCTCCCTAGAGACATTCTCTTAAGATTGCATGGTAGAATGGCCCTTGGGCCCATCTCTGCATGTGCATGGCGAGAGTGACCTTGCAAGAGAATCTAGCTTAGACCTAGGGCCAAGCTACAAGGAACAAATCTACATCATCTTTGCTAGTAGATTGGAAATAGGACCAAGCTACCATCAACAAAAAAACACCGTCTTTGCTAGTAGATTGACCCTAGGGCCAGTATGTGAGCAAAGATGATGTAGATTTGTATATGGTAGCTTGTCCCTAGGGCCAAGCTAGATTCTCGTGTGTGTGGTAGCTAATTCTCTTAAGGTTCCCTAGGGCCATTCTATCAAGATGGCATGGTAGAATGGCCCTTGGGCCTATCTTTACATGTGCATGGCAAGAGTGACCCTTGTATGAGAATCTAGCTTGGCCCTAGGGTCTACCATGAACAAATCTACATCATCTTTGCTAGTAGATTGGCCATAGGGCCACGCTACCATCAATAAAGCAACACCATCTTTGCTGGTAGATTGTTCATGGTAGCTTGGCAATTGGGCCAAGGTAGATTCTATTGTGTGTGGTAGCTACATTCTCTTGGGCTCCCTAGGGCCTAGCCAACAAGAACAAAGCTACCAAGGGCCAAGACAACACAAATAATGGATATTTGGGGATGGTAGCTTGGCCCTATGGCCAACCTGGATTCTCTTATGTGTGGTAGCTAGATTCTCTTGTGAACCCTAGGGCCATTCTCAAGATTGCATGGTAGAATGGCCCTTGGGCCTAGCTCTGCATATACATGGCAAGAGTGACCCTTTCAAGAGAATCTAGCTTGGCCCTAGGGCCAAGCTAGATTCTCTTGTGTTCTTTAGGGCAAGATTGGTGGCCCTTGGGCACATCTCTGCATGTGCATGGCAAGAGTGACCCTTACAAGAGAATCTAGCTTGGCCCTACCACCAAGCTACCTAGGGCTAACCCACCATGAACAAATACACATCATCTTTGCTGGTAATTTGGCCCTAGGGCCAAGCTAACATTATCATAGTAACACCATTTGTGCTGGTATTTTGACACTAGGTTCAAGCTGCCAGCAAAGATGATGTAGATTCTCTTGTGCATGGTAGCTAGATTCTCTTGTGTTCCCTAGGGCCATTCTCTCAATATTGCATGGTAAAATGGCCCTTGGGCCCATCTCTACACGTGCATGGAAAGAGTTACCCTTCCAAGGGAATCTAGCTTGGCCGTAGGAACAAGCTACCATGAATAAATCTACATCATCTTTGCTAGTAGATTGACCATATGGCCATGATAACATCAACAAAGCAACACCATCTTTGCTCGTATATTGGCCTTAGGGCTCAGCTTCCCACAAAGCTGATGTAGATTTGTTCATTGTAGGTGTGGTAGCTAGATTCTCTTTTGTTCCCTAGGGGCATTCTCTCAAGATTGCATGGTAGAATGGCCCTTGGGCCCATCTCTGCACGTGCAAGGCGACCAAGCTACAATAAAAAAATCTAGATGATCTTTGCTGGTACATTGGTCAAAGGGTCAAGCTACCACATCAACAAAGCAAAACCATCTTTTCTGGTAGCCAACAAAGATGATCTAGATTTTGCTCATGGTATCTTGGCCCTAGGGGCTAAGATAGATTCTCTTGTGTGTGGTAGTAGATTCTCTTGGATTCCTTAGGGCCATTCTCTCAAGATTGCATGGTAGAATGGCCCTTGGGCCCATCTCTACATGTGCATGGTAGGAAGGCCCCTGGGCTCATCCGAGGCCTATCTTTGCAGGTGCGTGGCAAGAGTGACCCTTGTAGGAGAATCTAGCTTGGCCCAAGAGCCAAGCTACCCCATGAACAAATCTACATCCTCTTTGCTGGTAGATTGGCCCTAGGACCAACCTACCATCAACAAATCTACACCATCTTTGTTGTGGTAGATTTGTTGATGGTAGCTTGGCCCTGGGGCTAAGCTAGATTCCCTTTTGTGTGGTAGATCAATTCTCTTGTGTTCCATTCTCTCAAGATTGCAGGGTACAATGGCCCTTAGGCCTATCTGTGCATGTGTATGCCAAGAGTGACCCTTGTAAGAGAATCTAGCTTGGCCCTAGGGCCAAGCTATCTATGTCCAAGCCACCAAGAAAAAAGCCACCAAGAGTGACCCTTGTAAGAGAATCTAGCTTGGCCCTAGGGCCAAGCTATCTATGTCCAAGCCACCAAGAAAAAAGCTACCTAGGGCCAAGCCCAATTAAATTTAATGGAGATTTTTTCATGGAAGCTTGGCCTAGGGCCAAGCTACTCTTGTGTGTGTTACCTAAATTCTCATATGAACCCTAGGGCCATTCTCTCAATATTGGATGGTAGAATGGCCCTTGGGTCCATCTCTGCATGTGCATGGCAAGAGTGACCCTTGCAATAGAACCTAGGTTGGCCCTAGGGCCAAGCTACCTATGACCAAGATACCTAGGGCCAAGCTGGATTCTCTTGTGTGTGGTAGCTAGATTCTCTTGTGAACCGTAGGGCCATTCTCTCAAGATTGCATGGTACAATGGCCCTTGGGCCCATCTGTGCATACGCATGGCAAGAGTGACCCTTGAAGAGAATCTAGCTTGGGCCTAGGGCCAAGCCACCATGAATAAATCTATACCTGCTTTGCTTGTACATTAGCCCTAGGGCCAAGCTACCATCAACATTTAAATCTACACCATCTTTACTGGTAGATATTGATATGTTCATGGTAACTTTGCTCTAGGGCCAGGCTATACTATCTTGTGTGTGTGGTAGCTACATTCTCTTTTGTTCCCGATGGCCATTCTCTCAAGATTGCATGGTAGAATGGCCCTTAGGCCCATCTCTACATGGTGCATGGCAAGGGTGACCCTTGAAAGAGAATCTACATTGGCCCTAGGGCCAAGCTACCTAGGGCTAAGCACACAAAGGTGATGGAGATTTGTTCTTGGCAACTTGGTCATAAAGCCAAGCTAGATTCTCTTGTGTGTGGTAGCTAGATTCTTTTGTGTGTGGTAGCTAGATTCTCTTGTGTGTGGTAGCTAGATTCTTTTGTGAACCATAGGGTCATTCTCTCAAGATTGCATTGTACAATGGTCCTTGGGCCAATCTCTACATGTGCATGGCAACAGTGATCCTTGCAAGAGAATAAAACTTAGCTATAGGGCCAAGTTACCTAGGACCAAGCTACCTAGGGCAAAGCTAGATTCTCTTGTGTGTGGTAGCTAGATTCTCTTTTGAACCCTAGGGCCATTCTCTCAAGATTACATGGGCCCATCTTTACACGTGTATAGATAGCAAGGTGACCCTTGCAAGAGAATGTATAGTGGTCCTAGGGCCAAGCTAGCAAAGATGATGGAGATTTGTTCATGGGGTAAGATTCTCTTGTGTGTGGTAGCTAGATTCTTTTGTGAACCATGGGGCTATTCTCTCAAGATTGCATGGTAGAATGGCCCTTGGGACCATCTCTGCATGTGCATTGCAAGAGTGACCCTTGCAAGAGAATCTAACTTAGCTATAGGACCAAGTTACCTAGGACCAAGCTACCTAGGGCAAAGCTAGATTCTCTTGTGTGTTGTAGCTAGATTCTCTTGTTAGTCCTAGTGCTGCCATTCTCTCAAGATTGGATGGTAGAACAGCCTTTAGGCCCATGGCAAGAGCGACCCTTATAAGAGAATCTAGCTTGGCCCAAGGGCCAAGCCACCATGAATAAATCTACATCATCTTTGCCGGTAGCTAGATTCTCTTGTGTGTGTTAGCTAGATTCTCTTGTGTTCCCTAGGGAAATTCTCTCAAGATTGGATGGTAGAACGGCCTTTAGGCCCATGGCAAGAATGACCCTTATAAGAGAATCTAGCTTGGCCCCCAAGGGCCAAGCCACCATGAATAAATCTACATCATCTTTTTCAGTAGCTAGATTCTCTTGTGTGTGTTAGCTAGATTCTCTTCTGTTCCCTAGGGAAATTCTCTTAAGGCTGCATGGTAGAATAGCCCTTGGGCCCCTCTTTGTATGTGCATGGAAAGAGTGACCCCCCTTGCAAGAGAATCTAGCTTGGACCTAGGGCTAAGCTACCTACGACCAGGATACCATGAAGAAATCTACATTAGCTTTGCCGGTACATTGGTAATAGGGCTAAGCTACCATCCACAAAGTAAGACTATCTTTGCTGGTAGATTGATCCTAGGACCAATGTGCCAGCAAAGATGATGTAGATTTTTTCATGCTAGTTGGCCCTAGGGCCGCCGAGCTAGATTCTCTTGTGTGGTAGCTGTGTGCATGGAAGGCATGATCCTTGCATGAGAATCTAGCTTGGCCCTAGGGCCAAGCTAGATTCTCTTGTGTGTGGTAGCTAGATCCTCTTGTGTGTGGTAGCTAGATCCTCTTGTGTTCCCTAGGGCAATTTACTTACGAGATTGTATGGTAGAATGGCCCTTGGGCCCATCTTTACATGTGCATGGCAAGAGTGACTCTTGGAAGAGAATCTAGCGTGGACCTAGGGATAAGATACCTAGGGCCACACTACCATGAACAAATCTACATCCTCTCTATTGGGACATTGGCCCTATGGCCATGCTACCATCAAGAAAACAACACCATCTTTGCTGGTAGATTTGTTGATGGTAGCTTGTCCCTAGGGCCAAGCTAGATTCTCTTGCGTGTGTTAGCTAGATTATCTTGTGTTCCTTAGGGCCATTCTCTCAAGATTGCATGGTAGAATGGCCCTTGTTCCCATCTCGACATGTGCATGCCAAGAGTGACCCTTGTAAGAGAATCTAGATTGGTCCTAGGTCTAAAGGCTAAGCCACCAAGAACAAAAGTACCTAGGGCCAACCTAGTAAAGATGATGGAGATTTGGTCATGGTAGCTTGGCCCTAGGCCCAATCACGATTCTCTTGTGTGTGGTAGATAGATTTTGCTGTGAAACCTAGGGCCATTCTCTCAAGATTGCATGGTAGAATGGCCCTTGGGCCCATCTCTGCATGTGTATAGCAAGAGTGAGTCTTACAAGAGAATCTAGCTTAGACCTAGGGCCAAGCTAGACTCTCTTATGTGTGGTAGCTTGATTCCCTTGTGTTATGTAGGGTAATTCTCTTAAGACTACATTATAGATTGGCCCTTGGGCTCATCTCTACATATGCATGGCAAGAGTGACCCTTGTAAGAGAACCCACCAGGAACAAATCTACATCATCTTTGTGCTGTTAGCTTGGCCCTAGGGCCTAGCTAACATCATAAAAGCAACACCATCTGTGCTGGTATATTGGCACTAGGTCCAAGCTATTCGTAAATATTATGTAGATTCTCTTGTGTTACCTAGGGCCATTGTCTCAAGATTGCATGGTGGACTAGTCCTTGGGCCCATCTCTAGACTTAAAGGCAAGAGTTACCCTTGCAAGGGAATCTAGCTTGGCCCTAGGGACAACCTACCATTAATAAATTTAGACGTAGGTCAACGCTACCTAGGACCAAGCTACCATTAAAAAATCGACATCATCTTTGTTTGCACATTGGTAATAGGGCCAAGCTACCACATCAACAAAGCAAAACCATCTTTGCCCGTAGCCAACAAAAATGATCTAGATTTGTTCATGGTAGCTTGGCCCTAGGGCTAAGATAGATTCTCTTGTGTGTGGTAGCTAGATTATCTTGGGTTGCTCTTCATCAAGAGAATCTAGCTTGGCAGCACTAGGGTTAAGCTATCTAGGTCCAAGCCACAAAGAACAAAGCTACCTAGGGCTAGTCTACCATGAATAAATCTTCATCACCTTTCCTGGAAGATTGTCGCTTGGGCCCATCTTTGCATGTACATGGCAAGAGTTACCCTTGCAAGGGAATCTAGCTTGGCCCTAGGGCCAAGCTACCATGGATAAATCTACATCATCTTTCGTGGTGGTAGATTGGCCATATGGCCATATGGCCATGCTACAATCTACAAAACAACACCATATTTGCTAGTATATTGGCCATAGGGCCAAGCTTCCAGTGAAGATGATGTAGATTTGTTCATGGTAGCTTGAGCCTAGGGCCAAGCTAGATTATGTTGTGTATGTTAGCTAGATTAACTTATGTTCCATAGGGCCATTCTTTTAAGATTGCATAGTAGAATGGCCCTTGGGCCCATCTCTGCATGTGCATGGCAAGAGTGACTCTTGCAAGAGATTTTAGCTTGGCCCAAGCTACCATGAACAAATCTACATGAGCTTTGCTGGTAGATTGGCCCTAGGGCAAAAATGATGTAGATTTGTTTATGGTAGCTTGGCCCTAGGGCCAAGCTAGATTGTGTTTTGTGTGGTACGCTATATTCTCTTGTGTTCCCTAGGGCAATTCTCTTAAGATTTCATGGTAGAATGGCCCTTGGGCCTATCTTTGGATGTGGATGGCAAGAGAAACTGGCTTTGACCTAGGGCAAGGGTACCTAGGACCAAGCTACCATAAATAAATCTACATCATCTTCTCTGGTACATTGGTAATAGAGCCAAGCTACCACATCAACAAAGCAAAACCATCTTTGCTGGTAGCCAGCAAAGATGATCTAGATTTGTTCAACATAGCTTGGCCGCCCTAGGGCCAAGATAAATTCTCTTGCGTGTGGTAGCTAGATTCTCTTGGGTTCCCTTGCAAGAGAATCTAGCTTTGCACTAGGGTTAGGCTATCTAGGTCCAAGCCACCAAGAACAAAGCTACCTAGGGCCAATCTACCATGAATAAATCTACATCATCTTTGTTGGAAGAATGGCCATATGGCCATGCTAACATCAACAAAACAACACCATCTTTGCTAGTATATTGACCCTAGGACCAAGATTCCAACAAAGATGATCTAAATTTGTTTCGGTTAGCTTGGCCCTAAGGCCAAGGTAGATTATCTTGTGTGTGGTAAACTAGATTCTCTTGTGTTCCCTAGGGTCTTTCCCTGAATATTGCATGGTAGAATGGACCTTGGGCCCATCTTTGCATGTGAATTGCAAGGGTTACCCTTGCAAGGGAATCTAGCTTGGCCCTAGGGCCAAGCTACCATGAATAAATCTACATCATCTTTGCTGGTAGATTTAATCATGGTAGCTTGGCCCTACGGCCAAGCTAGATTCTTCTGTGTGTTAGCTAGATTGTCTTGTGTTTCCGAGGGCTTTTCACTCAAGATTGCATGGTAGAATGGCCCTTGGGCCTATCTGTGCATGTTATGGCAAGATAGAGCCTTGCAAGAGAATCTAGCTTAGGCCTAGGCCCAAGCTATGTCCAAGCCACTAAGAACAAACCTACCTACGGCCAATCTACCATGAATAAATCTACATCATCTTTGCTAGTAGATTGGCCATATGGCCATGCTAAAATGAACAAAGCAACACAATCTTTGCTAGTATATTGGTCCTCGGGCCAAGATTCTTTCAAAGATGATGTAGATTTGTTCATGGTAGCTTGGCCCTAGAGCCAAGATAGATTATCTTATGTGTGGTAGCTAGATTCTCTTATGTTCCCTAGGGCCATTCTCTCACGACTACATGGTAGAATGGCCAACGGGGCCATCTTTGCATGTGCAAGGCAAGGGTTACCCTCACAAGGGAATCTAACTTGGTCCTAGGGCCAAGCTATTATGAATAAATCTACATTATCTTTGCTAGTAGGTTGGCTATATGGGCATGCTTCCATCAACAAAGCAACACTATCTTTGCTCTAGTAAGTATATTGGCCCTAAGGCTAAGGCTCCAGCAAAGATGATGTACATTTGTTTATGGTAGCTTTTGGCCCTAGCTAGATTCTCTTGTGTTCCCTAGGGAATTTCTCTTAAGACTGCATGGTAGATTGTTCCTTGGGCCCATCTCTGCATGTGCATAGCAAGAGTGACCCTTGAAAGAGAATGTAGCTTGGTCCTACCGCTAAGCTACCTAGGGATAGCCCATCATGATCAATCTACATCATCTCTACTGGTAGCTTTGCCCTTGGGCCAAGCTAACATCATGAGAGCAACACCATCCGTCCTGGTATATTGGCACTAGGTCCAAGCTGCCACAACAAATATGATGTAGATTCTCTTATGTGTAGTAGCTAGATTCTCTTGTGTTCCCTAGGGCCATTCTCTCATCATTACATACTAGAATGTCCCTTGGGCCCATCTATGTATGTGCATGGCGAGAGTTACCCTTGCAAGCGAATCTAGCTAGCCCTAGGGACAAGGTACCATGAATAAATCTACATTATCTTTGTTGGTAGATTGGCCATATGGCCATGCTACCATCAAAAAGCAACACCATCTTTGCCTAATGGCCCCAGGGAAAAGCTTCTAGCAAAGATGCTGTAGATTTGCTCCTGGTAGCTTGACCGTAGGGCCAAGCTAGATTATCTTGTGTGTGGTAGCTAGATTATCTTGTGTTCCCTAGGGCCATTCTCTCTAATTGCATGGAAGAATGGCCCTTGCCATGAATAACTTTACATCACCGTTGCAGGTAGATTGGTCGACCCTAGGGCCAATCTACCAGCAAAGATAATGTAGATTTGTTCATGGTAACTTGCCCTAGGGCCAAGCTAGATTCTCTTGTGTTCCGTAGGGTAAATCTCTTAATATTGCATGGTAGAATGGCCCTTGGGCCTTTGTTTGGATGTGCATGGCAAGAGTGACCCTTGCAAGAGAAACTAGCTTGGACCTAGGGAAAGGCTACCTAGGACCAAGCTACCATAAACAAATCTACATCATCTTTGTTGGTACATTGGACATAGGGCCAAGCTACATCTTTGCTAGTAGTGTAAGATTCCTCCCTCCAGCTTTTGAGGTGTAAAGGTGTAAGAATCTCCCCTTTTGTTCTTGTAATTATTCCCCTCTCTGAAATAGAAGAAAGATCTTGTTTTACCGTGTTTTGGCCTAGAGAGAGGTAATCCAAAATTGAGATATCTTTGGATATAAAAATCCTCCTAGTGTCTGAAATGGTTTCCCCTGAAACAGAAGTTCAAAATAAACTTTCCAATGTGCATTAGGAATCAATTAAAAATGCATCACCTTTATTGGACGATTGGCCACATGGCCATGCTACCATCAACAAAGCAACACTGTATTTGCTAGTATATTGGTCATAGGGCCTGTATAGATGATGTAGATTTGGTCATGGTAGCTTGACCCTAGGGCCAAGCTAGATTAACTTGTGTTCCGTAGGGCCATTCTTTTAAGATTTCATGCTAGAATGGCCCTTGGGCCCATCTTTGCATGTGCATGGCAAGAGTGACCCTTGCATGATATTTTAGCTTAGCCCAAGGGCCAAGCTAGATTCTATTCTATGTGGTATGCTATATTCTCTTGTGCTCCCTAGGGAAATTCTCTTAAGATTTCATGGTAGAATGGCCCTAAGCCTATCTGTGGATGTGCATGGAAAGAGTGACCCTTGCAAGAGAAACTAGCTTGGACCTAGGGCAAGGCTACCTAGGACCAAGCTACCATAAACAAATTTACATCATCTTTGCTGTTACATTGGTAATAGAGCCAAGCTACCACATCAACAAAGTGAAACCATCTTTGCTGGTAGCCAGCAAAATGATCTAGATTTGTTCAAGGTAGCTTGGCCTTAGGGCCAAGATAGATTTTCTTGCATGTGGTAGCTAGATTCTCTTGGGTTCCCTTGCAAGAGAATCTAGCTTCGCACACTAGGGTTCAGCTATCTAGGTCCAAGCCACGAAGAACAAAGCTACCTATGCCAATCTACCATGAATAAATCTACAGCATCTTTGTTGGAAGATTGGACATATGGCCATGCTAACATCAACAAAACCACATCATCTTTGCTAGTATATTGGCCCTACGGCCAGGCTTCCAGCAAAGATGATCTAGATTTGTTTCAGCTAGCTTGGCCCTTAGGCCTAGCTAGATTATCTTGTGTGTGGTAGCTAGATTCTCTTGTGTTCCCTAGGGCCTTTCTCTGAAGATTGCATGGTAGAATGGCCCTTGGGCCCATCTTTGCATGTGCATGGCAAGGGTTACCCTTGCAAGGGAATTTAGATTGGCCCTAGGTCCAAGCTACCATGAATCAATCTACATCATCTTTGCTAACAGCTTGGCCATATGGCCATGCATCAACAAAGAAAGACCATCGTTGTGAGCATATAGGCCCTAGGGCCAAGCTTCGAGCAAAGATTATGTACATGTGTTCATGGTAGCTTGGTCCTAAGCCAAGCTAGATTTGCTTGTGTGTGGTAACTAGATTCTCTTATGTTCCCTAGGGTAATTTTATTAAGAATGCATGGTAGATTGTCCCTTGGGCCCCTCTCTGCATGTGCATGACAAGAGTGACCCCCCTTGCAAGAGAATCTACCTTGGGCCCATCTTTGCATGTGCATGACAAGAGTGACCCCCCTTGCAAGAGAATCTACCTTGGCCCTACCACCAAGCTACCGATGGCCAACCCATCATGAAAAAATCTACATCATCTTTGCTGGAAGCTTGGTCCTAGGGCCAAGTTAACATCATCAGAGCAACACCATCTATGCTGGTATATTGGCACTAGGTCCAAGCTGCAGCAAAGATAATGTAGATTCTCTTGTGTGTGGTAGCTATATTCTCTTATGTTCCCTAGGACCATTCTCTCAAGATTGCATGGTAGAATGGCCCTTGGGCCCATCTGTGCATGTGCATTGCAAGAGTTACCCTTGCAAGGGAATCTAGCTTGGCCCTAGGGCCAACCTACCATGAATAAATCTACATCATCTTTGTTGTTGGTAGATTGGCCATATGGTCATGCTACCATTAACAAAGCAACACCATATTTGCTAGTATATTGGCCCTAGGGCCATTTAAGCTTCCAGTAAAGATGATGTAGATTTGTTCATGGTAGCTTAACCCTAGGGCCAAGCTAGATTATCTTGTGTGTGTGGTAGCTAGCTTAACTTATGTTCCCTAGGGCCATTCTCTTAAGATTGCATGGTAGAAAGGCCCTCGTACCCATCTTGAAAGATCCATGCCCCCTCCACGTAGCGAATTCCAGGGTGCTAGCAGCGGAAGTAGCACTTCTTGCGCAAGGTAGAGCCTCTCACTCGGGGCCTCGCTCCACGGATATCCGGACAAGAGACTAATCCCTTGGTTCTTCCAAAACCAAACCCGAAAAAACTTCCCTCGCCTAACAGACATAGACGATTCCTCTAGGATATTTTATTCTAACGTAGTCAAGGTCTTAACTAACCAAACTGATTTGACCGAGCCCGTAAGTCTCATGGTCAGATCAAGGAAGAGACTTGCACTTGGATCATAGAGACCAACGCTTTTTTCCTCATCAAGAGGCATAGCCGTTGATCCTTTTCCATAGAACAAGGGTTATCCGGGATTTACTTCAACTATTGTAACTTAACAGAATCGAGTCTTATTTTAGGGATCTATCAGTCCAGCCTAACCCCATCCAATCCCATGGATTAGCCAATTGCCCAACCAGTGTAATGATACGATCCATTTAGAAATTTGGTTATGTTTTGCCCTGAGTACCAGGTAAAAGAGTTCCCAGGCCTCCTGCTTCAAGCAAACTTCAAGATAGTCACACCACTTACACACCCAATAATATGAAATTGCCTGTTTCACAGATTCAGTTGTCTTTAAAAAAATCTTCTAATGAAACCATAGAATTACTGATCATAATCCTCCAAAATATCTAGCTTGAATTCCAATTTGCAATCATTCCTTCATCGGTGTACCTATGGCATCATTGGTAACCAAAACGCTTACCACTTGTTCATTCAGGGGCCTTTTCAATAGTTCCTAGCTCATAGTACCCGAAAATATAATCACTTAAGAAAATCCAGATGGACTCTCCGTTGAAGATCAGCAAGATCAACCAACAGATCCATATAAAAGAGTCATGGACTCATCCGTTGAGGACCAGCAATGCCAATCAACCAGATCCGAGTTCAGAAAACAACTCTAATTTCTTGTTCCATTTTTTTCCCGACGTACGCGTGGGTATCTTCGGCGACACAGAGCCCGAGCACCGTATGGTCAGCACCCTCTTGGCTCCTTTTTGCAGGTCACCTAGCGCTTCACTCATAGGCCACTTCCTTGGTCTCTCATCCACCATACCAAAAGCTCACCATTTAAATTGAACCGAGGCTGGTCAAGACCTAGGCCAACCTTGCTACGTGAGACGTCCTCCATTGACTCTCCGTCAGCTATTGCAACTTTATCTTTTAGGTCTCCACGACCTCATTCACAAGATGGTCAAAATGCTTCCCCAGCATTCTTAACATAAAACAGTCATTTAAAAACAGGTTTCATAAATACAGTTTCTAATGAACTCTCATCTTTCCACATTGTTCCACATCATTTCTCGTTATTCCACATTCTTCTACATCAATTCACATTGCTTATTCCACATCCAGTCATATGTATTCCCATCGTCCTTCATCCATTCTCATCCAATCACATCATATTACATCTCATCACATCTATCTGCATCTATCCTCATCACATCATGTCATATCCATCCACATCACATCTCATCCATTCATATCTATCCAGGTCCATATCACATTACATCACATCTATCCACGTCACAACATATCCACATCACATCTCATCCATTCACATCTACCCATATCCACATCACATCACATCACATTCATCCACTCACATATCATCACATCCTTTCACATCCATTCACATATCATCGCATCCATTCACATCTCATCGCATCCATTCACATCGCATCTCATCCATTCACATCTCATCGCATTTATTCACATCTCATCACATCCATTTACATTCATTCAGATCCACATCTCATGACAACACATCCATCCACATCATAGCACATCTCATTCTCATCCACTCACATTTCATTATATCCATCCACATCATCACATCTCATTCACATCACACACATCCATTTACATCCATCCACATCCACATCTCATCACACACATCCATTTACATCACATCGCATCATATCTCGTCACATCCATTCTCATCTTATCACATCTCGTTTTCACATCAATCCACATTCATTCCATTACATTCCATCCACATTCATTCCATCTCGTTCACATCCATCCACATTCATTCCATCCACATCACATCACATTCATTCCATCCACATTACATCACATTCATTCCTTCCACATTACATCCCATCCACGTCTATCCACATCACATCACATCACATTCATTCCTATTCACATCTATCCACATCCATCCATCCATTCACATTCATATCTATCCGCATCCATCCATTCATTCACATCTATCCACATCTATCCATCCATTCATTCACATTCACATTTATCCACATCACATCCATTCATTCATTCCTATTCACATCTATCCACATCCATCCATTCATTCACATTCATATCTATCCGCATCCATCCATTCATTCACATCTATCCACATCTATCCATCCATTCATTCACATTCACATTTATCCACATCACATCCATTCATTCACATTCACATCTATCCACATCCATCCATTCATTCACATTCACATCTATCCACATCCATCCATTCATTCACATTCACATCCATCCACATCCACCCATTAATTCACATTCACATCCATCCACATCCACCCATTCATTCACATTCAGATCCATCCACTTTTAGTACAATTTCTCTACTTTCGATACTGATAGGACTTTTCTAAGTTTCTGTCGATTGCTTGGATTAGTTAAAGGTACTTTTTCCTCGATCCCATTAAATCTAAGTATCAGAGTGTTGTTGAAGGTTTAAAAAGAGAAATCAAACCTTATCAGAATTTTATAGTAAAAACTCAAAAAGAGAATTTACGTATTGTATTTTCATTCCTTAAGCTTCATTAATGAGAACTAATTCTAAACTTTCGTTTACTCATCACTGGATCCTTGATCCTCATCACTGGATCCTTGATTCCTTAAGCTTCATTAATGAGAACTAACTCTAAACTTTCGTTTACTCATCACTGGATCCTTGATCCTCCCAAGGATCCCAGATCCCCTTTTCTGAATAAGAATTATCTAAGTTTTTTTCGATGGATATTTTCACATTCTTTCTCAAATTTCTCAGTTAAGATATATCAAATATTCTTATTTTTTAATAAAATATTCATGGGATTTATAAAAATCAATTCTACCCATATTTCTCAATAAAAATAAAAATACTCAAAATTTTACTTTTGATAAATACTCAAAATTTGAATTATGCTAAAAATTCATCTTTTAACATTTAATTATTTGGATCTTGAATATCATAAAAATTTCTCTTTTTGCATAAAAATAAATTTACCAAAAATTACTCTTTTCTCATAATCAATTAATTATACATAAATACATAAAAAATTATTTTCCATGAATATGATAAAAATCATTCTTTTTGCATAAGATGTCTAATCCTAGAATAATACGGTAGGAAGTCCTCTTTTAGCACTATGCATAGAAATAAGATATGTATTATTTTCTAAAAAATTTACCATAGCTTTACTGCTATTACAGATAATTCTTAATTTTTTCTAAAAGAATAAAAGCTTGTAATGAAAATATGATAGTAGTTCTTCTTTTATGCTTAAAATTAAACTATGTATTCAAATTATAATTTTAACCGTAATTATATAAACATAACTATGATTATCTCACTAGATTAAGCTAATTTTAACATTCCTCTTTTTCCAATTTGTTAGGATAATCCATTTCTCATTTAGAATGAATTAAAGTAGTTTTCAACTACTCATAAACAATCTAAAAGAAATAACCATTATTTTAATAGCACAAAATCATGAAAATATCATTTTCTTAATCTTTAGCTCATCAAGCCTAGAGTTTAGCTTTGAAATAAGAGATTATCTTTGAGAAACATTCTTTTGTTGAAGAATTAGCCATAGAGATGACTATTCTTTTTGAGAGAGAGATTTACTTAAAGAAAGCATTACAATTAAGTATAAAGATTAACTTTCTCTTAATTAAACATTAAGACTCTAGGAAAAGCTTGATTTCAATTAAAACAATCATTTTGAAAGCTTCTCAAGCTTGAGAGGGGTTGAGAAGAAGAAAGTCATTGAGATAATTTGAAAAAAAACCATATAAATCAAATTTACCTCCAAGTTTGGCTTGATTCTTTGTTAGCACAGTGAAGCCCCCGACCAATCAATTGGTCCACCAAGAGGAGAAGAGTAACTTCAAGAGTTGTTGGAGAGAGAGAGAAGCTCCAAGCTCCCAGAGAGAAAAATTTAAGGGATAATAGAAATATAATTATTTTAATATAATACTAGCATGGTATAGCTCCAATATAAAAATACAAAGGAATGAGGGTTTCTTTATAGGTGAGGGAGGTCACTAACCAGGTCCAACTGGGTTCTAGAATTTTCCAGGTTCAGTTTAACTCAATTTGGACAAGATTTGGACCAGTTTAACTCCCTTTTTTATTTAGTTAGATCCAGGAGAGAGGAGAGATAAAAATATCATATTTTTTTGAATTAAAAAATCCTTCCACACATGTGAAAAAGGCGCCTACCTCAAAGGTCCCCCTTTCCTTACCAAGGTGTCAAAAATGCATCATTACTTCAAAATATCTCATTTTTTTAGTAATATCTCTTAATTTTTAACTAATAAACCTTGTACTCAGTCAACTCTTCATCTTATGTGAGCATTTACTCTTTTTTGGATATTTTCTTTTATTCTTTGGATATATCTCATCCTAACACTTGGATTAATCCAATTGGCCCATTGGAACCTTAATTGGACCATAATCCAAAAATTTCTGAAAATGTAGACCCTTAGGCTAAGGTCCCTTATACCATTTTTAATTAATTCCTAATGTACATTAGAAAGTTCATAATTTTGTTCTGTGTAGTAGGCTATGTTCTCTTGTGCTCCCTAGGGAAATTCTCTTAATATTGCATGGTAGAATGGCCCTCGGGCCTATCTCTAGATATGCATGGAAAGAGTGACCCTTGCAAGAGAAGCTAGCTTGGACCTAGGGCAAGGCTACCTAGGACCAAGCTAGAATAAACAAATCTACATCATCTTTACTCGTACATTGGTAATAGGGCCAAGATACCACATCAACAAGAAAAATGCCAAAGAAAAGGCAAAGGAAGCTGGGATGTCTGTTAATGATGCTTCTAAAGCTCCTCCAGAGACTGCTTCTTTTGTTGAGAACAGGGATTACTGTTTTTATACATGCAGCTATGATGCCTCTTGGTCTTCACAGGCACTCAGTTTGACAGAGCATGCATGTACTTGGTATTTTGATAGTGGTGCCTCAAAGCATATCACATCTCGCAGGGATTTGTTTAGTCATGTTGGCCCTGCCCCTATTGGCAAAACTGTTCAGTGTGCCAACAATGCTTCATATCCAGTTCGTGGCATTGGGGAGACTCAGCTCATAGCCATTGATGGCTCCATTCTCCGCCTTACAGATGCCTTATATGTACCAGGGATAAAGAAGAATTTGTTGTCCATTTCTTCTTTAGCACATTGTGGTATGCGATTCTCTTGGGTTCCCTTAAAAGAGAATCTACCTTGGCACACTAGGGTTAAGCTATCTAGGTCCAAGCCACCAAGAACAAAGCTACCTAGGGCTAATCTACCATGAATAAATCTGCATCACCTTTGCTGGAAGATTGTCGTTTGGGCCCATCTCTACATGTGCATGGTGAGAGTTACCCTTGTAAGGGAATCTAGCTTAGCCCTAGGGCCCAAGCTACTAGGAATATATCTACATCATTTTTATTAGAAGATTGGCCATATGGCCATGCTACCATCAACAAAGCAACACCATATTTGCTAGTATATTAGCCATAGGGCCAATAAAGATGATTTAGATTTGTTCATGGTAGCTTGATCCTAGGGCCAAGTTATGATTATCTTGTGTGTGGTAGCTAGATTAACTTGTGTTCCTCCATAGGGCCATTCTTTTAAGATTGCATGGTAGAACGGCCCTTGGGCCCATCTCTGCATGTGCGTGGCCCTTGTAAGAAATTTTCTTGTAAGAAATTTTAGCTTAGCCCTAGGGCTAAGCTAGATTCTATTATGTATGGTATGCTATATTCTCTTGTGTTCCTTAGGGCGAGTCTCTTAAGATTGCATGGTAGAATGGCCCTAAGCCTATCTGTGGATGTGCATGGCAAGAGTGACCCTTAAGAGAAACTAGCTTTTGGACCTAGGGCAAGGCTACCTATGACCAAGCTACCATAAACAAATTTACATTATCTTGCTGGTACATTGGTAATAGAGCCAAGCTACCACATCAACAAAGAAAAACCATCTTTGCTGGTAGCCAGCAAAGATGATCTAGATTTGTTCAAGGTAGCCTGGCCCTAGGGCCAAGATAGATTCTCTTGCATGTGGTAGCTAGATTCTCTTGGGTTCCCTTGCAAGATAATCTAGCTTGCAAGAGAATCTAGCTTTGCACTAGGGTTCAGCTACCTAGATCCAAGCCACCAAGAACAAAGCTACCTATGCCAATGTACCATGAATAAATCTACATCCTCTTTGCTGGAAGATTGGCCATATGGCCATGCTAACATCAACAAAACAACATTATCTTTGCTACTATATTGGCCCTATGGCAAAGCTTCCAGAAAGAGATGATCTAGATTTGTTTCAGTTAGCTTGGCCCCCTTATGCTAAGCTAGATTATATTGTGTGTGGTAGCTAGATTATATTGTGTGTGGTAGCTAGATTCTCTTGTGTTCCGTAGGGCCTTTCTTTGAAGATTGCATGGTAGAATGGCCCTTGGACCCATCTTTGCATGTGCATGGCAAGGGTTACCCTTGCAAGGGAATCTAGCTTGGCCCTAGGCCAAGCTACCATGAATAAATCTACATCATCTTTGTTAATAGCTTGGCCATATGGCCATGCTACCATCAACAAAGCAACACCATCTTTGTTAGTATATTGGCCCTAGGGCCAAGATTCAAGGAAATATGATGTACATGTGTTCATAGTAGGTTGGCCCTAGGCCATGGTCCTAGGCCAAGCTAGATTCGCTTGTGTGTGGTAACGAGATTCTCTTGTGTTCCCTAGGGTAATTCTCTTAAGAATGCATGGTAGATTGTCCCTTGGGCCCATCTTTGCATGTGCCTAACAAGAGTGACCCCTCTTGCAAGAGAATCTAGATTGGCCCGACCGCCAAGCTACCTAGGGCCAACTCATCATGAATAAATCTACATCATCTTTTTTGGAAGCTTGGCCCTAGGGCCAAGTTAACATCATCAGCGCAACCATCTATGCTGATTTATTGGCACTAGGTCCAAGCTACCAGCAAAGATGATGTAGATTCTCTTGTGTGTGGTAGCTTGATTCTCTTGTGTTCCCTAGGGCCATTCTCTCAAGATTGCATGGTAGAATGACCCTTGGGCCCATCTCTACATGTGTATGGCAAGAGTTACTCTTGCAAGGGAATCTAGCTTGGCCCTCGGGCCAAGCTACCATGAATAAATCTACATCATCTTTGCTAGTATATTAGCCATATGGCCATGCTACCATCAACAAAGCAACACCATCTTTGCTAGTATATTGGCCCTAGGGCCAAGCTTCCAGCAAACATGATGTAAATTTATTCATGGTAGCTTGACCCAAGGGCTAAGATAGATTATCTTGTGTGTGATAGCTAGATTATCTTGTGTTCCCTAGGGCCATTCTCTAAAGATTTCATGGTAGAATGGCCCTTGGGCCTATCCTTGCATGTGCATGGAAAGAGTGAGCCTTGCAAGAGAATTTAGCTTGGCCCTAGGGCCAAGCTACCATGAACAAATCTACATCATCTTTGCATGCATATTGGTGCTAGGGCTAATCTACTAGCAAAGATGATGTTGATTTGTTCATGGTAGGTTGACCCTAGGGCTAGTCTACCAGCAAAGATGATGTATATTTGTTTATGGTAGCTTGGCCGAAGGGGCCAAGCTAAATTCTCTACTGTGTGGTAGGCCAGATTCTCTCGTGTCCCCTATGGGTAATTCTCTTAAGATTCCATGGTAGAATGACGCTTGGGACTATCTATGGATGTGCATGGCAAGAGTGACACTTGCAAGAGAAACTAGCTTAGACCTAGGGCAAGGCTACCTAAGACCAAGCTACCATAAAACAATCTACATCACCTTTGCTGGTACATTGGTCATATGGCCAAGCTATCACATCAAGAAAGCAAAACCATATTTACTGGTAGCTATCAAAGATGCTCTAGATTTTTTCATGGTAGCCTTCTCCTAACACTAAGATAGATTCTCTTATGTGTGGTAGCTAGATTCTCTTAGGTTCCCTAGGGCCATTCTCTCAAGATTGCATGTTAGAATGGTCCTTGGGCCCATCTTTGCATGTGCATGGTAAGAGTAACTCTTGCAGTAGAAGCTACCATGAACAAATCTACATCCTCTTTACTGGTAGATTGGCCCTATGAGCAACCTACCATTAACAAATCTACACCATCTTTTGTGGTAGATTTGTTCATGGTAGCTTGGTCCTAGGGCCAATCTAGATTCTTTTGTGTGTGGTAGCTAGATTGTCTTGTATTCCCTAGGGCTTTTCTCTCATGATTGCATGGTGGAATGGCCCTTGGACCTATCTGTGCATGTGTATGGCAAGATAGACCCTTCCAAGAAAATCTAGCTTGGCCCTAGGTATAAGCCACCAAGAACAAAGCTATCTACGGTCAATCTTTGCTGGTAGATTTGCCATATGGCCATGTCAACATGAACAAAGTAACACCATCTTTTCTAGTATATTGGCCCCCCTAGGGCCAAGATTCTAGCAAAGATTATGTAGATTTGTTCATGGTAGCTTGGCCCTAGGCTAAGCTACATTATCTTGTGTGTGGTAGCTAGATTCTCTTGTGTTCCCTAGGGCCATTCTCTCAAGATTGCATGGTATAATGGCCATGGGGACCATCTTTGCATATGCATAGCAAGGGTCACCCTTGCAAGGGAATCTAGCTTGGCCCTAGGGCCAAGCTATCATGAATAAATATACATCTTTGCTGGTAAATTGGTCATATGGCCATGCTAGCATCAACAAAGCACCACCATCTTTGCTAGTATACTATCCATAAGGCCAAGCCTCTAGCAAAGATGATGTACATTTGTTCATGGTAGCTTGGCCCTAGGACAAGCTAGATTCTCTTGTGTTACCTAGGGCAATTCTCTTAAGACTACATGGTAGATTTGCCCTTGGGCCCATCTCTGCATGTGCATGGCAAGAGTGACCCTTGTAAGATAATGTAGCTTGGTCCTACTGCCATGCTACCTAGGGCCACCCCATCATGATCTCTACTGGTAGATTGGCCCTTGGTCCAAGCTAACATCATGAGAGCAACACCTTCCATGTTGGTATATTGGCACTAGGTTCAAGATTCCAACAAAGATGATGTAGATTCTCTTGTGTGTGGTAGCTAGATTATCTTGTGTTCCCTAGGGCCATACTCTCATGAGAGTGCATACTAGAATGACCTTTGGGCCCATCTCTGCATGTGCATGGTGATTTACCCTTGCAAGGGAATCTAGATTGGCCCTAGGGGCCAAGGTACCATGAATAAATCTACATCATCTTTGCTACTAGATTAGCCATATGGCCATGCTACCATCAAAAAAGCAACACCATCTTTGCTAGTATATTGGCCCTAGGTCAAAGCTTCTAGCAAAGATGATGTAGTTTTGTTCGTGGTAGCTTAACCCTAGGGCAAGCTAGATTATCTTGTGTGTGGTAGCTAGATTATCTTGTGTTCCTTAGGGCCATTCTCTCAAGATTGCATTGAAGAATGGCCCTTGTGCCCAGCTCTACATGTGCATGGCAAGAGTGAGCCTTGCATGAGTGGGCCAATATACTAGCATAGATGATGTAGATTTGTTCATGGTAGCTTGCCCTAGGGCCAAGCTAGATTCTCTTCTATGTGGTAGACTAGATTGTCTTGTGTTACGTAGGGTAATTCTCTTAATATTGCATGGTAGAATTTCCCTTGGGCCTTTGTTTGGATGTGCATGGCAAGAGTGACCCTTGCAAGAGAAACTAGGTTGGACCTAGGGCAAACCTAGGGCAAGGATACCTAGGACCAAGCTACCATAAACAAATCTACATCATCTTTGTTGGTACATTGGTCATAGGGCCAAGCTACCACATCAACATAGTAAAACCAACTTTTCTTGTAGCTAGCAAAAGATGATCTAAATTTATTCATGGGTAGCTTGGCCATAGAGCTGAGATAGATTCTCTCGTGTGTGGTAGTTAGATTCTCTTGGGTTCCTTATGGCCATTCTCTCAAGAATGCATGGTAGAATGGCTCTTGGGGCCATCTTTGCATGTGCATGGTAGGATGGCCCTTGGGCCCATCCTCGACCCATCTTTGGATGTGCATGACAAGAGTGAATCTTGTAGGAGAATCTAGCTTGGCCCCATGGCCAACATACCATAAACAAATCTACATCCTCTTTGCTGGTAGATTGTCCCTAGGACCAACCTACCATCAACAAATCTACACCATCTTTGCTGGTAGATTTGTTAATGGCAAGTTCCCTTATGTGTGGTAGCTAGATTCTGTTGTGTTCCCTAGGGCTGTTCTCTCAAGATTGCATGGTAGATTGGACCCTGGGCCTATCTATGCATGTGTATGGCAAGAGAGACCCTTGTAAGACAATCTAGCTTGGCCCTAGGACCAAGCTATCTAAGTGCAAAAACCACCAAGAACAAATCTACCTAGGGCTAATCTACCATGAATAAATCTACATCTTTCCTCGTAGATTGGCCATATGGCCATGCTAGCATCACAAAGCAACACCATCTTTGCTAGTATATTGGCCACCATAGGGCCAAGCTTCCAAAAACAATGATGTAGATTTGTTCATGGTAGCTTGGCCCTAGGGCCAAACTAGATTATCTTGTTTTTGGTAGCTAGATTCTCTTGTGTTTCCTAGGTCCATTCTCTTAAGATTGCATAATAGAATGGCCCTTGGGTCCATCTTTGCATATGCATGGCAAGGGTTATCCTTGCAAGGGAATCTAGCTTGGCCCTAACTTGGTAATAGGGCCAAGCTACCATGAATAAATCTTTATCATCTTTGATGGTAGATTGGCCATATAGCCATGCTACCATCAACAAAGAAACACCATCTTTTCTAGTATATTGACCCTAGGGCCAAGATTCCAACAAAGATGATGTGCATTTTTCATGGTAGCTTGGCCTTACGCCAAGCTAGATTCTCTTGTGTGTGGTAACTATATTCTCTTATGTTTCCTAGGGTAATTCTCTTTAAGGCTGCATGGCAGATTGGCCCTTGCACCCATCTCTGCATGTGCATGGCAAGAGTGACCCTTGCAAGAGAATTTAGCTTTGGCCTACCGCCAAGCTACCTACTAGGGAGAAGCTAACATCATCAAAGCAACACCATCTCTGCTAGTATATTGGCACTAGGTCCGAGGTGTTAGTAAAGACGATGTAGATTCTCTTGTGTTCCCTAGGACCATTCTCTCAAGATTGCATGGTAGAATGACCCTTGGGCCCATCTTTGCATGTGCTTGGCAAGAGTTGTCCTTGCAAGGGAATCTAGCTTGGCCCTAGGGCCCAGCTACCATGAATAAATCTACATCATCTTTGTTGGTAGTATGGCCATATGGCCATACTACCATCAACAAAGAAACACCATATTTGCTAGTAATAGGCCCTAGGGCCAAGCTTCTAGCAAAGATGATGTAGATTTGTTCATGGTAGCTTGACCCTAGGGCCAAGCTAGATTATCTTATGTGTGTGGTAGCTAGATTATCTTGTGTTCCCTAGGGCTATTCTCTCAAGATTGTATGGTAGAATGGCCCTTGGGCGGCCCATCTCTACATGTGTACGGCAATAGTGAGTCTTGCAAGATAATTTAGCTTGGCCATAGGGCAAGTCTACTAGCAAAGATGATGTAGCCTTATGTTTTCTATAGGCAGTTCTCTTAAGATTCCATGGTAGAATGGCCCTTGGGACTATCTATGGATGTGCATGGCAAGAGTGACACTTGTTGCAAGAGAAACTATCTTGGACCTAGGGCAAGGCTACCTAGGACCAAGCTACCATAAAACAATCTACATTACCTTTGCTGGTACATTGGCCATATGGCCAAGCTACCACATCAACAAAGCAAATCCATCTTTGAAGGTAGCCAACAAAGAAAAGATGATCTAGATTTGGTCATGGTAACTTTGTGCTAGGGCCAAGATAGATTCTCTTGTGTGTGGTAGCTAGATTCTCTTGGGTTCCCTAGGGCCAATCTCTCAAGATTACATGGTAGAATGGCCCTTGGGCCCATCTTCGGCCTATCTTTGCATGTGTATGGCAAGAGTGACCCTTGCAAGACTACCATGAAAACAAGTCTACGTTCTCTTTGTTGGTAGATTGGCCCTATGAGCAACCTACCATCAACAAATCTACACCATCTTTGTTGGTAGATTTGTTCATGGTAGCTTGGCCCTAGGGCCAAGCTAGATTCTTTTGTGTGTGGTAGCTAGATTGTCTTGTGTTCCCAAGGGCTGTTCTCTCAAGATTGCATGGTAGAATGGCCCTTGGGCTTATCTATGCATGTGTATGGCAAGACAAACCCTTGCAAGAAAAGCTACATTCTCTTGTGTTCCCTAGGGCTATTCTCTCAAGATTGCAAGTTTGGCTTGATTCTTAATTAGCACTGAAGCCCCCAACCAATCAATTGGTCCACCAAGAGGAGAAGAGAAAACTTCAAGAGTTGTTGGAGAGAGAGAGAGAAGCTCCAAGCTCCCAAGAGAAGAGGAAAATTAAGGGATAATAGAAATATGATTATTTTAAGATAATACTGGCATGGTATAGCTCCAATATGAAAATACAAAGGAATGAGGGTCTATTTATAGGTGAGGGAGGCCACTAACCAAGTCCAACTGGGTTCTAGAATTTTTCAGCTTCAGTTTGACTCAATTTAAACCAGTTTGGCTCCCTCTTTGATCTAGGAGAGAGAAGAGACTCAATTTGGACCAGTTTGGCTCCCTCTTTGATCTAATTTGATCCAGGAGAGAGGAGAGATAAAAATATCATATTTTTTTGAATTAAAAAACCCAACCACACAAGTGAAAAAGGCGCCTACCTCAAGAGTCTCCCTTTCCTTACCAAGGTGTCAAAAATGCATCATTTCTCCAAAATATCTCTTTTTTTTAAACTAATATCTCTTAATTTTAACCAATAAACCTTGTACTCAGTCAACTCTTCATCTTATGTGAGCATTTACTTATTTTTAGGTATTTTCTTTTATTCTTTGGATTTATCTCATTCCAACACTTGGATTAATCCAATTGGCCCCTTGGAACCTTAATTGGATCATAATCTAAAAATTTCTTAAAATGTAGACCCTTAGGCTAAGGTCCCTTCTTATACTATTTTCAATTAATTCCTAATGCACATTGGAAAGTTCATTTTGAACTTCTCTTTCAAGGGAATCCATTTTAGACACTAGGAGAATTTTTATATCCAAAGATATCTCAATTTTGAATTACCTCTCTCTAGACATTTTCTCTCTCTAGGCCAAAACAAGGTAAAACAATATCTTTCTTCTATTTCAGAGAGGGGATGATTACAAGAACGGAAGGGGAGGTTCTTACACCTTTATATCTCAAAAGCTGGAGGGAGAAATCTTACATTAGCACCATCAGGCTTGAGTTTATCATGAGTTAGTGCTCTCTTCACCATAGCCCCTGCATCATCATGCTCTCCCTTTCCATGACTAGAGCCAAAGAAATTCCAAGTCATTTGCAACCCTGTGATGGCAGTGTACCAAGAAACAAAGTAGAAAGGCCTTTTTGCTTTGAATCGAGACAAAGCACCATCAGACCAAACTTAATGACGTTGTAGGGGAATACCAAAGCACCATCAGACGAAGCACCATCAGACCAAACTCAATGACGTTGTAGGGGAATACCAAAGGGTAATACCCAATTATAATGTAGCATGAAACAATGTTGCCCAAAATGGGTATCATGCTTCTTATATAAAAGTGTATCATTTTGTGGATGTCACCTGCAATGTGAAAGTATGTAATATGCACAAATATGGACACTTTGCTTGAATACTCTAGTGCATTGACTGTATCTCATTTTTCTCCTTAAAAGAGTAATTTTCAATAAATTCTACAACAGAGCTTTAATTTCTCAAAAGCTCATTGATGAACTGGTGCCTGTGGGATGCATCTCCTTAAACAACAAATATAGTTCAACCTACGATACAAAACCATCGTAGTAGGAGCAAGTTAAACATTTGGTTTGAAATTGGTTTGTAGTTATAGGTTCTTAGGTGTATGCAACTGGTTCACCAATCGGTATATTAATGGTTTAACACCGCTATTATATCGTTTCAAATCTAGTGTTATCTAAAGCAAAGATGATCTTTACCTTATATCTAATGCATGTTGCATAGAGCTAATGTTCCAAATGGTATCATGCCAGTACAAAACACTAGTATCATACGGCTACCCTAAGTTCTCCTTCCGGTCTTGACCCGGTATCATACTAATTTTTAATCGATATAATATCGATTAGAAAATTTGCTAAATACAGAGTACATTAGACGAGACATGCTCTTATGTCAGTATGATAGCAGTGTTTAATCGGCAAAGCTGGTCTTTTCCCTATCAGTAGTGTTAGTTGTATACAGCTATCATTCCACAACCGGTATCATATTGGTTTGGGAGCGGTATGATACTGGTGAAAAGCCTGTTAAGCTTGTTTTTTCTATAGCCTAAGTGTATACATCTTGTTTTTGATCAGGTATCTTACTAGTTTAACACAATCTCTTACTGGTTTTACACCAGTTTTCTTGGTTTTGTTTCTTGCCGCCCCAAATTGAAAACTGTTTAGAACCATGCTCTGCCTTGTGAGGGAGGATGGTTTCTTTTTATTTTCTCTAGAGATTTTCTAGTCCTAAACTTCCCCAAGTAGTCCAAGAGCTATACGTTGACTGACTAAAAATCTGACAGTGAGACATAATACACATAGACACATGATAAAAAAAGGAAACAACACACATACAAGGATGATAGAAGCATAAAAGAGTAGAGAATTTGGCATTTGTTTGTATACCCGTTGGAAACATCTAATATAGTATTTGAATCTATACTGAAGGAATATATAATGTATAAAAGCACACCAAATTAGCACAGGTGTTGGAGCACGGGTTGTTTCTGTTACCTGAGATTGATCGAGAAGGCGTGTCGGATGCTTAACACAAGCTTTTCTACCAAGGCGCTTGTGACATACATCCTTTTTATTGGGTGAAGCATGAGTATGGCTTAAACAAGAATTGAAAACAAGATCTTTCACCTCATCATAGATTATGCCTATTGCACGGGCTTGCCATCTATGGCATGAAGATAATGGAAAATACCATTAGCTAAGGTTTGCAAATGCTCTCTAGCTGCATAGAAATTACGTCTGTGTATGTTCAACTGCCTTGAAGCAATGTTAAGAAAGGATGTATTTGTGCCGGCACCGTTCATAAGAATCATTGGAATAATAGACCTTTTAAGAAATATCTCCTTAGAGTTTCTAGGCACTTTCACTGCTTCAAGTGTATTTCATATGCCCTCTATTAGACCTATCTGGTTCCATAGTGGAAGACTTTTGGAAATTTCCTTCATGGAGCAATGTTGGAGAACATCACTACTACATGTTAGCCTAATACCGGCGCTTATACCGGCGCTATTTAACGGGGTCTAAAAAAGCCCCGTCATCAGTATAAGCGCCGGAACCACATCATCGGTATAAGCGTCGGGTAGCAATACCGGCGTCTATACCGGTGCATATACCGACGCTCACCGGGGGTAATACCGACGCATAAACCGGCGTCTATACCGGTGCATATACCGTGTTATATACCGGGGTGAATACCGAGGTGTATACCGACTGAAATACCGAGATATATACCAATGCATATACCGACGTCAGTACCGGGGTATATACCGACGCTGTAGCAGAAATTTTTTTTTGGGCAGAATAGTGCTGCCTGGCTGTTACCTAGCTGCCTGCAATGAGCAGGATCAACAACAGCAAACAGACAGCACCATTCTGTCTAAAATAGAGCACAAAAACAACCGTGCTCGTTTTTATATTTTCCTGATCGACAAACAAGAAATTAAATTAAACATTAATACTCAAGAATGTTTTGATCATATTTCATTAGTTTGAAGGTCATCTTACATCATGGTAATGCCTCCCAATTGACGGTCTCTCCTTCTTCTTCAAGCATCTCAAACAAGGCCACAAGGCCATGTTTGTGAGCGTACTTCTCCTCTCGCCTACTTGGTGGGCGATTCATGGCCAACTCCTGCACACACGATTAACAATTATAACTTTTAGAAATCAACATTTAGCCCACATACATACATTTACATAAATAAAATTGCAACAAACACTTACGAATTCATGGCGCATGGTTTCGTAACCACCACTCCCAAGATGAGAAGCCCCTACTGTTTGGAGTCTTGCCCTTGCCGCCTCTCTTTGTTGTTGAAACCTCTCTGGTGTCTCGGTGAGCTCCTGAGCAATGGCTGCCCACTCCCTGTCATCTAGCCAAACAGGTTTCTCTTTCCCCTCTCTAAATGCGTCCCTCGCCTCTGACCTACGATGCCCCAT
This sequence comes from Cibotium barometz, assembly GCF_041138505.1. Lineage (NCBI taxonomy): Eukaryota > Viridiplantae > Streptophyta > Polypodiopsida > Cyatheales > Cibotiaceae > Cibotium > Cibotium barometz. The sequence continues at coordinate 68,704,361 of NC_141046.1, forward strand.
CAAAATGCGAGCTGTATACTGTATCCACTCATTAGAGACGACATTCATAGGGTCAGATGGCTGGAACTCTTGCTTTATCTTTGTATTTATATAAATTTTCTTCCCCTTGTCTTGCTGATCCCATTTAGTCATGACAGAGTCATGAAACTGTATAGTGCACAATTGTCGAATGCGTGTCTTCATTGCCTTCCCTGCACTATCCATTATTGGTGCCCCATCCCTAATTGTGTAAATCTTGTTGTTGTCATGGTCATGTGCACCCCAGGGAGTGGAAGGTGACCCTATGGGTGTGCTATCAACAGATGAGAGCGAAGGACGACGCTCACGTGGTGGTGGTGTCACAGCATCTGTGGCACTACCACCACAACAACCTCCCCCTGAAGACTTACTACGTGAGCGCCGTCTATGTGAAGAGGTGGTAGATCGAGCTGTAAGAGGAGTGGAAGGCTGTGTGGTATGAGGTGTGGGAGCTGCTGTCGTACCCACGGGTGTGGGAACTGGCGTCGGGAAGCCAGATGGTGAGGCAGATGTCCCTGCTCCAGAACCCCAATAACTCTGAGCCATGGCTCTCTGCTCTGGAGTCATGGACGAAAGAAAACCATATAACTGCTGGGGACTCATGCCCTGCGGTGTAGGATTAAATGAGAAATTTGGACTGTAGTCGTAGGGCGGTGAGTCACCCATGGCCTGTTGGACAAAAAACCATATGACAAACTTGTGCGAAATGAAAATTACACGGTAAACAATGAATGAAAGAACCATAAGACAAACATTAACAATGATAAACAACATTGGTAAAACTATATCAACTTGCTCCTACATTAGTGATTATGATGGTAAACATTAACAATGGTAAACAATGAAAGGACCTTCAATGTCATAAAACCATTACAAATATGTCATAACTATTTGCATAATCATTAAGATACATCATTTTAAAAATCATTATCTATTCTATCATCCTCATTAAGATCAGTAGCCCCAAAGAGATCTATGTCTATGTACATTTCAGCATCCTCATCATTAAAAGTCCCTTGATGAAGGATGTCTTCATCATCTATGTCTTCTTCCTCAACTTGTTTTTCAGCTTCCTTGGTTTACACCTCTTCATTTGGATCTTGCTCTAGTTGCTCCTCTTCATTTGCTTGCTCCTCTTCATTGTTGATATCGACTTGTTCTTGCTGCTCTCCACCACCCTGTGCATCCACATCACCTTGTTGTAGCTCAAATTCTTCAAAAATTTGCTTACTGCGGGGGGCGACTTGAACCACAAACAGCCAGCGTGGATCTTTTGGATCCGCTTTAAAGACAACCTGCTCACAATGCTCTGGGCGCACAAAAGCATCACTTCATCTGTGGATCGAGTTGTGGCATGCCATGTCATCAAGCTTGCTATAGATTTGCACCTGAACATGCTTTTTATTCTTGGGATGATTGGAAAGTGCCTGAGAACCTTTACCGGGACAGCTTCCCCCTGAACATCTTCTCTATATCTGTTAGAGCCACAATGGGGACATTCTTGCAAATGCTCATATTCATGGCGGAAGAGGCAACAATCATTGCGACAAGCATGAATATTATCATAATCCATGCCTATGGATTTCAATAACTTCTTCGCATCTGCACGAGATGGAGGCATCTCGTTGCCAGGGGGCAGTATCTGATCTTTCAAAAGCCTGCAAGTATGGCAATATATGATCGTTACTATTAAGATTTTCTCAAATACAAGTTGATAATTTATCATTTCAACAGTAGGTGTAATCTCCAAAAAAAGTCCTTACTTGAATAGTTCAGTGACACTTGTATTAGACCATCCAAAAATTGACTGCAAATTTAGCATCGTAAGAGATGCACGCAATACAGATATGTTGGCACCATTGTATAATGGAAGGCGTGCAAGTTTACGCATGGCCTCTTCCTCTGGTTCATAATTTGACCGTTGAGAATGTCGTGGTTGATGATCTTTATGTTCATGCTCCTCGAAGAGAGCTTCTTGTTGCTCGATGAAGGCATCCAACATTTCTTCCATTGGACCTTCTTCCATTTCCTGACCTTCTTCCATTCCCTCCGGTGCTGTTAATTGAGCTCCATCTGTCACTCCCTCCTGCGATATCCTCATCCTTTGTTGGGGACGAGAATTCACAGGCGCAATGTTATCAAGATGCGGCTGCACACTTGCTTGGTTGTACGATTGAAACCGTAAATTTTACAAGCGCTCCATTGGAAATATGCCAGCGTCATGAACATGCTGGTTGCAAATCCTTCGTTTTCGAAAGATTTGGTACTTACATCGCATGCATGGACACGCTATTCTCTCTTCAAGATTGAGAGGCTCCATCTAGCAGGATAACATGTATATGCAGCTCATTAAACACAAATCATTATGCATTACACAAAGCACTATGCAAACCATAAAACATGGCTTCTTTTCCCCCAGCCGCGAGGGAGATTTTAAAAAATAACATTTAAAGCGGCAAACGGGCTTCTTTTCCCCAGCCGTTGAGGGAGACTTGACAAATATTTAAAAAAGCGTCAAACGGGCTTCTTTTCCCCAGCCGTTGAGGGAGATTTTAAAAATAACTCATACATTAGCTTATCTTCTCTCCATACAAAATTAACTCAAATTTGAACAAGGATGGAGAGAGAAGCTATCTCTATTCATAAATAGCTATTTATAAAGGCCTTATGCAAAAATCTAAATGCATAGTATAAGTATAAGCTTGCATAATAAGGCTGCAAGACTTATGCATAAGCTCTATGCATAAGCCAACTGCATAAGTCTTATGCATAAGCCTTATGCATAAGCCAACTGCATAAGCCTTATCATGCATAAGCTCTATGCATAAGCCATATGCATAAGTCTTATGCATAAGCTCTATGCATAAGCCTTATGCATACGCTCTATGCATAAGTATTATGCATACGCTCTATGCATAAGCCATATGCATAAGTCTTATGCACACGCTCTATGCATAAGCCATATGCATAAGCTCTATGCATAAGCCATATGCATAAGTCTTATGCATAAGCTCTATGCATAAGCCATATGCATACGCTCTATGCATAAGCCTTATGCATACGCTCTATGCATAAGCCATATGCATAAGTCTTATGCATACGCTCTATACATAAGTCTTATGCATACGCTCTATGCATAAGCTCTATGCATAAGCCATATGCATAAGTCTTATGCATAAGCTCTATGCAAGACTTATGCATAAGCTCTATGCTATAAGCCTTATGCACTATGCTAACCCTTAATCCCATCACCCAATGGTGTAATAAACATGATCTTGTTTTACATAGATAATAGATCTTACCTTGATAACATATATAAACTCTATGAATAAAGAGAATACCTTATGCATAGAAAAACAGAGCATAAGACTTATATGTTATATGTATAAGAGAGTATAAACATTCAAAAAGCTTATGCTTTCCATCCATGCAAGGCACTCTACATCAAAAAAAGGTTTATGCAAAAAAACATAACGCATGTGAAGCCTTATGCATAGAGCTCATCCATAAGATTTATACATAAAACATTATGTATTAAGCTTTATGCATAGATCTTAATTCATGCATTCAGCTAGATTCATATAGCTCTATGCATAAACTCTATGTATAGAGCTTGCATAAGCTTACAAGCCCTATGTATAGAGCTTTCATAATCTTACAACCTCTATGTATAAAGCCTATACATAGAGCATATGCATTGAGCTTTTACAAGAAGGCTATGCATAGAGCTTTCAACAAGAAGGCTACGCAAGCTCTATGTACAATGTCCATGCAAGCTTTCAAGAAACCTATGCATAGAGATTTTATAAGCTTGTAAGAAACCTATGCATAGAGATTTTATAAGCTTGCAAACTCTATGCATAAAGCCTATGCATAGAGCTTATGCATAGAGATTTCACAAGCTCGCAAGCTCTATGAATAGAGCTTATGCATAAAGCTTGCAAGAAGGCTATGCATAGAGATTGCAAGCTTATGATAGGTTTTATGCATAGATATTAAATTAATCCTATGTATAAGCTTACAAGAACCCAAAACTAACACTAAACCATAAAAAATGGATGCAATAATTCATAGAAAATAACATAAACAAGAAAAATCGAAAGAGGATCTACCTCTTTTTTGCGAAGCTGAAGGAGAGGTGAGGTGAAAGATTGGTGAGGTGAAAGAGCTGCAAAACAAAATATCAAACAAAATAATTAGTAAATTAAATACAAGAATAAGAACTAATACAAAACCCTAAAATCTCTATGCATGCATTAGGAGATCTATGCATACATAGAGAGCTCTCAACATGCATAGAGAGCCAAAAAAACACAAAACCCTAAACGTTCTAATTCTTAAATTAAAAAGCAAAAGCAATTGCAAGAACATATTAGGAGAAGGAGAAGAGGAGAAAAGAAGAAAGAAGGAGAAAAGAGGAGAGAGGAAAAAAGAGGAGAGGGAGAGAAAGAGACCTTCTTTACTGTTGTGCGCCGCTCTGCAAAAAAACCAGAAAATAGGCTCTCGACTGTAAAAAACTTACGAGCGTCGGTATATGCTACGAAATATGCGTCGGTATATGCGTCGGTATATGCTACGGAATGTGCGTCGGTATATGCGTCGGAATGTGCGTCGGTATACGCGTCGGTATAGGCGTCGGGAAACGAAAATTTGAAAATACCCCGCCCGACTTGTCTCCTCCAACATTACGACAGACATACCGACGTTCGACATTTGCGTCGGTATTTTAGCGTCGGTATGCCCTCAAGCTCTTGTAGTGCATGAGATAATATATCAAACCTCGTCTTCTCATCTAAACCCTTGGTCCACTGATTAAAGTACTGAACAATATCGTTGCATATTTTTTGACACTTGTGCTCGTTTGTACCATGACTTGCATTGTGCTCCTGTTTTTCTTGTATCTTAGACTTCATCCTTGCACATTGTTCTTGCTTCCTCCGTGCATGATAATCCTTGGTTGCATTGGCAAAAAACTTTATGCATGACTTGCAACCCTCTACACAAGCTAAACTTCTACATCTACCTCTAAATGCTGGGGAATCTATGATAAGTGAAAGATCCATGCGTATGTGTGTGTGTCAGTGAAACAACAGTAAGGGGCTTACAATAGGCACAGAGAGCGAGCGAGCAAGCGAGAGAGAGAGAGAGAGAGAGAGAGAGAGAGAGAGAGAGAGAGAAGGGTAAACAAGAAGGCATCATCAATTTTAGGGTACAGAGGAGATGGAAAGAGAAAGTGGGTAAGCGAAAGAGAGAGAGAGAGAGAGAGAGAGAGAGAGAGAGAGGTGGCGAAATGAGTGCACCATGAGCTGCTTGTAACTATTTTTTATTTTCAGGCTTTTTAAACATATAAAATATGGGAGAAAATAACTTTTTCAAATGTCTAAAAACCAGTTTAAAAGCCATGTCCAAGACATAGGTTTCGAGTCCACCTTACCATGCATCCATCCTAGTGTGCTAAGCTCAAACTCGAACAAAGGAGCTTATCCATCCTCTGCAATGTTTGGGGCCTATGATGGCCCTGCACCATTGTGCCAAGAAGAGGATGCCACATCCTCAGCACCATGGGGAAAGGCCACATATCCCTAATTTGTCTCTCTATGGGGGAAGGTCTCCTTGACTTGAAGGTCATTGGCATCGCATATAAAACCGGCTACCTACAAGGTTAGCATTTTCACCTCCTCGTTGGAGTCCATGTCATCAAGGAGGAAGATAAAAGTGGCAACCCCCATGGTCCCCAATTTACCCCTTTTGAGGGCTACGACCTCCTCCGCCACCCAAGAAGGTGCATAGCTGCTCGAAAGATTAAGCAACCTTCCATAACATTCAAGTATTTGAATGAAGGGATACTCGAATTTGTTGATGTAATGCAGAAGGTCACAAGGCACCCACTTCACCTTGCTTGAGGGTAACATTACAGAGTGGGACACCAAGTATTGCTCCATGTACTCGATGGTCTTCTGATAGTCTTTGTGTGCAAGACTAATTGTCTTTGCAAGATCAATGGAGATGTAAAAACATTCACTCCACTTACGGTAGTATGTAGTGGGTGGTAAGGAAATGCATAAAAGCATCCTATTTTGCCATGGCGCTAGGAGATCTAGAGGGTGTTTGAGAAAGGTGTGCTAGAAGCTCTAGTGTGTTGTTTGACAAAGGTGTGCTAGGAGCTCTCTAGAGTATGAGTTGAGAAAAGTGAATCCCAAAGTGGCTATTTAAGGTGAACATGACCATAGTCGGTTCACACATGGCCATTGTCTAGGCCTTTCTCTTTTTCTCTCCTTTTTTCTTTCTCTCTCTTTCCGAGTCTCTCTCCTTCTCCTTTTCTCTCTCTCTCTCTCTCTCTCTCTCTCTCTCTCTTTGTCTTTCCTTTCTCTCTCATTCTTTTCCCTCTCCTTCCCCTTCTTTCTTTCTTTTTCTTCTATTGATTTTTCTTTTTTTCTATGCCCTCCCTTTCTTCTTCTTCTCCTCCCCTTCTCTCCGCTCTCACACAAGGCTCGAGGATGGGAGTATCGATCACAACAAGGAAGTGGATGGGGTCTAGTCGAGGGAGAGGGAGATCAAGGAGAGGATAGACCGTAAGGGCTAGGTAGGCATGGGAAGCTAGGCAAAGAAAATCGGGTGGCGTAGGTGCGCTAGCACAGGTGGGAGCTGTGAGGTGGGTCGATAGACAGGTGGCAAGAGTGGGCAGTGGGAGTAAGTAGTATACTAGGGGGACAAGTAGCTGGAGGCTTGAGGTGGGTGGGTGCACCTAGCACAACTCTAGGGCATGTCTTCTAGAATCTGGGTGGTGGAGCACGAGGTTGGCTGCGTGGGGCACATACAGTACAGCTGGGCTCGAGGGAGAACAATTAGGGAAGTTGGTTGAATCATGAGGATGAGGGCGATGACCAAACGAGATGTATGGCTCTTAGGGAGGTAGGGGATCATGATATTGTAGGGCTAAGTAAAATGGCTCGAGCTACATGCACAAGTGCAAGCCACGCAACATCTTTTTCTTTTTTTTTTGCTGCATGGCACACTCATTTCTCAATGAGGCCGGGGCTACATACAATATACTACTGTCAGATTGTGGTTTTAGCCACCAACACTGATTGTTGGTGTACGAAGGTTTTGGAATTGACGGACTGGACTACTTTGAAAGGTGCTTCCTTCTCTAATTCCACAACCTTTCAGTCGATAGCCATTCCTAAAGGTGTCCCTCCAACCCTGTCTATACCTACAACAAGGGTTGCATCTTACTTGATAAAGCTAACTTCATAGCATTGACCTCAACATAAAAACAGCCCCTCTGTGGTATAGACAATTGCCATTGAAAATCAAGACCTACTACCAAAATCTTTTTGATTAAATATCTTTTACTTTGTGAATAAAAGCTAGACATAGCTGCTAGCTATGTGACTATCCAATGCTTTCCAGCAGATCCATTCTATGCACATTCTCTGACCCATCCTAAAAAGTACTGAGAGCTTTTAGCCTTTCTCAATTCCCCTGCTCATTAAGTTTGGAGATTTTGTCAAAAGAATCTTCAGATTCAATGGGCAGAGTTCATGAGATTTTAGCAAAAGGATCTTCAAAATCAGTGGGCCCATGGCCCCTAGCACTTGTAAGGCTCTTGAAATACTTTATCATGCTCTACCACTTTCTCAGATATACCTTACTGTTCACATTCATGATCTGATGATATCCTTTATCAAAACTACTTTCCAAATCCTGAGAAGAATTTGACAAATGCAAAGACAATTTGATACCATATCTCACCTTTTTTTTTTGGGCAAGGAAAGCCAAAAAAAAAGAGAAAAAAGAGAAAAGGAATGCTTAGATAGAAGGAAAAGCTATATAAATATAGAAATGGCCGTCTGCCCCCCTCTCTCAAGTTATTCCGAGACTTAGAAGCGATGCCAAGATGACTACGTAAAGGCACTACCGTCTATTACTTGAGGCAGCCGCAGTATTGGCCACGCAGTCCTCGAGATATTGTGTTGGAGAAATCTGTGATGGCGGCTTCAAGCATTGCAGGCAGTAGGTAAGATATTATAGCATAGAGTGCTAAATAGCTCTTTCGTGCCTGTTGCTGCATGGTTTGAGGCGTAATGAGCCGGGGTGGCGTGGTTGGGTTGGGCTAGTGCAGCTCGAAGGTGCATGTGGATGGTTTCGGTCATGAGAAGGTGGAGGAGACGAGGCTGGATGCGACGGCAGGGACGAAGGTGCACGTGCAGGCGCTGGACGAGGTGATGAGCGTGAACGCATACTTCACGGTAGCGGTGTTCATCGGGATGGCCTTCACGAGCCCGGCCAGCTCGCAGCAAGAGACCAGCCTGGTGCAGGAGTGCAGGGCCGGGCCGGACACGCCCAAAACTCTGCTTGTGCTGGAGGTGGTGTCCTTCGCCTGCTACCTCTTCTCCAGCCTGGTGGCGCAGGGTCTCAAGTTGCTCATCGTGCTCCTCAATGCCCAGGATCGCTCGCAGGCCTTCAGCGCCACCCTCAGCCCCATTGTCGTCCGCTTGGGCATGCTAGCCTCGGCGCTTGGCACCATCATTGGCACCCTCTTCCTGACGCTATCCATTGTGAGCCTGGTGGAGATGCGTCTCGGTCTCATGAGCTGTGGGAGCGCGTGGGCAGCAGCGGCAATCATTCCGCTCGTCATCATGGTTTCCCTCGGTCTTCTCATCTTCATGTCCACGGCTGTCTATGCTTTTCTTGGATAGCAAAATTGAGCAGTCACACTCATCAAATGCGACGTATATCAACTTAAAGAATTACATCTCGGAATCAATGGTTATGGATGAAAAATAGATTTATGACTGTTATTGTTCTTACAGGGGATCAATACTGTATACAATGTTATTATCAGATTTATGACTGTTATTGTTCTTACAGGGGATCAATACTGTATACAATGTTATTATCAGTAACATGTATGATAATAGTTTTAGTTAAAAAGGTGACGATTGGAGTTTGGTTTGAACTGTATCTTCTCCATGTTGCTTGTAACTCGACTTGCCACATCAATGTGTTAATGGACGAGGGAGTCCCCTCTCCTCTCCTCTCCTCCAATGTATATGCCCTCGTGTTGCATTCTACCGACCCCCTTCTCTCTCTCCTCCAATGTAGAAACAAGAGTAAGATTTGCTTAAGCTTTGTACTCCTACCCCACATGATGTGCAAACGTGGCAATTCTTTGTAATGATCACGTGATTAGAAAGATTGAAGAGATTAATGCGACAGCAATTGCTTGCAAATGCGTGGTAGTATTATGGAGATTGAGGAGTGGAATCGCTTGGAAAAAAACGTCAGCCAGCTTTGTAAATGGTAGTTTCATTGACTACAAAGCTTTGGCAATTAATTGACTAGGTTAGCCATGTCATGCCAAAATCTACTCAACGATAATACTATTTAATGACGTGGTCATGTTATAAGAATTCTCACTTAAGTGCTCATGTTATACTATTTAATGTGGTCATGTTATAAGAATTCTCACTTAAGTGCTCATGTTGTCAACTTGATAGTTGCATGTGCTCCATCACTCATACTAGCAATATAGATTTGTCAATTTTACTACATGGCATTCCCTTAATATCCTAGCTATAGAATTAGTACTAGTCATTTTCTTTATCTCAAAATGATCATTGTTGTAAATGCTAACTCAAACCTAAGAAGGCGTGTAAGCAAACCACAAGGACCTCTCCTAACAATCAAGGAAAGAACCTCTCCTTATAATGAAGGAAAGAACATCCTACTACATGCAGCAATGAGCAAGATAAGAACAAACAAAAAATAAATCTGCCCTCGTCCAAAGTCAAGTATCTCTCTACAAAAAACTCTCCCCACACCTATGTAAAAGAAACCATAAGGACTTGCATCCAAAAAAGATGCAGCGCCACAAGAATCCATATGCAATGAGGGCAATGCCTCACCCCCCCCACCCAAAACCTAACATTAACATTGAACTTGTTGTATACACCCTCCCAAGAGCCCATAGGTACATCAATGCCCACACCTTCTTAGGAGTTCTTTTGCTAAATTAAATCTAAGCAACCAATGGAGTACACCACGTGTAGTCTCTCAAGCTACATTATGGCTAATCAACTCTTGTGTCCAAATTCTCGTGTCTATCAACATGAGAGAACCTAAGCTATGCCAACATTAAGGCTTGACCACATGACAAATCTTTTAGTCCCACAATCATACAAGCCTTTGAGATTATTATCCTTGATATCTGGGCATCTTTGTACTCATTATTTGATATTTTCTTTTTTTCTTTCTTGAAGAGTTTGAATACGGTAGACTAGTGTGAAACAATTAATCACTAGTATCTAATGTTTGTGAAAATGTGGTAGAGTGTGTACTCCTCTCATTGCCACTCTTTGCTTTGTTGTTGTTGTTGCATTGGTTGCTAGAGAACATGGCTCCTTTCATTGGTTGATGAAGATAAATATGAGTTACATATCTTTTCTACTCCTTGTGAGATTGTTGCTCTTTAGAATGCTAATGTTCTTTCTCTTTTTTAACTTTTATGTACAAGTGGCATGTTCACGTTGACTTCTTCTATCATTATAACTCATATGATTGGGGAAAGGTGGAACTAGTTTAGAGCATAGATTTAAGGGGATGATCTTTTGTTGGTTTTTGAGTGATGAGGAACATGTGGTGAAGCAACAACGGTAAGAAGACTAGGATGGCTACTCAAAGTGCGAGCTTGGGCTGCATCTTGCTAGCTTTTTTGGTTGTTGAGTGATGCGGAGCATGTGGAGGCTACTCAAAGTGTAAGCTTGGGCTACATCTTGCTAACTTTGCAATAGATTATATTTTAGACAACCATTATTAGATAATGCTCCTATGATGCAAGGCACCATCTCTCATCGGGATAGATTTAAAGAAAAGGGTTATTAGGGTCATGATACCCTTGATTAAGATTGATGCACAATATTTTCATTTTTTAACACATTATTAAAAGATAGATTATAGAGCATCCTAGCATTGTAGACCTTACTACGTTGTTTCTCAAACACTTGGGGATGTTGCTAGCAATGATGGAAGAGCCACCATCTAGTGAGGATCACATTTTATTAACATTACTCTTGATAATGTGATGTGAGTTAGATTCAACCTAAGGAAAGATTTAGTAGTAAAGTTCTTTGTTGGGGTAGAGAGTTTGGATTTACCTTCAAGTGGTTTTTCCACCAATTATCCAACTCAAGTTTTATGCTTTCACCTCCAAATCTTCTTCTTTCTTCTTCCTCTACTTTCTTCATTATTGTAGACTATATGTGGACATTTCATCACCAATACTCCACTAACTTTATTTTGATAGACTAACACCCCCACTCCGTCTCTTTTGAAGGGATAATATTTTAATCACACAACGTCTCTACTTACTACAATTTTATCTCTAGGTGAGACTACATCATTATCTTCCCTTGCATCACATTTTCCACTCAATTTTAAGGAGTTGTTGACATCAAGGAGGAGGGGAGTATGTTATAACCGCTTGGGTTAACATGTATCTTAACTGCCTATGCCCACACTTCTATTGTTCAAGAACATCTTCACTAAAGTATAATTCTTTTTTAAATCTTCTATGTGTTGCCTTAGCACCTATATACGTGCATAAGAGCTCTTATGCAAGCATATAGCTCTCATAAGTGCTCTATGCATGTATACAACTCTTATGCATGCATAAAGCTTTTGAGGAAGCTTAAATCTCTTATGCAAGCACCTCGCAAACGCAAAGCTCTTATGCTAGCTTAGAGATCTTATGCTAGCATAGAGCTCTTATACAAGCTCTTATGCAAGCTTAGAGATCTTATGCTAGCATAGAGCTCTTATCCAAGCCCTTACACATGCATAGAGAACATATAAGAGCTCTTACATATGCATAGAGATCACATGAGAGCTCTTATACAAGCTCTTATAAATGCGTAGAGATCGCATGAGATCTCTTATACAAGCTCTTACGCATGTATAGAGAACACATGAGAGCTCTTATACAAGCTCTTATGCATGCATAGAGATCACATAAGGGATCTTATGCATGTATAGAGATCACATGAGAGCTCTTATACAAGCTCTTATGCATGCATAGAGATCACATAAGGGATCTTATGCATGCATAGAGATCGTAAGAGCTCTTAAATGCATGCATAGAGCTTTAATGTGAGCTTAGAGTTCTTATGTGAGCATACAGCTCTTATGTACATTTAAAGCTTAGAGCTTAGAGCTCTTATGTGCATTTAAAGCATAGAGCTCTTTGAAAGCTTAGAGCTTAAAGCTCTTACACATAAAAAATAGCAAGGCGGTTTTCATGGGGAGCATAGAGCCCGTGTGCATGATGAGAGCATAACTAGCTAAGGAGCTATGAACAAGTTATGACACAAAAACCAACTTAAAACAAAAAAGATGTTACTATATATGCGTAGTAATGAGAATAGCTCTAGCCTATGTATAGCTTATCTTTGCATATCTCTGGCCTATGTGTAGCTTTCACCTATGCATAGATTAAAGCTCATGTTGCATAAGAGCTCTTATTTGAGCATTAATGGTAATCTTTTTTGTTGATCGAATACAATGAGATAAGACCTTGAAATATTGTATGCTTGACAATTTTTCCATAATTGGTTTGACCTTTATGTTATATTTCACTTAATAAAATGGATTTATATAATTTAACTATGAGGCTGGTCCATGTGTCATCCACTCAATCACACACATGTGCACATGTAAATATACATGCACACATATATCCACATATATATACGTGCACACACACACACACACACACACACACACACACACACACACAAATTGTGGGATAGAATATACACACATGCATGCACCCATGCACACATACACACATACACGTACATGCACATGCAAACGTACATGCACACATAAACGCACATGTACACACACATATACATGCACATGCACACGTTTATGCATACATACATGTTTACGCACATGCAAATGTGCACGCACACACACACATACATGCACATAAACATGCACATGTATATGTACATGTATGCATATACACACGTACATGCACATGTATGCATATACACATGTAAATGCACATGCCCACACACATGTACATACACATGCACGTATGTATACACACATGTACACACACACATACACATGCACGTACGTATACACACATATTCATGCATGCACACACACACACATGTACATGCACATATACACACACACACACACACACACATGCTTCTCATCTTTTATAAACTCACTAAAAAATGGATCTTTCTTATCTCTATCTCTCTCTCTCTCTCTCTCTCTCTCTCTCTCTCTCTCTCTCTCACGTCACATTTTAATTTGGGTGCATCCCTTATTAGCGGTGTTAATCCTTGGAAGGTTGATTCATATGTAACTAGGTACCATTCACATATGGCGCCTTTCTAATAATAAACTATACCTAATCTCATGTATGCGAGGGTAACTTGCCTGACATGGCTCTCATTTCTATTGAGCAGGACTCTGGCCGCTTTTTGACATGGCTTTCATTTCTGATGAGTTGTTCTACAAATGCATTGGCAAGGAGCTTTGATGGCAATTTGGAAGCTTCCTTTGGCTCTACCTATATAAATGGAGCAAGGTGAGTGCTTACACACACACTTAGCCCATATCTTGTGGTTGTTTGCCATGTCTCTTGTGCTAGCATCAGCCGAGAGTTCCTCCTCTTAGGTAACTCTTGTGGATTTACCTCACATATCCTAGTTATGATTACTGAATCCCTTGATAACTATTGATGGAAACTCTGTGCTTAGTATAGATTTATGGGTTAATGAGTGTATGGAAACCCATATTGTGCTATGCCCATATTACATATGGCTCAGATTGTGTGTTGGAAATTTCTGACTTGTATTGCGTGATTGGATGATGACATTTGGGGAATCCGACACATGATGAACATTCGATTTTGGATAATATACATGCTGGTTTTTTGGAAATAGTTTGTCAGTTTTTATGCCACAGTCAATTCTAAGTTATTTTTTGAAAAATTTTCTCACTCTTTATGCTAGAATCAAGTATAAATATTTGAATTTAATTGAGGATACAAGGCTGTGCATATCTTTTCCCATGAATATCAGGTCATGATGCTATGTTGGTCTTGTTAAGCATTCTCTTTTTTTTCAAAAATTTTAACTAAGGATGAGCACGGCTCATAATATGGATTCAATATCAATTATGATATATTTCTAGCTTTTTTGTGTGTGATGATGCTGTAAATCTTTTATGATTAATACCAACTGTTTAAGCAGTAGTTACAGATTGATCTAGGCATATGGAGATATATCCTTAAGCTAATTCGGCCCCAAATCTCATTCACATGGATTGATAGAACACCAAATATGGATGCGCATTACTTTTTCCTTAATCTATGGTGCCCAACATATTGTTAATAGGCTTATGTCCGATCACGCATGACTGATGGTACTCAATGTTGATTCAATAAACTGATACATTAGCACTACATGGACTCTGGAAATTTTATTAGGCCAAAGAATTTTTCAATATAACTCACAATTTGAGAACTTAACCCTCATGTTAGTTAGATAAGGGGAGGTCATGTGCACATGAGAATGTATATAGTTTCTCTTGTCAAAACAGGGTTGCTCCCCCAGAAGCCGCCATTAGAACCTATTTCATAATACTACTAATATGTAGTCACAATGATGTTTTTTTTAACATATAGGTGGCTTTCTAAATTCATGCAAAAAGATATCCTAAGATAATTTTAATATGACCACCAATCCTCTTAACAATATGTGGATTGTTGTAATATTTCTAGGGATTATCTTTAGAGATACCCGAGTGCTTATACCTTGATAGGCTGTAACAGATAAATTTAATTTGTTCTGCTAATATGATTGGAGATATCTACTGGTTCTTTGGGATTTTTGAGAAGCTAGTTGTTTTTCATATAATATGAAACAATATTGGATCTCTTTATAGAGATCACTAGGTGGCCAATTATTTTTAAATTTTTGAATTATCCCTTTACTTTGGGATGATACTATATTCTAGACATATCAAGGGAATGATCCCATCACTGCATAAACCATAGGCTATTTTGGGTGACATCTATAACACATGATAGGTCCTTTGACACTTGCAAGACACACATGGGCTAACTTTTTGTTTGTCTGTTTAAATGGATGTAGGTAACAGGGTCTATTCTCTTAAAACATCTTTGGGTTTATGCTCTACACCAAAAGTTTCCAAATAATGGAGTCACTGGCTCCACTTACTTGTAACATGATTATTGTATACAAATTTGTTGTTATATAATCATGTTTAACATTTTCACTAGTCAAGTTGGATAAGGTTCTTAGATTTCTTTGGCTCCTGTTGTAGAAGACTGAAAACACACATTGTAACTACCGTATATATCTCTTTAAAATGAGAGATATATAGAACCTCTAGCCTAATCTTAGAAGTCTAGCTCTCCTCACTATCATTATCCTTAATGAGCCGATAGGTTTCAAGTAGGTGGTTTTACTTTTGGGGTGAGATCACGGCTCACAATAATTTTGCTTTGCATATGCTGGTTGAAGGTAGTCCTTATCTCATACTCATTTCAAACTCTAATAACTTTCTTTTGATTTTAGATCCTACCACTTCTAAGGCGTGTCGAGATTATGATGGAACATCCCCCCGTTGAAAGCTTGCCAACATGTCTTGGAATGTATAAAGGATGAAGAGGCTCAGTGCCATACTAGACTATTAGGCAAACATTGCCAATAAACTCCAACTGGAGTCTTCACAACTTAATGCAATTGTAGATGTTGTGCCTCACTTATTTATGGAAAAAATTAAATGGATCCCTAAGAAATGGTTGTCAAAAGATGGCTCTTGGATTAATCCTGACTTTTTACACTCAGTAAAAATATTGCTTGAAAAATTCATGGTGATTGGGTTGGATAAAGTACCCAACAATGATTGGGTTGGATAAAGCACCCAACAATGTATCCATCATTTGTAAAAAACTTGCGTACATGGCAGGTAGAAGGCGATTATCTGGAGATGCGTTTTACAAACTCACTGACAATCGTTTGAGACAGTAGGCCCATACTCATGGGGCCTATTTCCTCAAACATTTATGAGTATGGTGCTTGGGAATGGGTGAGCGCACACACACACACATGCTTCTCATCTTTTATAAACTCACTAAAAAATGGATACTTCTCATCTCTATCTCTCTCTCCCACAAACGCGCATGCGCACACACACACACACACACACACACACACACAAACACTCTCACTTGCACATTTTAATTTGGTTGCATCCCTTATTAGTGGTGTTAATCCTTGGAAGGTTGATTCACATAACTACCTTGCATGCAAGGTTATCTCGTCTGACATGGTTCTCATTTATACTTAGCCGACTGTGGCCACCTGACATGGCTTTCATTTCTGATGAGCCGGCTTTAGCTGGCTATGGTTTATGACCCTGCACATAATCTGGTGGGGAGCCGACGAAGGCGGGTTATGGTTCTACAAATGCGCTGTTTGGCGAGGAGCTGTGATGGCGATTTGGAAGCTTCCTTTGGCTCTACCTATATAAATGGAGCAAAGTTAGTGCTTATACACTCACTTAGCCCGTGTCTTATGGTTGTTTTCCATGTCTCTTGTGCTAGCATCAGCCGCCACCGGGAGTTCCTCCTCTCAGGTAACTCTTGTGGATTTACCTCGCATATCCTAGTTATGATTATTGAATCCCTTGATAACTATCGATGGAAACTCTGTGCTTAGTACAAATTAATGGGTTAATGACTATATGGAAACTCGTATTGTGCTATGTCCATATTACATACACCTCAGACTGTGTGTTGGAAATTTCCGACTTGTATTGCGTGATTGGATGATGACCTTTGGGGAATTCTACACGTGATGAACATCCAATTTTAGATAATATACATGCTGGTTTTTTGGAAATGGTTTGTCAGTTTTTATGCCATAGTCAAGTCTAAGTTATTTTTTGGAAAAGGTTCTCAATCTTTATGCTAGAATCAACTATAAATATTTGAATTTAATTGAGGATACAAGGCTGTGCATATCTTTTTCGATGAATATTAGGTCATGATGCTATGTTGGTCTTGTTAAGCATTCTGTTTTTTTCAAAAAAATTAACTAGGGATGAGCACATCTCATAATACGGATTCAATATATCATTCATGATATATTTTTGGTTTTTTTAATGTGTGAGGATCCTGTAAATCTTTTATGATTAATACCAAGTGTTTAAGTAGTAGATGCAGATTGATCTAGGCATATGGAGATATATCCTTAAGCTAATTCAGCCCCAAATCTCATTCACATGAATTGATAGAACACCAAATATGGATGCGCATTAATTTTTCCTTATTCTACGGTGCACAATATATTGTTAATAGGCTTATGTTTGGTCATGCATGGCTGATGGTACTCAATGCTGATTTAATAAACTGATACATTAGCACTACGCAGACTTTGGGAATTTCATTAGGCCTCAATATAGGCCAAAGAATTTGTCAATATAACTCTTAATTTGAGAATTTTACCCTTGGTCTAGTTAGATAAGGGGAGGTCATGTGCACATGAGAATGTATATAGCTTCTCTTGTCAAAATAGGGTCGCCCGAAAGCCGCCATCATTAGAACATATTTCATAATACTACTAATATTTAGTGACAATGATGATTTTTTTTACATATAGGTGGCTTTCTGAATTCATGCAAATGTTAAATTTGCAGCAATGTGATGAGCTATGGTGGATCAAATACAAGAATCAATATAATTAGCATGTGATTAAGATGAGATTAAGATGAGATTAGTGAGAAATTAATCTAATACAATAATGTAGACATGGGTACTCAAAAACCAGCAAATTCTCATTAGGCCAATGCCTCAATTTATAGGTTGTACATCCACACGATGCCAAGCATCTAATCCCACTGATTTCTCCTTGATTTGTGCCACCTCCCCTACATCTGGGGGCTTCTTTTCCTAGAATCTTTCCACACCCCTATATTCACTCATGCTATCCTTGATTCTCTCATCAGTAGATACCTCTCACCTTTTCATTGCTACCCACTTAATTACTGACTCCCTTTTAAAGTCTCTTGCTAAGGGCTTGTTCCCACACACACCCATTCACTTGCATATTTCAACACCTCCCCTCAAGTGAATAACTCTAGCAGACCTGGACCCTATACCAAGTTTTCCTCTTACTTGGTAGCCCGCAATCATTGCCTCAAGTCCCTAACTCATAGTCCTTGACACTCTCTCTCTATGTGTCCAAGGCTACTACAAGCGCCCGTGACCTTGACTAAAGTTCTCACACATACATCTACCACATGGCCTACATCCTCGGTGGCTCAGAGGTGGTTTTACTCTGTTGGGGCAGGTTACATTGGGTTGTGGGGCTTCTCTCTCTTTCTCTCTCAAAAAAAATTTCCTGACTCCTCTTCCTTAGGAGTCTCCATGAAGTTTGCCGATGTCGATCCTTCTTCATTTGGTTTGTTGGCAGTCTCTAGCCATGTGCCCTGGCTTCCCACAGTTGTGGCAAGTGAAGTTCCTTCCTCCTCTCTTGCCTCTTCCTTGTCCACGTCCTCGTGAGAGTCCTCCTCGAGTGTATAATGCTCTTTCCTCTCCAGTTGTTGGGTACAACCCTTTCTTCTCTTTGATCTTATTCTCTTGCTCTAGTAGATCTCCTTCTATCTCATGTAGCTTCAATTTTGGTACATTCTTTAAGGTTGCCACAATGTTCTCATATTCTCCTTTCCACACTCTTCAGAAGCATTGCGAGTGCCTCATCATCCTCTACCTTATTCTCAATGGCAGTTGTTGCTTAATTCTTTTGTATTTGTTCAAGTGTGTGGTTAGAGGTTCACTTTCCTTCATGTCAAGTTTGTGGAATTGCATTAGGAGATTTATCTTTAAATTTTTTGCTTCAGTGCCAAATAATTTATTAAGTTCATCCCATGCATCTTTAGCCCGTTGTATCCCTGCAATGTGGTGAATGATTTCATCATTTAAGCTAAGTGCAATGAGTCCTAATGCTTTCTCATTCCTGCTCTTCCACTCATTCTCCCCAATCTCCTCTCTTTGGACATTCATCTCTTCCCTCAACTAGCCCCCAATAGATTTTTCCTCACTCATGAGCAAATATATGGTCTTTGTTTACCATGTATGGAATTGCTCCCCGTTAAATTTAGCTATTTCTTGTGCACTTCTCATGATGATGTGAAGGGGGTCTTACCTCTTGATCTAATTCAAGATTCAAGGGTAGTGTCTACCCTTTTACAACTCTAATATGATGTTTAATGATGATTACAACAAGTTTATCAGTATGAATTCACCAAAAATTACATAAAGCCAAGGATAACTGATCTGTACTGAATGGTTGGGATATCAAACCATCTCCGAATTGCAATTTGAAGTGATAGGAATATGTATTAGATACCTAATGGTAAATTTGAAGTGATAGGGATATGTATCAGATACCTAATGGTAGATTTGAACCATCAATTGCACCAAAATATAGTGATTAGTGCTGATTAATCACACTGATTAGTGAAATAATCTCTTGTTTTGTGTGCAAAAAATAGAGTGTGCGAGGAGGCTAGATTTGGTGCCTTAGAGTTCAACTGAGCTCAAATCCTTTCAAAGGCATCAATAGCAATTAGTCTAGTAGAGGATCAAGCCAAAAAAAAAAAAGATTTGACCAAACATTGAATGCTTAATCTTTGTTTTACCAAAATCACTTTGCATATTTGATGCAGAGCTTGATGCCACTTCTCCTTGAGGAATTTGATGCCACTTTGCATATTTGATGCAGAGCTTGATGCCACTTCTCCTTGAGGAATTTGATGCAGAGCTTGATGCCACTTCTCCTTGAGGAATTTCTCAAATCTCAGATCACCTGCATGTAGAGCACCCTTGAAAACCCTTGGGGCTAAGAGGAATTAGACCAATTCCTTTTGTGTAAGTGTAGATCCGAGATCTTCTCCAAAAAAATGGCACCCCTTAACTAGCATAAATTAGCACCTCTGCGCGGCGGTTCTACATGCTGATTCAATGTGCTCAATCATGGAGGTTGTGGCTACCAATGGCTAGAATATCTTGGGCTAATGTTATGGCTGGAGAGAGAGGGAGCTCTTCCACCAACTCGGGGTGTAGAGGATGGTTGAAAAAGAGCTAAAAAATGGATTATCTCCTAATTTTATGATTAGTAAAATTATTAGGTAGGGTAATTAGGCTTAAAAACCAGATGAATCCTAATCTTGGCTCTGATACCATGTTAAATTTGCAGAAATGTGATGAGCTATGGTGGATCAAATGCAAGAATCAACATAATTAGCATGTGATTAAGATGAAATTAAGATGAGATTAGTGATTAAGATGAGATTAAGATAAAATTAAGATGATATTAGTGAGTAATTAATCTAATATAATAATGTAGGCATAGGTACTCAAAAACCAGTAAATTCTCATTAGGCCAATGCCTCAATTTATAGGTTGTACATCCACAACATGCCAAGCATCTAATCCCAGTGATTCCTCCTTGATTTGTGCCACATTCCCTACATCTGGGGGGCACCTTTTCCTGGAATCTTTTCACACCCCTATATTCACTCATACTACCCTTGATTCTCTTATCGGTAGATACCTCTCACCTTTCACTGCTACTCACTTAATTACAGACTCCCTTTTACAGTCTCTTGCTAAGGGCTTGTTCCCACACACACCTATTCACTTGCATATTTCAATAGCAAAAAGATCTCCTAAGAAAAGCTTAACATGACTACCAATCCTCTGAATAATATGTGGATTGTTGTTATATTTCTGGGGATTATCTTTAGAGATACCTGAGTGCTTATACCTTGATAGGCTGTAACAGATAAATTTAATTTGTTCTACTTATATGATTGGAGATATCTACTAGTTCTTTTGGGATTTCTGAGAAGCTAGTTGTTTTTCATATAATAGGAAACAATATTGGATCTCTTTATAGAGATCACTAGGTAGCCAATTATCTTCTAATTTTTTAATTATCCCTTTACTTTGGGATGGTATTATATTCTAGACATATCAAGGGGAATGATCCCATCACTACATAAACCATAGGCTATTTTGGGTGACATCTATAACACATGATAGGTCCTTTAACACCTGCAAGATACATATGAGCTAACTCTTTGTTTATCTGTTTGGATGGATGCATGTAATAGGATCTATTCTTACAAAACATCTTTGGGGTTATGCTCTTTGCCAAAAGTTTCCATATAATGGAGTCACTGGCTCCACTTACTTGTAACATGATTATTGTATACAAATGTGTTGTTATATAATCACGTTTAACATTTTCACTGGTCAAGTTGGATAAGGTTCTTGGATTTTTTTGGGTACTATTGTAGAAGACTGAAAACACACATCGTTGGCTGTAGTATATAATTCTTTAAAATGGGAGATATATGGAACCTCTAGCTTAATATTCTTGACCTTAGAATTCTAGCTCTCCTCACTATCATTATACTTAATGAGCTAATAGGTTTCAAGTAGGTGGCTTTACTTTTGGGGCGAGATCTCAGGGCTCACAACAATTTTGCTTTGCATGCTGGTTGAAGGTAGTCCTTATCTCATACTCATCTCAAACACTAATAACTTTCTTTTGATTTTAGGTCCTACCACTTCTAAAGGGGTGTATGGAACATACCCCGTCGAATGGTTGCCAGCATGTCTTGGTATGCATAAAGGATGAAAAGGCTTAGTGCCATACTAGATTGTGTCTGGAAAACATTGCCAGTAAACTTTAACTGGAGTCTTCACAACTTAATGCAATTGCAAATGTTGTGCCTCACTTATTTATGGAAACAATTAAATAGATCCCCAAGAAATGGCTCTCGAAAGATGGCTCTTATATTAATCCTGACCTTTTTACACTCAGTAAAAATGTTACTTGACAAATTCATGGTGATTGGGTTGGATAAAGCACCCAACAATGTATCCATCGTAAAGGAAATTATCTAGAGATGAGTTTTACAAACTCACTAATAATCATTTGAGGCAGTAGGCCCATACTCATGGGGCCTATTGCCTCAAAACATTTATGAGTATGGTGCTTGGGAATGGGTGAGCACACACACACACACACACACACACACACACACACACACATGCTTCTCATCTTTTATAAACTCACTAAAAAATGGATACTTCTCATCTCTATCTCTCTCTCCCACAAACGTGCGCGCACACACACACACACACACTCTCACTTGCACATTTTAATTTGGGTGCATCCCTTATTAGTGGTGTTAATCCTTGGAAGGTTGATTCACATAACTACCTTGTAACTAGGGACCATTCACATCTAGCGCCTTTCTAATAATAAACTATACCTAATCTCATGCATGCGAGGATAACTCGCATGCATGTGAGGTTAACTTGTTAAATTTGCAGCAATGTGATGAGCTATGGTGGATCAAATGCTAGAATCAACATCATTAAAAAAGAGATTAGATGATGATTAAGATAAGATTAGTGAGCAATTAATTGATAGCTTAATGTAGGCATGGATAATAAAAAACTAGCAAATTCTCATTAGGCCAATGCCTCAATTTATAGAGTTTACATCCAAGCATCTAATCCCACTGATCTCTCCTTGATTCACTCCACCTCCTTGATTCTCTCCACATCTTCCTAGAATATCTCCACACATCCTAAATCTTCTCATGCTACCCTTTATTCTCTCCCAGTAGATACCTCTCACCTTTTCACAGCTTCTCACTCATTTATAGATTCTCTTTTACAACCTCTTGCTAAGGGCTTGTTCCCATCTCTACATGTGCATGGCAAGAGTGACCCTTGTAAAAGAATCTAGGTTGGCCCTAGGGCTAAGGTAACATCATTAGAGAGCAACACTATCTTTGCTGGTATATTGTCCCTAGGGCCAAGTTGAACAAAGATGATGTATATTTGTTCATGGTAGCTTGGCCCTAGGGCCAAGCTAGATTCTCTTATGTGTGGTAGCTAGATTATCTTGTGGTCCCTAGGGCCATTCTCTCAAGATTCCATGGTAGGATGGCTCTTGGACCCATCCCTGCATGTGCATGGCAAGAGAGACCCTTGAAAATGAATCTAGCTTAGTCGTAGGGCCAAGCTACCATGAATAAATCTACATCATCTTTGCTGGAAGCTTGGCCCTCGTGTGTGTAGCTGGATGCTCTTGTGTTCCCTAGGGCAATTCTCTTAAGACTACATGGTAGAATGGACCTTGGGCCCATATTTGCATGTGCAAGACAAGAGTGACCCTTAAAAGAGAATCTAGCTTAGCCCTATGGCCAAGCTACCTAGGGCCAAGTCACCATGAACAAATGTACATCATCTTTGGCCCTAGGACCAAGCTAACATGATCAGAGCAACACCATGATTGTTGGTATATTGTGGCCCTAGGGCCAAGCACCCACCAAGAAAGATGATGTAGATTTGTTCATGGTAGCTTGGCTCTATAGTCTATTGGTGTGTCTACGGTTGGATGGGAATGGGCCCCTACGGCTTGTTTCATGGAAAAGCAACATGCTATTTGGTGGAGAGTTTGCCTTGCTCACCATAGAAGTAGCTTTAGGGTGAACCAACCACTTTGCTGGGTTCCCCACTTCTAAAAATAAAGTACCTCATTGGGTAATCTCGAAAAGTTTTTACCAACATTTTTTGCAATAGCAAGATTAATTAATTCCGAGTAGGCATAGTGAAAGCAAATTGTAAATGATGGGAAGTTCTTTTAAAAAGACCCGAGACCTGGTGCCATAAAGCAAGTTGATAAGAAAGTGGAACAGAACGAACCACATGTATGGCATTATATGGAGACAACCTGTGGTGGTTAGGAGTAAAAGGCTAATTGAACCCTCATCAAACCTAGAGATGGTGGGTTTTCCAACCCAACCCGTGAAATGGATACCGTTAGGATCGTTTACAACGGCCCTTTGGTAGCTTACTTCTTGAGCCACTCTTTACGGAGTTACTCGTGACATGATGCCACGAAGCACTGCACTTGTTTTCTTATTGGTCCCTAGGAACATTCCCTTTCCCCAATTTGGAATGTGGACTTCTCGGGGTTAGCTGGTGGGAGAAAGAAGCAAGAATGGTTCAATACGGTGTCCGGCCAGCAAGATGATGTAGATTTGTTCATGGTAGCTTGGCTCTATGGCTAAGCTGGATTCTCTTGTGTGTGGTTTGCTAGTTTCTCTTTTGTTCCCTAGGGAAATTCTCTTAAGACTACATGGTAGAATGGCCCTTGGGCCCATCTCTCCATGTGCATGGCAAGAGTGACCCTTGCAAGATAATCTAGCTTGGACCTAGGGCCAAGCTACCATGAACAAATGTACATTATCTTTGCTGGTACATTGGTCATAGGACCAATCTACCATCAACAAAGCAACACCATCTTTGCTCGTAGATTAGCCGTAAAGCCAAGCTACCAGCAGTAATAATGATGTAGATTTGTTCATGGTAGCTTGGCCCTAGCTTGGCCGCCCTAGGGCCAAGCTAGATTCTCTTATGTGTGGTAGCTAGATTCTCTTGTGTTCTATAAGGTCATTCTCTCAAGATTGCATGGTAGAATGGCCCTTGGGTCCATCTCTGCATGTGCATGGCAAGAGTGACCCTTTGCAAGAGAATCTAGCTTGGCCCTAGGGCCAAGCTACCTAGGGCTAAGCTACCATGAATAAATATACATTATCTTTGCTGATAGATTGGTCATAGGGCTAAGCTACCATCAACAAAGCAACACCATCGTTGCTAGTAGATTAGTCCTAGGGCCAAGGTGCCAGCAAAGATGATGTAGATTTGTTCATGGTAGCTTGGGCCCATGGCCAAGCTAGATTCACTTGTATGTGGTAGCTTGGCCCTAGGGCCATTCTTGCTAGCACAATGTGCTTTATCTCCACTCCCTTGTATCAAATATTGGAACACAAGATAATCTTGAGTGACCCTTGCAAGAGAATTCAGCTTGGCCCTAGGGCAAAGCTACTATGAACAAATCTACATCATCTTTGCGGGGTAGATTGGGCATAGGGCTAATCTATCATAAAAAAATCAACACCATCTTTGCTGGTAGATTGGGCCTAGGGCCAAGCTACCTAGAAAAGATAATGTAGATTTGTTCTTGTAGCTTGGCCCCCTATGGCCAAGCTAGATTCTCTTGTGTATGGTGGTAGCTTGGCCCTTCTAGGACCATTCTCTCAAGATTGCATTGTAGAATGGCCCTTGGGTCATTCTCGCAAGCACAATGTACTTTAGAATGGCCCCATTCTACTACAAAATGGCCCCACAATGGCCCCATTCTACTACAAAATGTGCTTGAGAAAGTCCCTAGGTCCATTCTCCACTCCCTTGTATCAAATGTTCATAAATTTTAGAATAGTCCTTGGGCCAATCTCTACATGTTCTTGCATAAAAAAATAAAAAAATAATAAAATATTAAGACTTTTTGATCGTAGCTTTTGGCCCTAGGGTCGAGCTAGATTCCCTTGTGTGTGTGGTAGCTTGGTCCAAGGGTCACTCTAAATTCTCTTATGTTCCATTGGTCCATTCTCTCAATATTGCATTGTAGAAGGGTCCTAGGGCCAATCTTGCAAGCACAATGTACTTTAGACCTAGGGCCATTCTACTTACACAATGTGCTTGTGAATGGCCCTAGGGCCATTCTTAACACAATGTACTTTAGACCTAGGGCCATTCTACCTACACAATGTGCTTGTGAATGGCCCTGGGGCCATTCTTAACTCCCTTGTATCAACTGTTTGTAAATTTTTGAATGGTCCTTGGTCCAATCTCTTCATGTTCTTGCATAAATTTTAGAATTTTCTTTGGGTCAATCTCTTGAGAGAATGCCCTTAGGGCCATTCTATCATGTAATGTTGAGAGGATGGCCCTAGGGAATACAAGAGAATCTAGAGTGACCCTTGCAAGAGAATCTAGCTTGGCCCTAGGGCCAAGATACTATGAATAAATCTACGTCATCTTTACTGAGGTAGATTGGTCATAGGGCCAAGATACCATCAACGAAGCAACACCATCTTTGCTGGTAGATGGGCCCTAAGGCCAAGCTAGCACGAAAGATGATGTAGATTTGTTTTTTGGTAGCTTGGCCCTAGGGCCAAGCTATATTCACCCATGTGTGTGGTAGCTTATTCCAAGGGTCACTCTAGATTATCTTATGTTCCCTAGGGCCATTCTCTTAAGATTGCATGGTAGAATGGCCCTTGGGCCATTTTTACAAGCACAATGTACTTTAATATGGCCTAAAGGCCATTCTCAAGCACCTTGTGTAGGTAGAATGGCCTTCTGGCCATTCTCTCTACACAAGGTGCTTGAGAATGACCCTAGGGCCATTCTCCACTTGCATATGTCAGCTGTTTGTAAAGTTTCGAATAGTCCTTGGGTCAATCTCTACATGTGCTTGCATAAAATATTAAAAATTTTGAAGCACACTATGGAAGGTTTTAAAGCACATTATGGAAGGTTTTCAATTTGGATGTAAGTATGATTATGTTTTTATATGATTGACTTATTTTTATTTTAACTTGTTTCAGGTACACTAATGGCTCCAAAGAGGAAAATTTCTTTTCCATCAAATGTTGGCATGGTGAGGCGAGCTAAAGAAGTGGTAAATGGACTTCCACAATCTCAATGGTCAAAAAATTCACAAGATGCATCTTTTCCTTCAGTCGCTAGATGACAACGAGTCTTTCAAAGATAAAGGGTGAATAATGGCTATTGTTATGTCAGTTGGTTGACTTGCATCTAAAAATTGAATGTATTGATGTTGAGGTACGAGGTGGATTATCTTATCAACTTTCTCCTTAAGAGCATATGTCAAAGATTGCATGGTAGCAAACCAAGAGGACACTATTTTCTCTAGAGGATGGAAGCTGGGTGTCGATAGTACCTTTGATATCACTGCTTACAAGCTACAAGATGATATTATACAAGTCTTGGGAAAGAAAGTGCCAAATCCCCATGAAGCTACATCAAGTTCAAAGAATGCAAGATCTTCTCCACAAAAAGAGGGCAACATTTTCAATGTGGATGAAGTAAAGCCTACTACATCAGGAGCTAGAGGCTTTCAATAGGTACCTTCAGATTTGAACATTATGACTTCCAAGAACTTGGCAAGGAAGGCTAAAACGGTAAAGGATTCAGATCTAGGGGGTATGGTCAAGTATGCAAAATACTTTCCACTTGGTTTGTACATAGATTTTGAAATTCCAATAAATGTGTGCAAGCACCCAAACATTATTTATGTCATCCCCATTAGAAAAGGATAAAGTCAAACTATGTGTAGAGTGGTATGTTGAGCATGCGAATAACTCTAGGGTCTTGTGCATATTTGATGCCGATAAAGAAGATTGGAAAAAAGGGAGGGAATGCAATGACCAAAGAAGAGGTGGTATTGAAAAGCTCCAGAATTATGATTATTGGATCATAGATGGGAAACATTCCATCTATGCTACCAAGGTCATGTTAAGGACTCAATTGCCTAAAAATATGCTTTATTTGAGGAATATTTATGCTGTTTTTGGAAATCCCTGATTGTTGTTGATGCACCCTCAAAAGTCTTTGTGGCTATCTCAAGGATGGCAAATGTGGAGGCCCGAGCAGTGTTTAAACAACAAGCCTACAGTGATATACTCAAGCACTTGAGGGCCCAATGGGATATTTACAAACCCTAAAGGCTGCTACTACCTAGACTTATAAAGGAGCATGCATCTCACTCAGATTGGGATGATGTAAGTAATTATTTCTTGTGTTTTCTAACTTATTCGATCTTTTTAAGATAAGTTACTATTTGGATATTCTTATTGCTTACTTTTTGTTTGTTCATTTATATTTGTAGAAATTCATTGTGAGTGCAGAAACATTGATGGGTGCCTACTTTGCATAGAAGCAGTTACACATGGTTGCTTGTTCAGACGCGATCTTTACTACTTGGCTAGAAATTATAGAAGGTGTTGAGAAAGGATCAATTGAAGGAAGAAAGCCCAACCCTTCTCAATTTAGATGCTTTTACGGGTTAGAAGATGAGGAGGTGAAGATCATCTAGTCCGAACTAAAACCGAGAATATTTTTGATTTCCAAGGGTACTTCTAAGGATAAGATTGACATGGCAGACTAATGAATCAGGATAAAGTTGTCCAAGAGCAACTAGTCATTGAATTTAGTAAATTGGATGGTGCAGACACAATTGGAAAGAGTTGACTGCATCTTATTATGTCAATGTAAATGTCTATCATGTGAAATGGAAGTGTGAACAATGGATAAAGGCTAAGTTGCAAGTTGGAAAGGCAATCCCAGAATTCCCATTGGATGTAAAAAACTACATTCAGTGGATGATATATCATTGTATCAGAATAGGTGTTGGCTTGGCATGTTTCTTTGGTGAGCTTGGAGATGGAGGAGGGTGAGTACTTTCTTGCTTGATACTTTACATAATCCAATGCCAATTGGATTATGTGTTTTGGGTGGCACAAAGGGTCCTGCAAGGGAGATGCAATAGAGTGCGGAGAGGCTTTCATAGTTATTAAATGGTATCATGGCTATCATTGGTGGTACAGGTCTCTCACAATATTTATTTCTTGTATTCTTAAAGATCATTGGTGTTATGCATATGCAAGAAGCCTTAAACAATGTACAGGGATGGAACAAACTATTTATGGGCACAATGGATTTTGTGAGAGATGCACCATGTAGTGGTGAAGCCCAACCCTTCAATGTGCTAGTTTTCTTGAGGAAGGATGATGATTTTGAAGGCTATGATCAGTTTGTTGGCTTGGCGGGTCCTATCTTGGACATAGGTCTTTTAAGTCAAGAATATGATAGAGTGAAAGGTTTACATGCCATAACTTATTTGTGATACAACAAGGCCACTATCATCGATTAGTGTATTAGGTTGTATATACAAGATCTCATGCTCATTAATGCTTTTAGCAATGGTTTTGTGTTAGGATATGCACTCAAAGCAAAAAGAGATTTGATATGCTTGGCTAACAGTGCCGAAGGAAGTGAAGAGGTGAAATCAAAGCTTCTAAGCCTTATAAAGATGGACAGTGGTATTAGACAGTGAGCGAGGATTCTTGATGATGAACAATCACAACCTGATGCCTCTACCTCCATTGCATGTAGTTCCCAACCAATTGAAATGAATCCTCAACCAACTACAATAAGATTTGACCCTTTAGGTGTGATAGAAAGCCTTTTATGCTTTGATGATGAAGAGGATTGACCCATATTTCGTATATTATTGTAAGAACTATTTTAGTAGTAAAGCAATGACATGATAATGCTCAATATAGTGATGTAAGATTGATAATTCTTATGTTTTTGTTTGGCTACTTATAAAATTTTAGAACGATCCTTGGGCCATTCTCTCAAGTTTTCATGGTAGAATCAATCTTGCAAGCACAACGTACTTTTGAATGGCCCTAGGGAACACAAGAGAATCTAGAGTGACCCTTGCAAGAGAATCTAGCTTGTCCCTAAGGCCAAGCTACCATGAACAAATCTTCATCATCTTTTCTCGTAGATTGGTCATAGGGCCAAGATACCATCAACAACGCAACCAATCTGGAGTGATTATTGCAAGGGAACCTGGCTAGGGCCAAGCTACCATGAACAAATCTACATCATCTTTGCTTGTAGATTGGTCATAGGGCCAAGCTACCATCTTGTGCATTGTAGAATGGCCCTAGGGCTATACTCTCGAATTGCATGTTGGGGATAGAGAATGGCACTAAGACTTTTTTCTACCATGCACCAATAGTTGATATACGGTGTTATAGAATGGCTTTGGGCCTTTCCACCAACAAACACATTCTTTATATATTATTCTTTCCACCAAACACATTCTTTATATATTATTCTTGCATGGGGTAGAGAATGGCTCTAGGACCATTGTATAAGATGTCCCTAGGGAAATTTTTACATTCACATTTTGGCATTTGAGGGTAGAGAATAGACTTTGGACCATTCTAACATGCTCTAGGGGTTATAAAATGGCCCAAGGGCCATTCTTCTATACACAATGAGATTTAGAATTTACCAATGGACCATTCTAACTTGCACCAATAGTGAAAATAAGGTTACTGAATAGTCCTAGGGCCATTCTTCAATGCACAATGTGCTATAACAAATGGTCTTAGGGGCATCCTTTTCTAACATATTGTGCATAGTAGAATGTCTCTAGAATGGTCCCAAGGTTGTTCTACCATGTATAATCTTGATATTCCATGCATGCAGGGTAGAGAGAATGGCCCTCAGACCATTTTAGCATGCACCAATAGTTGGAAGAAGGGGTTATAGAATGGCCCCAGGGCCATTTCATAACCCCACTCCCATTCTGTCAACCACCACTGGTAAATTTTAGAATTGTCCTTAGGCCATTCTGTCATGTAATCTTAAAACAATGACCCTAGGTAACACAAGATAATCTCGAGTGACCCTTACAAGAGAATCTATCTTGGCCCTAGGGCCAAGCTACCATGGACAATTTTCTTGTGTTTCCTAGGGCCATTCTATCAAGATTGCATGGTAGAATGGCCCTTGGGCCATTCTTGCAAGCATAATGTACTTTAGAATAGCCCTAGGGCCAAGTTACCATGAACAAATCTACATCTTCTTTGCTGGTAGATTGGTCATAAGGCTAAGCTACCATAACAAAATCAACACCATCTTTGATGATAGATTGGCCCTAGGGCGGCTAAGCTACCAACAAAATTGATGTAGATTTGTTGATGGTAGCTTGGCCATAGGACCAAGATTCTCTCGTGTGTGGTAGCTTGGTCCAAGTGTCACTCTAGATTCTCTTGTGTTTCCTAAGGCCATTCTCTCAAGATTGCATGGTAGAATGGTCCTACGGCATTCATGCAAGTACAATGTACTTTAGAATTCTCCACTCCCTTGTATCAACTGTTGGCAAATTTTAGAATGGTCCTTGGGCTAATCTCTACATGTGCTTGCATAAATTTTAGAATTGTCCTTGTGCCAATCTCTTGAGAGAATAACCTTATGGGCATTCTATCATGAAATCTTGAGAGAATGGCCCTAGGGAATAGAAGAGAATCTAGAGTGACCCTTGCAAGAGAATCTAGCTTGGCCCTAGGGCCAAGCTACCATGAACAAATCTATATCAACTTTCCAGGTAGATTGGTCATAGGGCCAAGCTACTATTAACAAAGCAACACCATCTTTGCTGGAATATTGGCCCTAAGGCCAAGCTACCAGTAAAATGGATGTAGATTTGCTGATGGTAGCTTGGCCCTAGAGCCAAGCTAGATTCTCACATGTTTGTGGTAGCTTGGTCCAAGGGTCACTCTAGATTATCTTATGTTCCCTTGGGCCATTCTCTTAAGATTGCATGGTAGAATCATTCTTGCAAGCACAACATACTTTATAATGCCCCTAGGGAACACAAGAATCTAGAGTGACCCTTGCAAGAGAATCTAGCTTGGTCCTAGGGCCAAGCTACCATGAAAAAATGTACATCATCTATGCTGGTAGATTGGTTATAGGGCTAAGCTACTATCAACAAAGCAACCGATCTAGAGTGACCCTGGCAAGAAAATCTAGCTTGGCCCTAGGGCCAAGCTACCATAAACAAATCTACATCATCTTTGCTTCTAGATTGGTTATAGGGCCAAGTTACCATCTTGTCCATTGTAGAATGGCCCTAGGGGAATACTCTCTAATGGCATGTTGGGGATAGAGAATGGCACTAAGACTTTTTTCTACTATGCACCAATAGTTAATTTCCAGTGTTATAGAATGGCCCTAGGGACTTTCTTCTTCCAAGCACATTCTTTATATATTATTCTTGCATGGGGTAGAGAATGGCCCTAGGACCATTGTATAAGATGGCCCCAAGGAAATTTTTACATTCACATTTTGGCATTTGAGGATAGAGAATGGCAGCGAACCATTCTAACATGCTCTACAAGTTATAGAATGGCCCAAGGGGTAATCATCTATGCACAATGAGCTTTATAATTTACCCAATGGACCATTCTAACTTGCACCAATAGTCAAAACAATGTTACAGAACGGTCTTAGGGCCATTCCTCAATGCACAATGTGCTAAAGAATGGCCTTAGGGGAATTCTTTCTAAGATATTGTGCATATAGTAGAATGGCCGTAGAATGGTCCCAACTCCATTCTACCATGCATAATCTTGATATCTCATGCATGCAGCAGGCATGCAGCAAGGTGTAGAGAATGGCCATATGGGACCATGGAGGATCTGCCTAAATGCAAAATTTCTCATGCAGAAGAACTTTTTAGCTATACAAGACGATGTAGGTTCTATTAAATTAATATTTGTTTTCTTATATATTCTACATTAAACACTTTTCTAACTTTATATTGTTTGTGTAGAGTCCACCGTTGGGATCTTATGCAAATTTAGATGTTAGGCAGTTTTAGGAAGAGAGGTAATTGATTGCCTTGTTACGAACTACGTTTTGTGATGTGAGTTCCTAGGGCTTCCATTCCTCCCATTACACCACGAGCACAATAGTTTGAAGCACCCTCCTAATCTCCTACAGAAGATCCCACTGCAAGGCAAAGAATGACAAGAAGAAGCTCTTCATAAAGTAGAGCAACTACTCAACTCAATTGGGTGCCATGGTGGCAATGTGCATAATACTGTTAACAAAAAGACCTCTGGAATGAATCATAAGGTTGCACAACAAGTTTCCATGAGTGGAAATAAAGCAAGATGTTTTTTGGAGGACTCAACCAAGCCTTGGAACTTGTGGAAGGATTTATGCAAATGTACAACATTTGACTGCACCAATTCAAGTCTTGTAATTCTACGTGAGAAGGTTTGGTCAGACTTCAATAAGATGGTGAAACTTTTGACCAAAAGCAGGACAACCACAAAGGAGCAACAAAAATTTCAAGACGAGCTTTCTAATTTTACGAAGTCCATGGTTATACATGGGGTGAAACCAACATTACGCACTACATGGTAAACACATTTGCTCCTTCCTACTGGATATTAAGAAACGAGTATGAATAACTACTGACTCTCTTAATTTTTTTGGAGTACATTCTTTATGCTCATGGTGCATACTTCATGAATGAGTATGGTTCTTTGGACATGTGGAGCACACAAGGAATGGAGAAATCTCACTATCAAGCTAGAGGAGTATATTTTAAAAACACCCAGCATGGAGGAGGGAAGACTCGTACAAATTACCTCAAGGAGATGTTTAACTAGTTTTACAGATACACTTTTGGGCAAAAATTATCCATGGAAAGGGCACGCATGAGTAATCTAGCAAGGGCAGCACGAAATAATGCCAAATAGAGAAGATCACTAAAGTGGAAAGCTGGCACAGGACCAGCATGTCATGCAGCATGGAGATCTTCACGAAGACACATAGGAAGAATTTGGAAGTAGAAACAACACTTTGAAATTGAAAGTATTTGGAATAAATTTGCAAACATTTTTGACTTAGGAAGTAAACATTTAGAAGAAAGTTGTAAAGCTTTTTGACTTGAAAATAAAAATAATTGCACCATTCCATTATATTTAAGATTTACAGTGAAAATATTTACAACGAAAAGAGCTAATTGCTCTTGAGTCTCTTCACTTCTTT
Organism: Cibotium barometz; assembly: GCF_041138505.1. Lineage (NCBI taxonomy): Eukaryota > Viridiplantae > Streptophyta > Polypodiopsida > Cyatheales > Cibotiaceae > Cibotium > Cibotium barometz. The sequence goes on from NC_141046.1 coordinate 68,738,037, forward strand.
CTCCCCCTCTTCGGTAGGCATTTTCTCTCTATAACACAAAAACCTCTTACGACTATAGCCCTTGAGTGACTTTACATCCTCCACTCCTGCACCTAGGACATAGCTTGAATAACATAGAAAATAACCTGCTTGAGAAGGCCAAAAACCAGGACCATATCCAAAGATACAGATGGCAGCACACTTCTCTATAAGCATGACTTTATGTATATTATAAGGTATAGATGCATACCCTGTATACCTAGATAGGGATTTCAGTGTAAGGAGTGGAATCTCTCCATCCCTGGAGTACTTGCTATGATATATAATAAATATATTTTTGTGGATAGAAGAGACGTAGTGTGCAAGAGTGGCATCTTGCCCAACTCTTGCACGACCAGCACCACCTCATCCAAGAAATCCATCAGCATCGTCAAGCTCTATCTGCATTGACAAAGAACCAGGAGGAACAAACTAAAGTAAGAAATAATTCAAACAGACTGAAGCAATAAGAAATAATTCAAACAGACTGAAGCAATAAGAATTAAACCAGACAAACTAAAAAAATAATTAATTCAGGTAAGAGAAGTAATAATTTACCTTCTGGTTCTCATCCTCCTCCAACTTCGCTGCATCCCAAAGGTTGATGGAGCCTTCATTTTCTTGGTCAAGTTCGGGAACAGGTTCCTTACCAAACTCAAAAATGCCCATATCCTGCTGAAGGGCTTGAAATTCTTCCTCTGAAGGAAGAGAAGCTTCATTCTCCTTGGATTTTTTAAAGCACAAGGACATTGCTTCTGGGGTCTCTAAGAAGTTTTCTGTCACTTCTGTGTCCAATGCGAGAAATTCATCCTTATGCTCATTCTCTACATTGAGAACACCGGACGCAGCTTCACAACCGTCTGCTATATTATAGTAGCAAGACAGTAATCCTCCCTAAAATTGTAGAGTTTTTGAATGTGGGAGAGGAGGAGGAGGTAATACTTCCCATTAATTAGGAAGGACGGTAGCCCCTAGGCATGACAAAATTGGACGTCAGTCGCTCCCCATGGACGGATGACGTTCCTTCATCACAATGATGGTGGAGGCCTTAAACTCTGCCACATCAAAATTTGTGCTGAGAAGATCCTCCTTCTCGGACACAAGGTCCAGGACCTCCTTCTTTTTCAAACTGAGCACTTGAAATAAAGGACTGTTCTGATTTATCAGTCCTTCCTTTGAGCTCCTCTTTTGTGTAATCCTCCTTATCAGCATGAAGAAAGAGATAGGCAACAAACCCAAAATGATATTCTAGCAACCTGCATTTCCTGCCATGCACTGGGCACATGTCAACACAAATCTTGATACGTTGATCATCTGAGTAAGTGTCCCACCTCTTCGACATGCTTGAATTCTGAGACGAGGTGACTGTGAGGCTTGACATGTGGACATACGTAATGGACCCATAAGAGACGGTCCCTCTGTCGACCAACCTGCAATAGTCTGTCCACTCTCCCTCCAGGGATGTCCTTGCCATGTCCTTGATAATCTCCTCCAGACTGAAAGGAACGTTGAACATAGGCTTTACATGGCAATGGGATTTGTCCTGCCCAGCCCTCTTCAGCAGATCAAAGAGATGCTCTGTGGTGCTAAGCTCGTCCTTAATCTCCTCTAGCAATAAATCATCCACATCATTTGCAGCATTGTACAAGTGAGAACCCTTAACCTCCATCGCTTCTCTGATCCAGGTGGAATCCGTTCACCGTGCAATAAGGGGAAAGCAACGACGCAGGAATGCACCTATCGCACCGTGGACGGTATGGCTGTGGAAAAAGCTGACTCACATCATGGACGCACCGTAGGACGGTATGGAAAGCGAGAAAATTTCGAGTGCAGAGAAAAGCAAAAAAAAAACTCGCACCATCTTTATATAGGTCAAATAATAGGGTTGACGTCACATGATTGAGGATCGAACACCGCGTGTCGAAGGGCTTACGTCATCGTGGATTCACGAATTGCCACGTGTAGGGCTGATGCATTCAACGCATGATTGCATTTTGCTCTATAAAAAGGAGGAATATTTTCTTTTCCACGCTTTTTTCTTCCACAAATGTTTTTACAATTTTTTCTAATTGCGTTTCTCCACACTTTGCTCGTGCAGCTCGCTGAATCCATCCATCCCAGCCCTTGTTTCAAGCGCCTGTAAGTTTTTCTCTCTCTTCCCCTTTTCTTTCGCTGATTTCATTCACAGTGCGATATGGCAGTTCTCCATGTTTTTGAATCGACATATCGCTCCGTGGACGGTTGGGTGAATTTTATTGATAAGTTCTCTCTTTCCCTTTTCTTTCATTGATTTCATTCTCACGGTGCGATATGGCTATTTCTCCATGTGAAATCGAATCGACATATCGCTCCGTGGTGGACGGTTGGGTGAATAAGAGATTTTGTTCATGGTGCGATATATCTATTCTCCATGTTTTTGAATTGAAATATCGCTCCATGGACGGGTCTGAAAGTTTTATTGATAAGTTCTTGTTTTGTTCACCGTGCAATATATATATTCTCCATGTTTTCGAATTGAAATATCGCTCTGTGGACGGGTCTGAAAATTTTATTGATAAGTTCTTATTTTGTTCACCATGCGAAAAGAACATTGGTCCAGATTTGGATTCCCCTTATCGCGCGATGAATGGTGGTCGTGTAAAAACTATGTTAGAGAAGTTGACTCCATTAGGGCCCCGTGAGCTTGTGAAACAACTAAAATCAATGGATAAATTGGTCATTAGAGGTGGTCAATGGAAGCATCGAATCAGAGCATGCAAGAACATTGGACAAATGTTTACCAATCTAGAAGATGAAGTTTATATGGAAATTTCAAAAGTACTCACAAAAGGCATGGTAAAGTCTGCACTCCAATCTTCCAAATTTAAATCAATCTCTAAGCACATAGCCATAAATTATTTGCAGGAGGTGAACAAGTCTTTCACACCCAATAATGCTCAAGGTATTTGTGATAAAGTGGGAATCCTCTCACAATCATATGTTGTGATTTACAAGCAATTGGATAAAGGTTTTGAGATTGTGTTAAAGAGAAAAAGAGTTTTGCCTCTTCCAAAGCCCTATCATGTACTACAAGCACAAAATTTGTTGAATGATAAGATCTTAGAGCTCACTGGTGAGCTTGTACATCTCTGTCGTATACACACTTGTAAATTAAGCTCAAAGGTAGGTTCCAAGGCACCCTTAAAGACAAGCTTAAATGAGATTGGCTCAAAGGAGGTAGTCTCAAAGGAGGTAATATTCAAGCTACATGATGAAAATAATAACTTTGTGTTGGATGTATACAAAGTACAATCTGTAATGATTAGATTCTATAACATGACAGTTGAAGAATGTCTATTATTTTTGACATTTTTTTCAAGGGATTTGAGTATGTAGAAAAGCCTCATAAAGCGTCGATATGTGCATCAAAATAAGCATCGATATCAAACCGTCGATATGTGCATCAAAATATGCGTCTGTATAATCGTTAAAATAAGTGGCGTTAAAACCATTGAAACTTTTCTATACCTATTTCGACGCTTATATTGACACTAATTTCGATGCACATATCGACACTTATTTCGACGCTTATTTGGACGCATATTGACGCTTATTTTGACGGATGCAGGTTTTATTTATTTTTTAATAATGGTACACCCAAGTGTAGTCCTCAGTTGGGTGTACCAATATACCAGATAGTGAAAAGATTGAGGGATCCCCCTCCACTATAACCACCTACTCACACATAACCACTCCTAACTTGACTTAACCAACATTCTAAATGGCCGAAGAGGACAACAACTTGACCTACATTTATGAGAAAAGCTATATGCATGCATGCATGGTGCCTATGTATGCTCTAATATCACAAAAAATCCCACTTCACAATACTTTCTTGACCTCCTTACATTAGCATGCAAAGTCACTCACTAAATTCTAACATAAGGAGGTCTAGCAAGCATTGTGATGACTATGTCTATACACATGTAAACTCTATGAATAGAGAGAATACCTTATGAATAGAAAAGAGAGCATAAAAAATATATGCTATATGCATAAGAGAGTATAAACATTCAAAAAACTTATACTCTCCATCCATGCATAGCATAAAAACTTAACACATTTAAACTCCATGCATAAGCCTTAAGCATAGGCTTAAGTTTAACCTTAAGCATAAGCCTTAAGCTTATGCATAGAGCTTGATAGGCTTAAGTTTAACCTTAAGCATAAGCCTTAAGCTTATGCATAGAGCTTGAGTATAATTCTTAAGCTTATGCACATAGCTTAATGCATGCATAAATCTTAATGCGTAGATTAAGTTCTATGCATAGAGCTTAATGCATAGATTATACTCTATGCATTAAGCTTAAGGTAGATGCATGCATGCTTAAGCCTAAGCTAATCCTAAACCCCAGCACCCAAGGGTGCAATAATCAAAAGCAAGGTAAATAGCTACATCATCTTTGCTGGCAGCTTGGCCCTAAGACCCCCCTAAGACCAATCTACCGGGAAAGATGGTGTTGCTCTAATAATGTTAGCTTGGCCCTAGGGCCAAGCTAGATTCTTGCAAGGGTATCTCTTTCGATGCACATGCAAAGATGGAACCAAAGGCCATTCTAACATGCAATCTTGAAAGAATGCCCCTATGTTTCACAAGAGATCTAGCTACCACACACAAGAGAAACTAGCTTGGCCCTACATCCAAGCTAGATTCTCTTTCAAGGGTTACTCTTACCATGCACATGCAAAGATGGGCCCAAGGGCCATTCTACCATGAAATCTTAAGAGAATGGCCCTAGGGTTCACAAGAGAATCTAGCTACCACACACAAGAGAATCTAGCTTGGCCATAGGGCCCACAAATAAATCTCCATCATCTTTGCATTCCTTGCCCTAGGTACCCTTGTTCACAAGAGAATCTAGCTACCACACACAAGAGAATCTAGCTTGGCCATAGGGCCAAGCTACCACAAATAAATCTCCATCATCTTTGCATTCCTTGCCCTAGGTACCCTTGTTCTTGGTGGCTTGGCCCTAGGGCAAATCTAGATTCTCTTTGCAAGGGTCACTCTTTCCATGCACATGCAAATATGTGCCCACGGGTCATTCTACCATGCAATCTTGAGAGAATGAAACACAAGAAAATCTACCTACCACACACAAGAGAATCTAGCTTGGCCCTAGGGCCAAGCTAGATTCTCTTGCAACGGTCACTCTTGCCATTTACATGTAGAGATGGACCTAAGGGCCATTGTACCATGAAATCTTGAGAGAATGGCCCTAGGGAACACAAGCGAATCTAGCTTGGTCCTAGGGCCAAGCTACCACGAACAAATAGACATCTATGTGTTGATGGTAGCTTGGCCCTATGACCAATGCACCATCAAATATGGTGTAGATTGTAGCTTGGCCCTATGACCAATGTACTAGCAAAGATGGTGTTGCTTTATTGATGGTAGCTTGGCCCTATTACCAATGTACCATAAAGATGATGTAGATTTGTTCATGGTAGCTTGGCGCTAGGTAGCATGGCCCAAGGCCAAGCTAGATTCTTTTGCAAAAGGGTCACTCTTGCCATGCACATGTAGAGATTGGCCCAAGGGCCATTCTACCATGTAGTCTTAAGAGAATTACCCTAGGAAACACAAGAGAATCTAGCTTGGCCCTAGTCATCACAAGCTACCATAAACAAATCTACATCATTTTTGCTGGTAGATTGGCCCTAGGCTTAGCCTTAGGGCCAAGCTACCATGACCAAATCCATATCATCTTTGCTAGTTGACCAGCCCTACGGCTAATCTACCAGCAAAGATGATGTAGATTTAATCATGGTAGCTTGTCCCAAGGGCCAAGATAAATTCTCTTACAAGGCTCACTCTTGCCATGCACTTGCAGAGATGGGGCCAAGGGCCATTCTACCATGCAATCTTGAGAGAATGGCATTAGCAAATACAAGATAATCTAACTACCACAAACAAGATGATCTATCTTGGCCCTAGGGCCAATCTACCATGACCACCCCTAGGTAGCTTGGTCCTAGGTAACTTGGCCCCCCACGGCTAAGTTAGATTCTATTGCAAGGGTCAGTCTTCCCATGACATGCACATGCACAGATGGGCCCAAGGGTCATTCTAAAATGCAATCTTGAGTGAATGGCCCTATGGTTCATAAAAGAATCTAGCTACCACACATAATAGAATCTAGCTTGGCCTTAGGTCCAAGCTACCATGAACAAATCTCCATCATCTTTGCTTGCTTGGCCCTAGGGCCAATGTAGATTCTATTGCAAGGGTCGCCCTTGCCATGCACATGCAGAGATGGGCCCAAGGGCCATTCTACCATATACAATGTTGAGATAATGGCCCTAGGGAACAAAAGAGAATATAGCTACCACACACAAGATAATCTAGCTTGGCCCTATAGCCAAGCTACCATGAACAAATCTACTAGTAAAGATGGTGTAGATTTGTTGATGGTAGCTTGGCCCTAGGGCCAACGTACAAGCAAAGCGGGTGTTCAAGGTGGCTTGGCCCTATGGCCAAGCTAGATTCTCTTGCAAGGGTCACTCTTGCCATGCACATGCAGGTATGGGGCACAAGGGCCATTGTACCATGCAATCTTGAGAGAATGGGCCTAGGGTTCACAAAAGAATCTAGCTATGACACACAAAAGAATCTAGCGTAGCCCTAGGGTAGCTTGGGCCTACTAGGGCCAAGATAGATTCTCTTGTAAGGGTAACTCTTGCCATACACATGTAGAGATGGGGCCAAGATCCGTTCTACCATGCTATCTTGAGAGAATGGCCCTACAGTTCACAAGAGAATCTATCTTGGCCCTAATACCAAGCTTTCATGAATAAATCTCCATCATCTTTGTTGGCTTGGCCCTAAGTAGCTTTATTCTTGGTGGCTTGGCCCTTGGGCCAAGCTAGATTCTCTTGCAAAGGGTTACTCTTTTCATAAACGTGCAAAGATAGGCCCAAGGGCCATTCTACCATGTAATTATGAGAGAACAGCCTAGGGAACACAAGAGAATCTAGCTCAAGAGAATCTAGTTTGGCCCTAGGGCCAAGCTACCATGAACAAATCTTCCAGCAAAGATGGTATAAATTTGTTGTTGGTAGGTTGCTCCTAGGGCCAATCTATGAGCAAAGAGGATGTAGATTTTTTCATGGTAGCTTGGTCTTGGGGCCAAGCTGAATTCTCCTGCAAGGGTCACTCTTACCATGGTAGCTTGGTCTTGGGGCCAAGCTGAATTCTCCTGCAAGGGTCACTCTTACCATGCACATGCAAAGATGGGCCCAAGGGCCATCCTACCATGCACATGTAGAGATGGGCTCAAGGGCCATTCTACCATGCAGAATGGCCCTAGGAAACCCAAGAGAATCTATCTTGGCCATAGGGCCAAGCTACCATGAACAAATCTATATCATCTTTGCTAGCTACCTGCAAAGATGGTTTTCCCTTGTTGATGTGGTAGTGTGGCCCTATGACCAATGTACCAACAAAGATGATGGAGATTTGTAGCTTGGTCTTAGGTAGCCTTGCCCTAGGTCTTGCCCTAGGTCCAACCTAGTTTCCTGCAACCGTCACTCTTGCCATGCACAGCTCTAGAGATAGGCCCAAGGGCCATTCTACCATGAAATCTTAAGAGAATTTCCCTAGGGAACACAAGAGAATCTATCCTACCACACAGAAGAGAATCTAGCCTACCATATAGAAGAGAATCTAGCCCAAGGGCCAAGTTAAATTCTCTTGCAAGGGTCACTCTTCCCATGCACATGTAGAGATGGGCCCAAGGGCCATTCTACCGTGTAATCTTGAGAGGATGGCCCTAGGGAACACAAGATAATCTAGCTACCACACACAAGATAATCTAGCTTGGCCTTAGCTTGGCCCTAGGGTTAAGCTACCATGAACAAATCTACATCATGTTTGCCCGAAGCCTGGTCCTAGGGCCAATATACTAGCAAAGATGGTGTTGTTTTGTTGATGGTGGTAACATGGCCATATGGCCAATCTACCAGCAAATATGATGTAGATTTATTCATGGTAGCTTGGACCTAGGGCCAAGCTACAAGCTAGATTCCATTATAAGGTTAACTCTTGCCATATGCAGAGATGGGCCCAAGGGCCATTCTACTATGTAATCTTGAGAGAATGGCCCTAGGAAACACGAGAATCTAGCTACCACACGTAAGATCATCTATCTTGGTCGTAGGACCAAGCTACCATGAACAAATCTAGATCATCTTTGCTAGCTACCTACAAAGATGGTTTTGCATTGTTGATGTGGTAGCTTGGCCCTATGACCAATGTACCAGCAAAGATGATGTAGATTTATTTATGGTAGCTTGGTCTTAGGTATCCTTGCCCTAGGTCTAATCTAGTTTCTCTTGCAACCATCACTCCTGCCATGCACAACTAGAGATAGGCCCAAGGGCCATTCTCCCATGCAATTTCCCTAGGGAACACACAAGAGAATCCATCCTACCACACTGAAGAGAATCTAGCCCAAGGGCTAAGCTAAATTCTCTTACAAGGGTCACTCTTCCCATGCATATGCAGAGATGGGCCCAACAGCCACTCTACCATGTAATCTTGCAAGAATGGACCTAGGGAACACAAGATAATCTAGTTACCACACACAAGATAATCTATTTTGGCCCTAGGGTCAAGCTACCATGAACAAATCTACATCATCTTTGCTGAAAGCCTAATTGTAGGGCCAATATACTAGCAAAGATGGTGTTGTTTTGTTGATGATAGCATGGCCATATGGCCAATCTCCTAGGTAGCAAGGATGATGTAGATTTATTCATGGTAGCTTGGCCCTAGGGCCAAGCTACAAGCTAGATTCCCTTACAAGGGTAACTCTTGCCATGCACATGCAGAGATCGGCCCAAGGGCCATTCTACTATGCAATCTTGAGAGGGAATGGCCCCAGGGGACACAAGAGAATCTAGCTACCACACACAACAGAATCTACATCATCTTTGTTTTTGGAAGCTTGGACCTAGTGCCAATATAACAGCACAGATGGTGTTGGTTTGATGATGTTAGCTTGGCCCTAGGGCCGAGCTACCAGCAAAGATGATATAGATTTGTTCATGATGGGTTGGTGGACTTAGGTAGCTTGGTGGTAGGGCTGAGCTAGATTCTCTTGCAAGGGTCACTCTTGCCATGCACATGAAGAGATGGGCCCAAGGGCCAATCTAGCATGCAGTCTTAAGAGAATTGCCCTAGGGAACACAAGATACTCTAGCTACCACACACAAGAGAATCTAACTTGGCCCTAGGTCCAAGCTACCATGAACAAATCTACATCATCTTTAGTGGTGGCTTGGCCCTAGGGCTAATATACCAGCAAATATGGTGTTTCATTATTGATGGTATCATGGCCATATGGCCAATCTACCAGCAAAAGATGATGTAGATTTATTCATGGTAGATTGGCCCTAGGTCCAAGATAGATTCCCTTGCAAACGGTAACCCGTTCCATGCACATAAAGAGATGGTCCTAAGGGCCATTATATCATGCAATCTTGAGAGAATAGCCCTAGGGAGAACACAAGAGAATCTAGCTACCACACACAAGATAATCTAGATTGGCCCTAGGGCCAAGCTACCATGAACAAATCTACATCATCTTTAATGGAAGCTTGGACCTAGGGCCAATATACTAGAAAATATGGTGTTGCTTTGTTGATGATAGCATGGCCATATGGCCAATCTACCAACAAAGATTTTTTAGATTTATTCATGGTAGCTTCAAGCTCGATTCCCTTGCAACGGCAATTCTTGCCATGCATGTGCAGAGATGGGCCCAAGGGCCATTTTACAATGCAATCTTGAGAGATTGGCCCTAGGAAACACAAGAGAATCTAGATACCACACACAAGAGAATCTATATCATCTTTGCTGTGGTGGCAGCTTGGACCTAGTGCCAATATACCAGCACGGATGGTGTTGCTTTCATGATGTTAGCTTGGCCCAAGGCCAAGCTACCAGCAAAGATGATGTAAATTTGTTCATGGTAGGTTGGCCCTAGGGCCAAGCTAACATCATCACAGTAACCCCTTTTGTGCTGGTAGGGCCAAGCTAGATTCTCTTGCAAGGGTCACTCTTGCCACGCACATGTAGAGATAGGCCCAAGGGCCAATCTACCATGCAGTCTTAAGAGAATTTCCCTAGGGAACACAAGAGAATCTAGATACCACACATAAGAGAATCTAACTTGGCCCTAGGGCCAAGCTAGATTCTCTTACAAGGGTCACTCTTGCCATGCACATGCAGAGATGGGCGCAAGGACCATTATAGAATGCAATCTTGAGAGAATGGCCCTATGCTTTACAAAACAATCTAACTATAAAACACAAGAGAATCTATGGTTTCCCTAGGGCAAAGCTACATGTCCAAATCTCCATCATCTTTGCTAACTTGGCCCTAGGTAGCTTTGTTCTTCATGGCTTGGCCCTAGGGCCAACCTAGATACTCTTACAAGGGTCACTCTTATCATGCACATGCAAAGATGGGCACAAGGGCCATTCTACCATGCAATCTTGAGAGAATGGCCCTAGGGAACACAAGATAATCTAGCTACCACACACAAGAGAATCTAGCTTGGCCCTAGGGCCAATATACTAGCAAAGATGGTGTTGCTTTATTGATGGGGTAGCATGGCCATAGGACCAATCTACCAGCAAAGAGGGTGTAGATTTGTTCATGGTAGCCTAGTCCTAGGTAGCTTGGCCCTAGGGCCAATGTAGATTCTCTTGCGAGGGTCACTCCCTCCATGCAGATGCAAAGATTGGCCCAAGGGCCATTCTACCATGCATTCTTGAGGGAATGGCCCTAGGGATTCCAAGAGAATCCGGCTACCACACACAAGAGAATCTAGCTCAGCCCTAGCATCAAGCTTACATGAACAAATATACATCATCTTTGTTGGAAGATTGGCCCTAGGCTTAATCTACCAGCAAAGATGGTGTTACTTTGTTGATGGTAGCTTCCCCCAAAGAGCAATGTATCAGCAAAAATGATTTATGGTAGCTTGGTCCTAGGTAGCCTTGCCGTAGGTCCAAGATATATTCTCTTGAAGGGTCACTCTTGCCATGCACATGCAGAGAGGGGCCCAAGGGCTATTCTACCATGCAATCTTAAGAGAATTGCCCTAGGGAACACACGAGAATCTAGCTACCACACACAAGAGAATCTAGGTACCAACAAAGATGATGTAGATTTGTTCATGGTGGCTTGGCCCTTGGGCCAATCTAGATTCTCTTACAAGGGTCACTCTTGCCATGCACGTGCAGAGATGCGTCGAAGGGTCGTTATACAATGCAACCTTGAGAGAATGGCCCTAGGGTTCACAAGAGAATCTAACTTTGCCCTAGGTAGCTTGGTCCTAGGTAACTTGGCCCTACGGCTAAATTACATTCTCTTGCAAGACTCACTCTTGCCATGCACATGTAGAGATGGGCCCAAGGGCCATTCTACCATGAAATCTTAAGAGAATTTCCTTATGGTTCACAAACAAATCTAGCTACCACACACGAGAGAATCTAGCTACCATGAAATCTTGAGAGAATGGCCCTATGGTTCACAAAAGAATCTACTACCACACACAAGAGAATCTAGCTACCATGAAATCTTGAGAGAATGGCCCTATGGTTCACAAAAGACTCTAGCTACCACAGACATAGTAAGATCTATCTTGTCTTGAAGTCCAAGCTACCATGAACAAATCTCCATCATCTTTTCTCACTTAGCCCTAGGGAAAATGTAGATTCTCTTGTAAGGGGGTTATCCTTTCCATGCACACGTAGAGATAGGCCCAAGGGCCATTCTACCATGAAATCTGAGAATGGCTGTAGAATCTAGCTACCACATACAAGATAGTATAGTTTTTCCCTAGGTAGCTCGGTCCTAGGTAACTTGGCCCTACGACTAAGTTAGATTCTCTTGCAAAGGTTACTCTTGCCATACACATGTAGAGATGGGCCCAAGGGCCATTATAGAATACAATCTTGAGAGAATGGCTCTATGGTTTACAAAATAATCTAGCTACAAAACACAATAGAATATAGCTTAGCTTTAGGTCCAAGCTACCATGAAAAACTCTCCATCATCTTTGCTCGCTTGGCCCTAGGGCCAATGTAGAGTTTATTGCAAGGGTCTCCCTTGCCATGCACATGCAGAGATGGGCCCAAGGGCCATTCTACCATGCAATGTTGAGAGAATGGCCCTAGGGAACAAAAGAAAATCTAGCTACCACACACAAGATAATCTAGCCTCGCCCTAGGGCCAAGCTACCATGAAAAAATTTACTAGTAAAGATGGTGTAGATTTGTTGATGGTATCTTGGCCCTAGGGCCAAGGTACAAGCAAAGCAGGCGGGTGTAGATTTGTTCATGGTGGCTTCGCCCTAGGAAGCTTGGCCCTAGGGCCATGCTAGATTCTCTTGTAAGGGTCACTCTTGCCATGAACATGTAGAGATGGACCCAAGGACCATTGTACCATGCAATCTTGAGAGAAATGGCCCTAGGGTTCACAAGAGAATCTAGCTAACCACACATAAGAGAATCTATGGGTTCCCCTAGGTAGCTTGGTCCTAGGTAGAGCCTAACCCTAGGGCCAAGTTAGATTGTGTTGCAAGGGTCACTCTTGTTATGCACATACAGCGATGGGCCCAAGGGCCATTCTACTATGCAATCTTGAGAGAATGGACCTAGAGGGTTCACAAGAGAATCTAGCTATTCTACCACACACATGAGAATCTAGCTTGGACCTAGGGCCAAGCTACCATGAACAAATCTCCATCATCTTTGTTGACTTGGCTCTAGGTAGCTTTGTTCTTGGTGGCTTGGCCCTATGGCCAAGTTAGATTCTTTTGCAAGGGTCACTCATTCCATACACATGCACAGATAGACCCAAGGTCTATTTTACCATGCAATCTAGAGAGAAAGCCCTAGGGAACACAAGATAATCTAGCTACCACACACAAGAGAATCTAGCTTGGCCTAGGGTCAAGCTACCATGAACAAATCTATTAGCAAAGATGGTGTAGATTTGTTGATGGTAGGTTACTTATAGGGCCAATCTACCAGCAAAGAGGATGTAGCTTTGTTCATGGTAGCCTTGCCATGGGGCCAAGCTATATTCTCTTACAAGGGTCACTCTTGCCATGCACATGCAAAGATGGGCCCAAGGGCCATCCTCCCATGCAATCTTGAGAGAATGTCCCTAGGGATCCCAAGATAATCTAGCTACCACACGTAAGAGAATCTATATTGGCCCTAGCTGCCAAGCTAGGGCCAAATCTATATCATCTTTGTTGGTCATAGGTCCAAGCTACCATAAACAAATCTATATCATCTTTGTTGGCTACCATCAAGGATAGTTTTGCTTTGTTTATGTGGTAGCTTGGAACTATGACCAATGTAGCAACAAAGATGATGTAGATTTGTTTATGGTAGCCTTTTCCTAGGTAGCCTTGCCCTAAGTCTAACCTAGTTTCTCTTGCAAGGGTCAATCTTGCCATGCACATCCAGAGATAGGCCCAAGGGCCATTCTACCAGGCAATCTTAAAAGAATTGCCCTAGGGAAAACAAGAGAAACTAGCCTACCACACATAAGAGAATCTAGCTTTGCCCTAAGGCCAAGATACCATAAACAAGGTGAATCTACCAGCAAAGATGATGTAGATTTGTTCATGGTAGCTTGGCCCTAGGGCCAAGCTAAATTCTCTTACAAGGGTCATTGTTGCCATGCACATGTAAAGGTGGGCGCCCAAGGGCCAAGATAAATTCTCTTGCAAGGGGTCACTCTTGCTATGCACATGTAGAGATGGGCCAAACATCCATTCTACCATGCAATCTTGACAGAATGGCCCTAGGGAACACAAGATAATCTAGCTGCCACACACAAGATAATCTAGCTTGGCCCTAGGGTCAAGCTACCATGAACAAATCTACATCATCTTTACTAGACACTTGGACATAGAACTAATATACTAGAAAAGATGGTGTTGCTTAGTTGATGTTAGCATGGCCATATGGCCAATCTACTAACAAAGACGATGTAGATTTATTCATGGTAGCTTGGTTGTGGGCCCACGCTAGATTCCCTTGCAAGGGTAACTCTTGCCATGCATATGCAAAGATGGGACCAAGGGCCATTCTACCATGAGATCTTGAAATAATGGCCCTAGGCAACACAAGAGAATCTAGCTATACCACACACGACAAGATCTACATCATCTTTGCTAGGCAGCTTAGACCTAGTGCCAATATACTAGCATAGATAGTGTTGCTTTGATGATGTCAACTTGGCCCTAGGGCTAGGCTACCACCAAAGTTGATGTAGATTTGTTCATGATGGGTTGGCCCTAGGTAGCTTGGTGGTAAAGTCAAGCTAGATTCTCTTGCAAGGGTCACTCTTGCCATATACATGAAGAGATGGGCCCAAGGGCCAATCTACCATGCAGTCTTAAGAGAATTTCCCTTGGGAACACAAGAGACTCTAGCTACCATACAAAAGAGAATATAGCTTGGTCCTAGGGCCAAGCTACCATGAACAAATCTTTGCTAGAAGCTTTGCCCTATGGCCAATATACTAGCAAAGATGGTGTTGCTTAGTTGATGGTAGCATGGCCATATAGCCAATCTACCAGTAAAGATGATGTAGATTTATTCATGGTAGCTTGTTTCTAGGGCCAAGATAGATTCCCTTGCAAGGGTAACCCTTGCCATGCACATGGAGAGATGGGCCTAACGCCCATTCTACCATGCAATCTTGAGAGGATGGCCCTAGGGAACATAAGAGAATCTAGCTACCACACACAAAATAATCTAGATTGGCCCTAGGGCCAAGCTACCATGAACAAATCTACATCATCTTTACTACAAGCTTGGCCCTATGGACAATATAATAGCAAAGATGGTGTTTCTTTGTTGATGGTAGCTTGGCTATATGGCCAATCTACCAGTAAAGATGATGTAGATTTATTCATGGTAGCTTGTCCCTAGGGCCAAGCTAGATTCCCTTGCAAGGATAACTCTTGGACCTAGTGCGAATATACCAGCACAGATGGTATTGCTCTGATGATGTTAGCTTGGCCCTAGAGCCAAGCTAGCAACAAGGATAATATAGATTTGTTCATGGTGGGTTGGCGGTAGGTAGCTTGGTGGTAGGGCCAAGCTAGATTCTCTTTCAAGGGTCACTCTTTCCATGCAAATGTAGAGATGGGCCCAAGGGCCAACCTACGATGCAGTCTTAAGAGAATTTCCCTATAGAACACAAGAGAATCTAGCTACCACACATAAGAGAATCTAGCTTAGCCCTAGGGCTAGGCTAGATTCTTATAAGGGTCACTCTTGCCATGCACATGCAAGGATGGGCCCAAGGGCCATTCTACCATGCAATCTTGAGAGAATGGCCCTAGGGTTCACAAGAGAATCTAGCTACCACAATCAAGAGAATTTAGGTTGGCCCAAGGGCCAAGCTACCCTAACCAAATCTCCATCATCTATATACTGGCTTGGCCTTAGGTACCTTTGTTCTTGGTGGCTTAGCCATAGGGCCAAGCTAGATTCTCTTGCAAGGGTCACTCTTGCCATGCACACACAAAGATTGGCCCAAGGGCTATTCTACCATGCAATCCTGAGAGAATGGCCCTACGAAACAGGAGATAATCTAGCTACCACACACAAGAGACTCTAGCTTGGCCCTATGGCCAAGCTACCATGAAGAAATCTACTAGCAAAGATGGTGTTGCTTTGTTGATGGTAGCATGGCCATAGGGCCAATCTACCACCAAAGAGGATGTAGATTTGTTCATGGTAGCCTAGCCCTTGGTCTAGGATAGATTATCTTGCAAGGGTCACTCTTGCCATGCACGTGCAAAGATGGGCTGAAGGGTCATTCTACCATGTAGTCCTAAGAGAATCTAGCTACCACACATAAAAGAATCTAGCTTGGTGTCCTAGGGCCAAGCTAGATTTTCTTGCAAGGGTGACTCCTTCAATGCACATGTAGAGATGGGCCCAAGGGCTAGTCTACCATGCATTCTTGAGAGAATGTCCCTATGGAACCCAACAGAATATAGCTACCACACACAAGAGAATCTAGCTCAGTCCTAGGGCCAAGCTACCATGAACCAATCAGCAGATCTACCAACAGAGATGGTGCTACTTTGTTGATGGTAGCTTAGACCTTTGAGGAATGTACCAACAAAGATGATGTAGATTTTTTCATGGTAGTTTGTGGCCCTAGTTTCAACCTAGATTCTCTTACAAGGGACACTCTTGCCATACACATGCAGAGAGGGTTCCAATGGCCATTCTACCTAGGGAACACAAGAGAATCTAACTACCACACACAAGATAATCTAGCTACCAACAAAAATGATGTAGATTTGTTCATGGTGGCTTGGCCCTTGGACCAAGCTAGATTCTCTTATAAGGGTCACTCTTGCCATACAGATGCAAAGATGGGCTGAAGGGCCATTCTACCATGCAATCTTGAGAGAGTGGCCCTACGGTTCATAAGAGAATCTAGCTTTACCCTAGGTAGCTTGGTCCTAGGTAACTTGGCCCTATGGCTAAGTTAGATTCTCTTGCAAGGGTCACTCTTGTGCCATGCACATACAGAGATGGGCCCAACGGCCATTCTACCATACAATCTTGAGATAATGGCCCCATGGTTCACAAAAGAATCTAGCTACCACACACAAGAGAATCTAGCTTGGCTTTAGGACCAAGCTACCATGAACAAATATCTATCATCTTTGCTGGCTTGGCCCTACGTAGCTTGGCCCTAGGGAAAATGTAGATTCTCTTGCAAGGGTCACTCCCTCCATGCAGATGCAAAGATGGGCCCAAGGGCCATTCTACCATGCATTCTTGAGAGAATGGCCCTAGGGATTCCAAGAGAATCTAGCTACCACCACACACAAGAGAATCTAGCTCGACCCTAGCATCAAGCTTACATGAACAAATATACATCATCTTTGTTGCTCCTGCTAGCAGATTGGCCTTAGGCTCAATCTACGAGCAAAGATGGTGTTACTTTGTTGATGGTAGCTTCCTCCAAAAGAGCAATGTATTAGCAAAGATGATTGAGATTTATTTATGGTAGCTTGGTCCTAGGTAGCCTTGCCGTAAGTCCAAGATATATTCTCTTGAAGGGTCACTCTTGCCATGCACATGCAGAGAGGAGCCCAAGGGCTATTCTACCATGCAATCCTAAGAGAATTGCCCTAGGGAACACATGAGAATCTAGCTACCACACACAAGAGAATCTAGGTACCAACAAAGATGATGTAGATTTGTTCATGGTGGCTTGGCCCTTGGACCCCATAACCACTAGCCTGCCATCTGGTTTTAAACTGACCAACATGGCTGTCGAGCATTTGCTTTCTTTGAGCCGCTGAACTTGGCTGGGCCAACCTTTGGGTTTATTGGGGGACCGGGAAGTGGAGGATTCAAAGCCATTACTGGTTGGGGTCTTCTTGTGAGACACGTACTCTGGGCAATGGGTTAAAAGTTAAAGGTCTCCTTACTCTCAGAGCAAATGAGCTCCCAGTGCTCTTAAGCCAATGAGATTTGAAATTCTTGTATATTTTCAGCATTAGTTGTTGATGTCTCTGCTCTCCCTCGTGCAAAGTCAGGTGCAGGTGACTCTGCCTATCCTTCTACAAAGTTAGGTGCAGAAGGATATCCTTCTGCAAAGTTAGGTGCAGGTGACTCTGCCTATCCTTCTGCTCTGCAAAGTCAGGTGCAGGTGCTTCTTCATCGGAATTATCATTTTCAGGAGTATTTGGTGGGTTATTTTTTGGGTGGATATTTTGTGCATCTAATGCAAACCTTTCTCCTAATCTACCCCTTAATCTCGTATCATACCCATGAGTAGGTCTTCTGAGATTGTGATCTTCCCCACTCATTCATTGGTTTTCCTAATGCAATGCGTGTGACCATCACAAACCCCACATGCATGAAATTGCTAATCATAGGACTCTTGGAGAATTCTTCTAACCCTTCGTGGACCGTTAACCACCCCAAAAGGCAAAAACTCCTGATTTTGTTTGTTCCACACACCCGGGTTCGTATGCACCTCACCACATCTGCAGATAAGGAAGGAAATTGTTCCTGCGAGAATTTCTTTGCATACGCCGCATATTCTTCTTCTTCTGTCACCCAGTTTACTGAACTCTTATCTCCATTCATCCATCTTAATAGCTCTTCTATAAATTCCTGTTGTCCTGTCCCTTTCCCATGAACAAGGACCCTAGGTTTAATACCGTAGGATCGCCAAAAGTGTTGAGGGTTAACTCAGCACCAGATAATCTTTACATTAATTCTTCCTGTCATTTCAAGTATTCCGTCTTCTGCACAATCTGAACATTTACAGCACTTCATTCATTGGTAATTCCTAAGCATACATTGATATCTTTTCAATTGAAGAAGGCAAACATGTCGGACATAACATAACAGTAAAAACAGTAAAAAGCTCCTTCCAAGATAATAGATAGATGTTTTTACCCAATAGCTACACACATTCCTATATCTGTGCATGGCATTCAAAGCTTAACCGCCTTCACCACCACATGAAGATCCCAAGAGACATACCATGACATGACTCTTCAACTCATGACTCCTGACATCTCCGGTAAAGGTTTAAAACCTAATAATACTTAATACTGTTGAAAAAACGGTAGAGGGAGAGGAGACACACACACAGGAGCAAACCCTAATGTATATTGCAAACCCTAACCATAGAGGGAAGCCATCTCCCTTCTCACACAATGCATAAAGCCATAATCCATAATACACACAACACACTATGAGTTGTGTCCACACACATCTAACCCTAGCTAATGTCCACACACTACGACCAGCTGGACACGCGGTCATTTATGTCTCACACATGTTCCTACCTAACATGCCAGCACATAGCATAGCTGGCTCACACTAACATCGAGCTTGAATCTCAACAGCCCCTCTCAAGCTCATGATGTACTGCCATAGATGAAGATGTAGATGAGCTTGGGATATCAAAGCTCTCAACACTCCCCCTCAAGCTCATCCCACGTACTCCCAACATAGTACGGAAATACTCAAACTTCTCCCTGCTAAGTGGCTTTGTAAAGATGTCAGCCACCTACTCATCAGTCTTCACATACTGTAGATCAACTGTACCATCTAGCACCTTCTCTCTGACAAAGTGATAATGGACCTCTATGTGTTTGGTCCTCGCATGAAACACTGGATTCTTTGCCAACTGTATACTGCTCATGTTGTCACAATGAATGACAACTTTGCCATCAATAGGCTCACCCAAATTTACCAAGAGATTCTTTAACCATACTGCTTCACAAGTAGCAATGGCTGCACCCCTGTATTCAGCCTCTGTACTAGATAAAGCAACTGTAGGTTGCTTCTTGCTACTCCAACTCACCACGGCACTTCCAAGTGTAAAAGCATAACCACTAGTAGACCTCCTGTCATATGAGCTACCTACCCAATCAGCATCTGTGTAGCCATGTATATCCAAGCCTTTACCATTCTCATATAGAAGACCATAATGTGCAGTAGTCTTTACATATCTCATAATGCGTCTCACTGCATCCAAATGTGGTTTTCTGGGGCTCTGCATAAATTGGCTTGCTAGCCCCACAGCATAACTCAAATCCAAGCGTGTGATAGTCATGTAAATGAGACTACCACCCATCTTTCTATACATAGATGGATCATCCAATTCCTCACCAAAATCAGCCCGTAACTTTATATTCTGTTCTAAAGGTGTACTCATAGGCTTACACCCTGTCATGCCATACTTTGCCAACATATCCAATGCATATTGGCGTTGCACTAACCATGTACCTGCATGATCTTTGATCACTTCAATTCCAAGAAAGTATCTCAACTCACCAAGGTCTTTCATGTCAAACTGCCCACTCAATGCTTTCTTGACATGCATCACATCTGTGCCATGATCACCTGTGGATAATCAAGTCATCCACATAGATGACAAGTAAAACAATCCCATGATCTGTCTTCTTCACATAGAGTGAAGAATCTGCTGTAGAAATCTAAAATCCAAGGGAGATAAGATATCTGCTCATCTTATCACTCCAAGCACGAGGTGCTTGCTTCAAACCATATAATGCCCTTTTCAATCTGCATACATGAGTGGGATACTTTGGGTGTACATAACCTTCTGGCTGTGCCATATATACTTCTTCTTGTAGATCACCATTTAGAAATGCATTTTTGACATCCATTTGATGCATTTCCCAACCATTAGCTATAGCCATAGCAATGACTGCTCTTACTGTTTCCATCTTTGCCACTGGACTAAAGGTTTCATCATAGTCCAAGCCTTGGGTTTGTGCATAATCCTTAGCTACTAATCTTGCTTTATGTCGCTCAATGGAACCATCAGACTTGCATTTCACTTTGTAAACCCATTTACAACCAATGACATTCTTGTCCTGTGGTGGTAATGCAACCAAGTCCCATGTGTCATTATGAACCAACGCGTCCATCTCAACATCCATTGCTTTCTCCCATACATGCTTTCCAACAGCTTCTGTATAGCATGTAGGTTCCACATGCTTCAACATAGATGTCATATATGCATAATGCATAGAAAAATCACGGTATGTCAACTGGATATCTGACCCTTTGGGATCTCCGCAATGCATGCGGATCACTCTGAACACCTGTCACTCTAGCATGTGGTGGCACATATCTATCCTGCCATACACCAGGTGTGCGTAAAATAGGTATGCCAAGTTCCTCATCCAAACTCTCTGAACTGGACGACTCATAACCTGTAATTCCAATTCCTTCAACTTTCTTCTTTCCTTTATGCACAGCACTACTCCCAGTGCTCACACTCTCATGCCTCAAACGTCCTGACCATGGACGTACAGTACTACTCTCAACCTCTGCTCTGCTGGCCCAGACATAGTAGAACTAGAACTTGCTTGTGGCAAGTTCACATGCACATCAGCATCAAGTGACTCAATGACACCCTCATCCTTTGCTTTGTACCAACTAGTAAGCTCATCAAACACCACATCTCGTGAGATGACCACTTGTCTAGTTTGTGGGTTGTAACATTTGTATGCCTTTCGATCCTGTGCATATCCAACAAATACACACTTCTCTGCCTTAGGATCCAACTTCCTCCTTCTTTCATCAGGCACATGTACATAAGCTATGCATCCAAATACTTTGAGGTGTCCAATGTTTGGCCTATAACCTGTAAGCCGCATCTCTGGCGTACTTCCATGAATGGCTGCTATAGGTGTTTTATTCAGTATATACACTGCAGTAGCACAAGCTTCTGCCCAATAATAATCTGGCATGCCCTTTTAATTGAGCATTGCCCTAGCCACTTCACAAATGACTCTATTCTTTCTCTCAGCCACACCATTCTGCTGAGGTGTATACCTGCAAGTCAATCGTCTTCTTATGCCATGCTTCCTCAAGAAATGCTCAAAAGCTTTTGAGGTGTATTCACCACCTCCATCTATCCTCAAACATGTAATCCAACAGCCATATTGCTTTTCTGCAAAAGCTTTGAAATCCATAAACTTTTCCAACACTTCACTCTTCTCTTTGAGAAAGTATATCCATGTCATCCTGCTGAAATCATCTATGAATGTCACAAAATATAAACTGCCTTTGATAGATGAGTTTTGTGCAGGACCCCATACATCACTATGTACTATCTCAAGTGGCCTGCTACTCATATTTCCTTCTCTAGGAAACCGCAACCTTGCTTGCTTTCCAAACTGACAGGCTTCATAAACATGCATATGCCCATCATACTTGAATCTAGGCAGCCCACTAACAATGCCTCTTGCCTGCATGTTCTTTAACCTTTGTATATTGACATGTCCAATCCTCTTATGCCACATATCAATGTCCTGTACCACATTTTTGCTTTTAGAGAACATGGCTGATTTTAACTCAGGAATTCCAGCATCCAGCTTAAACAACCTGCCTTCTTTCTTGCCTTTAGCAATGACTCTACATCCATGTTTGAAATCCTCAACGAAGCAACCATGCTCGTTGAAACGAACCTGTAATCCCTGTTCCACCATTTGACCAACTGAGGCCAAGCTTTTTGTGATAGAAGGCACATACAATACATCTGACATAGACTTTGTCTGACCATTGTGCATAACCAATGGTACACTTCCAACATGTGTAATGGCATGCTGAGTATCATCTCCTGTTTCCACATAGCCTTTCACATCCATAGGCTTCATATGCTCAAACCATTCACCATGACAAGTCATATGGTTTGATGCTCCAGAGTCCATATACCAAGCTCATACCAAGTGTCATCATTCTCAGCATTTGTCATCATTGATCCAACAACATGTTTCATGGCGACGAACAAATGATTTGCAGTGCCATCATTACTGCTTGATGCATAATTTCCACCACCATGTTGTGCATAATTTCCACGATGTTGTGCTCTACCCCCTCTCAAATCATTCTGTTTGCGGAAACAATCTCTTGCCATATGACCAAACTTCCCACAATAATGGCATTCCACATCTTGCATAGATGTTTGTTGGCCTTTCCAACGTCCTCTACCACGAGGATTACCTCTGCCTCTTTGAGGTGAATATCCACGACCACCTCTAGCACCATATGAAGGCTGAAAATTCTATTGTGATGACCTGTCCTGCCATCCACGACCATCACCACGGCCACGTGATGCGAATCTCCCCCTGCCTCTAAAGCCTCTTTGCGAATAGAAAGCCTGATTTCTGCCATTATCATCATGACTAGTAGATGCATCCTGAAATGAATCACTGAGTTTGATTTCCTCAACAAGCAAGAGTGAAACCAACTCATCAAAATCTGGTAAACCTGTACTCCGAACCGAGATGGATGTATCAAATGATTTATACTCCTTGCCAAGACCACGCAAGGTAATGTCTACCAAATCATCATCAGGCATGGGGGCATTGATTGTAGCCAATGCATCTGCAAACTTCTTTATTTCTTGCACATAATCATGTATGCTCCTTTTATTTCTCTTCACATTATGTATCTGTGGTCGCAATTGAGACTTGCGACCACTCGTGTCTGTATATCAAACAACTTCACCAATGTATCCCATGCATCCTTGGGATTCTCAGCATCATGTATGTGTATGAGCATAGCATCCGAAATACATATAGACAGATAATGCAACACTTTGAATGCTCTTTCTGACCATTGCTTATAAGCGATAACCTGCTGTAGGTTGTCGGGGTAGTTCTGGCTCTGGCTCTGGCTCAGCACCTGTAATGAGATTCCAAAAACCTTTTCCCTTCTTTGCTTTGTTTTTTCCTGAATCACCTGCAATCCGCTCAAGGATGTTTAGAAGACCTTACCCGGTAGGCCAAGCTCTCAGATTTGATAGAAATCGGTGTGCTCCAAGCTTCACAGCATCAATGGCAAGCTTCACAACTTTTCTTCATAGCTTCTTCTCCCTCTTCTCTCACTCACTCATAAACCCTAATAGACAGCACAAGGCTCTGATACCATGTTGAAAAAGCGGTAGAGGGAGAGGAGACACACACACAGGAGAAAACCCTAATGTATATTGCAAACCCTAACCATAGAGGGAAGCCATCTCCCTTCTCACACAATGCATAAAGCCATAATCCACAATACACACAACACACTATGAGTTGTGTCCACACACATCTAACCCTAGCTAATGTCCACACACTATGAGTTGTGTCCACACACATCTAACCCTAGCTAATGTCCACACACTATGACCAGCTAGACACGCGGTCATTTATGTCTCACACATGTTCCTACCTAACATGCCAGCACATAGCATAACTGGCTCACACTGACATCGAGCTTGAATCTCAACAAATACTATCCTGTAAACCCATAGGTTATACAAGCTACCATGACCAAATCTTCATTATCTTTGCTGGCGTGGCACTTGGTAGCTTTGTTCTTGGTGGCTTGGCTTTAGGTAGCTTGGACCTAGGGCCAAGCTAGATTCTCTTGCAAGGGCTGCTCTTGCCATGCACATGCAGAGATGGGTCCAATGGAAATTCTACCATGCAATCTTGAGAGAATGGCTATAGGGAACACAAGATAATCTAGCTACCACACACAAGAGAATCTAGCTTGGCCCTAGGGCCAAGCTACCGTGAACAAATCTACCAGCAAAGATGTATTGCTTTGTTAATGGTAGGATGGCCATAGGGCCAATCTATGAGCAAAGAGGATGTGGATTTGCTTATGGTAGCCTAGCCCTAGTTATCTTTGTAGTATTAAAGAATTGCTCTAGGGAACATAAGAGAATCTAGCTACCACACACAAGAGAATCTAGCTTTGCCCTAGGGCCAAGCAAGATTCTCTTGCAAGGGTCACTCCTTCAATGCACATGCAGAGATAGGCCCAAGGGCCATTCTACCATGCATTCTTGAGTGAATGGCCCTAGGGCCAAGCAAGATTCTCTTGCAAGGGTCACTCATTCATCAATGCACATGCACACAGCTGGGTCCAAGGGCCATTCTACCATGCATTCTTGAGAGAATGGCCCTAGGGAACCCAAGATAATGTAGCTACCACACACAAGATAATCTCGCTGGCCCCTATGGCAAAGCTACCATGAGCAAATCTACATCATCTTTGCAGGGAGATTAGGTTTATTGATGGTAGCTTAGCCCTATGAGCAATATACCAACAAAGATGATGTAAATTTGTTCATGGTAGCCTTGTCCTAGGTAGCTTGGCCCTGGGTTCAAGCTAGATTCTCTTGCAAGGGACACTCTTGCCATGCACATGCATAGAGGGGCCAAAGGGTCATTCTACCATGCAATCTCAAGAGAATTGCCCTAGGGAACACAAGAGAATCCAGCTACCAACAAAGATGATGTAGATTTGTTCATGGTGCCTTGGCCCTTAGGCCAAGCTAGATTCTCTTACAAGGGTCACTCTTGCCATGCACATGCAAAGATGAGCCCAAGGATCGTTCTACCATGAAATCTTGAGAGAATGGCCCTAGGATTCATAAGAGAATCTATATTTTCCATAGGTAGCTTTGTCCCAGGTAACTTGGCCCTCCTACGGCTAAGTTAGATTCTCTTGCAAGGGTCACTTTTGCCATGCACATGCAAAGATGGGCCCAAGGGACATTATATCATGAAATCTTGAGAGAATGGACCTAGGGTTCACAAATTAATCTAGCTAACACACACAAGAGAATCTACTTTGGCTACCATGAACTAATCTCCATCACCTTTGCTGGCTTGGCCCTAGGGCCAAGTAGATTCTCTTGCAAGGGTCACCACTACCATGCACATGTAAAGATGGGCCCAAAGGCCATTATACTATGCAATCTTGAGAGAATGGCCCTAGGTCACAAAAGAGAATCTAGCTACTGCACACAAGATAATCTAGCGTGGCCCTAGGGCCAAGCTACCATGAAAATTTCTACCAGTAAAGATGGTGTAGATTTGTTGATGGTAGATTGGCCATAGGGCCACCCAAGCAAAGTAGGTGTAGATTTGTTCATGGTGTCTTGGCTCTAAGTATCTTGAAACTAGGGCCATTCTAGATTCTCTTGCAAGGGTCACACTTGCCATGCACATGCAGAGATGGGCCCAAGGGCCGTTGTACCATGAAATCTTGAGAGAATGGCCCTGGGCTTCACAAGAGAATCTAACTACGACACATAAGAGAATCTAGATTGGCCCTAGGTAGCTTGGTCCTAGGTAGCTTGGCCCTAGGGCCAAGCTAGATTCTTTTGCAAGGGTCACTCTTGCCATGCACATGCAGAGATGGGCCCAAGGGCCCCATTCTACCATGCAATCTTGAGAGAATGGCCCTAGGGTTCATAAGAGAATCTAGCTACCACACACAAGAGAATCTTGCTTGATCCTAGGATCAAGCTACAATGAACGAATCTCCATCATCTTTGCTAGCTAGGTAGCTTTATTCTTGGTGGCTTGGACCTAGATAGGTTGGCCCTAGGGCCAAGCTAGATTCTCTTGAAAGGGTCGCTCTTACCATACACAAGCACAAATAGGCCCAAGGACCATTCCACCATGAAATCTTGAGAGAGAACAGGCCTAGGGAACATAAGAGAATCTAGCTACCACACACATAAGAGAATCTAGTTTGTCCCTAGGGCCAAGCTACCATGAACAAATCTACCAACAAAGATGCTCTAGATTTGTTGATGGTAGGTTGGTCCTAGGGACAATCTACCAGCAAAGAGGATGTAGATTTGTTCATGGTAAGTTGGCCCTAGGGCCAAGCTAGATTCTCCCCTGCAAAGGGACACTCTTTGCCATGCACTATGCAAAGATGGGTCAAGGATGTGCCCAAGGGCCATCCTACCATGCACATGAAAAGATGGTCCCAAGAGCCATTCTACCATGAAATCTTGAGAGAATGGCCCTAGGGAACCCAAAAGAATCTAGCTACCACACACAAGAGAATCTATCTTGGCCTTAGGACCAAGCTACCATGAAAAATTCTAGATCATCTTTGCTGGCTGCCAACAAAGATGTTTTTGCTTTGTTGATGTGGTAGCTTGGCCCTATGAACAATGTACCAACAAAGATGATGTAGATTTGTTAATAGTAGCTTGTCCTAGTTAGCCTTGCCCTAGGTCCAAGTGCGTTTCTCTTGCAAGGGTCACTCTTGCCATGCACATCTAAACAAAGACCCAAGGGCTATTCTACCATGCAATATTAAGAGAATTACCCTACAGAACACAAGAGAATCTAGCCTACCACAAAGAAGAGAATCTAGCTTGGCCCTAGGGCAAGCTACCATGAAAAAATCTACATCATCTTTGCTGGTAGATTGGCCCTAGGGCCGCCCTAGGGCCGGCCAATCTACCAGCAAAGGTGATGTAAATTTCTTCATGATGATACCTTGGCCCAAGGCCAAACCTAATTTCTCTTGCAAGGCTCACTCTTGCCATACACATGCACAGATGTGCCCAAGGGCCATTCTTCCATGCAATCTTAAGATAATGGTCCTAGGGAACACAAGATAATCTAGCTTGGCCCTAGGGTCAAGCTACTAGGAACAAATCTACATCATCTTTGCTGGAAGCTTTGCCCTAGGGCCAATATACTAGCAAACATGGTGTTGCTTTTTTGATGGTAGCATGGCCATATTGCCAATCTACCAACAAAGATTATGTAGATTTATTCATGGTACCTTGGCCCTAGGGACAAAGTAGATTCTCACCATGCACATGCACATGCACCAGATGGGCGCAAGGGTCATTCTAGTATGCAATCATGAGAGAATGGCCCTAGGGGACCCATGGCCATTGGAGGTAAAACTAATTTTTATGGTTTTTCAATTATCTCAATGACTTTCTTCTTCTCAACCCCTCTCAAGCTTGAGAAGCTTTCAAAAGGATGGTTTTTATTCAAATCAAGCTTTCCCTAAGATTCTTAATGTCTAATTAGAATGTCTAATTAGAATTAAGTTAATCTTTATGCTTATTTGTAATGCTTTCCTTAAGTAAATCTCTCTCTTAAAAAAGAGTATTCATCTTTATGGCTAAATCTTTTGGAAAAGGATGCTTCTCAAAGATAGTCTCTTATTTCAAATCTAAACTCTAGGCTCAATGAGCTAGAGAATAAGAATTGATATTTTCATGATTTTGAGTTTGTAAAAATATGGTTATTTCTTTTTAGATCGTTTAAGAGTAGATAAAAAGTTACTTTAACTCATTCCAAATGAGAAAAGGATTATCCCAACAATTTGGGAAAAGAGACATGTTTAAGTTAGCCTAATCAAAGAGAATAATCATAATTATGCTTATAATTATGATTAAAATTATGATATGTATACATAGTTTGATTTTAAGCTTAAAAGAAGAGCTTCTATCATATTTTCATTACAAGCTTTTATTTTTTTAGAAAAATTGAGAATTATCAGTAATAGCAGCGAAGCTATGGTAAATTTTTTAGAAAATAATACATATCTTATTTTTATGCATAATGCTAAAAGAGGAATTCCTACCATATTTTAGGATTAGAGATCTTATGCAAAAAGAATGATTTTTATCATATTCATGAAAGAATACTTTTTAGTATTTATTCATAAATATTTAATTAAGAGAAAAGAGTAATTTTTGATAAATTTATTTTTATGCAAAAAGAGGAATTCCCATGATATTCAAGATCCAAACAATTAAATGTTAAAAGAGGAATTGTTGGCATAATTTTAAAAAAATGAGTATTTATCAAAAGTGGAATTCTGAGTATTATCATTTTATTGAGAAATATGGGCGGAATTGATTTTTGTAAATCCCATGAATCTTTTTATTCAAAAAGAAGATTGTTGAATATATCTTATTTGAGAAATTTGAGAAAGAATGCGAAAATATCCACCGAGAAATTTTGGATAATTTCTTAATCAAAAAAAAGAGAATCTGGAATCCCTGGGAGGATCAAGGATCCAATAAGAAGACGAAAGTTTAGATTTAATCCTCATCAATGAAGCTTAAGGAATGAAAACACAATACGTAAATGCTCTTTCTGAGTTTTTACTATAAAATTATGGTAAGGTTTATTTTCCCTTTTTAAACCCTTCAACGACACTCTGATACTTCGATTTAATGGTATCAAGAAAAAGTTACCTTTAACTAAGCCAAGCAATTGGTAGAAACTTAGAAAAGTTCTGTCAGTGTATCGAAAGTAGAGTAACTGTACTGAATAGATGTGGATGTGATGAGATGTGAGTGGATGTGATGATATGTGAATGGATGTGATGATATGTGAATGAGATGTGAGTGGATGTGATGATATGTGAATGGATGTGATGAGATGTGAATGGATGTGATGTGATGTAAATGGATGAGAACAAGATGTGATGATATGTGAATGGATGTGATGATATGTGAATGGATGTGATGTGATGTAAATGGATGAGAACGAGATGTGATGATATGTGAATGGATGTGATGAGATGTGAGTGGATGTGAATGGATGTGATGAGATGTGAATGGATGTGATGTGATGTAAATGGATGAGAATGAGATGTGAGGATATGTGAATGGATGTGATGGGATGTGAATGGATGTGATGAGATGTGAATGAATGAGAATGAGATGTGATGAGATGTGAATGAATGTGATGAGATGTGAGTGGATGTGATATGTGAATGGATGTGATGAGATGTCAATGGATGTGATGAGATGTGAATGGATGTGATGAGATGTCAATGGATGTGAACGTTATATGATGATATGTGGGTGAGATGCAATGTGAATGGATGTGATAAGATGTGACGTGGATCTGAATGAATGTAGATGGACAAATGTGATAAAAATGGATGTGATGAGATGTGGATGGATGTGAATGGATGAGATGAGATGTGGATGGATGTGAATGGATGAGATGAGATGTGGGTGGATGTGATGTGATGTGATGTGATGTGGATCTGGGTAGATGTGAATGGATGAGATGTGATGTGGATAGATGTGATGTGATGTGATGTGGATCTGGGTAGATGTGAATGGATGTGATGAGATGTGGATAGCTGATGGAGATTCAATGGAGGACGTCTCGCGTGGCAAGGTCAGCCAGCCTCAGTTCGATTTAAATGGTGAGCTTCTGGTGGATGAGGGACCAAGGAAGCGACCTATGAGTGAAGCGTTAGGTGACCTGCAACAAGGAGCCTAAAGGGTGCTGACCATATGATGCTCGGGCTCTAGGTCACTGAAGATACTCGCGCGTGCATGGAGGAAGAAAATGAAACAATGAGTTGGAGTTGTTTTCTGAACACGGGCATGGATCTGGTTGATTGGCCTTGCTGGTCTTCAATGGATGAGTCCATGGCTCTTTTATATGGATGAGTCCATGGCTCTTTTATATGGATGAATGAGTCCATGGCTCTTTTATATGGATCTATTGGTTGATCTTGCTGATCTTCAATGGAGAGTCCATCTGAATCTTCTTATGTGATTATATTTCCAGGTACTATGAGCTAAAGGCCCCTAAGTGAGCAGGTGGTGAGCATTCTGGTTGCCAATGAAGCCATAGGTACATCGGTGAAGGAATGATTGGAAATTAAAATTCAAGCTAGATATTTTGGAGGATTATGATCAGTGATACTATGGTTTCATTAAAAGATTAATTTAAAGACAGCTAAATCTGTGAAAAAGGTAATTTCATATTGGGTGTGTAAGTGGTGTGACTATCTTGAACTTTCCTTGAAGCACCAGCTAGGGGGCCTGGGAACTCTTTTAGCTGGTACCCGGGAAAAAACATAACCAAATTTCTAAATATATCCTATCAATATAGTGGTTGGGTGGTTGGCTAATCCATGGGATTAGATGGGGTTAGGCTGGACTGATGGATCCCTAAAATAAGACTCAATTCTGTTATGTTATGATAGTTGAAGTAAAATCACGGATAATCCTTGTTCTATGGAAAAGAATCAACGTTTATGCCTCTTGATGAGGAAAAAACGTTAGTCTCTATGATCCAAGTGCAAATCTCTTCCTTGATCTGACCATGTGACTTACGGGTTCGGTCGGATCAGTTTGGTTAGTTAAGACCTTGACTCCTTAGATTAATTCTCGCGTTAGATGATTTTCCTAGTGGAATCGCCCGTGTCTTCCGGGCGAGAGAAGCTTTTTTCGGGTTCCGGTTTTGGAAGAACCAAGGGATTAGTCTCTTGTCTGGATATGGGCGAGGCCCCGAATGAGAGGCTCTACCTTGAGCAAGAAGTGCTAGTTCCGCTGCTAGCATCCCCAAATTCGATGCGCAGTGGGGGCAGGGATCTTTCAGCTAAGCTCCAATGTCCAGTTGATGTCATAAAGTTTTTGCAAAAGAAATGCTCACCACTCGAGCCGAGTCCGCATATGCATCACAAGCTCAGTATGTTAGTAGAGTATTTTGGGAGATAAAGTTTGGTGATATAGATAGAGATGAGGCACGGAATGTCAAAGCTATAACAAACACAAGATCCCTACATTCAGTCTCTGCATAATCTCAACACAATCCAACAACATTGAGGGTACATCGGTTATCATTTT
Source organism: Cibotium barometz (assembly GCF_041138505.1). NCBI lineage: Eukaryota > Viridiplantae > Streptophyta > Polypodiopsida > Cyatheales > Cibotiaceae > Cibotium > Cibotium barometz. Next base: position 68,769,091 of record NC_141046.1, read on the forward strand.
ATTGTAGTAATTGTATGGAACACTTATGGCATACTTACAACAAACAATCAGTCTCATATTCATAGCTAGCACTACATTTCCCTTGAACCATTGGTAGATGGCACTGAAGAAGACAATGTTGACATTGATGTTAACATCGCAAACATTGAGGAGGCCACATACAAAGGGAACCATGATACCCTTAGCAATGTCCTTCTTGTAGGAGACAATTTCATTGGTGACAGCTGAAAAAGGAAATCCAAAGAATGCGCACTTCTATATCTTGAAATGCACAAAGGAGAAAGAGCTCTACAAGAGACCTACAAAGGATGAATGGGGGAATACCATTGCCTGAGGTTGTTTTATTGTGAAAGGGTTCTTATATGCACCTAAAGATGAGCAAACCTATGAGTGGTGGGATGACAAGTTGGAAGCCTTGATAGCAACGCTTGTACGAGCAATCGAATTTCCAATGGACCCACACCCAGTTAACAAAACTCTGTTTTTCCTATCCCCTGAGGTACATGAAGCTATGTACAATAGTATGCCATTTAATTTTTAGCATACTTGTTATAGTAGATACAAAGCTATGTAAAATAGTATGCCATCCAATTGTGTGCATACTTGACATGTTTCTAATGAGAAAAAAAAGAGACAATAATATTCAATATTAATAGAATTTCAGCTTACGTATACATATATTTTAGAAAATATACATGTTTGTCACTATGTGTATATATATACATGGGATAATTTTAGGGGTGACGACAGTGAGGTGTCTGTGATGAATGTGAACGAGAAGGTGAATGTGTCTATGATTGGGTTGTCCTTGGATGAAGGCTCGCTCCTGCTCGTGACATTTCTTCCCACAATCGGTCCTCTGCTGTTCTTGCCTCTGGGCCTCTAGTTCAACCTGTCTCCTAGATTCCACCCATTCATCCACCTTAGCTATGCACCTCTCAAATTTAGCAGCTTGGTGGACTTGAACTTCCCTTTGGTATTGTTCTTCTTGATGATGCCTATGCTCTTTGGCTTCCCTTGCGAAATCTCCTACCGTCTTATCTCCTCTTCTGCACGATCATGCACCGCCAAAATAATTCTTTGTATAGATTTTATCCTGAATTGTTTAAGATGCAATTATTTATATTTGTGCAAATTAAGTTCATGTACACAAAGAAAAATGTTGTGTTAAAAACCTCATAGCTACGTTAAATGATGGAGATGTAGATTATAAACATCACTTACATCAAGAATTTTAAAAATCTTTTTTAGCAAAAGAAATGCATTAAGGCATGTCCTCCAGCCTTTATCCTTAGCTGACATCTGTGCAGGCTGGACTGGCACCTTTATCCTTCGATATCTCATGGCCTGAATAAGATTTGGATCCAATAATAGGTGTTCCACAACTGATGCAAACTTTCAAGCACATCTGAAAGGTCGACAAAACAAGCATTAGTTTATCCTACTTCAATAAATCTATCTATATGTTGTGGAAGAGGCAAATGTCAATAGGGACTTACTCTCTAACGCAACCATGATATCCGGAGACAGAGTTTACAAAGTAACATGCATTTTGTTCAATGTCATAAAGAAACAAACTCCAATGTGCACTGAAAAAACAAACAAGACATAGGCGTTATAAAAAAAACACATACAAATTACCTAATATATGTTGTCAATCCATAACTTAACACGACTTACTCTTCCTTATAAGCCATGATAATAATTCACACCAGATCAAGGTTGACCCATTGAAACGAGGCCATTAGGTCCAAAAATGATGTCCCCTCATTTTGCAATTGCCCTGATATGAGAGGGTCTATAACATATGTACTATTTTGTATCTCTTATGGTAGAAGCGAGAGATAATACTTGCACGCAACAATGAATAGAAAATAGAATTAAGATTTGTGAGAAAATAGAAATAGGATTTGTGAAGAATAGAATTAGAATTAGAAAATAGAATACAACGCAATCATGCCAACATACCATAGTGATACATTCACTATTGTGTCTTTGACTTCGAGGATCTCACCACATTGCAAAACACGTAAATTAGCTGCATCTAAGCTGGTAACAAGCCTGCTTCCCCGAATTGTAAATGCCATATTGACAGGCGTAATATTCTCTAACTCCCTTAATTCTCTAATATTTTCTGCTTCAATGACGTTAATTTCTCTACGAATCCTGTTGGATTCTTGCCATGCATTGTTGTGCTTGTGCCTCCAGTTCTGGTTGTGCGTGAGGTTCTAGTTGTGTGGCATCTTGCTATGGTCTTGTGCTTCTGCTCTTCTCTGAGTCCGAGAGAGTGGGTGTCCTTGTCGTGACCAGCACGGGTGTTCTCAACTGGCCTCACTCGAGGATGGAGGGACAAGACCATCAAGATCTCCAGCATGCGATGATCGCTAACAGAAATTGGTGCTAATAAATGGTCATATCTATATATATCTTAATTTTCCTCTTCTCTTGGGAGCTTGGAGCTTCTCTCTCTCTCTCTCCAACAACTCTTGAAGTTTTCTCTTCTCCTCTTGGTGGACCAATTGATTGGTTGGGGGCTTCAGTGCTAATTAAGAATCAAGCCAAACTTGGAGGTAAAACTAATTTTTATGGTTTTTCAATTATCTCAATGACTTTCTTCTTCTCAACCCCTCTCAAGCTTGAGAAGCTTTCAAAATGATGGTTTTTATTCAAATCAAGCTTTCCCTAAGATTCTTAATGTGTAATTAGAATTAAGTTAATCTTTATGCTTATTTGTAATGCTTTCTTTAAGTAAATCTCTCTCTTAAAAAGAGTAGTCATATTTATGGCTAAATCTTTTGGAAAAGGATGCTTCTCAATGATAGTCTCTTATTTCAAATCTAAACTCTAGGCTCAATGAGATAGAGAATAAGAATTGATATTTTCATGATTTTGAGTTCATAAAAATATGGTTATAACTTTTTAGATTGTTTATGAGTAGATAAAAAGTTACTATAACTCATTCCAAATGAGAAAAGGATTATCCCAACAATTTGGGAAAAGAGGAATGTTTAAGTTAGCCTAATCAAAGGGAATAATCATAATTATGCTTTTAATTATGGTTAAAATTATGATATGTATACATAGTTTGATTTTAAGCCTAAAAGAAGAGCTTCTATCATATTTTCATTACAAGCTTTTATTTTTTTAGAAAAAATTGAGAATTATTAGTAATAGCAGAGCGAAGCTATGGTAAATTTTTCAAAACATAATACATATCTTATTTTTATGCATAATGCTAAAAGAGGAATTCCTACCATATTCTAGGATTAGAGATCTTATGCAAAAAGAATGATTTTTATCATATTCATGAAAGAATACTTTTTAGTATTTATGCATAAATATTTAATTAAGAGAAAAGAGTAATTTTTGATAAATTTATCTTTATGCAAAAAGAGGAATTCCCATGATATACGAGATCCAAACAATTAAATGTTAAAAGAGGAATTTTTGGCATAATTTAAAAAAATGAGTATTTATCAAAAGTGGAATTATGAGTATTATCATTTTATTGAGAAATATGGGTAGAATTGATTTTTGTAAATCCCATGAATCTTTTATTCAAAAAGAAGATTGTTGAATATATCTTATTTGAGAAATTTGAGAAAAAATGTGAAAATATCCATCGAGAAATTTTGGATAATTTCTTAATCAAAAAAGGGAATCTGGAATCCCTGGGAGGATCAAGGATCCAATAAGAAGACGGAAGTTTAGATTTAATCCTCATTAATAAAGCTTAAGGAATAAAAACACAATACGTAAATACTCTTTCTGAGTTTTTACTATATAAAATTATGGTAAGGTTATTTTTCCTTTTTAAACCTTCAACAACACTCTGATACTTCAATTTTATGGGATCGAGAAAAAGTTACTTTTAACTAAGCCAAGCAATTGATAGAAACTTAGAAAAGTTCTGTCAGTATGTGATGATATGTGAATAGATGTGATGAGATGTGAATGGATGTGATGAGATGTGAATGGATGTGATGTGATGTAAATGGATGAGAACGAGATGTGATGATATGTGAATGGATGTGATGAGATGTGAGTGGATGTGATGATATGTGAATGGATGTGATGAGATGTGAGTGGATGTGATGATATGTGTGGATGAGATATGATGTGATGTGATGTGGATCTAGGTAGATGTGAATGGATGAGATGTGATGTGAATGTATGTGATGTGATGTGGATCAAGATAGATGTAAATGGATGAGATGTGATGTGAATGGATATAATGTGATGTGACGTGGATGTGATGTGATGTGATGTGGATATGATATAATGTGATGTGGATCTAGGTAGATGTGAATGGATGAGATGTGATGTGAATGGATGTGATGTGATGTGATGTGGATCGGGGTAGATATGAATGGATGAGATGTGATGTGAATGGATGTGATGTGGATATGAATGGTGAGATGTGATGAGAGGATGGATGTGACGTGATGTGATGTGATGAGGATCTGAATAGATGTAAATGGATGTGATGAGATGTGATGTGGATGAATGTGATGTGATGTGGATAGATGTGATGAGATGTAATATGATGTGATTGGATGAGAATGGATGAAAGATGATGGGAATAGATATGATGAGATGAATGTGATGTGATGTGGATAGATGTAATGAGATGTAATATGATGTGATTGGATGAGAATGGATGAAAGATGATGGAAATAGATATGATTGGATGTGGAATAAGCAATGTGAATTGATGTAGAAGAATGTGGAATAACGAGAAATGATGTGGACAATGTGGAAAGATGAGAGCTCGTTTAGAAACTGTATTTATGAAACCTATTTTTAAAAGATTGTTTTATATCAAGAATGCTGGGGAAGCATTTTGACCATCTTGTGAATGAGGTCGTGGAGACCTAAGTGAAAAAGTTACAACAGCTAACGGAGAGTCAATGGAGGACGTCTCGCGTGGCAAGGTCGGCCAGGTCGATTTTAATGGTGAGCTTCTGGTATGGTGGATGAGGGACCAAGAAAGTGGCCTATGAGTGAAGCGCTAGATGACCTGCAAGGAGCCTAGAGGCTGCTAAGGCCATATGATGCTCGGGCTCTAGGTCACTGAAGATACCCACACGTGCATCGAGGAAGAAAACGAAACAACGAGTTGGAGTTGTTTTTTGAACACAGGCATGGATCTGGTTGATTGGCCTTGCTGGTCTTCAATGGATGAGTCCATGGCTCTTTTATATGGATCTATTGGTTGATCTTGCTGATCTTCACAATGAGAGTCCATCTGGATCTTCTTATGTGATTATATTTCCAGGTACTATGAGCTAGGCACTATCGAAAAGGCCCCTGAGTGAGTAGGTGCTGAGCATTTGGTTGCCAATGAAGACATCCATAGGTACACCGGTGAAGGAATGATTGGAAATTGGAATTCAAGCTAGATATTTTGGAGGATTATGATCAGTGATACTATGGTTTCATTGAAAGATTAATTTAAAGACAGCTGAATCTGCGAAAAAGGTAATTTCATATTGGGTGTGTAATTTCACAGCTGAATCTGTGAAAAAGGTAATTTCATATTGGGTGTGTAAGTGGTGTGACTATCTTAAACTTTGCTTGAAGCACTGGCTAGGGGGCCTGGGAACTCTTTTAGCTGGTACCCGGGGGTAAAACATAACCAAATTTCTAAATGGATCCTATCAATACAGTGGTTGGGTGGTTGGCTAACCCATGGGATTAGAAGGGGTTAGGCTGGACTGATGGATTTCTAAAATAAGACTCAATTTTGTTATGTTATGATAGTTGAAGTAAAATCACGAATAGTCCTTGTTCTATGGAAAAGAATCAACGGCTGTACCTCTTGATGAGGAAAAAAGCATTAGTCTCTATGATCCAAGTGCAAATCTCTTCCTTGATCTGACCATGTGACTTACGGGTTCGGTCGAATCAGTTTGGTTTGTTAAGACCTTGACTCGTTAGATTAATTCTCGCGTTAGATGATTTTCCTGGTGGAATCGCCCGTGTCTTCCGGGCAAGGGAAGTTTTTTCCGGGTTCGGTTTTGGAAGAACCGAGGGATTGTTCTCTTGTCTAGATATCCGTGGGCGAGGCCCCGAGTGAGAGGCTCTGCCTTGCGCAAGAAGTGCTACTTCCGCTGCTAGCACACCCGAATTCGATGCACAGTGGGGGTAGGGATCTTTCAGCTAAGCTCCAATGTCCAGCTGATGTCATAAAGTTTTTGCAAGAAATGCTCACCACTCGAGCCGAGTCCACATATGCATCACAAGCTCAGTATGTTAGTAGAGTATTTTGGGAGATAAAGTTTGGTGATATAGATAGAGATGAGGCATGGAATGTCAAGGCTGTAACAAACACAAGATCCCTACATTCAGTCTCTGCATAATCTCAACATGATCCAACAACATTGAGGGTGGATCGGTTATCATGTTATTGTAGTAATTGTATGGAACACTTATGGCGTAGATACAGCAAAATCAGTCTCATATTCATAGCTAGCACTACATTCCCCTTGAACCATTGGTAGATGGCACTGAAGAAGACAATGTTGACATTGACGTTAACATCGCAAACATTGAGGAGGCCACCTAAAAAGGGAACCATGATACCCTTAGCAATGTCCTTGTTGTAGGAGACAATTTCATTGGTGACAGCTGAAAAAGGAAATCCAAAGAATGCAGACTTCTATATCTTGAAATGCACAAAGGAGAAAGAGCTCTACAAGAGACCTACAAAGGACGAATGGGGGAATACCATTGCCTGAGGTTGTTTTATTGTGAAAGGGTTCTTATATGCACCTAAAGATGAGCAAACCTATGAGTGGTGAGATAAGTTGGAAGCCTTGATAGCAACGCTTGTACGAGCAATCGAATTTCCAATGGACCCACACCCAGTTAACAAAACTCTGTTTTTCCTATCCCCTGAGGTACATGAAGCTATGTACAATAGTATGCCATTCAATTTTTAGTATACTTGTTATAGTAGATACAAAGCTATGTAATATAGTATGCCATCCAATTGTGTGCATACTTGACATGTTTCTAATTAGAAAAAAAAGAGACAATAATATTCAATATTAATAGAATTTCAGCTTATGTATGCATATATTTTAGAAAATATACATGTTTGTCACTATGTGTATATATATACACGGGATAATTTTAGGGGTGATGACAGCGAGGTGTCTATGATGAATGTGAACGAGAATGTGAATGTGTCTGTGATTGGGTTGGCCTTGGATGAAGGCTCGCTCCCGCTCTTGACATTTCTTCCCACAATGTTTCCTCTGATGGCCTCCTGTTCTTGCCTCTGGGCCTCCAGTTCAACCTGTCTCCTAGATTTCACCCATTCATCCACCTCAGCTATGCACCTCTCAAATTTAGTAGCTTGGTGGGCTTGAACTTCCCTTTGGTATTGTTCTTCTTGATGATGCCTACACTCTTCGGCTTCCCTTGCGAAATCTCCTGCCGTCTTATCTCCTCTTCTGCACTATCATGCACCGCCAAAATAATTCTTTGTATAGATTTTTTTCTTAATTGTTTATCATGCAATTATTTATATTTGTGCAAATTAAGTTCATGTACACAAAGGAAAATTGTTTAACATGCAATTATTTATATTTGTGCAAATTAAGTTCATGTACACAAAGGAAAATGTTGTGTTAGAAACCTCATAGCTACGTTAAATGATGGCGATGTAGATTATAAACATCACTTACATCAAGAATTTTAAAAATCTTTTTTAGCAAAAGAAATGCATTAAGGCATGTCCTCCAGCCTTTATCCTTAGCTGACATCTGCAGGCTGGACTGGCACCTTTATCCTTCGATACTCATGGCCTGAATAAGATTTGGATCCAATAATAGGTGTTCCTCCACAACTGATGCAAACTTTCAAGCATATCTAAAAGGTCGACAAAACAAGCATTAGGTTATCCTACTTCACTAAATCTATCTATATGTTGTGGAAGAGGCAAATCTCAATAGGGACTTACTCTCTAATGTGACCATGATATCCGGAGACAGAGTTTGCAAAGTAACATGCATTTTGTTCAATGTCATAAAGAAACAAACTCCAATGTGCACTAAAAAAACAAACAAGACATAGGCGTTATTATAAAAAAACACATACAAATTACCTAATATATGTTGTCAGTCCATAACTTAACATGACTTACTCTTCCTTATAAGCCATGATAATAATTCACACCAGATCAAGGTTGACCCATTGAAATGAGGCCATTAGGTCTAAAAATGATGTCCCCTCATTTTGCAATTGCCCTGATATGAGAGGGTCTATAACATATATACTATTTTGTATCTCTTATGGTAGAAGCGAGAGATAATACTTGCATGCAACAATGAATAGAAAATAGAACTAGGATTTGTGAGAAAATAGAAATAGGATTTGTGAAAAATAGAATTAGAATTAGAAAATAGAATAAAACGCAATCATGCCAACAAACCATAATGATACATTCACGATTGTGTCTTTGACTTCGAGGATCTCACCACATTGCAATTTACGTAAATTAGCTGCATCTAAGCTGGTAACAAGCCTACTTCCCCGATGGAAAAAGATATCTAATGAGGAAAAGAAAGAGCTGGTGTGTTCCTCTCGAACTGTTGCCTCCGGAGGTGCAACTGCTAAGAATAGTTCTCCCAACAGATGAAGTTGAAGAAGAAGACAAAGAAGAAGGAAGACCCACAAAGAAGATAAAGCCCACCTCCTCATCGAGCCCACTTCCTCCCAACCCTAATCAATTGTAAAGTACGTTGTATGATTATACAGTATATGATGCAATCATAAATAGAACAAAACCAAATGTATGTATAAATTAGACTCAAAGTATTGAGATTCTTTTAAGTAGTCTTCTTCTTCTTTGTACATCATTTCTACTACTGTTGAGTACTTGAGTGTTCCCATGTGTCAATGTATTAATTGGATTCCCCAATTTAGGATTAATGTTCTCATTTGCAAAGCAAGTGTTCTATGTCGCCATTTTCAAGAATAGTGAGTTGAAAAGGAAATTAGCACGATCAATAATGATGTTTTTTAAACAAACCCCCACTAGCGCGAAATTCTTTTTGGAAGATGAATCATTAAAGCTTCCATACGTAACTACCTCAAATCATCAAAATCTTCATTCTAACAAGGTTTATGTGCATCCAATCAAATGTTCATGAGAAATGAATATTCAAAGCTACATAATACATAGTCCCCGAGCACTACATTTCATGAGAAACATAATAAACAAGGACATGGATACAAGAAGGAAATAATGCACAAAAAGAATTATAGAAGAGTCGAGACGATAACAAAAGAGGATTGTAGAGGGATACTAGCAAAATGAAACTTAAAATATATTAATTACGGGAGATCATTAGAGTAAAAAATAGGAGTGTTCTGTTATAGATGGCTACAAGCATAGCTTGCACCCTTTAGGTTTTGAAGTTCGACCAACTAAATGGTTGGCTTATTTTAGCCCAATAGTATTTTGTTCTCATTCTCACATGATGCTTGCTCATCTCTAACTCTGAGTTCTCTGTTCTCACTCTCTACAAACCCAGATGCTGCACTTTTTACCAATTTCTTGGGCAACAGAGCATCTTCTTTCGAGTGCACACCCCTTGAGGGCAACAGAACATCAGTGTTTCTCTTCTTCTTCTTCCTCTCACTAGTTGGTGCAAGGTCACATCCGGCGAAGCTTCTTCAACAACAAGAATAAGAAAATATAAGTGGCCAGCACTAGGGACAGTGGTTAGGTCTTTTCATGTGACTCATAAATAATGCTCACCTTTATCATCAGAACTCTTCCTTTTTGGTGTCCTAGAACGTGTCACACGGTTAGTACAAGTTTACCCGTTTAGAGAGCTTCCTTCTTGCCTCACGGGTGATAGTTGAACATTTAGCTCACCCTAATTGTCAAAACCCTTCTTCTTTGGCGTCCTAGAATGAGTCACGCGATTAGTACATGCTTGCCCCAGTTCTACGCTTGTAGTGTGATTGTGCCCACTTGGACTCACGGCGGGTGACAGCTCTCCTAAACACAACTTAGTTCTCGGAGTGGTGCTCTTTGGTTCCTTGTTGACATCGCCCTCCCCTTCTTCCAAGCCAACAATGATAACACTTATTGAATCAATAGTGTGGTCTCATCATGTGAAAGCATGATAATGGAGATTAAAAAACACTCACCAGGCATTCTTCCCGCACGAGACATTTACTATGGGGTTTCCTCTATTGTAGTAAGGAGAAGCCTATACTCCACAACTTCACTCAGATCAACATGTTAATGTCTTACTTTTGCCCCTCCTTGCCTACTGAAAGACAGTGTTGAAGTGTAGCCTGCACATTTTGAAATTTATTGGTAGTAGCACGTGCATCTTTCAAATGATCAGAAGAATACATACACAAATCGCTTCAACAAATGGTAATTTGCAACATAGAGCTTTACAAATGGTTGATGGTTTGTCCAACTGGTGGATTTCGAGCTTATAAGTCGGGCACCCCTAGGGTTTTTTACCACAGGTTTTCAACTAGTTGATAAGCATATAATAGGTTGTGAGGTTTTACAACCCAATGGTTAAAACCTATTTATAAGTTGATAACCAGCTATATAAACATTGGTAGTTAACTTATAAACTGGTTTAAAACTAGTTTATAAATTGGGCCACTTTAATGGTTTTTAACCCTTGTTTTCCAACCCCTTTGAAACCAATTTATGGGTTGGATGGATTTATAACCACCACTGGTTGACAACCAGCTTATAAATTAAGAGCATGACAAATGGCAACTGTCTACCAACTTGTTGACAACCGATTTATAGATTGAGAGTATGACAAATGGTAACTGGTTGAACATAAGTTTATAAGACAAGGGGAACTTGAAAGGGTTTTGGACTAGTGGTTTGAGTCCGCTGACAACCAGTTTATATGTTTGGAGCATAATAATAGGTTTTCAATCACTAGATGGAAACCCATTGTAATAGCTTGGAAGCACTGCAAATGGGTTTCAACCGATTTCAAATGAGCTGGCATATAGTAAGTGCTTAACGGTAGTATTAAAAAATGCCCAACTGTGCTAATCACTAGATGGAAACCCATTGTAATAGCTTGGAAGCACTGCAAATGGGTTTCAATCGATTTCAAATGAGCTGGCATATAGTAAGTGCTTAAAGGCAGTATTAACAAATGCCCAACGGTGCTAATCAAATAAAACCAGTTAAAGTGTATAGGTTGCTACCTTTCTTTTCAAACATGGCATGACCAAGTGGTTACCTTACCACCACTTTTTTTGCTTCTTTGGGTATGGCTTGGCTACAACCAACTACAATGCACTTGCCTTTGACACATACATAAGAGTAGCAAAATGCATGGTATGCATTTTGGCTACAGCCAACTACAATGCACTTGCCTTTGACACATACATTGTAGTTGGCTACAACCAACTACAATGCACTTGCCTTTGACACATACATAAGAGTAGCAAAATGCATGGTATGCATGCTTGCAAGGTAATATAAATAGACCGGTCCACTTCAAACCCGAGGCCACAACCTAGGCAACGTTCCATCACAATTAGCATACTATTCTCATGTAGAAGAATCTTTGGCGGTTGTGGAATGATCATCGTGCTAGAGTTATCTAACTTCACACCCATCATGAAAGCTCTGCTAGCACCTGCTTTCTCCACAGCCTCATTCTTGTGGTCTAAATCGGCCTATAAACATAGACAAAGAGGCAATGAACATGGCATGGACTTTCTTCATATGTAGAAAACACATATGCATACCTTTGCTTTTTCTAGAGCTTCTCTAGTAACGCAAAGTTTATCTTGAAGCTGTCGCTCTGCTTGTTCTTGTGCATCAGAGGGCATGTTATTTGATGGACACATCATGGTGTGGTATTTACTTGCACCTTCAATGCGATGAAAGATGAACTTTACCTCCTCTACCTTCACTGTCACTGTAGAATGTCATCCACCAATGTCAGCACCTGACCTGAGACCTCCACCTCTACCTCATATAGACTACCTTGTGCCAATGGAGTGCATGCGTCCTGAGATAGTGTTACACCACAACTCATAGATGACATCAACTATACACCTGCCTTGCACATCCACTGAGTTCCATCGACACTTGTCTTCTTAACAACCTGCTCAGCAAATACGGCCCACTTCATAGGACTAATGCAGATCTCATAGACGTAGCCTCGGAAAAGTTTAAGGCCCACAGAATAGTTTGATGGTGCAGTTTGGTAAACCTGTTTATATAATGTATACAAGGGTAGGTAGTGCTCATGCTTTGCCGTTCGCAACATCACCTTCTTGTCTTTATCAAGGAGCTCTGAAAACACTCTTATCCAATGCTTTGGTGGCACCTAATTGGGAGTCAGACGCCTTGCATCCTCCCCCTCAAGATTAAGACCATACACTCTGGAAAAATCCTCTGAAGTCCTACAAAATTATTTCAATAGCTTTGTCTCGAACTTCAAGTGGCAAAACTTGGTGAGTGCCCACTTCTGGCATGTAGAAAACATTGGTTAAACAAGCAAACACACTCTCCTTGTCTCTCATATATTGATCTCAAGACCACCAACATCTGTGGAGCTCGATTAGCAAGTTGATGAGTGATTTGAGAGAGAGAGAGAGAGAGAGAGAGAGAGAGGGAGAGAGAGAGAGAGGGAGGGAGGGAGGGAGGGAGGGAGGGGGCAACTTTGTATCTTCATCGCGCTGCCCTTCGAGTTAGCCATCGTCGAAGATACAAACATTTTCTCAAGAAGCTATCATTGGGGGAGAGGAAGTGGGGGAGAGAAAGAGAGAAGAGATCTGCTGACTCTGAGTTTTTTGAATGAGACAATGCACGTAAAGAATGCAAACGAAAAAATAATAATTACCCCACCACTTTCAGTTTTATCCCCCACTATCTTTTCAGTTATGTACATTTTCTTTTCTTAGTTCTCAAAATATTTTCACCTTTTTTCAATTTAAAGTTCATTTCCAAGTTGCAAACCACAACCCAAAACCACTATTTCTACTTGGTCCAAAGTGTACGACCTTACCATGCATCCACCCACTAAGCTCTGTGGGGTTGTTGATGGTGAGGAGTTCATCTTCTTACACAATTTATAGAATTCATGCGCAAATTAAGGATGGATGAGTGCCTTGGGATCGTTTCTACCAAGGCCTCCTCTTTCCCATATGACCACAACTCCGCAGTTCTACTCGTAGTAGAGAAGTGTCTGCCTTTCTTAGTGGCCGACTATCTTAGTGGTGCAAGAAGAATTGCATGTCACAGAACAAACCCTCATACTAGAGAAGGAGTTTGTGGGGTAGTCTCGGCAAACCTCATTGTCGGGCAAGAGGCCATGGCCCCCACAGTGGTGGGTGGAGGTGGAGCAAGCCCTCAACAACCCATCAGCAAAATGAGAAGAGATCATCCATCAACTTGGATGATGTGAAGCCCAAGTACACCAGTGTCGATGCTCAACAAGAGATATTATTTCTCGAATCTTCCATTCCATGCTCATTAATACAAAATCCAATAATATTTCTAGGATATTAATAAATGATGTACTTGCAGGATGTGCTGGAGATGGATGAGTGGGCAATGTGCTAAGCTGCTAGAAAGAGAAAGGCATTTGGTCCGAACTCCGCTCTAGCCCTCTAGCCCACTACCTTGGAGTGTTGTCTCTCGACGATATCGTGATCGCATGTGCACAAAGAAATCACCCCCAACTCCATCTTCCCCCTTTTTGCCCTTAAGGCCTTAAGGCCTTTTCCAAGGTCCTCTATGTATCTAGCATTACCCAAATGGTAAAGTACATAATACTTATTAAAAAAATCAAGGCTTTCATAGGCCCCCCACACCATTTTTTGCAACAAAAAAAGGGCTGCCAGAAGGGCATGAGTTTTAGCAAAACAGCATCGTTGTTTGCCAAAACTCATGTTCTTCTAGCAAACCTTTTTTTTTATTTTTTGTTGCAAAAAAATGTTATGGGCCTATGGAAGCTCCCTACAAGTGTTTTACATGTGGCATAAGTCCATTCTTGGCATAAAAAATACTAAACTATTGGTGATCTTATTTGGTCGCTAAGTTGTCCTACTATGCCAAGATTATATATTTATCCCCCACAATCTCTACAAAGATAGTTTCTTGTCTCTTTCACTTATGTTATAGAGGATTAAAAAAATTGAATACATGTCCATGATTCTTTCATAAAATCTAACTGGTTGAGCTTATTTAGTTGCTAAGGTGCCCAATCCATGCCCTAATAATTATATATGTAAAGATTCAACCCCCGACAATCCAGAGAAGATAATTTTCTTTGTCCTTTTCATCAGTGTTATAGAGGATTAAAAAAGTCCATAAATATCCCATTAGGTGAAATTTGGACTCAGCAAGAGCCGTATAAGAAAGTATTAAAAAAAGAATGGTCCAGTCAATAAATAACTATGGACCTTTTTTAATCTTTTGCCCACCAACTTTGACAAGGTAAATAACTATGTGTTATGTTTCTTGAGCAATCTGTTCTACAAGTCTTTGAGACTCTTCCACTTTATCACTTCCTTACTTCTCAACATAGTTTGGGCTAATTTGTAAATATAATTGCTTGGTTGAAAAGCCTTTTTATATAACCTAAGAGACCTGGATGGCCATCACATACATACATGATGATATAGGAGGTTAATCCTAAAAATAGAGGGGATTGTTTTGATAGAGGATCTGTAAGATTCCTCCCTAGCCTCTTAGGATGTCTAGTATCTTCCCCTGTAGTCAAATCCCTCTTCAGAAATATAAAAGATCTTTTTTCTACCTGTTTTGGCCTAGAGAGAGAAAATATTCTAGAGAGAGGTTATTCAGATTTTGGATATTTTTGGATGGAAAAATATGTCTTTGTATTTAAATAAGTTCCCCTGAAACAGAAGTTCAAAAAGATTTTCAGAAGGTGCATTCGAAATAAATTATAATCTGTTCAAAAGGCCTTATCTTGGGAGTCCAGATTTTTTGAAAATTTTAAATTAAGGTTTTGAGGGGCCAATCAAATTCATCCAAATGTGTGGAGCAGATAAATGGAAGAAATAAAGAAAATCCCCCAAAAATAAGTAAATACTCACATAAGATGAAGAGTTGACTAAGGATAAGGATATTAGTTAAAAAAGAAGAGATATTTAGTGAAATGATGAATTTTTGACACCTCAAGATGGGGATTCCCCCTCATGAAGGAGGCGCCTACTTCACATGTGTGGTGGATTTTAAAATTATCAAAAATTGAGATATTTTATCTCTCCTCTCTCCAAATTCAAGTCTAGTTCCAAAAAGTAAGCTAAACTGACCTAAAAATGGTCAAAAATTGACCAAACTGATCTGGAAAATTTTAGAATCAATTTGCTTGGTTAGAGGCTCACTTTTTCCTATAAACAGAAGCCTCCCCCTTTGTTGAAGCTTAATAGTGTTTTTTGCACTGTTACCCTGCTTCTCCCAAGAGCCAAAAACTGTGAATTTACTCATAATTCATTAGTTTTTTACCTTCCCTCTTCTAAAGATTGGTGGCCACTCTTGTTTGAAACAAGAGTAATTCCCTCAAATCATCAAGCCAAGGAAAGCTCTCAAATTCCTTCGTAAGTTGAAAATTCTCTCGTTTTTTTGTTCATTTTATGATTTTTGTCTTCTCTAAAATGAATATGATGTTATGCCTCATTGAAAAAAGGCATTCCCCTCTCTTCTTTAGTAAATCCAACCATTCTTTATCCTAGATGAATGACTAATGGATAAAATCAAGTTTTTCATATTGTTTCTCTTAAATAAGTAGAAAATGTTTACATTAGAATGATTTAAATACTCGGTGAAATTCTAATTAATTTTAGAGAGTTAAAAATTAAAAAATGGTCAGCCATACAAAGGAGGTTATGGCGAAATTTTCTAAAATTGTGTAAAATAAGTTTTACTTTTTTTATTCAAAAAGAGTAATTCCCATCGTATATGTATTCGTTAATTTTTATCCTAGGTATAGAAAAATGCATACTAAAAATATTTTATTAAAAAAGTGTTACTTTCTTTATAATTAAATTCTACGCATAGAAGGAAGCATATTGAAATTGTTATTTTGATTATAAAAGTGTTATTTTCATCATAAATGATTTGTATGCATAAAAGATATTTTTATATTAAAAGTGTGATTTTCATCATAAATGATTTTTATGCATAAATGGATGCATAAAAGAAATTCTTTTATATTAAAAGAGTGATTTTCATCATAAATGATTTGTATGCATAAAAGATTTTTTTATATTAAAAGTGTGATTTTCATCATAAATGGATTTTATGCATAAATTAGATGCATAAGAGAAATTCTTTTATTCTAAAAGTGTAATTCCTATTAAATTGGATTTATGCATGAAAAGATGCATAAAGAAATTATTTTAATCCAAAAGTGTTATTCTCATCAATTTTGATTTTATGCATAGAAAGATGCATAAAGAAATTTATTTTTATTTCAAAAGAGTTATTTTCATCAATTTTGATTTTATGCATAGGAAATTATTTTAATCCAAAAGTGTTATTCTCATCAATTTTGATTTTATGCATAGAAAGATGCATAAAGAAATTTATTTTTATTTCAAAAGAGTTATTTTCATCAATTTTGATTTTATGCATAGGAAGATGCATAAAAGATTGATTTTTAATTCAAAAGTGTCATTCTCATTTAAAATGAATTTATGCATAGGAATATGCATAAAAGATTGATTTTTAATTCAAAAGTGTCATTCTCATTTAAAATGAATTTATGCATAGGAAGATGCATAAAAGATTGATTTTTATTTCGAAAGTGTTATTCTCCTTAAAATGGAATTTATGCATAAATAGATGCATAAATAGATGCGTAAAGAAATCTTATATCAAAAATAAGAATTCTCTTGTATTTTATAAATAGATATGAAGATGTGAAATGAATTAGATAGATGAAAATGAACGAAGAATGGATGGAGATGTATGTATGTGAAAGAATGGATGTAGATATATGTATGTGAAAGAATGGATGTAGATGTATGCATGTGAAGGATGGATGGATGTAGATATATGTATGTGAAAGAATGGATGTAGATGTATGCATGTGAAGGATGGATGTGAATGCATGTGAAGAATGGATGTGGATGCATGTGAAGAATGGATGTGGATGTATGTGAAGGATGTATGTGAAAGGAAAGATATATGTGTATGTGATAAGTATGGATGTGGATGTATGTGAAGGATGTATGTGAAAGGAAAGATGTATGTGTATGTGATAAGTTTGGATGTGGATGTATGTGGAAGAATATATGTGAATGCGAATGTGATGTAAATTGGATAGATATGAATGATAAGGGATGTGAATGAATGATATAAGATGTGAATGAATATGATAACACATGAATCGGGATGTGAATGAATAATAAGGGATGTGAATGGATGTGATGTGATGTGAATCGGGATATGAATGAACGATAAGGAACGTGAATGAATGTGTTAGCATGTGAATCGAGATGTGAATGAATGAAATGTGATGTGAAGTGGGTGTGATAAGATGCAATGTAAACTGAATATATGTTAATGTATGAGAAGTGATGAGATGTATGGGTAGATGCAAGTGGATGAGATCTGATGAGGATAAATGAAGAAATAAGTGATGAAATAGAAAAAGATGTGATTAGATAAAAATGGAGAATGCTTATGAAATGAATGTGGATTGATGTAGATGAAGGTATGAATGATGTGGTTTGATGTGGATGAATGTATGGATGATGTGTTTTGATGTGGATGGATATATGGATGATGTGGGTTGATGTGGATGGATGTATGGATGATGTGAATTGATGTGAATGAATGTATGGATAATGTGGATGATGTGGACGAATGTATGGATGATGTGTTTTGATGTGGATGGATGTACGGATGATGTGGTTTGATGTGGATGGATGTATGGATGATGTGGGTTGATGTGGATGGATGTATGGATGATGTGGATTGATGTGGGTTGATGTGAATGAATGTATGGATGATGTGGATTGATGTAGATGATGTGGACTGATGTGTGGATGATGTGGATTGATGTGTGGATGATGTGGATTGACGTGTGGATGATGTGATTGGATGTGAATTGGTGGGAATGATGTGATGTGATAGGGATCGATGAAGTAAAATTGTGGTAAGATGAGAAAAGATGGGGACTAATATGTAAGGATGTGGAGTGATTGAGAAAAGATGGAAATACTGTTGAGACATTAATTGTATGTGAAATCTGATTTTAAATGACTGTTTTATGTCAAGAATGCTGGGCTAGCATTTTGACCGTCTTGTGAATGAGGTCGTGGAGATCTATCTGTTAAAGTTGCAACTGCTGAACGGAGAGTCACTGGAGGACGTCTCGCGTAGCAAGGTCGGCCAAGGTCTTGACCAGCCTCAGTTTGATTAAAATGGTGAGCTTCCGGTACAGTGGATGAGGGACCAAGGAAGCAGCCTATGAGTGAAGCGCTAGGTGACCTGCGAAGGATCCTAGAGGGTGCTGACCATACGTTTCTTAGGCTCTGGGTCACCGAAGATACCCACAAGTACGTCGGGAAAGATATTGGAACAAGGAGTAAGAGTTGTTTTCTGAATTCGGGTGTGGATCTGGTTGATTGACCTTGCTGGTCCTCAACGGATGAGTCCATGACTCTTTTATATGGATCTGTTGGTTGATCTTGCTAATCTTCCACGGAGATTCCATTTTGTTATGTGAATATATTGCCGGTTACTATGAGCTAGGAACTATCGAAATGGTCCCTGAGTGAACAGGTGGTGAGCGTTCTTCCATTTTGTTATGTGAATATATAGCCGGTTACTATGAGCTCGGAACTATCGAAAAGGCCCCTGAGTGAACAGGTGGTGAGCGTTCTGGTTGCCAATGATGCCATAAGTACACCGATGAAGGAATGATTGGAAATAAGGATTCAACCAAAGATTTTGAGGATTGTGATCAGTGACACAATGGTTTCATTAAAGGATTGTTTTAAAGATAGCTGATGCTGAGAAAAAAGGCAATTTCATATTGGGTGTGTAAGTGGTGTGACTAGTTTTATGTTTGCGTGAACATCCGGCTAAGGGGCCTGGGAACTCTTTTCCCTGGTATCCGGGACAAAACCTAACCAAATTCCTGATTGGATCCCATCACTACAGTGGTTGGGCGGTTGGCTAACCCATGGGACTGGATGGGGTTAGGCTGGATTGATGGATCCGTAAATCGAGACTCGATTTTTGTTTAGTTTGATAGATGAAGTAAATTCCAGACAAAAATTGTTATATGGAAAAGAATCAACGGCTGTGCCTCTCAATGAGGAAAAGCGTTGGTCTCTATGATCCAAGTACAATCTTTTTTCCTGATCTGACTATGGGACTTACGGGTTCGGTCAGATGAGCTCAGTTAGTTAAGGTTTTTGACTACGTTAGGGAAAAGTTATCCTGGTGGAATCGCCCGTGCTTTCCGGGCAAAGGAATTTTTTTTTTCCGGGTTTGGTTTTGGAAAAACCGATGGATTATCTCTTGTCTGGATATCCGTGGGCAAAGCCCCGAGCGTGGGACCCTACTGCCCCGCGCTACTTCCACTGCTAGCACCCCTGAAATTGTTGCGTGGTGGGGACAGGGATCTTACAGGATCAATAGGATATATCGATCTCTCTACAAAAAAATCCATATGCTTTTTTCTAAGATACTTGCATGACCATCACATACATACTTGATAAAGGAGGTTAATCCTAAAAATAGAGGGGGTTGTTTTAATAGAGGATCAATAGGATATACGATCTCTCTACCCATAAATCCACATGCTTTTTCCTTGCATCTCTATTCTTTTGCATTATTAATTGTTGCACCGAGGCAACCTCGGTCCTCTTATACATAGGTGTAAAGGTGAATGTCTCTTTTCTTACTTTGTGTTTCTTGTAACTCCATTAAAATCATCGATATACATAAGTAATTCATAACAACATTGACTAAAAATTAGGTATAATAATCAAAACCATTAAACTTTTAAAATATAATGTTTATCTTCAAACATTGAAAGCATTAATGTTACATATCATTAAATAAAATATTTTATTAAATCCTTTAAATAAACAACATTCAAATCTATAAGATTTTAAAAAATAAACAATATTGACCTCCATAGATTTGTTCTTCTCTAAACTTGTAGCATGTGACAGAAGGAAAGATCAATGAAGAGTAAGATGGTTTTTGGTTTGTGGGATTGTGATTTGAATTACATGTAGTTAGTATGTGCGTTAACTTTGCAGTATACATTGTGCCAATTACATTCTTATATGCATTAGTAGTTTAACTTCTTATACACACACAGTCACACACGCACCGAGGAAAGGGTTTGACTTACATGCATTAATTCAAACACACATGTGTTTGCACTATTTACACTGATGCGCATGCATAGATTAGTTACAATTAAAATTTACACTCACGCACACAGTAGTCATGCGTCTACTTATATGTATGTATGTATGATTGACAGAGATGGAAGAGGTTACTTGCATTTTTTTTTTAGCACATGAGGAGTACTCTTTTCTTTGAGGAGAGGGTGATTTTGGCTGCTCAATTTGAGTGTCGTTTTTTCCATAGCCCAACTTGGTCTGGACCATGGCCAGTTGAAGCTGTTAAACGAAACGATGTTTATCAAATTAAAATACGTTTAGATTTAGACAAATTAGATAAAAATATTACGTTTATGATTATTAAAGAAAGCTTGGGCTTGATTGATCGTTTTTTATGAAATAGACTCTATTGTCCATGTTGAAAGAGATCAAGTACGCGACAAGTATTTAATGAAGTTATTAAATATATCCCAAAGCATAAGCTCCTCCGAAAATAAATTTGGTTGTGTTCTTCTTGAATGGATTCGGTTCTAGATTGCTTTTTGTATTTGAATGGAATTTATTTTTTTCATTCTTTTCTTATAATTTTCCTTTTGCTAAATATAAAAAAGATCATGATTGTTATTAATGTATAGTTTGATTACATTTTATGCAGAGACATGTCATTAAATATCTTAAAGTTGACTTATGACAATAATAAATTGTCAGTTACTGTCTTCTTTGAGGAAATGCCACAATTGGGCTTTTTTGGATGCCAGCCTAGCCCAAAATGGGAAGTCCTTGGATTTGATGGGTGGGATGATATTAATCCTCGGTATATTTAGATAGGGTATATTTAGATAGTCTTGGACCCTTATAGGCTAGATGACAATCTCAAGCTCCTCTTAATCAAAGAGGCATTGGGATTACTAGATGGCTTTTACATTGTGGGTAGTAGATGTAGGAGCTTCGAGGAAAAGTGTTTCATTTTTAGTGAAATTTTGAAGTGCATTCCATTAAGGAAGTTGGTAAAGATAATGTTATAAGCTTTTAGATTATTGATGGATGTCTCTTTCTCTGTCTCTATCTCTCTCCCTCTCTATTTGTTTGTCTTTCTCTCTCTCTTTCTCTCATACAATCATGTAATACACAAATAGTTACTCTTACGTTTTATTATGTATTTAGATTAGAAAAATAGAGAGATCATAAGTTTATTATTTTTTTGGTTTCTCCGTGTGATTGTGTAGAAGGAAGCACAAGGACGATAGCATCAGAGCTGGTGATTTTGAATCCAATTCTTTGTTCAACTTGAGGTTGGTTTCTTTGTTGGCCTTTTTGTCTTTATATATTTGTATATTTATTGTATGGTTGGCTAGACAGAGAGCGAGAGCGAGCCAGAGAGAGAGAGAGAGAGAGAGAGAGAGAGAGAGAGAGAGAGAGAGAGAGAGAGAGAGAGAGCACATTAAAACATTCTCTATTTCTCTTTCAATCTCATTGATTGTGTTACCACGTTTAAACAGTTTACAATATTGGTGTGCTTGGCTACATAAGCTAGAAACATTCCATTTATTACACTATTGCCTTTGAAATTGTAGAGAGAGTTCTAGAGAGAGTATAATAGGTCTTAGAGAATTTACAAACTATAGTAGCCTAGAGAATAGTTCTTTTAACTTGAGAAACGCTCTTAAAAAAAGTTTAAAAAATGTATGATTTTTCCAATACATAAAATATAGAGAGACAGTTATATGTATCTCTATGATAGTTTTCTAGGAGGAATCTACATGTGTGTAGGTTGCTACGGTTGGTTATATGTTGGCAAAGATATGAAGATATATGTAGAGCCTTAAGATATTAATTTTGAATTTCAGCAAATGGAGATTCAGAATGATAACAACTACTCAAGAGATGTACTGGCTGTGCGAAGGATTCTTCCAATGAAGAAGTAGCTTTGTCTACTCCACCAGAGTTAATGAATTTTCAAGATGAAAAACACCTTAGTAGGTCAAGGTCTCCATCCGGACAACCAAACTCTAAACGTCTACAAAATATTATGGACATATGTGAGTGGACTGAGAAAAATCAGGTTGCTTGCAAGGAGTACTTAGAAGCTCTTTGGGATGAGATCCATGGAAGTGGCAGAGCCAAAGGGAAGATACACTAAGAGACGAGTTGTCTCATCATCTCCACTGCATCCTTGACAATAATGGTCGGATGGAGGCTAACTAACTAAACATGATTTCTTTCATGGAGAATATGCATGTTGAAATTGGGGAACATCTAGGCGGATGTAATGGGCAATGTAAAGAACAATTGGATTCTCTAAAAGAGCAAGTACATACTCTAGGCTTGGAGGTATTGAGTCTTAAGATATCTGTTGATCGACTCAATATGAAAAAGATGAGCCGTATGTTAGAAGCCCGGGTAGTTGCCTAGGGTTTTTGTGAGAGTAATGATGTTTTTACTCAAGGCACAAATTTTTTGCAACTTTCAGAGATTTTGCTCTCCATTTTGGCTATATGTATGAATTTTCCATTTTCTCAAATTCAATACTTCTCTCTTATTTTATTCTCTTGCACATTTTTTTTTATGTCTCAACTTCTATTTCCTCTCTCTCTCTCTCTCTCTCTCTCTCTCTCTCTCTCTCTCTCTCTCTCTCTCTCTCTGTATCTATCTATCGTCGCTGTGATTGTATATGTTATTACCCTTTATCTCTGTAAGAGATGGATTGTATATGTTATGCTCACTTATTTATGTAGGAAATGGTTTGCATATGTTATACTCATGTATATATAAAAAACTTCTTTAAGAATTACATTGTTATTGAGCTGAGTCTATTTGGAGCAGGGTCACATGGCTATTGAAGTAGAATATTATGTTTGTGCTTGAAGTTAAGAATGTTAAAAAAGGAAGTTAGTATTCGCTATTTTGTGCTTTGAAGGATATTTAAAGATGGTTAGGAGCTGTGTATACTTGAGTTTAAACCAAGTTCGTCGGCTTCGAGTTTTGGATGCAACACGTGTGTCTCATCGTAACCGTTCAAGGACAAGGACTTGCATTCAAAAACAATGTTGCTACTTTAATGGATTACGTTAATGAAAATGAAGTTGGAACATTTGGAAGGGTTGAAAATGAAGAGGAACATAGAGGAATCCATGGTGGAATTCACTTACTCAAGAAATAGAGCAATTGTGCCAATGCTACGGTACTTCAAGAACCTATCAAATGAACATCGAAATGCACAACCATAGAGAGATATTGAACGATTCTCTTTTTCATTTGATTTAAATGAGCCGCATGTGGATGATAATTTCCATTCTATTTGTTGTGTCGTTGGTGATGTGAAAGATATTGAATCCGAATGTCACTCTATAAGGCCTGCGTTTTCATTTCCTTAGAATTTTAAGCACCTAGCAACTATGGTGGTGTATTCCGGAGATTGCACTGTTCACTCATTTAGGAGCCCTTACTTATAAGTGCCATTTTTGTAATGCACTAATTTGGAAATGTGAGGCATCAAGAAAGCTAAGACAATATGTAGGCAAATATTGCTATGGAAGTGGGAATGTCTCTTTGCTACCTTTGGAAAATCCACCTCCTGCATTGGCTAAGTTGCTATTTTGTAATGTTAATGCAAGTAAGGAATACAGAAACAATATCTGCTCTTACAATAATGCCTTGGCATTTGTTTCACTTGGTGCTCACTTGGATAATCAGTTCACTAGGGGGGAGGAGTATTTAATTTCTGAATCCATGGTACTACCTATCATCGTGTTGGTTCTGTAATACCTGATAAAACACGAGATACGGCTCCTCAATTTGCCCACCTATATGTGTATGATACAGAGCATGAATTAGAGAATAGAGTTCATGGGATGCCTTCTTTAAATCATAATGTACTTGAGAGGTTGCAAACAATGATGTATGGATATAATCCATATGCCTGTGCACTTCGTACTACAATGAGAGAAATGTTGCAGTCAAGTCCACATGCAGATTTGAGAATGGTCACTGAAGCGTGATCAACTTCAAGGCAATACTTGGTTCCTATAGGAAGTGAGGTAGCAACTATCATGCCGGGTCAAGGGGATGATTTACATGTGGGGCATAGAGATATTCAAATAGTGTTGTGCACAGGTGCTATAAAAAAAATATCTAATCTACACCGTTCGTATATGCCTGTATTATATGTTCTTCTATTTCCTAGATGAGAGGATGGTTAGAATAGACAAGGTTCAAATGAGGAGACAAAGATCGTAACTCAACGGTAATATTATGCATATAGACTACAAATAAGGGAAGATACAAATGCCTGCCTTCTGCGCGGTGGTCGGCTATTGCACAACAGTACATTGTTGATGCATATAGTAGCATGGAAGAATCTAGATTAGTATGGATACGCAATAATCAGAAAGCATTGCGTGCTAAAGTATACCAAGGTCTTGCAGATATGGTTAATTTAAGCAATGGGGTCAATAAAGTCTCTGGGGGCATTGTTGGACGTAGGGTAGTTCTACAATCTACATATACCAGGGGGCCTAGATATATACATCAATTGTACCAAGATTTAATGGCAATTGTTAGGAAGATAGGTAAACTTGACCTGTTTGTTACCTTCACTTGCAATTCTAATTGGGATGAAAAAACCAATGCCTTACTGCTTGGTTAGGTTGCCGACTTGACTTGATAGATCGGGTCTTTAATGAGAAACATAAGGACATGATGCACTTATTGGTGAAAAAAGAAATATTTGGAAAGGTGTTGGGATTTGTTTCTATTATTGAATTTTAAAAAAGCTTGCCACATGCACATATATTATTGATATTAGAAAGTGAAAGTAAACCAGTTGAGATTGCACACTATGATATATTGGTATGTGCGGAACTTCCCGATAAGGTGATGTTTTTTGAGTTTCACACCATAATTAGTCATTGTAGTATCCATGGACCATGTGGGGAACTAAATATGCACTCTCCTTGCACGGTTAACGAGAGGTGCAAACATTGGTACCCTCAGAATTTTTTCGAGACTACTAGCGTTGATGATAATGGATATCCAACTTACATGCGGAGAGATGGTGGTAGTTTCATACAAGTAAAGGATCATAGGGTGGATAGTCGATGGGTTGTTCCATATAACCCTTTTCTGTCTATGAGGTACAAAGCCCATATTAACATTGAAGTATGCTCTTTCATTACTGTAAAGTATTTGTATAAGTATGTATACAAAGGACATGATAGAGCTACTATAGAGTTCCAAGACTCACACAGGGTTATTGATGAGGTTAGTCAATATTTGGATGCACGATACGTGTCTACGTTAGAGGCATGTTGGCGCATATACCAATATGATTTGCATGATGAAAAGCCTGATATACAAAGGTTGCATGATGAAAAGCCTGATATATAAAGGTTGCATGTCCATCTCCCAATGCACAACAATGTGATATTCAATTATCAGGATGATTTGCGTTGTGATGTGATTAGTTGTAACAAAAA
Organism: Cibotium barometz; assembly: GCF_041138505.1. Taxonomy (NCBI): domain Eukaryota; kingdom Viridiplantae; phylum Streptophyta; class Polypodiopsida; order Cyatheales; family Cibotiaceae; genus Cibotium; species Cibotium barometz. The sequence goes on from NC_141046.1 coordinate 68,794,935, forward strand.
CCAAAGAACATCTTTGACTGAATGGTTCAAAGCTAATCAATTGTATATGGATACAAGTGGCCTGCTATATGTTGATTTCCCTTGCAAGTGGGTGTGGAATTCAGCTCTGTGCTCATGGACTAAAAGGAAAAAGGAAAATGTGATCAGACGTATGTATAATGTTAGTCTGAGTGTAGGTGAGCAATATTACTTACGCATATGTGCAAAGGTTGTAAATATTTTGAGGCTTTACGAACGATGAATGGGCATTTGTATCCCTGTTTTAAGGCTGCATGTGAAGCTAGAGGAATTTTTAGAGTGATGAGGAGTGGTATATGTGTCTCCAAGAAGCTGCATTTTAGAAAACAAAATTCCAGCTGCGTTAATTATTTGTCATTATAATGGTTTTTTGTGAGCCTATATCCCCTTAACACCTTTGGAATAAAATCTTCACCGAGCTTTCAGATGATTTTTTCCATTCCTTGTAGCAGAGAGGGTGTGCAGATGTTGGTGTTTATCATTTTATAGCAAAGAATCAAGCTCTGTTGCAAATGCAAGACCTCTTATAACAGTATGGAAAGCGGTTGCCTATTCCTAATAGATCAAGTGTTGCATGGAAAGCGGTTACCTCTTATAACAGTATGGAAAGCGGTTGCATGATTTTGAAGGGTTGCCTATTCCTAATAGATCAAGTGTTGCGAGTGTCAATGGTTTGCTGATGGAAGAGATGATGTTAGATTCTGTTCCAGCAAGCTGATTTGTTCGTTTCCATGGAAAGGAGTCTAAATAGTTGTCAATCAACAGCATTTGACACTATCCTTGATCAAGCAAAACCTATCTTTATAATGCCTTGCTATCACAATTACGTGGAGAGAATCAAGTTGCATTGGCATGTGCATCGTCTGGAATAGCTGCATTGTTACTTTCAAATGGTCGTACAATGCACTCACGTTTTAAAATTCCATTGGTGCTCAATGCTTCTAGCACATGTGGAATCAAAGCTAACAACCCATTAGCAGAGATGTTGAAGCTTGCAAGGTTAATTAATTGGGATGAGGCTCCAATGATGCATCGGTATGCATATGAAGCGCTGCTGGACAGGACATTGAAAGACATTATGCAAAGTGATACAGTGTTTGGTGGGAAAGTTATGATCTTTGGTGGTGACTTCAGGCAAATCTTACCGGTTGTGCCAAAGGGATCGCATGAGGACATTGTTGATGCCAGTCACATATTTGGAGATATGTGAATGTTTAAAAGCTCACCCAAAACATGCAGGTTAGACAGAGTGCTTATGATTATACAGAACAAGAATTTGTCAAATGGACATTACAAATTGGAGACAGCTCTATAGGCCATCCAAACAATGAAGGCATGTGGTAATATCACCATGAATGTTGATCCATGGGAACTCCATTTTGAGTTTGGTAGAATGGGTATACAAAGATCTTCAGAGGGTGGAGAATGCTTCTTTAAAGACCGTGCTATACTTATACCACGAAATCTAGAGGTTGATGAGATTAATGAACTAGCCTTGAGTGCATTGCCCGGTCTTGAAAGAGAATACCTCAGTGTGCTGATTCGATTGCTTCTTCTGAGAATGATGCAATATTGTACCCAATTGAGTACTTGAACAGTTTGAACTTGGGGGTGGTTACCCTCCTCATCGCTTGATTCTAAAGATTAATACTCCTATCATGCTACTCCACGATTTGGATCCTTGGCGGGGACTTTATAATGGTACTAGATTGATATGCAAGCAATTTCACTCAAAGGTGATAAAAGCAGAAATCATTACAGGTACAAACATTGGAGACAGGGTCTTTATTCCCAGGATAACATTCATACCTACTATGCTACAATTGCCTTTTGACATGAGAAGGAGACAATTTCCTGTAAGGTTAGCCTTTGGTATGTCAATAAATAAGTCCCAAGGACAAACATTGAGTGTATTGGGACTTTACTTGGCCACACAAGTATTCACACATGGACAGTTGTACGTTGCTATGTCATGTGTTAGATCATTTGATGCAATAAAAGTGTGTGTAAAGCATTATATGGAACATGAAAGCAGCATAGAAGGTTCAACCGAAGTCTTCACAACCAATGTTGTCTACAAGAAGGTTTTCCAAATGGCATGAATCAGGATGTAAATTTAATCTATGCCCAAAAGGTAGAGAACAAGCTATTGATATAGCAGCTTACAAACGCTAGAGACGACATTCATAGATATCTCTGTACATCAATGAAGAGAATGTTTGTAATGATGTAACATGTGTAATCTATGTTGTCTTTCTATACAATCTTTCACATTGATGCTTCTCTCTTTGGTATTATTGAATTCATGTGTATAATCTACTTGCATTTAGGTAAAGATACCATGTAGATCCACAAAAGGGAGTGCCCTTTCATTGCTCTCAAGAGGTGGTTCTAATTGTTGAGATGGTGGACGGGTGTCGATGAGTTCCTGTTTTTTTTTAACATTTGGATAAGCAAACGTTTACTTTTGACTTGCTTTTATATACAGTAACATTATTTATTTTTCTTGCTTGGCACAAAATACTAAACATATATATATATATATATATATATATATATATATATATATATAGAGCGAGGGAGAGAGGAAGACCTTAAAGTGTTATGTAAATTCTTAGTGTTGTGATGACTGTTATATTTGATATCAGGGGTATATTTCTTAGGATAGAGGTGGCAAGGAGATCATTTTCATTTGTTTATGATGATGGCCAAGATATTGAAGGTAATTATTTTTTAGATTTCTATAATTTAGGTATTATTGTTTTCTATAATCTATGTAATATTCATGGCTAAATTGTAGACCCTCCATTTTGGGAAGGATAAGCAACAGCATCTCTAATTATCGAACTATTAAGGAGCACCGGTGTTTTATGGCATATATAGAAACTTGTTTTTATGTAGCTTTTGCGTTTTGTTTGATAAATTTATATTGCTATTAATACATTCTTTTCGTAAACAGGGAATATCTTTATTTTTTAGAACCCAGATTATTGCTGGGTTTGTATGGTCAAGACCCTTACAACGAGAGGCTTTGTTCAGGTGTGTTGAGATTGTCAACATTATATTGGGTTGAAATGCTAGCTGTTTATTTACGCCAAGTTTGGTGCTTTGTTCAATGAAATTAAGTGCTTTAGGAGCTTCTACATGTATATATATGGCAAGCATGATGTGTTTATATATAGGTTGGCAAGTTAGGGACCATGGGGCCCATCATGGGCTTCAAATATAAGGCTTATCCCTACTTACTCTTCAAATGTAAGGCTTATCTCTACTTACTCTTCGAGGATGAGCGTTTTTTTTTGGCCACTTGGCTGGAATTAGAAATTCAAAAAACACACACACCCGTGCGTGCCATCACTTTTGCAATGAGGGCTTGAACCCGTGACCTTGGGACTTTAGAGCAACAACTCTCTCTACTGTACTGATTTGTGATCGACAAATATGAATGCAAGAATACTCTTGCCTGTCAAGGACGGGTCAAGCCACTAGTGTTCTAAAGAAACAAGCTTTTTCGTTTTCTTTTTATTTGCAGGCTAAAGAGTGAGATGCTAATGGCAAGGGTGTAATAGAGAGAAGCTTGCACCTCTCTATAAAGGGTGAGCAGGCAACGACGTGTGGTGTGATAAGGTGAGAGACAGAAGGAGCGAAAGAGAGAGGGAGGCATGCTAGGAGTGTGTGTGTAATGCAAATGTAATGACTATGGGGTGCACCTTGAAAGCCTATGGAATAGGACTAACTGAGCATGTTTGCAAAACGTGTTGTGCTTGTTCTAGACATGGTCAACTTCACTCATGTGGGTGATAGAGAAGCAAGTGACAAAGAAAAACAAATTTGTCAAGGGTTCTTGGGCAATGCCTTGGTGGACATGCACATCAAATGAATGATGCTTGCAAGAGCAACGAGTGCTAGATGGGCTACAAATTAAGGCCTGCCTCCATGGTGTGCGTTCGAAGGACGGGTGGGGGACTAGTGTTCTAAAAAGGTGGCAAATCCAAGTTTACTAACCTTTTGAAAAAACAAAAATTTGCAAAACATTTTTCAGCAGACTAATTAATTTTACCCAAAAAACATTTTGGATTCATTTTCAGTATATAACTATTTTTTATTTGCAATTTATTACGGCCCCCGTCTCCGTTCTTCCTTGAAGCCAGATAAAAAATCCTTTTGCGAGTATGCGACGCGCTTCGAAGGGGGACCGATAGGTAGGAGCAAATGACGATGCCGGCGGCGTATGCAGTATTTATACGAGTGGGCGTTAGTCCCGACTTTGATGTGAGAACAAGCAAAGATCTCATATGAGAGGAGCCAGCCAGGTACCATTTTTTTCGAGCAAAGAGAACAATTTTTTTTTAAGAGGGTACTCCAGGCAGCAACAAACAAAGAGAAACCTCCCAGACGTTCTCACAAAAAAGATGCGCCTAGCCTAGCCCTTTGTTTTAAAAGCCAATATATATATATATATATATATTTAGGCCTAAGTTCAAGTCTCAAGTTTCGACCATTTGTTCAAAAGGTCTGCCAAAAAAGTCTTATTGATCGATTGATCACAAAAATAGTCTCCCACATTAACTAATATAGGCCTACCCCCAACCGTCCCGTTCAACGCTGGGCTGCGCAAGGCCCAGCTCTCTCTCTCTCTCTCCACTGACTCAACCTGCCAGCTCGCTCGCTTTGTCAGGCCACGCATTCGAAAAACCATTCCGCTCATTGGACCAGCTCGGCTTCCTATCTGATCCACAGGCCACATATACAAAAAAGTCTTGCCCTCACTGAACAGCACAGCAACCTTCCCTCCTTGTTCTGTAAACACCAGTTGGCAGTGACCAAATTCGAATCCGCTCTCCTCCTCCTTCCCCCTTTTCTTCTGACCGTTGCTCTCTCTCTCTCTCTCTCTCTCTCTCTCTCTCTCTCTCTCTCTGTAAGGTTGTTAGGTTGTTTGTCGGCTTAACCTCTCTCTAATCCAGCCCCCAGCTATCTAAACTCCATTCACCTTCCCTCTCCCTACCAAAACCTTCTTCTCCTTTTCTTACGCAACCCGATTCTGTCGGTGTGTCTACATGTGCCTTGATCCTCATGCTTAGATACATGTACTCTCCGCCAAAACTTAGCTACCATGGCTACCTGTCCGGGCTCCACATCCCGGAGTTCGATCTTCGAGAGTTTCCTCCAAACTTGGAAAGAGTGGCAGATCACCATTCTCATGCTGGTCACAATGTCTCTGCAGCTGCTACTAGTGCTAACAGGATTCTTCAGAAAACGCACTTCCAACTCTGTGTTGCATTCCGCAGTGTGGATGGCCTTCATAGGACTGGACGCCCTGGCAGCATATGCTATCGGCCTCATGTTAGGTGCAAGCTGCGACACAGTGTTCTCGCTCTGGGCGCCCATTCTGCTCTTCCATTTGGGCGCTGCCGACTCTATAAGCGCCTATTCCCCCGCCGATAATGAACTATGGCAGAGGCACGGCTTCAAAATGAGTTTGGAGATCTTGGGCGCCGGATATATTCTGAGCCGGTCGGGCAATTGCCACAAGTTCCTGGCCAGCGGCGTTCTGATCTTCCTGGTGGGGGCTTTCAAATACGGGGAGCGGGTGTACGCCCTGTGGAGTGGCAGTGCAGAGCAGGTTGTGCGATCTGCGCGACCCATCTACAAGTTCATGGCATTGGATCATCATCAACATCAGGAGGAGCCGGCCGCCGTACTCCACCCGCTCATAGTGTCAGGGGAGGCAAGTTGGTACCGCACTCACGAGAAACAGAACCCATCAACTACTCCGGCTTCACTCAGAGAGAACAAATCCATTGTGACCTACGTGGATGTAGTCAAGTGCCGCGAGCTCAAGAGAACTGCTCGCTATATCAATGAGGTGTGCTTGGCCCACGCCCTCTTCAAGATCTACCGGAGGCGCCTGGCCAATCTCCGCATCCACCACAAGGACGACGACTACGAAAAGGTCAGGAAGATCTTTTTCCCTGGTGGTCAGCTGAGCCCCTTGAAAATCATCTATGTGATTGACATGGAGCTCAGCTTCATCTATGATGGAGTGTTCACCAAAGGCGCGGGAGGCCGATGCTACCAAGGAATCGGCGTCACCACCCGCCTTCTGAGCATCCTACTGCTCTTCATTACTGCCATAGACCTGCTGGCACTGGATGCCGCCCACATCACCTGCGAGGGTGGCACCACTGTCCACCTGGCTGGAGCGTTGACTATCTTGCTTGTCACGATTGCACTTTTGCTAGAGTGCTTGCAGATGTACAAGATCGTGAGGTCTAACTGGACGAGAGTGTGGCTCGCTTGCGCATACATCACAGAGCAACGCTTGGTGGCCAGCACCACGGACCACCACTATCGGAACAGCTTCCACAGGTTCAATGCCAGTGCACTTTATTCTGCATTTCGCTATGTGGGTGCTCCCAGGAAGAGCCACTGGGATGAGAGAATTGGGCAACGCTCCATTGTCGTGGACAGCATGACCTCCGTGTGCTGGCATTACCTCAAACGCTTGGAAATCGAGCGTATCCTCAGGGTGAAGGAAAAGCAAGCAGGCATTCTCAATTTGGTGGACGTGGATGCCGGGAACGTGCAGTACCACTTAATTGAGAAGTTGGCCCAGAAATTCGCGGATGTGACACCTCACAACCTGGCACACAGGAGAGAGCAGATCGCACGTAGTGTGAGCTTCCCTTTCGAGGCGCAAGAGGGTAGTGAAAGGATAGGCCCCGAATTCTCCCCCGCCAACGACTCTGGCCTGGAGGAGGCTGTGCTGAATTGGCATTTGGCCACCAGCGTGTGCGAGATGGATCTCATCCACAGCCTCGACAGCGACAGGAGGCAGGAGGAGCCGGTGAAGCTGAGCATTGCCTTGTCGCGATACTGCCTGCATCTTCTCATAGCACGCCCCAAACTGACTCCCGGGGACCCGGACCTCTGCCTTCCCATGTATGCCCGCTTGAAAGAGCAACTACAAGGGGTGTTCCTACACCATTCCCACAGCATGGAGTCAGCGCTCCTCAAGGACTACAGGCCCTCCGATACGGACCCCGAGTCTCAGTCGAGCAGGGGGGTCGCTTCCATAGACCCCGGCATTAAGTTGGGGCGCACCATCATGGAGCACTGGCCGGCTGAGGATCGGTGGAAGAGGCTGACGGAGGTGTGGGTAGACATTCTCATCTACATCGCCATCGCAGAAAATGCCCATCCCCACACTGAGCAGCTGGCCAAAGGCGGAGAGCTGCTTACTCACCTGTGGGTTCTGCTGGGGCACCTGGGCTTTGGACAAAAGTCGTGGATCACAAGGCCACACGCGGGATCCTGAAAGCCACGAGAGGCAGGAAGAGTGGCCGGCCGCCATGATGTACATGGCCCTTGGGAGCGGACTGCTGCAATTCATCAGCGTTTTGCGAGACAGCCCTTCGCCATAATACGGGTCAGTCAAAGTTATTATCTTTCTGAATGACGTGTAAACTCTGAGAGATAATTTTACAATATCACACTTTTCTCGTGTAGGGGATCGATCTGAGATGCTCATTGCTCCCTCATTTTTTTTGGTTGGTTAAGATCCAACACATCATATTCCTTTACATTACATGGCCCACTAAAAGATGGTGAGTCCCTCACTCAATTCTTTTTTTTTTATAAAGATGATTCTTCTAAAGTGCAAGTGTGGAGAGAGAGAGAGAGAGAGAGGGGGGGGGGGGGGAAAGGGAAAGGGGAAAGGGAAGGGAGGACATGGTTCAACATGCCTTTTTCCTTGCTAACTTGTCAAGTAGGTGCATGCTTTAAAAAATTCATTATGGAAGATAGTCTTTATACTTTCTTCTTGTGCTGCAAGGCAATATATGCTTGGGTTGAACTAGGCAACTCAATTGTGTTTTCACCCAACGTTCTTTGTGTTGAACAAGGCAACACAATTGTGTGGTCTTTACACAACTGTGTGGTCTTTACACAACTCTCATTTCAAGAATTTGTTTTGTCAATGGTGTCATTTCCTTGCATAAAGGGTGTGGATACATAAGAGAGGTGCTTAACAAACAAGAAGGAAAGGGGATATAAGGCTTATGTGATGACATGGTGGCTCCTTGCAAAGGCCTACAAAAAAGGAATGTTAGTTACTTATCCTTAATGAAGTTCTAATGCATTCCTTATGCTTGAAAAGCTTTTCATTTAATTTTTTTTGCATAGTTGATCTATTCTTACTCACTATCTAGCCATCTTAACATAATGGGGTTTTAAACACAAATGATATAACTGTGAACTACAAGAGCCAATTCACTTGTTGTTTTGGATGGGTCTTCAACTCCACACATACACACAAAAGAGATGTTTTTGATAGTTTTTATATTATTGTCCTTATAACCAAAATATGATTTATGGGACTTGTTCAATAAATACAAATGCACATGATGAGAGTAACACACATGGTGCTAAGTGCACACCATCCCTTTGTATGTGCATGCATGCACAAGGTTGGTCAAACATCATACTTAGTTCACTAAAAATTGTCTTAATTACCAAGCATTTTGGCAATATAGCAATCCATGCTCGTCACACATTGGCCACCAAAAATATATAAAGTAAACAAGGATACCCCTCTAAAACATGTTGGGATTATTGTGGAATGTTTGCACAAAGAGAGAGAGAGAGAGAGAGAGAGAGAGAGAGAGACTAATGGATGTTACGCTAAAGAGTGGCATTGTGAGGGTTAGCAATGGCAAGCTGAGATGTGGTTGGACAAACATAAAAACATAATTAGCATTTCATCCTTGGCATAGAGTATGGTAATATAGCCACAATAGGTCATGCAAGGTATAACATGTGTTTTCAATTTGGTTATTTCATAAAAGCATGATTAATGTTACCATGTATGGAGCATATAAATGAGTAGGTGTGGTGTGCACATAATTAGGTGTAGAGTCATCATTTATGAGTCACATGAGATGGATGTTAAATTACCAAACCATTTGGACATGCATGGTGCAGGAAGCAACAAGTAGTTATCCACATGCAAGGTGGTCTATTGTTTGGAGGTAAAACTTATCTATATTCATCTAATTAGGTGTAGAGCCATTGTTTGTGAGTTACATGGGATGGATGTTCAATTATTGAACCATTTGGAGTGATGTGCATGGTGCGGCAGACGACAAGTAGTCCACGTGTTGTTTGGACTACTACATTCATCTATTTTGCTTGAGGGTGGAGGTGGAGGGGGAGGGCGTGGGGGGAGCATAGTTAGGTTTGTGAGTCTATCAAAATCCATCCTTGGCATGGATTGGCTTGGAGTATGTTAATACCCAATAGGTCATGCAAGGTGTAACATAAGTTTTCAATTTGGTATTTTCATAAAAGCATGAATAATGCTACCATGTATGGAGCATATAAATGAGTATGTGTGCACATAATTAGGTGTAGTCATCATTTGTGAGTTGCATGATATGGATGTTCAACTATCGAACCATTTGGAGTGACATGCATGGTGCAGGAAACAATAAGTAGTTATCCATATGCAAGGTGATCTATGGTTTAGAGGTAAAGCTTATTTATATTCATCTAATTAGGTGTAGAGCCATCGATTGTGAGTCATTGGAGATGGATGTTCAATTACCGAACCATATGGAGTGATCTGCATGGTGCGGGAAACGACAAGTACTATGGTTTAGAGGTAAAGCTTATCTATATTGTTCTAAATTACTTGAGGTGGAGAACGGCTGGGGGGGGAGAGGAGCATGGTTAGGTTGGCTTCTCTACATGAATGTGTGTGTGTGTGTGTGTGTGTGTGTGCAAATGCGTGATGTTAATAGTTGGTTGGGTGTTATTTTTTTGGCAAGCATAATAGTGAGTGAGCTTTTGTTCCATGGGTTACTAATTGGCAACATAGTGTCCAAGCTAAAATGCCATGTGGCATATGTGGACATTATACATCATGTACATATCAAGCACATCATGGACATAGCATACAAATGGACACACCATACGCATCATGGTGTACCAAACATCATGAAAATACCATGCATCAGGGTTTAAGTAAGGCAAGGAAACTTCAATTGCTTCACTGCCATAGCCCAAAGAGGAGGAAAACTGGATGCACACAAGGAACCCAATTTTGTGACAAAGACGGTAATGCCACGTTCCTATGAGAACTATATCCACCGTACTCGCAGAACCAAAAAGAGTTGAACCAATTGAAAACCATGAAGAAATAACTTTTAGGAAATGCAATGTTATACCACTAAGAGGCTTTAGTGCAAGCTTCGAGCTAAGGTTGTCTCAGGGTTGGTAGATAATGATAAAGAAGATGAGGAAGTGTTAAAAGAACACTAGGCACTCCTCAGAGAATTCCTTAAAAGTAGAGAAGCCTCTTTGGGGAAGAGATAAAAAATGTTTAGATATGTATTAACTTAACCCCTAAGGAGGAGATTAAAATTAACATATTACTAAAAGAGTATAGAGATGTATTTACATATAGTTGCTCGAATCTAAATAGAGTCTCTCCACAAGTCTACAGTATACAATTCTATTAGTGCATGGTGCAAAGCTGTACATGTATGATGAAACGTATTCCCAAGACCATCAAGAAAGAAGTGAGACTGATTTTTGTAGGTTTCATATATGAGATTGAGCACACAGATTGGGTTTCACCAATAGTCATAGCACCTAAAAAGAATGGCAAGATCCACATATATATGAACTTGAAAAAAGTAAATGCTACCATGGTGAGAGATCACCACCCCCCACGCCTTACAATGATCATGTGCTTGAAAGGGTAGTAGAGAAAGATGCCTACAGTTGCTTAAATGGATTTTTCGGGTACAACCAAGTATCCATAGATCCCAAAGACCAACATAAGACCAAGTCTCCATAGATCACAAAGAGTAACATAAGACCACCTTCGCTCTACAGAGGATGAGACTTTTGCTTTACAAAGTAATGTCGTTTAGACTTATAAATGTACTAGCTACATTTCAACGCGACTCGTATCCACCATAAAAAAAGATTTCATATAGAAATTCTTAGAGGTCTTCATGGATTAACTTTATGTGAGCTTAAGATTTAATGGACTCGTATCCACGAGATTGGGTCCGAATAACCACTAAAGAGCCCCCTATCTCGATAAAACGAGATAGTATTTGCTTTATTACTTTAGAGAGAATGACTGTGGACTGTAGATAAGACAAACGCAAGATCTCGGAGGATCGGAAGCCTGGCTAAAGGGCTGCACACTTGAGGCTGAGAAAGGACTGCGGTGGACTGTTCTAAGCTATGTAACTATGTTGTAAATGCTTATGAATGATATGTTCTAAGCTATGTAACTATGTAACTATGTTGTAAATGCTTATGAATGATATGTTACCTTCACCAAATATCTGTAGCATGTATGGATGATGCACAGAGGGCGGAGGCACTGCTGTAGGACTGCTGCAAACTAAAACGCAAGGTTGGTCTAGACTGAACACCTGGTGCCGACTCTGTTATATGCAGAAACACAGAGATATGTGCTGTTTGGGGCCTGTAAAAGTGCTGACTGGTTGCACCTATGATTTGATTGGTTGCGCCTAGGATCTGTAACAAGGACTGTAGAGCTACTAGTAGGCACTGTGCCTGGACTACTGCGTTGAACTATTAGACTGCTGCGTTGAACTGTAGCGGCTGATTGGAAGCAAAATGCAAGATCTCCAAAGTGGAGAAGCAAACGAAGAAGCTCCAATAGGGTTGGTTGGATTAGTCTAGGGCTGAAGGCGGGGATGCTCCTAAGGAGGCTGAGGATGAAGGTGCCTAGCTTCTAAAGACTGAATGAAGAACTAAGCCCTATCCAAGCCTATTTATACTAGATAGGGGTTGGTCAAGTTGGCTGGTCATAATTTAATAAACATTATGTTTATAAATGACAATAATTGCTTAAATAAATACCATAAAATATGGAAAAAATACTAGATAAATCCTACTAAATTCCCTAAGGCTTCTGGGATGTTCTAAATGATACACAGGCATATGAATGCATATTTTGCAGGATGCAAAGTACTTTCTGATGCAAACCCTAAGGCTTCTACTAACTCTACATACATGAATGATTCTCTCCAAGTGGGTTAAGGGACTTGACTGACTGACTGACCCGCTAAGGCTGAGGAATGACTTACGTAGCTCGTACCTGACTTATCCTGGACTGAGGATGTACAATGGGGTCACGGCGTATGACAAATATCATCCTACTAGGTTCTAATAATGTACAAATATTGCATTGGTGATGATGAGCCAGTTTGTCACCATGCACTGAGTGTACAGAGTGCATGTGACATGAGAGCTCTGGATATTATCTTCCATGGGCACATTGATGCTTCAGCTTATACCATAGGATGTATATTAACTCAATGAGGAGAAGAGAACATGGATTTCCTAGTTTGCTAGATGATTGAATGAGCCAAATAAGAACTATACAACCACTAAGAGAGAAGGAATGTCGATGGTATGTCTTGTGAAGAAGTTTCATCATTATCTTTTGGAAAACAAATTTGTCTTTTATGTTGACTATCAAACCTTACACTATTTCATGTACCATGAGGTGGATTTAGTGAACCATGTATCATGGGGTGGATTTAGTGAACCATGTATCATGGGGTGGATCACAAGGTGGCTGTTGCTTCTTCTTGAGTTTGAGGAAGACCTTTCAAATTCTCCTCTATTCCAAATCAGCATAGGATGGAGCTACGAGATTACTCAATTCTTGAACAATAATGCTCCTTGCATTATAAGCTTGAGGACTTGTAAGACTAGTACTTTGATTCTCCACCCAACCATATCCCAAATAGTCCTTAAACTCATGGTTACATAGGTCTAAGTGGTTCATGACCTTTCAACTTCATCGCATTGACCTTTCAATGGCTAGACATTGCCTTTTCCTTGTCCAATGCCTCTTCAACCACCCCTAAAAGGGGGCACCTACTTTTGTGTCCCTTGGGCTTTCATTATGCACTCATTATGCACCATCTACTTTCCTTTTTAATTTAACCATTAAACCTATTAACCATTGCTTAGGTATTTCCTATTTAAAATTCCCTAAATCTTATTAATATGTAACCTTTTACATATAAACAATATTTTCTAGTCTTACCTTAGTGTTTCATGTCAGTCTTATAACATTTTTTTCGCTTGAAAGAAAAGTTTTCATCCTCAAAAACAAACTCAAGAAACCTTTTCTTTAGTGTAACCACTCTCTCCCAAGTTGATCCTTCTTCTGGTCTATCTTTCCACTTTCCTAAACATCCTTTAAACATAGAATGTCTAGTTTTCTTTTCTCAGTATTCGAGAATCTTTTCAAGCTTATTGGAAGAATAGGTGGTTCTATAAAATCAACTATTGCTTCTTTTCCAATGATCATATTATTGTTTCCCATCTTGCATTTCAGTCTACTAAAATGAAATACAGGATGTACTCTGGATCTTTCAGGTAGTAAAACTACCTTGTAAGCTACACTTTCAACTTTTTTAAGTATTGTATAAGGACCACAATACCTTGGACTTAACTTTGGAACTTTTTCACTTTTTAAAGTTTCTGACATTTCAGAAACCTTTACATAACCTTTACATAAACTAAATCACCTTCCTTAAAATTAATTGGTCTTCTTTTACTACCTTTCTCATAACTAATAGAATGATCCTACGCTTTTTTAAACATTGCTTCTTGTAGCGTTTAACATGTCTTGCATGTCTTTGAGAAAATCTTACACTTTGTAAATTTTCTTTTCGTAAGCCAACTCTTATGGGTGCTCTAGGTTGAAATCCATACATTAGCAGCATGAATGGACTAAAATCGGTAGCAGATTGTTTAGCACTATTATAAGCAAATTCTAATAATGGAAGATACTCATTCCAATTGTTTTGCTTATGATTAACATATGCTCGAAGCATATCTTCTATGACTTGATTAACCCTTTCTGCCTTTCCCATCGCTTTGTGGATGTTCAGACGTACTCATACTAAGTTTGGTGTCCAACTTTTTGAACACTTCTTTCCAAAAATGGCTTGTAACTTTGTTTCTCGATCACTTACTATATCTGCTAGCAATCCATACAATATGTATAAATGATGGATAAACATTCTAGCCAATTGTGGTGTTTTTACTTCTTTTTTAGTTGGTATAAATTGTACCAACTTGGCTAACATATCCACTACTACCCACACTGAATCATGCTCTTTACTTGTTCGAGGAAGTCCCACTATGAAATCAATAGAAATACTTTCCTACTTACCCTTAGGTATTTGTAGCGGTTGTAATATTCCACCTACTTTAAGGCGCTCAACTTTATTGACTTGGCACTTAGGGCATTTTATAATATAATTTTAGACATCTTTCTTTCAATTTGCCCAGTAAAACTATCTTTTAACAAGTGCATAGGTTTTAGAAATTCTCGGGTGCCCTGCACTTGGATTGTCATGACATTCTAGTAAAATATTCTTACAAATATTTTCTTCTTTGGGTAAACAAATGCAAACTTTATTTAACAAATATCCATTATCGATGGAAAAAATTTTCCAACGATCTTTTTCACTTATTGATCCTTCTTTAAGTGATTCCTTTGAACCACTATCTTTTTTAAGTGATATCCTTTTATCGCTATAGCAACTGCATTTTCTTTACTCTCTATTTGAGAGTTATCTTTTTTAATGAAGTAATTCCAAACTACTGATAGCTAGGGTCATTAGCACATTTTCCTTTTTAGTGAGCCAGCAACTTACTTTCTAGTTGAGTAAAACTCAACATGGGTGCTCGACTTAGAGCATCTGCCCATGAGATTAAAATTATCTTTTCTATATCTGATTTAAAAATCAAACTCTTGTAGTAGGATTTCAGCCCTTCTAGCCTTCCTACCTTTTAATCCCTTTTGAGTACTTAACCATTTAAGACTTTCATGGTTAGACAATACTTTAAAATTGGCACCATACAAATAATGATGCCACTTTTTAAGAGCATGCACAATTGCAAATAGTTCTTTTTCATAAGTTGAATAGTTACTTTGAGCTTTGTCCAACTTTATATATATGTATGTATATATATATATGTATATATATATATATGTATATGTATATGTATATATATATATATGTATATGTATATATATATATGTATATGTATATGTATATATATATATGTATATGTATATGTATATATATATATGTATATGTATATATATATATATGTATATGTATATGTATATATGTATATGTATATGTATATATATATATGTATATGTATATGTATGTATATATATATGTATCTGTATATATATATATGTATATGTATATATATATATGTATATATATATGTATGTATATATATATATATGTATGTATATATATATATATGTATATATATATGTATATATACTATCAACTCCATTATGCATAGTATGGACTAGATACTATGACATCCCCACTAACGTTATCAGTGCCCAATAGTGGGTGTAGAACTTTGTATCAAGATATGCTCTCACACATGCACTCCACATACACACACACACACATAAGAGCATATATTCACACAAAGGGCTTCGTATTGAGTTTTTGTCAAACCTCTGGAGATGCAGGGCAGACTCAGCCGTAATGAAGCCTATCACTAAGGGAAGTAGCAAATAGAGAGAATTAGTATAGCAAATAAGTACTTTCAAATGCAACTGGCCTTTCCTTTTACAATTATACTGCTCCTACAGCAAAATTACTAGCATCCGTTTCTAATACAAATGGTTTATTTGGATCCACTATTTGCAAAATAAAAGCAATAGCTGTTGCTACTTTTAATTTTTCAAACTAGTTTGTTGATATGAGTCCAACTAAATTGTTTTCCTTTTCCTTTAAGCTGATTCGTCATTGGAACAATTATCTTAGCAGAATTCCTTATAAACTTTTGATAGAACCCTACAAGTCCTGAAAAGGTTTGTAACTCATCTATATTAGATGGGGCCTTCCATCTTAATATAGCTTCAACTTTATTAGGATCTATACAAATTCCTTCCTCGGACACTATGTGTCCAAGATATTGTACTTCTTTTTTGAAGAAATCATAATTAGACTTTTTAGCAAATAATTTATTTTTCCTCGATAATTGAAATACTTTTCTAAGATGCTCAATATGTTCTTGTTCATTTTGACTAAAAACTAGTATATCATCAATAAAAACCACCACAAATTTTCCTAAATAAGGATGAAGTATAGTGTTCATCATGGTCATAAAAGTAGCGGGGGCATTAGTTAAACCAAAAGGCATAACTAAAAACTCATAGTGCCCAAAAGATGTCTCAAATGCTGTTTTTGGCACATCCTCAATTCTAATTCTTACTTGATGATATCCAAACCTTAAATCTATCTTACTAAAATACTTAGCACCTTTGAGTTGATCAAACAACTCATCTATCTTGGGAATAGGAAATTTATTTTTTATTGTGATTACATTCAATCCATGATAATCTATGCACAAGTGCATGGATCCATCTTTTTTCTTCACCAATAATATTGGTGAAGCCTAGGGAGACTTACTTGGCCTAATAAAGCCTTGTTCTAAATATTTAACCAACTGTTTTTCAACTTCTTATCTTTTAGACAAACTTACTCTATAAGGTGGCTTATTAATTGGCTTTGAATTCTTTAAAACTTCTATGGGATGATTTATCCCTCTATACTGAGGTAAACCTTTTGGCAATGTTTCTGAAAAAACATCTTTGAATTTTTCTAATAAATTGTTCAAATAAGAATTAACTACTTTACAAATACTTGAATCAAGCATTTCACAATGGTTTTTAAATTGAGGCATTGCATAATAGAAAAACATTTATTCTATTTCATTATCTTGATGAAGCTTTTGGAGCTCAATATTACATGTGCTCTCCTTACAATGTAATAAATTTTTCTTTATGCTCAAATGTTAGTGTATTATACAAATAGCTTCTCAAAAGTGTTTCCCCCAATGAAAATAACCATTCTCTAGCAAGAATTACATCTGTGGTTGACAAACGCATCACTTGAAAATCTAACAGTGCTTCATACTCTTGAATTTTTATCCCAACTTGGTTTACCACAATATCCCACTCATCTTTATCATAGCCATTGACTAATGATACTATATACTTATGAGAACTTAGGACTTGAGGTAACTTAAGTTTTTTAACCAAGTTGTAATTTAAAAAGTTGTGTGTGGCCGTATCATCTATGAGGATTCTAACTTTTTTATCTTTAATATTTTCATGCACTCAAATCAAATCATGTGGTCCAAATGATAGTTCCCACATTGATTTTGTCACCATACAATAATGCTTTTCATCATAGTGACAAACCTCAACTGATGTATATTTAAGAGAATCCTTAAGTGTTAACACACTTGAATACTGTACACTGATTTTCCTTTAGGTTTATCATTACCATTCCCAGCAAGTTCTTGTCCTTGGGACTTAGAACAATGCTTTTTATCATGTTCTGTCTCAAGACAAGAGAAACAAAGTTTTTCTTTAACCGCTCTCTCAAAATCTTGCTTTTTTAGAAACTTACTAATAGGATTGGATTTTTGCATTTCTGAAGGTTCTTCCTTTTTTAAAGAAAAACCCTGTCTTTTTTGAGAGCCAAAATTTTCTCCATGATGCTTATATGAAAAATTCTTATCTTTTTCTTTACGATTACCATTACCCATGGTATCATCAAAAAAATTTACAAATCTTATAGCCTCATCTAAGTTTCTTGGCCCTTTGGAGCGAACTCCCCTCTTGTATTCCCTTTTTAGACCTCTAATGAAGCCTCTTACTTTTTGGAAATTTTTCTATTCTCTTAAGATTTAAGATAATTTCTCTATAGCAAGCTATATATTAAGTGAGATTTAAATTCTTTTGTTTCATAGAATAATTATCCCACTCCTCCCAATTTCGGTCTTCTTCATTTTTAGGAAGATATTCCTTTAAGAATAATTCCTTGAATGAATCCCAAGAATCGGGTACTTGTCTAGCTTCGCTTAACTCATCACCACTTATAAGCTTTTCCTTGTAAGGATAGGATAGCTTCAATAGAGTGGTTATGATCAGGCACATTTAAAAAAAAAAGATGTAAATCTTGCCATTTTTGTAGAAAAATATGAATCGCATCTTTATTTTTCTCCTTCTCTTCTCCACTAAAAGTAGTTGTGTGATCAATTCTTTTTCATATGGTGGGAAAGTTATATGTGCTTCTAATCCCTTGTTTTCTCATGTAGTGGCTCAGGACAAAGGCTTGTTGTGGGTTTTTGTTGTGTCCCTCTGTGTAGCACCTATCTCTGAGTCTCTTTGTCTACTAGCAAGCCTTATTTTTTGCTACCATCATCAATAGTTTCACATGCAAGTTTTGATGTTTCTTCTTAGACGGTAGATGTTTCTACATTTTTAGTTGACTTGAGTTCCTTTGGTGAGATTGTTTTGATTTTACTCACCTCATTTGAGCTTGTTTCAATCATCATCTTTTTCTTACCCTTGGTTTTTTTTGTTTCTGAGATTCTAGATCCCATTTTTTTGTGGTTAAGCTTTTGGTTGACTCAAGGCTTGTTTGTCTCCATTTAGTTTTTGTTTTGATTTTTGGGATTCATCCTTCAACTTTCGATCCCCGTTGGTCTGATGTATTACAACATTTTCTTCAACCCATTTTGAAGTTTCAGCACTGGCAGATTTTGTTTGGTTTGCACCTTTGCTTGCAACTATTAACACATTCAATGGTATGGTGGTTAACCGTTCATTATGCACACTAACAATGTTAAGAGGTGTAGCTTCTATCGTACTTCGCGACAAAATATTTAGTTTTAGACAGTCTTTGAGAACAAGTGGTGTAATGCACATTGCTCACATAGGGGTTTTAAAGTATTGGTAGCTACTGGAGACAGTGTATTCCAATCAGGGCAATAATCTACTATCTTGTGTGATCCACAACAATAAAAGCACTGGAGTGACGGTCTTGTCATATCCTTAACAATTTCTACTCCTTGTTTTGTCTCATTATGGGCCAAAGGCACCAAACTTTCTAATGTGAGTTCTTGCATTTAAAGGGTTTTGTGTCTCAAGTATATTCCTTTATGCCATGTTTTGTTGAGTAAAAGATGATGTACCAATCAAACAAGGTTAGTGTACACGACTTGTGTTTATGATTTAGTTGGTTTAGTTGCACACAAAAGTCAGGACAAAGTGTGGTTTCATGGCCTTGTTTGCAACAATTGCAATATAAAAGCATTGGATTTATGCTCTCAAGTGTGGCCTTGTTTGCAACGATTGCAATATAAAAGCATTGGCTTTATGCTCTCAAGTGGAAGAGGTTTCAAATTTTGTTCATGTGTAGCTCCTTTTTCATCCCAAATTTCTCTTATCAAAGTAGTTTAAAGCTATTGAGTGGTGAGCTCCAAAATCAATTTGTTTACCCTTTGTTTAGTTGAGCAATTTTCCACTTCTAGGTCATCATCATCCAACATGTTATCTAATCAGATACAATCAAATAAGCTCTTTGCAACATTGGTCAAAGGTCTCATGATTTGATACAAGGATTAAAGCCATTTTCTTTAGCCCGATCATAAAACATCGTTTCAATTGAGCATCATTCAATTTTTCCCATGGTTCACATCATGAATCTAGAGTTTTTATTCGGAGGATAAAACCTTGTATGGTTTCATTAGTTTTTCACTTAATTGAGTAAAGTTCATTTGATGTGCACACCACCAATGACCTTGCCTTACAAACCCATAAATGAAAGATGCCTTCAAATTTTTGAAGTTGATTTTGGTGTCAAGTTACAGTGTGGTAAACCATGAATTGGCTTTGCCCGTTAACATAATGTGAAAGTTGCGAGCATCACTAGCTCCAAATGTATCGCAACATTCTTCAAACACTTGCATGAACCCATATGGGTCTGTGGAACCATAAAATTTATTCATATATTTGAATAATATATTTAAGGGCATCCCTTGAGCTATGTGCAACTCCTTCTTGGCATAGGACCTCTTTCAACCCATGTGCGACCCCCCTTCCTAAACTGTCTAGCATAGAAAGAGTTTGTTCACTAAAGGATAAAGGGATTTGAGAAGTGATTGGGTTGAAATTAGTGTTATGCAAGGAACTTGAGACTAGTGGCATTGGGGTTGTTATATAGGTTTGGTGAAACCCATTGAAGTACTCATGTGTATAGTGTTGGCCCAATGCGGATATAAAGTCCCTAAGGTGTGTGAGGCCTCAATGTGTAGCATAGGTCTTAATGGCTACCTAAGGTTGTCTTCGAGGTCTAAATCAAATATCTACATGCGTAGGGGTAAGCTTTGACCTCCTAGTCTAGCCATTCCTTCCTTTTTTTATCTTGTTCGCAAGTCTCATAGAGGATCTCCCTTCTCTCTCAAGTTTCCTTAGTTTCAAAGTCACGCATGACTTTGAGATACCTCTAGGTGACAAAGTTGAAACTTAAACTTATAATAATATTTCATAAAAAACACAAGTAATTTAGAAGTGTAGCACTTGTTGTGACGCAGTCAGTTTGGACCCCTAAATGAAAAAAATTGGACTTTTGGTTGCAAAATAGGACCTCTGGAAGACATGTTGGGATTCTTGAGCCAAAGTGCAAGCTCTTAGCTTCTCAAAAATTTAGGCTCTATCTATCTACTTTTGACCTTTTTCTTACATTGTGATTTTATATGTTTAAGTTTTCACGGCGGCCGTGATTCAAGAGGCGTGATTGGTGATGTGACAGTCGTTGATCGTGATGTGATAGCCATGATCGGTGATATGGCAGCCATGATCAATGATGTGGTAGCCATGATTGGTGCACCATATGGCATTCATGATCGGTGATGTGGTCGAATCTAGGTGTAATCAGTGACGTGGTGGCCATGATCGGTGATGCGGCAAAAATCATGATTATGTGTTGTGGCAATCATGATCAATGTCATGGCGGGCCTGATTGGTGATGTGGCAATTGTGATTGATGATATGGGAACCATGATTGATGATATGGTAGTCATAGATTGGTGATGTGACCCAACCGTGTGATCAGTGACATAGCGATTGTGATCCCAAGCATGATCAGTGACCTAATGACTGTGATCTCGGGCGTGATCGGTGATGTGGCAACCATTATTTTTTTTAATTGCATGAAATGGTGAATGATGATGACGTGGTAACCGTGATTGATGATATGGCATCGAGCCATGATTGGTCACATAGCGACCATGATCTCGAGCGTGATCGATGATGTGGCAATCGTGATTAGTGACATGGTGGTAAAGTGTGATTGTGGTGACATGGTGATTGTGATCCCGAGCGTAATCGGTGACATGGCAGTTGTATTTTTTTGGTTGCATGATTGATGATGTGGTAATCATGTGCCATGATTCTGCAGAATCACACCGATTAAGATAAGATAAGATTTACTATTTATGGCCTCATAATCTTAAAAATCGTAAGAATCTTGACAAGATAATAATCACAACCATGACTGTATAATCAGCATGACCATGATTATACAGGCTTTACCAAAAACATGATTTTGTTTAAAAATAAATAAATTTTAATTTTTGGAAAGTTTTTAATATTTTTGTTTGACCAAATTGTCTAGTATGGGTCTCCTTAACATGAAAATCATCAATATGTGTTCAATAGAGCCCAATCTACCCTCTAAACTCCATTTTTTTAATGATTTTTATCTGTTGACTTTCTTAATTTAAAAAAACTAGTGTATCAGTGAAAATTAGCAAAAATTAAGAGTTTTGTTTTGTTTTTTATGAAAATTTTTATTAATTAATTATGAATACTAACATGCTAATGTAATCAAATACCATAAAAAACTTAGATAACGTGTAAAAATTAAGCATCTAAGCTCTATGTTAACACATAAAAGAGTGAAAAAAAACAAAACAAAACTCACACCATTTCCCCACAATCTCCATCAAATCCCACTCATTCATGACACTCCACTATTCATCAAGAGTATAAGCAATGGGTAAATCGTAGATTAGAGAAAAAGAAAAGATAAAGCCAAGGGATTTCTCCCTGATAATGGTGCCAAAAATGTTAAGGCTAACAGATAGCGAAGAGGAACACCTCACCTCAACGTGTCATGGTGGGGATCTTTTCGATGGCCAAGCTTGTAACCCTTAAGGTATTAAAGATCAACGCTACCATGGATAGTCCAAATCATTCATCTTAACTATTCTCTAGTAGGTAAACCGATTATCCCCATGAGGCTACGGACTGGTTGACTGCTGAGAAATACATCCCCCTGAACCTTAATGATGCATTGTTGCTGTTATGGCCATGGTGATGGTACCCATGGTGAAGCAAGAGCACCTACTACTCAAGGAGTTCAAGAAGGCTCAAGGTGAGGTGCTTGCCAAATAGCACCCTGACGTGGCTGGGAGTGAGGGACTCGAGACCCTGACCCCACGAACGAAAAATTCACCTCTATAAACTTGGGGAAATACACCACCCAACAAGATGTTGAGCAAGAGGTATAAGAAAATTCAATGTTTTTGATGTGAAATATGATTATCACTATTAGACTTTATACCTTACTAGTTGTACTTTTCTTGCCAATGGATGAGTGGGCTACACGTGCGATAGGATTTTGGAGGGCATACAGCCCAAATTCTTCTCTTGCACACTATGTGGGGAAGCTTCCAATCAACAACATTGCAATCGTGCACAAGGAGCTGTCCCCCAACCCCACCTTCACCCTGCCCTGAAGGCCTTATCAAAAGTTGTGTGTAACTAGCCTAGCCCACACTACCAACTGTGTAATCCTTGTAAAGATCACTTTGGCCCTTACAACATTTGGCAGTGGAATAAGGAGCAAGGTGCTAGCTAGAATAGCCATACGGGAAGCCTTAGGAGAAGCTGAGCCTAAAGACATTGCTAGTGTAATTATTTCGGGCAAATTACCACTAGTAGCAAACTAGCAAAGAAGAGACCCACCCAAAATTTTATAAAGAGAATACCCAAGGAACATGTATAAATTTTTTTGATATTAATGGAAAGATCAATTGTACCAACTCGTATTTGGTCCATTATTTCAAGTGATCAATCAATTTGTTTTACATTGTCATTACCAAGATGTTTTTTAATTTTATCATGCACATGTAATTAGAACTGCAAAAAATATGCCACCCTAGATGAAATCCGAGTCTAATTTTGTTTAACCAAAAATTTGAGCAAAGAAGTGATCCATTGGCACACTCAAGGGACACTTAGGATACGTCTGTGGTTTTGGTGGCCAAACAACAAAAACTAAGGGGTTGCTAGAAGGGTGCGAATGTGCAGAAGCATCCTGGAAAACTAAGGGGCTGCCAAGGGTGCGAATTATGCAGAAGTACATTCTAAAAGCCCCTTAGTTTTTGTTGTTTGGCCACCAAAACCACATACATGGCCTAAATGTCCCCTAAGTGTGCCAATGAATCATTTGTTTACTCAAAAAATAAAATAAAATAATTTGGACGTGGATTTCACCCCAGGGGCACAAGTCTTATGGCCATCGTGCCATGCACATTAACCACACCAAGACCCTCATGCACATACACATTCTTGCCATGCTTAAAACCATTAAATTACACAAACCTATTTTTTTAATTTTGCGCAAACAAGTGATTCATTGGCACACTCAGGGGGCAATTAGGCCACCTATGTGGTTTTGGTGGTCAAACAACAAAAAAAGGGGGCTGCTAAAAGGGAGCAAAATATGCAGAATTGGCACACTCAGGGGCACTTAGGCCACCTATGTGGTTTTGGTGGCCAAACAACAAAAAAAAGGGGTTGCCATAAGGGAGCAAAATATGCAAAAGCGTCCCAGCCTATGCGGTTTTGGTGGCCAAACAACAACAAAAAAAAAGGGGCTACTAGAAGGGAGCAAAATATGTAGAAGCATCCTAGACTATGTGGTTTTGGTGGTCAAACAACAACAAAAAAGGGGCTACCACAGTAGAAGGGAGCGAAATATGTAGAAGTGTCTCGAGACACTTCCCCATATTTTTCTCCCTTCTGGGAGCCCCTTTTTTTGTTTGGCCACTAAAACCGAGCCAAAACCACATAGGTAGCGCTACCTAATTGCCCCCCATGGGTGTGCCAATGAATCACTTGTTTGTTCAAATTTTAAAAAAAAATCAACCCCGATTTCACCCCGGGATCACAAGGCTTGTGGCCATCATGCCATGCACATTGCTCACACCAAAACCCTCATGCACAAACACATTCTTGCCTTGCTTAAAACCATTAAATTACACACGGAACTCTGTGTTATACTTATGCATGATCTCGCAAACCATGTGGATAAAGGGGGATTTTCTTATAAGTAAATCCGTACTTTTCAAGTAGTGATGGATCTCATACAATGCAGCTATCTATCCCCATATTTCATCATCGTGCCCTTTGTGGTGCTTATGCCCTCCTTCTTAGGCATTAATAGAGCTTCTTCCTAGAATTCTGAGGCTTTCTTCATGCCCTAATTCTTCTTTCTACTTTTCTATTTGCATCTACTTTTGTTGCTTGTTCTTCTTCTTTTTCTTAACTACCTCCTCCTCTTGTTGTTTAGAACCCTCATGATCATTGGCACCCTCCTCCTTTTGCCCATGTGCAGTTGGAAGTGGCCCTGCATTTCTTAGCAAGGTCTTCCCTTTGACTTGCCCTGGGGCCCCACATTCCTTAGCAAAGTCTTACCTCTAACTTGCCCTGGGGCCCTGAGAATATTTATCCCTTCCTTAAGAGGTCTGTAGGGCCCTACTTTATCCATGGGGGAACCTATGAGACTGTTGCTCTTTGTCGGTCTCTGTTTTCCACAAGTTTACTTACCTTCAGGCCTTTTCTTGTGTTGCAATCCTTGCCCTAGTGATTATGGCCTCCTTGAACCTTTGTTCCTTGGTTTTTTTTGTTATTTGTTTAGTGCATACCATAACAAAGATCGTATGGTGTTGTGGTAGAGAGAGAGAGAGAGAGAGAGAGAGAGAGAGAGAGAGAGAGAGAGAGAGAGAGAGAGAGAGGGTGTTACAGTACACACTAGGGAGAGAGACTAGGAGTAGGTGACTGTGTGTGTGTGTGTGTGTGTGTGTGTGTGTGTGTGTGTGAGAGAGAGAGAGAGAGAGAGAGAGAGAGAGAGAGAGAGAGAGAGGGAGAGAGAGGGAGATATAATGAAGATCAGATGTTTAGTGCATGCCATAATGAAGATCGTATGAGGGTGTTGTGGTAGAGAGAGAGAGAGAGGGGGGGAGGGAGGGAGAGGGAGGTCACAATACACACTCAGGAGAGAGACTGGGAGTAGATGACTCTGTGTGTGTGTGTGTGTGTGTGTGTGTGTGTGTGAGAGAGAGAGAGAGAGAGAGAGAGAGAGAGAGAGAGAGGGAGGGAGACAAAATGAAGTTTTTGCCTCTTTATATAAAGGACCCAAAACCCTAAATCTAGTTGTCCATGTCCAACCACATTATTGGACAGAATCAACACATAAGAGATATAAAATTAATTTAAAATATGGAACAACAATAGAATTGTTGAATAAAAACCAAAATTTATATTCATCCGCAATAACAAGCCAAAATTGGCATATCAAAAATTTCATTAAAATATAGCATGGCTTCAAGATATGCTGACATCATTGACATCCCAATCAGCACTGACCAACGTGGTAGACTCCATTCTCCTTCCAATCTGTCGTAAAAAACAAAGAACCATTAGAAAAAAGAATTATGACAAATTAAAAGTAGTAGACAAATAAGAAATTATCACACGAACTAAAAGCTTAATCGTCTTTACCTTTCTGTTCTTCACCTTGAAGCATGCCTTCTTGATATCCTCTCTCCCCATTATGTGAAGGCAGTATCAAACATTCAAGAGGCTCTAGTTCTTGCTTGTGCTCACAACTTACACCACACCATACATAAATCAATGGGCAAAACAACTTCTTCATCCGCTTGTAGGGGCACCGAGTTCCCATGTTTCTACATCCACCACTTGTAATAAAAGTAGACGTACAAAGTGGCACGTGCTCTTAGGTATCAAAGTGCAACACTCGACTCTACCTTATTGGACTTGACTGTGTCACCTTTATGCACCCCCTCAACAGTGTTCCATTTCTCTCCAAGACAAGCCAACCATGTCATCGCCTCCTACTATCTTGCACATAAACATGGTGGGTGTTTTTGTGAACACAAGAGATTGGAAAATCTTTGCAAAGACATGAATACGACACAACACACCCATACCAACTAAGGCCCATAGACCTAGATGGCTTTGAGAAATTCATAAACCCTTGTATGTCACAAAGAATCTTTGATTTCATGACCATAATTGGCCAAGCATTAGGGGTGGCCCATGTTGCCATATATATAGGCAGTGATGTGTGTGAACACACTTAGGACCGCTTTTTTTTCTCTTTAGGAGGTTTTTTCCCCCGGCTTGTATATATGCCCATCATTCTAGGGCTAACTTATCTTTTGCACATTGACACAATCTAATAAATTGTGTGTTGTGTGCATTCTTGCTTCTTCTTCTTCTCCAAGCTTTGTGTGCTTTCCTACAACCCTAATTCCAACAATTGGTATCAGAGCAGGCATCGGCTCCCAGGGCTACGCTGCTAGCACCCTTCAACTCACGTTATCCGATTGAGGTGAGCTTTCATGAGCACTTGCAGGTCCCTATACTCTGCAGATCAGCCCGTAAGGCCATATGTTCTCAAAAATTGCATCTGAGGTCGTTTCGGGCTCCGTTTTTGCATTTCAAGTTCTGCACAGGTGTTTTTGTCAATTTGTGCAGAAATTTTGACAGTGCAGTTTTCTACAAAACAGGCATATGTATTCTATTGTGGACCGTGCTACATAGCACGAGTTGTTTTTTGTTCAGTCTTTGCTTCATTATAGGTAGCTTTTGCATCAGTTTCAGTCAAGAGTTAACATCAAACATCTCTCACATCTATGATAATGCACACATGCTTATTTGTTTTATGATTTGATTTGATGATTTCAATTGAGTTGTCTTAATCTCTTTACCAAGGTGACATGGTTGGCAATTGGTTGTTAGTCAGTAGTAAGAAAATTTTATGTGTTGACTTCACAACCACACAAATGCAACTATTCCTCTCCTAAACTGCAACTAGCTTTTCTTTTTTGCGACAACTAGTTAAAGCATGGAAACTCACATAAAGAATAAATTTTTAAATTGCTTCTAAATCATGTTCTATGTATGTGACCAAATTGAAAACATCCCCATTTATTTTTTCCCGATGAATGTGAGATCTCACCAAAAAATTAGGGCTTCTGACAAGTCTCAACATTTATGCCCACATGCTTCTAACAAGTCTCAACATTTATGCCCACATGCTTCTAACAAGTCTCAACACTTACCCACATGCTTCTTTTAACTTGTTAGAAATAATAGCTTCTAACAAGTCTCAACACTTATGCCCACGTGCTTCTTTGGAGTGTAGTGTCATTTCACTTTTTTATATTTATTGTCATATGGAAAATATTTATTTTTTAACACCGTAGAAGTTATACTTTCTTTCAAATTATGCCCTTTTATTGATGAATATTCTATTTCCCTCTCTCTTTGCATCAACCATTAGACACAAAGGGTCTCATTTTTTATAGATGGTTAGACTTGCATTTGCACAAGACTATTCATCCCCCCCCAAATCGAAGCATTGTTCTAGCCCATAAATACATAAGGAAAAATACATCCATGGGCCATCACAACTGTATAGGCAACCCACACTACTACATATTCTTAGTACACTAGCCTCTCTAGTTTATGTTTGTCTGGAATATTCTTTTATATAGAGTTAACATCAGACATCTCTTACATCTATGATAATGAACACATGCTTATTTGTTTTATGATCTATTTTGACGATTTCAATTGAGTTTTCTTAATCTCTTTACCAAGGCGGCATTTGGCTAGTAGTAGGCAAATTATATGTGTTGACCTCATAACCACAGAATAAATTTTCAAAGTGCTTCTAAATCATGTTCTATGTATGTGAATAAATTGAAAGTGTCCCCATTTATTTGTTTCTCATGAATGTGAGATCTCACCTTAGCCTCGAGGCTTTGCCTAACTTGTACTCATGATTTTTATTGGATGCGATGGGCTTGATTTTGTCAAAGGAATGAAGTGGATTACAACATAGGATCTTGGATCTTGGTGATTAATATATAGTTAAAAGCAAAATAAAGTTAAGGCAACAGCTCCTATAAATTGAGGTTTTGGTGTATCTTTCCCTCTTTGTAAAGAAAGAAAGTAGGATGACCATGGTCAACTTTTGTAGTATACAAGTCATTAAACACATGAAGTAACAAGAAGACACGGACATGGTTGCACTCTTCAATGCATTCCTAGTGTATGACAAGAACGTCATTAGAGTGTCAAGAAAGAAGACCTGTGGCAAAATGAAGTATCACTAATGCAAGATTAGAAGCTAAGATATGGGACAAGTCATCACGTAGATAAGCATGCAATTAGCAAGAATCACACATATCACACATGATGCCTAAGTAATTTAGCCTTTCACCAAAGGATGGAAATAGCCTTCCATAAGCCAAGGTATAAAAGCCATGAGGCTCCAAGAGTCAAGATGACCAAATATCATAATATGTCCAAAAGTTACAATAATGGTCCATGAGCCCCCCTTTTATACTTGAGTCCATGACGATGGTTCTAGACCTAATGTAAAGTTTTTGCTTCATTACAAACCATCCCTCCTATAATGATTTCATCCTCGAAATAAAAGGGTAGTCATGAAAAAATCAAACATATACAAAAGTCTATGTTTGGAAGCCAAAAAATCATGAGAGAAGCCACTGTCATGGAAGACCCAAATATCATAACATGAAAAGTATGACCCCCAATGTCAAATGGAAAGGATGAGGGCCTCCCATCGATGATGGAGCTAAGCAATCTCCCACCTAGATCAAATGGTCAATGTCGAAAATCATCATTGGGTAGAGGCAAGGCTAAGTGTGTATCTTACCAAATCAAATGGAAAATGTAAAGGACCATCATCTATGATGAAGATAGTCATGTGCTCTCCATTAAAATTACATTCCAAATGGCACAAAGCACATCCAAAAGTGAATGCCCCAACTGCATAAACCAACACCTCGTGTCAGTATCCACAAGGTCCAAAGATACACACCTCATAGCTAATATCTGTATGAGCATAGGTGTGATCATGATCATCCCATACACTCTTCATAGGTGTCACTCCCTGGGTGTCGTCCTCTATTGAATGAGCATTAGACCTGCCAATATCCCTTGCATTAGGAGAATTGCCATATACATCATCAGTGAAGTATAAAGCATCTCCAATAGGTACATGTAATGCACATGGCTATGATCAATATAGACTAAATCCTCGTGTGCATCATCCTCACCGCATGTGTAATCCTCCCTAGTGTCCCAAGTGTGATCGTTAGATTTAACATAGGCACGATCCCCATTCAATACTAGACTCTGATGAGGAATCCATACATGAAGTGGTCTCATAAAGCTCACAATTATAAGCCTTCCAATCCAAACTCGAAAAAGCATCATATGTTGGATTCACAAATGCAGTCCATGGACCACCTATCAATGCGTGACCAACAATATCCATAGGTGAATCCAAGGCACAGTTGTCCACACCAAACAATGCATGAGTAACACCAAATCGATGCATGAGCATCACATTTGTCCACACCCTGAGCATCACACAAAGTAGATGCATAACTGTCCAATCTCTCATGAACATAGGCATCCATCTCTTTTGCAAAGTCATCATACCCATGGATACATTCATCAATATAAGGTGTAAAGCCCAAAGCAAAACCATCCACCTCCATAACACATATGGCTCCTTCATCTCATGCACATCAATATCTCTTGAAGATTAATCCAAGTTAACCCCAAGAAAGGATGAATCATCCCAAGAATCTCAGTGCCAATCCACATGTGTTTGTTGCCCACAACAATCATTAATCAATGCATCATAAAGCCAACTATGAAGAGTCCTTGAGAAAGGTGAAGGAGGCTTGTCCACAACTATCAATGGGCTGAAAATTTCCAACCATCTGAAGCTCATCTCATTGACTCAAAATGGGCCACTACATCAAAACATATGGATGAATCCAAGTCAACCCCAAGAAAAGATGAATCATCCCAAGAATCTCAGTGCCAATCCACATGTGCTTGTTGCCCATAACAATCATCAATCAATGCATCATAAAGCTAATTGTGAAGAGTCCTTGAGAAAGGTGAAGGAGGCTTGTCCACACAACTATCAATGGGCTGAAATTTTCCAACCATCATAAAGCTCATCTCGTTGGCTCACAATGGGCCACTACATCAACACATATGGATGTTTCCAACAACATAGGAAAAAGATATATGCATGCCAGAAACACAATCAGCACATGAGATAGTGTCCAAAACTTCTTGCACTTGATTGTATGGCTTGACACTCACTTGCTTTAAGCAAAGTGTGTTGTCCCTAAGGATACCCTCAATGAACTTACAAAGGCCCACATAATCAGAGTCCATGTAATGACCAAAAGGTTGAGCGAGCGGGTAACCTCTTTTATCCCTTTTGATACCCAAATATTTCAACATGAGTTGAATCATTCCATCCCCTCTTAAGCATGAAGAGTAGCCAAGAATGGGTACCACCAACTTATTCATTTCTATCTTGCTTAGCTCGACAAACTTGCCCTTGTGATTGACCTTTTGGGTATAAATGTGGAAAAGTCCCTCCAACACCATGACCTTATCAATCAAGACTAATGTCCTCATTAATTTGCACAATACTTTAAGATACTTGCATGAAGTCTTTGTCTAGTCTTTTCACAAAACCTTCTATACTTTCCTTCTCTTTATTGTCTGCAGAGGCAGGAAAGAAAAAGGAAAGGTACAAATATCTCTCCATATAGCTAGATAGAGAGTCCTCATGTGAGAATACCATGCATCAATGAAAGCACTTTTTCTCTTGGGTGGCCACAAAGTGTTGCACAATGTCATATGCCAAATTTAAGCAATCCCAATCATATTATGCATTTCCTTCATCCACCAAGATCTAGCTCTTCCCTTGAAATGAGAGGTCACTTTCTTCACTTTGTCAAGCTTGCCACAAGGAAAGGCATGAAAATAGATATCCCAATTATGAATCCAATCCTTGAGTCCGATGCAAGTGACTCCTTCACCATCAAATGTAAACAATGTTTGTGTAAATGGCTCTCCTCTTTTTAACCAAAAACTACCCACTTGAGTAGACACCATATACTTAAGAAAAGCTTGCACTTTCATTGGTTTCAAAACAACATATGCATAAGTCCATACATCACGGCAAACCTAAATCTTGCTTTTTTATCCACAACCTTTTGACTTTGAACATTGCCACCATAATGTTCTATACTCCTTATGTCTTAAAAAGTATATTGTTGACTCTCAATTGATAAAGGCATTTGATAAGCATTTCCACCCATTGCCCTTGAAGATGAAAAGTCTTCAGTTGGTCTTGCTTGAGAGAAGCCTCATCCTTATATACCATACATGCTTGAAGAAGGTTTCTTAGTATAAACATTGCTTCTTTCTTGCATAGCATAAAAATTTTCTTCATCATTATCCTCATCATTTGAGTCCGTAAGATCTCTCTCAAGGGCATTAAGTTGAGATTCAACTCCACTTTCTTAGTTCCAATCACCATTGCTATGACTGACCTTGTCTTTGACATGCTTCGAAGGATGGATTGAGCTCCCATGACGTAGTGAAGGTTTGAATTTCTACATTTTGGAGTAAGATTGCAAGAATTGAGAGAAATGCTTATACTCTTGCTTGATGAAATCAGGTAGTTACATCCATCTATCATGTGCATCATGTTGCCTCTCTATGAAGGACATATGATCCCAATCTTATATGTCATACATGACCTCTTGTTTACCCAATACATCTCCGCTTCTGCCATCATAGATTGATTTGCCTTTTGTTGGGTAAACACCCTCTTAGCACCCACATAAGATGTATCCATAGGTTTGAATGGTACTTGTGGCGCATTCCCATTCAATTGAGATGAACCGGCATGGAATAAAGTTGGTCCCATATCCTTCAAGAGTGGTCTTCTAACATCCATCATGAATCCGGTTTAGGGAGCCTCAATGTTGAAATCATGGGTAGCCTTCAAGGAAGCCTCTTGCCTAGCTTTCTTTCCTTCTCTATAGCTTTTAACATAGGTCTCTTGGAAGGTTTGTTTGCCAATGCCAACTTGATGCCCACCATTCCACCCTTCATGACTACCAACTTGAGTGAGGTTGACTCATGGGTTGAATCAACCTTTCCTCCATAACTCCCACCTTTGTGACCATGGTGTCAAACTTGGAGTTTAGAGTGTAGTTGATAGAATCCAACTTCTCCATGAAAGGTTTAAAGTCAAGTCAATCCACTAGTAGTTGAAGGAAGGAGTCATTTGATGTGAGTTGTGAAGCTTGAGGATTCGACTTATGAGCACTCCCCACATTCAATTCCTCTTCAACCTCCCTTAAGACTTGACCCATAGTGCCCTCCATATTGTCCATAGTGTCATGATCATTCATATCCCCTCCATCAATTTCCTCAATGGCCAATGACAACTTCCTCGGTCTCCCATTTGGCTTGTATAGTTTTTTCAAAAGTTGATGATAAAATAGAGTAGAAATGTTAGAATGAGGTGATCTAAGGCTTGTTATAAAGCTCTTAAGATGCCCTATCCATCTATGAAAAAATAGTGGTGGAAACTAGATGTGTCCTAGTATTCTTTGTTTTAGGGTTAACACGGATATAGCTAAAAAATGAAGATTTGCTCCTAAAATCCTCAAAACTTATCAAAATTGAAAGTTTCTTGGCTCTTGAGAATGCTATAAGAGTGTACTAGACAATGGTATAAGGGGTTTGACCTTGGTCAATGTGCAACCATTTTTTGTTTTAACTTTTTGGTCAAAGTCAACCCTAGAGATTTAGCCATCCAAATGACATCAAAATTGGGTGTACTTTAGCCTATTAAAGATCCCTAAGGTTGTATAATCATCCCATGATGTCAAATGCCTCAAACAACTTGCTATTTTTGACTGGGTCAAAGATTGCCTTCCAATGAAGTATGGCAATTCGAAAAGTCAAATAGTGCCCGATTTGAATGGTTGATCGCTTAATAGGAAGATCTAAGGTAGTACTTTGAGAGTATCTAAATGCCCAAACCTCAATCCAAATGTGCATGGACTGAATTAGGGTTTTCAATTTCCGTAGGAATTATCAAAGTGACTCCAAGTAGATTCCAAGTCTTTAAGTGTCGAAGAAGCGCGTTGATGATTGTCGATCTCCCGACCAAACACTTTCCACCCTCTTACCAAGTTTATGTCTCCAAGACAAGAGTTGGGGCCAAATCTTCACACCGGGTACCTAATCCCCTCCCGTACCACTTTACTAAAGCACTCACGGCACGGTTGGTTCAAGACATGCTCCCCTTGGCCTCTCCGTCATATGCCAAGGTACCATCACACATCACTAGTATTCTAGGAAATGTAATGTGTGAGGATAATGTTTAGTGTTGATGTATGTGAATCTTAAATGTAGGGTAGAGATGCCTACAAAGAGTTTAGCATGACTCATGCCTCTATTTTATATCATTAACCAATTAGCATGGACTCATGCTTCCCTCCATTGTCCATAGTGGCTCCCCATACATCCAATATCATCAAACAACAACCAACAACCATAACTCATGCCCCCACCAAGGCATAACAAATGTAAGAAGCATCAATGATTACATACTCTTCTCCTCTTTCAATCCAATTGTTGGTTTCTTTATATGTGTAGGGTAAAGTTATTGGGAAAATGTGTGGGAATGGTAAAGAGCAAGTAAAGGTTCAAGGTAATGCAAACAATATGCAAGGGAATGATGAGAATCCCATGATGTGTAATAATTTTATCCTAAATCTTATTTTCTCCCAAAACCCTAATTCCCTTGGCCAAATTGATCAATCAATGCATGATTGAGTAGAGGAGATTAAGGAAATAAGGATTATGGATTGAAAACTTAAGAACTCCCCCATAAACCCTAATTTTGATTACAATTCTGAAAACCATGTTTCTCTTAAGAAACCTTAAATTGTGATTATTGTAAATCAATGATATGAGAGGGTAGAGGAGAGATAGGGGAACAAACTAGCATCCTAGATCTCAAAACTTTTAAGTGGAAACCCTACTTTTAGTAAGAAACCCCAAATCCCAAAGTGGCCAAGAACCCTTAATATTTCTTAGCAAGAATGCAACAAGGGTGGCATCTATGGGTAGAGGAAATTATGAGAGCCAAGCAATGCCAATTCCTTGAAAATGTGTGGAGAAACCCTAATTTTCAAGGAAACCCCCAAATTGAAGAAAAAGGTCAAGAAACCCTAATTTTGGTTAGAATCAAGCATTGAAGGTATGAATGGGTAGAGGGAAGTGAGTAGAGCATGAATCTTCAAGAAATTGCAAATTTTTCAAAGCATTTTGCCATGGATGGAATTTTAAGAAAGAGGCTCAAATATCACCCAAGAAGCTTGCAAACTCCTCCAAAGTCTCCAATGACTTGATTACACTTGTTTTGGAGCATGAAAATCATCAAATCGCCACCCTTCTCCACAAAATGTGCACAGCATTCACAACCTCAAGGAAGAAATCGACGCTCTTTACTCCATGAAATGCCTTCTTAGACCATACCCTAACTTAACCCCAAGTTTTGGCAAACAAAATAGGCAAGAATACAGAACTATAGCTATGGAGAGCTCAAGCACAAGGAGGGAGAAGAGGAAAAACATGGAGATGCACAAATTTTCTCCAATTTTGGTCCACAAGTTTCCAAAAATTGGTCTCCAATCCCAAATTTGGTCCAAAATTTGCCAAAATTGATGCAAATCTTGCCCACGTGCTCCAAAACCTTAGCAAATGGATGAAATAAAGAAAAATTTCACCATCTGCCCCATCAACATCAAGAAAATGCAAGAAAATGCAAGAAATAAAGCTTGCAAAAATCAAGACAATTGCCAAAATCACATGTAGATATCCATTTTCTTGTAAATTTCTTACCCAAATGCATAAGAAGTCTCCCAAAATCAAAATCAAAGCTCTAATACCAATTGAAATAGAGTATCACTAATGTAAGATTAAAAGCTATGATATAGGACAAATCATCATGTAAATTAGCATGCAGTTGGCAAGAATCACACACATATCATATATGATGCCTAAGTGAATTAGCCTTTCACCAAAGGATGGAAATAGCCTTCCATAATCCAAGATATGAAAGCCTTGAGGCTCTAAGAGTAAAGATGGTCAAATATCATAATATGTCCAAAAGATACAATAATGGTCCATGAGCCCCCCTTTTATACTTGAGCCCATGTCCATGGTCATAGACCTAATCTAAAATTGTTGCTTCATTACATGTGGTTGGAGCTAGGGTAGTCCGTCAATGATTACCATTTGAGTAGTACTATCAAGAGATCATCAACCCACTTCAAGTAAGAAACTACGCTTCCCATAATGTCCTAGTTTTGGGCAAGACATTCTTTTGCTAGCTCTGTTATAAAGAACCTCACCAATAATGATGTAACTCTACACATGAGCCATCTAAATTATTTGTATGATTTATCTCTCATAACCAGTTAACTATGGATATGATTTATCTCTCATAACCAGTTAACTATGGATATGATTTGTATAGGGTACTATAATGGAAAGATGATTGTGGTTTGATCTAGCTATAAACTTTCAATTGTCTTATCCCAATCGTTGGTTCCTATCACATGGACATGCTTAAACAAGCTTCCATCACACTTGAACTAGCATGTCAATCCATCAAAAGAGCTAATATAGAGCTACATCTTGTGAAAGGTTATCAAGATTCTACCTCAGGTTGCAGGATGGTGAGAAGAGTTTTTATACTGAAATCCTCAACCTTTCTAGAGCAAGGATTTCATCATTAACCTCTTAGATAAGGATGATGGAAGTGGAGCACCAAGGTATGCCTATTATATTGCTATAATTTTCCTTGATGATGAATTATGAGATAATAATTTTTCTTTTAATGTTTTTGTAGTCTTGAAGGAGGGTCCCTACCTCCAGGTGCATCATCATTAGCCAAACAAGAACTGGGCCACCCTCTTGTAACCACCCTCTTCCCATACTTGTGAATACTAATGCTTAAAATCAATATTGTGAGAAATACACATTAATGGATAACTTTTAAGTGTGTTTGATTTTGATGCTAACCACCTATTCTATAAATCCCCTCCTTACTTCAACAACATAAAGCATACATTATCTTTGGCCAAACAAGAATTGGACTACCATCTTCCCATACTTATACACAACTACATCACTAATGGAAACCAATGTTATGAGAAATACACATCAATAAAGAGCTTTTAAGTGTGGTTTGATTTTGATGCTAATCAAAATTATAATTTTGATGCTAATCAAATTATAATTTTGACCATGTTGCCCTCACATTATGTTTTGTCACGTGGTGTAGGGAATACTCCCATACTTGAAATCCACATGGAACTCAAAATTTGGGCTACTTAAAAAGCAAGGATGTTTTGGGTTACTTTTGTTTTTGCTATAGCAAAAGCAAAAGAGATATTTGCAAGATGTTTGATATTTTTAGAGATAACTCTCTCTCTCTCTCTCTCTCTCTCTCTCTCTCTCTCTCTCTCTCTCTCTCTCTCAACATTTATTTGCCAAGTGTCATATTTTGCCATTTCAAATACAAAATTTATATGAATTATACATTATAATGCTTAAAAGGATTAATTTGGGAAAAAAATAAAGAATGTTAATATAATATATAAATTAAAATATATTATATTTTTTATCATAATGATTCATTTAATGATAGACAAGAGGATAATTTCTTTATAAGGGGCCTAACAAAGAGACATAATGAAAGTCATTTTATTCTATTAGGGATGCTATTAACCCATTCCTAGGGTTAACAAGAGCTACTACCATTATCTTATATCAAGGAGTCAAAGTAGATACACCAAAAGGTCATACATTCAAGATATAAAGCAATTGTGTCCAAATTTACAACTTGGACGGGTGCATGTAATGGTCCTATGGAATACTTATGGCAATTTTCGCTTCAAGAGTGTGTGGTAGTAATTTAGGATGAAGTCCCAAGTGATGTACTTCATGGATATATATATTATGAGAGTAATCATTGTAAAATGTTAACCCATTCCTAGGGTTAACAAGAGCAACTACCATTATCTTATATCAAGGAGTCAAGGTAGATACACCAAAAGGTCATACATTCAAGATATGAAGCAATGGTGTCCAAATCTACAACTTGGATGAGCGCCCGTAATGGTCTTATGGAATACTTATGGCAATTTCCACTTCAAGAGCGTGTGGTAGTAAGTAAGGAAATGAAGTCCGAAGTGATGTACTTCATGGATATATTATGAGAGTAGTCATTGTAATAGCATTAGGCCTCTTATGAGCCTAAAATGCCCGAGCGACCACAATTTAAGTGAGTGTGAACTCTTATGGCCATGTATATAAGTGAAAATCTCTCATAATACAAAGGACTCTCCCATTGTGCAATAGAGTCTTGCTCTTGCTAATCTTGTACTTCATGGATATATTATGAGAGTAGTCTTTGTAATAGCATTAGGCCTCTTATGAGCCTAAAGTACCTGGGTGGTGGTCATAGTTTAAGTGAGTGTAAACACTTATGGCCATCTATATAAATGAAAATCTCTCATAATACAAAGGACTCTCCCATTGTGTAATAGAGTCTTGCTGTTGCTAATCTCTCTCTAATGCATGCTAGTGAGTGAGTGAAGTGAAGTGAGGTGAGAGGAGGGATGAGTACACGTAGTGCAACATGGCGGTGTGACAACGGTCGCGCAAGTTACGCGGTGGAATTGCTTCTCAGGGAGCTTGAAGCCCTTAAGGGTTACGAGCTCGACCATTGAAAAGATCCTCACGATAGTTGCGGTTCACCAGGTAATCTCTTGTTGGATGTGTTTCAAGGGGGTTCGGGTGAGCCATAACATTTTTAGTGCCGTTTGACGGGAAATCATCCCTTGGCTTTTTCCATTGAAAATGATGTGGTTTTGATGGTGATTTGTGTGTGATTTGGTATAAAATAGCTCTCTTTGTTGTTTTATAAAGAATACCTTTTTGCTTAATTTTTAGCATAAATCATTTTTCTTGTTGTGTTAATTTAGTTTTTAATGTTCCTAGGACTTGTACATAGAGTGTATTAGGCCTTGTTTTCTTCCATTGCATCAAAAAATGCAATAGAATACAAATTTTAGAGGTTTTTAGCTTTCTTTAGAGTTAAACATAGAGCTAGAATCATTAATTTTTGTTTGATTTGTGTGTTTTTTGTTTGATTTGTGTGCATTAGAGTGTTAGCAAGTACTAGAAGTAGCTTAATCTTGTAAAAAAATTCACAAAAACTCTTAAAAATCCTTGAAATCAACTAATCTTCCTTAATTGACTAGTTTTCATCATTAAGGGTGATTAATCCAGTTCAAGAGGCAAGAAGACTTGAAAATGTGTTTTTTGGTATCAAAATTAATCATTTAAGAGGATGAAATTAGTGTTTTTGAGTGTTTTGAGAGCATCTAGATGCATCAAAACACCTAATTACATCAATTTCGTGATCAATTGGAGGCATTTCCCTTGCTTTTGCTTACTTTGCATAAAGAGAAGAGACCAAAATTAAGAGTTTATTTAATCTCTAATTATAGATTAATTTACAGATTAGCTGATGCACATAGCTTAGCAATTTCATTCTCTATCCAATGATATGCTCAATGGTGTGAATTAATTAGTGGTTAATTAGAGCTCTTAGTTAGTCTAAAGGGGAGAAAGAGATTAGTAAAAAGATTAATCTTTGATTAATTTTTAAGCACCTTTTTTCATAACTCATTAAGGCTAATGAGCATTGAATGAAAAGATGCCAATGAGTTGTCAAATTGTCCATTTTGGGGGTCATTTATGAAGGGTATAGTAAAGGAGTGTCATAAAAGTGTTGACTTTTTTTATTCCCACTTGCCTGTGGGAAAATGCCTATATCTCCTCATTTTAAAATTTAAAAAAATTCCCTCTATACAAGGAAATTCGAATTTCCCACCAGCCTCTGAATAAAAAATAAAAAATAAAAAATCGACGTTTCACGGGTTAAGGGTTCACGGCGTGAAACCCTGTTGTTTCACGGTGTGAAATAGTCCCCGCGATTTTTTTTTTTGGAAGTTTCACAGGTTAAGGGTTCACGACGTGAAACCTTATTGTTTCACGATGCGAAACAATCTCTGTGAAACCCACCCTGTTGTTTCATGTCGTGAACTACCCCGCAAAAAAAAAATCCGTGAAACACATGTTTCATGTTGTGAAACGCACCCTGCTATTTCATGTCGTGAAATAGGTCCAGTTCACGTCGTGAATCACCTTGCAAAAAGAAAACCATGAAACACGTGTTTCGTTGCACCCTGCTGTTTCAGATCATGAAACAGGTCCAGTTCACGTCGTGTGAAAACCACCCTGCAAAAAAATAATAATCAAATTTAATAAAGTCCGTGAAGTTTATTTCTCATCATGATGAAACAGGTCCAGTTCACGTCGTGTGAAAACCACCCTGCAAAAAAATAATAATCAAATTTAATAAAGTCCATGAAGTTTATTTCTCATCATGAAACGCACCTTATTGTTTCATGTCATGAAACAGTCCCACATAAAAATAAATAATTAATTAAAATTGATTTTTAACGTGAAGTCCACTTAGTTTTGTACAATGATTATGTTACAAATGCTAGTTAAAGAGATTATTTAAGTTATTATTTTAAATGCTCAGAATTCAACACGGGTACTTATGCCTTCCATTTAGCTTTGATTGTCAGTGTTGACGATGCTCTCAATAGAGGCTCTAGTTTTGATGTTGCTTCATCTTTTCTTCTTTTGAATGTTCTTGCTTTTAGATCTTCATGTGATTTATTGGTTCCTCATGGAACTCTTCTTTTCTCTTCTATTATGTGCAAGCTTTTTTTTTAAAACTTACATTTACTTCTTTCGCTTCACTTACATCGCTTCACTTACATGCAAGATTTTTCTACTTACCGTGCTACTACGTAGGATCGGATGAGTATAAATGCACACCACCTACTAGAGCTTCCTGGTCCTCCTTTAGGTTGAGACTTGCTAATCCATATTTAAATAAATTCAGTTTATTCAATGTATAAACTCGTTTTTCTATAGTGAAAAAGGTGTTGGACCTCATCACCAATTTTCTTGCGGCCCATGCTTGTTCCAAATTCACCCTCCTTCTCCACAATGTGCTAGATTATCTACGACCCAAGGCCCTATGTCTACAACCAGCTTAGAGTATATTGAACCATGTTGAAGCTTTTAGGGGCCGGGGTTATATCATTTTGCATTGGAAATGTGCTAGGCCTATTTGACCTTTCCTCCTTTGAATCTGCTGCTATACAGACATATTTCTCCTTTGATGCACCGTCCTTCCTCCCCGTCTCTTCTCGTTTTTTGTGAGGTTTCACTCCATCTTATGCTTGTTTTGGCATCGGCGATCCTCGTCCTTGTCACAAAATAGATCCTTAAGGCTAACCAAGTGAGATCATCATCGGTGTGAGATAAATGTTATGCGAGATGCACATATAACGATAGCAAACGGATGCATGCAGACACAAAACACATACATGCATGCAATGCTCACACAATAACATACTCCCAAGGCTCCAAAAAAAATGCAACAGTGGCATCCTGCGGGGAAACTAGCCTGCTAGTGTGAAGCCAAATTTTCAGTTAGACCAGTGCATTATCCATTGGGCTTCTATCAAGTGTTTTGCCTATCCCATTTTATTTTCTTCTCCAAACACAAACCATCTTCTTCTTTGGTGCTCTAGCCTTTTGTGAAATCCTGTTCTCCCTCTTGTGATTCCCTAGAGCATCACCTTGAAATGATTCCCTTCATTTGGTTTCTTGCTTACTTTGGTTTCTTTTCTCTAGGCTAAAATTTGGCACATATCTAGGACTTTCAAGCTTATATTGAATTTCATTTCTCTTTGGCTCTTGCATAGCTCTAAATCGTAGTGCTAGATTTGTATCCAAAATGGCTTTTTTACCTCGTACGTTTTAGCGAATGCATCTTCAAGTGACACATGCTTAATTAACCTCACATGAATTTGCAAAATGAGCACAGAAAACCTTTGATAAAACTCTCCATTATTATTCTTTCATCATAACTATGGCGATCACAATGTTTTCTTTTAAACTTGGCAAATATGCCCACATAGCTTTTCATTGTCTCATTTTCTCCTTGAAAAAAAGCCACCCAAGGCAATAAGGGAATTTAATGGGCTCAAGGTAGGTGAAAATTGCTCAAGAAAGGCCCCTACTAATCCCTCCCAAGTAGCAATCCTATGGGCTTCATGCTCCTCCAAGTCATAGAACCAATTTTTTGGCTTTTTCACTCAAAGTTAATGGGAACCATGGTTTCCATTAACTTTGGCTTTTTCGTTCAAAGTTAATGGGAACCATGCTTAAGGGCATTTAATGGGCTCAAGGCAGGTGAAAATTGCTCAAAAAAGACTCCTACTTACCCCTCCCAGCAAGTAGGAATTCTATGGGCTTCATGCTTCTCCAAGTCATAGAACCAATTTTTGGCTTTTTCGCTCAAAGTTAATGGGAACCATGCTTTCCACTCATTGGGGTGCATGCATCCAGCTACCATACACTCAAGAATGAAATCTCTAATATGAGTGTGTGCTTCCTCAGTCCAACCCCATCATATGGCTTTATATCAATCCCTCTAGGTTTAAGAGGAGTCTTGATTGCATCATTATCTCCCTTGCACTCACGTGTACAAGAATCTCTTCGGCTTCTAAAGCTTGGTCATCAACAAGGTTATCAAGAAACTCATCCTCTATTCTTAGGAAACTAACCTTATCATCCTCTAGAGAGTTTTCATGTTCTTTGTCAACTTTTTCTATAGTTTGGGTTGCAAACTCTCTAGACCTCTTACGCTTTTGGGTGCTAGTGGCCCAATTGTACCACAAATCTAAAAGAAGAGCTAACAATCTAAAATTAAAATGTACTATGAGCTCTATGAAAAAAAATTGTAGGTTCGTGTCACTGGGCCACAATGCAAAGGAAAGGGTCCCACTGGGCATGTCACTGTAAGGAAATATTCTCAAGCCTAAGCCTTAGAGCTAAACCCAAGCCCAAGAACACCTAGCAAAGAAGCTTCTCAAAACTGACAACTCTCCTTAACTCCCTAAGCGAAGCTCGACAAGAAAAGGACCTATGGTTGGAGTGTGTATCTGTTAGATAATTTTTCGACACTATGTAATGGAGCAAAACAATAGTGTAAGAAAAATTATACTAGCCAAAATGCATGCATTATGTGTTTGATTAGACGAATCACTTAATCTTGAAATGATGGTGAAATTACTGCACAATGTTATATTCAACAATGTAATTACAAGAGAGGGTAAGATTGGAGATGATTGCAATGTTAGAATTGCTATTTTATTGATGAGTTATCCAATAGTTTTGTACAATGATTATGTTACAAATGCTAATTAAAGAGATTATTTAATTATTATTTCAAATGCTTAGAATTCCGTCTAGCTTTGATTGTTAGTGTGGATGATGCTCTGGTTTGCTTCGTATTTTTTTCTTTTGAATGCTCTTGCTTTTAGATATTCTTCATGTGATTTTCTTGGTTGCTCATAGAACTCTTCTCTTCTCTTCTGTTATGTGCAAGCTTTTTTTTAACTTACACACTTACTTCTTTCGCTTCGCTTACGTGCAAGCTTTTTCTACTTATTGTTGCGGTGCTACGCTTCTGTTACGTGCAAGCTTTTTTATGTTGCGCTACCTTTGGTAGTTGGCGTAAGCTGTTGAACTTGGAGCTCTAATTGGTTGAGCATCAGCTTTGGCTTTGGCTGCTGCTGCTGCTGCTGCTGCTGCTGCGCAGGGTGGTTGCTGAAATGATGATGTCTCCTCTTTCTTCGCTCACGTGCAGGGTCAAGCCCTTTTGTGCCGGCTAAGCTTCGTGCAAGGTGATGATGCGCAAGGGGCGGCTAACCATCACTTCCCCTCTCTCTCCGTCCCATGTCATAACCAAGTAAGTGTTACACCTCCTAGGCCTAATATTTGATTGAATTCTACCACCTCCACCTCTCTCTCTTATAGGACCGGATGAGTTTAAATGAACACCACCTACTAGGGTTTCTCGGTCCTTCAAGTTGAGACTTGCTGATCGATCTTTGAACAAATTCCGTTTATTCAACGTGGAAACACATCTTTCTATACTGAAAAAAGTGTTGGACCTCATCACCACTTTTGTTGCTAGCCCATGCTTGTTCCAAATTCACCCTCTTACTCCACAACATGCTAGATTATCTACAACCCAAGGCCCTGTGTCCACAACCAGCTTGGAGTATGTCGAACCACGGTGAAGCTTTTAGAGGCCGGGGTTACATCATTTTGGACCAGAAAGGTGTTAGGCCTATTTGGCCTTTTTCCTCCTTTGAATTTACTGCTATACGGCCATATTTCTCCTTTGATGCACCGTGCTTCCTCCCAATCTCTCTTCTCGTTTTTTTGAGGTTTCACTCTAGCTTGTGCTTGTTTTGGTGCCGACAATCCTCGTCCCTATCAAAATAGATCCTCAAGGCCGACCATGTGATCATAATTGGTGTGAGATAAATATTATGCGAGATACACATAATAGTAGTAAATGGACGCGTGTAGACACAAAACACATACATGCATGTAATGCTCACACAATAACAAACTCTGAGGCTTCACAAAAAAAATGCAACAATGTACGTTGTCTAAAGAGTCGTTTCCTATAAGGACATCAATGGTTCTTAAGCAGGGAAGTGTGAAATAGGGTTAAGAGGTCTAACTTTAGGTTAGGGTAACTAGGGACGCGGGCTAATTAAGAATGGTTAAGGACCATTCTTCGATGCCTTGTGTGACAACTCCAGCGTGGCCTTGGAGTGAAGGAAGAATGGCCTAGGGCCATTCTTTCTCCTCTTGTTCATGTGAGAATGACTCTAGGACTATTATTAGATACGCCAAGCCCATTTCAACATGACCTTCAGGTCATTAGGGCATGTAAGAATGGCCCTAGGACCATCATTGCAATTGTTGTGCATGAGAAGAAAGAACCTAGGGCCATTCTTAGATGCCCGAGGTCACTCCAACATGGGCTTGCATTA
This sequence comes from Cibotium barometz, assembly GCF_041138505.1. NCBI lineage: Eukaryota > Viridiplantae > Streptophyta > Polypodiopsida > Cyatheales > Cibotiaceae > Cibotium > Cibotium barometz. The sequence continues at coordinate 68,839,191 of NC_141046.1, forward strand.
GAGCATGCAAGAATCTCCTAGGGCCATTCTTAGATGCCCAAGGTCACTCCAACATGGGCTTGCATTAGAGCATGCAAGAATCTCCCTAGTGCCATTTCCTATTCCTATTTGTGCATTAGAAGAATGGCCCTAGAAGTTGTGTTGGAATGACCTTGGGACATCATAGAACAGCCCTTGTGCATGAGAATAATGATCTATTCTTGGAATGGTTGTGCATGAAAAGAATGGCCCTAGGGCCATTCTTTCTCTTATTGTTTATGTGAGCACCTCTCTATGAGCTATTCTTAGATGACCTAGGGCCATTCCAACATGACCTTGAGGCCATTAGAGCATGTAAGAATGGCCCTAGGACCATTCTTGCAGTTGTTGTGCATGAGAAGAATGGCCCTAGGGCCATTTTTTGATGCCCAAGACCACTCTAACATGGCAATCAGGCCATTAGAGCATTAAAGGATGGCCTTGGGGTCATGCAAGAATGGCCCTAGGGCCATTCCTAATGCTATTGTGCATGGAAATAATGCCCCTAGAGCAAGGCTATCATAGTTTAAATTTTATGCAAGTTAGAGAATTAAATTGGCTCTACTACGTCTTTTTGTTTTCCTCAAACTTGGACTCGTGTAATTACTACTTCATGTATACACCAAAGGAGTGTGTTTTGGTGGTATGGGGTGCTAAGGCTTTGTACGTGGAGCCATATCTTTGGTGCTTCTAATCTCCATACTCGAGGGCGAGCCTGATTGGCTCTATGGTCGAGATGCGAATATCTATGTGTTTCCTTTGATTTACTTAAATGTTGGCTAGACCTAGGGTCATACATTCTATTGTACACATGATAACAATTTAATAGATTATTTCATAAAATGTAAGATCGAGGGTGGGTCGTACATTCTATTGTACACATGATAACATTTTAACATAATATTTTATAATTTTATAATCATAATTTTAATGTAACACTTGTCTATTACATAATTGTAAATATGTCAATTGACAAAACACAATAATAATAATATTTGGATTTAATATATTTTTTAAAAATGATTCATTTTACAATTATAGTACACACACACAAAGTATATTATATGAGAGAGAGGGAGGGAGAAGAGAGAGATGCTGTTTTCCCTCATAGGGAAGCAAAGAGAGAGAGAGAGAGAGAGAGAGAGAGAGAGAGGACAGAGGGAAGACTCTCTGGTGCAGTTTGCCCTAAAGATAAATTCATAGCACCTTGAACTAGCTCAAAGTACCGGGAATGATGGAAGAGCCTCTTGACCTCTCATTGAAAGCACGAGGGTTGAAGTTGGGCTTCTTGTCTGAGAAAGGGCGTTGCCTGTTTGCTGCAAGGCACTTCGCACGAGGTTTTTCCGTTAAACCTGTTTACCTACTTCCAATATTTGTTTTTCTGAAAGCTAGGGCTATGAAGGGTTTTGTCTTCTTGTAATTCAAATAGTAATACGACATGGATATTGTCACCCCTAAAGTCACATTACCTAGATGCAAGCTAGGGTAGGGAGACAAGTGTTGCACCACAAACCCAATTATTTTACTCAACGGTAGCTTATGTTGAGTTGATTCAATCTAGACGCATCAACGCATTACCTGCTAACGTTTAACAACTCCTGCAATTTCAGGTTCCATGCTTTCTTAATACAAAACCTATTTCCTCCTATGTAACACCGCCTCCTATGTTGAATACCGTTTTGCCCTCTGAGTTACGTAGCCAATGTGTGCTCCCTCTTTTAAATACCATTTTGTGTTTAATTATGAAAAAAATCGGGGTAGGCCGTGCTTCCCCCCCTACCACCAGATAAGAACGGACAAGAGCTCAATATGTGCAGAAAAGCTGTCCTATGGTTGCTCAGAGCGGCCATGGAAGTATAAATGAGGTCAGTCAAGATGGAGCGGGTAAACTTTGTGGGAGAAGTAGCTGATTTCTCAATGGTATTGAGGCATCATTCCCTTGAGATTTGCAGGCAACCCAGTCGAACTAGTAGTACCAATCCATTTCGGACGGGGAATCTCAAGAGTTCAGAGGCATGAATATAGAGCCTTAAGTGCACCTCAACGCCTGGAGTACCGGTATATGGATATCCAATGATACATTCCAAACTAGTATAGTGGCTGAGCGCATATAAAGTATATGTGCCGATAAATATACCAAAAAAATAAAATAAAATTTAATAACAATTTTGGACTTCACATGTGGTTCGTTATATGATTATAGCACATCAACTAGCTAACGATTTGAATTTGTTACAGGTTAAGCACATCTCAACTTGATAGATTGGTATATGTAAAAGCTAACCTTCGTCTCTTGTAGTGACTTAAAGGCTCGGACACCATTGCCCATGTTAATTGAGGGGATATGTTATAGTGGAAGGTGAAGAAAATCGATCCTCAAGTTCTTAGAAAGCAGAAGCTTAGTCTTGAGCGATGGGAGTAAATTGATATATCATTTATCTAGAGACATACGAATGAGGACATAGCTTCGAGAGAACGAGAGACGCTTTTGACGCGTCACTCGTCCACAATCAAGGGCAGTTCCATGACTACCCACTAGTGCACCCTTGATTGCAACACATGATACACCCTTATAACACTTCCTCTACTCCACGCACATACATACGACGAGGTGGCCGTGACTGTGGCCGAGCTATGGAGACTCTTGCCACCAGTGATCATACTCGTGATTCTTTCGAGGAGATAGTGACAAGGGAAGATAGAGGACTCCTTCCGTGACAGTGATTTAGATGCACATAACGATGGTGAGAGCTCATAGTAGCGACTCGCGAGTGGGTCAGGATTTTTTATTTTCCATGCATGATGCTAACAAAGCTGCCAGCTGCCACCTACTCATTTTGAGAGCTTGGGTTTTTGTATTTGACTGTTGACATTGAGATTTTAGTCAATGAACTTTGAGACTATCTTGTCATTTGACATCGTAGATACACTTGTTGTCTTGACTCTTACTTGAATGATGAATCTAGGCCCTTCGATTTCATGTTTCTAATAATGGATTGAATTAAATTTTAGCTTAAGAAAGTGTTTTGAGTCTCTATTTTATGTTCAAGTTGATGTCTTGAAATAGATTTTACTTTAACAATGCATCTTCATCTTTCTCTTGGCAATGTTATAAATTTGGTATGTGTATATAAGAAGTGTCATTTCGATACCTTTGAGTTTCGACCAAAACACAAGAAACAAAACAAAACTTTCGAAATGACCACACCGACGAAACGTTTCATGTTACTATGCATCATCACTACAGAGGAGATTTGTAACCATTTCTATGGTAGTGACGTGTGGACGTAGGCTAATAATGGGCCTGGACACTTTTTCCCTCCTCAAGAGAATGGTCTCACATAACCAATGCCCCAAAGATACATCTCTTGGTCGCTCAGGAGCTTCGCTGCTCCGGTCTCATGGCCACATCTCGCATGAACTGATTTCGATTATGGATGTAGAGGATAGACTCCTCTTTAATCCTACAAGATAGCATTACTAGTTAGTTATTGCAAGAATGTGACAGGGCTTAAAGATAAGAGAAGTATGAGTTATTGTAAGAATACGACATACTTACTTTGCTTGCTCTCCCGAGAGAAAGATCCTATTTACATAAGATGTTCAACAACTCACAAGAATGCGGTTTGACCAATGTTGTTGATCTTTGTATAAAGGATGTAATATGTAAGAAACCATGTGAATTGGTTTATGAAACCAATTTCATTTCTTGGTCCAAAATCGACGTAGATCATCCACCTTGCAAATTCTAGCCCAATATAGATTCTATCTATTTAAAATATGAATAAGATGTGATAATGCGGCATGCAAGTAATACTAATAGTTAAAAAATTGTATCTCTCTCATTTGAAAGATATCTACAATTTATGATACTTTCCTCGAGCCTAGGCATGTAGTGGTAGAGTAAGCTCATTTTACTTCTTTCATGGTCAAACTGTAACCGCTCTCTACTGAAGGCTTACAAATCGGAAGACAAAATACACATTTTTAGAGCACTTAACTAAATATCATCAATGGACATTATTAGCAACATTAATATTGAAAATGACCAATAACACTTGACACCAGCATTGGGGCCGGAAAGAGTCACCCCCCTCCTCAATACATTTGTGTTTCTTGGAGTATTTATATGTACAAGTGTCACGGGCCAATAGGCAAGATTTCTCCTCACATGGAGTGAATACAACTCAAACAATAGGGTACTTGTCGATGAAGTCTGGACAGTCGAAGAAGTCCCAAATCACAAGCACACTCTCCCCTTCACTGGGTGCACACTTGCCTTTCATTGGTCTTCCGACTCCCGAGACTGTGCACCAACAGGCACGCCCGTACTAGCATAGGCAAAGGGGTACACCGCGGAGGGAACATTGCCTGGTTCTTCCAGATAAGCTTTGCTCCCAGATTCCGTGGTGTGTCTAACCTTCACTGGCACTTAGAAGTTTTGAGGACGCGGTCAGCACTACCATTGAGGGAAAAACTAACCACACTAGGAAAGCTTTCTGAGCATGGCTAGCATAAACATGCTTTATTCTTGCTCTACACAAAACTTAAAGAAATCTTTGAACTTAATTTAGCAAAGTTTAGTTTTACACAAATAAGAAACATAAGGCACCTAGTGTAGCTTGTAGTAGGGGTCAAAGGAGATGCAATCCTATCACCATGCAATCAGGTCCACCTAGTACAATAAGTACAGGTCTTGGTACAGCAAGTACATGCTTGGTACAGTTCAGGTACAACAGGTACAGTTTAGGTACAATAGGTACAATTCATGTACAATTTAGGTACAGCAGGTACACGTGCAGTTTGCAGGTAGGTATAGGGCAGGTACAGTACGTGCAATAGGGTACAATCAGCCATGTACAAGGCGAGTACAGTACTTGCAGGTAGGTACAATCAGCCAGGTACAGGGTAGGTACAATACTTGCAGCAGGTTAAATCAGCAGATTCAGCACATGGGCAGCAGGTACAATTCAGGTACAGCAGGTACACGGATTGTTTGTAGGCAGGTATAGGGCAAGTACAGCACACTAGAGCAGGTATAGTAGCCGTACAGCACACGGGCAGCAGGTACAATTCAGGTGGGCAGCAGGCGGATACAGATTGGAGGCGGGTACCAGGCGATGGAGAGAGAGGGATAGTAGGCGATGGAGAGAAAAAGTACAGCCACCATCCATGTGGGGAATAATTACTAATGTTCCATGCAATATCTTTCTTAAAGGTTATAAAGCCTTAATACCAATTTAACACTTATGGGCACCATTAAAAGAAAATGTCCAGTCCCTTTTTAAAATGTGTGTGAACACATTAGCTTCTAAATATTAAAGTTAACCATAGCTTATGGATTTTACATTTTAAAAGGGCCAAATGGTAATACTTACCACCTGTTCACACGCCACACCAATGTGTCAGCAAGCAACACTCCCACGGTACACTGGGAGCATCCCCGTCCAGTGTACTGGCACGGCAAAATAGGCAAACACGCAAACAAATCATGTGAAAACAAGTTTATGCATGTAGTCTCATAAATGCATGTACAAAAAGTTCCTGTCGGGCACAAAACTGGTGCGACAGAAATATGAATATATGTCGTGGTCTTCCTATGGAGTGACAATCTCATAGGTAAGACGCCATCTTGGCCATACACGGGTGGCACCAACATGCTCCCGTCCATACAGCACGAAGCAAGTCACACGGGTGGCACAAAACTGGCTCCCGTCCATGTGCCGCCGCAATACTGGTCACACACGGGTGGCACGTGAAACCGGCCTCTGATAGAAAACCAGAGTGCGGTAAAAGCTAACACCCGTCCACTTGTAGTCTAGATGAAAAACCAAACACAGATTGGAGCTAGAGTGCCCAAATCTGAATACACAACGACACCTGTTGGCCCCAAAGCTTGGCGCCCCTTGCGGTATTTCTTTATTCCATTAAAATAATATGTATGGCTGAGTACAACACAAAAACCAGCCAAGAGTTTACACCTGTAGTCCAATCTGACTGCCCACAAATCCTTCTCAGCACAGAGGATCTATGCACACAGATCTGTGTCCTCAAGCAACACACTGTGCCTCCCTCTGATCAGCCAAGTTCACAAAGCAGGCCAGCCATGGGCATACATCTGGCATAACTCATAAGCATGATACATCTTCTCAGCTCAACATACATGTGCTGTTCAATCCCTGTCTTAATCCCTTGTCAATCTGCTATACTCCTCCTCTCACAAGGAGCCAGATAACACATACCTGTAGCAGACATCAAGCAATAGAAAGAGAGATGGATGAACAGAGTCAAGGCTTACCAAGTTCAGCTCGTGAAACAACTCTGGAGGAAGCAACAGCACCAATCTGTGCCTGCAGGCACTTGAACCCACAATCCTGCTTCACACGTGTGCTTGCACTTGCCTGTATCTTCCTCCTGATGCTCACTCCTATGCTGTCCTTGGAAGTACAGATCTGAAAATCAGCACTGTACTTGATTGTACCGCCTCGGGATGCGTGCCAGGCGTTGTACTTGCAAAAACAGCCTGCTGTCCACTTCTGTACCAGCCTGAATCAGCCTGCACAAGTCTGTCCAGCACCTGTGAACTCTTCTGCAGCAACTGTACCTTCTGTACCTGGCTGCCCGTACACTGTACGGCAGCCGTACAGTGTGTACTTGCTGGAAAACACAATACACAGCCTGAACAGAGCTTCTGCGCAGCCACCAGCAGCAGCTCTGTGCGCCGCCAGCAACAGAGGAGAGAGAGAAAGAGAGAGAGAGTGTCCTGCTCTGGCCGTACAGTGCTGTACGGCTGGATCCACTCTGAAAAACAGCAGCCAAACTGTTGTACAGCAGTCGCCTCCTCCTCCTTCAGCTTTTCCACGCTAGGAATCACAAGCGCATGAGAGAAGCTCCACTTTTGCTACACGACTCCCCAAAAAGGGAGGAGAGAGAGTGAAGAGAGAGAAAACCTCCTTCCCAAGTTAATCCCTAGGGCCCCAACTTAATAAGTTCCCTAGGGCCACTAAGGCCTAGGGGCAACTTTTATAAACATTAAAAGTTAATGTTTTAATGTTCCCCCTTCACACCTAGGGTTGTCCACACATCTTTAAACACTGTCCGGGCATCCCCCATGTGAATCATAAAATATTCTGACCCTGCAACCACCATGCCCACACTTGTCCTGCTCCATTTTCACAGGGCCATGACATACCCCCCTCTTGAAAGATGGCAAGCGTCCTCGATTGCATTCTGGTGATGCATCAAAATATCCAAAGTGAAATATACAATATGGCAAGATCAGCGTCCCAATCTCTCTGAGCCATACGCATGTATCATCATTCACTGCAAACCAATGGCATAGTAATAGTCCAAGTTGTATACCACTGTGAACCATACATATCCACAAAAATCTCCATGTGACTAGTACACATATATCATAGAAGTCCCATAAACAGATGTACTGTCAGCCTCAGTACCTTCGGATGAGATAAAATCTGCACCAAGCGACCTCTAGATGTCATCTGAGCCTGTCTGTATCAAGGGAGTGGAGGTGCTACCCCCCTCTTGAGCATCAGGTAATGCTCCAGACCCATGCTCTGCTGAACCTGAATGAGCCACAATAAGAGTCGGCTCTAACTCAAAGGCATCGAGATAAAGCTGCAAAACCTGAGGTGAATCTGTTAAGTCACCTTCCTCCATCCACTTCGCATCCATCGGTGAATAGTTCTTGAACTTCACAAGATAGCGACGGGAAACTTTACCTCGTACCTTCCTTTCTTTATGTGCCAGTATCTGCTCTGGAATCAGAACCTCATCAAGTTCCTCAACTTCCGGCTGAGCCTCATCTGATACATCCTCAGGCACATCCCCACGGAAAGGTCTAAGAAGACTCACGTGAAAAGCATTGTGAATCCTCCAGTGATCTGGTAACTTCAAACGATAGGTTACCTCACCAATCTTTTCCAAAACCTGAAAAGGCCCATAATATCGCATACTCAACTTAGGGAATAAGCGCTCTTTACCCTTCATCTTCTTGAGTCTAGCCTTTTCAAAACGCAAAAGAACCCAATCACCCAATGCAAACTGTAAATCACGTCTGTGACGGTCTGCGGCTTTCTTTTGCTTCTGCTGAGTTTTCTGGAGGGCCAACTTAACTCTCCGATAAGCTTCATCCAAGCTCTCCACATACTGATCAGCCTCAAAGATCTTATCCTTTGTATGCAAAATGGGTGGAACCTTCTTCCCTCCTTCTACAATCTCAAAAGGCGCCTTGCCTGTCGAGCTATGTACAGTGTTGTTATATGCAAACTCCACCAAAGGAAGATACTTTTCCCATTGTTGCTTGTGCTCTGACACATAACACTTGAGAAGATCCAACACTGTAGAGTTAGCCTCTTCTGACTGACCATCTGTCTGTGGATGAAATGACGATGAAAACTTGAGAGTTGTACCCATGTTGTCAAACAACCCTCTCCAAAACAAACTCGTCATCCGTGGATCACGGTCACTAATGATAGACGTAGGCAAGCCATGATACTTGAAGATGTTCGCCATGAACAACTTCACCATATGATCCACTTTAATTGTCTTCCTCACGGGAATGAAATGAGCCTGCTTACTGAACCTGCATATGATAGTCCAGATGCCATCATTTCCCGTTTGTGTCCGTGGAAGATCAAATACAAAATCCATGGCAATGCTCTCCCAAGGTCTATCCGGAATAGGTAAAGGCTGTAATAACCCTGGTGTCTTCTGACGGTCAAACTTTACCTTCTGACATACGATGCATTGCCTCACAAAGGCATCAACATCTCTTCTCAAGGTTGGCCAATAAAAGAAAGTCTCCACTGCTTTGACCGTGGCGTCAATACCTCTATGACCTGCATACGGTGGAGCATGACTTTCAATCATAACCTTGAGTCGCAATGGCCTGGTAACACACAGTCTGCCATGCATCAATAAAAACCCATCTCTGAGAGTGTAATGCTCATGCCGCTGACCCTCAGACATCTGATCATACAACCTTTCAAAATCGTCATCATGGGCATACTGCTCTTTCATTTCATCAAGCTCATGATGATAAGCAAGTGAAACAGCAGAAACCTGTGGCTTGCGTGACAAAGCATCTGCCACTACATTCTTTTTGCCTTCCACATGCACAATCTGGAAGTGAAACATTGACAAAAAGTTTGCCCAACGCATATGCTTCTCTGAAAGCTTAGTCTGCGTGAGGAAGTAACGCAAGGTCTGATGATCTGTCTGTACAGTAAAATCAGCCCCAAGCAAGTAGTGTTTCCATGTAGAAAGAGCGTGAATTACAGCCAACATCTCTTTCTCATACACCTGTAAATGCTTCTCGGCATCTTGCAAAACTCTACTCTCATAGGCTATCACATGTCCCTCTTGCATGAGAACTGCACCAATGCTACTTCCACATGCATCACACTGGACAACAAAAGCCTTTCGGAGGTCCGGTAACACCAATACTGGGTCCGAAGTAAGCTTTTCTTTGAGCTTTTTGAATGCTGTAATTTCCCGATCAGCCCATCTAAACGGAGTTGCTTTCTTCGTCAAAGCATGAAGAGGTGAAGCAATTTCAGCAAAGTGCCGTATGTAACGCCTGTAATAGGAACACAATCCTAGAAAGCTGCGTACATCATGCACGGTCCTCAGAGCTGGCCAATTAAGTATTGCTTCCACCTTGGCTGGATCCATACGGACTCCATGACCAGACACAATATGCCCCAAGAAATGTATGTCCTGCAAGAAAAACTCACTCTTCTTGCCATGAACCACCAACCTATGGTTTCTGAGTTCTGCAAACACAATGGCCAAATGTCTTCTATGCTCTTCCTCAGTTTGTGAATGCACAATCATATCATCAAAGAATGTGCCCACAAACTCTCTATGAGGTCGGAAAATCCTGTCCATCATTCTGTTAAATGTGGCAGGCGCATTTGTCAAACCAAAGGGCATAACCAAGAACTCATACAACCCAAACGTGGTTCGGAATGCTGTCTTATGGACATCCTCGGGTCTAATGCGTATCTGATGATACCCGCTTTTCAAGTCAATACGACTAAAAACTGTGGAGCCCTGTAAGCGGTCCAAGATGTCATCGATCCTCGGTATGGGGAATCGATTCTTGATGGTATTCTTATTCAGCGCCCTGTAATCTATACACATGCGCCAAGAACCATCCTTCTTCTGCACTAAGAGCACAGGTGAGCAAAAGGGTGATGAGCTAGGCTGAATCAACCCCTTATTCAAAAGCTCCTGCACCTGACTCATAATCTCTTCCTGTTGGGCTGCACTAACACGATACGGCGGTCTATTCGGTGGAGTACTACCAGGAATCAGATCTATGGCATGATCTTCTGGCCTCTCAGGAGGTAATTCTCCTGGCAATGACTCGGAAAAACAGTCTTGAAACCCACTTAAGAAATCAGCCCTGTCCTTATCTAACATTGACAAATTAGACTTAGACTCATCATCCTGTGCATCCTTTACATAAATCAAGTACGCGGAAAGATGCTTTTTCATTACTGATGAAATCGCCGAAGCGGATACAATAGGAACAGATTCCCCTTTGAGTTTTACATCCAATACATGCTCTTTCCCTCTATGAGTCAGAGTAATTTTCCTATTGTAAGTATCCACCACCGCATGTACCCTGTGGCACCATGGCATCCCCAACAAAACATCACAGCCATCCAAAGGCATGATGAAGAACTCCTCGCTGTCCACATAGCCCTGCAAATGAAGCCGAAGCTTCCCAATAATAGGAGTAACAGGTTCTGCATACCCTGGACAAGCCATATTTGCCTCATGTAACGGCCCCATCTCCTCTGCGCGAATCCCCAATCGGCCAGCCAAATCCGGTGAAATGAAGTTGGCTCTAGCACCTGTGTCAAAGAAGATCAAAGCATTCTGATCTCTCACTTTGCCCCATGCCCTGCACAACTCTGTAGCTTCACCACCTAGCTGCTCACCCACAAGATCAGGAACTAAGCCTGCAGAAGGCTTTGGTTTCTTTGGCTTGGGCTCTCCTTTATTGTCAGGGTCCTTCTTGGACGTTCTCTTGGGACAATTGAATGACATATGCCCCTCTTCAGTACAGTAAAAACACTTTTGAGCATCTCTCAAAGCCTGTCTTTCCTCAGAAGTCCTTTTGGGCATTGGCAACTTCTTATACTTTGTCTCTGAAGTCCCTTTAGCATCACGCGAAGCATGCCCAAATTTTTCAGCTTTCTTGCTCAATTTCTTACTGCCTTTAAACCCAGATGAACCACCTGTGAGTAACGCATTAGCTGTCATAGCATTCTCAATCATCTGTGACATGTTCGTTACTCTTGTCTTTATACAATAATCGCGTACCTCCTTGGGCAGCCCACAACAATACTTCTCTACCTGCTCAGATAATGGCACGGCACGATAAGAAGTCACTGGGAGTAGTGCTTCCCAAAACTTCTTGTTATAGTCTTCCAAACTATCACACTTTGAAGCATCCAGCTTGTGCCATGCTGTCATAACATCCACCTCAAATGTAGATGTGAGCCATACAGAAGAGAAAACCTGTTTGAATTGGACCCATGTGGTGGGTGCTATGCCCTGCAAAAGAAGAGTAGACCACCACTGCAAAGCATTGCCCTTGAGAAAAGTGGCAGCTTTCCTCACCTTTGAGGACTCTGTGTAATTCCCACCAGAAAAAGCAGCATCAAACTGCTGTAAAAAGGTAAGTGCCTTCAATTTATCCTTGGCCCCACTAAAAGTGTCAAACTTCACTGCAGCTCCCCCTTCCTTGTAATCCTTCGCCTTGCCCATAGGCGTTAGATTATCATATGGAAGTGGTTTCGTAAGATTGCTGCCCCCAACATTCATACCCATCATTGGGTCAACATTTCCCATTCCAACACCAGGCATACCATACATCCCAGCCATGTTTCCATACATTCCACTATGCATACCTGGCTGCATGCCACCAAACATATTGCCTTGCATCGCAGGCTGCATGCTTCCAAACACATTTCCTTGCATACCGGACTGCATACCACCATACATATTCCCTTGCATGCCAGGCTGAAAATTGGCTCCAAAAGGCCCATACATACCCATGCCTCCCTGAGGATAACCCCCAGTCATGGATTGAAACACTGAGCCACCACCAAAGTACCCTGGATGCATGTTCTGCTGAGGAATAGGTGGCTGTCCATAGAAGGAACTCTGTGGGTTTGCACCAAAAGCATGCTGCATGTTCGGAAACTGGGCAGGAGATGGATCCTGTGGAGTGGTACCACTATGACCATGAGAAAGATTCTTCGAACGAACCTTCTTCTTCTTTTTCTGGGGCTCTGTGCGGGGCTCTGAGCGAGATCTCAAAAATTCAGCAAATCTCTCACTCTGTGTGAGCTGCATAAAAGTATCCATAACACCAGCCAAGCGATCTTTGAACCGAGCATCATCATCCTCTTTACTATGCACATCTTCTGGCTGTGTTACATCCTCATAAGGCTCAACATCTGCAGCCTGTTCTCCTGCAAAAATATCCTCAGATACATCTCTTTCAGGAGAAGACTCTTGCTCTTCTTCTTCTTGATAGAAGTACTCTTCCTCTGTATCAGACATGATTGCTGAATTTTCAGCGATGGCTTTCTCCAAAGCAACCACGAGCTCACCCCCTTCAGAAAGTTGATGATTGGTCCCGGCAACGGAACCTTGAAACCGGCCTCTGATAGAAAACCAGAGTGCGGTAAAAGCTAACACCCGTCCACTTGTAGTCTAGATGAAAAACCAAACACAGATTGGAGCTAGAGTGCCCAAATCTGAATACACAACGACACCTGTTGGCCCCAAAGCTTGGCGCCCCTTGCGGTATTTCTTTATTCCATTAAAATAATATGTATGGCTGAGTACAACACAAAAACCAGCCAAGAGTTTACACCTGTAGTCCAATCTGACTGCCCACAAATCCTTCTCAGCACAGAGGATCTATGCACACAGATCTGTGTCCTCAAGCAACACACTGTGCCTCCCTCTGATCAGCCAAGTTCACAAAGCAGGCCAGCCATGGGCATACATCTGGCATAACTCATAAGCATGATACATCTTCTCAGCTCAACATACATGTGCTGTTCAATCCCTGTCTTAATCCCTTGTCAATCTGCTATACTCCTCCTCTCACAAGGAGCCAGATAACACATACCTGTAGCAGACATCAAGCAATAGAAAGAGAGATGGATGAACAGAGTCAAGGCTTACCAAGTTCAGCTCGTGAAACAACTCTGGAGGAAGCAACAGCACCAATCTGTGCCTGCAGGCACTTGAACCCACAATCCTGCTTCACACGTGTGCTTGCACTTGCCTGTATCTTCCTCCTGATGCTCACTCCTATGCTGTCCTTGGAAGTACAGATCTGAAAATCAGCACTGTACTTGATTGTACCGCCTCGGGATGCGTGCCAGGCGTTGTACTTGCAAAAACAGCCTGCTGTCCACTTCTGTACCAGCCTGAATCAGCCTGCACAAGTCTGTCCAGCACCTGTGAACTCTTCTGCAGCAACTGTACCTTCTGTACCTGGCTGCCCGTACACTGTACGGCAGCCGTACAGTGTGTACTTGCTGGAAAACACAATACACAGCCTGAACAGAGCTTCTGCGCAGCCACCAGCAGCAGCTCTGTGCGCCGCCAGCAACAGAGGAGAGAGAGAAAGAGAGAGAGAGTGTCCTGCTCTGGCCGTACAGTGCTGTACGGCTGGATCCACTCTGAAAAACAGCAGCCAAACTGTTGTACAGCAGTCGCCTCCTCCTCCTTCAGCTTTTCCACGCTAGGAATCACAAGCGCATGAGAGAAGCTCCACTTTTGCTACACGACTCCCCAAAAAGGGAGGAGAGAGAGTGAAGAGAGAGAAAACCTCCTTCCCAAGTTAATCCCTAGGGCCCCAACTTAATAAGTTCCCTAGGGCCACTAAGGCCTAGGGGCAACTTTTATAAACATTAAAAGTTAATGTTTTAATGTTCCCCCTTCACACCTAGGGTTGTCCACACATCTTTAAACACTGTCCGGGCATCCCCCATGTGAATCATAAAATATTCTGACCCTGCAACCACCATGCCCACACTTGTCCTGCTCCATTTTCACAGGGCCATGACAGCACGAATCTGGCTCCCATCCATGTGACACCAAAAGACTGGCCCTTTCACATGGGACACTGGCCTGGTCCCATGTGAACATGGCACAAATTTGGCCGCTCTGTGGAGTGACAGTCCCGTAGAAGTGGCTCCAGAAATGGAGATGGACCAAATGGTGACATCCCCCCGGGCTTCTAAAGAGTTGTCCTCAACTGAAAAGCCTCAAGATATGCCTGCAAAAGCTGAGGGTAGTCAGCAAAATAATCCTTGTCTACCCACTTTGCATCAATTTGCAAATAATTTTTAAATTTCACAAGGTATGTCCTGGAGAGCTTCCCATGTGGTAACTCTCTCCTTGTGAAATACAATCTGCTCTAGCTGGAGGATCTTCTCAAGCTCATCAACTTCTAGCGGATCTTCTGTGACAGGCTCCTCTGGATCTGGCTCCACATACTTCCGCAAAAGACTCACATGAAAAGCATTGTGAATCTTCCAATGGCTGGGTAAAGCAACCCTGAAGGACACTTCATTGATCTTGTCAACCACTTTGAAGGGTCCATAATATCGAGTAGAAAGCTTTGGATATGATCTCTCTTGTCCTGGCCTGTTTCGAAGCCTAGCTTTCTCAAATTTCAGCAATACCCAATCACCTTCCTTGACTTGCATGTCCCTTCTATGCTTGTCAGCAGTCCTTTTATGCTTGTCTTGTGACCTTGCAATGGCTGTCCGCACCTAAGGAAAGGCCACATCCAAGTCACGCACATACTCATCGGCTGCAAAAATCTCATCCTTTGTATGAAGGATGGGTGGCAAGATCACTGAGCCACTCTGCCATAAATAATCTCAAACGGGGCCTTTTCCATGGAGGCATGTATTGTGTTATTGTAGGCAAACTCTACAAGTGGAAGATACTTCTCCCAGGCACTCTTTTGATCTGCCACATAACACTTCAACAAATCCAACACGGTTGAATTCGCAGCTTCACTTTGGTCATCCGTTTGGGGGTGATAAGCTGATGAGAACTCAAGCTTAGTGCCCATGTTATCAAATAAAGCCCTCCAAAAGAGGCTTGTAGTCTTGGGATCTCTATCCCCAACAATGGACTTAGGCATACCATGATGCTTGAAGATGTAAGCAAGAAAAAGCTTCACCATATGATCAACTTTTATGGTTTTCTTGACAGGCAAGAAGTGAGCTTGCTTGCTAAACCTGTCCACAATGGTCCATATAGCATCATTCCCATGCTGGGATCTAGACAAATCCATAATGAAGTCCATAGTAATACTTTCCCATGGCTGCGAGGGAATAGGCAATGGCTGAAGCAAACTTGGAGGCTTTTGCCTATCAAATTTCACCTTTTGGCAAGTAATACATACGTGTACATATGCCTCGATGTCTTTACGCATGCTTGGCCAGAAGAAATACCTTTTGATCATGCGTATCGTAGGTAAAATACCTCTATGACCAGCATAAGGTGGAGTGTGACATTCCTATATAACCTTTGGACACATATCCTTCACCACACATAAGCAGTTATCCTTCATAAGATAACCCTCTTTGATCACATAAGAGGCATGCGAGTGACCAGCCATTAAATCAGTCCAAATATGGGAAAAATTAGCATCCAAATGATACAAA
Organism: Cibotium barometz; assembly: GCF_041138505.1. NCBI lineage: Eukaryota > Viridiplantae > Streptophyta > Polypodiopsida > Cyatheales > Cibotiaceae > Cibotium > Cibotium barometz. The sequence goes on from NC_141046.1 coordinate 68,854,955, forward strand.
TGACGCATGGCAGATAAGTCCCCATGAGAGGTCACTGAAACTGCAGCTATATAAGGCTTCTTGGACAAAGCAACTGCCACCAAATTCTTCTTTCCCGGAGTATGTGCAATCTGAAAATGAAACATGGAAAGAAAGTTTGCCATCCTCATTTGCTTCTCCGAAAGCTTAGTTTGAGATAAAAAATACCTCAAGCTTTGATGATCTGTCTTGACTACGAATTCAGCCCCAAGAAGATAATGCTTCTATATCTTTAAGGCATGAATTATAGCCAAGAGCTCTTTTTCATAAATGTCCAAATGGATGTCAGCATCATGCAATCGACGGCTTTCATAAGCAACTGCATGACCCTCTTGATTTAGGACAGCCCCTATACAATTCCCACATGCATCACATTCCACCGTGAATTTGCTTTTGCAAATCGGGAACAATCAACATGGGCCCACAAATGATAGCATTTTTGAGTTGCAAGAAGGCATCTTGCTCATGCGAAGTCCATTTGAAGGTGGCTTTCTTCTTTGTAAGATCATGCAATGGTGAGGCAATATTGGCAAAATGCCTGATGAATCGCCTATAGTATGAACATAACCCAAGAAAGCTACGTACTTGATGTACATTTTGCAACTCTGGCCAATTTCGAATGGTTTCAATTTTAGCAGGATCCATTCTTACACCCTCTTTGGATACGATGTGCTCCAAATAGTGTATCTCTGAGAGGAAGAACTCACTTTTCTTAGCATTTATCAAGAGTTTATGCTTTCGCAACTCTTCAAACACTGTAGCCAAATGAGTCTTATGCTCTTTCTCATTCTTGGAGAAAACCAAGATATCTTCGAAGAATACACCTGTGAACTTACGTTGGGGTCGAAATATCCTGTCCATCATGCAGTTGAATGTAGCCGGGGCATTGGTAAGGCCAAAAGGCATTACCAAGAATTCATACAATCCAAAAGCTGTCCTAAATGCAGTCTTATGGACATCCTGGAGTACCACACGAATCTGGTGATAACCACTCTTCAAATCTATACGGCTGAAACAAGCCGAACCATCAAGCTTATCCAAGATGTCATCTATGCGTGGGATTGGAAACCTGTTCTTGATGGTGAGCTTGTTTAGAGCTCGATAATCCACGTACATGCGGAAAGATCCATCCTTCTTTTGCACAAGAAGCAGTGAAGCACGGGAGAACAAAAGGGTGAGGAGCTTGTCTGAACCAAACCCTTTTCTAAGAGCTCATTAACCTGCTTCATAATCTCCTCTTGTTGTGCGGCACTCACACGATATGCGGGCTTGTTAGGTGGGGAACTACTTGGCACAAGATCTATGCGATGACTCTCAGGCCTCTCAGGTGGTAGTTCTCCTGGCAATGCATCGACAAAATAATCTTTACACGCATTAAGGAAATTTAGCCTATCTTGAGTCAATACATCCACATTCACATTACTATGTTCAATTTTGTCACGAACAAAAACTAAGTACGCGGAAAGACTCTTTTTCATTGCCTTATTAATTTGGATGTGAGATACAACTGGGATGGAATCCCCTTCCTTGACCGCATCAATAACATGCATGCGGCCTCTATGCATAAATGTGATCCTGTTGGTTTTATACTCTTTGTGAGGTTCAAGCCGATGATGCCAAGGCTTGCCAAGTAATACATCACATCCATTGAGTGGGGCAATCAAGAAATGCTCACGATCCAAATAACTCTATATATGAATGCACAACTTTCCAATAAGAGGCGTGACCTGCACCTCTTTGCCCACAAAAGCTGCCTCTGCTTCAATTTGGGGTCCCATGTCCCCAATCTCTATACCCAAGGCGGCTGCCATCTGTGTAGAGATGAAATTATCTGTTGCACAATCATCAAACATGAATAGAGCGGGTTGATGCTTGATTTGTCCCCAAGCTTTGCATACCACTCTCTCTTTGCCATCATGCTTAGTGGTACCCTGCACATCGGGTATGGCATGCACATTTGCCTTTGGTGGCTTGTCCTCATGCTTTTGCTTGCGAGTAGGGCATTGCCTAAACATGTGCTCTTTACTATCACAAGAAAAGCATTTCCCCTCTTTGGCATATTACTCCCTTTGCTCGAGGGCAAGCCAAATTTGTTCTTCTTTGATGCAGTGTCTTTGGGGCTGTCCACCTTTTTGCAGGTTTGGGACAGCTCTCTCTTTGCCCTTGGAACCTCCCTGATCTTGCTTAATTTTAAGCACCAATTGCTCCGTAGCAAGAGCAGATGCTATGAGTTGCTGAAGAGTGTGTTTCGGGTGCAATTCAATGCCCGAACGATAAGCTGGTTGCAATTTAGAGCGAAACTTCCTCTTTCTTTCATCCTCGGAGAGTTGCATAAAGGGAGTTACCTCAAGCAACACTTTCCAAAACTTATTGACATACTGTTGCATGCTTTCATTATTTTTTTGCTCAAGTCTATCCCACTTTTGGGTGAGAGTTTGCTCCGCATTAGGAGGCAAGAATTGGGCATAAAATCTTCCCTTAAACTCTTTCCAAGTGCAAGTGGGATCTTTGGTGGTCTTTTTAGTGATCCACCAATGGGAAGCTGTCCCCTTCAAGAACATCCTTACATGACGAATTTTGGACTTCTTAGTGAAGTCCTCATCACTGAAAGCAATATCAAACTGTGCCACAAAAGCTAGCACCTTAGAGGCATCATACTCTCCATGAAAGGCATCAAATTTCACGGACTTGTCCCTTGCCTTGAACTCCTTGAGCTTCTTCAGATGTGGTACATGTTCTTCTCTTTTTCTCTTCCCCTTATCCAACGGGACAGCCCTCTCTGCATGGGCTTCATGGGCAACCAAAGATGTTTCAAGAGGCATGATGGCATGTGCATTATGAATCTGTGGCCCCGATGCATGTGACCTCCCCAAATGATGCAATGTCTCACCACGAGAACTCTCAATGGGCAACCAAAGATGTTTCAAGAGGCATGATGGCATGTGCATTATGAATTTGTGGCCCCGATGCATGTGACCTCCCCAAATGATGCAATGTCTCACCACGAGAACTCTCAATGGGCAAAGTCTTTCGGCTTGCATGCCGACCACTCTCTCCATGCACAAGGCCACCATGTCACCCACTAGCTCCAACATGCACATACTTGTTGCCTTCTGTCCCATGAGGAGTAGATGCATGGCGAGAAGTGACCGATACCTCTTCCTTGTGTATAAAATACCTCAACCGTTGAGATGCTGGGTCTCCCTGCTTCAAACGAGGTGGATTCTTGAATACTAGCTCTCCATCCTCTCCTTCCTTGAGATCACCCTTGCGGATGAGATAAGAGAGTGCTAACTCCCTTGGCTTCTTGCCCACTTCACGAGCCATGGACTCAGTGTTGCAATGAAACGCGTTTCATTCCATCTGAATGAAACAAAACGTTTCATAAACGTTTCATTGGAATGAAACGCGTTTTTTTCATGCTGCATGGGAAAACCTATGTTTTTCTACATACTGAACAGGACAAGTGCAAACCAGGCATTGTCATCGTGAGCCCCTATCTTGGGACGAGTCACCGTTGTACCACCAAGGGTTCGTCAGTCAGTCATGCACGTTCCGCACACGTTAGTGGTCATGCTTGCCGCACAAGATTGTAACCCTCTTGTATGATGCATGATGTATGATGTCTAGGCATCCTGGCACTTATTGGACTATATAGTCGGGTGTTGGGAGCCCATTTAAGTGTCTAGGCCTGTATGAATCTAAATTTAATTGTACTAGTGACACCAAGATAGGGGATATGGATACGTGCAAGCCATGGGCTGTGGGCAGCCCATTGGCCACCCAAAAAGGGGGCCACGGACAAGTCCGGGGCGAAGATTGGTAGGCACCCAGAAGAGGGGCCTTATGAGGGCTTGTGTGGGCCTAGCCAACCTTAAGGGCAGGTCTGGTAGGTTAGCCAGGCCAGCCCTTATAAGAGGTCCTGTGGTCCCTTTTGGACAATCTCATGCACTGCAAGACCACCAGCTCAAACAGTGAGAGGCAGCCTTTGGGCAAGAATGCAAGCAGCAGAGGTCAATACAGGGTGGCCTGCAGCAAGGGCTCAGGCACTCCATCCCGCCTCCCTGTAGAAGAAAACCCAAGCATCAGACCTTGTCCAGCAGAGCATCCAACCAGGCCGGCCAGATCAGCCTCTCCCTCCTGTGAATCTGCAAGTTAAGGTCTGTCGTGTGGGCTACAGACAGCCCAAATCATTCCCACATACAGCTACAACAATACAAAGTAAGTACACTTCGCTTGGGGGCCCTTAAGAGGGGCCCAATACTCTGTACTGTCTTCTCTCTCGCCTTTTCTATCTTGCTTTGTACTAAGCAAGTCAAAAGTTCCTTTAAGCTTCCGCATGTTACAGTGTACCCAACACTAAAAACATGAGAATAGAATCTCTTTTAAGATGGGAAGAGAGACTTCTTTTGTGTGAAGGCTATACATGTGAAGCCACATGGGTGGTATGGGATCTTAATCTTACTATGAGGAGTGCCACCTGGTTGGCCAAGCCTTTGGATCAGGGGCACTGGGTGGCTGGGTGGTGATCATCCAACTTGTCACTGTGCGGTGATGATATTCACATGATCTCATTCAAACAGGGTGTACTTGGCAAAAGCTTAGCCTAGTTCTTGTTTTAGAAGCTTTCCGAAGTAGCTTGTTTAAAACATTATTGAGATTGTTTGTAGTTGGCATGTGGGAGGCCTTGAGAATGGATAACTTTTGTCTTGTTGGCAGCTAGCCAAGATGCATCCTTGTATATTGGGTAAGTGTTTGTATGGAAGTCTCTTGTTATGAAGGCTTGGAGTGGCGATATCTACATTGAATTCAGTAAACTTAGGCTTCACTTTTGTGGCAGCTCATCTTTCCAAATGTAAAAAGTGAGACTTTGGAACCAAAAAAACACTCGTTTAGACCATGTGCATGCAACAAACTTATGTCCACAATAGATTGACTATAGTTTTCTTGCTCATTCAGGGGAGAGGCTGACATAAGTTTACTTGCTCATTTGAATGCAGGGGAAGTGGTGCTAGAGCAAAGCCCATATGTGACTGTTTTGAATGCAGACATGGACAAAAGATGTGATGGTTGTTATAAAGAAGGCTTTAATTTTAAACGATGCTCATCTTGCAAGGCTGTCCGATATTGCAGCATCTCATGCCAGGTAAATGTTGATATTTATTTTAGTTCTAAATCCTAACATTGTTGTTTGAGGTGCTGTAGAGTAGGTACAGAATATGACCAAATCAGCTTCGTTGTTTGAGGTGCTGTAGAGTAGGTACAGAATATGACCAAATCAGCTTCGTTGTATCATAACCTTTTGACGAGTTTTTGATAATTTTATGTTATCAACAAATCCATCCATAAACATTGAGACATTGAATTTCCAACTGTATTGAACTTTGAATATTCAATGTCTATGATAGAAGGGCGGGCAGGAACGAGGTAAGACAGCTCTTGCAGACAGTGATAAACTAATTTTTACATGTATTTTCTTGAATTATACCTGGTTCGATGGAGGTGGAATAGGAACTGAGATGCTGCGCTCTGGAGCTGCACCCTCTCTCTTCACCTCCCTCCCACCCACCCTTCACCTACCTGCCTAGGCTGCCTTCCGCCATCCTGCCTCTCCCACCTCTCCTGCCTTCCCCTCGCCTCCCTTCTCCTTGCTTTCTGAATTTTCCTCCCGCCTTTTCCTTGCCTCCTGCCTTCCCGCCTTCCTTCTCCCGCCTTCCTTCTTTCCCGCCTCTCCTGCTGCCCCTTTCAGAGTACGGAAAAAGTTAGTATTCAATTTGGCCTTCCGGCTGTGATTGGCATTATGGCAATATTTGAATAGGAAACAAAACAAATCCTTATCAGCTGGATGTATTGCGCTCACCCTGCCTGCTCTCAGGTACGGGATTGGCTTTTGGCAGCTCTCCCCACTGAGCTGACTGAGCATTGAGATTTTAGTGATCTAGCATTCGTTCGTATTAGTCCTTAGTGAATGAATGCTATGTGCACCTTAGGTGAAACCGGTCTCTGGTAGAAACCAAAGTGCGGTAGACTAGCAGTCACCCTTCCACTTGTAGTCCAGATATTAAAACAAATTTAATTTGGAGCTAGAGTGCCCCAAATCTGAAATAAAACCGACACCTGTTGGCCCCAAAGCTTGGCGCCCCTTCCGGTATTTCTTTATTCAAATTCAAAAAGATTATAAAGCTGAATACAACAAAACCAGCCAGGAGTATACACCTGTATGTCCAATCTGGCAGCCCACAATACCTCTTAGCACAGAGGATTCACACACAGATCTGTGTCCCACAAAAGCAACACTCTGTGTTCCCCTCTGATCAGCCAAGACCATTCAGCAGGACAACCTTGAGCACACATCTGGCATATCTCATGTACATGGTTCCACAACTCAGCACAAACATACATCCACTACCCAATCTCTGTTTCCACCCTTTCAATCTGCCATACCCCTCCTCTCACAAGGGGCTAGATAGCACAACTCTGCAGCAGACATAAGCCAATGGAAAGAAAGATAGATGGACAAGTTCAGAGCTTACCAAATCAGCTCGTGGTTCTGCAATCGAGAAGCCAATCGTACCAGTCTGTACTTGCCTTCTTGCAACCACTTGTCTGATGTACCAAATAAGCTCTGATACAGCATTGCCTGCAACAACTGTCTATATAGTCTCTACGCCTGCAGCTGCTGCCACATGTACTTACTGGACAGTACAGTCATTAACACTCTGCACCTGTCCGTACAGGTCTTCAGCGCCTGACTGAATCTGTCCATACAGAACTGTACGAACTGTGCTGCGCACGCCTGAATTAGCATGTTCACCTGCTGTACCCGACTGTACCAGTTGGTATAGTTCTGTACCTGCAACCAGCCGCCTGTGTCAGTAGTCGTACAGCCGCCTGTACCTGCTGTATGGCTCCCAGACAGCTTCACCTGCACCAGCCAATCACAGAGCAGCAATCGCCTGGACCAGCGCTGCCTGTACTTGCAGCCGGCTGTACCTGTAGTAGTCGTACACTGTACCTGCTGTCGTACAGATCTGTACGGGCAGTCTTCACAGAGCTGTACGGCCTGTCTAAATCAGCTTGCTCTTCTCACACACAGCAGCCCCAAAACAGTCGACCAGCCCTCTTCTCTTTGCCTCCACGCATGAGCTTGCACGACTCCCCAAAAGCTAGAGAGAGAGAGATGAGAGAGGCGTGTAACTCCAAAAGTGGAGTGGCCTCTCTCCAAAATTGTCCTAGGGTCCTAACTTTAATAAACATTAAAGTTCCCTAGGGGCCACGTTCTTGTTCCCCCCTTCACACCTGGAGATGTCCACACATCATTATCTCTGTCCGGGCACCCCAAATGTGAATCATTTAATATTTTTGCTCAGCAACCACCATGCCCACACTCGTGCTGTTCCATTTTCACAGGGTCATGACATACCCCCCTCTTGAAAAATGGCAAGCGTCCTCGATTGCATTCTGGTGATATAGCAGAATATTCAGAGTGAAATATACAATATGGCAAGATCAGCGTCCCAATCTCTCTAGGCCATGAACATGTATCAACATTCACTACAAACCAATGGCGTAGTAGTAGTCCAAGTTGTATACCACTGTGAACCATACATAACCACAACATCCCATGTGACTAGTACACATATATCATAGAAGTCCCATAAACAGATGTACTGTCAGCCCCCATCAGTACCTTCGGGTGAGATAAAAACTGCACCAAGCGACCTCTAGATGTCATCTGAGTCTGTCTGTATCAAGGGAGTGGAGGTGCTACCCCCCTCTTGAGCATTAGGCAATGCTCCAGACCCATGCTCTGCTGAACCTGAATGAGCCACAACAAGAGTCGGCTCTAACTCAAAGGCATCGAGATAAAACTGCAAAACCTGAGGTGAATCTGTTAAGTCACCTTCCTCCATCCACTTCGCATCCATCGGTTAATAGTTCTTGAACTTCACAAGATAGCGACGGGAAACTTTACCTCGTACCTTTCTTTCTTTATGTGCCAGTATCTGCTCTGGAATAAGAACCTCATCAAGTTCCACAACTTCCGGCTGAGCCTCATCTGATACATCCTCGGGCACATCCCCACGAAAAGGTCTAAGGAGACTCGCGTGAAAAGCAGAGCTTCAAACGATAGGCTACCTCACCAATCTTTTCCAATACCTGAAAAGGCCCATAATAACGCATGCTCAACTTAGGGAATAAGCGCTCTTTACCCTTCATCTTCTTGAGTCTAGCCTTTTCGAAGCGCAGAAGAACCCAATCACCCAATGCAAACTCTAAAACACGTCTGTGACGGTCTGCGGCTTTTTTTTGCTTTTGCTGAGTTTTCTGGAGTGCCAACTTAACTCTCCGATAAGCTTCATCCATGTTTTCCACATACTGATCAGCCTCAAAGATCTTATCCTTTGTATGCAAAATGGGTGGTACCTTCTTCCCTCCTTCCACAATCTCAAAAGGCACCTTGCCTGTCAAGGTATGTACAGTGTTGTTATATGCAAACTCCACCAAAGGAAGATATTTTTCCCATTGTTGCTTGTGCTCTGACACATAACATTTAAGAAGATCCAACACTGTAGAGTTAGCCTCTTCTGACTGACCATCTGTTTGTGGATGAAATGACGATGAAAACTTGAGAGTTGTACCCATGTTGTCAAACAACCCTCTCCAGAACAAACTCGTCATCCGTGGATCACGTTCACTAATGATAGACGTAGGCAAGCGATGATACTTGAAGATGTTCGCCATGAACAACTTCATCATATGATCTACTTTGATCGTCTTACGCACGGGAATGAAATGAGCCTGCTTACTGAACCTGCATATGATAGTCCAAATGCCATCATTGCCCGTTTGTGTCCGTGGAAGATCAAATATAAAATCCATGGCAATGCTCTCCCAAGGTCTATCTGGAATAGGTAAAGGCTGTAATAATCCTAGTGTCTTTTGACGGTCAAACTTTACCTTTTGACATACGATGCATTGCCTCACAAAGGCATCAACATCTCTTCTCAAGGTTGGCCAATAAAAGAAAGTCTCCATTGCTTTTACCGTGGCGTCAATACCTCTATGACCTGCATACGGTGGAGCATGACTTTCAATCATAACCTTGAGTCGCAATGGCCTGGTAACACACAGTCTGCGATGCATCAATAAAAACCCATCTCTGAGAGTGTAATGCTCATGCCGCTGACCCTCAGACATACGATCATACAACCTTTCAAAATCCTCATCGTGGGCATACTGCTCTTTCATTTCATCAAGCTCATGATGATAAGCAAGTGAAACTGCAGAGACCTGTGGCTTGCGTGACAAAGCATCTGCCACTACATTCTTTTTGCCTTCCACATGCACAATCTGGAAGTGAAATATAGACAAAAAGTTTGCCCAACGCATATGCTTCTCTGAAAGCTTAGTTTGCGTGAGGAAATAACGCAAAGTCTGAGCAGCTCCCCCTTCCTTATAATCCTTCGCCTTTCCCATAGGCGTTAGATTATTGTATGGAAGTGGCTTCGCAAGATTGCTGCCCCCAATATTCATGCCCATCATAGGGTCAACATTACCCATTCCCACACCTGGCATGCCATACATTCCAGCCATGTTTCCAAACATACCATTATGCATACCTGGCTGCATGCCACCATACATATTTGCTTGCATTCCAGGGTGCATGCCCCCAAACATATTTCCTTGCATACCGGACTGCATACCACCATACATATTCCCCTGCATACCAGGCTGAAAATTTGCTCCAAAAGGCCCTGGCATACCCATGCCTCCCTGAGGATAACCCCCAATCATGGATTGGAACACAGAGCCACCACCAAAATAACCTGGATGCATAGTTTGTTGAGGAATAGATGGCTGTCCATAGAAGGAACTCTCAGAGTTAGCACCAAAAGCATGTTACATGTTCGGAAACTGTCCAAAAGATGGATCAAGGTGGGATGGCACCACTATGACCCTGAGGAAGGTTCTTAGAATGCACCTTCTTCTTCTTCTTTTCGGACTCTGTACGGGATCTCATAAATTCAGCAAACTTCTCACTTTGTGTGAGCTGCATAAACACATCCATAACACCAGCCTGCCATACCCCTCCTCTCACAAGGGGCCAGATAGCACAACTTTGCAGCAGCAGACATAAGCCAATGGAAAGAAAGATAGATGGACAAGTTCAGAGCTTACTAAATCAGCTCGTGGTTCTGCAAATCGAGAAGCCAGTCGTACCAGTCTGTACTTGCCTTCTTGCAACCACTTGTCTGATGTACCAAATAAGCTCTGATATAGCATTGCCTACAACTGTCTGTACAGTCTCTACGCCTGCAGCTGCTGCCACATGTACTTACTGGACAGTACAGTCATTAACACTCTGCACCTGTCCGTACAGGTCTTCAGCGCCCGACTTAATCTGTCCATACAGAACTGTACGGACTGTGCTGCGCACGCCTGAATTAGCCTGTTCACCTGCTGTACTCGATTGTACCATCTGGTATAGTTCTGTACCTGCAACCAGCCGCCTGTGTCCGCAGTCGTACAGCTGCCTATACCTGCTGAACGGCTCCCAGACAGCTTCACCTGCACCAGCCAATCACAGAGCAGCAATCGCCTGGCCAGCGCCGCCTGTACTTGCAGCTGGCTGTACCTGCAGTAGTCCTACACTGTACCTGCTGTCGTACAGATCTGTACGGGCAGTCTTCACAAAGCTGTACGGCCTGTCTAAATCAGCTTGCTCTTCTCACATACAGCAGCCAAAAACAGTCGACGAGCCCTCTTCTCTTTGCCGCCACGCATGAGCTTGCACAACTCCCCAAAAAGCTAGAGAGAGAGAGATGAGAGAGGCGTGTAACTCCAAAAGTGGAGTGGCCTCTCTCCAAAATTGTCCTAGGGCCCCAACTTTAATAAACATTAAAGTTCCCTAGGGGCCACTAAGGCCTAGGGGCAACCCATGAATAAAACATTAAAACATTAATGTTCTTGTTCCCCCCTTCACACCTGGAGATGTCCACACATCATTATCTCTGTCCGGGCACCCCAAATGTTAATCATTTAATATTTTTGCTCAGCAACCACCATGCCCACACTTGTGCTGTTCCATTTTCACAGGGTCATGACATTAGGGATAGAAGTTCTAAGGTCATAAGGTCTCCAATTACCATGGTTAACTAGTTTAGGCATGGTAGGTAGCACCCTTGATTGTGGAGTCACTTTATGGTGAGTTTGGTGAGACAATCAGAGGAAGGTGGAGGAATCCTAGGGAGCTTAAGCGCTTATCTCTAGGAAATCTATATAAAGAGTTCTCTACACTCATTGTGAGTGATGAGAGGAATCTTTGTATTTGCTTAGTGCAACTTACCATTTGTTGACAATATACTTGGTGGATCCTTTGTGGGCAAAAGGCTTTCTTCTCTTGCATTCAGGTAATATGGTATTCATTGCTTATCATTTCTATTCATGTGATGTCTATTGGTTAGTCTTTCATATGCTTGGTGCATCTATTCATTTATCACAATAGCATTGTGTATGTTTATGGGTGAGATTGTTTATGCTTCACAATCTAAGTGATTAACCATCATTAGCATTGCATCCTCATCTCCTATTTTCTAACATGGTATCAGAGTCTCCCTACGTGGGAGCTTTCTCTATGTGAGAAAGTGTGTGGTCTTTCATAATTGATCTGTTCATCGAACTCTCTTGAAGCATTTAATCAAGCTCTAATCACACTCTTTGTGGGTATAATCACATCCATTGATGTGAGCCTTCTTATCATCTTAGTGAGTAATATTACCTTTGTGAACATCATCATGTTGTGCATATGCTTTCCCCCCATACTTGTGTGAGTGACATACATGAGATTGAGAGAGGGAAGAGCTTTGTTTGATTCTCATTTTTGGGCACAAAAGAGTGAGAGGAGAGAAAAACTGTGTGACCATCTCTATGTGAGATAAGGCTAAATGAATAAAGCATTGAGAGAGAAGGAGCAGCAAGCAAGTATTAAGTTGGGGATTTCTTTCAAGGCCATCATCAATAACTGAGGTTCTGTTTTGAAGCTCAAGATCAACATCAGTGTGAAACTACACCCTGTTTGGAGGCCTTCATTGCATCTTTGTGGGCACCTTCTTCAATCAATTAGTTAGGGCTTCTGTAGTCTAGCTCAGGGCAACTCGTGTGAAGCTAAAATCTGTACAGATAGTATTCAAAATTACTATCATTCATGTGACATTGGCATAGAGGTTCTCTTGCTTTGTTGAGCAGAGAAGAAAGGCATATTTGAGGCCTTCGACGGCGCAATGTCAAAGGGCTTCTGAGGTACTTTGTGTGGCGACCCGGCTTAGTAGAAAATTTGACAAGAAACGCCGCCTGTGTGAGCATACAACAGCGTTTTCTGCCGATTGGTTCTGCTGATGTTTCCTACAAAGAACCAGTGCTATTTAGAGCACCAATTAAATTCTAATCAGTGAGTAATCAGCGGAGTTTTCAACGTTTCCCTTTGGCGCACCTGAAGGCGGTCCTGCTCCACTAAATCAGCATCGATTCAGCTCCGATTTCTTGGAGAAATTGGTCTCCATCAAGCGGCACACTTTCCTCCTCCATTTTAGGAGGGAAACTGCATTTTTTAAAAATTACCTTGGTGATTAATTTTTTTATATAAGGTTTAGAAGGTTACAAGGTATTCCACACATTCCTTGTGATTATTCCTTGGTACATTTACATTACATGTGCACATCACATTGAGGAAAGAATGCATGTCTTGGTGACAACATCATTTTTGTATCATGCTCTCATTCTATAAAGAGCAAATAACATCATTCTGAGTGAGGAGTGCAAAATCATACCTAGGTTTATGCATACTCAAACCAATGCACAACTCAAGACATCTAAGGTTTCTCATAAAATTAAAAAGGAAAAGGCACTGACCCACTACTAGCATCTAGCACAATCCCTTAAATTCTCAGAGCTTGTGTGACTCAAATGCATTTATTTGGGGAAGGTCAATTTTGACTTTGTAGTGTGTCTATCACTTTGTGTGAACTTGGATAGAGTTTCTACTGTTGCATCTCTATGTGTGAGGGATCATATGATTGTACAAGATTCTGTTATCGATAAAGGATCTTACTTATCACTGTGTGTGAGTTGATATAGTGCTGCATTATGTCTAACTCATCAAGTATCACTATGGACACCTCTTGGAGAAATCTGAGAAGTTTGATGGTTCCAAATACCATACATGGAGCATCAAGATGCAGATGGGATTAGTAGATCGAGAACTCTGGGGGCCATAGTCAATGGCACAAAAAGAAAGCCTTACAGGGATCCTGACAGTATCAGTAAGTGGACGAGTAATGACTAAAAGGCATTATCATTTATCATTCGTGGGTTAGCAGATAACCAAATTCATCAAGTGAGCTCCTCCAAGAGCTCTCATGAAGGATGGATCCGCCTTAGATCCATATTTAGCCAAGTTAATGCAGTAGCAAGGATGTTTCTTCGAAAGAAGCTATATAGGCTTGAAACGGATGACATGGAGACAATAACTAACTATATGAACAATGTCAGGAGTTTAATAGATCAGCTCAGTGGAGCTGGGGTTACCATTGATAAAGAGGAAGCAGTCTTTATCTTACTTGCTAGTATGCTTGATGCCTATGAGCAATGTGTGTCTGCTCTTGCCATCCAAACTTACATGATCTTGGCATCAGTTGCCTCATCTTTGATCCTTGAAGAAACTAGGATGGAAGCCAAGAAGACTTCCAAGGAATCCACCTCACAGGTTCAAGTGGAATCGGCTCTCATCATGGATGAGAAGAAGAAGAAGAAGTTTCTCAGGACTTGCTATTACTGCAAGAAAAAGGGACATGAAGCCAAGGTTTGTTTCAAGAAGAAGCGGAATGAGGAGGACAAAAAGAAAGAAGACAAGCTTGGGAGCAGTCATCATGAGGCTAATGTGGCTAGTGATACACTTGTTTAAAGCTTTGTGCTACTTATATTTTTAAGGTCTGTGTGAGACTCATTGTAACCCTCTTGACTACACACCCTGTAACATACCCATCTTCACTAATAAAGAAATGTCCATGTAATTATGAGTTTTTATGGTATAAAAATCAATGATTTTATTATTTGAGTCATTTCTACTTAGAATCTCCAAATTCTGAGCCCAAATTTGGAATCTGCGCGCGATTTTACCCTAATATAGGATTTTACAGCATCCAAAACGGACACCGGATCAAGCCTATACGCAAATTTCAGTCATTTTAGTTAAAAAACGGCGACCTTTAAACCTTAATAAATGCACGACCGGGCGTCCGATTGACGAACGGTCTGAACCCCTAAGACCAAGAGAACCTCCTAGACAAAAAAATTTTGCGCCCCTCCGGGCGGTCCGGCACGCAAATCGAGGTGGTCGCCCCAAATTTGGATACCCCGTCCCAAAATTTGGTCCGTACACACTTACTAGGACGCCCGTACGATGGCCGCCCAAGAACCAAAGGACGGCTGCCCACTATGTAGTCCACACGTACCCTTACGTGGACTGTCACCAATTGGCCGACCATTTGGTCCATCTCCAGTTTTTGCGTCTCGTTCACTTGAGGCCAGGCCAGTGTGTCATGTGAAGAGGCCAGTATTTTGCTGACATGGACGGGAGCCAGACTGGTGCCACCCGTGTGTTAGCAGGATGGTGTCGTATGAACGGGAGCCAGACCAGTGCCACCCGTGTATGACCTGGACTGTGTTCGATCCATGGGATTGTCACGCCATGGAAGAGCCAGTATTCGTGCCGTGTTTTGCCTATGGGACTGTCACACCATAGGGAGACTCGTGCCTGGAACTGTGTCTTATCTATGGGACTGTCACTCCATACGAAGACCAGGTTTTTATGTTTTATGTCGTGCCAGTTTTGTGCCGACAGATATTTTGTACTTGTTCCATGAACGGGAGATATGTCCATGTTACTATTTGCACATGCACACATATTTTGCATGTTTGAAACTGTTTTTGCATGACATGTATTTGTGTGTTTGCCTGTTTGACGTGTTACTTACTGAGCGGGGACGCCTGCCAGTGAGTCGTGAAGTCTGCTCTGTATTCTAACGAGTTTTAGTGCATGTGAACAAGTGGTAAGTATGTTGCACATGTAGTTTTTAATATTTAATTCTAACCCTTTATTTTATAAGGTTAGGTGTTTACACTTATTTAAAAGTGGGCACCCCCTTTGGGCACCCACTTTGGGGCCAAGGTGGGGAGCCCCACTTTTAAGTGAGTGTGGGGGTGGGCATGGTCACCTACCCCCACTAATCCCCCACATGCATGCGTGGGTATCACCAAAGTTAACTCCACTATAATTTTATTAAAAAAGACTTCCTCCTTCAAGCGTGAGGATCCATCGCATCTTTTTGGCGTTGATTTCATCACCCGGTGATCACCTACGTTTGCTGTCGAATCAGCTGCTCCACCACCCATATCCTCCAGCCGGCTGCTCCTCCAATAGGCGGCTGCCTTCCCTGCACAACGATTGCTGCAGTGCTCTTTGCTGCTGGCTGCGCCTACCTCTCTACAGGTGGCTGAGTGCTCTTTGCTGCTGGCTGCGCCTGCCTCTACAGGTGGCTGAGTGTTGTTGCAGGCAACTGTTTGCTCCACGCTGCTCTCTCTCCCAGGCGGCTGGCTGTACTGTACTACAGGCAGGCTGCTCACCTCACATACAAGCAACTTCACCTTGACTGCTGGCGGCTGCTTCTCCTTTCCCAGCCAGGCGCCCATCACATGCTCTGCCTACACAGAGTTGGCTGCCTCCATCTGAAGGCCATGCCTCACTCAACTGCTCCTCTCCTGCAGGCAACTGTGCCATCTCAACAAAGGGGTTGCTCTTACTGTCCAGCAGGCTGCAAGTGACTGTGCACTCCTTCTCCAATCAGGCAAGAGGTTGTGCACTCCATCTCCAATCAGCAGCCAGGTCTTTCTCTCCTCCCTTGCAAGTGGATGTTTCTCTCACTCACAGCAGGCGGCTGTGCCCTTTGTGGTGGAACTTGTCTTGGTGATTCTACACGAGGCAACTATTACTTTAACAAGGGTGGCTTCATCTTCTACACAAACACCACGAGTATGGGTTTTCTATCAACCATCTACAAGTAAGTGATTTTTCAGATTTGAGTAAAGTATTTTATGTTTAAATCTGATAAAGGATTCATCCCGCTCGGCCAACACCCGTTCGGTGCCGGGTTGTCCAAGCTATATTGGCAAACCTCGGTCCAAAGGTGCTGAGATCGGGAGAGCCAGGCGTTAGTACGAGAGCGCCTGTTTGTGCGTGGTCTCGGAACACCAGTGAGGCGCTCTCCGCGGAGTCCAGTGAAAGCACAGGACTGTAGCGATTGGACCACACTAGTGGTCGTTCTGCTTCGAGCTTCTACATCGAAATTCGAGCCTATTTGTTTGGTACTGTTTTCATATGTACATGGACATTATCTGGTTCTTGGAACCCATGGAGCATTGTATTTATTAAATACTCCCAATAAATATATCATATATTGAGGGGGGGTCGGCCCGTTCCGGCCCCAGTGCTGGTGTCCATCTTTCCATTTCATTTCATTTAAATTTCAAGTTGTTTTAAGTTGTCCATTTCAAATTTGTGGTTTTAAAGTTGTGCTATTAAGCGTGTGGGTGTCCAACGGAGTCTTTCCCACTTGACGGGTTCGGTTTCATGGACACCCATGCTGTCCCAGACCAGATAAGGTACATGCGTACCACTCCTTTCCTGGACAACCGACACCGTACCTTTCCCCTAGACCCATGCAGGCCACTGATCCATAGCCTTTGACGGTACACCGTCCTTTCGTCCTTGCTCTGCGCAGCGCCCGCACCCTCACCCCTCAGCTATATAAACCCCCGGGGTGCTCCACAGACGGCACACATCTCTGTGCTGTGTATGCCCTGTTGTACCGTCGTCCGTACCGCCGTCTGTCCCTGTGCAGCGTACTTGCTGTAGTACAGCCGCCCCTTGCAGCCACCCTCTCACACCCCCTCATTTGCCTCTTTTCAGATAAGCTAAATTTCCTCCATCCCCCGCTCCCTTAGAGGCAGTGTCCTTAACTCTTCCCCCCCACCTCCCCTCCCCGGTGTGAATAGACTTACAGCAGCCCTCTCAGCCCTCCTCCACGTTTTTGCCCTTAAGGACATCTCGCAATCCTCCCCCCCTCCCCCCCCCCCCCCCCCCCCCCCAAAATTGCGTAGACTTTAATAAAGGTTTTTTACCTTAAGAAAGGGTTCGTGCGCCATATTCTTTTGCTCATGCGGTGAGCAAACGGGCTCAGAATTCAGATCCGACTGAAGCGTTTCGATCGCAGCAGCGAGCTCTACAAGGCGACGCCTAAGATGGCCTCTTCTCGGAGACGTCAAAATATTACCTCAAGAGGAGCGGGCAATAACGAGACGAGGGAAGATGCTCCCAATGCGGCTCCAGCCCTCCCTTTTCAAGCTCCTCAAGGAAATGGTGGCCAGGTTAGCTTGGTTAATTTTTAAAAGAAGAGAATTTCCTTAAATTAGTGTTAATGAATGGTATCTTTTCCTTTTAAAATGACAACATAAAAATTGTATGAAGTTACGAATTATGTGATGCTGTATTCAAATTGTTATCTTCACGAATTGTGAATGCTATAGTTAATAAATTGCATTGAAGTTGTTATCTTTAGAATTCAAGATTTTTTTTTTTGGCTTCAACGCTAACTCCGTTCCGTGCTTGTGTAGCCGGGCGGCGTCGTTAGCAAAGCCCGGGAATGGCCCAAGGTATCCCTCATACCATTGGGAGAATAAGGATCGCCGATTGAGGCGAGAGATTATGAGGTTGCCTAGTTCTGAGGGCCTAGGCTAGTGCGGTAAATAAGGCCACCCTAGTGTGCAGACATCCCTTTGAGGGGCGGGAGAATCAAGCGATGGAGCCTGATAGGGCGACATGCCGGCTTGAGTCCTCGCTAGCGGCCGACGATGAGGTGTATGGTCCCGTAGGATTTTGCCCAGCATGTAGAGGTTGGAAGGCCGAATTCTAGATCATCGGCAGTATGAGCGCACCTCCCAGGGCAAAACCACTGGCATCAATTACTACCTCAAAGGGTAGAGAGAAATTTGGCAACTTCAGAATGGGATTGGAAGAGAGCCGGTTTGGCTTGTATGAAATTGGTTCATGTATAAACTTTTTATATAAATATATCTTGCCTTTGGTATGATTGCATTGTGTAAAAAGGCTGTTTTAACGAACCTTGTGAAAAAGGGCCTTAATCAAGGAATATGTTTATTTATGTCAAACAATGTGGTAGGATTAATTAGAAAACAAATTGATGCGTAAGTAGGGTGGAAAGTGGGAGGATAGAATACTCCGACGGTACTATCCTATGGACGGGTGGAAACGATTAGTCGGGTAGCTTTCCAACAGATTAAGAGAAAGCCCTACGCTAGATAATTAGGTTCTTGGGCAACTCTATTCTAGAAGACTAGGCCAGGGGCTGTGCCTTGCATAAGATGAGGAAAAAAGCGTTGTCTCTAGAAATCAAGTCTAGTAGTTGCCCAATTTATGATCAATTGCTCTATGGGTGATTTGATGTTTAGAAAAATCACGCTTCCCCTGCGGGATAGAGCTAGGTCATACCTATAAATCGTATCCTTGAATCTCTACAGGGTCAAGGTGTCGATGAATAGGAAATTTTTCCCAATATAAGACTTAGTGGACTATCTTAAGTGTTTCTCCCATTTTTGAAGGGAGGAACCTTACAATTGGTATCAGAGCCGATCTTAGCTCCTAGGAATTGTCATTTAAGGATTGTTTTGCAACGAATGTTTTACCTAACATAATGCTAATTAGTAAAAACATCCTACTAAAACAAATAAGTTGAATTGATGTTTGAATGATTGTAGGAAGAGGAAGATGCCTACTCCAAGTTTCTAGTTTTCCAATGCATCTTCGAGACTGCCTGTCACTCCTCGAATTTTGAGTTCCGCGACACCATGGTGCAGATATTAGAGAAGATGTCCCTCCCTCATTTCTCTCGTATTCAAAGAGGATGGGGTAGAGATTTCTGGAGTCGTGGGCCGAGATACTTCTTCATCCGAGCAGATCAAATTGGGAACCTTACCACCGATCTAAAGCGGATTCGTTGGATTGAGAAGTTGAAGATGATCCGTTGATTTTGGTTCGTCGGTACCCCCAGGGCCGACACCTCGGTAACTATAGATGGGGTTCGCATACCTCAGGATCGTTGGGTGTATGACCAAGTGATGCAGATCTTACCTGCTGATAGAGCAGCTGTGTTGGGATCTACCCCAATCCAGAGTCTACCACCCTTACCATCAGTTTTTAGAGTCTTAGAAACTACAGCGGAACCCCCATATTTCACATATGTGGACCGCTCTACCCTTATGTCATAGTCAAGCCTAGGAAATTCCCTTGATGTCAAATAAGACTAATTATATTAGTCTCAGATCTTTGTAATAAAACCTGTTCTTGTAAATGTTTGGAAATAAAATAATTTCAATGTTTTACTCTCCAAAAATAAGCGTTGTGCAAATATGAATCTTGTAATCTTAAAATTGTTTTTACAATGATGGCTAGGACGACCACCCTCCACTTCCCAATGCGCTTTACACCGATACCCAGGAGAAGAAGCTCCTGCTCAAGCAAATGCAACCTCCCTCCTTTAAAGGAGAAGGTTCAAAGGTTGAGAAGGATGCTGAAGTTTGGATTGAGGCGATGGACGATTATTTCTCTGCTGCCGGTACTGGAGTAGCAAATCAGTCTATGCTTGCACGGTTTCGCCTCGTCGGAGATGCTAAGCTCTGGTGGAAACAGTGGTGCCGTGACAAGGAGGTCACCGAGCATTCTCAAACGTGGGAAGACATCAAGCAGGTAGTGAACGAAAGATATCTTCCCCCATCCATGAATCCATAAAGATGAACGAATTTTTTAGTCTTAGGCAGTGCAGCTTAACTCTTGAGGACTACTATTCCAAATTTATCACCCTTCGGAAGTATGCCCCAGCTATGACTACTTCCCAACAAGTGGCTCGTTTCTGTCAAGGGCTAAATGAACCCTTAGATTCCCGCCTTGAAGCAATGAGGCCAAGCACATTACAGGATGCTCTCATATGAGCAAAGCCCCTTGTGAAAGAAATGAAGGCTAACAAACCGAAGAATCAAAAGAGATCTTACCCTGAGGCAAATCTTAAAGATCAACCCTACAAGAAACCTCAACAGAATTTCCCCTACTACAATAGAGGGCGACAAGGCAACTCTTCTGTCCCCCGCTCGTATGCTGCTTCTTCCAGAGAAGGCCCTCTGTGTTTTGAGTGCAATGAGCCGGGACACTTTAGAGCCAACTGTCCCAAGATGGCAACATCATTTCCCCAAGGTAGCAGAGGAAATCAAGGCCGTGGAACCCGTATCCACCAAGGTGCAAGAGGCAGTGGCCGTGGCAGAGGCCGCGGAGGAACAGTTGCTAGGACTGCCTGTGTTATAAGTGAAGAACCGACCTTGGAAACGGCTGAAGAAGAGCGCGCCACCGTCCATGCGGCAGTAGAACACCAAGGTCCGAATAAACAATTTGGTGTAATCCAAACCCCCGCCACTCATCACGGTAAGCCATTTCAGCTTTTGATTGATTGTGGTAGTACCCATTCATTCCTTTCTCCTAGGTGCTTGCAAAAATTAAACTTGAGTCAAAAAACAGCTAGAAGAATGATTGTAGAGTTAGCCAGTGGGAAAGAAGTAGTATCTCGCCACTCTATAGGGAACCTTGATTTTGAGCTAGGTAATGAGCAAACTCATGGCCACTTTAGAGTCTTGCCACTAGGAATTTATGATGGAATTCTTCGGATGGATTGGTTAATTGCAAACAAAGCTAGCATTCATTGTAACCAGGGGAGTATCACTTTTGAAAATGAGCATGGCCAAGTAATATCTGTTCAGGGGATAACAGGGAAACCTAAATCTAGGGTAGTCAAGGCAAAACATCTTCTCAAGGGAACACGTAAGGGTTAGCAAGTTTTCTTAGTCAAACTCAACAAAGTCATTGAACCTAGTATGGAGACAGAACCCTCTTGGCTCCAAGAATTCTCTGACATCTTCCCTGACGTGCTTACAGGGTTACCGCCTCCTCGAGAAGTCGATCATGAAATCGAGGTGATCCCTGGAGCTCAACCCGTCTCAAAAACTCCCTATAAAATGTTCCTTCCTGAAGCCATTGAACTTAAGGAGCAACTTTCCCAACTCATTGAACAAGGATTTGTACGCCCCAGTAGCTCTCCTTGGGGAGCACCTGTTCTTTTCCAAAAAAAGAAGGACGGACTCTCCGCCTCTGCATAGATTATCGAGGGCTAAATCAAGTCACTGTCAAGAATAAGTATCCTATCCCTCGCATTGACGAACTTCTTGACAGGCTTCATGGGGCCAAAGTCTTCTCAAAAATAGATTTGAGGTCTGGTTACTATCAGATCAAAGTCAAGGAAGCAGATATACCCAAAACAGCCTTCAATACCCGTTATGGCCACTATGAGTTTACTGTAATGTCATTCGGGTTAACCAATGCTCCTGCAACCTTCAACCGCCTAATGGAAGATATATTCCGTCCTTACTTGGATGAATTTGTGCTTGTTTTCTTTGATGACATCTTAATCTACTCCAAATCAATGGAAGAGCATGAGGAGCATGTGCGTAGAGTTCTGCAATTGTTGCGCAGACACAAACTCTATGCCAAGAAAAGCAAATGTACCTTCTTTACTCATCAAATTGAGTATCTTGGATTTATCGTCTCCAAAGATGGCATCTCAGTAGACCCCGCCAAGGTCAAGGATATTCTAGAATGGCCACCCCCTAAATCAGTTCGTGAAGTTCGTGGGTTTTTGGGAATCACGGGTTGGTATAGGATTTTTATCAAAGATTATGCCTTGGTAGCTGCACCTCTGACGGATCTTCTTAAGAAGGATTGCAAAATAGTGTGGCTACCAATCCATCAAAACAGCTTTGATCAGCTGAAGGTCATTATTACGTCTGCCCCAGTCTTAAAGCTTCCTGATTTCTCCAAAGAATTTGAAGTGGTTACCGATGCTAGTAGTCTAGCACTTGGTGGTGTCTTAGGCCAAGAAGGAAGACCAGTTGCTTATACTTCCCGCAAACTGAAGCAATGTGAAGCAAATTATGCCACCCATGATTTGGAACTCTTAGCAGTTGTTCATTGCCTCAAATTATGGAGACATTATCTCTTGGGAGGCAAATTCCAGCTTGTAACTGACCACAAAAGTCTAAAGTGGATCTTCACCCAGCCTAATCTCAACATGCGGCAAAGGACATGGATTGAAATTCTACAAGAATATGATTTCGACATCAAATTCCGCCCTGGGAAAGATAATGTGGTAGCAGATGCACTTAGCCGCAATTCTTTCTTGAGTGCTATTTCAATGCCAAATAATCCCATTCTGGTCAAGATGGAAGAAGTCTCATCTCATGATCCAGATTATCAGAGGATGATAAAGTTAGTAGAAGAAGGGGGACATTCAGAGAAAGAGAAGAATCTAATCAAAGGATACTCCACTCACGAAGGAAGCCTCTACTTCAATCACAAGCTATGTATCCCTAAGGATCCTGCTTTAAAGAAACTAATCCTCCATGAAGCTCATGATAGTCCTGGTGTGCAGGACACCCAGGCTATGCAAAAACATTAAATGCTGTAAGAAGGAGCTTTCATTGGGCAGGCTTGAAAAATGATGTCCTTCGGTACTTGAAGCAATGTCTCTCATGCCAAAGGATCAAAGCTGAAAGAGTCAAGATGCCTGGAAAACTTCAACCCTTAGATATTCCCCAAATGAAGTGGGAGTGCATTAGTATGGATTTTGTCACAAGTCTCCCCACTGTTCAAGGAGGATATGACTCCATTCTGGTAGTAGTGGACTTACTTACCAAAGTAGCTCACCTTATACGAGCGAAGAAGACCTTCAAAGCTTCTGATGTTGCTCGAATATTCATCAAGGAAGTCCTCAAACTTCATGGTCTCCCAAAAAGGATAGTAAGTGATCGGGATTTTGACTTCACTTCAAAGTTCTGGCAGTCTTTATTTCAAGCCCTGGGAACTCAACTTTGCTTTAGCACAGCTTATCATCCAGAGACCGATGGCCAGACTGAGAGAGTCAATCAAGTAATTGAAGACATTCTCAGAGCATACTGTGGACGGGAACCAAGAAGGTGGATTCAATACCTTCCTCTGGTAGAATTTGCCTACAATGCATCTTATCATCAAAGCATAGGAATGTCACCATTCAAGGCACTCTATGGGCAAGAATGCCTGTCTCCTCTAAATTTCTCTGATCCAACCATAAGAGTTGAGGCATCCAGGAAAATGCTCGAAGAAATGGAGGAACAAACCAAGGCAATCCAAAAGGATATTAAAGCTGCCCAAGATCGACAAAAGCATTATGCTGACAACAAGAGGTCTGAAAGGATCTTCAAGGAAGGAGACAGAGTTCTTCTACGAGTGCGACCCAAACGAAGTTCTCTATCACTTGGGAAATATAAGAAGCTCAGCCCTAGGTATTGTGGTCCCTATACAGTTATCAAGTGTCTAGGTAAAAGTGCCTATAAACTCCAACTCCCAGCCCATATCAAAGTCCATAATGTATTTCATGTAAGTTTGTTAAAACCATATGTCCCAAGTCTCGATCATATTCTTGATGATGAACAAGTTGTAATCCCTACTCAAGGAGTCCTTGAATTACAGCCCAGTAGCATCATAGATTCTAGGGAAAGGCAACTCCGAAATAGAACTCTTGTAGAACATCTAGTACAGTGGAAAGATTACCCTGAAGAGGATGCAACTTGGGAAGATGAAGCTACACTCTTAAAGGATTATCCCGAATTCATGACGAGATGAGGACATCTCGATTTCTTTAAGGGGGGAAGGATGTAACATACCCATCTTCACTAATAAAGAAATGTCCATATAATTATGAGTTTTTATGGTATAAAAATCAATGATTTTATTATTTGAGTCATTTCTACTTAGAATCTTCTAATTCTGAGCCCACATTTGGAATCTGCGCGTGATTTTACCCTAATATAGGATTTTACAGCATCCAAAACGGACACCTGATCAAGCCTATACGCAAATTTCAGTCATTTTAGTTAAAAAACGGCGACCTTTAAACCTTAATAAATGCACGACCGGGCGTCCGATTGACGAACGGTCTGAACCCCTACGACCAGGAGAACCTCCCGGACAAAAAAAATTTTCGCCCCCCGGGGCGGTCCGGTACGCAAATCGAGACGGGCGTCCCAAATTTTGGTATCCCACCCCAAAATTTGGTCCGTACACACTTACTAGGACGCCCGTACGATGGCCGCCCAAGAACCAAAGGACGGCCGCCCACTATGTGGTCCACACCTACCCTTACGTGGACACCTATGCTGTCCCAGACCAGATAAGGTACATGCGTACCACTCCTTTCCTGGACAACCGACACCGTACCTTTCTCCTAGACCCATGCAGGCCACTGATCCATACCCTTTGACGGTACACCGTCCTTTCGTCCTTGCTTTGCGCAGCGCCTGCGCCCTTACCCCTCAGCTATATAAACCCTCGGGGTGCTCCACAGACGGCACGCATCTCTGTGCTGCGTATGCCCTGTTGTACCGTCGTCCATACCGCCGTCTGTCCCTGTGCAGCGTACTTGCTGTAGTACAGCCGCCCCTTGCAGCCACCCTCTCACACCCCCTTATTTGCCTCTTTTCAGATAAGCTAAATTTCCTTCATCCCCCTCTCCCTTAGAGGTAGTGTCCTTAACTCTTCCCCTCCCCCCCCGGTGTGAATAGACTTACAGCAGCCTTGTCAATCCTCCTCCACGTTTTTGCCCTTAAGGACATCTCACAATTCTCCCCGCCCCCCCCCCCGGGCGTATTTGCGTAGACTTTAATAAGGGTTTTTTGCCTTAAGAAAGGGTTCGTGCGCCATATTCTTTTGCTCATGCGGTGAGCAAACGGGCTCAGAATTCAGATCCGACTGAAGCGTTTCGATCGCAGCAGCGAGCTCTACAAGGCGACGCCTAAGATGGCCTCTACTCGAAGACGTCGAAATATTGCCTCAAGAGGAGCGCGCAATAACGAGATGAGGGAAGATGCTCCCAATGCGGCTCCAGCCCTCCCTTTTCAAGCTCCTCAAGGACATGGTGGCCAGGTTAGCTTGGTTAATTTTTAAAAGAAGAGAATTTCCTTAAATTAGTGTTAATGAATGGTATCTTTTCCTTTTAAAATGACAACATAAAAATTGTATGAAGTTACGAATTATGTGATGCTGTATTCAAATTGTTATCTTCACGAATTGTGAATGCTATAGTTAATAAATTGCATTGAAGTTGTTATCTTTAGAATTCAAGATTTTTTTTTTTGGCTTCAACGCTAACTCCGTTCCGTGCTTGTGTAGCCGGGCGGCGTCGTTAGCAAAGCCCGGGAATGGCCCAAGGTATCCCTCATACCATTGGGAGAATAAGGATCGCCGATTGAGGCGAGAGATTATGAGGCTGTCTAGTTCTGAGGGCCCAGGCTAGTGCGGTAAATAAGGCCACCCTAGTGTGTAGACATCCCTTTGAGGGGCGGGAGGATCAAGCGATGGAGCCTGAGAGGGCGACAGGCCGGCTTGAGTCCTTGCCAGTGGCCGACGATGAGGTGTATGGTCCTGCAGGGTTTTGCCCAGCATGTAGAGGCTGGAAGGCCGAATTCTAGATCATCGGCAGTATAAGAATAAGAGAGCCGGTTTGGCTTGTATGAAATTGGTTCATGTATAAACTTTTTATATAAATATATCTTGTCTTTGGTATGATTGCATTGTGTAAAAAGGCTGTTTTAACGAACCTTGAGAAAAAGGGCCTTAATCAAGGAATATGTTTATTTATGTCAAACAGTGTGGTAGGATTAATTAAAAAACAAATTGATGCATGAGTAGGGTGGAAAGTGGGAGGATAGAATACCCCAACGGTACTATCCTATGGACGGGTGGACCTGATTAGTTGGGTAGCTTTCCAACAGATTAAGAGAAAGCCCTACGCTAGATAATTAGGTTCTTGGGCAACTCTATTCTAGAAGACTAGGCCAGCGGCTGTGCCTTGCATAAGATGAGGAAAAAAGCGTTGTCTCTAGAAATCAAGTCTAGTAGTTGCCCAATTTATGGTCAATTGCCGTATGGGTGATTTGATGTTTAGAAAAATCACGCTCCCCCTGCGGGATAGAGCTAGGTCATACCTATAAATCGTATCCTTGAATCTCTACAGGGTCAAGGTGTCGATGAATAGGAAATTTTTCCCAAGATAAGACTTAGTGGACTATCTTAAGTGTTTCTCCCTTTTTTGAAGGGAGGAACCTTACACACCCTGCGTAGTATGGATGTAGATCAAGAGAGGGTGTTGAGATTTTAGTGATCTAGCATCCATGAGTATTAGTCCTTAGTGGATAAATACTATGTGCATCTTAGGGATAGAAGTTCTAAGGTCATAAGGTCTCCAATTACCATGGTTAACTAGTGTAGGCATGGTAGGTAGCACCCTTGATTGTGGAGTCACTTTATGGTGAGTCTGGTGATATAATAAGGGGGAAGGTGAAGGAATCCTAGAGAGCTTAAGTGCTTACCTCTAGGAAATCTATATAAAGAGTTCTCTACACTCATTGTGAGTGATGAGAGGAGTCTTTGTATTTGCTTAGTGCAACTTGCCATTGGTTGGCAATATACTTGGTGGATCCTTTGTAGGCAAAAGTCTTTCTTCTCTTGCATTAAGGTAATCATGGTATTCATTGCTTATCATTTCTATTCATGATGTCTACTGTTTAATCTTTCATATGCTTGGTGCATCTATTCACTTATCACAATAGCTTTGTGTATGTTTGTGGGTGAGATTGTTTATGATTCACAATCTAAGTGATTAATCATCATTAGAATTGCATTCTTATCTTCTATTTTCTAACACAGGGGAGGAGGAAATATGATGTGAACTATATCCCACTTGCGAGGAATCTACATTAGAATCGTCAAGAGTGGCATAAGGGTGGGGATGTTCCACGTCCGGGATAGGAGGTGGGGTTCCATGACTCCTACCATCGCTAACCATCACCCAACGTCAGGCTAGCTGCTTGGGTGTTGGAGTAGCCGGAGGTGGATAGTTGCATTCCTTACTCGTACTCATCCGATTGGTACTTTGAATATGTACCTTACTGGTATCACACTTTCCGTACCTGTACTTCAAAAAGTTTAAAGTGACTAGACACTAATATACTACTAGTGAATACATGGTATGCAGTTTGATGTCGAGGAGCTGAAGTGTTGCAAACAGGAGCATGCTGAGGAGAGTGACGTAGTACGTGATGAGTAGGATGAAATATATAGACAACTTCACCTAGAGTTTGAGGGCATTGATAGACAAGTCACTCAAGCTTAGTCTTGAGCTCTCATGACCCTTTCCTCACTTCTTTAGCTCAACAGAGTGGTCCTTCCACCTCTAAAGGCACCAAGGTGTATACCCATGGTGCACGTTCGAGAGGGAGAGCCACCAGAGCAACCGGTAGAGGCGATCCAGAGCACTAGATGCAGATTCTTCCAGAGGAGAGACTTGGACTCTCTACCATTGTTGAGGAGATACTAGGTACTGATGTACCAGGTGATGTGGTGGAGCGGGAGCCGCTGTATGATGTTGATGGGAATCTCCTCATAAATGGAGACTACTCATCATCCTTATCTGTAGGCTTGGATGATGATGAGTGAGTGGTGACACATGAGACTTGATTTATTAGCCAGTGGCCTTGTGATGACTGGTCGCTCTTACTAGTTAGTAGTTAGCATATCATATCAATATTTATTTCAGTAGTGATCACTGACTAGTCACATATTCAGCTTGTAGCTACTAGCGGCTAGCCTTGTACTTTCATGATTTATGATCAAACATTATAATGTCATATTATTTTGTGCCGGCCATATGGCTATTGGTATTTGTACTAGGATTTTAGATTCAGCAGGACTTAATGTTGTATGCTCGCAGTGTATTTGACATTTATAGAGCATAGATGTTTAAGTTTCAATTGTTTTTTGTGCAATTTTGTGCACTAGTGTTGTTAAATTATGAATGGTTTATAATATATATATTTTATTATGTATACATATTTTAAAAAAGTGAACGTACTTAAAAGTACTTATCCGGATGCATACTTTACATACTCGTACGCAATTCGTACAGCACTGCACCGCACCTAAAGTGCGCAACTACTGTGCGGAGGTTTCTTCTTCGCATTGTTTTCTCATGCTGAAGCTTTGCGTTTCAGTGTGTTGATGCCCCATAGGTTTGAGAAGCAATATTCACAAGGGTGAAGGTTGGTGACTTGTTCAGGCTGCCCATGTGAAGGAAAACGCACGAGAACACCATCTATGCCACCACTTAGGGCTGGCTGTCCTCAGTCCAGTCTTGCGTTTTTTTAATCAATCATCGCTGCACGTCATCGTCTTCAGAGCTGCCATCAGTGTTACGTTTCCTTTCCTCTGCGTACGTTTTACTCCTCATCCCCGGCCTACAGTGTTTTGCTGCTGATCAGCCAGCAGCCCGTCTCATCCATGTCGACAGCACCATCTACAAGCCTCCTTAGTCACCTGGCTGTTGCACCTTTTACTGTGGTGTTCACGCCCTCTGCCGCTTGTGTAATCTTGACTTCGCCGCTCCCACCCCTTGCCTTGCTTTAGCACCTGCCTTGGTTGGGCTCCCTCCACAACGGCGACTCCTTGGCGTGATGATCTCCATTGGCCTCCAACTTGGTCCGCTCTCCAAAGGGCCAGCCGACTGTGCGTTCACCTCTCAGCCGACTGTGCGTTCACCTCCACTTTTCCCGCTTTTATTCACTTACAGTGCCCTTTGCCTCGACGCTGTCATCGCCACGTGTCCCATGTTTTACCTTCAAAACAAGATATTGTTCACATGCAAGTTCATATGTGTGCTCGATCTTACCGAAGTAGATAGGCTTCCCCTACAAATGGTAGTGAGGGATATTCACATGAGCTCCGCCCAAAGCACAAGGCATATTGTTAGCTCGGGTGTGGCTATTATTGATGGCATGGGTTTCCTCGAGCACGTCATTTGGGTATAGGCTTCAAGCTGCAACGGCTTGGAAACGACGCTGAAAAAGGATCTTCACTGGCATCGAGGGGAGAATTTTCTTCAATCTTTAGTTTTTTATGTTTGAGTCTAGGGTTCTTTGCCCCGGTTATCTCCCAAAATCTGAGTTATATATTTTGGATCCTTTTGGATTTTGTAACGCCTTGTTTCTATAAAAGACTCCTCTCCATCATTCTCTTTTTGGCTGTGCTTTAGGCGAGGGGGGATCGTTTTGGTATGCCGATGTAGGCTATCTTTGTCTCTCGAGCAAGCCTTGATCTTTGAGTCTTTTGCAAAGACCATGCTTGTTGAGCCTCTGAACCTTTTGAGCCATGCTTACTGGCCTCTAAGCCATGCTTCCTAGCCTCTGAGTTTGAAGCGGGTTCCATTTTTGGTCTTTGCTTGTGTTGGAGTGCGGGACTATTGAAGGTTATGCATGCAACCCCACCATCACTCCAAAGGGGGTTTTGTTGGGTATTTTGGAGATAGTCTGGAGTCTAGTCAAGTGTCCTTAGTGGTGTGAACACCCTCTTTTTTAGGGTCAAAAGATAAGAATCAGTGCCTATAAAAGCATGTACTTGGATCCTTCATTCTTATATTATGAGTATCCTAAAGTTGTGCAATCTCTCTCTCATACTTGAGCTCTATCTTTCTTCTCTCTCTCTCTCTCTCTCTCTCTCTCTCTCATACGCACTCCACCATGATTATGATATTTCATCCTCCATAGCTTCATGTGTGATCGCTTGTGATATCCAATAAGAGGATGCAAAGGATCGATAGCATGACTTCGACAGTGCTATGTATACTATGCACTTATCTAATTTTATTTTGCCGACAGAGTTGTCATGATCGATAGTTTCTTTGTGCATCGAGGAATAACATCAGTTTTTCTTGGATAGACAGATGCCAATCAGGGAGCCTCGACGAAGGAATTTTGTCTGGCATTTGCTTTGCTTGCAATCCGTGTGTGTCACAGCCAAGTGCTAGTGACCAGATTTGTCGCTACTTATAGTTACTTATTACTTTCTTGTACGATCATTGATCTTGCCTATTTTGGGTTGCCAACAGTAACCGTAGATCATGTATTTGATCTAGCACATTTCTCAGATGTAGTGCACAAGATCAGAGGGACGGTTTATTCACTCATCTTTTGGCAAAGAGGTTCCGAGTTTAAGCTAGTAGCTTCATGTGGGTTGTTATTTCCTGATGAATTCGACTCATGAGGGAAGTATGCCTTGACTTTTGTGGAGAAGATAACATTGATGAGGTTTCTTTATGACCATGGATAACTTATTGTTATTAGCATGGTGAGGATAGGCTGTTGTCATATTTTCCTTGAGGTGCACTAGGCTTACTGGTGATTAAATTTGTACTTTTACAATGTGCAGATTTGGGTTTCGTAGAGTAGACATTCCTTTATAGACCTAGATTCAGGTTTATCTTACGAAGTTGGATCGGTATAGGTTTTAGTGCCAGAGATGTTACTCAAGAGAGACATGATATGCAGATGTGTGATGTACACAACATTAATGGTATGACCTATACTGAATTTTTCAGATGCCTTTGGCTCACATATGTACTCTTTCATCTTAGATTTCGAGATGAGAAAGGTTACTTTTGTTTCATCTCAGATTTCGAGATGAGAAAGGCTACCTTTGTTTCATCACTTATTACATGTGATATGGGGCTCTTGTATAGAACTCGATTATCTAGGGATTTTATCTATTGGATGGGGCTTGAGTTTCTTTTCGGTGTGCAGATACAAAGGTGGAAGTGGGTATTATGATTGGTCCCTCAGGAGAGTTTAGTAACTTCGTATGGGATTTATGGTTTCTTTCGAGAAACAAGCTTATTCTGGGTAGCGGTAGTATTCCGTGAGACTATCCTCCTGAGTTTTAAACTTAGGTTCATAGGGTTTACATGTGGCAGTGTAATCAGGATCTGGCCAGCCTTATGTAGGTATGATTTGGGCTAGTGAGTTGCTACACATAGTTTTACTTGAGACAAGATTGTCGTGGATGAGTGTTCTACACTTATGACAACCTCATGATCTCTATTTGGGGAGAGATTGCCATATACGAGTGTTCTATACTTATGGTAGTGTGAGAGTAGATAAGAGGGTATTTATTCTCCCAAGAAGATTCAGTTTGTATGCTGAAAGAGATTGCTAACAACCTTAGGAAATCTTTCGGAAGACATGTAAGCTCAGGAGTGATGGATTGTAAGATGTATATGGGGTAGGTTCTAGTGGTATGGATGTATCTCATGTGCGGGTTTGTAGGGTTCTGTCGAGGCCGATGTTTTAGAGTCCGATGGGATAGTTATCCAGAACTCAGGATTGCTGGATGCCTAGGTCATGGGGTGAATGCACTAGGCTCTGATATGGCAGATGTCTTGTCACATGCACGGAAGCTTTGTCTCTTCTTTAAGCCCTATATTCATATAGTACAAAAAGGTACAAGTCTTGGCAACACTAGGCATGTCCTTGAAAAGGTGAAAATCTGTCCTACCTAACCTACTATGTGACCTAACACCCAAAGATGTGAGACGCTAAAAATAGTTCTTGGCAAAGCCTTTTATAGGCCAATGAGGAATTTCCCAATCTGTCGACCTGCTTTTTCTGTCGGCCAACAAAAAAACACCAAAAATGTATAGATGCAGCCGACGGCTCGTGTAGCTCCTTGAGTACCTTGTCGACTTGTTCTTGCATCCATAGGGTGCCTTTTGGTTCTCCTCTTGTGCCCTGCTCATGCCCTAAATGATTTGTTTTTTTTTTCCGAAAAAAGATCCTTTCATTAGTTATAAAAAAACGCCCGCTGGGCTACAAAACCTCTCCTGCTCGTAAGTAGGCAGAGATCCGCTAGGGAGACTCTCCCTAGGTGCAAAAAAGTACAAATATCAGTACAAAAAACTGAGAGGCTATATCATACAATAGGAGGGGGGAAAATCCAAACAGGTGGCCTGTAGTGCCAGCGGGGGGTACCCGCGTGCAGGGTATAGAAGGGGCCGCTGCGCCAAGTGGTGTGAAAGGCCTGGCGCCGCAAGATCGCCGCATCCGAGTCGCCCCGGATGCGGTCATACTGTCCTCGCAGGTGTGAATCAACTCCTGCCAAATCCCCCGAACAGTCTCTGCTGGTGGCTCCAGTCTCCCCTCAAAGGCCCTGAAACACTGAGCTCTCCAGGTGAACCAGATGGTGAGGCTGCTGAGGAGCTCCCATCGTAAATCCCTCTCCTGTGTCCAGCCGGCGGACGAGAAATCCGGTGAAGGAACAAGGCGAGGCTGCCCCCTAATGAATCTGATGGCCTGGCTGCCCTGCTCCGTCTCGTATCCCAAAGCAGGCCCTAACGAAGTCGACCAAGCAGCGGCACCCCACGTATACATGCCCTCTGGAGAGAGGGGGGCCAAAATGCGCAACATCCTCAGCCAAATCTGCTGCTTCGGACAGTCCCATAGGCAGTGTCTCTGTGTCTCCCATGGGTGGCGGCATCGGACACAGGCCGCCGGAAGACCACTGTAGACAAGCCAGGTGCCAACTGCAGAGCCCCTGTGGGCAACCAGCCACTGGAAAGTCAAGAACCTGCGTGCCTGTCGACTAGCCCAGAGCCTGGTCCAGAAATCCTCCAGGAACTCTTGTGAGAGTCCCTGTAGCCACCAATGCTCCGATGCAGCTGGAGAGACCATCCTCCTCGCAGTCAAAATATGCCTCCCCAACTGAACAGTGTACTGGAAAAAGGTGATCTTTGTGGCCTCGGGGGACGCATAAGATCATGCCACTCGTACTCGCCAGGGTCCCACTGGAGCCGAGCCAAGGGGCGCGCAGCATATGCCCATATGCGCCAATCAGAGTCCACATCTGCAGGGTCTGGATCAATATGCCACTTCCGGGAAGCGGCGGCCACTACCCGTATCCTCTGAAAGATGCACTCTGCAACCAAAGGCGACTCCGCCTCCACTCTCTGAAGTCTACTCTCATCCTGGATCTCATAGTAGAGGCATCTACCATCCTCAGTGCAAGCTTTGATTGCAATCAGGATCTCCAACTGTGTAAAGGCTCCCATCCACCGTGGGGCCACTGGCTCGAAAGGCGTGAACCACTCCTCAGTGAGTGCCTCCTGAATGTCATCCCTCATAATCAGCCCCCCTTTGAAGTGACTCAGCCTCTCCACCTGGATCTCCTCTGGGAGACTGCAGAAGGCCTGCCAGTCTCCAAAACTGCGTGCTGGGCTTGCCGCCAATGGTCCCCAGGCTAGACGAGGCCGAGAGCCCAGCATACGACCCTGCTCTGTGCGTACCGCGGGGCTCGAGATGAGCGGCTATCTGGCCCGCTCCTCATCACAAGTAGGAGGTCTCTGAGAAAGCCCCGGTCTCAGCAGCTCCCAAGCTCGCAGGATGCTCAAGGCAAATCTGTCCTCCCATCCTCTACTGAGGCCTGTCCTCATCATCTCTATGAAGATCCATCGTATCTCTGGTGCCCAAGTGCCCCCTGCTGGGGGAGCCCTAGCCTGTAGTCGCTGAAAAAGAAGCTCCTTCCAAGGCTTAGCGCCTGGAAGCAGCCCCCGAACAATAAGCTTCCCCAATAAGGCTCTACTTTGATCAACTGGATCTATAATGCCCAAGCCTCCCTGGGCCAGCGGAAGAGTAATAACTGCCCAAGCAACTTAGCCCGGGCTGGCTGACCATCCCGCCCAAACCAAAGAAAGTTCCTGATCAGCCTCTGTACCTGGCTGATGCAAGAGCTCGAGAAGATCTAGCAAGACGTGATGTACCACATGGTCGCTAAAAGCACCTCATTTATCACCACCACTCTCCTAGCCAAGGATAGCCGAGCTGTACTCCAATACAAAAGCTTCTTCTTCCGAATGCTCAGAAGAAGCGGGGCGATTTGCTGCTTAGGTGACAAATCAAGTCCAATCTGGCAACCCAAATACCGCACTGCTGTGCCAGGAGGAATCCATCTAAAACCCGGGTCTGGGCTCCATGCCGGAGCGGGAGCGCTACTGATCCAAAAGGCCACTATCTTGCGCCAATTGATCAATGCTCCCGAAGCTGCACCAAAAACTTGTAGCGACTGCTCTGCCCTCTGAAGATTGGCCTCCTGGCCATGCAAAAACAATCCCGTGTCATTAGCAAACTCAGAATCGAGCAGGTCCTCACCCCGGACTGGGAGCTGGAGTCCTCTCAAACCGACCTCCTCTGCTGTCAGATACATGCTCATAGCCTCAGCAAAGAAGAGAAAAAGAAAAGGGGCGAGAGGGCACCCCTGTCGGACTGATCTGGTCAACTCAAAACTCGACCCCCGTCCTCCTGCCATCAGCACACTTGGCTACGAGCTGTGGAATATAGAGCCGCCACTCCTCGAATCCAAACTGGCTCAAAACCCAGGCGAAGCATAGTTTATGCCTTTTCAAAATCGAGAAGCATCACAACGAGGTCCTCACCGAGAAATCTAGCTCGGGCCATCGCGTCCCAGAAGGTGAAAATGTTGTCAAGGATACTACACTCCTTGACGAATCCTGTCTGGGTAGCATGAATCAGCTCCCCAAGGAAGGGCTGGATCCTCAAACTCAAGGCCTTTGCGAGGACCTTATAGACAGTATTGAGGATCGTAATAGGTCTCCAATGCCGAATATAATCTGACACTCCCTCCCCCTTGGGGATAAGAAAGATCAAGCCCTTGGAAAAGCTATGTGGCATCACCCCAGTGTCCAAAACATACTGAAAGCCCCTGCGGAGGCCTGGCCCCAAAAGGTCCCAATAGCGCATAAAAAAGGCAGGCGTCAATCCGTCCTCCCCAGGGCAGCTATGGCGCGGAAGGACCCTCAAAGCCTCAACAAGCTCATCCTCTGAAAGAGGCTCACCCAGAACTGTGCGCATACGATCTGTGCCCCGCCTCTGCACATGGGCCCACACAGTCTGTCTGCAAGCATCACGTGCCTCCGTGGCTGGCTCCGTTGAAAGCAGGTCTCTATAGAACTAAGTGGCAATGGCTCTAATCTCCCCGGGCTCAGTGGCTAAAGATCCGTCCTGCCTCCTGAGCTGGCGTACTCCTGCTCGAGCATGGCGGGGTCCGGTAATCTCAAAGAACTCCCCAGTCACTCTATCACCAAGCTGCGTCCACTGAGAGGCCTGGCGATGATAGTAGAACTCATGTCTCTTCTCCTCTGCCTCTCTAACCTCCTGGCATGCCTGGCTCAGCTGGGACGCCACCCACTCACATGTAGGCTGCTGCTCTTGAAGGCGTTGGAGCGAAGCAAGGCTACGTCTCAAGCAATGCTCCTGCTCTCGTGTCTCTCCCAGTCGTGT
This sequence comes from Cibotium barometz, assembly GCF_041138505.1. NCBI lineage: Eukaryota > Viridiplantae > Streptophyta > Polypodiopsida > Cyatheales > Cibotiaceae > Cibotium > Cibotium barometz. Next base: position 68,890,412 of record NC_141046.1, read on the forward strand.
CAAGGCTACAGTGTGCAAAAAAGAGCTGAGCTCGATGAGTCCGTGGGCACACTGGCCTGCTACATCCAGGTCAGAGCTCTGGCTATCATGCCATATCCTCTCAAATGTAGATGTGAGCCACACGGAAGAGAACACCTGTTTAAACTGTACCCAAGTAGATGGTGCTATGCCTTGCAAAAGAAGAGTGGACCACCACTACAATGCATTGCCCTTAAGAAAAGTCGCAGCTTTTCTCACTTTCGAGGATTCCGTGTAATTTCCACCGAAAAAAGCAGCATCAAACTTCTGTAAAAAGGTAAGAGCCATGAGCTTGTCTTTGGCCCCCACTGAATGTGTCAAATTTTACTGCAACTCCCCCTTCCTTATAATCCTTCACCTTACTCATAGGCGTTAGATTATCATAAGGAAGTGGCTTCACAAGATTGGAACCTCCTGCATTCATGCCCATACTAGGGTCAACATTGCCAGTTTCCACACCTTGCATACCATGCAATCCTGCTGATCCTCCCATGTTTCCAAACATACCACTATGCATACCGGGCTGCATGCCCCCATACATGTTTCCTTGAATTCCGGGCTGCATGCCCCCATACATATTCCCTTGCATTCCGAGCTGCATACCACCATACATGTTGCCTTGCATGCCAGGCTGAAAACTAGCTCCAAAATTCCCTTGTATTCCCATGTCCCCTTGAGGGTAACCCCCAGTCATAGATTGGAACACGGAACCACCGCCAAAATAGCCTGGATGCATCGATTGCTACGGAATAGGTGGCTGCCCGAAAAAGGAACTCTGTGGATTTGCACCATAAGTGGTCTGCATGTTGGAAAACTGTCTAAAAGCAAGATCCTGTGAGAAGGCACCACTATTGCTCTGAGGTGGGTTCCTAGAACGTACCTTCTTCTTCTTCTTCTTAGGCTCAGAAGGGACCCTCATAAATTTAGCAAACTTCTCACTTTGTGTGAGCTACATAAGCACATCCACTGCCCCTGCCAAACGGGCTTTGAATTGGGCATCATCTTCCTCTTTACTTGGCATATCTTCTGGCTGTGTTACATCCTCATAATGTGCATCTTCTGCAGCATGTATTAAGACCCAAGTAACAAATATGTTGCAGATGATAGAGAATGCCATGACGGCAAATGTGTTACTCGCTGGGGTTTAAACTGGATTTAAGGGCAGCAAAAGCACTGGCAAGAAAACTGAGAAGTCAGGGCATGCATCTCGTGATGCAACAATGCTTGCAGACTCGAGAGAAGCGGCGTAGATGTTACCAATGCCCAAGAGAACTCCTGAGGAGAAACAGGCTTTGTTGGATGCCAAGAAATGCTTTTTCTTTACCAAAGAGGGGCATATGTCTTTCAATTGTCCCAAGCGTAAGCCAATAAAGACTCTGACACTAAAGGGGAGCTCAAGTCTAAGAAAGCAAAGCATATTGACATGTGTAAGCTTGTAAGATTTGTCAAAAAGTAAAGGTTCCACATACAAAGAAGGCTGTGTTACTTCAACCTTTGCCTATCCTCGACGGACCTTTCATCGACATATCTATGGACTTTGTAGGGCCTCTACCAGCATCCACTGGATCCCGTAACACTCAGTGTTTCATCATTGTGGATTGTTTTAGTAAGTTGTGCATGCTCATCCCATGCAAGCATACGGCCACAGCTGAGGACGTAGCTTGTCTTTTTCTGAAACATTGGTATCCCATTTGTGGTTTGCCTAGCACCATCACCTCAGACAGACATTCCAAGTTTACCTTGCATTTTTGGAGGGCATTATTCGAAAACTTTGGAAGTAAGTTACAATTGTCTAGTGCATTTCATCCACAGACAGACGGCCAGACATAAATCTATAATCAGTTGGCCTTTGATGTTCTCAAGTCATATTGTCATGACCAGCAGTCCAAATGGGAACATTGTCTTCCATTGGTCCAAGCCATCTTGAACGATACACGGGTTCCGTATAAAGCAGCCTTTGGTCAGTGTTTCCCTTCTCTTTTGACGAGATTGGTGTCTCTATCTCTTGAGGCTAATAAAACGACGGAAGTATTTTCTGAAATCATTGAATCAGTTAAAGGACCGCTTGACCAAAGCACAGGAAGCTTATAACGGACATGCAAATAAGTCTAGACGAGATGCCCACTTCAAGGAAGGGGATTGGGTCTATTTGCGCATCATGAAACAGAGATTGAAACAAGTGGGCAAACGTTGTCCCAAGCTTTTTTTCCATAGTTTTGGACCTTTCCCAATAGTTAAAAAGATAAGTGATGTCTCCATGAAGTTGAAGTTGAAGTTGCCTAACAGTTGGATGATGCATGATGTTTTTCATGTTTCTTGGCTAAAACCATATGTTGGACCAGAAGTTTTTGATGTTTCAGATGATCAGTAGCCAGACGTGGTAGACGAAGCAGAAGTCACCGAGCCTGAGGATCTTCATCATTGGAAGCATGGTTCCGGTCGATGGATACGTCAGTTCTATACGGAGTTTCGAGATCGAGGTACCCACGAAGCCGTTTGGCTAGACGAGGAGTTCTTTCAAGAGTATCCCCAGTTATTAGCGGACTACTTGGAAGCCATGAACCTGTCGCCAAGCTAAGCAGGAGGGAATGTCACATGCACTCTGCACTGTAGTGCATGGTGACAAGATCGCTCATCATCATCATCAGTGCAACATTGTACAATATTAGCACCCTTTAGGATGATAATTGTCGTACGCCATGACTCCATTGTAATCCTCAGTCTAGGATAAGTCAGGCACGAGCTACGTAGGTCATTCCTCAGCCTTAGACAGACAGTCAGTCAGTCCAGGTCCCTTAACCCACTTGAAGAGATGCATTCATGCATGTAGAGTCGGTAGAAACCTTAGGGTTTGCATTAGAAAGCACTCTGCATAATGCATATCATTCATCCATTGCTATAGACCATTGCAGAAGCTTTCAAATAACATCTAGCATTTATTAGAATTTATCTGGCATTTTTTCCATAATTTCCAGCTTGTAATACCATTTATTTATCATGCACAAGTCATGTAGGATAAATAGCTACAGTCGACCAGCCCTTCAGCCAACCGACCAGCATCTAGAGTCCATATAAATAGTTGAGCATTTCACCATTCCATCATTGATATCATATTCAGCCAAGAAGACCTCAACGCTTGGAGCCTTCAGCCCAAGGAGCATTCAACATATCAGCCATCAACGTTTCATCCATCAGCATATAGGAGCATCAACGCTTGAGCATTCAGCTTTCATTCATCAAAATGCAGCATCTACAGCATTCAACCCTACAAATCACCTTGCGTTTTCAGCATACATACAGTTTTCAGCATCGTTATCTGCATCGTTTTGCTACAGCCAGTTGGTGAAGGTAAAACTCGGCATTCATATTCATTTTCAGCATTCATACATAGCCTATAACAGTCCCAATCAACCCCTACCTCAGCCTGAGATTTACAACCTTCCCTCATTCCATTGGGAAGAGCGCACAAGCTCAAGATTGGACTTCATTGGTGCTTCTACAGCCGTGTACAATTCAGCCCGACTCTTGCTCCTCTGAGATCTTGCGTTTGGCTTATCGTCAGTCCAAAGACTGTCTCTTCAAAGTAATAAAGCAAATACTATTCTGGTAACGGGATAGGGGCTCTTCAGTGGATAATTCGGGATCCCATACGGTGTACAATTTCTATCTCTCTCTGCTCGCCGCCGCCCTGTTCGTGTCCGCCGCCTTCCCTCCCGCCTGCTGTCCCCCCTGCTCGCCGCCACCGCCCTGCTCGCTCTCGCCGCCGTCGCCTGCTGTTTGCCCTGCTCGCCGCCCCCTCTCTGTTCGAACTTGCTGCCACCCCCAGCCGCCTGCTGCCCTGTTCGCTGTTCGCCGCACAGTTCTGCTGGCAATATGCTGGCCAGCGTATCTATCTGCTAGGCTGTGCGCCTCCCTTTCCCCACCCACTGTGCGCCTCCCTTTCCCCACCCACCCTTGCTCAGGCCCCCAAGGCAGCAACATAACTCTCTCTCTCTTGCTTCTTCCATGACTTTCCCCTTGCGCAACCCGACGAAGGCGACCTTTATGGTCACAAACAAGAGGATAACAAATGTGGAAAAGGAGATGAAGGAATGGAAGGCAGAGATGGAGGGATGGTGGAAGGAGAAAGCCAACTTTCTCCAAATGGTATTCAATGAGGGTAAGCGGTGGAAAGAGGAGAAGGAGGACCTCATAGCAGAAGTCAAAGACAACTTTCTCCAAATGGTATTCAATGAGGGTAAGCGGTGGAAAGAGGAGGAGGAGGACCTCATAGCAGAAGTCAAAGACCTTCATGGGGAAGTCAACACGCTCAAAGGCGTAATTTCAGCTCTTCAGAGGGAGCTTGCAGAGGCCAAGGCAAATGGTGGACTTGAAGAAGGTGAAATTCAGCCATCCATGATAGAAGAGCTCAAGGTTATCAAGGAACAAGTACGGGCAATTAAGGAAGAAGAGAAGCAACACGAAGCAAAGACTTCCTCATGGGTGGAAGTCATCACCAAAACTCAAAAGAAGATGGATGAAGCGGAGAAGTGGATAGAGGTCGCCAAGAAGGGTAAAGGTAAGGAGATAACAACCCCTACACCTACAATCATTAACATGACTTTGGAAGAGGAACAACGAAGACGTACACGTGCTTTGCATGTGAGGATTACCGGTCTTAAAGACGGGGATAAAGTTGAAGAGGAGGTGAAAGAGCTTATGGTGTTAATGGAGATTGACAGTCCGGCACACGCAAAAGCCTGGAGAGTGGGCAAAAAAAGCGGAGGCAACGGGGAAACATCAAAGGAAAGAGCTCTCATACTTCGCTTCCCCTCTATTGAGGCGAAGAAGGAGTTCTTGAAGAGACGACCCACTTTAAAGAATACAGGCATTTTTCTTGGTGATGATCTTACTCTTTCACAACTTGCACATATGAAGGAAGTCATGCCAGAGATTAGGGCGGCAAGAGAAAAGGGAAAGATAGCATTTTATAGAGAAGGGAGGGTGGTCATCGTGGAGCGACGCTCTACATGACGGTGCGAGACCTATGGGACCAAATTAAAGCTGGCAGCCTGGAACTGCAATGGATCCCTCAGACTTGATGTAGGTGCCTTTGAGGACAGCTTTAGAGATAGAGATATAGTCTTCTACTCGGAGACTCACCAGGCCCCTGGTCAGATGATGCCACAGGTGATAGGATACAGATGTGAGACAGCTTGCAGAGTAGGGACGAGATCGGTACACAGTAGTAGAGGATCAGGGGGGGTGGCAGTTCTTTTCAGGGAGGAGCTGCAGCCGCTTCTACACATCGTTCGCAGAGATGATCAGGCCAGATATATGTGGGTGAGACTGAGGGCCGACACAGGCATATTCTTGTATATTGCCATATGCTATTTTGCTCCTAGTACATCGACATATGCAGCACCTAGAGGGTAGTCTCCTTTCTCTGTGCTAGATGATGACATATGGGAGTTCTCTAGGGATGGAGACATCATCCTGTTAGGGGACTTTAATGCCCGGACGGGCAACCGCCAGACAGCCTTTTATGATACCTCGGAGGAGATGCTGAGAGAGCTGGACACTCTGGATATGGGATTAGACAGACGCTCACAGGATGTGGAGTGCACAAAGTATGGGAGATATTTGGTAGATATGGGGACTGCACATGGGTTGGCCATACTTAATGGCTTGCAGAGGTTTCCGTCAGCAGCTGGATTTACTTGCTTTCCACATAGACATGGTGCTAGCACAGTGGATTATGTTATGGCTATGCCGAGCTTTGTTTCATGCATTGAGGACTTCACAGTTGGATCTCGGCCCATTGGGGTAGTAGTGGATCATGCATTGTTGACATTGACTATCTCTTTTCACTTTACCACAGCTCAGAGGACACGAGTGGCAGATCACACTCGATATACTTTTACCTCATAGACTGATGCTGTCTACATAGATGGGATTTATAGACGTCTGTACACAGAGGAGCCAGGGAGACCTTTGGAGGAGTTGACCCATGTACTGACAGAGACTTTACATGATGCAGCGAGAGAGGCATATCCACATACTCAGCCTGGACAGAGACAGCGTTCTGGATGTATGCCCCAGAATAGCTGGTATGATGAGGAGTGCAGAGAGACCAGAGCCCGACTGCAGCGGGAGGTTGCTTTGGGAGTCACTACTCACCGACAGTCACGTATTGCCTTCCGACGCCTTGTGCGAAGGAAGAAGCGGGCCTTCCTTGCTCAGCTAGAGCAGGAATTATACCAGCTGTTCTTGAGCCAGGATTCGAGGGAGGCTTGGCGTATGTTTCATGAGTCCTCCCCTGCTTTGGCCATCACTTCTACAGAGGTCTGGGATAGTTATGCAGCATCTCTATATACAGTTCCTGGACAGACACCTTTTCCTGACCCGCCAGCACCATGCCCACAGACATGTACTTTCTTTACCGCAGAGATGGTAAGGAAGGCCATTGATAGGATGAAGACTGGGAGAGCATATGATCATGATGGATTGGTCGCTGAGCACTTTATTCATGCGAGAGACATGCTGGCAGAGTTTCTAGCAGTGATGTTCAATCGTGCAATGTGCGAAGGCTTACCCGAGACTTGGAGTAGGTCCACCATCGTGCCTATCTTCAAGTCAGGGGACCCTATGGAGCCAGGGAATTATCGCACTATTATGATTGGTGTCACACTAGCACGATTGTATGCATCCATTCTTGAGCAGCAGTTGAGTAGATGGGCAGAGAGAGAGGGCATTCGAGCAGAGGGACAGGCAGGGTTCAGGAGAGGTTTCTCTACTCTTGACCACATATTGACTCTGCGGGCCATTATTGAGGAGGGCAGGTCGCATGGGCGACGGATTTATCTCCTTCATTGTTTGGTATGTATGTGGATGAGGCTTCTGACTACATTGAGAGATTGGGGGACAGAGGAGCCCAGCTAGCAGGTACATGGATCCCACTATTGTTATATGCTGATGATATTGTGTTGATCTTTGACTCCCCTGAGGGTATGCAACGTCATCTGGATGGTTTACATGAGTTTGCATATGATAATGGATTGTCTGTCAACCTTGGCAAAACCAAGGTTATGGTGTTTAACACCACGCCACAGTGGGTTAGGCGATCAGCTCCCACATTTACATATGGGCAGGAGATTGTGGAGTATACAGATGCATATACATATCTTGGGGTAGTATTCAATGGGCCAATGTTTTCGATGAGGAGAGCAGCAGAGACTAGATTGACTAGAGCACATGCAGCCCTGGGTGGTTTGGAGAGGATGTGTTCGCAGGTTCAGTTTCAGGAACCTCGAACGAAACTTTGGCTTTTTGACACTCTAGTGACATGAGCTATGCTTTATGGAGTGCAGATATGGGGACCTTCAGTGGGCCATCACAGCGCAGGCGGGTGGAGAGGTATGGAGAGGCCTTTGGTATCTATGATTGCTAGGATTATTAGAGCCAAGGCCGTGGTACCTCATGAGATTATTCGAGTAGAGCTGGCGGCTGCCCCTCTGGTGATTGAGGCTCTTACGAGATCAGTCTCCTAAATACATGGCTTGTGGGATCTCCCCCGAGACAGATATGCACGCCTCGCCCTGGAGTCCTCCCGACAGTTAGCTTTACAGGGAGACACGGCTTGTTGGTATGGACAGATGACATCTTGGTTCCAGGCATATGGTTTTAGCATGGACAGATTGCCTCCCTTCCAGTATTCTCTGGAGGCACCCTCTCTCACTCTCACACGGACAGAGATTACCAGACTCATCCGTCAGGATTTAGTTCAGCTGGACATTAGGAGGACATGGATACAGCCGACTGAGGAGCTGGGCACGAAGATGGCTTTCTACAGAGAGCATTTTCTTCAGCTCACAGCAGATGGTTTTGTGATCAGACCCAGTTACATGGATGTACACTTGTCTCATGCAGTACGATGTGCTATTGGTCAGATTCGCACATCCTCACACGAGCTTGAGATTGAGATTGGCCGATATAGAGGTATACCAGCTGAGGCCAGGATATGCCGAGTATGCCATGGGGAGCCAGAGACAGAGCTGCATTATATATGCCATTGTACTGCATACTATGAGATACGTGGTCGTTTCCACTGTTTATTCAGAGAGGGTTTTGGACCACTTTCCAGAGTCATGGGGTACCAGGACCAGAGGTGTTTGGGATTGTTCTTGCTTGAGCTGCGGAGACATAGAGATAGCCTGCTTAGGCGCACAGAGAGCCAGACTCAGAGGCACATTACAGACTTCTTTAGTCCAGCCATCACTGCGCCAGATGGACCACAGCAGCAGCAGGACATGGATACCGCCCACACCAGAGGTACACTGATTGATCGTGCGATTGAGCTTGGGTGGTCCAGACGCCCACGACTACGGAGGAGGGCATCCCAGCATAGACGGAGTTTGCAGCGGCGGATTCGGATTATTCTTGCGAGGCATGCGAGACACCTAGTCAGGGTGCTGACCACAGAGGATATTGAGGAGATCCGCCGGTGTCCGATGCGGCACATATTATGAGATGGAGACACCTCCATAGTGTACCCCTCCGTCCCACATGATCTTGTATCCCCTCACTATATTCCACTCACCTCCATAGCATACCCCCCCCCCCCCCCCCCCCTCACTATATTCACACCCTATAAGGGTTTCTGTTTACCTTCCATTTCCAGTTTCATTTTCTAGGTGCCAGTAGTATCATCTTTATTTTTCATTTTCTGGGTTTTTTTATCCAGACATTGTATCAGATCCACCATGATGTAACTTTTGGTCTCATAGGTCATTATGGCCTTTTGAAGACGTTAATATAACATTTCATTTCATTTCATTTCTCTCTCAAATCTCTTAAAGTTTGAAGTCATAAAGTGGATTGCTAAACTCGCGAAACTGAGGATACAGTCTTCTGTGTGAGAATTTGTGTGACAGGATCCTTAATTATGAATACTTCCACTGCATGTTACACATATGTTCACTATTCACGACTCTTTGTACTAGTGTTTTAACCTTTTTCTAGTTTGTGACGAGTTACAACTTCTCTAGACTTTGCATCTCTAAATGTGTACAAATATATTTTTTGCAACTGTTTTTTAAAGTGGACTTCACCTCAATCGAACTTATTTTTGAAAACTAAAAGTTTTGTACCGGTACCGTTTTTTCGTACCTGACAACTATGTACAGTACCAGATGCAAATGCAGCTTACCAAGGCACATTAGAATTCAATAAATTATGTGTATTGAGCCAAGAGTAACTTTTAAATCTTGCGCATCAAGTAATCTCTTGTTTCATGCTTTTATCAAGTCAAGGTCATCTCTTCCACTACACACATTACAACCTTAGTGTAAATTTTTGTCAAAGTTCTAGGCATCTATTATCTTCTCCTCTGCTTGCTGCATTTTGCAGCCTATATATGCTATTTTGGAGTGGCAAAAAAATGCCTATCTAAGCTGAAAATGCTTTGTACAGAAACATGAATGGAGTATCCACAAGCACGAGTGCAAATGTCTCATCACCTTGATGGAAGAAAAGGGGCGGGTTCTTACTCCTTCATTGAGATTGATGCTAAGATTGCTCATCAAAAGGCACTTGCAGAAAGATAAAGTGAGCTTACTTTGTCAAGGGTTTCCCATCTACAATTTAACATGGAGCAAAGATTTTTCTCTGATGCTAGGCATTTTTTGAATAATAAGGGGCTGTTAGTACGATGGTGCATCCATTGAAAAACTTAGCAGCTGTGGTGGAAAGATCTGGAAGAATTTATGGTTGTGAAATTTTGCAGACTGTTCAGCTTAATGCTATGGATAATTACGAGATCGTGGAAGCATTGCCAACACGTATCCTTTAAATCCCTTTCTGGATGTATTGCGTTTTTCACTATTGCATTGGGTGCAGTCATTACAAGACTTTACTTTAATCCCTTTCTTATTATATATATATATTTTATTGTTTCTTACTCTTTAAACTCCACTTACTAACACTGAACAATGGAAATTGAAATTTATCTCATAATATGTGCAATAGAAAAGGTAAGTCTTATGACTATGAAATCATGAATATCCTTGAAGAGTGAAGTTTTATTGGCAACACAATTGTCCTTAACTTGTGAATAACTTGACAATACCGAGACTTTCAAGAGACATTGGAGCACCAGCTGATTCTTTATGCTCAAATGGCAAATTTGGTGAAATCAACATACACCTTGGAGGATGCAGAAATTAAGGACATAACACAGAATTTTTGTAGGGTACATTCATGTTCACAAGTCTAAGACCCGCTTTTTGTAACTTCCTTTTTTATCTGACTAAGAAGAGTGATGCATTTCAATCGTCTAAACAACAAGATTACTTATTGTACCACTACTAGGGCTCTTAAGAGTAAAATGAAGAACGGAAGTCTTGCACAACACAATAGACACACCAGCAACTACCCTAATTTTGTATTATGGAAAGAATAATTCCAAAAGATTGTTTAAAATTAATTCCACAGCTAATCAATTGCGAAGTTAACCCAGGGCTTTCACCAAATGTTTTCCATCTGCTGCGCAATCCTGCTTTCAATGTATGAGTAGGCTGTCTTTGGCTGCTGCTGGATTGCTGTAGAAGGCTTGATGATTGGATGATGACAAAGTAGGGAGGGGCCTGCTCTACTTATAGGGAACTTTGAGGTCCCATGTAGAGGGTGGCTTGCTTGACCTCCTACTCGACTGCTGCCTGACCAGCCTGTGTACTGCCCGACCTGTCCACATGGCTGCTGGATGTTTTATTCCATGCACATGTGGCTTGACCTGCTACCTTGCGCAACCAGTCCCACACACAGCTTGATCTATCCTCTCCAGCCTGGCTTGGCTGCCCATGTTGCTGGTGCCTAGCATGTTCAGTACCTGGGGCAGCCCATCTGTGATGGGAGCTGCCCTGCCGGGGCTTTGCCAGCCTACAAGTGCATCACATTCTCCTGCACTAAGACCACTGTGTCCTTAGCTATCTTGTGTGAAAAAATGAGCTGCACGGAAAACTCAAGTCTGACCTCATCCAAGGAACTGACTGGTTTGAGTTATGGGAGACCACTTTGTGTCCATTTTGGAGGCCAACATTCTGTCCTTGCCTTGTCCACACCAAACATGTGAACAAAATCCCAGTTAAAATGAAGCATCTCCTATTGAAGTACTAGCTTTTTATCCGAATCCTCCTGTTGAGAATGTTCGTGATAGAATCCCATGTGGAAGTCATGAAAAGATTTCCTTCTACTACGACAGTATCGGCTAAGATGAACCACGAAACCTGTCTCTGCTAAATTCAAGCTTTGTTGTGGACAAGTCCACAAGTACCTCCTTTATGCTCAAACCCACCTCCATCAAATCCTTATTGGATTGCAATGCTTGGTCCTCCCTATGGACACCAGCGTGTGGAACATACTCCAGGAAATAAACTCTTTGATACACCAAAGAAAAAAGTCCAACTGTTAGATCGAAATCCAAGACTTTTGCTTCTGCCTTGGTGAAGACACACCAATTGCCATGTCCTTTTGTGGTGATGTCCTCTAGTGGTTTCACTGGGATTGAAGAAGCCACCAATGAAACTGAAGACACTTCACCCAACTTTGAGGATGGCTAGAAGAGTCCTCCTTAGTCCCCTGGCTGAAAATGGGACCATGTGCTGCCAGCTGCTTACTTGCTGTGGTCTTAACAATTAGTGGGTTGTAACAATCTGCACCCTTATGCTGCTGCCAGCTGGTGATGAATGTCTTGTTGCAAGGCAGTGACCTCTTGTTTGAAAGTCACTGTCTGCTCTGCCTGTGTGAGGCAAAAACTGCCGTCTTCTCTTCTCCATCTATGCATGGCTGTGCTCCATATCAAAGCCGCCAACTGATTCTCTGAAGCCATGATGGAACCGGAACTTGGAAATCAGCAAGGGACCCAAAATTCTCTCTTCGCAAACCCTAACTCTATTCTCTTGGTTCTATTGGCTTCTCCCTAATCAAACAAATAACACATGCAGGATCCTGAAAAATATTTTTTTGCAGATATCTTAGGCTTTGATACCAAATGCATTACTTGTCCTGCTGTTCATTTTACTCTGTTAACACATTCATAGCCCTAGTAGTACTACAATTATTGATCAGCAATGTTTCAAATGCCTTAGTGAACTATAAAGCAGAGGGAGAGGGAAGGGAACTTGTTTAAAATAATGAACCTGAGATTAGATAGTTCCAAAGAGTATAGAGAGTAATCATGGTATCTTGTGTTTTTGATCTCTTGAATTGCATGTAATTGCCTTTACATCTCGCAGTTCGCATGTAATGCGCACACCATTTGTGACGATGAGCTAAGACCTTTGGGCACTGGTCTATATCCTGTACTTTCAATCATCAATCATAGGTTGGTGTTTTTTTTCCTAACTTTCCAACTGTGAACTAATGTTTGATCCAACTACTTTTACTTTTTCTTTGATGCTATTCAGCATTTCTTCAACCTTGGCTTTTGATGTATTGTTTTGCAAATTGTTGTAGTTGTTGTCCAAACTGTATCCTCTTGTTCAAAGGAAAGAGTGCTGTTGTCCGAGCAATTGAGCCAATAGGTGAAGGAACTGAGGTTGGTCTTTCTTTCCCCATAAAGGCTTGTGCTGAAATCTGTTTGATCTTGATATTTTTTTGTTTGCTGTCATTTATGTCAATTTTTACTGAAGGAATATGTTTTGATCTTGTTTTTTTTCAAATAACAGTCCTTGCTTCAAATTCCTTTTCCCCATAAAGGCTTGTGCTGAAATCTGTTTGATCTTGATATTTTTTTGTTTGCTGTCATTTATGTCAATTTTTACTGAAGGAATATGTTTTGATCTTGTTTTTTTTCAAATAACAGTCCTTGCTTCAAATTCCTTTTTTAGGGTCTTTGGTTTGGTTTCTTGGACTGGTAGAAATTTTGAAGCTGTTTTTCCCTAGAAACCAGTGCTTGATGTTCATATGCTCCCCCGTGAGCAGAGCCCTAGATTTCAAACACCAGCTACATAAGCTAGACACTCTTCTAGACCATCTATGAGGGCCATAGCTTCCTGCAAATGGGTCCTTTTTCATCTTCTCAACACTTTTTGAGCCCTCAGCGCTCTTCCACTTCTCTGCATCCCTTTTCTCCATTTTCTTTTGGCTTAAGTTGTAGCAAAGGGCAATACAATCTGTTATTTTATTCTCACATGTGCTGGGATTGAGTCAACATCATTTGAGTGAAAAAGGTATTATTCGATCTCACTGAAACGTGTGCAGTATGTATCAAAAATCGATCCAATTTATTTTTTTCTGTGCTACTTGCTTCTGCATCTTAGCATGTGTTAGGAGTTGTGTTTTTAAATCAGATTTTCCTTTTGAAAGAAAATAGATTGTTAAGGTCATCTTTCCTGCTTTCACACAAGAAAATTGGCAGTTATTCCTTGGCTTCTAGTACAGACAGCAAACTCGAAAGTATCCTTTGATTTGTCTCTTTCTTGGATGCAAAATGTGCTCCCTGGACTAGCAAGGAAGAAACCGACAATAGCACTTTCTTTTCTGAATATAAAGTTTACTTCTTTGCTCATGTGAAGCAATATGTGCAGGTAGCTACTCCTTCAGATTGGGCAAAGCATTCATGTTGGCAGGAGAACAGGCCCCACAGTTCTCACTGCCAACGAATGCCAATCATGGCAGTTTGTCCAGAATGGAAACACTGTTTTTTATTTTGCAGAAATCGCACACACTTCTATACAAAATGCTTTCACATTGAACCGATGATTGGACCTTGTCGGTTACTACCGTTGGGAGATACGTACAAAACCGGTTACCAGCTTGCTGAGATGTTGGGTGTAATCACAGGCCAAAAAAAAGGTTGTGTGGGTAAATCATAAGGGTACCAACCATGACATCACTGACAGTGCAAGAAGCTTCTAAGCCTCGTATCATAAGGGTACCAACCATGACATCACTGACAGTGCAAGAAGCTTCTAAGCCTCGTATCATCAAAGCCTCTGGGTACCCTACATCTTGGTTTCCAATATAGGGTGTTGAAAGGTCATGGCCTATGGCTGCCTACATTCCACATGCATAGAGTCCCAAGCAATGGGATCATCTATAAGTAATAGAAGACTAGGACCATTCTCATCCCTCCTCCCCACCAAATTTCATGTCTTGGAAGGGATTGGAGTGGTGGAGGTTAAGTGGCAGTGGCATGAACACTACTGGGATGGGTGACCTCCTGGGAAGTGGCCCCCAATTTCTAACACCCCATGTTGTAGGACCACATGGATCTCTATGACTATGCATGACGCAAAAGAGGCTCTACACTCACGAAAGGAAACGGATTAGAAATTGACCGGATAAACCGTATATCTCAGATAGGCTGTACTCAAATTGGTTGGTAGTATTGGGATGTAATCATTGTCTAGAATGACAAAGATTTCCGATGAGGAAATCAGTCCAATAGTACCACCTACTGGTAAGTAGCGCAATATTTGATTAATAGCAAAGCCGGCGGAATCCGCACTAGAGGCCATAATTCTATGCATTCTTCTGGTTTATTGGCGATTATTCCTATGAATGTTGATAGATTGGGTGGCCATTACTTGCACTAGGGAAGGCCATGCATCATTCATAATGGCCAATGGTTTGATCGATAGCAAAGCTACTTAAAAAGGAGCGGTACTCGGCAGGAATAGGTTGGAACTGAAGCATCACGAGCCAAAGCCGGGAATCTTGATTGTAACAACTTTTACAATGGGCAGAGGGGGCGAGAAAAAGACAATTGGAGAAAGGCGGGGGGGGGGGGGGGGGGGGTGGTAAGATTGGCACCAGAGGGTTGCCTAATGTACCCATGTATTCATGTATTCAAGTTACTCTCGCTTTGAGCCATATATCTACTATCGGGAATGCAATGCAATGTCTATTATGGTGTATGTTGTGCTGTATGTACGGACTGTTACTTAGCCAAGTCTGTATGCTTGTTTCTACTAGCAGTAGTCTCTCCAGAGGACTGTCTGCACTCTGGCTGTCTGGATTAACTTACAAAAGGTTCCTAGGAATGCAGCTCTTATCCCATTGGGCACAGTTGGATAGCATGGCTAGGTGACACCGGCTATGTGGTCTAGACAGAGCCATGCGCTGCCTCCCAGAACCATTTTTTGCTGATTCAGAGCTTCCCACCGCCGAGTCGCACCACCTAGTTGGGCGGCTCAACCCAGCCAGTGGGTGGGGCACTGCAGTGAACACCGTCGGTGGTGGCTCAGCTCGTTTCAGCCCCTATTTCGGTGGTGCTAGTCAAAAAAGATCCGCTTAGCATTTCCACCATCGCCTTCCAGCCATCCAGCTATAGTTGCACTCCGTACCCGTACTCATCCGATGTGTACCTTCAGTACTCTCCGTACCACTCCATATGTACTGTTCCTCGTACGGATAAGGTCTTCGTACCAAATATGAGGTTCAATGTACAATACTTATTTGGCCCATTCTTTAATTATTTTAGTTAGTGGTCATTGCTCAGTAGTTAATAGACTAGTTTTCATTTCAGTATTACCATTGTCTTTCATGCTATTTTTGTATGGATGCTAGATATTTCTTATTTTATATACATATATACATATGTGTATATATACACACACACACACATATATGTGTGTGTGTGTGTCTTAATTAAAAGTCTTCATTTGATATTATCTTTTGATTTCCTCTCCTTAGTAGCTAGGTTTGTTAGTTTATTTATTTTTGATCTTTCAAATGCTTTGCTTTTGTCTTTGTCCTTCTTCACTATTATTTCTTTCTCAAATCTCTCAATTTGTAAGTTGAGATTTTTCTGACCTTATGAAGGTATATATATACATATATATACACCCACTATTGGGCACTAATGACGTTAGTGGGGATGTCGTAGTCTCCAGTCCATACTATGCATGATGGAGTTGATGGTTTAATGTCTTGTGGATGACTACCATGAGGTTATAAATTGCACATTCTTATAAGGTGAATTTGGGCATGTTCTAGGCATATATATATACACATACACATACACATACACATACACATACACATACACATACTCATACTCATACACATACATACATACACTTTTTTTTTTTTGGTAAAACCAGTTGAAATTGCATTATATCATAAATGTACAAAAGGGTTTGACATCAAGAGGATGTCTGAACCCTAGAACTTAAAAACAGCAGTAAAAAGGTTCTATGCAAGATCAGGGCAGTGCTCAAGAAAAGAGCCTATGCCCTATCCATCAGAAATAGTAAAAGAAAAGCTGAACACAAGAAACATCCAAATCTTCCTCATGCACGGCATCATATAAAGACTGCCGCAACGAGGCTCGGAAGAACTCATAAGGATGCTGAAGGGGTGAATTCAGATATGTATGATTTCGGTGTAGCCAGAGGGTCCATAAGGCCCAGTATCTGATCCAATGGAAGAAAAGAGAATACTGTGACAAAGAAGCTGATAACGTGCCAAACATCCAGAAAAACTTGTAGAACCTGTGTGCAGGAAATCTGAGAGATAAAAAATAGGAGATCTTGTCCAGAAGGTCTCTGGAATATGAACAAGACCACAATAAATGCAGAACACTCTCAGTAGTATGATGACATCTTGGACAAAGAGGAGAGGCAATCCTTCTTTGAGCCGAATTCACTCCCACTGGAAAAATACCGACAATGCATCTCCAGAAAAAGAGTCTCTGTTTCAATGGCATTTTCAACTTCCATATCAATGTCAGTTTTGCTTTCCACCAAGCTAAAGACTTATCCAGATGCCAAAGAGAATTAGCATGCTGAGCAATCCATGGAGGAGGTAATATCAATCGATAAGCCTGTATAGAAGTCAATAGATGCAAAGGTTGAGGAGATCTGCAATAGCTTTCCATATAGATCTATGATGCATCCCAAGATTGTATTGTCGGCATGCTGCCGGAAAAGAAAGAATTTGCCCTCTAGTATCTACTACGTCGTCAATGAACTGGATGCCCAACTTCATAAGATTGTAAGCTCTGATTGGTTGTTGTACAGCAAGGGGAGAGTAAAAAACAGCACTCCAATGTATGCTTTCCATTCGAAGCGAGGAAGCTGTAGAAGCAGGATGGGGAGACCATTTGATGCGCGAGAGCACTTTCTTCCAATCCTGAATCAAGGAAGTAGAAAATGGACAATCAGGGATTTTACCTTGAAATTTGCCAAGTACTACTTCCGATGGATCAACCAACCAACGACCATAAGCATTTGTGCGCATCCGACCACACAAAATTGCCAACATGATAGACCAAGGCTGCGCTTGTTGAAAAAAGGTTTTGAGCATAGTGATCTTTCTTGCCAGCACATGAAATTTGATGTTTATAATATTCAAACCACCATGCATTTTTGGCGAGCAAAGCAGGTCCATTTTGAGCAACCTTAAAGCTTTTTTTATGAAGCTTAGTTTTCCAAAAAATCTCCATGGCTTGAGACATAAAAGAAGAAAGATCTCGAGATGACCAATGTATAAGAGGAAGGTAGAATTGGACATAAGCCAGAACAATGGACTGAACAATTCGAAGCCGTACATGTAATGGCCAAGTGGAGATCTTTCAATATTCTAATTTGTCCTTAATTTTGTTTAGCACCCAAGATATTTGTTGCTTATTTTTGATTTTCCAGCCAATGGGATAGCCTAAATGTCTTACTATGCTTTCCGGATAAATAATCTGGCCGGGCCACAGGATAGCATGCCAGTCACAATGCTTGAGAGGTAAGAGCTTTGATTTCTGAAAATTAATTTTTAAACCAGCTGCCAACCCAAAATCTGAAAGAGTATCCATCAATAGACGAAGCTCCAAAGGACTGTTCTTTGGCATGAAGAATGAATCATCTGCATAAGCCTGTGCAATGAAAGGCCGTGAACCAGAAATCTGAAGCCCCTCTAACTGTCTAGTATCAACCAGACGATCCATGTAAAGAAGCAAAGGATGCGAAGCAATAGCATAGAACAGAGCACTGAGAGGGCATCCCTGTCGAACTGATCGTTCTAGAGTCCAAGACTCAGACAAATGTTTTCCTATAAAGCATTGAGCAGTGGAATCTGAGTAAAGCCAATATATGACATTAACTAGCTTTGGCCCAAAACCAAGTTTAGACATGATTTGAGAAACATAATCCCACTGCACCGTATCAAATGCCTTTGCCACATCCACCTGCATGACCAAGACATCTTGAGCAGAGTATTTTGCATATTCCATTGCAATGAGAGTATTGGAGATATTATCATGTATATGCCTTCTTGGAACAAAACCATATTGCCTGGGATGAAGTCCATCATGAAGGATATCCTTTATCCGGTGTACCAACATTTTAGCAATAAGTTTATATATAACAGGCATCAAAGTGATAGGCCTCCAGTCATCCATTGTCTCACACAGAGGTTTTTTGGGCAGAAGCTTAACCAGACCATGCTTCCAAGCTGAGGGAAGATGTTGATGTTGCCAGGCTACATTAATGAGCTTCAAGATTGGACCCTTCAATTCAGCCCAGAAGGCTACAAAAAATTCAACTGTCAAACCATCCCAACCTGGGGATTTATGTTTACCCAAATGCTTGAGGGCTTCATCCAATTTAGTATCTGAAAAAGACATTTCCAGCATTGAAGCTTTTTGCAAAGAAACAATAGGAGAAACAAGCTCAATAAATCTGCTCCGAGCCAATGCAGCCTGAGATGTAGAAGAAGATGGTAGAGAAAAAAGAAGCCGAAAATGATCCAGACATTGTTTTTCTAGCTGCGATAAAGTCTGGGTCCAAAGACCATACGGTTTCCTGACTCTCATGATAGATTGACTTTGTCTGCACGTGTGTAAGTTTCGAAAGAAAGATTTCGAGGAGCAGCCCTTATCTAGCATAGGTTTAACTCTAGCCCTTGTCTGCCATTTGGAAAGCTTGCGTTTATCATTAGCATCAATTATGGAAGAAGCACAAGACAATGAATTCTGTTCAGAAGCAGAAAGAGACCTTTGATGGCTAATCTGTACCAAGGACTGCTTGTATGATTTTGCCCACTGGATATGCTGTCTGGTTTTTGCCATATACCATCTTCCATATTCCTTAATGACATTTTGAATACGATGTACAAAAGAGTTCCAAGCAAAATCCAAATCCTCCTGAGCATGAGATAACAATGGCTTACAAGCCAATCTGATCATTTGCTGGAATTTTTCATGAGAAAGATATAATTGATTAACCTGCAAATGTCTGACTAAAGAGAGCTGAATATCATCCAGAGGCATACCAAAAGAAAGATTGAGCCAAAGCGGAGCATGATCAGATAGTTGTTGAGAATAATCAGTCCACATTTGACATGTATAATCATCATATTGCTGAGCATGAATAAGATACCATCTATCAAGCCTGGCCCAGTATTCTGTAAAAGCATTATGATGATATGTGAAACCCAAAACCGAAGGGTGAGTTGCTGTCCATAAATCTGCAGTATGAAGAGATGAAGTCATATGTTCCCATCGCTGGATTTCAGAGGGAAGCATATGGGATTTATGTGTGGTATTGTCCTTCCAGTGAGGAGAATTATTAAAATCACCACAAAGTAGAGCATTTGAAGACCAAGGATATTGGTTTATGGAGTCCCACATTTGAGCTCTGGAAGCTGAAATTTGAGAGGCATACAAGGAGCCTATTTCAAAAATCTCTCCATTGATCATGCATTGGATAATCATCCATCGGCCACAAATATCATTATATGCTACACAGGGCTGCAGATCATGTCTGGCTAAAATGCACAGCCCAGAGAATTGTCCAGATCCTGCATAAAATATATCATAGCCTGAAAAGAACCCATGCTGGCCAGCAAAAGAATGCTGATTATGCTCTTGCAAACACACAACATCTGGATGAGTATTATTTATATAATGCCATAGGAGCCTCCATTTATGCTGATTGCAGAGGCCCTGTATATTATAAGAAAAACATTTAAGAGAAGTACGCATGAAAATATGTACAAGAGATGAGCAATCCTCAAAGAGAAAGGGAGGCATCAAGCCTCTGCCATTGCCACAGGGTCTTGCTGACCCTCAAAATCCAATTCCCTGACTAAATCATCTTCTTCACAAAGTGGAATACCCTTCTTAACTGCATTGACCCATGCCTTTGAGATGGGGCTGTCCGAAGAGGTAGAAGGTTGACCAGGAGATGGAGCAGAAGCATCCCAATTGCGAGATTGGAGAGGTCTTTGTTTGAGAGGCACCGTCTTCTTTGCATTCTGCCAACCCTCGTGAGAAGATGAATTATTTTCCACTAGCTTGCTTTTTCCTTTATCCTTGTTTTGAGCTGAATTGGCTTGGTTCCCTGTATGAACTGAAGGCTTTGCTCCTTTAGCTTCAGTCTTTTTCACGTAAGTCTTTTGACCTCCTTTATTAGATGGCGGAGGAATGGCAGCTGGAGGAGGCGGATGAAGGATTGAGGGACACTCAGAAGCTAGATGCCCGAATTTGTGACGAGAAACAAGCTCCAGCAAAAATGCCCCATTTCAAAGTGAAATATTTTTTTCCCAAATTAACACCCTCAATCTCAACTGCAATAGAAGAGGGGGTTGGTCTATCAGTATCCCATAAGATGCAAAAACGATTTTTGTTACCTGTGGGACGAGGGGGACAGATCACTTGTCCCAATGTCATCGCTAAGCCTGGAAGCTCTGTTCTCATGTAATCTGGGAAGTCAACGACTTCAACCCATACAGGGCAGTGATGTTTGATGAGATTCTGATAATCCTTATTAGGAGACCAAGGCATGATGTGCACCATTTGACGACCAAAAAATAAAGGGGACATTTCTAGCATCTTTTGTTTTGTCAATGCATCCAAGAGATGAACTTCATAAAATCCTCTGGAGGCAAAATATACTCCTTCTACATAGCATCCACCTAGGAGAGAATTCACCCATTGTCCCACATCATTAGCCGAGGGTATTTTACTTGGAAAAAAGATGATGACTGCAGTTTGAGAGAGCTTCTTCAGAGGATGCACAAGAGAAGGCAACTTCATCTTGTAGGTGAGTTCCGGAGCAGGTAGTATCCATTCTCTTCTACTTTGTTGAAAATCCTCATTCAACATATCAAACACATAGGAAACATCTTCAGATGAAGGAGCTGTGGGGGGCAGAGTTTCCCTTAATTGTCTTTTAGGTTCAGGGGAAAGAGCTCTCTTGACATAAAACTTGCTTGTTTCTGCCATCGAGACTATTCGATTCAGGAGAAGGACACAGATCAGAAAAAAGGGGACAGCTCTATGGAAAACTATCTTACACAGAAGGGAAAAAACAGTGACCTGTTGGAGGTGCGCACACACACACACACACACACGCACACACACACACACACACAGTCCTATACACGTACACAGGTCGCAGAAGACAGGAAGAAGAGCAGATTGACGATGAGAAGACAACGCAACTAGGAACGAGAGAAGGGAGCGAAGAGAGCTGCAGGGCCGACACAGTCCAGGAAGGAGCCCGACACAGTCCAGGAACAGACGCCTGACCACACGTGCTCACCTAGAGGGGGCGAGCGGATCGTCTAGGGAGCAGGCGAGCAAGTCGAGGGAGCAGGCGAGCAGGTCTCCACCGCCGCGATCCACACACACACACACACACACACACACACACACACACACACATATATATATATATATATATACACATACACATACACATACACATACACATACACATACACATACACATACACATACACATGCACATATACATATACATGTACATGTACATGTATATGTATATGTATATGTATAGATCAGGCTCACTCGTAATTTGCTTTTGTCCTCCCACAGTCCCTTCTGCATCTCCTATTCTTTTGTGAAACACTCATGAAATTTGTGTATGTACATGTATATATGTAAATGTACATGTATATATATTATATATGTGTATGTGTATATATATATATATATATGTATATATATATATGTATATATATATATGTATATATATATATATATAAAATATATAATATAATATAAAAAACGTGAACATACTTAAAGTACTTATCTTAATGCATACTTTACGTACTCCTACCTTACACGTACCATACCACACCATACCTAAAGTACTCAACCACTATGCACCCAGCGGCTTGTTGGTGTCGAGTGCTTCTAGCCATCCGGAGGCTTCTATTGCCTATAGAGCCACATGGTATAGTTGTTTAAGAGCTTCTGCACCTTTCTAATTTTGTGGGGAAGAGAGAAGAGGCGGATCAATACACACTAGCATCTTGTTTACAGAGGTACATATATTTCGGGGCTTTCTTTTGCATACATCATTTTTGGCAAATTTAAAGCTTCTGTGTTGCATTTTTGTGGATTTTTGTTCAAAGGGGTGAATCAGTGTAGTGGAAGCATCCATAGGCACTCCCATCCTTGTGCACATTTCTCAGAGCCTTTGTCTTCTCACTAGGTATACATCTTGTTTCTGGTATACTTTGGCGATCGCATCCTAAATTTCGAGAAATCCCAATTTCTTGTGTACGGATTCTAGTCGTCATTTAGTATTTTCTTACAAGCATATAGGGTGCATCAAGGGTTCTCTTCCAAGGGGGCTTTCCTTTTTTGAGTGCACATAGTTTGCTTTGAGAAATCCAGCATTGTGGGAAGCGATGGCATAGAGATGATTTGATATTTTTGGGTATATGACCAATAAGCGGTCTATCAAACCTTGCATCTGATCCTGCAGCTTTGCAAGGGCTTCCTAGGTGGTTCTCGAGACCATGTTCTAGTCCCGTAATGAAGCACGAGTCGTGTACTTGATGTGGGAGCTGGGCAACTTGACCATGAACGAGGGTGATTCCATCACAGATCACCTTACCAATGTAACACACCTAAAAGAACAGCTGTTGAATATAAATGATGTAGTTGATAATAGGAAATTGGGCACGACCATTCTTAATTCCTTACCTGAGTCCTATGAGAGTTTTATACTTGTTTGAGCCACATTATCAGTATGGGGGGGAATGTTAAATATTAATAGTGATTAATGTGGGAATAAACAAGTGCTAGGTGGTTGTATAAACTAGCACTATATTATTTGTAAGCTTAGGCTTTAAATAAAGCGGTTCCATTGTGTGTGAACAACCGCTAGTGTGTATGAGTTCTTTTGCGTGAGAACAACCTCTTAGAAGGATATTATGTAAGTATTGATGTGTGGGAAAGTGACACCTATTAGGGACACTTGGTGTTTGGCATATGGCATATGTTGTGACAACATATGCTTCACCTTTGTAAAGGGGGTCTCTCCTATATGAAGGACCTATTTTTATAATGCAATCATGCTTTCCACGACTCTTGTATGTTTTCCTTAATTCGCTCATTAATCCCCTTGCTAATGTGCTGATTATCTTGTTGGTCAACATCCCCCCCCCTCTCTCTCTCTCTCTCTCTCTCATTTCGCCTGTCTGCCCGCCTCTCTCATTTCGCCTCTGCTCTGCTCGCCAGTTCGCCTGTGCGGCCGCCTCGCTAGTTCGCCTTGCCGCACAGTTCTGCTGGCAATGGCCAGTCTATCTATGCGTTAGGCTGGTGGCCCGGCCCCCTTTCCCCACCCACCCTTGCTCAGGCCCCCAAGGCAGCAGCATAACTCTCTCTCTCTCTCTCGCTTCTTCCATGGCTTCCCCCTTGCGCAACCCGATGAAGGCGACCTTTATGGTCACAAACAAGAGGATAACAAATGTGGAAAAGGAAATGAAGGAATGGAAGGCAGAGATGGAGGGATGGTGGAAGGAGAAAGCCAACTTTCTCCAAATGGTATTCAATGAGGGTAAGCGGTGGAAAGAGGAGAAGGAGGACCTCTTAGCGGAAGTCAAAGACCTTCACGGGGAAGTCAACACGCTCAAAGGCGTAATTTCAGCTCTTCAGAGGGAGCTTGCAGAGGCCAAGGCAAATGGTGGACTTGAAGACGGTGAAATTCAGCCATCAATGATAGAAGAGCTCAAGGTTATCAAAGAACAAGTACGGGCAATTAAGGAAGAAGAGAAGCAGCACGAAGCAAAGACTTCCTCATGGGTGGAAGTCATCACCAAGACGCAAAAGAAGATGGATGAAGCGGAGAAGTGGATAGAGGTCGCCAAGAAGGGTAAAGGTAAGGAGATAACAACCCCTACACCTACAATCATTAACATGACTTTGGAAGAGGAACAACGAAGACGTACACGTGCTTTGCATGTGAGGATTACCGGCCTTAAAGACAAGGATAAAGTTGAAGAGGAGGTGAAAGAGCTTATGGTGTTGATGGGGATTGATAGTCCGGCACACGCAAAAGCTTGGAGAGTGGGCAAAAAAAGCGGAGGCAACGAGGAAACATCAAAGGAAAGAGCTCTCATACTTCGCTTCCCCTCTATTGAGGCGAAGAAGGAGTTCTTGAAGAGACGACCCACTTTAAAGAATACACGCATTTTTCTTGGTGATGATCTTACTCTTTCACAGCTTGCACATATGAAGGAAGTTATGCCAGAGATTAGAGCGGCAAGAGAAAAGGGAAAGATAGCATTTTATAGAGAAGGGAGGGTGGTCATTGTGGAGCGACGCTCTACATGACGGTGCGAGACCTATGGGACCAAATTAAAGCTGGCAGCCTGGAACTGCAATGGATCCCTCAGACTTGATGTAGGTGCCTTTGAGGACAGCTTTAGAGATAGAGATATAGTCTTCTACTCGGAGACTCACCAGGCTCCTGGTCAGATGATGCCACAGGTGACAGGATACAGATGGGAGACAGCTTGTAGAGTAGGGACGAGATCGGTACACAGTAGTAGAGGATCAGGAGGGGTGGCAGTTCTTTTCAGGGAGGAGCTGCAACCGCTTCTACACATCGTTCGGAGAGATGATCAGGCCAGATATATGTGGGTGAGACTGAGGGCCGACACAGGCAGATTCCTGTATATTGCCATATGCTATTTTGCTCCTAGTACATCGACATATGCAGCACCTAGAGGGCAGTCTCCTTTCTCTGTGCTAGATGATGACATATGGGAGTCTGTTAGGGGACTTTAATGCCCGGACGGGCAACCGCCAGACAGCCTTTTATGATACCTCGGAGGAGATGCTGAGAGAGCTGGACACTCTGGATATGGGATTAGACAGACGCTCACAGGATGTGGAGTGCACAGAGTATGGGAGATATTTGGTAGATATGGGGACTGCACATGGGTTGGCCATACTTAATGGCTTGCAGAGGTTTCCGTCAGCAGCTGGATTTACTTGCTTTCCACATAGACATGGTGCTAGCACAGTGGATTATGTTATGGCTATGCTGAGCTTTGTTTCATGCATTGAGGACTTCACAGTTGGATCTCGGCCCATTGGGGTAGTAGTGGATCATGCATTGTTGACATTGACTATCTCTTTTCACTTAACCACAGCTCAGAGGACACGAGGGGCAGATCACACTCGATATACTTTTACCTCAGAGACTGATGCTGTCTACACAGATGGGATTTATAAACGTCTGTACACAGAGGAGCCAGGGAGACCTTTGGAGGAGTTGACCCATATACTGACAGAGACTTTACATGATGCAGCGAGAGAGGCATATCCACATACTCAGCCTGGACAGAGACAGCGTTCTAGATGTATGCCCCAGAACAGCTGGTATGATGAGGAGTGCAGAGAGACTAGAGCCCGACTGCAGCGGGAGGTTGCTTTGGGAGTCACTACTCACCGACAGTCACGTATTGCCTTCCGACGCCTTGTGCGAAGGAAGAAGCGGGCCGGCCTTGCTCAGCTAGAGCAAGAATTATACCAGCTGTTCTTGAGCCAGGACTCGAGGGAGGCTTGGCGTCTGTTTCATGAGTCCTCCCCTGCTTTGGCCATCACTTCTACAGAGGTCTGGGGTAGTTATGCAGCATCTCTATATACAGTTCCTGGACAGACACCTTTTCCTGACCCGCCAGCACCATGCCCACAGACATGTACTTTCTTTACCGCAGAGATGGTAAGGAAGGCCATTGATAGGATGAAGACTGGGAGAGCATATGATCATGATGGATTGGTCGCTGAGCACTTTATTCATGCGAGAGACATGCTGGCAGAGCTTCTAGCAGTGATGTTCAATCGTGCTATGTGCGAAGGCTTACCCAAGACTTGGAGTAGGTCCACCATCGTGCCTATCTTCAAGTCAGGGGACCCTATGGAGCCAGGGAATTATCGCACTATTATGATTGGTCACACACTAGCACGATTGTATGCATCCATTCTTGAGCAGCAGTTGAGTAGATGGGCAGAGAGAGTTGGCATTCGAGCAGAGGGATAGGCAGGGTTCAGGAGAGGTTTCTCTACTCTTGACCACATCTTGACTCTCCGGGCCATTATTGAGGAGGGCAGGTCGCATGGGCGACGGATTTATTGTAGCTTTGTGGACTTCCGCAAAGCATTTGATACAGTGCCCAGAGCCAGATTGATGAGGCGATTACAGGAGATGGGGGTACCCACAGAGCTCATATGGGGGATTATGGCTTTATACAGATCAGTTGCAGGACAGGTACGCACCCCAGAGGGGGTCTCTACTTTGGTTCACTCCACTATAGGAGTGAAGCAAGGTTGCCCGTTATCTCCTTCACTGTTTGGTATGTATGTGGATGAGGCTTCTGACTACATTGAGAGATTGGGGGACAGAGGAGCCCAGCTAGCAGGTACATGGATCCCACTATTGTTATATGCTGATGATATTGTGTTGATCTCTGATTCCCCTGAGGGTATGCAGCGTCATCAGGATGCTTTACATGAGTTTGCACATGATAGTGGATTGTCTGTCAACCTTGGCAAAACCAAGGTTATGTGTTTAACACCACGCCACAGTGGGTTAGGCGATCAGCTTCCACATTTACATATGGGCAAGAGATTGTGGAGTATACAGATGCATATACATATCTTGGGGTAGTATTCAGTGGGCCAGTGTTTTCGATGAGGAGAGCAGCAGAGACTAGATTGACTAGAGCACATGCAGCCCTGGGTGGTTTGGAGAGGATGTGTTCGCAGGTTCAGTTTCAGGAACCTCGAACGAAACTTTGGCTTTTTGACACTCTAGTGACATCAGCTATGCTTTATGGAGTGCAGATATGGGGACCTTCAGTGGGCCATCATAGCGCAGGCGGGTGGAGAGGTATGGAGAGGCCTTTGGTATCTATGATTGCTAGGATTATAAGAGCCAAGGCCGTGGTACCTCATGAGATTATTCGAGCAGAGCTGGCGGCTGCCCCTCTGGTGATTGAGGCTCTTACGAGATTAGTCTCCTACATACATGGCTTGTGGGATCTCCCCCGAGACAGATATGCACGCCTCGCCCTGGAGTCCTCCCGACAGTTAGCTTTACAGGGAGACACGGCTTGTTGGTATGGACAGATGACATCTTGGTTCCAGGCACATGGTTTTAGCATGGACAGATTGCCTCCCTTCCAGGATTCTCTGGAGGCACCCTCTCTCACTCTCACACAGACAGAGATTACCAAACTCATCCGTCAGGATTTAGTTCAGCTGGACATTAGGAGGACATGGATACAGCCGACTGAGGAGCTGGGCACGAAGATGGCTTTCTGCAGAGAGCATTTTCTTCAGCTCATAGCAGATGGTTTTGTGATCAGACCCAGTTACATGGATGTACACTTGTCTCATGCAGTACGATGTGCTATTGGTCAGATTCGCACATCCTCACACGAGCTTGAGATTGAGATTGGCCGATATAGAGGTATACCAGCTGAGGCCAGGATATGCCGAGTATGCCATGGGGAGCCAGAGACAGAGTTGCATTATATATGCCATTGTATTGCATACTATGAGATACGTGGTCGTTTCCACTGTTTATTCAGAGAGGGTTTTGGACCACTTTCCAGAGTCATGGGGTACCAGGACCAGAGGTGTTTGGGATTGTTCTTGCTTGAGCTGCGGAGACATAGAGATAGCTTGCTTAGGCACACAGAGAGCCAGACTCAGAGGCACATTACAGATTTCTTTAGTCCAGCCATCACTGTGCCAGATGGACCACAGCAGCAGCAGGACATGGATACCGCCCACACCAGGGGTACACTGATTGATCGTGCGATTGAGCTTGGGTGGTCCAGACGCCCACGACTACGGAGGGGGGCATCCCAGCATAGACGGAGGTTGCAGCGGCAGATTCGGATTATTCTTGCGAGGCATGCGGGACACCCAGTCAGGGTGCTGACCACAGAGGATATTGAGGAGATCCGCCAGTGTTCGCCGATGCGGCACATACTATGAGATGGAGGCACCTCCATAGTGTACCCCTCCGTCCCACATGATATTGTATCCCTTCACTATATTCCACTCACCTCCATAGCGTACCCCCCCCCCCCCCCTCGCTATATTCCAGTTCCAGTTTCATTTTCTAGGTACCAGTAGTATCATCTTTATTTTTCATTTTTCTGGGTTTTTTTATCCAGACATTGTATCAGATCCACCATGATGTAACTTTTGGTCTCATAGGTCATTATGGCCTTTTGAAGACGTTAATATAACATTTCATTTCATTTCATTTCATTTCTCTCTCTCTCTCACCCCCCTCGAGACTCCTTGGACCTCGCTAGCAGCACTAACATCAGCCCCAGCTTGAGGAGATCTTGGAGAGGCATATAGCCATCTTCCCACGCCCGGCGGATCTACAGAGCATTCTACAGGCTGCCCATGGTCGATATCCTTGATGGCCCCCTACCCCTGCCAAGGGGTTAGCTCCATAGGTTGTATATGTTCCAAGGATATCGACCATTTCTTCTATCTTGCTGTATATGTTCCAAGAGTGAATAAAGTTGAAATCTTTATTCTTGTCTTGAGTCTTTCTCTCTTTGAGACTTTTCTTGGTGGTTACTCTTAATTAAATTTTCTCTTAGTCTCATATTCGTGCATCTTTTGCGGAATTACCCCCAAATTGCGAGATGAAGCCCCTCTCAGGGCTCTGATGAGTCTCTGTATAAAAAATGACATCCCTGCCTGTGAGAATCTCGCTCAAGCCTCCTGGATTCGACCACAGCATGCCATTATAGTTCCATACTGCCAACCCCAGGTGTTTGGTCTCATAGACCCGCGTCCCTATTTGGGACGGCACTCAGTGATAATGACTCTACCATCTCTGTAGATAGCCCACTTGCCTGCTCTGCGGGCCTCATGAACAGTCACCATCGCCTCACGCCGGTGTGCCACCTGTGCTGGAGTGAGATCATCTCCCATGTACACCTGTGTGCCCTTGAGGGCAACCCGCCTGTCTAAGAAGGCCTGTCTGCTGGTGGCTTTAGGGAATCTAATGATGCAGGGTAACACCGTGGGGTCGGCATCACTTTCGTAACAATGTCCGCTTGGCTATGGTTATTGAAGCCTTGGGTTTGGGTCCCCGATACTATCCTCCCTTTACATGTAACTTTATCTCAAAGATGGGATGAATAAACAACTGGCTAAGGAGTTGTAACCTCCTAAGAGAATTTGGGTGAGACCCCAAAATGTCTTGAAAAAAAAATCCTTGCAAAGACATATGCAGTTGCAGGAAATTCAACTTCCTAGTTGAGCGAAGAGATGTAATATCTCATTAAGCTTGTGATGGATTATAATGCTTTGGATATAAAAAAATGCATTTTACCTGAATCCATGTCTTGAAATTACTATTCGACACTGTATTCATATGATGCATATGTGTTGTTTGTGGAAGCATGTGAAGGTATCACATAGGTTTATGGAATCTTGTTAAGGTACTACACTCAAGTTTGTTTATGAAAGCCTATAAAGGTACCATACAGAATCATGGATTATTGTATGGATGTCATCTATTATTGTTTCAGGGTGCATCATCGTCCAAGACCTTGACCCCTATTGGCCAAATGTGGGTGTCCTCTTGGCATAATTAATGCAATGGATAAGGAATTAGATTTGAAGTGAAATAGATAGGGTAGTGCCTGGTGGCTAGATATGATATTGGTCATACCTAGCTCATGTTTATCAGTACATAGAGTGTTTTTTCTTTTGGGATAGGTGACGACTAGTAGAGGCAACTTCTAGGATTTTGGCACGTGTGTTGAGGTGGATGTGATACATGCAACAAGCTACTTCAATAAGAAAAGTGTGGTCCAAGAATGATCAGGCTCAACGGTCCATGCGGTCCTATCGAAGGATCATGATGTGAGACATGCAGCTACTCCAGTTAACATAATGGTCTAGGAATAATTCGGCTCAATGGTGTGTGCCATCCTACCTAAGGATTGCACCGTGGTGCAAGAAGATATATGTTGATGATGTGACATTGATGTGTTATCTTGTGTTATATGATTTAACATATGATGTGACATTGATGTGTTTGTTATATGATTTAACATTGCATTCAGGATGTGACGCTTCACTTGTACTTCTTCAAGCCATACTTAATAAGGCCTTGTGTCTAATGCAACAACACACAACTTTTCGCTCTACTTGTCTTTTTCTTTCAATATTAAGTCTCTAATCATGTCTTATAGAATATCCTTTGGCTAAGAAGTCCTCACAGCTGTATCAGAGCAAACAAGCTTCTACCTATAGTATGCCCACAACAAAAGCCTAACCCTAAAATAAAAAAATCCGAACCCTAAAAGTTAGCCAATCCTATCTCTAGGAGTAGATTTAGTAGGGTTTTAACGGAAGAGAAAGAGAGAATGCCCAACCCAATTTTACTTCCTTGCCCAATTTTGCTTGACTTTTGATTTTCCTCAAATTTTCTACACACACCCCAAAAGAAAAACGATGGCAAGCTGTAGCAGTGTCACCCAGCCTTGACTAATGGCTGTTTGACTCCTCTCGACCACACATTTTCCCTCTTGTCTCTTGAGGCTGAATCGGCGCTTCAAAGGGTTGCCACCTTTCTGTTATAAGCCACGACGTTTGATGTCATGATGTTTTTTTAAAATGCTTCAAAACAGCATTAATGCTTAACACCTTAGCCTCTTTAAAAAGGCTTTACGCCTTACCTTATAGGCACGTAAAAGGCACGCACACACCCTAAACAGGCCGCCCAATGCAAATACACGGCAACACACAAAAAATAACGAAAAAAAAAAGTAACCATCAAGCAATTGGGAGTGTCTCTTCTCGTGTTGCAACAAACAACAACTGAAGTTGTGTCGACTCTCAGCAAAGTAGTAAAGTTTCCGGAAAGAGTGGATGCACGTTGGGCTCAAGGGTCATTGGATTATCTCCAAATGTGTGTAGCAAAATGTTACAACCCCATGGATCTCCTAAACACAAAACACAAGTGATTAGTACAAAGTTCAAACCCTCTGATAGGATAGGTAATTCGATTGGCTACGGCAATTTTCTCTGTGATGTCAGATTATCCAATTCCTCGAGACTTGGATTGAGGGATTGTTGTGTTCCTCACGTCTTTGGTTCGATTTGGAACAGATGCTGGGAGCTGAGGAGCTTGTTGAGGATGATGACATTCCACATGAACCGGAAACAGTGATTGATTTCCAAGAAAGACAACTTAGAAATAAGTTGATCCTTGAATATAAAGTTAAGCGGAAAAATGGGACAGAGGAGGACACGACTTGGGAGACAATTGCTAGTTTACATCATAGATTTTCGAGTTTTCTTTCTGTAGCATTATATGGTAGTGATGTGTGTGAACACACTTAGGACCCTTGGGGGCACTTTTTCCCTCACTAGGAGGTTTTTTTCCCCGTGTGTATGTACACTCTCTTATCTACTCATTTTGGGGTGTGTACTTATCTTTTGTATCTGGCTTACATTTGTTCATACTAATCTAGTGAGTTTGTGTGCTCTCAAGCTTCTCTATCTTGTGTGTGCATTGTTGCAACCCTAATCCTAATTCCAACAATTGGTATCAGAGCTAGCTATATAAAGTATACAAAATTTTCGGGGTCCGCGGCGCGATTCGGGCGCATTTTGGGCACCGCAAGGTTTTTGCAGACGTTCTGGAGAGGCGTCATTTTGGATTGGTTCTGCTCGATTTTGGGTGTTTGGGTTGTGTAGCGGTAAAGATTTGGTGTGCACATAGTTGCTAGGCGTTTCAGAAACGGCAAGTATGAAACGGGTTTCATACGTTTTGAAACGTTTCATAAAAGGTAAGAAACGGGTACAAAAAGGTTTCATATACAAAATAGAAAAAACATGTATATTTTTTACTTGAAATATACAAAAGAAAAAACTGTTGACATAACTTATAAGAGACCACATTGAATTCATTTCAATAAAAACAAAATACATGTAAGATATGATGATATCACAAATCACGTGGGTGATCACTGATGACTAAACAGAAATCAAAAGGATCTTCACGTGGGTGATGAGTCATGACTCAAAATCCAAGATTAAAATAAATAACATGTCCAAAGTTCAAACTAAATAACATGTCCAAATAAAATGATACTGGCAGCTGCTAGCTACTATCTGCAGCCTCATGCTCATCCTCATCTGCATCTTCTGCCTCTGCAGTCTCACTCTCAAGGTCACTGCCGGTAGCCGAGTCCTCAAATGCCTTATCCTCTAGAGGTGCAGGTGCACCACTAGTACTAGCCTCTCGAGAAGATCGTGTAGTGCGAGCCGAAGCCATGATCTCCTCATAGAGCATAGAATAGATGTCTCTCTCCTCTTGAGGAATGTCGGGAATCTCCTTGCACTTCATGATATCAATCTTATCTGGATTCACTTGGCGAGGCTCAATGGGATGACCCTTTTGTTCTAGCAATCGGAGATTGCAATGACAAAAGACAAGCCTCTCCAATTGTGCTGAGGAGAGTCTATTTCTCTTTTTCGTGTGAAAAAGAGCCCATGTACTCTAGTTTCTCTCACAAGGCCCTGAACTGCAATCCTGGGAGAGAACTCTTAATGCAATCCGTCTCTACATTGTACAAAAAAGAATGTTAAGTTAGAGTCAAAAAGAGAGTAGCATTTGAATGTAGATTTTGAAAGAGTAGGACTCAGGAGACAAAGATACAAGATTCAAGAATCAAGAAACCTTACCAAGTTGGGTGTTCCAATACCGTATTTCTCCCACCAAGACACTGGCTCCAACTGTGTCTCCCTGAGCAATGCAGTAGCTCGCCCAAACATATGGCTACCGTTGCGGTAAATGAGAAGCTCATCCTCGAGCTTTCTCATAAGCTGTATATCACCTCCCACTCCCACCAATTTGGTAATGTACTCGATCCATCCTGACTCTAGCTCCTCATTGAGGTATTGCTCCTCATTCCTCCAAAGGGGATGCAAAATGTGAGCAATAGCATGGATTGGCCTATGAAACCAATCCCAACGCCGATTCGAGAATATCTTGAACTCTACATGTAACATGTGACATACATAAGAGATCAAGATTTATAAAATAACTTATAAGAAGACTCAAGAGAAAGACTCAAAGACTAAAGTTAAAGCCTAAGGGTGAGCACCTGTCACGCGACAAGGTAGTGAAATCATTGAGAGCTTCACCAATTCTGTCCATGAACTCATAAAGCAGCCCAAGGGTACTTCCCTCCATGTTTGTGAGCCGAAGGACACTATACATGGGCTGAAGTGCCTTCACAAGTCCCTCTGCATCCTGCCACCAAGTATCTCTCATGACCATACGAGAGAATGCTATAGACTTGGGCTCATCCTTGTCCTCCCATGCTGTCCATTCACGACACACAACAGTGCGTAATAAGCCATGTCACACTCTCACTAGTCTCTCCACCACAATAAACATATATGCAAACCGAGTTTTGGAGGGCTTTAGAAGCTCAAGATCACTATTGGCCCTGTACATGCTCAAAACCTTTGGCCTCTTTGTGACAAAGTTCACCATGGTAGATGCAGCTGAAAATACATGGCTCACCCAATCAAGCTTTCCCACATCCTCAATCATCAAGTCAAGGCTGTGTGCTGCACAAGGTGTCCACACAATCTTGGGGAACTCCTCCTCTAACATCCTGCCCATGGATACATAATTGGACCCATTGTCCGTGATCACCTGCACAATGTTATCAGGCCCAATTTCATTGATTGCCTGGCGCATGTGGGACATAATGAACTCCCCTGTAACCACTATCCCTGGCACCGATGCATCTATGGCACGAATGAACATTGTGCCTTTGCAGGAGGACACAAGAATGTTGTACACATTTCTCTTCCGCACATCTGTCCATCCATCACAAAGCAAAGTACAACCATACTTTGCCCAAGTGGCCTTTAGAGGCTCCATCTCCATCTCCACAGCGAGTTGCTCCTTGTGAAGCTCAGTAGTGCGCAATGTCTCGTAGGAGGGGCCATCCCACTCACACCCAATGCGGGAGATAGCTCTCATTGCCTTCTTCCATCGAGAGGAGTCCTGACAATGTGGAAGGATAATCCACATTGAATAAACAACTTCATCAACTCCCTCGTTGCCTCTTTCATGGCAGCCTTTTGCATCCGTGCCTGTACATGTCCTTTCTTGAACACTGGAAGACTAGTTCTTTTGGCTCGAGGTACCGAGCTAGAACCACCTGCAGCACCACCTGCAACCTCACCACTGGTATCTTCCTCTCTGATACTGCGAGTCCTCTTGGAGACACTTTGACGTGCTTCAAGCTCTCCCAGATTGGGGATATCCTCAAGGGGGATACCTAGCTGCATGGCCTTCCAAGCCTTGAGGCTATCATAGATTTCTTGTGGCACATGCTTACATGGCCCAATGCCGAAACCCTTTGTTTGTGACAAATGTGCCTTCAGCCTGGTGACACTGCCATGGTGCTTATCAGCACAAAAGTTGCATTTCCACTCTCCGGAGCCCGAGCCACCATATCTAGACTCGAAGGTGACATTGTTCCAAAGAGAATCACCTGTTCGAGGCATCCTACAAGGCGGGGATAAATGCAGATTGTTGGCCCTGCAAGTGCGACACAGAACATAAACTAATCTCAATAGAGGAAGGGTGGACCGTGGAAGATATGCCATAAATATTGATGGAAGAGAAAAAAGTGTGCTGCTTTGTGAGTTGTGCAGAGAAAACCAACTTAAAGCAAAACATGACATTACCCCTTTGGAAGACCTCCACAAGGCCCAAGGACACCAAGGAGCAGGCGGGCCGACACAAGAGATGGAAGGAATTGAAGGATGGCACACAAATCGGCAAACTTACAGGCGGCCGCCACTGGGAAGCGTGAATGAAGTGCGCCGTACGATTCACGAAAGGAAACGTTTTTTAAGGTTTTTAAATATGCATGATGTATGAAACGCGTTTCATAGAGGACGAAACGTTTCGAAACGTTTCGAACCTGTATGAAATGTGTTTCTATGCAACTGTGGGTGTGCAGCAGCATCTATAGTGTCTTCAACAACATTGACTATCACACTTTTGCCAGTAACACTCTATTCTCTACTCTGTGTTATTTTTCATACACTTTGTAGGTGATTCAGTTAGTTGGCCGCCATCGAGGATTGCATTCAGTGTGTTGAAAGATTTGCATTTGGTAGACAGTCATGGGTGGCAGTAGTGATGTATTCAACATGTTGTCTGCTGAGGACAAACTTGATGGGACTAACTACCCATTGTGGTCCTATATGATGAGGCATGTACTGGTTGCCAAAGGCCTTTGGAATGTGGTCAGTGGTAGTGAAATTCGTCCAATTTCACAACTACCAGTGCAACCAGGTGCTGCAGGTACATCTGAAGTAGAATCTGATACAGATGTGGCTTCTCTACATGCACCACCAGTACCTCTCCCAGTGTTGTTCAAATGAGATGGGATGGAAGAGATGCACAGGCACATGCAGTGCTTGCACTTTCTGTGGCGAAGCATTATTTCTCATATTCGGTCATGTAAGACTTCAAAACAGGCATGGAATGCACTTGCTGCATCAACAGCAGGTAGGGGTGCATGGTTGTTTTTAATCATGGCCCATGCTACTCGTGGTGGAAAATTTCATACTATTCTTATCCAAGATCACCATTGCAGGGGCTAAGGGAACCCTCAGGTGCGGAAGGACGTTTTTGGAGCAGAGTGACTTTTTCGCTTCCAGTGTTTGAAGTTTGGTGTCTTTTGTATCAGGATAGTCTATATCACTGAGCATCATATGCAGTAACAAGCTACAGAATTGACAATTATTGTTTCCAAGTGGGCATAGTGGATCAGCTTATGACAATAAGGAAGGGTAAGCATGGTAAATCTTTAAGCCTGCAACTTCTAGTCTCAGATAGGTTTTCTGAATACAGGCTTGGATGGCTCCTCTCACATTAGGCTAGGCAGTCGGTGTGGACAGGCTGCCATTTAGGTGTCTTGTGTGGTGTCATTGTTTGGCCTAGGCACAAGTCTGGGCTGCTGGTCTAGTTACTATTGACCCACCACTCTACTAGCTCATTAATGGGGGTGGTCGTTTATCAGTATAAAAGGGACCCCTTATCCCTCTTCCCGGAGCCTCTTGCACTTCTCCTCTGCTTCACACCCTCCTTGCCACACCCAAGCTCCAGCCAGGAAGACTCGGCCATTCTCGTGACCTACATTACAGTTTTCTGTTGCTCGTCTCTCATCTTCCAAGCTCATTTTTTTTTTCTTGTATCCCAATTTTTAGATTCAGAATATATTCTTGGTTTTTTAATAAAAAAAGCAAACTTGACTCTAGAACCACTTGTGGTTTGTCTGCCTGAATTGCAAGGGTATATTGTAAATTAACCTTTTATTTTTGGACGTACACTGATTTGAGCTTTTTGTTTAGGTGACTGTGAGCTATGTGGAGCTTGGTGAGATCACCCCAATGCGCCGCAAAATCTTGAGAGAACAATATTTCTTTGATTGCAGTTGTTCACGGTGCCTAGGACAGGTAGATATATTTCTGTCAAGGATGCATGCCTCGTATATTTCTGAATCAACTTGAATGCTGATTATCTTCATATATCCTGAAATGTAGGGCTCTCTTGATGGCATGATGGAAGATGGTATTTTAGAGGGTTTCATATGCCTAAATTCAAAATGTGAAGGCTTGCTTTTACGAGACCCAGGAATTGTTCTTGTCTCTTTCAAAATACATTTTTTTGTTTGTATTGTGAGAGTTGGTACTGAAATTACATGCCATTAGGGTAGATGCGAATCCACTACCTTCACTTTGAGAGGTAGGGGCACTACCGCTGGGCTATAGACCAGGATAGAATAACATGATTTATGCTGATTTGGAGGCTAAAAGTGTTCTTCATGCAGGGGATCCAGAGAAAATGGTATGCCAATTATGTAGTGAGAAGCATGACAAGAGCACAGTATTGAGACAAGTGGAAGAATCTGATGCATTTTTTAATGAAGCTTCGAGGCTTCTTTCGGCTGGAAGTATCCACAAACTGTACCATTTCTTTAGTTGTGGTTTCTTTGTCTTGATGTGTATAAGGATGGCTGTTTTGTTTAGAAGAAATGCTGTAATGAGTTGCTCCAGAGTGGAATTATAAAACCCCAAGAAACTGAAAATTTTAATCTCTTTAATATGTTGACCTTGAGAGAAAATTGGATTTCGTGGAGGCAAGGCGTGCATTTGAACGATTGGAACAACTTCAAGCACAAATGTTTCAACAAAATTCTTTACACAGAATCAGGACTTACGACAATTTGTTAAAGGTGTGGATTGTACTACATGTATTTTGGTAATTTGGTGTTTTCTGCTTGATTGAGCAAACCAACTTTGTTCTTTCAGGTGTGTATGTCTCTAGAGGATTGGCCATCCTCGCTTTACTATTGTCATCAAGCCATTCCAGCCTATGAAAGTAAGCCCCACTTTTAAAGCAAAGAAAAGGCTTCATTTAATGACCATAGACTCAATTTTTAATGCAAATAAAGTAAACGTAGTGTTTTTGTAAAGGGAAAGGTCCCTATAGCAAGAACTAGAAAAAAAACAATGCATATCTTGACAAGGGAAGAGCCCTTTCATCAATCGAAAAGAATTTTCATCTATACCATGGGAAAGCTGTGAGTGGGTTGCGCCTTCAGATAGTGTTATAGTTTTTTTGTTAGGGTTTTGGTCATTAGTGCAGCAATGAAGCTTGTGACCTGCCGTGTGTATTAGACCTTGCTGGGCACACTAAGGTTTGTGGCACAAGACGGTGTCACAAGGTCACGGTAGGTGCAGCGTTTTGCACTAAGTAAGGCATGATTACTGTGCGGTTGCCGCTAATTGCCGATGTGGTGGCACCATCCACACAAGAAGTCACCAGCTTGGATATTTCCATTGTGAAAAGGGGTCTGGTGGATTCCGGGACTCCCAAATATGCATTAGATGTACAAGCTTTTGGAATTATCCATG
This sequence comes from Cibotium barometz, assembly GCF_041138505.1. Lineage (NCBI taxonomy): Eukaryota > Viridiplantae > Streptophyta > Polypodiopsida > Cyatheales > Cibotiaceae > Cibotium > Cibotium barometz. The sequence continues at coordinate 68,928,672 of NC_141046.1, forward strand.
ACAAAAGATCAAGAGCCCGGAATTCGATTCCAGGAAAAGCAGCAAGCTGGAGCTTCCCCCCCCCCCCCCCCCCCCCCCCCCCCCCCTTGCGTGCGCTCTGTGTGCAGCTCCCCCCTCTCTTTCTCCTCTCACCAGTGGCCCCTCTCTCTTCTCTTGCCTGCCTGTGACCCCCTCCTTCGCTTCCCGCCAGCGCCCTCCTTGGCACCTGACCAATGCAAGCCCGGGAAAAGGCTCAGCAAGAGGTGATATACCACATAGTGGCAAGCAGAACCTGGTTCACCACCACGACCCGGCCAGCTAAGGAAAGCGTGGCTGAACTCCAATATATTTACTTCTTCCGAATGCTCAGAAGAAGGGGTGCTAGCTGCTGCTCCAAAGAGATATTGATACCAACCTAGCATCCAAGATAGCGAACAACCTAGCATCCAAGATAGCAAAGAGGAGTGCCACTCGAGATCCACTAAAAAGTCTCAACTGGCCTCCAAGTTGGGGCAGGTGATGAGCCAACCCAGAATCCACACGACTTGTGTCAGTTGATTTGTGTGTGCCAGTTGCACCACATAAGATCTCAATCGCATCAGCAAATCTCTGTAGATTGTTGTCATCCCCAGATAAGTATGCCGCTGTGTCGTTTGCAAACTTTGAGTCAAGCAGCCGCTCTTGCGAGTGGATGGAGTAGCCTTGTCTCCTATGCGGAAAGAAAACTAGTCATGGCCTCGACAACAAACAAGAAGAGAAAAGGTGCCAGTGGGCAGCTGTGCTGGACACCTTACTCACCTTCTCTATTGGGCTTCATGGCAGAGTGGAGAGAGCTGAGACCTCCTTAGAGGATTTTAAGGGATGCACCTTGCAGAGGGTGAGGGTGATTGGTTTTCATGCATGAGTGGCACATCGACCCTCCACCGGCCAAGGTGGCCAGAGAGAGACTTTGGTAGTTATGGATTTGGGAGGGCCGGCCTCTCACGAGTCTCTGGTGGGACCCAGAAGAGGGGACATGGCATGATCTAGAGGACAATGAGGAGACGCTTGGCACCCCCTTTTTTGCTTACACTACACGGTTGGGCCATAGTGATAGGATTCCGATGTCAGAGGTTGAGGGCACTCTAGCAGCAACAAGACACTGGTAGTCCCAGGGCCTCCCGCCGCACTTTCTCTTAGATTTTTGGAAGCGGCTGTGGGATAGTTTTCAGCCGTGGAAGATCACTATTTTCATGTGGCAGTTGGCACATAGGAGCGTGGTAGTTTGCACTTGGTTGGCTATTGGGAGTAGACCAACATTATGTTAGAGGTGTGGCCATCCCGAGGAGTCTCAGAGTCATTGTCTTTGGGATTGCCTGAAGGCTTAGCAGGTTTGGGAGAGGATCCTACACTATTTCACTATGGATTGGGCCCCCACCCGTTTTGTTACGTGGGGCACAGTTTCTTGGGCCACTGAGGGCGCGATTGTCATGCCATATGAGGAGGAAGGTGGGGGATTAGCTCTCAGGTCTCCCACCTTCGTATTTCTGCAATGCGAGTTCCAACTCCTCCTACAGGTTTTGCTTGACTCGAGGTTCTAGCCAGAGGTGGGAGCTTTGTAACAGTATAGTTGTGGCATAATGGAGAGCTCGATGCAGTGAAGCCATCAAAGGCATCCTCACCCCGCCACCGGAGTCTATCTGTAACATTTGGCTTGATATCATTTATACCCTCTGTGGTCAGTGGGGGTAGCTTTAGGGTGGCTCAGACCGCATGTGAAAGCGTTCGGAGGTCCACTCGAGGATCAAGCGGCACGGTCCCTTTCTTATAGATAGGGGTGGCATGCCCACTTGACATTATAGACCACGTGTGTGGTTGTTTCCCCCTCCCCCATTGTACGAGATAGCCTTCTCCTCCTAGAGCAGCCAGCCAGAGGAGAAGAGCATCCTTCCCTTTTATGCATCTTGGCTCTCGCTTCCCATTTGGGGAGGAGTTTGTACTTAGCCATTTTGGCTGTTTTCTCGGTAACTAATAGAAGAATCTTTTTCGCGGAAAAAAGATTCTTCTATTAGTTTTCCCATTTGGGGAGGAGTTTGTACTTAGCCATTTTGGCTGTTTTCTCGGTAACTAATAGAAGAATCTTTTTCGCGGAAAAAACAGAACAAGGATCAAGCACCCGAAGCTTGGTCTCGGTGCGTGAGATGGTGTCTTGGACACAGAAATGGGCATTGGTTCTCAAGTGTCGAGTGGAAAGCATGTATGTAGAGCTCTTGACGAGTTGGGAGAGATCTAGCATTGAAATATGTTTCTACATGGTGCTTACATACATTTCTAATAAGGTGGAATACAAAGGAATTGACTCTTGAAAGCTAGGAGGATTACTATTTTTGGAGAACCATCTCTTAAATTGGGACATGTGGCAGGACAGTGGATCAAAGTGAGACAAGTGGTCTCACACTTGTCACCTCAGCTCTCCGCTTGTCATTATAGCTTTTTCTTGCCATTCTAGCTCATGAGAGCCCCCAAATCTATACATTGGAGCCCTTGCTCTTCATTTGAGGAGGTTGTCTTGCTGCAAACTAGCCTCTATTGTGTTGGGTGCTCGCATTCTTGTCTACAACACTCTATGGAGAGTCTCTACACTACTTCACTTTTCTCTACAAAAGAATACTCTTATCGCTTAAGCTCTCTATGGCAGTATTTTTGCTATATCAGGTGTTGCCACTGTACTTGTTGTACCAGCCATTGTATTGCAATACCAACCAATATACGTGTTGTACAGCCACTATACCTATGAAACCATCTGTTGTTCTTGCTGTACCAGCCACTCTACCTATTGTACCTACTATACCAGCCACTATGCTTGCTATACTAGCTTCTGTACCTGTTGTACCAACCCATGTACCTAATTGAGATCCTCTATCACTTGTATCAGCTCTATTGGTGCTGCCTCGACCTGTTTTGGTTGCCTGTGGTGCTGCTCTGCCCGACTTGTTCATGATGCTTTGGATGGTGTTCTACACCGGCTTTATATTTCACTGGTGTTTTGGATCTATGGTATATGTGGAATTATAATTTGTTGCAACAAAGTTTTTTCACATATGGCCAGTGTTGCAATGAAACACGTTTCATTCAATCTGAATGAAACGAAACATTTCATAAACGTTTCATTGGAATGAAACGCGTTTCTTTCATGCTACTTGGGAAAACCTACGTTTTTCAACGTTTTCTATCCAGAGAGCACGTTTTTCGAAAAAATGTCTACAGGCGACTGGGAGATTGATTGAAGGATCTCCTGCCTTGCACAAATCAGCTCCTACCAGCTCCTCCCGCACTTCTGAGGTTCTGTGCCCGCCAACACTCAGGTTCGTTGTGCTGATTTGTGCTTTTTTTCTTCGATTTTGTACAAAACACACAGATTTTGAAATTTGGGGGTTTTCATGCCAAGGTGCCAATCCAACCCTACTTTTGTCAAGATGCCTCGCTCTAAGGATGCCATGTGGGCCTATGTCACTCCCGTATCTAAATATGGTGGTTCAGGCACACAAAAGTGGAAATGCAATTTTTGCGGGGTTTGCTTAGGAGGGTCCATAATCCGTGTTAAGGCCCATTTCACAGGTTTAACCGGGGAAGGCATTGGTGCATGCAAACTTGTGCCTGCAAACATCAAAGCCGAGCTACAAGAATGGAAAAGACAGCAACTGGCAAGACGCGGTTGTGGGCCTGTGCTTGAGGATATTGGGGTTAGTGAGGATACATGTGAGGTATCAAAGAGAACACGGTTGGGTTCAGAGGAAGATGCACAGAGCCAAGCAGGATTTGGGGGTGCTGGTAGTTCCACTCCCACGGCAACACGAATCCCTTTGCCCGCAGTACCCCAAGCCTCTCTAAAGAGCAAGCATTCAAGCAAGCATGCAAAAGCAAGGAATTAAAGATGCAACTAGGGAACTCACTAGGCTTTTCATCCAATGTGCTTTGTCTTTTCACATTGTGCGCACACCACGATGGAAAAAGGCCATGAGGGCAATCAGCCGCATTGGATGTGAGTGGCAGGGACCCTCCTATGAGACCTTGTGCACTAAAGAGCTCAGAAGAGAGCAACAAGCAGTGGAGGTGGAGATGGAGCCATTAAAAGCCACTTGGAGCAAGTATGGTTGCACATTGTTATGTGATGGGTGGTCAGATATACGCAAGAGGAATGTGTACAATATTTTGGTGTCCTCTTGCAAGGGCACTATGTTTTTGCGTGCCATTGATGCATCTATGGCTGGGACAGTGGTGACAGGAGCATTTATATGGTCACACCTCCGCAAGGCTATCATGGAGATAGGCCCACAAAACATTGTGCAAGTGGTCACTGATAATGGTAGCAACTGTGTCTCTATGGGACGGATGCTAGAGGATGAGTTCTCGCAGATTGTATGGACTCCATGTGCATCCCATAGCCTAGACTTGCTCATTGAAGATCTTGCCAAGATTAGGTGGATTGCTGACATCTTTCACACTGCGTGTAGCTTGGTGAAGTTTGTTACCAAGAGGCCCAAGGTCTTGGCAATGTTTCGTGCCAATAGTGACCTTGAGCTTTTGAAGCCCTCACAAACCAGGTTTACATATATATTCATTGTGGTTGAGAGGGTAGTGAGAGTCCGACAATGCGCACAGTGGTTAGTCAAGAGTGGATGAGCTGGGAGGACCATGAGCACCTGAAGGTAGTTGCTTTTGCACGCAGAGTGATACAAGAAGATTGGTGGAAGGATGCAGAGGCTTTATTGAGAGCTCTTCAACCATTCTATAGTGTTCTTCGCATCAATGACATGGAGGGCAGCACTCTTGGACTCTTGTACGAGTTTATGGACCGGATTGGAGAGGCTCTTAACCGATGCACTCTCTTGACAGATGAGAGGTACTGAACTTCCAAGTTCCAACTAGGTGCCTTCTTGTTGTAACTTGTAAGTTGTATCGTACTATGATCTATCGTAGCCTGTAGGAGTGAGCTATAGCTTTGATCATTCATGGCTAATTTTGAAGGTTGAGGACATTCGACGGGTTTGGAATGACCGGTGGGATTGGTTCCATAGACCAATCCATGCGGTTGCCCACATATTGCACCCTCGCTGGCGTAGTGAGGCCCAATATATTAATGAAGAGTTGGAAGATGGATGGCAAGATTACATTCAAAAATGGACAGGAGGAGACGTGGAGCTCATGAGACGCTTGGAGGATGAGCGGCTAGTGTACTGGAATGCCAGCCACCCATTTGGTAGACAGACTGCATGCATGCGAGAGACACAGCTTCAGCCAATCTCATGGTGGGAGAAGTATGGGATCAGTAGCCCTCACTTGGTGAGTACAACTCTAAAAGACAAGTCTGTTATCTACATAATACATTGATCAATGATGATTATACTTAGACTTTAGTACCCCTGTACTTACAAAGTTTCTGTATTTTAATGGCAGAAACGCCTCGCCATTCGAGTCCTCTCACAGGATTGCAGTTCCGGTCCTGCTGAGAGGAACTGGAGCACATGGGTCCTCTTTCATACAAAGAAGAGGAACAGGTTGTCTACTGCTCAGTTGGAGCGGTTGGTGTATTGCCATTGCAATCTCCGCCTAATTGAGCAGACGGGTAATCCGATAGAGCCTCGTCAGGTCAATGTCGATAAAATGGACATTGAGAAGCTGAAAGATGTCCGAGAGGATTCCTCACGAGGAGCGCGACAGATATGCCATGTTGAATGAGGAGTTGATGGCACTTGCTCATGGCACATGAGCATCTATAGTAGCATTATCAGGAGGTGCTAGTACTAGTGCAACAGCTGAGACGAGTGCGGGACCTGAGCCAGCATCATCCTCTTCTGAGAGTGACATTGAGTCTATCGAGGAGAGTACAGATGAGGACATCAAGGATGTTGAGGATTGATTGCCCAGTTGGCAGTGCCCACAGAGGACTCTAGTCTTTGGGGTTATCAAGCTCCTCTAGTTTACTATTTGTCATCATTCATGCATGATTGCATCTTTCAGGCTTCAGCATGCTTTACTTTGTGTATTTTAGTTTACTTTTTTTGTATCAGCTCAGGATTCAGACTTTTTGTGATCACTTTGAGTGCCATTATTGATGATGAAATCCAGATCTTGATTCTTGATGTTGCCAATTTATTTATGCCAGTTGGTCAGTGACTCAGTTGGGTGCCCACTGTAACTAGGTCACCCAAATTCTTTAGTTTTAGCTTGTAAACATGTTTTAATGTGTAAATGATGCATGTTTAATATTGTTTTGTAGGGAAGGCAACATATTTATAACATATTATAAAACTGTATATAAATTTTGAGGCTTGTACCCCCCCTTTTTGTATGAAACGTTTTTGAAACTTTTGGAAAATGAATGAAACGTTTATGAAACACGTTTCATGAAACGCCTAGCAACTATGCATATGGCATATTGAAGACCCATGGTGATGGGGAAGATCAGTACCCTCATTGGAAGAGGTGATTTACACACATTCATGGTATTTTGGGGCTTCTTTTGATGATAGCCCATGTGTATGGTCTAATGATGGTTGCATATGGATAATCCGGCATCACCTGTGGAGAGAGTAAGAATCTCAAAGCTTGTACACGATATTTTTTTCCAGAGAGGAGGGCGGGGTGTTTTGGTGATATTGATGGTTATAACGATGAACACGTTTCTTCTGATGTCTTCCAGCGGAAGGGACATATATGTTTGAGGAGACAGTACCCCTATTTGGATGTGTGTGGTGACGGAGTGGGACTTAGAGTCGGTGGTTGCCGCCATCCACGGACAGGGAATTGAGCTCTCCCATCATCTTCATGACCTTCGCATCACCGATGTACTCACCCATCTGCGGCCATTGGCTAGGATGGAGCTTGGAGGCTCAAGCCACAGAGACTAGGACCGGGAGATGGTGGCCTCCAGCTTGGAGGTGCTGCTTTTCGTGTTCATGCGTATTTCAGTTACAGTACCTCTCTCCCCTTCTTATAGGTACCTCAATTGTGATCGATGGATTTTGGAGTATGCATACTCTTTCTTGCGCTTGGACAGAGTGGCATCACATGGAGGATAAGTTTCGCACCCACTTGGCGCGCTTTCGTCCCAGGACGGATTGTGATTATTCCCCGTTTAAACCCTCGTGCAAGACTCTTCAAGTGGAGGGCAGTTCCACTAGTTCCGCCTCCCACAAAGATTGATATGCGGATAGTCTCATGGAACATTTAGGGTTTAGGGGGGCCTCAGTGCTTTCAGAGATGAGGCGTCCTGAGAGGAGAGCTTCAGAGAGCTACTGTTGGGAGGCCTATCAACATTCTTTTCTTCTAGGAGCATCACCTTTCTGAGGGGCACACACGCTGATGCGGGAAGATTTTACCAGGTAGGAGTCACACTTTTTGGTCTCCATCCTTCGGCCCTTCAGGAACATAGGGAGGATGTAAGCGCCCCGTACAACGTGGTATGCTTAACAATTAATATTCCCGTTTATTTTCGATGGTTATTTCACACTTAAAATAGATGAATAACAAAACTAACTTCAAATAACTCAATGCTGAAATTACTTACAACACACGTGCATAAGATAGCAATACATATTGGAAGTAAAGTTGAGAGACATATGATGGGTGAGAAGTCGGAATGGGAGAGAGTAATCAGCCTTCTTGTTGATGTAGGGCTGTACAATGGCTGCAACTTTGTACTTGATCCAAAGGTGGAAGATGGAGTAGTTACATCATGTGGAAGCGTTGATGGAGAGGTAGGGGTTGTACCCAAGGGGTGTGGGCTACTCTAGGGTGAGTAGGGACTGATTTACAGCAAGGGAGTTGTGTATAGAATGAGAGGAAAAGGGTTGTGTTTATAGGAAAAGAGAGCTTCAAGGCTTACGAGGGAAAGTAAGGCTGAAAAAGACAAGTGTCTAGCCACATGTTAGAAGGTGGAACAAGTGGAGGGTAATTGGAAACTCAAGTGATAAGTGTTGGGACACTTGTCCATTCTTTTAGAACACTTGGAGCTCAAGTGACAAGTGTTGGGACACTTATCCATTCTTCTAGAACTTTCTGTGGTGAGGTGTAAACAACTTTCTGTGGTGAGGTGCAAACTGCCAAAAAATAGAAACCTCCAAATTTAGCAAGCACAGTTAGGATGCAAAAATTACTAAATATAGTAAGTGATTCCTAAATTTTAGAAAATCTCTATTTTTTAGGGTTAGCCTTCTTAGGGCAAACCGAGGTCCCTATTTTGTAGGGCCCAGCGACCCCCCAATATGGGAGTCAAATGAAAGCTCTTTTTGTCCACATTCTCAAAACAATAATGGTTTTTCAATCTGATGCATCTAACTCATGTAAAATGAAAATCAAGCAATCACTCTAACATAGACTTTAATTAGTTATGCCATCTTATCGATTGTAATTGTCTGTTCTCGCAGATCTAGCCCACACTGCCAAGCATCAATCCTTTCTGTGTGCAAGCTTGACCCTAGTATGCCCGAGTTCCGGCCATAGGCGCCCAATCAGTTCATATAGGTGGACACCATGACCTATCGCCACTCACCAATAGCTAGCTCCTATGCACGAATCTATCCAAATGAATGGATTTTCTAGATGAAAAGTTCATGCAATCTTATCCAAGGATTCTTGAACCATACGAAGATGCTTTTCAGCTGAGGACAGTTGAATGAAAGAAGCCAGAGGACTGTCATGACTCAACGCAAAATGAAAGAAAGAATTCTTTGTATCCTTTGTAATAATTCTACTTTCTTCTATGTTTTCCATGTTTTCCTTCGAATTTAGATAAGCAAGAAAATCCATTCATTTAGATAGATTCGTGCATAGGAGCTGGCTACTGGTGAGTGGCCATAGGTCATGGTTGGTCCACGCAGTGGGCTAGACATGGATAGTGCACACTTCCACCTATATGACCTGATTGGGCGCCTATGGCCGGAACTCAAGCATACCAGGGTCAAGCCTGCACACAGAAAGGATTGATGCCTGGGAGTGTGGGCTAGATCCGTAAGAACAAACAGTTACAATCGATAAGATGGCATGACCAATTGAAGTCTATGTTAGAGTGATTGCTTGATTTTCATTTTACATGAGTTAGATGCATTAGATTGAAATACCATTATTGTTTTGTGAATGTGGACGAAAAGACCTTTCATTTGACTTCCATATTGGGAGGTCCCTAAAATCTATCGCCGGGTCCTAAGAATAGGGATCTCGGTTTGCCCTAAGAAGGCTAACCCTAAAAAATAGAGATTTCCTAAAATTTAGCAATCACTTACTATATTTAGTAATTTTTGCATCCTAACTGTGCTTACTAAATTTGGAGGTTTATATTTTTTGGCAGTTGACAGCTCACCACAAAAAGTTCTAGAAGAATGGACAAGTGTCCCAACACTTGTCACTTGAGCTCCAAGTGTTCTAGAAGAATGGACAAGTGTCCCAACATTTGTCACTTGAGTTTGCTAGTGTTCTTCCACTTGTCCCACCTTCTAATATGTGGCTAGACACTTGTCTTTTTCAGCCTTACGTTCCCTCGTAAGCCTTGAAGCTCTCTTTCCTTTAAATACAACCCTTTTCCTCTCATTCTACACACAACTCCCTTGCTGTAAATCAGTCCCTACTCTCACCCTAAAGCATCCCACACCACTTGGGTACAACCCCTACCTCTCCATCAACGCTTCCACATGATGTAACTGCTCCATCTTCCACCTTTTCCCATGCTGTCCATTATTGCAGCAAGCTCTAAATGAGGTTTCAGCTCTCTTATAACTCCAATTTCAGCTTTATAAAGTCTCTTTTCCCTTCATCTTTGGATCAAGTACAAAGTTGCAGCCATTGTACAACTCTACATCAACAAGAAGGCTGATTACTCTCTCTCCCATTCGGGCTTCTCACTATGTATGTATTGTAAGAAAATGCGTTTGCATACTTGCTTGTTTTTGTATGTTCATTAGCATAGGCTTTTGCATGGTCTATGAGAGTGAAGATTACTTCTTCTTTACTCTCAGGTTGATTGTAACTGAACTCAATCCTAAAGTACTTGGATTGAGTAGAAATGAATTCCCATCTTGGAGGGAGGTTGCCCATCTTCAACCCTCAATTTGGCTCCATCATATGTCTCTCGCCTATCTTCAACCCTCAATCTGGCTCCATCATATGTATTGCTATCTTACACACATGGTGACATGTGTTGTAATTAATTTCAGCATTGAGTTATTTGAAGTCAGTTTTGTTATTCATCTATAAATGGAAATATTAATTGTTAAGTATACCACGTTGTACAAACCCTCCAACAACTCCAATCAATGCGATAGGAGATGTGGTGGGGAACACAACTCACACCCCAGAGATGCGCCAACTATTGAAGGCTTGGGGTCAAATGCAAGGAAAGCAAGCTCTTTTCTTGATAGACCTTGCAGCCAATGAGAAGTTCATCTCTTGGCAATTAGCAAAAGAGCTTGGTCTAAGGAATGAAGATATGGATACTCCATTGGAATTGCACCCATTTGTGGTGGAGGCAAATGCTTACGGAGATTGCATTGGAGCAGTTCTCAATCAAGAAGGCCATACTATGGCTTTTGAAAGTCGTCGGCTAAATGATGTAGAGAAAAGGTATGACATTTATGAAAAGGAATTATTAGCTGTGGTACATGCCTTATGGATTTGGAAGCATTATTTGTTAGGCAACGAGTTTCTGGTTAGAACTGATCATCAAAGCTTGAAGTATTTCAAAACTCAAAGGCATCTATAAGAAAAACATGTGAAATGGGAAAACTTCCTATCCATGTTTCATTTTTAGATTATGTATACTCCTGCAAAGCATAATATAGTGGCAGATGCACTTTCTAGAGTCCCTCAAATTTCAACCATGACAGTGGCCCATCATGAAGAGTTTCAGGAGATGCAGAACACATATGAGAAAGATGCTGATTTTGCAGCTGTTTGGGCAAATTTACAGCAAGGAGGGTCTCATACAAATTACTTTATGAGAGACGATTATCTCTTGATGAATTATTGCCTTTGTATTACTCTTCCTCTTCGAGAAAAAGTGTTGAGAAAAGGCCATCAACCTCCATATGTAGGTCATTGAGGAAGGACAACCACTTGAGTGCACTAGAGCGTTTTTTCTACTGGCCCACACTTCGAGGAGACACCCATGACATTATAGAGTCATGCTTGGTTTGCCAAAAATCCAAGTATGACAGACAAAAGAGTCTTGGTTTGCTCCAATCCTTACCAGTTCCAGATACTCCTTGGGAATCCATCACTATGGATTTCATCTCATGTATTCCAAGAACTCCACAAGGTCATGACATGATTTGGGTTATTATTGATAGATTGAGCAAGCAATCACATTTTATTCCTTGCCATAAAACACTGAAGTCTGCACAAGCTGCACGGCTCTTTATCCAGCACGTTTTTAGATTACATGGGATGCCTTTTGAAATAATATCTGATAGAGATTCTAAGTTCACAAGCGATTTTTGGCCGGCTTTATTTGAAAACTTGGGGACTACCTTGAAGTTTCTTCTTCTTTCCATCCTCAAAGTGATGGGTAAACAGAGGTCATGAATCTCACACTCCTTGATATGCTCAAAGCTTATGTTAGTGAACATAAGACCCAGTGAGAGAAATACCTTCCTTTGCTGGAGTTTGCGTACAACAATACAATGCATTCATCCACAGGAAAAGCTCCAAATGAGGTTATACAGGGTAAAGTGATTCCACCACCAATTGTTCGCACCAAAGATAAGATTTTGTTGCTGATGAGTTTGCTTTAGATTTGAAAAGAGCAATGAATCAAGTCCGCTCCACAGTCAGGTCAGCTCAAGAGCGACAAAAGAAGCAAGCTGACAAGCGTTGAAGGCATTTGGTCTTCGAGAAGGGCAACTATATTTTGCTGAAATTTGATAAAACCCTCCCGAAGCAGGGAACTGGCCAAACTTCATCTTTTCCAAAGTTGTCCAATAGATATTATGGGCCATTCAAAGTTATTGATAAGATCAATGAAGTATCTTACAAGCTTGATCTTCAATCTCATTGGAAGATACATAATGCTTTTCATGTAAGTTCGCTAAAGCCTTATGCTGGACCAGAACCAAAAGAACCCATCATTGAAGATCCACCTCTGGTGGAAGAAATTGAACAAATGCTAGAACCAAAACAGATATTGTTTCACAAGGACCAGACCACCAGAAGTGGTCTTCGGACTCGGAAGTTTTTGTTGAAATTCAAAGATCAAAGATCTACCCTCAACGGATGCAAAATGGGTAGATGTAAAGTTCATGCAATCTTATCCAAGGATTCTTCAACCATACGAAGAAGCTTTTCAGTCGAGGACAGCTGAATGAAAGCCAGAGGGCTGTCATGACTCAACGCAAAATGAAAGAAATTCTTTGTATCCTTTGTAATAATTATACTTTCTACTATGTTTTTCATGTTTTCCTTTTAATTTAGATCAGCAAGATAATCCATTCATTTGGATAGATTCGTGCATAGGAGCTGGCTATTGGTGAGTGGCCATAGGTCATGGTGGGTCCACGCAATGGGCTAGAACATGGATAGTGCACACTTTCACCTATATGACCTGATTGGGCGCCTATGCCCAGAACTCAAGCATACCAGGGGCAAGCTCTCACACAGAAAGGATTGATGCCTGGGAGTGTGGGCTAGATCCGCCAGAACAGACAGTTACAATCGATAAATGGCATGACCAATTAAAGTCTATGTTAGAGTGATTGCTTGATTTTCATTTTACACGAGTTAGATGCATCAGATTGAAAAACCATTACTGTTTTGTGAATGTGGACGAAAAGAGCTTGCATTTGACTCTTATATTGGGGGGTCCCTAAAATCTAGGGCCGGGGGATCGAGCCAAAGCTCTGATACCTCTGTAAGCGTCCCGTACAATGTGGTATGCTTAACAATTAATATTTTCTTTAGTTACATGTGTAGTGTGACTTTACTCTTTGCATTTGCTTGTTTCTATAATCATACTCATCCACATGGAGACTCAAGCTACCCACGAAAACCATGTGGGAGAGAAGAGCACTCTTTTGAAAGCAATAGAAAGCCTTTGGGAGGAAAATGAAGCAACCACTCTTACATAGACTTTAATTGGTCATGCCATCTTATCGATTGTAACTGTTTGTTCTGGCGGATCTAGCCCACACTCCCAGGCATCAATCCTTTCTGTTTGCAAGCTTGACCCTGGTATGCTTGAGTTCCGGCCATAGGTGCCCAATCAGGTCATATAGGTTGAAGTGTGCACTATCCATGTTCTAGCCCACTGCGTGGACCCACCATGACCTATGGCCACTCACCAATAGCTAGCTCCTATGCATGAATCTATATAAATGAATGGATTTTCTTGCTTATCTAAATTCAAAGGAAAACATGAAAAACATAGAAGAAAGTATAATTATTACAAAGGATACAAAGAATTCTTTCTTTCATTTTGTGTTGAGTCATGACAGAGGAGTTTGTATTTCTATTAGTGAGCAGCTTTTGCCGGCAGTGACAGGCTCAAGAGTCGTAGCTCCTGGGCAAGCACAGTGGGTTATTATTTTGATTAGAGAGGATTGCGTTGGCTTCCTCAATGTCTATGTCCCGAACGCCGTTGTAGGTGGAATCCTATTTTGGAGCACAGTCTAGCAGGCCTTTCTCTAGGCTGACTTTTGGTGCATGGGTGGAGACTTTAACATGATAGAGGCAGCAGAGGACAGACTTGGAGGCTTAGAGGACCCTTGGAGGTAGGACAGGCACGCGAGTTCTAGGATTCCGTATAGCCTCATTCAGGACCCCGAGATCTGCAGAGCATGATAGAGTAGATATGTGCAAGACTGGACTTTATTTCAGGCTCTGCTGCGTATGCATTCGATGCGGGCCTAGGGGAGATCAACAGTTTCTTACAGGAGGCAGCCCAAAGCAGATTGGAGGGATTTTGGGAGTAGCAGAGGAGTGTGAGTGTCACCATTTGGCCAGCCGAATGGTTCACTCTTGCTTTCACACTATAAACATATTGGATTGGTGTCCATGGCTTATGGAATGTGCCTATGCATGTGATTGACACGTGTCATGCTGTATAGTTGGACATGCTGTATAGTTGTATATGATATTCCGCTGGGACTTGATGTTATCATGCCCGGAATATCTGGAGGACTTGGCTTTCCGCTGGGACTTGTGCCTTTGTGTACATGCCCGGAAACGCCTGGAGGATTGGCTTTCCACTGGGTCTGGTATCGCATATACTTGCCTGGAAACGCCTGGTCTTATATGGTTTCATGAACGGAAATTGCTCATGCCAATGCTGCATTGCATAGCATCTTTATGTGCTTGCGTGCAAATGAAATTGCATGCTGTTTTCATGCCTGCATGACCTATGTGTAGTTCCGGGCTAGGGGACGCCCGCCCGTGAACCGTGCGTGTGAAACTGTCTGCTGACATGTGTGCTGACATGGTTGTGTGGCATGTGAACAGGTGGTAAGTATTACCCAATCTAGGCTCAAATAGCCCTTAGGACTTAGCCAATATTTATAAGTGAGTGCGTTCCCACTTCATTAAAGTTTGGGCGCCCAAAAGTCACTTATAAATTATGACCGCTTCCAAGTTCACACTCACTGAAGTCCCGAGGCGGACAAGACTCATTGTCCAGGACCTGATCCTCCCTTTTTACTCATAAATGGGCATCTCCCCATGTCCCTTCACCTGATTGGACCCCAATTCACTTACTTATTAAGAGAAATTCGTGTTTTCTCTTCATGAGGATTTTTGGAGGCTGAAAACTCTGTTTTTCCACCATTTCTCTCCATTTCCAAGCTTGGAAAACACCCTAGCAAGTTGGGTATGGCTATGGAGATGAAGAGTTTTTCAAAGATTGCCCGCATGTGCTTCAGACATATTTGGATGCATTTCAGTTGCGGACAACTGTTTAGAAGCGGGGGGGAATGTCACCATTTGGCCAGCCGAATGGTTCACTCTTGCTTTCACACTATGAACATATTGGATTGGTGTCCATGGCTTATGGAATGTGCCTATGCATGTGATTGACACGTGTCATGCTGTATAGTTGGACATGCTGTATAGTTGGATATGATATTCCGCTGGGACTTGATGTTATCATGCCCGGAATATCTGGAGGACTTGGCTTTCCGCTGGGACTTGTGCCTTTGTGTACATGCCCGGAAACGCCTGGAGGACTTGGCTTTCCGCTAGGACTTGTGCCTTTGTGTAC
Source organism: Cibotium barometz (assembly GCF_041138505.1). Classification (NCBI taxonomy): domain Eukaryota; kingdom Viridiplantae; phylum Streptophyta; class Polypodiopsida; order Cyatheales; family Cibotiaceae; genus Cibotium; species Cibotium barometz. The sequence goes on from NC_141046.1 coordinate 68,943,868, forward strand.
ATGCCCGGAAACGCCTGGAGGATTGGCTTTCCATTGGGTCTGGTATTGCATATACTTGCCTGGAAACGCTTGGTCTTATATGGTTTCATGAACGGAAATTGCTCATGCCAATGCTGCATTGCATAGCATCTTTATGTGCTTGCGTGCAAATGAAATTGCATGCTGTTTTCATGCCTGCATGACTTATGTGTAGTTCCGGGCTAGGGGACGCCCGCCCGTGAGCCGTGCGTGTGAAACTGTCTGCTGACATGGTTGTGTGGCATGTGAACAGGTGGTAAGTATTACCCAATCTAGGCTCAAATAGCCCTTAGGACTTAGCCAATATTTATAAGTGAGTGCGTTCCCACTTCATTAAAGTTTGGGCGCCCAAAAGTCACTTATAAATTATGACCGCTTCCAAGTTCACACTCACTTCTAAATGCTGAATTTCATATGCATTGGCATGGAGGATTTGGCAATGGATGCCCCTGAAGCTATGTATTGAATTTCTCCAATAGTAATACAATTTACTCAAGGGAGGGGTCGGCCGTTCCGGCTCATTGTGTGTCTCTTGTCAATTCAGCAATTAAAATCCCACTACCAAGTAGCAAAAGATCATCTTGTGATGGTTGATTGAGAAGACCAAGCCACAGAACAAGAACCCGAGCCTACCTTAAAGAAAAGCAAGCCAAAAGCCCAACAATCTTGACAGGAATTTTGTATCTCAAATTCGACAACAAGCTTTGCAAGAAAAAAGCCAGAAAGTCTCTGTTAATTTTCAGCTTGTTAATTTCAGCATTCTGTTTGCTTTTATGTGTGCAATAATGGCTTCTTCAAGAGAGAGGGAAACATGCTCTCTGTGGAAACATGCTCTCTGTTTGCATCAGTTAGATAGTTGGCAAAGAGGTAGAAGCTATAAATGCTGAAATTAGGGAGCGGGAACTGAGGTTTGAGAGAGGTAAAGCCCCTGTGGAGGCTGAGGAAGAAGAGGAGTTGGGGGGAGGCAATATAGAACAATGTAATGAAGAAATGGAAGAGTCCACTTGCTTCCATGACTAAGAAGTAGAGAGAATGGATAAAGAGTTGTGGTTTTCCCAAGCTGACCATAAAGTTACAAGTGCAGCTGGTGTGATGTAACCTCTCTAAAAAATTTGATGGATTCCATTAATAATTGACGAGAACCTCAAATGAAGGACACTCCTACATCTAGGGCCTCAATTTCTAGAGCATAACGTGTTAAACAAGTGCCTATAGTCGAAACAATTCCCAAGTTTGAAACCTCTAAATAAAAGGATAGAAATAAAGGTGCTATCTATACCTTTTTTTAAAAAGTTCCAAGTGATAAATTCACTTAAGAAAATACCCTCTCGTAAGCAAGTGACTCAAGCTAGCCTCTCAGTTGGACCTATGCTTATACATGGTGGTTGAGTTTAGAGGAAGCTAACCGTCAGCCGGTAACCTGGGGAGGAGTTCGAGCATGCAATGTGAGAAGAGTTCCTGTGTGAAAATGAACAACAACATGCTTGGACCACTTGGGATTAGTGTCAAATATTTCGAAAACCTCTAGACCCATTCATTGCCTCTTATAGGGAGTGTATTCTCACACATTGAAACATGCTGTTGTTTCCAAAAAGATTATCCCTTACTGCTTTTGCCAGCTTATCCAGGCCAAGATGATGGATGAGGTTGTCAGCGAGATTGAAGCCGATGTGTGCCAATGCCTTGTCATTTTGGTCACTCCTCAAGCTTGAACTTGTGGAGATGTCTCTGTATCTTCTGGCTTCCCATCGGTGGGTGGTAGTAGTGGCATGGCGATGATCATGTGCAAAGAGTTGCACAACAGTTCGAAGGTGGCAACATATCCGGCGACAGAAAGTTGCTGGCAAGTGACTACTGGCGAAAAAGTCCAGGGAGTGGCTTGGGCATGTTGGCGAACAGTGGTTGCATTGCTTACAAGCTAGTCGTGGCGACGGCAATGCACAGGTGGCGCTTGTAGAGTTGGGTGGCTAGCAACGACTGGCGCAACTCTCCAACTGGCGTTGATAGATGGCGACGATAGGCAAAGGAGTGGGCGAGTCAGAGCTGCTATTCGTTGGCGTCAGCAATATGCTCCATCAAGACTGACAGTTGTTGTTGACGGTAGGAATAGGCGGCAGCAGCAAGCTTCGAAAGCGTCGATATCACCAGCAGCAGCATCGAATTGGAAGGATGCGACGCTAGGCTGAGTTCACACTTGACAGGCAATGTAATTGCCCCAAAAAGGGCTGAGCACAATCTTGACACACACTGAAACTATTAAACAAGATGAAATGGCACAAAACCAAATAAGATAGCAATGCTAAAATTTAAATGAGAGTGAATAGGGCCGGAAAGGGCTGACCCCCTTTGTAATATGATTGTATTATCAAGGATTCCTCAAGATGTAAGCTTCATGGGCATCACATGCCAAATTTCCAATGGCATCCATGCAGTGAAAACATTTTGCAAACATGTTTTGTCGAAGTGGAGGTTGATTCCACAATAGTGTAGCACTCATTTGCCAGTTGATCCAAGAGTTTGAGAAACAAGAAACCATGCCAAAAAGTATGTGTATGGATTGGTTATGTTGAAAATTGTCGTTCTTGACCTCTTCGTGAAAAAGGCGCCTATTTCCCATCAAGAGGATAACCCTTTTCGTTCAAGTAGTTGGTGGCTATTGGGCCACCTCAACAAGGGCCACACCTCCCCCATAAGTGGAGAGGGTGCCCATTAAGCTGTCCACACTCTTTTATTTAAAAGAGTGACTGATTTATGAGAGTCTCGTCGGCCACCATTCAATAAGTGCCCAAACTCACGTATAACTTGTCTGCCTAGACTTTAATGAAGCATGTATGTCCAAAATCACTTGTAAGTTGCCCGGCTGTAGTTTAATGAAGTGTGGACTTGCAAAAGAGCACGTGAGCTAAAACACAAATAAGCTTAAACAAAGAGTTTAGAGTCACACCCTGTTACGTCCATAGTCACACGGAATGGGACTCGGGAATGTTGGGGATGGCAGCATCTTCCCGTTCCCATTCCCGTCCCATGTCACTCTATAGTCACAGGGAATGGCCATTCTCAATCTCTTCCGTCCACGTTCCCCGTCCCCATTTTGCGTCCCACATTGGCCTAGGGCTAGTATTAACCAGGGTTATCAGGGTTAGGATAACCCTAGGTTATGGGATAAGCTAACCCAAGATTAGGGTTAGGGCTTAGCCGAGTGTGGGAGCTGCTAGGATCTGCACACAAGGCTAAGGGCTAGCAGGATGAGGTGTGGATTGGATTAGAGTCAGTTGGAAGTAAGCCAGGGGCTTTATATGGGAAAAAGCTAATAATAGAACTATAGGCCAATAATAGTAGGCTATTACTCTATTAGTGACTTGAGGGTCATTTATTTAGGATCCCTCGCAGTGGAGGAGCTCCACGGGATGAGTCCAAAGTAGGTGTAGGCAGGCAGGCGGTCTCGTGGTATGGGACGCTAGGGTGAGCTGTTGGGGCGTGATTGACTCACAACAATCCGGCCTCAGGCTTTGGGGTGGTTTCGGATGGGGACCTATGGTTGGTTGGTGAGCCACTAGCCACAAACTTTTGCGGTCATTAATCTTGGATCCAACTAGGGTTTATCTAGCTCTGATACCAATGTAAGGACCATATACTGAGGAAGCACCAAGGGGGGTTTTGAACCCAGGACCTCTTGGTCCTAGGCAAACACCTTCACCACTTCAGCTATCACCTCATTGGCGTAAGGACCACATACTTGGAAACCCTAGCAGGGTTATAATCTAAGGGAGTCCGCATGACTTGTTTTGGTTATATGAGTTGATTTGGTTGACTCTTGACCGTACATGTTGAGAGACAACATGAGTTGTTTTTCCATATATTGAGTTGTGCTAGGGACTTCTCTTGTGTATGGGTGCATGTGCCACTTTTGAGGAGGTAAGACATGCAATGGTATGGTGCATAGACTTGTCCATAAGACAAGAGAGTCAGCATGACTTGTTTTGGTTATATGAGTTGATTTGGTTGACTCTTGACCGTACAACTGTACTCTGCTGTATTGTACACATCGATAACTTTGTAGCACAGAGCCAGCTTGAGACTGTCGACACACAAGCATAGATGATTTGGTGTGAGGGCTGAACTATGGAGTGGACCAGTGCTAAAGTTGGTAAGCGAGTTTCCTTATAGGAATTCAACGATTCCCGTAGCTCAGATCCACTATAGTAGCTCCATTCGAGGTAAGGGCTAGGGAACCTATATGGATGCTAGGAAGGAATCAATGAATTCGAGGTGGGGCTTACATTTTGGTTTTCTCCTAGTAGGGATTGACGAGGACGTGAATCTAAACTAAGGGGGAGATAATGTTACGTCCCAAAATGACCTAGGGCTAGTATTAACTAGGGTTAGGATAACCCTTATGTTATAGGATAAGCTAGCTGGGCGTGGGAGCCGCCAAGATCTGTTCACAAGGCTAAGGCCCAGCAAGATGAGGTGTGGATTGGCTTAGAGTTAGTTGGAAGTAAGCCAAGGGCTGTGTATGGCAAAAATCTAATAATAGAGCTATGGGCCAATACTAGCAGGATATTACTATGTAAGTGACTTCAGCGTCATTTATGAGGATTATTGAGGATCCCTCGTCGCAGTGGAGGAGCTCCACGGGACGAGCGAGGCCCGAGTAGCTGCAGACAGGCAGGCGGTCTGGTGGTATGGGACGCTAGGGCAAGCTGTTGGGGCCTGGCTAACTCACGACAATCCGACCTCAGGCTTGGGGGTGGGTCGAGATGGGAACCTATGGCTAGGTGGTGAACCGTTAGCCAAAAGCTTTTGCGGTCGTTGATCTTGGATTCGACTAGGGTATATCTTACTCTGATTTGATGGAGGTTAACTAACCCTGCTAGGGTTTCCAAGTATGTGGTCCTTACACACCCACAACTTGTCTATAGTCCACAAGCGTGGTCAGAATACAGATTCACGGTTCACGAGAGGGTGTCCCTTGCCCTTAAACTAGACACACAGACCTTGCATGCACTAAAACATTTCACGTGAAAATAGTTCCAGGCATGCAAGTATGCCATGCATAAGAATGTATTGGATATTGTCTTTTTCATTTAGCTTGTAGTAGGCGGTCATTCTAGGCATACACATTACGTTCCTAGGCCAACCAAAATACCGTAGTCTGGATATGGGCGTAGATCAAAATCCCCAGCCTCTCATATCCAGGCTACTGGCCCTTGGTGTAGACATCTGTCTCCTACCATGAGGTGCAAGTCTGACCCTTGCCGTAGACGTAGGTCCCTTGCCACGAGGTGTCATGTCCACACTATGGAGCCCGTCCATAGGTCCGGAAGTGTAGAGAGACGAACTAGTGACAAGCGGCGAAAGCGAGATCAGTAGCCTAGCAACCTTTTCAATGACTGGATGCTTTACCAGCTCTAATACCAATTGAAGGAGGCAGTGCTGCTGCCATACATTGGGGATGCGAAGCTTTGGGGGATGGAAGATTCCAATGATGTGTACATAGAGAGAGAGGGAGAGAGAGAGATGTAATTAACTCAAGAAGACAGTGATTGTTGATTGATAATTAAGCTTACACCAAGTACATGCTTTTATAGGCTAAAAAGTCTTTATCTTTGACACATCACATTAATTGAAGCAATGACACATGGCTAGGCCTATGACATCGCTGCTTATAACATTCATACCTAAAATGGCTATAAGAGGTTGTTCACACACATACAAGGGCTGATTCACACACAGACACAAGCGGGTACACACACGTGAAGAATCCGAAACCTAACACTCCCATTTCTGATAGGGGCTGTGGGCCTCCTCCCAACTAGGGCTGTTGATAGTGGGGCTGTCATGATACTATGGTGAGAGACAAGAAGGGTGAGATCCTTTCATGTCCCATCTCCTCATATGCTAGGGCCGATGTTGTCTCGGAAGCCCAAGCTATTGCCCCACAGGTGATGGTGCAGGCTGGTGCCTGGTCCATGGTGAAGATGTGGAGGATCCACAACTAAACCTCCGGTGCCTTGGAACAATCCCAAAGGCAATGCCGCTGTGATTCTAGAGGGTGTCCACAGCTAAAACAGAGAGCCGGGGCCGACCTTCAACTGCGAGCTGCCAAGCTCGTGTGAGCTATCTGCCAAACAAAAAGAGTAATCTTCTGTGGCCGGAAGTTGTCCCACAACTGCTTCCAAAAATCACGGAGGAAACAGTGTACTGCTGCCGCCACTGGTGTACTATCAACCTGTGGCATCTGGATTCTATGACCTAGACGAACTGTGTACTCAAAGAAGGGGATGTCGGGAGGCATCCTCGGGGGCAAAGGGATTGTGCCACTGCCACTCACCAGGATCCCACTGCAGCCGCATCAGTGGCCGACCCTCCCATAACCATAATCTCCAAAAACTCTTTGTGGCCATGTTGGCCAGGGCTGGGTCGGTGTGCCATATGTGGTCATGAAAACCAATCACTCTCATCTTCTGTACAGTGCAGCTGAGGTCCTTTGTCAAGGGGGGTATCGGCTCAATCTGCCCGGCTCAATCTGCCCTGTGGCCCTATAGAGAAAGTCATGAGGGTGCCTCCATCTACACCTTGAACTCCGCCATTGAGATATCATGTCTGGTGAAAAGCTCCATCCACTCAGGGGGGGAGGCGGGTCCTGCACCAGTGCGAGCCACGCAAGAGGGATGGAGGAGTTGATGTCGAGGGTGAGCTTGTCTTTGCCTTGGATTCCAGCTAGGCTCCTCTCCTGATCCTCTGGAGTCGATGACAAAAGATCTCAATTGCATCCGCAAACCTCTAGAGATTCTCCACATCTCCGGAGAGGTAGGCCGCTGTGGCATCTGCGAGCTCTAAATCGAAAAACTCTTCTTGAGATCTTCTAGGAAGCCTGAGGCCTTGTACGCCGGTCTCCTGGGAAGTTAAAAAACTGCTCATCGTCTCCGCCATGATGAGGAAGAGGAAGGATGCAGGATGGCATCCCTGGTGTACTGAACGAGAAAGTGGAAACTCATCGCCCCGAGCACCCTGGATAAGGATGTGACTGTGAGAGGCTAAGTAGAGGGTGGAGACACCTCTGATCTAGGTGGCAGGGAAGCCCATCCTACACATAGTCCCCTTGAGAAAGCCCCAATCCACCCTGACCTAGGCTTTCTCAAAATCCAGAAGGAGAACTGCTAAGTCCTGCTGATGTAAACGAGCCGTGGCGGTCACCTCCCAAAAGGTGAAGATGTTATCCAGGATGCTCCTATCCTGGATAAAATCTGTGTACGTGTCCAAGAGGGTTTGGCTAGGATTTTGTAGGCTGTCCCCAAGAGGGTCATTTGTCTCCACTGGTGAATATCCAACATGTTGCCTCCCTTCTTGGGAATCAAGTGAATCAAACCCTCCGCCAGTCTCTGTAGCATAGATCTAGAAATCATGATCTCATTGAAGGCTGCTTGGAAGCCGCCCTTCATGAGCCCCTAGTGACAAAGAAACAGGGAACTGGGAGCCCGTCCTCACCTAGGCACTTGCACTTAAAGCATGCCTGCAACGCTTCGGCAGTCCTCAGAAGAGAAGGGTGTCATCAAGAAATACCAGAGAGCTGGTGGGACCACCTCAAGCGTGTGTTTCCAGACCCTCTCTCTCACATCCTGTACCAGCAGGGAGTGAAGCTTTGCAGTGAGGAGGGAACTGAAGAAACCAGTGGCTATGGCTCGAACTTGGGGCAGCTCAGAAACAATGGGGCCATCCAATCCTCTAAGCCTCCGGATGCCATCCCTCCAGTGGTGAGGCCCTGTCATCTCGAAGAAATTCTCTGTGCCTGTCTCTGGCCTCAGTCCAGACAAATGTGTGGGCATGGAATCTGTACTCCACTCTCCTTGGCATCGAATTAGAAACGACCAAGGAAACTCTTCTCTACATGAACAACGAATCCACACAAAGTCATTGGATTCATCTGTGGCCCGAGACAGCAACTCTCTAACCCGCTGTAAATTGTGTCCAAAGGCATGTTCTTCATATCCAAATCTATAAAGTTGGGCATCATGTCAATCTCGTCTTCTGGCTGAAGAAACTTATTCCGAAACTCTATCTCAAAATCTGCCCTCATCGTGGGTTTGCCCCTCAACTCCCTCCACCACGCAAGAGGCTTCCCCAGGCCTGGTGTGTTGCAAACCCCAACACACAACACACCCCACCCCACCCCCCCCCCCCACCCCCCCCAAAAAAAAAAAAAAAGAGAGAAAAGAAAAGAAAGGAAAGGAAGAACAAAAAAGCAAAAAAAAAGAAGAAAAGGAATTCTACATTGTATACTCTACCCTTTTGGAGGATGCAATCTGCTCGTGAGCGGAGGGTATTTTCTTTATTGATAGGAGGGTGATGGCGTCTTTTGTTGGGGAAAAACAATTCAGAATTGGTGAGAACAGTGGATGTTGGGCTAATAGGGCAGTAATTATGGCTAATGGGCAGAGTTGTGGGAAACTGGGATACGGAAACAGAAACGGAATTTTCTAGGGGGGGGGGGAAACGGAAACGAAGATGTTTAAACTATAGTAATGAAGGAGAGGGTTAGTATGCATTAGAGAGTGAGTCTTTGGAAGGATGTTTGTGTGGATTTCGATCCACCATATTGCTGATATCTCTATTCTGAGCCCAAAACTATACAAAATGGATGTGGGGAAAGCCTAAGTGCATGTTATTTTAGCTTGATGTGACCGAAACATTTCCCCCGACGTTTCGGTGTTGACCAAAACGTTTCTCCAGGTGTTTCCGCTCCCTTTCGGAAGGGAAACACGTTTTGGTTGCAGCAATGTACGCCGAAACGCCTGTGGAGGGGTGTTTTGGGGAGTTATCTGCATCTATGCTAATGGGTGCTAGGCAATAGACAAAAGCCTTTTAAACATATGTGGAGAGGGTGGACGGCTGCAGTGCAAGTTTGATGGCCAGAGAAATTGACTCGATTGATGTAGCGCAAATGCTCAGTGGTTGACTCTAACCTCAAGGCTGAAATGTCTCAAAATTAAAAAGGCTTCAGCATCAGATTATTAGTGTCTCAAAATGTAAACTTGATGTCTTGTGCAGGAGTGTACCTGCCATACCATCCTTTGCTTGGGCTCCAGTTATATACCTGTGGAAAACTTGAGTGGTCCTCTCTCTCTCTCTCTCTCTCTCTCTCTCATGCACATACGTGCAGGCATGTTTGCAGAGCAACCATCATATTTCTGGAGGTTTTGATTGCAATCATCTACTTCTGGCTTAAATATTTCAGTTTTGGATGATTGTAGGTATTTGGGAAAAACTGTGGATGCTGCAAAGACGTATAAAAGAGCTCTTGATATTTTGGAAGTTACACACGGTTTCGATGCAGAATTAGTCCGAAATCTAAAGGTTTCTTTGCAAGAGGCTCAAGCAGAAGCTTCATTCTTGCAGAGACATCAACCATAACAAGATCACAGCCTAGTGTGGTGCCTACACAATTTTGCATGGATTCCGTTTTCATCCATTTCACTGGATATATAATGTGCTCACTTGCATGCATCTATGGTTTGGAAATTAACCTTTATTTTTGAAAGTCTTCAGTAATTTAGAGACCGTTTTTTGGAAAAAAAAAGGTTCAGGAAGCTGAATGTGTTAACTCTTTTTGTTCTTGAGCTTTGTTGGAACACTTCTTGGAAAGAACAAACAGCTTTGTGATATTCTTTTGTACAGGTCAAAGACACTGTTCTGTCTTCAGTGGCATCCATCATGTGGAGAATTGTTTATATTTTCTCCTCTAAACGTGCCTTGACATTTTTGCCTCCAGAACTTCTCTCTTTTTTTCGGCTTGCTTGCGAGTTATTTTTGATGATGGCATAAGTAGGATGCCCCCTTGGCACATGTTGTGAACCATCATAGCTCGTGAAGGTGCCAAGTGTCTGATCATGCACGGAATAAACATGTGAGATTTTTTTGATTGCTTCAAGGCTGATTGCAACGGGACAACTAGGCACGGGCATGTAAGAAAAACAAGTTGGTAGATGCAAATCAGGTCCTGTGAGCAAGTGCACAGCTTAAGGCCCACTGCAGGACATTGAGGTGGTACACACTTTTTTTTTTTTTGTGGAATCATAAGTATATTAGATTTACAAGATGACTATCCAAAGTAGATAGTCCCAAAGTACATCAACTGAAGATGTCAATATAAGACAAATATACATCATGATCTATTTGGTCAACCTGCATGCAATCGAAGAAAGATTGATGTAGGGAGTACCGAAAAAAAGAAAATGCAAAAAAAACCGCATCACCGAAAACTCCATGGTTGCGAACTTTCCATAGTGTCCATAAAGCCCAGTAGCGCACCCATGAGAAGAAAAGAGAGAACTCTGGTCTGGGCAAATGAAGACCAAATAGCCAGAAAAACTTTCCAAATATCATATTTGGAAATCTAGCCTGCAGAAGCTGGATGAGAGGAAGAAAAAACTGACGAGAAGAAGGACAGCTCCAAAAAATATGAATGACTGTCTCCCTGGAAGCAGAGCATCTAGGCAAGTGGATGAGGATATATGTCTGCGTGCCAGAAACTGTCCTGAGGGAATAATAGCCAAAAGAACGCGCCACAAAAAGAGCTGTTGTCGAAGAGGAAGCTTCGACTGCCAAAGAGATCGCAATCGTCTTTTCCACCACCAAGATGACTGATGCATATGCCAGAAGAGATTTGTCCGTTCAGAAACCCAAGGCAATGGCAACAAATGTTTATACAGACCAGCAACTGTAATATCAGATAGCCTCAAGGGATGGCATGAAGAATCAAAAGAGGAGATAGTCCAATCCTGCAGGCGATCTCGAATTTCCAACAGTGGAATCGGCAAAAAAGGCTGAAGCATCTAAATTATATCACGCCAAAGACGACGATAATGAGGTCCCAAGCCATAATGTGCGGTAGCTTGTGGAAAAGAAAGAGGGGAGCCATCAGGATGGATGACATCTCCCACAGAGGTAACACCCTTTGAGTGGAGAAAATATGAACGTCGGGGTTCTTGCACCGCCAGGGGAACTGAAAATGCTTTGGACCAGTGGATGCTCTCAGCGCGGAGAGAGTTGCCTTGTAAGGAGCCATGACCATTCCATTTTAAATTTGAAAGGACAAGCTTCCAATCAGCAAGTAAGCCAGAAATGAGAGGACAACCCTTAATTTTGCTAGTAATGCAACCAAGAATAAAATCCCAATAAGCAGGTTGCCAATGGCCAAAAGCCGAAGTCGTCAGATGAAGTAACAAATGACGGATCATCGCTGTCCAAGGCTGAGTGCCTTCCAGAAATTGAAGCATCAGTTTACCTCTGTGGGCAAGAATATGCACGTGTAAATTAAGGATATTCAAGCCTCCATGCATTTTAGGGGTACACGAACGATTTGCCGAAAGCAAACGTACACTCTTTTTCCCCTGCTTCGACCTCCAGAATATCTCCAAGATGGTGGACATAAATAATTTCAGCTCCCCCTGAGAAAACCTGATGAGAGGAAGGTTGAACTGAATATAGGCAACCAAGATGGATTGGAGAATCCGTAAACGAACATGCAATGGCCATGTTGCAAGTTTCCAGTATTCCAACTTTTGCTTGACTATGACCCAATCTGTTTGTTGACGGCGAGTGACTGTCCATCCCAAAGGATATCCCAAATGCCGAATCAAATGAGTGGAGTGAACTATTTCCCCTGGCCATAGCAAATTATGCCACTGTTTTGAATGCAGAGGTAACAATTTAGATTTCTGAAAGTTGATTTGTAGGCCAGCCGCAAGTGCAAACAAAGAAAGAGCCTGCATCAAAGTAGAGAGATCCTGATGTGTATTGCGAGGAAGAAAAAAAAATCGTCAGCATATGCCTGAGCAACCAACTGACGTCTATTCTGAATGTCCAATCCATGAAGACTGCCAGTATCAACCAAATGATCCATATAAGCATGGGATGCGTCGCTATAGCATACAAAAGAGCACTTAAAGGGCATCCCTGCCTAACTGAACGATGCAAAGTCCATGATTCTGAGAGATCTCCTGACAATATACAAGCCGCCTGGCTATCAGCATAAAGCCAATAAATGATATTCTGCATTTTTTCTCCAAATCCCAGAGCACGCATGGTTTCTTGAATGAACTCCCATTTAATAGTATCAAAAGCCTTAGCAATATCCACTTGCAATAATAAGGCATCCTGCTGCGTGTATTTGGCATATTCAATGCCAATATAAGCATTTGCAATGTTATCTGTAATGTGCCTGCGAGGAATAAATCCATATTGTGCAGAATGGAGTCCATCATTCAAGCAACCCTTAATGCGATCGACAACCATTTTACTGATAATCTTGTATATCACCGGCATAAGGGTAATTGGTCTCCAATCTGCCAAAGACTGACATAAGTGTTTTTTAGGCAACAGCTTCACTAATCCTTTTTTCCAGGAAGCTGGCATTTGCCTTGTCTCCCAGGCAATGTTTACCATACGCAGCAAAGGTAATTTGAGGGTGTCCCAATATGCAAGAAAAAATTCAATTGTAAGGCCATCCCATCCTGGAGCTTTCCATCGGCCACAAGACCTGATTGCATCAGACAGTTCTTGTTCAGAGAATTTTGTTTCTAGTTGTTGCGCCTGAGTAGCAGAAAGGATGGGGGATACATGCTGTAATAACCGATCACGTGCATCATACACTTCCATGGCGTGAGAATCGTCCTCACCAAATTGAGAGGAGAAATGGGTAACACAAGTCGCAGCCAATTGTGCTCTGGTGGATGTCCATGTGTCATCTGAAGTTAAAGTGCGACATATAGATGCAGCTTGTTTTCTTGAATGTAAACTTTTGAAAAATTCTTTGGAAGAGCAGCCTTTGTCCAAAAGCGCCTGTTGTCGTGCCCGTATCTCCCATTTGACAAGCTTTCGATGATCATTTACCTGAATACAGTGACGAGCTTGACATAAAGAAGTGGTTTCAGCCAAAGTTAAGGAGCGAAGATGACTAAGCTCGATTAACGATTGGCATGTTTGCTTAGCATAAGCAACAGTCTGTCTCCAACCTTTCAGATACTGTTTACCATAATCACGGATGACTGATTGCATGCGAGCAATAAAAGCTGTCCATGCATAATCCAAGTGAATGAAAGATTGAGGAAAGAGTGGCTGACAGGCCTCAAGTATCAGTGCTTTGAATGCATCATGCTCCAAGTAACTATTATTGATGATAAGCAACCTTCGAAGTGGCAATCTGTCATCGGGCATGTCGTGCAGACGAACTCTGAGCCATAAGGGTACATGATCTGAATATGTAAATGTATAATCCACCACAATTTGGTCGTGAGAGTATCATAATGAAACGGATCAAGCTGATACCATCGATCCAAGCGAGCTTTGTAAGTGGATTGTGCATTATGTTGGAAGGTATACCCAGGCATCAGAGGCTGAAATTCTTTCCAAAGATCAATCAGATTAAGCGTTGCTACAAAATCTGCCCACGAAGACCTCTCAGTAGCAAGCATATGTGTACGACCGGATGTATTATCACCAGGTTGAGGGGCATTATTGAAATCTCCACATATGAATGCTTTCTGTCTCCAAGGGTACAATTTCATTTGTTGCCATATCTGTCCTCTAGCCTGAGAGGATTGAGGTGCATATATTGATGCAAATTCAAAGATTTCACCCTGAATAAAGCACTGCATAACCATCCATCTGCCTTGGAGGTCATTAAATGCCATGACTGGCTGCAAATGATGTTTCACAAGCATAATGGCCTTGTTGTCCAACGTAGTGATGTTGATTGTGTTCCTGAAGAGCAACGATATCTGGCTGCATACGCTTCAAATATGCCCAAACCATCTTCCACTTTTTAGGGTCACACAAACCCTCTACATTAAGAGTCAAAACTGTGATATATGACATCATATTTATAGTGTATGTACAGTATGAACAAAAAAAGTAGCTCAAGCTTGCATTTCCTCCACAGGGTCTACACCCCAATCAGGAGGAGGAATATCTATGAGACGGGTGGCTAGCAAGCTAGCAGCCTCTTCTTCGGGAAATAGAGTACGACTTGCAGTTACAGTAGCCCAGGTGATGCCGATTCCAGAATTTTCTTCTGGGGTATGCCCACTAGAGGAGGCTCCATTCCAAGTTCTAGAAGGCAAAGGACGCCTGGGGATAATTGTCCTGCGCGGTGGTTGAGATGTTTCTTGAAGTGTCTTTTCTTTTCCTTTTGGTGAAGAAGTAGAGGGATTAGCCACAGCTACATTCATATTAGAAGAGACTGGCACTTTGCCTTTTTCTTGAGGCATAACAGGAGTCTTTAGACTTTTGTTTTTAACCCCTGAAGAACCAGGAGTGTCCTTATTTTGCATTGGGATGGGCAAGGCATCAGGCGGCATCTTATGGAGGACCAGAGGGCATTGAGATGCCATATGTCAAAACTTTTTGCACTCAAAGCATGCGCCTACAAAAAGACCCCATTTGAGTCTGAAAAATGCACTCCCCATGGAAACATTATTTATGGTAACAGCATAAGATTTCGGAGTGGGCTGATCTGTGTCCTATAAAATACAGAATCGATTTGAGTTGCCATTTGGTCTAGGAGGGCATACTGCCTTTCCTAGAGATGCTACAATTTTAGGTAACAAGGAGGCCAAACATTGGGGGAAGTCCACCACTTCTACCCAAACAGGACAGCGATGCTTAATCAAAGCTTGATAGTCTCTGGTGGGGGACCATGGCAATACATGAACCATTTGTTGTCCATAGAAGAGAGGGGAGTGCTCTAAAAGCGTTTGCTTATGGTGCTCATCCACCATAATGACCTCAAAGAAACCTCTTGCCACATAGTGGACTTTGCGAACAAAACAACCACCCAATGTCCGTGTTAACCAATTCCCGACATCAGCAGCAAACAACAGGCATCCTGCCTAGAAAAAAGATAATCACAGCATGCTTCGCATATTCTCGAATGGGATCTATGATTTCATCCACATCCACTGCAAGCCCCACCATAGGAACAGGATCTTTCCAATTTTTGCGTGTATCCTGAAATCCTTCATGCATTACCTCATAGATCAGCCCAGCCTCGGGCGTCTCATGCACAGGGTCATCCTGACCCACAGCCTGCTTTTGTTTTTTATGAGCATAATATTTTGTAGGAGAAGCCATGATGAGATAATAGACACCTGGAAGAAAGCTGTATACAGAAATTTGTAAAAGCAATGAAGGATATAAAACAGAGATGGAAGAGGGAGTATAGATTAGCAATGATAGATTTAAACGATGCTGAAGCTATACATAGGAAGGAAAGGGGATGTTGAGGCTAGGAAGCGTCACAGAATGAACAGCGAGGAAGAGCTAGGATCAAGCAAAATTCGATGGAGAAGCTACTAGGTAAAGTCGGTGCAGAAAGGCGAGATCAGGACAGAGAACGCAGAGAATCCAATGGCTGGACAGAGAATCGAGGGCGCTGCAGAGGCACCAGCGAACAGTCGCAGTGGACCCACGAGCAGGGACGGGCACTCCAGAAGCAAAATTCGACGACCAAAATGCAGAACTGGGCGATTGGGATCATGGCGAAGCAGTCTGCTGTGCAATTTCGGCGACGAATTGAAGCTGCGAGGGAACCAGGTGCTCACGGGAGCAGCCATTGAGGTGGTACACACACACACACACACACACACACACACACACACACATATAGATACACGTAGGACGTGTGGTTATGATGTCCTTTTTTCAGTTGACAATCTTGCAAAAAGGGGGGGAGATCTCCCTGGTCCATACATCCCTTGCCATCCTCATTTTCAGCTGGCATGCATGATGGGCGGGGGATGAGTGTGTAACCAACCTTGTTACCTTTTTTTTAAATATTTCGGTTGTAAAAGCACTTAAGTGAATTATCCTTGTCAATTAGTATGCCTTCTTGAAATAACAGTTTTGTGTAAAGATAGTGTGATCCTTAACCTACTGTGTAAATTTAGCCCATGAATACTAGTATATGTATTCCTCAAGACTCCCTTCCATCTTTCTTTTTTTTTTCAAGAAAGATCCTTCTATTACTTATTGAAAAATGGCCACGATGGGCTAAATACAACCACAAAGGGCTAGATACACCCTCGCCTCATGTACAGGGCGGGGATGGAGAAAGATGCACTTTCCCTTTGGTTGGCTGCGCTATGAGGAGAAGGCTATCTCATAAGGGGGGTGGGGGATAACCACACAGGTGTGATCCGTAACCTACGGTGTAAAGCCCATGAACACTTGTATACATATTCCTCAAGACTCCCTTCCATCTTCCTTTTTTTTCGAGAAAAAGATCCTTCTATTAGTTATTGAAAAATAACCACGATGGGCTAAATACAACCACAAAGGGCTAGATACACCTTGCTTCATGTACAGGGTTGGGATGGAGAAAGATGATGAGTAGGCTATCTCATACAGGGGGGTGGGGGATAACTACACAGGTGTGATCCGTAACCTATGGTGTAAAGCCCATGAACACTTGTATACATATTCTTCACAACTCCCTCCCATATTTCTTTTTCTTTTTCGAGAAAAAGATCCTTCTATTACTTATTGAAAAGACAGCTACCATGGGCTAAATACAACCACAAAGGGCTAGATACACCCTGGCCTCTTTACAGGGCAAGGATGGAGAAAGATGCACTTTCCCTTTGGTTGGCCGCGCTATGAGGAGAAGGCTATCTCATACAGGGGGGTGGGGGATAACCACATAGGTGATTTGTAATGCCAAGTGGGATCACCTCCTCTATTGGTGAGAAAAGGGCAAGTCTGCCAGAGCCTCAAGAAAGTGTCGTGCCACTTTTGGCCACCCTACAACTTCCCCCGCTGATCGTGGAGGGTATGGATGATGTCAACACATGCTCCTAATGGCGGAGTGTGTATACTCTCTGGTTTCGCTGCATCTAACACACCATATGTGCAAGGTTGCAATGCTACTACAAATCTCCCATCTTTGACATGAGCCCAGTCTCTAGTGGTCAGTAGATGGGGCTGTGACGAGTAGTACTGAAATGCAGAGGTGAGAAACCTGAAGGGCAAGCCCCCCACCATCCTCGTAAGCCATGGCAACCTTAGTCTCTATGGCCCAAGCGACATTGCCCCATGTAATGATCCGGTTCGAGGCCGTATCCATCGTGAAGATGTGGAGAATCCGCTCCCAAACCTGTTGAGCCTCAGGCAATCCCAAAGACAATGTCGTTGAGACTCCTGAGGGTGGACACACCTCGTGCAAGCTACTGGTCAACCTCCCATGGCCAACTACGTGCCAATCGCCAAGCTCTTTGTGCCATTAGCCAGAGAAAGAGGGTGATCTTTCAAGGTCGAAAATTGTCGAAGAGCCTCTTCCAAAAATTTGAGAGAAAACGTTGGGAGAGGCCTTGTGATTGTTAATGTACTGTTGCTGCTCGGGTGTTATCAATCTCTGGTAGCATCTAAATCCTACGGCCTAGCTGTGCTCTACATGCAAAAAAGGGGGGCTTCTAGAGTCTCCTCCCGATCAACAGGATCAAGCCAACTCCACTCTCCCGGGTCCCACTACAGACGCATGAGAGGTTGGCTCTCCCATATCCACAGCCGCCAGAATCCCTCCTTGGCCACCTTGGCTGGTGGGGGGTCTATGTGCCACTCTGGTGCCTAAAATCCAATTACCCTCACCCTCTATAAGGTGTAGCCATTGAAATCCTCCAAGGGGGGCTCATATCTCTCTAATCTGCTATGGGAACTAATAAAAAAAGTGAGCAAACCATTGCCCTCATTTGCTCCGTGGACTGCCAAAAGAATATCATGGCGGGTAAACACGCCATGCCACAGTGGGGGATTCGGGTCTGGGATAGGAGTTAGCCACTCTTGAGGAATAATAGAGTCGATGTCGATGTTGAGCTTGTCTCTACCGTGGATTTCTCTCATGCCTCTCTCCTGAACCTCCGGGGTAAACTGCCTGTGTGCAAGCAATTCTCTTGAGGAATAATAGAGTCGATGTTGATGTTGAGCTTGTCTCTACCGTGGATTTCTCTCATGCCTCTCTCCTGAACCTCCGGGGTAAACTGCTTGTGTGCAAGCAATTCTCTAAGGGACATGGTAGGTCCTATGCTCGACGCACCCCATGATACATGAGGTCGAGTCCCAACATATGGCCATTGGGTAAATGGATCAAGGGGTTCAAGACCAATGGCTACCGAAGACGCTCCTCTGCGGCTACTGGAGCTATCTACCTAAGGGCAGCATGAGGTGATCCCAAGCTCGAAGTAAAACTGGTTGCAAATCTGTCCTTTTAAGAGTTGGGGTAAGTCCGCGGGCCCGCATCTGTGTGAAGATCAATTTGGTGGTACTCTACGGCCAAGGGTCCCCTAGACTCGAGGTGTAGGCTGATATCCAAGCCAAGAGGAAGTTCTTCCAAGGCTCACAATCACCTTGCCCAACAGGGCTCTACTCTGAAGAGCAAGGTCAATGATGCCTAGCCCCTCTTTACGTTGTGGTTGAATGATCTCTCTCCATGCCACCTTGGCCCTAGCAGGCCTCCTGTCACTACCGGCCCATAAGAAGTTCCAGATCAATTGCTGTACTTGGCTAATAAAACCTTGAGAGAAGGCCCAACAAGAAGGAATGTATTACATGGTGGCAAGACGGACCTAAGTTCACCACCACCACTCTTCCAGCTAGGGAGAGCCTCACAGAACTCTAGTACAAAAGTTCCTTCCGAATGCTCAGAAGAAGAGGGGCGAGTTGTTGCTCTAGAGAGATGTGGATGCCCATCTGGAATCCAAGATAACGAACTGGTGTGCCCCTTGGGATCCACTGAAAGCCTCAACTGGGCACCAAGTCGAGGTGGGTGCAGAGCTTACCCAAAAACCACGACTTGTGCCGGCTAATCTATGCTCCTAATGCGCGAGAAAAGATCTCGATCGCCTCAGCGAATCTCTGGAGATTCCTTCGCAATCCTGGAAGCCTCGTCTCTTGGGTTGAGAGAAAATTGCTGATGGCCTCAACAACGAATAGGAAAAGGTAAGGTGCTAGAGGACATCCCTGTTGGAGTGAGCGGGAAAGGGGGAATCTGTCGCTAATGGGCTTCCTGAATGAGAATATGATTATGAGAGGCCGAGTAAAGTCCTGAAACCCCACGGATTCACTCCACGGGTATCTTGCTTATTGTGCCCTCCAGAAAGCTCCAATGCACCCTATCATAAGCTTTCTTAGTAGTCTGGGAGTAGCACTATGAGTCCTGCTGTTGTATCTTGGTTGAAGACGTCGCCTCCCAGAACGTGAAGATGTTGTCCATAATGCTCCGATCTTAAACAAAACTTGTTTGAGTGTCATGGATCAAGTCAGGGAGGAAAGGCTGAAGTCTCCGGTTATTGGCTTGGCCAAGATCTTGTAGGCGGTCCCAAGAAGGGTGATGTGTTTCCACCATTGTCAGATATCCAATCTGTCACCACCCTCCTTAGGTATAAAGTGTATCGAACCCTTTGAAAGCCTCTCTGGCATGGCACCTGTGGTCATAATCTCATTGAAGGCAGCTCGAAGGTTGCCTTCCATGAGGTCCCAGTGGTGGCGTAGAAAGAAAGAAACTGGAAGCCCGTTTGCCCTTGGGCATTTGCCCCTAGGAAGATCAGTCAATGCCTCCGCCAACTCCTCTGCAATGAAGGGCGATGGCTCTCACATGGGGGGGGGGGGAAATAGTGGCTCCATCGTAGCCACTCAATCTGTGAATACCATCTCTACTCTTGTGGGGGCTTGATATCTCAGAGAAGTGTCGTGTGACTCTTATCTCATCAGCTGGGTTCAAAAGGAAGCTCTCCTTTCCTTGATGGATCTGATCTCTGTATGGGCGGTAGCAAGCTGACTCTCAATCCAAGGGCTATCGGGGGAACTCTCCTGAAGTCGCTGAAGAGAAGCAAGACCCCTCCTTAGAATCCTCGCTTGCTCATGAAATCCCTCCAATATGCTCTGAGTTGCCTCTTGCAAAAAACTGCTGATCTCACCAAGGCCTGCATCCAAGGTACACGCAGTAGAGCTTGAAATAGAATCCAGTCTTCCCAAATCCTATCTTGCTGTAGATCTCGAGGTCTTGAATAAGGTTGTCTAGAATCCTAGATATCACGTGCATGTCCTATCTCCGGGGGTTGTCTAATGTCATAATAATCGGAGCATGATCCAAAAAAGTAGCGCCCTCTAAGATGCCGATCATGCTCCCGTGGCCGTAAGCCCTCACATCCACATAAAACGAGTCAAGTCGAGAGAGGTTGGGGCCGGTGCTCCTATCAAACCGCGAGAAGCACAAGCTCCCAGGGTTGTGCCCAAACTCTGGAAGATGCCAAGGATCATGTCCCCTGAGTGCCAAGATCAACTCCTTCCATGCAAAGTTGAAACGGATCTAGACCAAAAATTAAAAAATCAACATATAAAAGCCTAATTCTAGCATCCATTTGATGGGTAACAAACACACATAAGAAATACATGAGATTATAAAGAAAATAGAGTAAATCCATATGCACATGTAGCAAAGGAGATATGTGCATATAAGGCCTAAGTAATTTAACCTTTCACCATGAGGATGGCTATCAAGCTTGCGATGAGCCATAGACCATGTTGTTCTTGCAAAGTTGAAGAAGCTGTCTCATCCTTTTCAATTCTTCCTTGGCCAAAGGATTAACCATTTTGTCCTCAAGAAAGGCAATAGATAGCACATGTACTTGATACCCATAAAGAGCCTCAAAAGGTGCATCCCGATACTGAAATGCTTGCTCGAATTATGGCAAAATTCGGCAAGATAGAGCTATTCATCCCAAGGTGTTTGCATATCATAACAATAATGCCTCAAGTACACTTCAAGCCATTTGTTTGTGTACTCCGTTTGCCTATCTGTTTGAGAGTGATAGGTTGGAGATGGAGTGATTTTAGGTACTCATGCTCTCATATAATGTCCTCCAAAAAGTACCCGTGAACTTGGTGTCCCTATCACAAACTATGTTAAGTGGCGAACCATGTATCTTGAATAGATGTTCCATGAATTGCTTGGCAATGTGAGAGGCCCCATAAGCGGTCTTTGAAGCAATGAAATGGGCTAATTTGGTGACTTTATCCACCACCATAAATATTTGATCCCATCCATGCTTTGCTCTTGGTAGACCCATAATGAAGTCCATAGAAATGTGAGTCCATTTGCCATCCGGAATAGGCAAAGAATGAAGGAATCCACTTGGAAGTTGATGACTATCCTTATTCTTTTGGCAAGACACATTTCCACACAACCTTCTTGACATCTCTCTACATACCTTTCTAATAGAAGCTCTTGCTCACTTTGTCAAAAGTTTTAAGCAGACCAAGGTGTGGCGAAGAATGTATTGGAGACCATTATGAAACTTGTAATGAGAGAATTCTTCATAATCTCATTGCTGTAATTTCTTGTAAATATGGGCAGTACCTTCATTGATAAGATATTTCTCTTGAATCCCTTTGATCCATTCACTATACACTTCCATAATTGAGGTCATAGGGCAAGCCCACATTCTTGACAATGCATCCGCAACTACATTGTCTTTCTCGAGTGTGTAGGATATCTCAAAATCATATCCTTGAAGAGTAACCAACCATCTCTTTTGTTTTTGGGAGAAAGATTGGGTTGGGAGAAGAAACATTTTAGCACCCTATGATCACTTCACCTTAAAATGTGCACCATAAAGATAGTGATGCCATTTCTTGATTGCATGAAGTATGGCCAACATTTCTTTCTCATAAACATGCAACCCCATCTCCTTCTCGATAAGCAATCTACTCTCAAATGCAATGACACTATGCTCTTGGTATAAAATTGCTTCAAGTCCTCTTCCACTTGCATCCGCTCTCACATAGAATGTCTTTGGAAAATCGGGGAAAACAAGAATAGGAGCGATGTGAGCAAGAAACTCTTATCGGCAATGGCATCCCAAAAGAAAACTTCCTTATTAAGTCAATTGGTGAGAGGTGCCATATGATAGATGCATAGTGCTCCATAAATCTTCAATAAAAAGAAGACAATCCCAAAAATCCTCTCAATTGAGTTATATTGCTAGGAGTTGGCCATTCTTTAACACATGCTATTTTCGTTGGATCAGCCCTAATGTCCTTCTCTCCCACCAAGTGTCCAAGATAATCCACTTCATTGACCATGAATGCACATTTACTCTCCTTTGTATAAAGCTTGAGCTTGCTCTTTCTTGCTCTTGTTATAAATCAACATATCGTTAAACAATACTAGCACAAACCTTAATAGAAAGGGAGTCAATATCCTATTCATCAATGCTTGGAAAGTGGCCGAGGCGTTTGTAAGACCAAAGGCATAACCATAAAGTGAAACAATCCCCTTTTAGTCCCCTAAATGCCGTCTTCTCCTCTTCACTTTCCTTCATTTGTATTGGATGGTAACTTGATTCTTAAATCAATCTTAGTGAAGAACTTTGTAACTTTCAGCTTGTCAAGGAGATCATCAATATGGGGTATTGGGTATCTATTCTTGATAGTGACTTTGTTCAAGTCATGATAATCAATGCACATATGAAAGGACCCATCCTTTTTCTTCATTAATAGAACGGGTGATGCAAATGGAGATTGTGAGGGTTGGATAAGACCGTGGTAACCAATTCTTGTACTTGCTTTGTCACTTTCTCTCTTTCCACCTTAGACAAATGGGAAGGAGGCTTGATCACAACCTTTGCATTTGGTTCAAGTATAATGGCATGGTCAACCTCCCTCTAGGGTTGGTAAACTCTTTGGCACTTGACAAATGTCCCCATACTCTGAGAAGAGTCACCATATCTTTGTCCATGTGTTGTCCAATACCATCCATCCCCTTTTGAACACGTAACACATAGATAGTGTCAAGAGTCTTGAGTTCCTTGTTGAGTCGCTTTGGAGTGATCAAAGAGAGCTCTTTTAATGCATTTCCAGCCAATACCCCTTGCTATCCATCATGTGAAAAGCTCATAATACCTTGTTGAAGGTTCATGTGGAAATTATTAAGAGAAGCTAACCAATCACACCTCATAATCACATCAATGGAACCCATATCCAAGACCACCAAATCACCTTCCCAAGTGTATGAAGAAGACAATTTCACTTGTGTAGAAGGGCAAATCAATGTAGCCTTCTCATTTTTCCCATTTGCCACTTGCACTTGGAAGGTTATGGGTACCTCCGTTGGAGATAGTTTGAGAGAGTTGATGGATTTAGAGTTGATAAAGCTATGTGTACTCTCGGAATCCACCAAAATGTGTGCAACTCTCCTACTAATCTCGAAGTATTTGGGCTCTTATGTCCCACCAAAAGCTCTTGAGAAATAGAGCATACGTAAGCTGCATTTACTGCACTTTTGGATGTATCACCTCCCAAAATACTTGCATGACTCTCCTCACCGAGGTCAAATGGAAACTCACCCTCTTCTTGGATGAAAGAGTGATCCTCCAAGATATCATCATCTGTATCTTCAATGCAATCTTCATATTCATCCACCCCATGTGATTTCTTTGAAACATCGTTTTGATCCATAAGAATCATAGTAGTCGTCACCTTCTTTGACTTGGAAACATGCTCGGATGACCACTTTGCTTTGCATTTGAAGCATAACCCTTGCTTCTTACAACTCTTCAATCTTTGGATCATCCATTCTTTGTGTCTTCTTGAAGGGTTGAGAAGTCCTCTTGACAAAACCATTGCTTTTCTTTGCATCATTTTGAACTCCACTGTTGTCCACATTCAAATGATGAGGAAAATCTAGAAGTAAAAGTGGGTGTTGGAAGGAAAACTTTTACCAATATTTGAATAAGTATTTGATGGTTTTTGAGAGGGTATGATGGGCTGAGATTTTTTGTACTTATTAGGTTCATAAAGCTCCACCAACCTCATAGCCTCCTTGATGGTGCTAGGTCTTTGTGCCGATACATCTGCCTTGAACAAATCTAGACCATGCATAAACTTCTTTATCTTGAAGTCCTCATTGAGTCCATCCACAAACATACAGAGTTTCATGATTTTTTTGATGTACTCTCTAACTAATATGTCCTTTTGTGAGAGTTCATACCATTCTTAATGATATCCGCCGTCAAGAACCAAAGGCGAAACAAATGCCATATTCATCGCTCTCTTCAATTCTTCCCAAGTATGTGGTGTAGTCTCTTCTTTGATCAAATGTCTTCACCATTGATGGGCATAGTCTTCCAAGTGTAAGGATGCAAATTACACTTTATTCCGCTCATTGTTTAAATATAGCTGAAAATATGTCTCCATTTTGTTCATCCATTCCTCCAATTCATGTAGGGTTGATCCTTTACCCTTGAATTTGAGATTGAGATCTTATCCTTAACATCCTTGGAAGTGGTAGATGATGCATTATGATGATTAGATGGTTTGTATCTTTGCACTTGCACATATGATCCTCCCAAGAATTGTGTGAAATCCTTGTACTCCCTCTTGATAAAGTTAGGCATTTCCATCCATCTATCATGAGATTTCCTTTGCCTTTTGGTGAATGACATATGCTCCTTATCATGCTCAACCACATTATCATCAACATGCAACTCTTCTTCAAATATGGAAGATTGATTTTCCTTAGAATGTAAAGATACTCTTTTGGATTCTCCAAGGTTGGTTCCAAGTGTTTAGACCAAGATGTATGTTGCTTTCCATATAGCTGAGAGGGACCGACTTGGAAAGATGTACGCCTCATTTCCCTCATCATGAGAGGTCTTCTAGCCTCTGCCATGAATCCACATGCGGCATTCTTTTTAGGATTTTCATGAGTAACCCTTGTAAAATCCTCTTGTGTATATTGCTTGCCTTCTCTTTGGTCTTTAAAAGAGATCCCGTGAAAGGGTTGCTTGTCTCCTTGATGACCACCATGACCATGATCATGCTTAAGTTGATCCCCATTGGTTGGGCTAACTTTTCTTCCATCAATCCAATTCTTGTAGCCATAGTGTCAAATTTTACACTCATTTCCATTAGCATTTGGATAAGAGTGTCATTTGAAACGGCATGTGAGGATTGGAAAGTATGCTTCTGGGCACTTTTAACATTCACTTCTTCTTCAACCTCTCTTAAAGGTTGCCCAAAATTCTCCTCTGGGACCTCCATGCTACCATGTTCCACCACCTCTTCACTCTCTATATCCTCGGAGCTCAATGCATGCTTCCTTGGCCTTTCTTTAGGCTTGGGTGTCATGAAAATTTATTGTTTTGAAAAATTGGCTATAACTTGGGGTGGGGATCTCAGGTTGGGGAGATCTAACGCTAGATATAAATCTTATGAGATTCCCTATCCAACCATGCAAAGACCCAATTAAGATGAAGTGCCCTAATATTCTCTGTTTTACAATTCTCAGGCTGAAAATAAAAATTAGGCTATAGAATACTCAAAACTCATTGGATTTGCATGAAACTTGGTGTGTGATTTTGTGATAAGTACTAACTATGTCTAAGAGGATTTTACCAAAGTCAAAGTGCAGGTATGCTTTGTTTTGACTTTTTGGTCAAAGTCCAAGCCTTCATGCCGGGTACCTAATCCTCCGATGTGCCACTTTCCCAAGGTAATCATGGCACACCAAATTCATGACATTCTCCCCTTGGCTTCTCCACCATTTGCCAAAGTATCCTCACAACATACATCCTCACAATGCCACACAATTGAAGTACAAAATCGATTTGCAATGGATGATGTAGGATACTCACAGCATGGCAATTATAATTGCATGCCTCAACCATTTGATATAAGAGGTTAATGCGGGTGATGAGGTTTGGGTCAATGTTAAGTACACTTCTTCATCAAAGACACAACCAACAACCACCACTTATGCTCTCTTGATAGCATGTGTTAGCCATATGAAGTTCCATGTGAGCATATAATCAAACAACTCTTCACAGTAAGCCCCAAATGTCCCAAAATAGAAGCTATACAATTGAAATGGGATTGAAAAAGGCTTGATTAAGTGCAAGGTATTAAGATTGATCAAGGCTTAATGAAGAAAAGTATTCAAATCAAGATTATGGCCCTCAAAACCCTAATCCTTCAAGAAATCCCCAAAATACTCATCCAATTAATGTGTGCAATGTATTGATAGGAAGAGAACGCATAGGGAAGAGGCTCATTAGCATGAAACTCAAAAATTAATGGTGAAACCCTAAATTTCAAGAGTAAATCCCAAATCTTTCAAGAAAGTAAAGAAACCCTAAATCAAGGTTGGTATCAAGCATTGAGCACATGTATGGGAAGAAGAAAGCATAGAGAAGTGAAATTTGATGCTAATTTTGGAAAAAGCTTGAGTGAAACCCTAATTTCACATGAGAAACCCTAAAATCACCAAAGGCTGATGAAATCATGAAAAGTTTGACTTGAATGGAAGCTTACATCATAAGGAACGCTTTGCAATTGATGAAGATGTTGATGACCATCATTCCTTTCTCCAAATTCCACAAAACACAAGCGGCTTCATGGACAGCCTCACAGTCAAAATCATCAAGAAAAGACTCCATTAGAAAGCTTTAAGAAAATCTTATTCTTGCTTAGGACCATGCTTAACCTTCCCAAGCTTCAATGCCATCAAATGTAGGCCGTTGGAAAGAAACATGCATTCTTGGGTAGATGGGACTGTTCGCCGGAGCCATTCGATGCCATTGATGTATCAAAACAAAGAGAATCCCTTCCACGACTTGATTCAAGACTTCAGAGATGAGCAATTTTGGCTTTAATTCCACCATGGAAGCAAAAACGTGAAGAGGGAGTTGGAGAAGGAGATGTGCAGGTCCATCCATACCTTCAAGTTTTGCCCACCCTAGCCAATTTTTGGTCCAAACTGTGCTCGATCACCAAAATTACTCCAAATTTGATGCAATTCTTCCCAAAATGAGATCAAATCTTAGTCAAGATCCATTATCTCTATCCCACTAATCCTTATAAGACCATCTTGAAGTATTTCGTGCATGAAACAAGATTTTCAAGGAAAATGTAAAAATTTTCAAGAAAATCAAGAACATGAAGAAAATCAAGAACACTCAAAAGATTTTCAAGAAAATTCAAAAGAGTGGATCAAAAGCAAAGCTTTGATACCAATTAAAAAGGATCTAGACCAAAAATCAAGAAATCAAGGATCTAGCATCCATTTGATTGGGTAACAAACACACATGAGAAATACATGAGATTATGAAGAAAATATAGTAAATCCATATGCACATGTAGCAAAGAGGTATGTGCATAAGGTCTAAGTGATTTAACCTCTCACCATGAGGATGCCTATCAAACTTGCCCCATGAGCCCTAGACCATGTGGCGGCCATCTCCAAGAAAGGAGCCAAGAGTACATGTAGATGTTCAAGTGATGAATGACTAAAAGATCCCTACAATGAACCCAAGCCCCTATTTATAGTAGTCTTGTCCATGGCCCATTATTTACATATTTTTTTACCTTCACTTGTGCTTCACTAGAAAAGTACTCTGTGCTACTGTGGCTGTGTCTCCTCCAAGTCTGTCTTCTACTACCTCCAAGTCTGTCTTCTACTACCTCAATCATGTTAAAGTCGCTACGCATGCACCAAAAGTTAGCTTGAGGAAGGGTGTGACAAATAGTGCTCCAGAATATGCCTCTACCTACTCTGCGGTGTTCAGGCACTGACATTAAGGAAGCCCACACAATCCTCTCCAATCATAACGGTAACTCACCCATAGACTATGACACCTAAGCCTGTCATTGCCGGTAAGAGCTCATCACACTAATAATAGAAGTACAAACTCCTCCCTGCGTCCCCGAGGGGCCAAAAGAGGGAGACAAAAAGTGTGGCTCTTGCTTAGTAAAATCTTCCTGCAAACAAGCAGTGGGTATGTCTCTCAGAGAGGTGGTGCTCCTGGAGGAGAAGAATGTCGATGGGTCTCCCAACTATAGCTCTGTGAACCTCGCCTCTTAGGACGCCTCGCCTCCAAAAAGCACTGAGACTCTCCTAAACCCGAAATGTTCCATGAGGCTATCCAAATTTCAATCTATGTGGGAAGCAGAACTATCGCAACTACCCTCCAACCAAGAGTCTTAGGCGTGGGTTTAGATGGGGAATAACCACAATCAGTCTCCTGGGGGCAAAGACACACCAAGTGGGCGCGGATCCTGTCCTCCATGTGTCACCACTCTGTCTCAGTGCAAGAGTAGGCATACTCCAAACTCCATCGATTACAATGGAGGTATCTGTAAGAAGCGAGGAGTGGTACTACGACTGAGATATGTAGGAACACAAAGAGAAGCACCTCTAGGCTCTAGAGGCCACCACCTCCCCATCCTAGTCGCTTTGGCCTGAGCCTCCAAGCTCCATAGGTGGGTGAGCACATTGGTGATGCAAAGATCGTGAAGATAGTGTGAAAGCTCAACTGCCTGCCCCTAGATGGTGGCAGCTCTACCGACTCCGAGCTCCACTCCATCTCTGGGGCTGCACACTTAACAGAAAAGAGAAGATCATGGTGCCACTCTTTAGCGTAGAACGTATGGAGTGATGAAACACCAAACATATCCGAATGGGCGCTACTGTCTCCTCAAAAAGGTATATCCCTTGCACTGATGAACTCCCACCGAAAGACATGGAAAGAAACTGTAATCCATAGGCAGCTCCAAGATCACTCGGGGGGGGGGGAGCACTTGGGGACTCTAGCAGGAGATCCCTCACCAGGGAAGCGATGATGGTCATCTCTATTGGCTTCGAGAATCTATGGATCAAGTGGCGAGAGCAGAGCTTGCCAAAACTACCTCCGCCTTCGAGTCGGGTTCTTTTGGAGGGTGACGGGACTACTTTAGAGAGGTGGAGGGAGGGGGGACCGTGGGCTGAGAGGAAGAGGATGGGACATAGGGGATTGTTACAGGAAGAGTCGGAGAGGTAAGAATAGGGGAGGAGGAGAGGGACGGAGGGGGGTGGGGATAGGGGTTGGGAGACAGAGAGAAAGGAGAAGGGAGCGGCTGGGAGTGATCCATCTAAGAGGGAGGCTCATGGGAGGGCCTCGTCGGGGGTTAAGTGGGGCTAATTGGCCTTACTGAAAACTGAGAGTCGGAGAAAACTACCGACTCCGAGCTCCACTCCATCTCTGGGGCTGCACACTTAACAGAAAAGAGAAGATCATGGTGCCACTCTTTAGCGTAGAACGTATGGAGTGATGAAACACCAAACATATCCGAATGGGCGCTACTGTCTCCTCAAAAAGGTATATCCCTTGCACTGATGAACTCCCACCGAAAGACATGGAAAGAAACTGTAATCCATAGGCAGCTCCAAGATCACTCGGGGGGGGGGAGCACTTGGGGACTCTAGCAGGAGATCCCTCACCAGGGAAGCGATGATGGTCATCTCTATTGGCTTCGAGAATCTATGGATCAAGTGGCGAGAGCAGAGCTTGCCAAAACTACCTCCGCCTTCGAGTCGGGTTCTTTTGGAGGGTGACGGGACTACTTTAGAGAGGTGGAGGGAGGGGGGACCGTGGGCTGAGAGGAAGAGGATGGGACATAGGGGATTGTTACAGGAAGAGTCGGAGAGGTAAGAATAGGGGAGGAGGAGAGGGACGGAGGGGGGTGGGGATAGGGGTTGGGAGACAGAGAGAAAGGAGAAGGGAGCGGCTGGGAGTGATCCATCTAAGAGGGAGGCTCATGGGAGGGCCTCGTCGGGGGTTAAGTGGGGCTAATTGGCCTTACTGAAAACTGAGAGTCGGAGAAGGAATATCATCGAGGAAGCAACCGCTAAACCGGAGGGGCTAGAGGGACCCTGTCTGTGACTGGAGGCGGCCCTCGCCGACGGGTGTGGGTGCTGTGATAAATGCTCAAAACGGTTCTCTGACAGAACTGAATCCTGCTGTACTCTACCAACCTGGCGTGGTGTGATGGCAGCGCTCAACTTTGGTAGTGGTGGCGCGAGCGTGGGCCAACCATCCGCCACTCTTTACAATAGCAGCAGAGCAGGGTCACAGTTGGTGGATCCTAGTGCTCCGTGTTGAAATATACAAGTGAATAGGGTGTGTGCGGGAACAAGCCCTTGGTTAGAGGCTGTAAAAGAGAATGTGTAAATGTGAAAGAACCTGTGAAAAGGTGAGAAGAATCTACTGGGAGAGAATAAAGGGTAGCATGATAAGATTTAGGAGGTGTGGAGATATTCTGGGAGAGGTGGAGAGAATCAAGCAAAAGA
Source organism: Cibotium barometz (assembly GCF_041138505.1). Lineage (NCBI taxonomy): Eukaryota > Viridiplantae > Streptophyta > Polypodiopsida > Cyatheales > Cibotiaceae > Cibotium > Cibotium barometz. Next base: position 68,974,040 of record NC_141046.1, read on the forward strand.
GGTGGAGTGGATCAAGGAGAAATCAGTGGGATTTGATGCTTGGATGTAAACACTATAAATTGAGGCATTGGCCTAATGAGAATTTGCTGGTTTTTTATTATCCATGCCTACATTAAGCTATTTGCTAATTACTCATCACTAATTATATCTTAATTATTTACTAATTACTCACTAATTATATCTTAATTATTTACTAATTACTCACTAATTACATCTTAATTATTTTCTAATTACTCACTAATTATAACATAATTATTTACTAATTACTTTGTTAATGATGTTGATTCTAGTATTTGATCCACCATACCTCATCACATTGCTATAATTTCAACATGGTATCAGAGCCAAGCCTAGAATTCATCAAGTTTATGAGTCCATTATCTAGTTAATTAGGATTAGTAGATAATTAGGAAATAATCAAAAAATTTAGTTATTTTCAACTAGCCTCTGTACCCCCAGCTGGTGGAGGAGCTCTATCTCCTTGCACACTCAACATTAGCCCAAGCCCTTTTAGGTACTCATAGTAGACTCAAGGGGCTACACACAGCCCAAGGGAATTGAACCAATTCAGCGCAGAACGCCGGCAGCCCACCGATTTGCAGGCACCGTTTTTTAGAAGGAAAATTGAGATTTCTTCTTGCTCAGTTGCAATGGCTCTAATTCCTCATAGCTCCAGGGGTTTTCAAGCATGCTCTACAAGCTGGTGAAGTCAGAATTCAATTTGATCAAGTCTACAGTGAGATCCAAGCTCTTCATTAAATCTGTAGGTGACTTTGGTAAAACAGAGATTAAGCATTCAATATTTGGTCAAATCTTGTGTTTATTAGCTTAATCCTCTACTAGACTCATTGCTATTAATGGCCTTGAAAGCATTTGTGCTCATTTGAAGTCTAAGGCATCAGATCTGGACTCCCCGTATACTCTGTTTTTTGCACACAAAATAGAGGATTAATTTGCTAATCAGTGATTAATCAATGTTAATCACTATATTTTGGTACAATTGAGGGTTCAAATTAACCATTAGGTATCTGATATAGATCCCTATAACTTCAGATTGCAATTCGGAGTTGGTTTGATACTCTAACCATTCCGTACAAATTGGTTATCCTTGATTTAATGTAATTTTTGGTAAAATTATGCTGATAAATTTGTGATAATCATCATTTTGCATTTAACCCTTGGTTAATGTCTGTAAATCTCACTCAAATTCAAGATTATTCACAGCCAGAGTTGCATTTGGGAATGTGCATAAGAATGAATGCTATATGCATTATGTATTGGGCACATTACATCAGTGTAAAAATGGGATCAGACACTTCCCTTGTCCAGAATAAGGCAAGAGGTAAGACCTCCCGCACAAATTTGGGTTTGCATTGCATAATGACACAAGATAAAAGAATTGTCAACAAAACATTTAAACATGTTGCTCACATGGAGCAAGAAGAACTGACAGACAAGCTCATGGCCCCAGCCATGAAAGAAGAAGAACATCTCTTTCCAAGAAGAAGATCCACACCAAGAAGATCTAGAGGAAGCATTGAAGAAAGAGATGGACATGAGAAGAGCATCCTTATCCTTGAGGATGTGCTATGCTTCTTTGTGGTCTAAATCTTCCAGAGAGCAAGAACTCGGTACGGAACTATAACACTGGGGATGTCTTCTAAATCCTCCCATTCTTGATTCGCCTCCATTGCAAAAATGAAGTTTGGCAAGGTGACAGGGTACACTGAAAAAACAAAATAGAGAGCTAGAATGAGAACCCTTGTACTGACAATTAGAGACATTGGACATTCACCGAGAAAATAGACAATCAATGAGATAATAGACAATCAACGAGACAATAGACAATCAATGAGACATTAGACATTCACCGAAAAATGAAAAACATGAAAGAGATATTACACATTTACCAGAAATTGAATCACTTTAAAGAGACATTACACAACCAATATCCTAATCGCAATTACTAGATTTGTTTACAAAGTACAATTGACTTAGTTGAGACTCAAAAGGGCGTAGGCCAGCATGGTGAGGTAGAGATACATTGTATTGGGGGGAGTTGGCTAAACACATCACCAACTCATAGGCTAGCGGCCTTTTATTTGGGTCTTCATCGGTGGCTCTCTCACACGCAAGCTCTATGTGTCTCAGGAAACCTCTGTTTGGATCAGATGGTGGAAAAGAAACCGCTTGGCACAATTGGATATTACATATCCCAAGGAGAAGATATCTTGTGCTTTGCTAAAGGGAGGTGGACGCATACACAGGCTCTCAGGTGCCATCCAATGCCTTTGCTAGGGTTGTGTCTCGATTCAAGGCAACTGCATGCTTGCATGTTAGGGACAGTGTAGACCTTCCCCAATCTCCGATACCAGCATAAACTTCATCATTTATCATCGAGAAGTGAATGAAGACATTGCTAGCATGCAAATCGTTATGGAGTAAATCCATGCTATGCATATATTCCATTGTGTGCATTAGGGCATTAATACTATGGAAGATATGTTTTTGGAAGCACGGCTTGTCGTTGGGATCCCTAGCTAAACTCACAAAATTCTTGGGGGGAGCTCTTTTGCCATCTGCGGTGCATACCCACATCCAATTGCGGAGGTTACTGCCGTTCCAGTGCTTGAAAATGATCATGGGTTCTTTTTCATCGTGGCATAGTCCAAGAGGATTAACTATGCCGCTGCGATGAATGACGTCCACTATGGTGGCCTCGACAGCTATTGCATGATCTCTTCCTATGTTCACTTCATCAGTCTTGATTACCTTGCAAACATACCACTGTTCGGGGAAGTTATTGTCATGAACCTTGCATTTGGTGGCATATGCAAAGGTTCCATCCCCCAGTCGCGATGAAAGGACATCAAACTCTATTTGATTTCATCGCAAGATAAATAAGGTACGGACATTGCGGCTCCATGAAATGATCTCTGCGCTTGGAGTTGCAGTACCTGTGGTAGCAGCTGTGACCCTTGACTTGGAGTTGGAGTTTCGCGTTGCTTTCTCTTGCCCATTGCTATGCTTTTCTTTCTCCATACGGCCTCTATATATTGTAGCTTTGCTTGAAAGGCCGAATCTGATCTTTTCTGAGTAGGAAAGTGACCAATGGAGCAAGAGATTTCTCCTATGCACCTTAAGCATTCCTTCTTCCGCTGTGCTAGCATCCCTGAATCAGCTGCGCGGAAGGGGCAAGGATCTTTCAGCTGGTATCAGAGCAAATTGACTAAAGTGGATCAATTGAAAAGCCAAAAAAATGAAAAAAATTTGTTAAGTAACAGTAAAAGGTTGTAATTGTGTAATAAATTTCATACAAATTGATATTTACTATGAATATTCATAAAATTGAAAGTGGGTCTTCAGATGAAGTACCGCAATTGTATGGAAATCCTTGACTTGCTTGAGGCCTAGTCATGATGGTATTTACCTTATAATTCCAAGGACCGTGACTACTCGTATATACCGAAGGTATAACTGCAGCTCTTTACTGGCAGTATATACGAGTAAATCTAAGACCTTGAAATTATAAGTAAAAATGCTATCTAGATGATGAATTCGAATGTGGTTGATATGATTTCAAGATTCTGGTTGAGAATTGATGAGTTGATTTGGATTTTGATTGAGATGATTCCTGAATTTTGGTTGTTGCAAAGCAATCAGTTGAACAAAGCCACAATGAGGATGAATGGGATGAGTCCCTCTGGATGATGTTCATAACTGAGGAAAAATCACTCGTTAAAGAGGCACAAGAGTTTGTCACAAAATGCCAAGCACAACTACAAGGACTTCCACATGTTAAACCTAAAACCCAAAGAAGATAATGTTTAAATAAGAAAATAAGCCTATAGATCAATTGAACAAACCCAAGTGGCACTTGAAGCCATAGTTAAGGACATAGAAGAAGCTTTAGATGGACCAAACATGAGATAAGATACTTCTTTTTTGCAAATTTTTAGAAATGACTTTCCAATTCCACTTCATTAGAAAGCCTAAATTCTCCATATAATATTGGTTAAGGACTTAAAAGTAGTTCTAGATGGACCAAACATGGCATAAGATACTTCTTTTTTTATATATTTTTAGAAAGGACTTTCTAACTCCACTCATTAGAAAGCTTAAAATCATTTTAGATTTGAGCCCACCTTTGAGCATAAGGGGTATAAACCAACATTTCTTGACTTTTACCTTTTTATCTTTTAAAGTGCACATTCCCATAGGCTTATCATTGCAAGGAGATTATGACCCATGGATAGAACTTAAAAACATGTGTATATACTTACAACACCCCGCATGCGCGCGCGCACACACACGCACACACATGCACACATTATAAAAGTTGTATAGTATAGTGTTTTTTAAGTAGAGAGCAAGTCTTACTTCCATCAATATGAAACATTTTCACCCCATTTTAGGGAAACATATGTAGAAGACGAACACACAAATCTACACTTACTATAGACTTGCGTACGTTTGTGTGGACGAGTCAGCTTTGGAAGAGTTTGAGGAGAGTATATTAAAAGTATGTGTTGTAAGGTTATGTGGGGTTGTGTTTTGAATCACATGTATATTTTACATTTTTATGTGGAATAACTTTGGCATGGAAAGGAGCATCTGTACAATGGGCTTACAAGGATCTATCAAAGGTAGAATATGGTCACACACACACACACACACACACACACACACACATACACATGTAGATAGGTGTATCACATAGATGCACATGCACAATCACATGCTAATTTGTTAAAAAAAGGAGAAAATGTTACCATATAGCAATTTGTGGCATGCCTTTATTTCTTAATTAATTATTAGCCCCCATGAGTAGCAACATGCTAACATGTCAAGAGAAGGAGGGTGATTGATTCTTTGAGTGAAGTTGCAATTAACATTTACAAGAGTTTGAAGAGAGTATCTTGTAAAGTATGTGTTATAAGGCTATTTTGGTGTTGTGATTTGAATCGCATGTAAAGGAGTATATATACAATGGGTTTACAAGAATCTATCAAAGAAAGATTATGGTGACACATACACACACTTACATAAGCACACAAGGCAAGCAAAAACACATGTTTATTACACACACGTGCACACACACACGTAAATATACATATATACATAGAGAGAGAGAGAGAGAGAGAGAGAGAGAGAGAGAGAGAGGAGACTTGGTCCTATTTTGTGTGTGTGTGTGTGTGTGTGTGTGTGTGTGTGTGTGTGTGTGTGTAGGGTCTTTATTCTAGGATAACCAATTGTCTTATTATAAATGAATTCTTATTTCAAACGATACGTACATATTAGATATGTGAATTTCTATTTCAAGTGATATGTACTTTTTAGACATACACACATTTACATGCATATATATGTATATATGTAAATATACCTACATCCCAATATATGTATATATGTAAATATACCTACATCCCAATACACACGCACACACACACACGCACACACACACACACATAGATAGAGAGAGGACTTGGACGTATTGGTGTGTGTGTGCGTGTGTGCGTGCGTGCGTGCGTGCGTGTGTGTGTGTGTGTGACAAAGAGAGGGTGAGAGAGACAAAAAATGGTTACAACTTTTATTCATATACTTATATCTATGTGGTGTGCCATTGTGTGTATCTTTGTGTGTGAGTGTGTAAATAAGTAAGTGTGTGTTTGTAATTACATGTGTTTATTTACATATCACATCTACATATATGTCATATATCTTACTATATATGTATGTATGTATTAGTGATGCAAATGGAAGAGGTGACTCGCATTTTTTTGAGCACATGAGGAGCACCCTTTCCGTTGAGGAAAGGGTGAATTCAGCTACAGAGTTCGAGCATCACTTTTTTAATGGGGGATGGGATCTAAGTTGCATTATACATCTCGTATAATGATATTTTACCAAAAAATACGAGGATATACGTGAATAAATGTATAATGCAAGGAATAACATTTTTTTAAAGCATTTGATTGGATCGAAAGATATTCGAACGAAAGCCATTCGATCGAAAAGCATTCAATTGAAAACTTTTCAATCAAAAGCCATTCGATCGAATAAAAAGTGCCAAAATAAAAAATGCGAAATCGCCCCCCATTTTCACCATCTCTCTCTCTCTCTCTCTCTCTCTCTCTCTCTCTCTCTCTCTCTCTCTCTCTCTCTCTCTCTCTCGTACCATTTGCATAGGTAAAAAAAGCAAAAATATTAAATTTTAGATTTTTTAAATTAGAATTTTCAAATGTGTTTTCAAATTAGAATTTGTTTTAAATTTTTCAAAAATGCATTGTTCTCATTTGTATTGCATATGTTGTCCCACTCCGCTATTGTTACGGATACCACTATGGGACAATAATTTGTGTGTAAAGCATATTTAAATTTTTAAAAAATTATCTTCATTTGCATTTGCATTGCAGTGTCACTGCAATGTTGAATCAGACGTTGTTGTGATGATTACTGCAGCCTACTTCACCACTGTTAAGTGATGCGACGGGTGGTGATTGTAGGTTTGTTTATTTGCTACCTGTGTGCACTGTGCCACTATTTTGGGTGGCATTTTGCACTTCCAAGTTTTTGTTTGTATTCACCTATGTGAGTACTCTGTCACTCTTTCGGGTGGCAATGTATCACTTATGGGTCTTTCCCTCTTCTCTTTAGGCACCACCTATGTACAACTTTGTCACACTGGTTCGGGTGGCATTGTTGTACTTCCAGGTTCCCATATCATAGATTCTAGAATGTAGATTAGTTGTGCTAAGCATTTGTACTCAGTGCCACTGATTCGGGTGGCACTTTGAGCACTTATGTTCCCTAGGAATGGTAAGGGGAGCCAATGTTGAGACAGTCGAACGTCTGTGCCACTGTTATGGGTGGTTTCGAAGTTTAGCTAGCTTGATACTCTCTTTTACTCCATTCATTATGATAAGCTTTTGCATAGCCATGCATGGTGAAATCAACATTCATGATTCTATCATGCTTTAGATTTAGGTTTATAGCTTTGAAACTAGGCATATCCATAGTTTTCTTTATCTCCTGACTATATAGCTTAGGTATATCCATGGTGGAATCAACATTCTACCCATTGACTATATATATCACATATCCATTGACTCTTCTACCCATTTTACTTCATCTCCTCTTGAGTCTTGTCTTGGTTATGTGTATACACATATATTAGCGCATATACACGCTTATGTCTAAGCACTAATGCACACACATACACACATGTATTAATGTTTGTCCTTTGTTTGTTATTGTCTTCATGTCCTTTGTGTGTTATTGTCTTCATGTATTAATGTCGATACACCGTGAAACGTTTCATGTCAAAACATAGAGTTTTGGTATGAAACGTTTCACCTCGTCTCACAAAGACAAAATGAAACATCTAAGCACTAATGCACACACACACACACACACACACACACATGGATTAATGTTTATCCTTTGTTTGTTATTGTAGTTAAATTGGTTATGTAAGCATTATCGCAAAAATATTAATGCACACATGTACACGCACTAATGTGAATACTCCATCTATGTATTGTTATAAATTGTCCATTTTCATCTCAATAGGTTTACTAGTATACCTGGATTCAGCCACCATGAGCTTTTCATAGCCAGAGCAAGCGCCTATGCAAGTGCAAGTGCCTGTGCACGCACCAACGCAAGTGTCAGAGCAACTGCTTGAGGGATTTGTACGAAAACTCCAATTGACAAGGGACGAACGTCATGAACTTATAATGGCAATTGGGAATGTTTTGAGTGTTAAACCTGAAGCAGATATAGATCGGCTCCTCCAGACAACTGACAACAATCTCCAAGAGATTTCTAGTATCATGGTGGCCGTGGCATGGAAGGCCTTGATAGAGTATAATCCCTCTCTTAAGCTGCACGTGCATTTACTTAAAGATGGGAAAAATGGTGGCACATAAGCCAAGCTGATTTCCCCTACATGGCATCTCTCTGTGATGTAATGATGGTGCACCTCAATGTGCTTTGTGAAAGCATGAAAAATTGAATTCCTTGCAACTTCCATAACACTCTGACTATAAGTGAAGATGGTAGTGGTCGAGGACTCACCAACACCCAAGTCAACAATAAGGTGCCTGAGCCAAACACACTCAATTGTAGCTATAAATGCCACCCTGTACTCAGCTTCATAGTTAGAAGAGGCCACATTGGGTTGCTTCTTGCTTAGCCATGATATACATGAATCACCAAGGCAAAAGTAAAAACCAATCATGTGTTATAACATCCAGCCCAATCTAAGTTTGTAAATACATGCAACTGTTATGATTTAGCCCTTGGGATAAAATAACCCAAAGTACTTGGTGTCCTTTAGGTAACGAAACACTTGTTTGACAACCTACCAATGCTTTGTGCCTAGGCTATGCATAAATCTCCTCAATATTGAGATCACATACTGAATGTCAAGCTTGGTGTTACATAAAAAGATAAGACATCCAATAGCTTCTTAATGTAAGTCAACATCAAAAGGGTCACTTACATCTTCATGACTTAGTCGTAAACCTAGCTCCATAGGTCTACATAGCCATAGGTTTATTTTCTTCAAGATTGAACCTCTTCAACAATGCATCTATGTATTTCCTCTGTAGCATAACAATGTCATCATTATGTTGTTAAAACTCAATGCTCAAATAATATTACAACGATCCAAGATCTGACATCTCAAAAGACTTCTCTAAATCAGCTACTATAAAGTTGAAATATAATCATCATTAGTACCTTGAGCAGCATGTCATCAATGTATAAAATGATGATCACTAAAACATCCTTAGTCCTCTTAATATAGAGGGTTCTATCAATTGGGCTGTTGTTGCAAAAACCCTATGTAGCTAAGTATGCATGTATCTTTTTGTAACATGCTATAGGAGCCTGCTTAAGACCATATAAAGCTTTCTTCAATCTGCATTTTGATTTGTGACCTTTCTGAACAAAACCATGAGGTTATGAACAAAACCACGAGGCTAAGATACATAGACCTCCTCATGCAATCTCCATTCTAGAAAACAATTTTGATATCCAACTGACATACATTCTAACCTTTATGTGCTGCTAATGTAATGATACTCTGCATGGTAGTTATATGACATGTGAGTGCAAAGGTTTCACCATAGTCAATGCCTTTCTCTTGTGTGCATAACCCTTTACAACAACAAGCCTAGCTTTGTATCGTTCAACACTATCATCTCCTCTACGTTTGATCTTGTAAACTCATTTCATGCCAGTGGCCTTCCCTTTGGCTACCAATACATGCCGCATCATTGTAACATGCCCATCTTCAATAATAATACATGCCCATGAATTTATGGTCTTTTGTGATGTAAAAATCAACAATTTTAATAAACGAGCTATTTCCACTTGGAATCTTAGAATTTTTAGTCCAAATTTAGAATTTTGCATGATTTTACCCTAGTAAATGATTTTACAGCATCCAAAACGGACACCGGATCGAGCCTATACATAAATTTTTAGTTATTTTCAGTTAAAATACGGTAAACTTAAACCTTAATAAATGCACGACCAGGTGTCCGATTGATGAATGGTTAGCACCCCTATGATCAGGGGGACACCCTAGACATTTTAGCTAAAAAAATCACACTGTCGGCATGCATATCAAGGCCGGTGTCTTAAATTAGGGATTCTTGCCCCAAAAAGATATCGTACACACACTCGGGCACTCGTACAATGCCCGTGCAAGGACCAAAGGCCGACCGCCCTAGTGTACGGTACACAGACCGCCATGTGGACACCCATGCCGCCTCTCTGACCCAGAAGGTACATGCGTACCATAGCTTTTTGCCCATGCACAGGTACCATTCCTTTCCCCAGGCCCATGCAAGCCACAGGTCTGTGTACTTTCACCATACACTGTCCTTTTACACCCACGCTTTGCTCTCCCTTTCCCTACACCCGTACCCGTACCTACACCTATATAAACCCCCAGTGGTTAAGAAACCCCAGTACCCTACTCTGCCCACACTCGATACTCTACACAGCGTCCGTGCCCAGCACTCTACACTCGGCACTATACCCGTACTATACTCGACAACCCTCCACCCCTCTTCCAGCAAGCCATTTTTTGCCCATCTCCATGTAAGCCCTCTGTATAATATTTCTTGCCTCCTCTCACCCTTGAGGGTAGAGTGTCCTTAGCTGCTCTACCCCCCCCACCTTGTGAATAGACTTAAGGGAGGACTCCCCCTCCTCTCCGTCTAGCTGCAGTCTTCTCCCTGCAAATCCAGTCACACCTAGGGTTTTTTGCTCATAACTTGAGCAAAGGAGCTCCGATTTGTGATCCGATTGAAGCCTTAGATTCATGACGTTGTGAGCTACAAGAAGGCGAGCAGAATGACTCCTTCATGAAAGTACCAAAATATCACCTTGAGAGATGCGCACATCAATGAGTCTAGAGAGGTTGCTCTAGATGCCACCCCATCTCTCCCCTTGGGAGCCCCACAAAGAAATAACGACCAGGTTAGCTTGGTCATCGCTTGTTTAAAAGAAGATTTTTTAAAATCTTTAATTTTAATTTTAAAGAAATTAAGAAAGAAGCTGTCACTTTTCTTTATGCCAATTTGAATAAGCCCTCCCTAGCGTGTAGACATCCCTCTGAGGGGCGGGATGATCAAGCGATGGAGCTTGAGAGGGCAATAGTCCAGCTTGAGTCCTCGTCACTAGCTACCGACGATGAGGTGTATGGTCCCATAGGGATTGCCCAGTCTATAGAGGCTTGAAGGCTGAATTCTAGATCATCGATAAAATAAAGTAAAGAGCTTGGATTTGGCTATGAATAATTTTGAACATTGTACAGTCTATAAAGGCTAGAAGGCTGAATTCTAGATCATCGCGAGCGACAGAATAAAGTAAAGAGCCTAGATTTGGCAATGAATAATTTTGAACATTGTATCGATTTTTTTAATACCTTTGTTTGTAAACATCGTGTATCATTGATAAAGATTGTTTAAACGATCCATGTGTAAGGCCTTTAAATTAAGGAACTTGTTTATTTATGCCAAACAGTGTGGTACCTGATTAATTAGAAAATAAATTGATACGTGAGTTGGGTGAAAAGTGGGAGGATGGAATGCCCTGACGGCAGTATCCTATGGACGGGTGGATCGGGTAACTCTCCAATAAATTAATTAAAGCTTTACGTTAGATAAATAAATCCCTAGGCATCTCTACTCTAGAGGACTAGGTCAGGGGTTGTGCCTTGCATAGATGAAGAAAAAGCGTTGTTTCTAGAATTCAAGAATAGGTGTTGCTCGAGTTAAAGTCGATCACTCTATGAGTGGTTTGATTTTAGAAATCCTTTAAAAAGACCACGCTCCCCCTGTGAGATAGAACTAGGTCATACCTACTAATCGTACCCTTGTATCTTGCATGGTTAAGGTGTCAACAAGTAGGAAATTATCCCAAGTTAGACTTAGTAGACTGTCTTAAAGGTTTCCCCTATTTAAGAAGGGGGGGCTTACAAGTGGTATCAGAGCCGATCTTAGTTCCTAGGACTTGTTAATAGATATTATTTTGGAATATATGTTTTACCTAATGCTCATTTATAAAATAACTTACTAGAATAACTTGAATTGGTGATTGGATGATTGTAGGAAGAGGGTGACGCCTACTCAAGATTCTTAGTCTTTGAGTGCATCTTCCCGACAGCATGTCTCTCTTCAAATTTTGAGTTCCGTGATACTATGGTGCAAATACTTAAGAGATTGTCCCTCCCTCATACCTCTCATATCCAAAGAGGGTGGGGTAGAGATCACCTTTAGAATTGTGGGCCGAGGTATTTTTTTCATTAGGGTAGACCGAATTGGGAACATCACCACCGATTTAAAGCGGATTCGTTGGTCTGTTTATTTTGGTTCGTGGTGTTGGGTACTCCTAGGCCTGACAGTTCCATGACCATAGATGGGAGTTGCATACCATAGGACCGCTAGGTATATGACCAAGTAATACAGGTCTTACCTCCGCTGACAGGATAGCCGTTTTGGGACACAACCCAATCCAGAGTCTACCACCCTTACCGTCAATCTTCATCCACAGTCTACCACCCTTACCGTTAGTCTTCTATGTCTTAGAAACTATGGCAGAAGCCCCATATTTCATCTATGTGGAATGCTCTAGTCTCATGTCTAGTTGAGCCTAGGATTTTTCTTTTATGATGAACAAGACTAATTATATTAGTCTCAACCAAACCTTTGTAATAAAACTTGTCCTTGTAAATATTTGAGAAATAAAAATGATTTCAAAAGTTTTACTTTTAAAAGCATGAGCGTAATGTAAAGTATGAGTCTTGTAATCCTAAAACTTAATCTTACGATGATGACCAGGACAATCAGCCTCCACTCCCCAATGCATTATATATGGATATCCAGGAGAAGAAGCTCCTGCTCAAGCAAATGCAACCTCCCTCCTTTAAGGGGAAAGGTTCAAAGATTGAGAAGGATGCTAAGGTTTGGATCAAAGCAATGGACGATTATTTCTCAGATGCCTGTACTGGAGCGGCAAACTAGTCCATGCTTGCATGATTTTGTCTCACCAGGGATGCTAAACTCTGGTGGAAACAACGGTGCCGTGAGTGACAAAGGAGTCACTGAACATTCCCAAACATGGGAGGATATCAAGCAGGCTGTGAAGGAACAATATCTCTCACCATCTCATGAATCCATCAAGATGAATGAATTTTTTAGTCTCAAGTAGTTCAGTTTAACCTTGGAGAAGAATACTATTCCAAATTCATCACTCTCCGGAAGTATGCCCCAGCTACGGTGACTTCCCAGCAAGTGTCTCGTTTTTGCCAAGGCTTGAATGAACCCTTGGATTCTCACCTCAAAGTAATGAGGGCGTGCACATTGCAAGATGCTCTTATACGAGCAAAGCCTCTTGTGAAAGAGCTAAAGTCTAGTAAAGCCAAGCCTCAGAAGAGATCTTACCTTCTTGAAGCAAACCCTAAAGATCAATCTTACAAGAAGCCTCAGCAGAATGCTCCCTACTACAAAATCGAGGGTGGCAAGCCAACTCTTTTGTTCCCCGTTCACATGCTACTTCTTCTAGAGAGGCGAATGCAATGAGCCAGAATACTTTAGGGCCAACTGTCCAAGCCAGCGTCATCTCTACCTCAAAGCGGTAGATCAAATCAAGGTCGTGGAACCCCCATCCACCAAGGTGCAAGAGGTGGTGGACGTGGTAGAGGCCATAGAGCAATTGCTCGCACCGCCTGTGCTATAAGCGAAGAACCAACTCTGGAGATAGCTAAAGAAGAACGTGCCACTGTCCATGCGACAGTATCAAGGTCCAAATCAATAATTTGGTGTTATTCAAACCCCAGCCACTCTCATCACGGTAAGCCATTCTAGGTTTTAATTGATTGTGGCAGTACCCATTCATTTCTTTCTCCAAGGTGTTTACAAAAATTAAACTTGGGTGAAAAACCAACTAGAATAATGGTTGTAGAACTAGCTAGTGGGAAGGAAGTAGTGTCTCAACATTTTGTAGGAAACCTTGATTTTGAATTGGGTAGTGAGCAAACTCATGGTCATTTTAGAGTCCAGCCATTAGGAATTTATGATGGGATCCTTGGAATAGACTGGTTAATTGCAAACAATGCTAGTATTCACTGTAGCCAGGGGAATATCACTTTTAAAAATGAGCATGGCCAAGTAGTATCAGTTCAAGGAAAGATAGGGAAACCTGAATCTAGGGTAGTCAAAGCAAAGCATCTTCTCAAAGGAGCACGTAGGGGACACCAAGTTTTCCTAGTTAAGCTCAACAAAGCTATTGAAACCTAGTAAAGAAACAGAACCCTCTTGGCTCCAAGAATTCTTTGACATCTTTCCTGATGAGCTCACATGATTATTGCCTCCTCGAGAAGTCGATCATGAAATTGAGGTGATCGCTAGTGCTCAACCTGTCTCAAAAACACCCTATAAAATATCTCTTCCTGAAGCCATTGAGCTTAAAGAGCAACTTTTCCAACTCATTGAGAAAGGATTTATACATCCCATTAGCTCTCCTTAGGGAGCACCCAGTCTTTTCTAAAAAAAGAAGGATGACGGTACTCCGTCTCTGCATAGATTATCGGGGGTTAAATCAAGTCACCGTCAAGAATAAGTATCGTATCCCTTGCATCGACGAGCTTGTTGACAGGCTTCATGGGGCCAAAGTTTTCTCAAAAATAGACTTAAGGTCTGGTTATTACTAGATCAGAGTCAAAGAAGCAGATACACCCAAAACAACTTTCAATACCCATTATGGCCACTATGAGTTTACTGTAATGTCATTTGGGTTGACCAATGCTCCTGTAACCTTCAACCGCCTAATGCAAGATATATTCTATCCTTACTTGGATGAATTTGTACTTGTTTTCTTTGATAACATCTTAGTATACTCAAAGTCAGTGGAAGAGCATGAGAAGCATGTGCATAGAGTTCTGCAATCGCTACGTAAACATAAACTGTATGCCAAGAAGAGAAAATGTACCTTCTTTACTCATCAGATTGAGTATCTTGGACTCATTGTCTCCCAAGATGGTATCTCGATATATCCCGCCAAAGTCAAGGATATATTGGAATGGCCACCTCCTAAATCAGTTCGCGAAGTTTGTGGATTTTTGGGAATCACAGCATGGTACAAGATTTTCATTAAAGATTGTGCCCTAGTAGCTGCACCCTCCTTGACGGATCTTCTTACGAAGGATTGCAAAATAGTATGGTTGCCAATCCATCAAGTTAGCTTTGATCGACTCAAAGCCATTATTATCTCAGCATGCACTCTTGAAACTTCCTGATTTCACTAGGGAATTAGAGGTGGTTACTGATGCCAGTAGTCTAGCACTTGGTGGTGTCTTAGGACAAGAAGGGAGACCAATGGCTTATACTTCTCATAAGCTGAAACAATATGAAGCAAATTATGTCACCCATGATTTAGAGCTCTTAGTAGTTGTTCATTGCCTCAAATTATGGAGACATTATCTCTTTTAGGGGAAATTCCAACTCGTATAACTGACCACAAGAGTCTGGAAGTGGATCTTCACCCAACCTAACCTCAACATGAGGCAGAGAAGATGGATTGAAATCCTACAAGAATATGACTTTGACATCAAATTCCACCTTGGGAAAGATAATGTAGTAGCGGATGCACTCAGCCGTCGCAAATCTTTCTTGGATGCCAAATGATCCCATATTGGACAAGGTCAAAGAAGTCTCATCTCATGATCCTGATTACCAGAGGATGGTGAAGTTAGTAGAAGAAGGAGGAACTTCAGAGAAAGAGAAAAATCTAATCAAGGGGTACTTCATCCATGATGGGAGTCTTTACTTCAATCACAAGCTATGTATTCCTAAGGATCTAGCTCTAAAGAAGCTAATCCTCCATGAAGCTCATGATAGCCCCGCTGCAGGGAATCCAAGCTATGCAAAAACATTAAACGTTGTAAGAGGGAGCTATCATTGGGTAGGCTTGAAAATTGATGTCCTTTGATACTTAAAGCAATGTCTCTCATGTCAAAGGATCAAAGATGAAAGAGTCAAGATGTGTGGGAAGCTTCAACGCTAGGATATCCCCCAAATAAAGTGGAAATGCATTAGCATGGATTTTGTCACAAGTCTCCCCACTATACAAGGAGGATATGATTCCATTTTAGTGGTGGTATTTTAGTGGTGGTGGACTTGCTTACCAAAGTAGCTCATCTTATACTAGCAAAAAAAAACCTTCAAAGCTTCTGATGTTGCCCGGTTATTCATTAAGGAGGTCTTCAAGCTTCATGGTCTTTCAAGGAGGATAGTTAGTGATCAGGATTCTAATTTCACTTCAAAGTTCTGGCATTTCTTATTTCAAGACTTGGGAACTCAACTTTTCTTTAGCATAGCTTATCATCCAGAGACCAATAGCCAAACTTAGAGAGTCAACCACGTAATTGAAGACATTCTCATGGCATATTGTGGATGGGAACCAAGAAGATGGATTCAATACCTTCCTTTGGTAGAATTCCCTTATAATACATCTTATCATCAGAGCATAGAAATGTCACCATTCAAAGCACTCTATGGGCAAGAATGTTTATCTCCTCTAAATTTCTCTAATCCAACCATAAGAATTGAGGCATCCAGAAAAATGCTCAAAGAGATGGAGGAATAGACCAAGGCGATCCAAAAAGATATTAAAGCTGCTCAAGATTGGCAAAAGCATTATGCTGACACAAGGAGGTCTGAAAGGATCTTCAAAGGAAGGAGATAAAGTTCTTCTACGAGTGCGATCCAAGCATAGTTCTCTGTCACTTGGGAAATATAAGAAACTCAACCCAAGATATTGTGGACCCTATACAGTTATCAAGTGTTTGGGTAAAAGTGCCTATAAGCTCCAGCTCCCGGTCTAGCCCACAATGTATTTCATGTAAGTTTGTTAAAGTGTTATGTACCTAGTCTCGATCATATTCTTGATGATGAACAAGTTGTAATCCCAACTCAGGGAGTCCTTGAGTTGTAGCCTAGTAGGATCATACATTATGGAGAAAGGCAGCTCTGTAATAGAACTCTTGTAGAACATCTAGTACAATGGAAAGATTACCCTGAAGAAGATGCGACTTGGGAAGATGAAGCGACACTCTTAAAGGATTACCCTGAATTCATGACAAGATGAGGACATCTCGATTTCTTTAAGGGGGAAGGATGTAACATGCCCATCTTCAATAATTACTTTATCCAAGTACTCTGTGTGCATTTTATTATAAGGTGGAATAGTAAATTTTGATCCTGCTTTTGCTGTGCAAAACAATGCATCTTGTACTACAGGGTTACGCATGACATTAAATGATATCCCACAAGCAACAAACACTTGTGTTCACTTCAAATGCATCTCCAATGTTGCAGTTCGATCAAAGGCAGAATATAGTGGACTAGACTGTTTGCTCACACCATTACTTCGTCTCTTGAGGCAACAATGCACATAGGAGGCATCGAGTGCATGTTAGAGGGTTCCCCAATTTGCGAAGGAGCATTCTCTTGCTGAGCTGATGCATTCTCTTGCTGAATTGAAGGTTTCTCTAACGCTACTGACGCATTTACTTGTGGACATATCGCATCCTCATCCTGACTAATGCATCCTTGAGAGCATGATTCTTGTAATATGTGGAGATATTTGTTACCTTTGGTTGCCATGGATACTGCCTTGGTTTTTAGTTTTGCAGCATACTTATATAACTTAGTGCTAACGTTAGGTGGCGGATTAGAACAAGTTGCAACAGTAACACCAACTCTGAATAGATGCTCCTTAACCCTCGTTGTTGTTGCAGTGCCATGAAATTCATGTCCACAAGACTTACACTTAATATAAGATGTGTATCTACCATGCTTCAACTCTTCTACATAGTCCCACTCAGGTCCTCGGGATGCACCCATCATAATCTTAACCTGTTTAAAGCACAAAATGACTCATGAGAAACTTTATATCAATAAATGATCATTGATGTCATAAAATAACCTACACATCTACCATTATACATTCTACACTTTAAAATTTCTATTTCTAATTCTGAATTCATATTGAAAAATAATTGTATACACAAACAAAGAAGCAAATACAAATAACAATAGATATCCATGCTTATTGAATCCTACTAGCCCAATGCCATTTATGAAGCTAGCTTCTAACACGGTCTATCAACAATGTCCCACCCCTTAGACCCGACGAGTGTGAACTATGTTCAAACACAAGGGATTCTAGCTTTTGCAATTTAATAACCTATATCCCAGTGTGAACTATGGTCCAACACAGGGGATTCTAGCTCCTTTTTAAGTAACTTAAACCCTAGTGTGAATGATGTTCCAACACAGGGGATTCTAGCTCCTTTAATTAACCTAAACCCTAGTGTGAACCATGTTCCAACACAAGGGATTCTAACTACTTTAATTGAGCTAAGCCCTAGTGTGAACAATGTTCCAACACAAGGGATTCTAGCTACTTTAATTGATCTAAGCCCTAGTGTGAACAACGTTCAAACATAAGGGATTCTAACTACTTAGACTTATTAACCCTAGTGTGAACTATGTTGAAACACAAGGGTCTCAACCTACCTAAATTGCCTAATTTAATAGTTCTAACTAAATTAGATTTTTTTTTCTTACCACCACAAGTGGCAAGAGGTAGATTCCTTTTGCAAGAACTCAGGGAATTGTACAATGACAATGCGGCCCATAAGCATAGTAATTTTATCGATAGAATTTTATTGATAGAAT
The DNA here is from genome assembly GCF_041138505.1 of Cibotium barometz. NCBI lineage: Eukaryota > Viridiplantae > Streptophyta > Polypodiopsida > Cyatheales > Cibotiaceae > Cibotium > Cibotium barometz. The sequence continues at coordinate 68,992,300 of NC_141046.1, forward strand.
TGAATTCAAACGATAGAATACCTTTCGATAGAATTGAATTCAAACGAAAGGCATACGATAGAATACCTTTCGATCGTATGGCATTCGATCGTATTATGACATTCGATCGAATACCATACGATCGAGTTGCTGGGACTAAAGCATTAAGTCGACTAATGTCCAACGTGGCATGGAATAATATGACTATATTTTAAGTGTATTTGACTAAATACGTCCTTATTCATGTATAACGTATAACGCGTATAACGTATAATGCAACTTAGGATGGGATGGGCCATGGCAGGTTGAAGCTGCTGAATGGGATGGTCTTTTAAAATTAGTATACATTTACATCCAAAAAAATTAGATGAAAATGTAGCCCTTATGTATATTAAAGAAAATCTAGCTTGATAGTATCAAATAGACTATATGGTCTTTAGTGACCATTACGACGGGTATTTGATAAAGTTACTAAATGTATTCCAAAGCATAAATTAAATATGGGTATGTATTTCTTTTGTGACCATTGGTGCTAGAAGGTTTTTTAAGTATTTTAATGTTTTTTATATATATACTATCTTTGTTTCACTCCTTTCCTTTTACTCTCTCTCTCTCTCTCTCTCTCTCTCTCTCTCTCTCTCTCTCTCGTTAAAAAAAGGATCATTGCATTGTTATTTAATGTAAAGTTTGTTTATGTTTTATGCAGAGATGTCTCATTAGACATTTTAAAGTTGGTCTACAAAAATAATAAATTTTCAGGTACATGCTTTTTTGAAGAGATTTCACGATTAGGTTTTTTTGGATGTTGTGGATACTAATCGAGCCCAAAATGGAAAGGTCATGGATTTGATGGATGAAATGATGCTAATCCATGGTATATTTATATAATGTTAGACCCCTATAGGTTAGATGACAATCTCAAGCTCCTCTTAATTTAGGACTACTAGATGGATTTTATATTGTGGTTAGTAGATATAGGAGCCTTGAGGAAAAGCGCTTCATTTTTAGGGAAATACTGAAGTGCATTCTGAGAAGGAAATTGATAAAGATAATGATGCAATAATCTTTGAGGTTATTATGGATGTCTCTCTCTCTCTCTCTCTCTCTCTCTCTCTCTCTCTCTCTCTCTCTCTCTCACACACACACACACACACACACACACACACACACACACACACACACACACATGTAACACACAAATAGTTACTCTTGCCTTTGATAAATAGAGAGAGAGTGAGAGAAAGAGAGAGACCTTAAGTTTTTTGTTATTTTGGTTTATGTGTGTGATTGTGTAGAGCCAAGGCACAAGGTCGCTAGTAGCCAGCAAAGTTGGTAGTTTCAAATATCATTGCCTCTTCAACTTGAGGTGGGTTTTATTGTCGCCCTTTTTTCTCTATCTATTTGTGTGTTTGCAGCAATTAATATATAATGCATAGATAAAGATATTTGTTTATGTTGATATGTTCAGTTAGCATAGAGAGAGAGAGAGAGAGAGAGAGAGAGAGAGAGAGAGAGAGAGAGAGAGAGAGAGAGAGAAGAGACTGCACATACTTTGTATATCTCTTTCTGTCTCATTGAATGTTTTATAATTGATAATTGGTATGGCAAATGTGAATGTAATAATGATTTTTGAGTGTTTAATACCTTGGTGTATGCACATAAATAGTGTTTATTATACTAATAGGTAAGGCTGGCTAAGCTAGAAACGTTTCAATTATTAGAATATTGCGTTTGATTGTAAAAAGAGTTCTAGAGAGAGAATAATTTATTTTTGTTATTGAATTTCAAAAAAGAGGCTTGCCACATGCACATATATTATTGATATTGGAAGGTAGATGTAAACCTACTGAGATTGCTCACTATGATAAGTTGGTATGTGCTGAACTTCCAGATAAGGCGATGTTTCCTAAGTTGCACAAGATAATCAATCATTGTAATGTTTATGAATCATGGAGGGAACTAAATATGCACTCTCTTTGCATGGTTAATGGGAGTTGCAAACATCATTATCCTCGAAAGTTTTTTGAGACTACTATTGTTGATGACAATGGATATCCTACATGGGGTGAGACGTTGGCAATTTCATCTAAGTAAAGGATCACAAGGTGGATAGTCAATGGGTTGTTTCCCTATAACCCCTTTCTCTCTATGAGATAAAAATCCCATATTAGCATAGAAGTATGCTCTACCATTACAACGGTGAAATATTTGTATAATTATGTATATAAAGGACATGATAGAGCTACTATATATAGAGTTGCAAGATACACATGGGTTATTGACCATAAATTAAAATTCTTCTTAAAAATTACATAAAATATCCATTAATTCCATTAAGCTAAAAATTCCACTTTTCTCATTTAAACATTTGAATTCCAATATGGTGGGAATTCCTCTTTCTTCATTTAAACTTATCTATACAAAAAGATAAATTTAACTAAATTTTCTCTTAAAATTTAAATAAAAATCTCCATTAATTCCTTTACACTAGGAATTACACTTTCCTCATTTAAATATTTGAATTCCAATATGGTGGGAATTCCTCTTTCATCATTTAAATTTATCTATACAAAAAGATAAAAATTTAACTAAAATACTTCTTTAATTTTTAAATAAAATATACATTTTTTTAGCATCACAATTTTTCTCTTACTTCATTTGAATACATGGATTTCCATTGTCATGGGAATTACTCTTTTAACATAAAAATGGATTAGTAGAAATTTCTCTTTTTTCTAATTAACTATTTATGCATAAACATAAAAATTAATTTTCCATGATTATAATGAGAATCATTCAATTAATCTAGGATGATTAATCCTAGAATATGGTAGGAAGTCCTCTTTTCATAATATAAATGAAAATGATTTATGTGTTTATTTTTTAAAAATTTTACCATAGCTCTGCTGCTATTACTGATAATTCTCAATAAATTTAAAAGAATAAAGTTTAGTATTATTCATGTGATTATAATAACCACTAATTGGATCATTATCCAATTATGGATTGATTCTTAATTTTACCATAAATTTAATAGCATAAAAGTTTTAAAAAGCCATTATTTTGGCCTCCAATTAGACAAGCATAGAAATTACTTTTAGATTAGAGAAATGCTTCATGAGAAGCTTCATTCGAATTGAGAATAGGTCATAGGAATGGCCATTCTTTGGGGGAGAGAGAGAAATGCTTAAAAACCATTATAAATTAAGCATAAATAAAAATTTATGTATTTCTTCATTACAATACATTAAAGAACTTCAATAGTATTCAAAAGCCATTCAAATTAATGCTTCTCAAGCTTGAGAGGGGTTGAGAAGAGAAACATTTGGAGATTTAAGAAAAAGAAGACAATAATCCACACTTTACCTCCTAAATTACTTGATTCTTTAATCACAGTAGAGGCCCCCAACCAATCAATTGGTTTGGTATGTTGTTGGAGTCTCCACCAAGGAAGATTGAAGAGAGAGAGAAGCTCCAATCTCTTCAATTTGTAGAGGGTTTTTAGAGAATAATAGAAAATAAGCTTAACTTAGAGTAATACCGGCATAGTTTAGTTCACAGATGAGAATACAAAGGAATGAGGGCCTATTTATAGGTGAGGGAGGCCACTACTATCAGACATTGGCTTGCAAAGCTAAAAGATTTTTGTCATACTACCTCAAAGACTGTCGAGATAAAAACAAGCAAAAGATGTTTAATCGATGGAAAGATCTACATAATGCAGTCAAGGACATTGGAAATGAAGGTTCAGTCCAAAATTAGAAAGCAAATGTGTGGATTTCACTTGACAAGATCTTTGCATTCATTGGAGAAAAAGAGTTGGAGGAATAGTGAGATAAAGTTATTTAAAAACATATTAGAGCCTTGAAGGAAGGCATTCATTGCATGATGGAGTGATCAACATGTAACTCATTACATGGTAAGAACTTTAAAAACTGATGCAATCTCAATACTATGAGACCAACTAATATATACATCTGATTTTTTTTTTGTTTTGTCATTGATTACAGCATATACTATATAATCATACACCATATTTCGCAAAGACATACGGTTCATTGTCAATATGGTCAACTCAAGGCACGGAAAAGTCACATTACATGGCAAGAACAGGTTACTTTAAGCACACTAGACATGGTGGAGGCAAGAATCGAGCTAATAGTCTTTTAGAGTTACATCAATCCTCTATCCAACCCATGTCTGCTTCACTAAAATTTGCTAAGGCAGCCAAGCAATAGACTTCATGAATATTAAAATGTTGTATAATGTCTATTAATAATACATAATCAGCTTGGGTTACATAGTAAAGCTGTGCAAGGAAGGTAGTGACAACTCCCCCTGTTCATTCTCATTAGATTGACTGTCTTCCAATGAAATAGGTGTTGCATATCGAAGGGGATAAGGGATGCATTAGCCTCAAAGGTTTCCTTTTCGGCCTCTGCTCTCTCCTCTGTTGGGTCTATAGCCACCTCTTCCTCAACCCCATCATCCTCGATTGGCACTTGAGTGCTTGCCAAAGTCACTGTCTCGGGCTCTGAGTCCTCAGTAAAGAAGATGTAGAAAACAAAGAAAACCATTACTAAATTAGAGCAGGCGACACTTCTTTGAGTGTATTGGGCATTTCTCCTCTACTCTATTACTGCAGTTGGGAATCTTTTCAAGACAATGGCTAAGCCTCCTCTTCATGACTTTGTCTGTTGCAAAAATCAGATGGATGAACATATCATTCACCATCGAAACGATATTGGCAGAAACAGTGTCTTCATACTCTTGCTCACGGGGGTCACCAAGAACAATCCTATAAGAATTAATGACATTCTCAAGAGAAAATTCCTTGAACATTGAAGACAACTCATGAAAATGCTCATGGGCTTGTGCATTGTACAAGAATATAAACAACTTTTTTGCACAAGACTCCCTAGCCTCGTCATCCGATTCGTAGACAATGTCCAACTCTTTCGAAGACAGGCCTAAAAAGTACATTTCAGTCAATTAGAACATGCACGCTTATTATACATGGGGTCAATAAGGAGATTTGGATATACACATGCAAGCCCCCTGTCGCTTGGTACTAGCACAAAAAAAAAGAGGGGTATCGCTGCTACATCCATCGTCATTCGAGTCTCCGACTACATCAGCCTCCTCAACGCCTCCCAAACTAAGCCAAACACCATCGGCCTCTACATCCATTACAGGTATTTCAGAGTTCTTTCAGACCCTCTATTAATGTTTTGTTGGTTCTGACCTGTGGGTTTTTGTCTGTGCATATCGCTTGGTTTCGACCCCATAAGGGGATAATGTTTTTCGTGGGGTCAATACCAAGCGATTCAAAGGCCTCTGGAATCCTGCCTGCTTTATATCGCTTGGTACCAACCCCATTGTCATAATGTTTTTCATGGGGTCAGTACCAAAGCATTTTGAAGCCCTCTGGAGTCTTGTTTGTTTTATATCGCTCGGGGACGACTCCATTGTCATAATGTTTTCTATGGGGTCAGTACCAAGCAATTCAAAGGCCCTCCGGAATCCTGGGGTCAGTACCAAGCAATTCAAAGGCCTTCGGAATAATGTGTGCTTTATATCTCTTGGTATAGATCCCATTGTCATAATTTTTTCCATGGGGTCAGTACAAGCAATTTAAAGGCCTCTGGAATCATGTCTGCTTTATATGGCTTGGTACCGACCCCACTGTGATAACGTTGGTCATGGGGTCAGTACTAAGCGATTCTAAGCCCTCTAGACTCTTGTTTGTTTCATATCGCTTGGTTCTGACCCCATTGTCATAATATTTTTCGTGGGGTCAGTACCAAGCGATACGATGTGCTTTGGAATCCTATTTGTGTTATATCGCTTCGTATTGACTTTTTTAAATGTGTTTCTCATCATTCTTTGTTTATTTGTTTAGAAGGCTCGTACCAAGGCAACTGCTCGGAGGGTTGAGAGACCTACGGAGTCACTGCAGGTGCAAGGCAGAACAAGGAGGTATCAAGCTCACAAGGCATTTTGCAGGAGCTTCGTCGCATTGAGCGACACATGCAGCCTGTGATATCTAGGCTCCCTTTCCAAAGGATTGTGTGTGAAATTTGTGAGCAATGGAGTATTGGCATGTGGTGGCAAGCTTCTGCATTATTATGTCTTCAAGAAATCACTGAGGACTGGATCATCAAGTTTTTTGAAGATGCTTACCACTCATGGAGTATTAGCATGTGGTGGTGGCAAGCCTCTGCATTATTATGTCTTCAAGAAATCACTGAGGACTGGATCATCGAGTTTTTTGAAGATGCTTACTTTCTTACCGCTCATGCCCATTATTGTCATGCCCATAGGCTGACAATAATGCCGAGGGGTTTTGATACCATTTGTCGATTACGATATAGATATGACCAAATGCTTGGTCCTGTTTCTTTAAGCGATCCCTGAATGCGACGTATCCTTACAATTTCCCCCCTCTATCCTCGTACAAGGCCATTTGAGAGCTCTCGTGCTCACGATAGGGACACCCGCTAGGTTAAGACTAGAACACCCCAATGATGATGCCCCTCAAGAAGAACCTCACACACAACTAAAATCGGAGGCACAACCACAACCGGAGGACCAACCACAACTGGAGGCTACTGTAGCACAGCCATAGCCCTCGGCTAAAGTTGAAATTGTTGTAGAAGAAGAAGATGCAAAGACCGGATAGAGAGGGAATTAAATCTAATTGAAGCAGTGAATATCCGAGAATTGAGAGTTTTGGAGGCTGCTACGCCGGTTAGAGCGGCATTTTAACTTCGGGGCCAAAGACTTGTCCGGCCTTCGGATGGATACGATTTACATGTTTTGATGAATGACGCAATGGAAATCATAGATAACATTCTCAATATTTTACTATGGTATGTATAGTATATATAATGTATGATAAAGATAGTATGATGCATGACTGAGCTGTAAGTACCAGTGGACTAATTCTTTGTTCTTTTCATTGTTGCCTTTAGGTATTATATATTACTACTACCAGAAGAGGTCCAAAACTGTACATACACTATGGATCCTCTCATTTTTGCGGCATTACAAAATGATAGCTCATCATTTTTGAGTCTTATGTGTCCTGGTTTGAAGCAGTGAACCTCGATTTGGCAAGACTTGTTGCCATGAAGAGTGAGTCTCATGTTACGTTTTAAATTGACATCAAATATTTGGTAATCTATATGTGTTTTCTTTAATAACACCTATGTCCTCTGTTTTTTTCAGCCACACTGGAGTTTGCTTTTGTACGACATTGAGCAAAACACTTGTTATTTTGCAAACTCTGTTCAACAATATCATGGCCACGTTAGAGAGTAAGTCCCTATTGACATTTCCCTCTTCCACAAGCATGTAGATTTATTTAAACAGGATAAGCTGATGCTTGTTTTTTTGACCTCTCAGATGTGTTCAAAAATTTGTATGTGCATTGGAACATCTCTTAATGGAGCTGAACCTTGTACAAAACAAGACATATCGTAGGATAAGGGTGCTAGTCTAGCCCGGAGATGTCAGTTGTGGATGGAGGATGGCCCTAAATGCCTACCTTTTAATAAAGAAAATTTTTGATATTCCTGATGTAAGTGATGTTTGTTAAGTGATGTTTGTAACATAGACTTGCATAATCTAACGTAGCTATAATGTCCCTAACAAAGCTTTTCTTTGTGTACAAGAAATAATGCTGAACAAATATGCTCCCTTGCATGTAAAACAATTCAGGACCAAGCTATACAAAGAATTATTTTGGCTGTCCATGATCGTGTAGAAGAAGAGATGAGGAGGGCATACAAATTTGCAAAGGAAGCTACAGAGAGTACGTCAGCGAGACGAGGAGCAACAAAGACAATTCGAAGCACATATGACTGCCCTAAATGATTATGACAGGCTGCAAGCTGAGGTGGATGAATGGGTGGAATGTACGGGGCAGGTCGAGATGCAGGCGGAGAGGGGAAGAGAAGAAAGACTGTGGGAAGAAATGGAAAGCCTGCAAGAGGACCAAAATCGAAGGCCACCTCAATCCTAAGCACAGTTTAGTTCTCAATCACGGTGTTGCTTCCATGCCCCAGAGTCTTCTGATCGACATCGGCATCATTAGACTTTTATTTACATTTGTAACATTAACATTAATTTTGTAAGAGACCTAACATTGTTTTATAAGAAAAAAATCTTTCATATATTAAATTGCTTTTGGAGTTATAATGTTTTGATTGTCATCATTCAACTAATCAAGTGAATAGTATGAGAGATAGATTCTTTAGAGAAAGTCATTTTCTCTTTTCGCCTTGGCACCTGTAGAAAAAGTGTTTTGTTAGTGGTATCTTACATAATGTTCTCTGCATAGCATACTAAATGGTGAATATAAATATAAATGGTTTACCTTTTTAGTATCCATTGTAAATGTACAATCTTTTGGCAATTGTTCAATCTCCTCGTATGCAAGGTCTTCTCTAATTTGAGAAAGAGATGTTTTAGATAGTGTGTTCAGCATTGTAAGCAATTGCCCTTCCAAATATATCTCCATTACTAGAGGCGTATTCTCAGAATCTGACTCCAAATCTTGATCTAATGGAACAAGGTTGCCATTAACATAATGATATCTGGTGTAGTGGAAAGTTGCAATGAAGTTTTGAGAGCCAATAATGTACTTGTTGTAAACTATTGACTTCTTCTCCAAAACAGAAATGATGCCTTCTGTCTTTCTCGTGTCCCAACCATTGTTCAAAAAGTTCAGTGTCTTACTTAACTTGCAAATAAACATTGTTGAAGTATTTCTTATTTCTTCATCAAAGAAAAAGTCACCAAACACTTCGATAAGCATAAAAATAGTAAGCTTGACATTCTTTATTTTGCAACAGATGCCTTAAGAGACTTTTGTATGTCGTGATACAACCTAATCATATAACTTTCACTAGTTTGTGAAGTTGGCAATGGCCAATCTTTGCTTCCAAATAATGGGAGGGGTAATGGAGTCAAACAACCCCATCCAGAAGACGTGTTTGGTTCAAAGTACTACATATCATAGAAAAATATGTCGTGGTCTGCAAGATCTCTATGAGTTCTTCCTTTGTAAATTTGTTCTCCTACATATGCATGGAAAGCGCCAAAAATCCCACTTATACTCTCCACTAGTTGCCAGTCTATCATATTGGATGGATAAATATCTGCATAAAACCAAAAGATTAGACATATTTAAAACAACAATTAGACACTTTTAAAACAATAAGGAGACAGGATTGAATGAATAAACAACTGCATAATAACAACAATCAAACACTTTAAAACAAAAGAAGCTTTGACTGAGATACTACTCACAGTTGGGATGATATCGTGGAAGACCAAGAGGAAATTTTTTCACCCTCAAGTCTACATGTTGGAAAACATGTTGTATTAGTACCTTTGTCACACGCTTACTAGATTCACATACCTTGAACTCTTTAACGTGTCCCTTGAATGGCTCCACAAATTCATTAACATTTCTCCTCTTCCTCTTCCTTTTCTGTAAAAGTACCCAACTCTCGATTGTAATTGTAGATGGTATCCATGTCCCATCATCCGTATTATAACTATTAAATATAATAATAGCTGAACTGCTAATATGAGGCTTTCTACAGGTTGCCATTTTGTGTAGCAAAAGACACACGAAGGAAGAAGATGAGAGCTTAATTTGGAGGATACTTAGAAAAAGAAAGAACAACTATGTTGGAGACAAAGAAGATCAGAGTTAGTTTTGGAGGGAAACATTTACTCAACTTCAAAAGAGCCCACATTTCTCCTAATGTCAATTCTAATTCTTAGTTTCAACCATATCTCTTTGAATCCATTCTCTTCCTAGATTCCCACTCCTTCTCTAGAATTTAATCCTATTCTAGTATTCTTTCTATGGTCAAGCTTCGTGTATCCTTAACTCTACTATTTCTATGAGTCAATTTCTTCTTATTTCTTATGAAAAAGTCACATCCTATTGCATGTGCATACTTGTTTACACATTTATGGGCACATTCATAATTTATGTCCTCTAATCTAATACCTATAGTCCATTAATCTCATAAGGGTATTAGTCTAGGTTAGCAACCCTAATCCTTCTCTCATTGTAATCCCTCTCATAATCTCCATCATACTCCTTAACATAAACTTTATCATGATTCTTCTCTTGATCTGTAATCCCTATCATAATCTCCATCATACTTCTTATTCTTATCTTAATCTCCATCATACTTAAAAACTTTAGCATAATCTCTAACATGCAATCAATGAATCAATAATCTCTAACATGCTCTCAATTGGACGTGAATCAATGATCTTTAGCATATTCCCAATTAAACTTGAAGTAATGAATCAATAATCTCTAGCATAACCTTTATTATATTCTCAATTAAATCTAATTAATGAATAATTAACCAATTATCACATAATTAACAAGAAATATAGAAGCTAGGACCATACCTCAACCCTTAAGGATGATAAGCAATTGAAGAACTAAAAAAAAGTATACCTTGCAAAATTTACAAAAAATTGTCGTTCAGTGTTGTGCCCATAACCACAGCTCCTTAACTCAAAATTCAAAACTTTTTAGCTCATTTGAAAGCTTAAAAGGATCTCCACAACTTTGTAGTTATGACTCAGAGCTAATTCAGCCCATTACAATGGTGAAAAATAAAAATATCCCCGCAATACTTTTTTTTGTAGTTATGACTCAGAGTTAATTTGGCCATTACAATGGTGAAAAATACGTGCTAATAGAGGGGTGTCTATAAAATAGTATTCTATGGAAGAGAAAAATGAATCTTTTGGCCCTTCCCTTAGCCTTCTTATATAGGCAAGGGGGTAGCCCACCATGCAAGGGAAAGATCTCATGCAATCCATGCAACCATCCATGCACTCCTAATTAAGCCTCCATGCACTCAAGTTAGAGTCTCCATGCATTTTTGAATTTGAGTTAGGTGGAGTCTACAAACACATGTAATCTTCTTATTTTCTCATTTTTACCTTTCTAAAAAGTTGGATATACCTTACTTTTTTAAGCTTATATTCCCATAAAAAACATACATTTGTGGTTACGATTCTAGTTACATTTACAAATGTCCATGCCTCTGCATCTTATCAACTAAAGGCTATCACATTAATTTGACATATAAATATATATTAATCTGACCTTAGAAAACTTCTAGTGAGCCACACATCAACCCATTATTTTTTAAGGGAATCTCTTCTAATTCAGAGGGTAGCCCATTGAGTGAGAAATCTAATTTATTGTTGTCTAGTATTTAATTATCTATAATTTCTCGGTGTACATATGACCATCTGACTTAGGGAAAAAAATTATTTGGCTCATATTCAACCCTTACAACATCATAAAAAGGATATTCTTTCTCCTAAAATTTCTTTATAAAACTTTATTCGTATAGTAGAGAGAGAGGGATTTTACAGTTAATATATCTTCTTCTTCATATTCTCTCTCTCTCTCTCTCTCTCTCTCTCTCTCTCTCTCTCTCTCTCTCTCTCTCTCTCTAGCACTCTCTCTCTAATTCTCTTTCTAACTCTCTCTCACTCTCTCTGTTTCTCTCAAATTGGCCAACTCTCTCTCTAACACACACACACACACACACACACACACTCTTTCTCTCTAAATCTCTCTATTTCTCTCTCTAACACACACACACTCTCTCTTTGCCTTTCTCTAAATCTCTCTCCAACACCCACTCTCTCTCTCTCTAATTCTCGCAATCTCTTTTACTCCCCCGAACTGGCTATGTGTGTGTGTGTGTGTGTAACACTCATTCTCTCTCACTCTAACTCACTCTCTTTCTCTAACCATCGATTACTCTCTGTAACTCTCTTGAACTGGCCAATACCCTCTCTAACTCTCCCTAACACACTCGATGACAAGCTAGAATGGATTCCCTGTGGATGTAATTCATGTATATATTAAGAGATTAAGCATTGTATAAGCAATAAGACACTATGAGCCTTGGGTGCATGGTCGGTCATAGTTTATAACCCTGTATATAAGTCATTTTCTGTCATAATGCAACATACTCTCCCATTGTGCAATTGAGTCTTGCTCTTGATAATCCTCTTTCTAATTACCTTCTCTAATGTGCACGCTAGTGAGTGTATATGAGTGATTCATCCTCAATCGCCAAATAGATGCCAGAACATGAATCACCAAAGTCGCATGGTCACTAGCATTAAATGGAAAGGGTGATGGGATGTCATCGAAGATGAAGCTAATTATGCACCCACTTGGATCAAAGGAAAAATGTGAGGAACCACCATCAATGATGAAGGTGTTAAATGGAAGATGCGGGGAGCCAATATCAATGAAGAGGCTAGCAATGAGAAATACTTCTTACCTTTGAGCTAGAGGGCAGGCGATAGGAAGTGTCACTAAGGACTCGTGGAGTGGCTTTTCTAGGAAAGCAAGCCTCTTTGCAGGAAAACCACCTTATCACTCAGCAATGTGCATTGGTTGCTATCCGAGCAATTAGGCTTGGGTTTGGGTTTGACCAACTCCCGAAAAGTGAGGATTAGTTCTCTTGGGTTAAATGGATAGCTACATTATGCATTACGAACCCCCAAAGCCAATGTAATAATAGCTCCTGGGTCAAAAGTAAAGCTTAAGTCTAAGGGGGAAAGCTCATAAGCCCATAACTGTTGTGACCATAATGTAAAGCTGTCACCAAATGAAACCATAGCTCATGGCTAAAATGTTGAATAATCTTGGTACGAATGAATCACTGTGTTAGACCAAGATCAAGATGTGTCACATGTATATCATATATATCTGAATGACATGCCACATAATCATCTACATCTCAAGTGACATATGATGCACCTAAAAATGATGCACCTAAAAATGAATGTCTCGGCTCCAACGGCTCCAAAGGACACAGGAGTATGTCGACAACCATGGAAGCCAAAGGAATATAACTCATGATTGACATGATGTAAGATCAAATATGAACCAATACCATCATCCCATGTATCATTTGCCACTGAATACTGATAATGTGTCCACACATGAGAGATAATCTACCAAATCACTAACCATGGAATCCCTAAGGTCACTAAGGTCATCCCCATAAGTATGGTCTATCTCCCTCAATGATGCCCTAATATGATATAGAAAACTCTCCACTAAAGATGTGTATAATCCCACCTCTCCTATTGCATCAACAAAATCATCACTACTCTCATGTACTATGCTTGACTGCTCAAAAACATGAACTATACCCACTCGAATGTTGTCAGGTAAGTTATAAGAACTAAGAATAGTGGTCAAATCAAGAATGCCTCCACATGTAAAAACTCTATACCCACTCGAATGTTGTCAGGTAAGTTATAAGAACTAAGAATAGTGGTCAAATCAAGAATGCCTTCATATGTAAAAACTCTAGAGAAATAGCCTAACACATCTAGACCAAGAAGCTCAAGTCTATGCTCCTTATGGTTCATCATATGCTCATGCGATCCAACATGTGAAGTAGTATGGATGCATCACTAGTCAAATGCTCATGATCCTCTAACTCTCCTCTAATAGACCCTCGTCAACATCTAATGCATCCACATGATCCCTAATAGGAAGGTATGTAGACATATGTATACCGATGATGCTCGATGCCATCCCTATCCTCGAGATCATGTCCACATGATCTAGCTCACACACATCACTATCACATACATCAGTATCATGTGCATATATATCAATATCATCATGTGCACATGTATCAATATCATCATGTGCACATGTATCAATATCATCATGTCAGTGTGTGCGATACATCATCATCTGAATCTATGCCAATGGGATGTACATCCTTAGAAACATAATCATGATGACTCAATTAGAGTGTAGGACACTTAATCAAGTCACCAAAAGAAGAATCATCCCATGTGAACAATGCCAAACCATTTGTGTCGAGGTAGCCAAGCAATGTACCAATGAAGTTGCCATGTGCGGACTATATCGACCATCTGGCACATATATCCACCTCATTGAAAGAATGCCTCAAGTGACTAGGCATCAAACCCGCAAGCTCAAACATCCAGCCATAGCATGCATATGCTACCTCATCATAGCAAGAAGTCGTCTGAATGAGGATCTAGAGGTCTAAGCCTTCGGAGTGCCAAAGGTATGTGTAAACTCGGCAAAAGATATGTGAACCATAATAGAAATGGCAAGTCGATGTAGCGAGCACATATCCACAATGATGATGCATAAGCAGATCTCCTATGATTGGAATCTAAGATAGTATCAAAGTGATGTCAATGATGATGTGAGATCGCACTTGACAATCATGAAGGATAGAAATAGTAAGAATAACCCAAGGTGAAGCATGTGAACAACCCTAAAAGAAACAAAAAGCATGTTAAATAGCCCCAACGATAGTTCAAAGCATGGACCAAATGAAGTGCGAAAAGGGGGGTTAAAAACCCTAAAGTTTTAGGGATGTGAAAGGACAAAAAAAGGGGGTTGGAAACCCTATCTTATGCAAAGATAAGCAAAAAAAAAAGGGAAAAAAAGAAAAAAAAACTCTCTTCTTTCTTCTCTCCCTCATGGAAGACTTGCAACTCTACCTACTATGCTAAGAGCTCAAAGAGCTTGGTGATGCACTCTCTATTAGTGACTTTTAGAAGGCTGTTTGTTCTATTAATCTCCAATGTATTGCTATTTTGTCTTGTGTTATTGACAATTCATCAAGAAATGCTCGAAGGACCTTGTGCTTACCTAAGCATCGCTAACGAGAAACGGCGTCTCTTAGAGCTCATTGATGCGCACAAGAAACTTCTTTACTTGCTTGATTGAACAGCCCACGTCCGCAAGCTTATGTTCTCTACACACAGTTTTGGTTCTCCACAATGGCTTCTCAGACTTTTTTTTTTTAGCACACTAGAGAAGTTTAACTAATGAATGTATGTCTAGTTGCATCAACTAAGACTTTGAATCCTCCACTCTGCATAGCAAACTCTGTTGTATAAATTTACAACAGAACTATAAACTGTACATAAATATGCTCAAGTTTGTAATAGAACTGTAATCTTTGCTTCTTAAATATGCTCAAATCTACCAACTGGAATGCAATCTATATACTTTCTTGATAAACTGTGTACATCAACCACTAGTATCTCCCAAACTGCCAAGAATCTAAAGAAACTAGGCAAATGTTGAAGGAAACGAGGGTTAATGAAAAGATTTGATGAGATAAATCACTAATCAAGGAAATTATGCACTGAACTCATAGAATAAGAGTTTTTAAAATAGTGATTAGTATATATTAAAAAATAATTAATACTAATCTCATTGATAATCCACACAAATCAAGATAAAAGCAATCCTAAAAAACTATGTAAAAGTTAATCCAAAAATGATTGTCTCACTATCAAGATCAAAGCCAAAAGCTATCAACATCAAATCAAAGCTCTCATACCAATGTAAGGAACATAACCAAGTTGAGATTTGGGAATGAATCTAGGCCATATCCATGAGAAGCCATGTGATAACCCACACATGAGGGATCATGTGATATCCATGAAAGCCAAGGATGGAAGAACCACCATAGATTCATTCATTAGAGGGAGTAGCACCTAGACATGGAAAGACTACCATAAATCAGCCCATAGAAGCATAAACTCCAAGAAAGGTAAGTGTATAGATGTCAAATGATCAAAAGGTATCAAAAAGTAGTCAAAAGGTTTCAGCCATAGAAGCATAAGCTCTAAGAAAGGTAAGTGTATAGATGTCAAATAATCAAAAGATATCAGCCATAGAAGCATAAGCTCTAATAAAGGTAAGTGTATAGATGTCAAATGATCAAAAGGTATCAAAAAGTAGTCAAAAGGTTTTACAAGGTTTCTTAGAAGCATAAGCTCTAAGAAAGGTTAGTGTATAGATGTCAAAAGGTATCCAAAAGTAGTCAAAAGGTTTCAAGTACATAGGCCATGTGTCTTTAATCCCAAATGCATAAAGATGCCCTAAGCCCCATGTGCCTAGGCCCATGCTGCCCCATGTGCATGTGTATACTAAATTTATTCATTCATTACTACAGAGGAGGGATGAGGACCCATAGTCCAATGCAACAGTGTGACAATGCTCGTGGGAGATGATGATGAAAATTGCTACCCAATGGAGGGTTGGAACTCTTGAAGGAGTGAGCTTGAGCTCTTCGGCCATTGGAAAGATCCCCATGACGTTTGTAGCTTGCTAAGGTAATCTCTTCTTAATGTGTTTAGGAGAGGCCAAAGGTGAGCAATAACATTTTTGGGACCAAGGAGCAATCCTTTGGCTTTTTTCATTGCTTGTTCTCCAAATCTATGCATAACCCATTTTTCATTCTCTTGAGTAGAAGATTTCCACTAAAAAGAAGTGGTTTTCATGGAATTTATGTGAGTTTTAGTGATTTTTTTTCTTTTTGTGCATTTAAAAAAAGCTGGATAGCCTAATTTTTTATTTGATTTGTTGCTTTGATTTCTTATAGAGTAGTTTGTAGTGCTCATATAGCTTGCACATAGCATAGACTAGGTTTAGATTGCATCATTTGCAATGCATTAGAATGCATAAGAGCTATTTTGCTTAATTTTGGCTCCTTAGATGAGGTTTTTTTATTGTATGTTACTGATTTAGAGTGTTAGCATAACTCTTGATCTTCATTAATTTTGGCTCCTTAGATGAGGTTTTTTTATTGTATGTTACTGATTTAGAGTGTTAGCATAACTCTTGATCTTCATTAATTTCCCTTAACGGATTGGTTTTTTGATTAAGGGGAACGATTAATGATTTTTAAGAATGAAAAAAAGAAAAAAGAAAAATGGGTCTTTCATGTCCAATTTGATCATATGGTAGTTCTCTCTTTTAAAATGTATTCAAGGCATATGTAAGAGGGTATATCAATGTATGGGTAAGGGGGTGTAAGAGGCCTTCAAAGTATGTGTAAGGGATAAAGGCCAAAAAAAAGAGAGGAATGTGTCATATGCTCTAAATGGGAAAAGAAAAAAAAACCCACCCAAAATCAAAATAAAAACCATTCATACCTAGGCAGCTGCATGTGCCATGTGACCCAAATATATATATAATTTAAAAAATCATGATAAAAAAATCTCATCGAAAATTCATGATTACAGCTAGAAAATCATGATCACGGTCAAAAAGTTACAATCATGATTGGGGGGAAAAATCACGGCTAGAAAATCATGATCATGGTCGAAAAATCAACATCACACTAGATAATTGCAATCATGGCTAGAATATTGTGATCACGGTTGAAAAATCGTAATCACAGCTGACAAATTACAATCACAATACGTAATCATGGCTACATAATCACACGTGAAAAACTAGGGAGAAGAAAAAAAAATTATATAAAAAGTAGCCCTGTTAGGCATGTATCTCCCAAATCATGAGGCCCAATGAACGTGCTTACTAGTGCTCATCTTTAAGATCTTTTTGGGCTCTTTAAATCTTTCCTTGAGCAAACCAAGTTGATTTTCATCGTTTTGGCCTCCAACCGACAAAAAATGCACTAAAATCAGTAAAAACAAGCTTGTGGATCACTTTAAGACTATCATTTGAGCTACCAAATATAATAATTTTGATAGAGTTGGGGGAGCAAAGTTGTAGTTCTCCAAAAACACTAACAAATCTCTCATAGAACTTATTTCCAAATTCTTTTTGTAGAACATTTGAAAAAGGGCTATAAAAACTATCATTTTTGACATTTTTTGAAAAGAATGTATGATTTGATAGTGATGGAAAATGGGTTTTAAGACCTTCTCTACCATTTGGGAAACTTCTAGAATGCACACTAAAAAAAAAGTTCTTAAGAGGGTGTTCACATGCCATAGCACCTAAGAGTAAACAGACTCTTGTTTGAGAGATAGAGGGATATACCAAGTATAAAAAGGTTGTGAACTCACAATGTGAGGACTAGGAGAAACTCAATGATGCACAAATGAAGCAATGTTTCCTCACGAGGTTAAAGAAAAACACTTTGCACAACAATCTGATCATAGTTTTAAACCCAAATTCTTTTGATCAATATTGCAAAAAAGAAGTAATTGATGGAAGATACCATAATTTGATATAATAGTCTTAAATCTAGATTCTTTTAATCAATGTTGCAAAGAAGCAATCTGTTTGGATGACAAAATGATGTAAGATACCATTGACATAAACTCTTCCTCGTCTAAACTAGTAAAAACAATTTGTTTTGATGACAACATGATGTAAATATACCATTGATATAAACTCTTCCTCATCTAAACTAGTGAAAGCAAGGACGAAATAAATCTTTGAGATGTCTATTGCAAAATTCTATAATGTGTTACTTGAAAGCTTCGAAAGTCACATTGCAGGCACCACCATGCCAATTCACATTGCATGTATCCTAAGCCAGTCTTTCTATATTACAGTCATTTAAAGGTGTTCGCTCAAGATATCTCACAATGCAGGTATTCAAATATAATAAGTGTATAACAATCACCTCAAATGAACCTATCATATATTTAGTTTCCTTGACTCAAACAAAAACACATCCATGGATAGAAACTACTAAGGAAGAAGTTCGATAAACAATGTAGTGCTTCTATTGTTGTGGACCACACAAGGTTATAGAGACTACCCCCAGTGTGGAATGCATCTGCAGTTCCTGATGCCACATAACCCATGTGTGGATGATGTGCCATTGATAACTTGTTCATAGACTTCCCAAGAAGAGATGCTTTATTGTAAGCTGCCTTGCAATACCCAACTCTCAATATCTTAATTGTGTAGAATGGACACTTGTCCATGGTTCCATTAAATATGCTCACACTTTTGCAAGCCAAAGCAAAAAATCTTGCACAAGAACACTCTATACAAGCCTGGGTAGAGGAGATTGTCTTAAAACAAGAACTAAAAAAAAAGATTCACAATCTCCTAAACCTAAGAAAGCCAAAGCTACATAAATTGAAGAGGTTAAGACCAAACCTCAAGACAAGGGAAAGAGGCATGAAGAAAGAATAGACCTAAGGGAGGTAAAAGAAACACAATGAACAAGCATCAACACCAAGGACCCAATATATGCAAACATTGCTCTACAAGTGCTCAAAAGAAGTTCATTCTCGTAGCATGGGAAATAACACAATGGGAACCTATTAGTCATCCAAGAAATATTACATGAAGAAACAAGGTCTAGCACATCATCTATTGCAATTGAAAGTCAAATTAAAGCACTAAGACTTGACCCACTACCCCAAGATGAGAATAAGAGCCTTAGCAAACAACACTCTCAACCAGAGACCATGCTTAAATTGGTTGATGGGTCACCAGTTGACATTGAAACACATCCTGTTAAACCCAAAAAAAACTCCCTGACAACAAGAAGAGGAGTATCGATTCCCTTTTTAAGAGGAAGAGGCACTATTTACCAAAACCAATTCGTTGTACCATGATGAGGATAGAAGTGGAAAGTTTAGATGATACTACAAGTCAATATTCAACTGACAATGAGATTGAAAGATCTAGAGAGTATGTGATGGAGTGTTCAAGGGTGAGAACACTTAAGCCTTGCCAGATAGAGAGAAGGAGAGGAGAATGCAAGGGTCATACCGGTTTGCACCTTCAATCTCAAGATCAGGAAGACTCAAACTCAATTGTGAGAATGGGATTATGTCATTTCTCATTAGTTAAAATGTCTTATAGACAATACACATTTGTATAATTCCAAACCACCCAACTAATATCTGGGGATCCAATAAGCTAGTCTAGGATAATTTCCTCTTCCAGCATTACACAAGTGGTAAGCTCGAAGATTTTCCATAATCGTTTTACATGAAGTGCATTGTGCAGTATAAAAAATATGGCTTTTATAAGTTGCCATGCATGGAATAATGTTAGCTAACATAGTTAACATACCCCCCTCCCTAATCGCAGTTTTGTCCTCGAAATTAGCAATGAAGCTCCATGGGAGGTTGGTGGTAGAAGAGTTCCAGCAGAAGTCAAAGTAGAACTTTGTGTACTAGGTGGTCCGATGGAAGGCTTTGTAGGATGTCTAGAAGGCAATTGTGAACACATATCCTCGAAAGTGAGTATACACACCGGCCTTACATCCATTGCACTCGCTTGTACTAGTTAAGTATTTATTAGTGAAGTGTGGGACCCTTGTTGATGTCAAAAGACATGTCCTGTTCACATTTGTCGAATATGATCCAATCTAGAGATCCCACCAAAAGGACAATGATGAGTATACATATATTAGCATCAGAATCTAAAATATGAAAAAGCGGATGGTGGCAATATCTAGGTTTGACATAACATTGCTATCTTGGATGAACTTTTGTGAAGCATCCATTATTCATGGAGGACAAGGGGTGGTCAAAATGGAAGTTAAAGTTAAAGTGCAGATTGGGATTCTTTGCCAGCTCTTGCTCAAAAAGGTCCCAAATCCATCTGCATTCTATTGGAAAGTAAAGAGGACCGATGCTGAGATACCGCGGGGCATAGAAATTAACTTTCCAACATCTGGCCCATCAGGAGATACAGAAGCTGCCACACAGGTTGCTCTCCCATAAGATCATGCATGATTGGGGCTACCCTGGCCTATGGTCGTTTTTATCCCCCTGTCCAGCTTTTGTGATAAGATCGTGACCACCATTGATAAAACTTCTGCTCTAGATAAAACTTGATGAGGCTAATGTGAAGGTGATCAATGATTCTGTTAATGTCGGGGCCTTGCATTTGTTCAATATTTGAGTGTACGGTCAATATTGAGAGGATCACGCCAGTTGAATGGGTAGTCGGGGGGTGCATCTGCTACCTTTCTTTGATAAGGGCTTCGGGGATCTCACCTTCTTCCAAGACATGTGGTGGAGAAAGGGGGTGGTCGGCTTTTGAGGTTGAGGTCTTGGTGAGTCTATTGAGGATGTCCCCCGAGAGAGGTTGGTGGTGAGTCTATTGAGGATGTCCCCCAAGAGAGAGGTTGGTGGTGAGGCCAGATTGGGAGATGAGGAGGGTGACAATGGATTTGGAGAGGCAAGTGGGGATATCTAGGGAGAAGTGGTAGATGTTGAAGTGAATGTGAGGGGAGGGTTGGTCAAGGGGGAAAGGCATCGAGGCTTGTTCCTTATCTTTGCTTTTGGTGGAAGTTCCCAAAGTAGTTGTAGAGCTGAAGAGGGGCCTCTTGATGGAGAAGGGGCCTGGGAAGGTACACCTTAGGACCACTTGTTGTTTGTATTGAGGGGCCTTCTTCGGGCAAGTCTTTGCTACCGGACATATCATCATCATTGTCCTTGGTTGCTGGCAATGTCCATGGTGTTCTCTTCCTCATCCTTAACTTCAAGTGCAGGCTTCATGGGATGATAAAATTCTAGGGCCTCATGGGATTCCTCATAAAAGATGTCTCGAGGGTATGCCACATGGACTGTGTCAAAGAGGTGGCATTTGGTGGTGTGCATTAGCTACAACTACTTTCAAATACGATGGTATAGAGTACAAGGATGCCAATGGGGGCATAGGTAGTGTTGGCCTTGATGGGGTAAGATGGCAATATGCTTTGTCAATAGCATGCCAACTATGTGTGCATCCACTGGATTGCCTGGAAATGCCTAATAATGTTGGTGGAGGTGGGGTATGGTCACAACTCTGTGGGGATAAAGAGTTTGATGAAATTCCCCTCATCCAAGATGTGGCACCAGGACTGTAGGTTTAGGCACAAGACAAGGTGAGGGAAGCAAAAGATGGTGGAGGGCTCGGGGTGAGAGAGATAGTGTTTTGGATGAAGAGCATGGTGAGGGTGGTATGGGAGGCATAAGGAACCTTAGAGAGGATGGTGGAGAGTGGTGGTGGAAATCTCCAGGGAATCTCCTCATCAGGGAATATGTTATGTTGGAAGGTGCAGTGTTGCAGCTCGGGGAGGCCTTAGGGTGATTAGGGAGGGATGAAGAGGTTTGAGAGGTTGGTGTGGCTGTGCCATCAACAAGCAATCCACCTTCTTCTCAGTGGCTAGCTGTGACCTGCTCGGGTTGGGGTGCAACCTTGAGTTCTGATAAAAGTTTCTTGAGCTAAGAAATGGTGGCATCTAGTGTCCTCAGAAAGTCCTTGAGGTGCTCAAACATCTAGTTATAGACTTTGTCCCCACGAGTTGTTGGCAATTGTGTGCCATCAACGGATGAGTTCATGGCTCTTTTACATGGATATTTTTGGTTGATCTTGTTGATCTCCAACTGAAAGTCCATATGGTTTTTATGTGATTAAACTCCTAGGTACTATGGGCTAGGAACTATTGAAAAGGCCCCTGAGTGAGCAGGTGGTGAGTGTTCTAGTTGCCGATGATGCCATAGGTACGATGAGGAAGGAATGACTGAAATTGGATTTTATGGTTGGAAAGTGGAAAAGTTAGAAATTGGATCTGGATATTTTGGAGGATTATGATTCGAAATACTATGGTTTCATTTCAAGTCTGCTTTAAAGACAACTAAATATGTAAAAGGCAATTTCATATTCGGTGCGTAAGTGGTGTGTCTAAATTGTATTTTGGAACTCTTTTCCCTGGTACCCATGACAAAACATAACCAAATTTTCATAGTGGATCCTATCAATACAGTGGCTGGCTAACCCATGGGACTAGATGGGGTTAGGCTGGACTGATGGATCCCTATAATTAAAATTCAATTATGTTCAAGTTAAGATAGTTGAAGTAAATCACAAATAATCCTTGTTCTATGGAAAAGAATCAACGGCTGTGCCTCTTTGACGAGAAAAAAGGCGTTGGTCTCTATGATCCAAGTGTAAGTTCCTCCCTTGATCCGGCCATGTGAGATCCGCGGGTTCAGTCAGAATGAAAAAGGGAAGTTAAGGCCCTTTGACTACGTTAGAATAATTCTCCTGGAGGAATCGCCTATGCTTTCTGGGCGAGGGAATTTTTTTTCACATTCGGTGGATTAGTCTCTTGTCCGAACATTCATGGGCGAGGCCCTGAGTGGGAAACTCTGCCCTGCGTGCAAGGTTGCTACTTCCGCTACTAGCTCCTTGGATTTTAGTGCGCAGAGGGGGCAGGGGTCTCACAAGAGAGCTTGGATGAAACCACTGAAAAGATGCAGGGGGGAAGAGAGCTTGAGCTCTTGCAAGCACACACACACACTCACAAAACCCTAATAGAGAACACACAAGGTGAGAGGCTGAAAATCTTCTTCTTCTCTACTCAACACTCAACACACCATATACAAGAATAAGAGTACACACACTATGAAAAGTACTCAACCAAATACATACACGGGTTCTCTATAGTGTGAACCCGACTAAATGAGCTGGCGCTATAACTATGCCAGTCTCTAGAGTGGCTGTCACACAGCCTGTCATCCCACTGGCCGCATATCACCCAAGATCTCACCAACCATGCCAGTGGTGTAAGTGTGGGGCCTATCCCCCAGGCGGGTCATCAGTGGCCACCGCCTGACTAAACGAGCTCGATATCTCAACACTCCCCCTCGAGCTCAACTCTATCTCATGTACACCAAGCGAAGCCCTGAATCTGCGGAGCTTCTCTGTACCCAATGCTTTAGTGAAGATGTCAGCTACCTGATCCTCTGTGCTGACATAAACAAGGTCAAGGTCTCCTGCCAAGACCCTCTCTCTGACGAAGTGGTAGTGGACCTCTATGTGCTTCGTACGAGCATGAAAGACTGGGTTCCTGGCCAACTGTATACTGCTAATGTTGTCACAGAAAATGACAACTTGTCTATCCACTGATAGACCCAAATCTGCAAGTAGCTTTCTCAACCAAGCTACCTCACATGCTGCCATAGCAGCTCCTCTGTACTCTGCCTCTGTACTCGATAGAGCAACCGTAGGCTGCTTCTTGCTGCTCCAAGTCACAGCAGCACTCCCCAAAGAAAACATGAATCCACTGGTAGATCTTCTGTCTGAGATACTACCAGCCCAATCAGCATCTGTGTACCCATGTACACATATCTCTGTCCCAGTCTCATAGAATAGTCCACAATGCAAAGTAGACTTCACATACCTCAGTATGCGTCTCACTGCATCCAAATGCGGTTTCCGTGGAACCTGCATAAACTGACTCACCAACCCAACAGCATAGCTCAAATCTGGTCTGGTGATCATCATGTAGATCAAACTTCCTACTATGCGTCTGTACATAGTAGGATCCTCCAAGATCTCTCCTGAATCTGCACTCAACTTGCCATTCTGATCTAATGGCACAGAAATAGGCTTACAGCCTGTCATACCATACTTGGACAACATGTCCAAGCCATACTGTCTCTGCAGTAATCCAATACCATGTGGTGACCTAATCACCTCAATGCCCAAGAAATATCTAAGCGTCCCCAGATCCTTCATCTCAAACTTCTGTCTAAGCAAGATCTTTACATCAAAGATCTCTGCATCATGGTCCCCCGTAATGATCAAGTCATCTACATAGATGACAACAAGCACAACTCCTCTATCACCATGTCTCACATACAATGATAAATCTGCATTGGCTACATGAAAGCCAATAGTGACAAGATATTCAGAAATCTTGTCAGACCATGCTCTTGGTGCTTGTTTTAAACCATACAAGGCTTTCTTCAACCTGCAAACATTCTCGGGGTGACCCACATCCTCATAACCAGGTGGCTGCAACATATACACCTCTTCTTGCAAATCCCCATGCAAGAATGCATTCTTTACATCCATCTGTGATGTAAAGACCATTGCTTTGACGCAGCCACTGCTATCACAACTCTCACCGTTGCCATCTTGGCAACTGGGCTGAAAGTTTCCTCATAATCGATCCCATATGTCTGCGCATATCCCTTGGCTACCAATCTAGCCTTGTACCTGTTTATGCTTCCATCACTGTTATGTTTAACTTTGTACACCCACTTGCATCCAATGGCTTTCTTGCCTTCTGGCAATTGCACCAAATCCCAAGTTTCATTTCCATATAGTGCATCCATCTCCTCATCCATAGCTTTCTCCCAACACACATTTCCAATAGCCTCATCAATGCATGTGGGCTCAACAACCTGCACAACCTTTGCCATATATGCATAGTGATGTGCCACATAACCATCATATGTAAATCTCTGCACAGGGTTCTTAACTCTCCCTGATCTTCGCAGCTTTTCATTCATGGCTTCCATAGCCTTCTTTACACCAGGTGTTCTCATAGCTGGGATCCCAAGCTCCTCATCAAGGCTCATATCTGAGCCACTAGACTCTCCATCAACATGAGAATGCCCTGCAAAAATGTCAGGCATACCAAGGGGCTCAACCATTTTCTCTTTTCCTTTACATGATGTAGTAATCACATTTGCAGGGCTGGTATTATGACGCAGCCTGCCACTCCATGGTCTATCAACAGACCCACTAGATGAGGACTCTCCTGGTCCACTCAAAGACTGTGATTGCTGACCTACATTCTGTGCAACCACACTTCCACTCACATCAGCCCCAACAGCTTCTTTTCCAGCAGCATACCAGCTGCTCATCTCATCAAAAACAACATCCCTGCTTACCCTCAACTCACGTGTAGCAGGGTTATAACACCTGTATCCCTTTTGCTCAAGGGAATATCCAATAAACACACATTTTTCAGCTTTCGGATCCAACTTAGTTCTCAGCTCATCTGGCACATGCACATATGCAATGCATCCAAAAACTTTCAGATGAGATATATCTGGTTTTCTGCCAGTAAACCTCTCCTCTGGAGTTACATCATGTATGGCTGCAGTTGGAGTCCTGTTCATGATGTATACTGCTGTAGAAACAGCCTCAGCCCAATAGCAATGCAGCATATTCTTCTCTTCCATCAATGCTCGCGCAATCTCAGCAATGTGCCTGTTTTTCCGCTCAGCAACTCCATTTTGCTGCGGAGTGTATCTGCATGTATACTGTCTCCGAATACCATTCTTCTTCAAATATTCAGAGAACTCATTGGAGAAGTACTCTCCCCCTCCATCTGACCTTAGGCACTTTACATATTTCCCTATTTGCTTTTCAACCAAAAATCTGAAATTCTGAAAGTGAGTGAACACCTCACTCTTCTCCTTCATGAAATATACCCACACTTTCCTTGTGTGGTCATCAATGAAAGTCACATAGTACCTGCAGCCTCCCATAGATATGGTCTTCGTAGGACCCCATACATCTGAATGCACAAGATCTAGTGCATTTCTGCTCACATATCTGTTACGTGGAAACACATGCTTTGTTTGCTTCCCAAATTGGCATGCTTCACATATTTTCTGCATACCTTCCACTTTAAATTTTGGCAGCCCTGTCACAATTCCTTTTGTCTGCATAGACTTCAATCTCTGCACATTCACATGTCCAATTCTTTTATGCCATATGTCTGTGTCTGCAACAACTCCTGAACCATTTGCAAACATCGCAGCACTCATTTCAGGCATGTCTTTATTCAACGTAAACATTCTGCCCACTCTGTTGCCTTTTGCAACCAACCTGCACTTGTCTTTGAAATCTTCAACATAACACCCATCAGGGTTAAACCGAACCTGCAAACCCTGCTCAATCATCTGGCCAACTGAAACCAGATTCTTTGTTATGTTCGGTACATGAAGTACATCTGCAAGGTACTTCACTTTGCCATCCTGCATAGACAATGGCACATCTCCAATGTGGGCAATTGGATGAGCAGTGTCATCCCCTGTTTCCACAAAACCTGGTCTTTCCAGGTTTTTCATCTCCTTGAACCACTCCCCATGACTCGTCATGTGGTTCGAAGCGCCTAAATCCACATACCATACATTATCTTTTTGTGCTGCATCAACATTTTCAGACATGGCATTCACAACATGCTGCATAACAAACAACCTTTCATTATCCTCATTATTTCTACTTGAGGATGCATAGTTGTTTTGCTGCACTTTCCCATTTTGCATGTCAGCCTGCTTCTTATAACATTCTGACTGCACATGTCCAGGCTTACCACAATAATAGCATTCACGTGCATCATTATATTGCCTTTGCCAATTTCCACGGCCTCTTTGACTCCCCCTGCCTTTGAATTTGCCTCTTCCACCTGCGTGTTGTTGTTGTTGTTGTTGATTCTGGGACTGTTGTTGCTGCTGCTGCTGCTGGCCATAATTCTGATTACCTGTTCGGCCACCTCCTTGACCGCGTCCACGGCCTCCTCTACCTCGTCCTCTTCCTGAACTCGTGTAGAAGGCCTGTTACTCTGAACTGTTTTTGCTTTGTGAAGACTGTTGGTCTTCACCCAAGTTCTTCTCTTCGATAATCAACATAGACACCAAATCTGTAAAGTTGGGAATGTTTTCCCGAGTCTGAATAGACGTCTTAAACGCCTTGTATTGTGGCCCGAGACCACGTAGACAGACTTCCACCTTGTCATCATCATCTACTGACACACCAATAGATGCAAGGGATTCCACAATACCCTTTATCTTCAGCGCATAGTCATTCACAGACATGCTCTTTTTCTCCACAGTATGAAGTTCATTCTTCAACTGTATCTTACGTGCCTTGGTGTTTGTTTCATAAAGCTTTACCAAGGTGTCCCACGCCTCCTTGGGGGACTTGGCATCCTGAATGTGCCCAATCATGGTGTCCTGTATACTAATGGATAGCCAATACATAACCTTCCTGGCTCCTTGGTTCCAGTCTTTAAACTCTTTCACATCTGCGGCAGTCGGATTTATATCCGGTATCTCCGGTGCCTCTTCATGCTCACCTTCTATGTAGTCCCAATAGCCTTTTCCCATCAGGAAATTCGTTAACCTGAACCTCCAAGCATGGAAGTTATTCTTATCCAGCTTCTCAGCCACAATCTGTGTTATGCCATCATTAGACATCTTGCCAAACACACAATTTTACCAGAAACTGCACTCTGGTTTTTCTGCACAACTGCTGTATTTTCTGCACAGCAGTACTGTAGTACTCTCAAATGTCACCAACAGTGACTTCAATGTGCATACATACACCCAATGGCAACTGTAGACCTCTTTGCAGCACCCACAGTGTCTGCACAGTCAATCTGTCTTCCTGCAGTTCTTAAAACAGAGTTCTGCAGAGAATTGATGACTTACCCGCAGTGCTCGAAATTGCCTGCTTTCTGAAAAACGGAGGTCCAGACGCGCCCGAAATGCGTTTTCGGCCCGGAAATTTCAGTCTATAGTTTCCCTATAGCTTCACTCCCGCGAAGAAAGCTCCTCAATCGGAGATCGTTTGCCGGTGCCTCCCGTAGAGCTCCCGACAAGGGTGTAGTCACCAACACAAATAGGGAAGAGTAGTTGAAGCTCTTACCCTCGTACCGCTTCCTGTGGTTCTCTTGCTTGCAGCTCAGCCCTTAGCACGAACCAGGCTCTGATACCATGAAAAGATGCAGGGGGGAAGAGAGCTTGAGCTCTTGCAAGCACACACACACACTCACAAAACCCTAATAGAGAACACACAAGGTGAGAGGCTGAAAATCTTCTTCTTCTCTACTCAACACTCAACACACCATATACAAGAATAAGAGTACACACAATATGAAAGGTACTCAACCAAATACATACACGGGTTCTCTATAGTGTGAACCCGACTAAATGAGCTGGCGCTATAACTATGCCAGTCTCTAGAGTGGCTGTCACACAGCCTGTCATCCCACTGGCCGCATATCACCCAAGATCTCACCAACCATGCCAGTGGTGTAAGTGTGGGGCCTATTCCCCAGGCGGGTCATCAGTGGCCACCGCCTCACTAGACGAGCTCGATATCTCAACAACCACCACTCGAAGACTTAGTTGCTCCGATTGGTGCTCAAGGGACTCCTCGAGAGAGAACTTAGCTATAACCACCACCCAAAGACTTGGAATCATAAATTCCATAGGAACTACATGTTTCATACCATAAACCAGAGAAATGGAAGTGTAACCAGTGGCAACTTTGTATTGCATCCAAAATGCCCATAAAGTAGGATGTCCTAGTCTCTATAATTCTCATTGACTATCCCATCCAAAATGTCCGTAAAGTAGGATGTCCAATCTCTATAATTCTCATTGATTATTTTCTTCAAAATCTTCTACAATACCCGGTTAGTGGATTCAGTTTGTCCATTCGTAAATAATATAGAATGGATTTCTTATAAATGATCATATGAGACAGTCTCAAATTTTAGATAATTGCATTAAGAAAATGGCCTTCTTGATAACTATAACTAGCTTGATCGAATAGCCAAACCTGATCATAAAATGAAATTTTCTACAGACAACTTTGCATTGTTACAAAAAAGGCCTTGACTTCACCTACTTGGTGCACTAATTTGTGGTGACCAAAATCTACTTATTACCCATAAACATGGTAGGAGGTTGGAAGGGACCTACAAAATCCAGACCCAGTTTTGGCTCCAATGGTAGGATCGGATTATGTGACATTCAGTCAGTAGCATGTGGTTGCCTTTGTCACACATCGCACACCTTGACATACTTCCAAGCATCTTTCAAAACAACAAGCCACCATAAGCCACTTTGAAAAACTTTGTGTAGTGGTAGATCTTACTCTTGGTGGACACCTATCTTAACATTACAAGGCCCTATATGAGTTTGGATGCCCATGGGAGAGACTACTAGGCAGTTTCTAGTGTATTTTTTTGGGCCGTGTCTACACCATGGATGATTGCGCACCAACTATGGCCTTTATAGATACACAACCAACCCCGACACAACTCATTAGTCATCATTATGAGTTTACTCCCTAGATTTTACTAACATATGACCTCCATCTTATTAGTCTAAATCAACCATCAAATCTCTCTTTTCATATAGGTGCACATGGGTGCGGGCATTTTCCATACGCTTTCTCTCTACAGACAACTCACTAGTCATAAAATCGCTATGAGTTTACTCCCTAGATTTTACTAGCGTACAACCTCTCTCTCTCTACTAGTATAATATTTCTCTCTCTCTCTCTCTCTCTCTCTCTCTCTCTCTCTCTCTCTCTCTCTCTATTTTTGTTGAATTTGAGTATATAAGTTTTGTGATGTGAAATATTGGTGTCATCTTGTATACACCACACATTATATCCTCTTTCTCTTTTTATTTGGGCATTTCTTGGATCAATAAAAAGCATCCCATAGTTGCACTCTCATGTCAATTTGAAAGCTACATGATTGCATCATGTGAGGCATTGTGGCTCTAAGGAGAATTCTACAAAATATAGAAGTAGAAGTAGTTTGCAATACAATAATGTGGTAAATAGGGTTTTAATGCCATTTCTAAAAATCTTGTGATTCATTCTCTTACAAAACACAGTGAGACTCAACATTACTTTATTTATGAGCTCATCATTTCCAAGGAGGCTGAGATGGTCTTTTTCTCAACCATAAAGAATTGTGTATACATTAATTTATATTTGAGCGCATCATTTCCAAGGAGGTCAAGATGGTCTTTTGCTCAATCACAAAGAATTGTGCATACATCTTCACAAAGGCTCTTAATAGGGCCCAAATCGAGTGGCATCTCCATTGATTCTACATCAGATATAGAGGTAGTTCACCTTCAATAGGTAGACACAAAAGGTAGCTTAGAGATAGTTCACCTTTAGCATCAATAGGTAGACATTGAAGGGGGTGTTAGGCCCCACCCTCAAAGCTACATAGATACACGATTGGCCCTTTCTCCACATAGTTCATTAGTCATCATTATGAGTTTACTCCCTAGCTTCTAATAATATACAATCTCAGCTATTTCAAAACACCCATCAAACATATAAGTGTGGGGCTTTTCCACCATTATTGTATCCCATCAGTAATATGGGGTTGTTCTCTACTATGTTATTGTGTAATTTAAGTTTAAAAGTTTTTGTGTTGTGAAAGATCCTAGTTCATGTGAGTGTTATTGTCTGCACAATGTTATCTACCTCCTGTGAGTGTTGTTGTCTACATATATATATATATATATACACACACACACACACACACACACACACACACACACACACACACACACACAAACACACACACACACACACACCACATGTTGTATCCTCTAACAATCTTTCTAATCATTGTAAACACACTCTTTGTAACCAATGTGTATTGCACATGTGCGAGTTCTTGATCAAGAATGCTTAGATCAGAGAGAAAGTTAAAAGATTTACGTGATCTTGCATCTATGTGTTGTAATAGTTTGGGTAACATTTGACCTTAGTGTTTAATAAAGACATGAATCTAAGGTTAGTTTCCTAAAGTTAAATTCGTAGTTTCCAAGGGAATCTACCTATGATGATAGATCTAGAAGAGCTAGGTGGAAATAACATGTGATAATAAAATACTAAGCAGTTTTATGTAAAAATACTTGTGTCAAGCTTATATCCATGCTTGATAGATCTAGAAGAGCTAGGTGGAAATAACATGTGATAATAAAATACTAAGTAAGCAGTTTAATGTAAAAATACTTGTGTCAAGCTTATCTCCATGCTTGATAGATCTAGAAGAGCTAGGTGGAAATAACATGTGATAATAAAATACTAAGTAAGCAGTTTTATGTAAAAATACTTGTGTCAAGCTTATCTCCATGCTTGTTTAGTAAGTTCTTTTTTAAGCGTAATCAGAGTGATCAAGCTTATCTCCATGCTTGTTTAGTAAGTTCTTTTTTAAGCTTAATCAAAGTGATCAAGCTTATCTCCATGCTTATTTAGTAAGTTCTTTTTTAAGCTTAATCAGAGTGGTTAACACCTTGACTAATTATTGTCTTTGTGATAATTGCTTGCTCAGTGACTGTGTTTCTATGTTATGTTTGATTCATGCTCTTTGAGAGCTTAGTGCCGACCCTAACATTCATGGGGATAAAATATGGAATTTTTGAAAGAGAAAGAATGATGAATTTACACATGCATCATCAACATCCAATTTTGATTTCATTTAAGGGCTTGTGTTCAAGTCAAGAGTTTATCCTAGTTGCCTTGTCAAATCATTATCGTGTTGGGCCTAGCCATGACCTTGAGTTCTTCTTTCATCGAGGGCTGAATTTCGCCTTCTTCGAGTCCACCATTTGCCCTAACCTCTGTAAGCTCCCTCTGAAGACCAGCAAGGTCAATCAACTAGATCCATGCTCGTGATCAGAAAACAGCTCCAACTCGTTTTCTTCCCTGTCGCATGCGTGGGTATCTTGGGCGACCCCGACGAGAGGCTGAGCAGCGTATGGTCAGTACCCTCTAGGTTCCTTCGTAGGTTGCCTAGTGTTTCACTCATATAGGCCACTTCCTTGGTCCCTCATCCACCATACCGGAAGCTCACCATTTTAATCAAACTGAGGCGCTAGTCAAGACTTCGACCGACCTTGCCATGCGAGATGTCCTTCATTGACTCCACCGGCCCCCGCGGAAAGGGTGCCCTCACACCCCCCGGCCCCCGCGCAAAGGGTGCCCTCACACCCCCCAGCCCACCCCTCCGCGGTGCCATGCCCTCACCCCCCCCAACCCCCCCGCGGTGCCATCAGCTGTTGCAACTTTTTCACTTAGGTCCCCACGACCTGATTCCACAAGATAGTCAAAATGCTTCCTCAAAATTCTTGACATAAAATAATCTTTAAAAATAGGTTTCACATACAAATACAGTTCCAAACAAAATTCCCATCTTTCCTCATCATCCCACATCCTTTCACATTATTCCTCATCATATCTCATCATTCCACATCATTTCTCATCGTCCCATTCCACGTAATTTCTCATTATTCCACGTCATTTCTCATTATCCCACATTTTCTACATTAAGTCACATCCAATCACATCATTCCTATATCAATTCACATCCATTCACACCATTCCTACATCCACTCACATCCATTCTCATTCATTCACATCATTCTTACATCCATTCACATCATTCCTACATCCATTCACATCATTCCTATATCCATTCACATCATTCCTATATCCATTCATTCACATCCATTCACATCATTCACATCATTCCTATATCCATTCACATCCATTCACATCATTCCTATATCCATTCATTCACATCCATTCACATCATTCACATCATTCCTATATCCATTCACATCGTTCCTATATCCATTCACATTCATTCACATCCATTCACATCATTCGTATATCCATTCACATCCATTCACATCGTTCCTATATCCATTCACATTCATTCACATCCATTCACATCATTCCTATATCCATTCACATTATTCCTATATCTAGTCACATCCATTCACATCCATTCACATTATTCCTATATCCATTCACATCCATTCACTTTCATTCACATCGTTCCTACATCCATTCACATCCATTCATATCATTCCTACATCCATTCACATCATTCCTATATCCATTCACTTTCATTCACATTCATTCACATCCATTCACATCATTCCTATATTCATTCACATCCATTCACATCATTCCTACATCCATTCACATTCATTCCTACATCCATTCACATTCATTCACATCCATTCACATCATTCCTACATCCATTCACATTCGTTCAATATCCATTCACATCATTCATTCACATCCATTCACATCATTCTTGTATCCATTCACATTCATTCACATCCATTCAATATTTTCACATTATTTCTCAAATTTCTCAAAATAAAATACGCTCAATATTCTTCTTTTGAATAAAAGATTCATGGGATTTACAAAATCAATTATACCCATATTTTCTCTTTTAGTATAAACACTAATCCATTTATCTGAATCATTTCCATAATTCTCATAAATTGAATGATTCTATAAAATTTGTGCATAAACTTCTTTATTTTTTTGACTATTGAATAATGCTCAAAACTCCACTTTTAGCATAAAATTTATTTATGCATGTACATATATAAAGATAAATATAACAAAAATTTATCTTTTCTCTATTTAAGCAATTATGCATAAATACTATAAAAGTATTTTTCATAAATGTAACAAAAATCATTCTTTTAGCATAAAAATATCTATCCCTAGAATATGATGGGAATTCCTCTTTTTGTATTATTAATTTTATGCATAAAAATAAGATTTTTCTTTTTTCTGAAAAATTTTGCATAGCTTCACTGCAATTACTGAGAATGTTCATTTTTCTAACGTAAATGAATACACATAATTGAAATGTGATAGGAACTCCTCTTTTAAACTAAAAATTTTATTATGCATACTTAGCATAATTATGAACATAGTTATAAACATAATTATGATTAATCCTCTTGATTTAAAACATCCATTCATCATTTCTATAGAAGAATTCTTATAAAATGTTAGCATAACACTCTTTCAACTTTAAAATGAGTTTATAGGATTTTTCTAAATCATAAACAAGCTTAAAGAATTTAATCATCATTTTTAACTAGATTAAAATCATAAAAATACCTAATCTTTTTCTCTAGCTTGTCAAGCCTAGAGTTTTGTTTGAGATAATGAGTTTATCATTAAGAACCATCCTTCTAACAAGGATCTAACCATAAAGATGATTAATCTTTCCAAGCAAGAGAGATTTACTAATAATAAAAACACTATAACTAAGCATAAAGATTAGTATTAAACCATTTAAACATTATGAATCATTAGAAAGCTTAATTTTAAGAAAAAACCATTCAATTGAAAGCCTCTCAAGCATTAGAGGGGTTGAGAAGAAGAAAGTCATTGAGAAGAATAGAAAAAACCATTAAATTAATGCTTACCTTTGATTTTAGCTTGATTCTTTTGGAGAGGAGTGAAGCCCACAAAGCAAGCTTTGGCCACCAAGTTGGAGAGGGTAATCTCCAAGAGAGGATCGAGAATTGAGAAGCTCCAAATCTCCCAAAAGTAGAGGCAAAATAGAGGGATAATAGAATTATACTAAATTAAAGATAATACTGGCATGTAATTACTCAAAGATAAAAATACAAAGGAATGAGGGTCTATTCATAGGTGAGGGAGGCCATCAACCAAGTCCAACTAAGTTCTAGAGGCTTCCAGCTTCAGTTTGATCCAATTTGGACAAGATTTGGACCAGTTTGGCTCCCTTTTTGATCCAGTTTGCATGAGGAGAGAGGAGAGGTAAAAATATCTCATTTTTTTGAATTAAAAATGCCAAGTAATGATGAGAAAAAGGTGCCTACTTCATGGGGCCTCTCCCTCCTTACTGAGGTGTCAAAAATTCATAATTTTACTAAAATATCCCAATTTTAACTAATAAACCAAGTCCTTGGTCCACTCTTCATCTTATGTGAGCATTTACTCATTTTTGGGGAATTTTCTTTTGCTCTTTGTATTTTTCTCATCCCAACACTTGGATTAATCCTATTGGCCATGTAGAACCTTATTTGGACCTTAGTCAAAAATTTCTAAAAATGTGGACCCTTAGGCTAAGGTCTCTAATACACATATTTAGTTAATTTCTAATCCACATAAGAAAATTCTTTTTGAACTTTTGTTTCAAAGGATTTCATCTTAGATATTAGGAGAAACTTTGTATTTAGAAATATCTCAAAATTGAATTGCCTCTCTCTAGAATATTTTCTCTCTAAGCCAAAAACAAGGAAAAATAATATTTTCTTGCATTATGAAATAGAGGATGATTACAGAAGAAGGGTGTGGATGGTCTTGGATATGCCATGAAGTTGGCATGTAAGGTTAAGTGGTATGGTTCGAGACCAATCCCACAACAAGATACGAGGGGATAAAATTTGGGTAGCTCTAGTGATATACAACTTGTTGAGGTGGCATGGAAGGTATATGTGATGTAGAAATTATTCATGAATGCAAGGCCTCCTTCTCTTGTGGATATGGTAGCTTGGGCCCTTAAAATTAAGACGATTACTAGTAGAATCATCCCACACCCTATAATTGGCATAATGAGTGCTAGGACCACCACGAAATGATTTGCATAGGTAGATGGTAGTCTAGATCTTCTAGGCACAACATGATATTATTCCTCGATCTCACAGCATGATGCTTAGAGACTATGCTTCTTCGTGGCTAATACAGCGTGGTTGTGTTTGTTAAATTAGAGTTGAAGCAGAATGTTGCAAGCATTAAAGCTCTTGGAGGTACCTGCAAGATCGATGGTTCTCCAGGCATGATGTGTCATACCATAGGCTAGGCTTAATTCTTGCCATGGCATCCCATCTAGAGATGTACTTAGAGTGTTGGTGTTAAGAGGTTGCATGTGCATGTATACCATTAGATGCGAGATGTGAAAAAGAATGTGATGCCCACAACGAAGTTTGTAAGTGGCGTGCATGGACAATGTGGCGGAAAGTGTGTGCCATGTGTGTATACTCCTCTAACCTTGAAGATTTCTCCAACCCACTGCTTTCTTTGACTCTCTTATGGCTTTCTTTGTCGACATTCCTTTTCTTGGGGAGTCAAGATTGTTAAATTGTTAATGCATGCGGACTTTTACCATAGCTACAATGGAGCTACAAGCTCGATGGTGGTTCTCTAAATGATGGATTGTAGCATGGACTAGGCTTGTACCCGCCATGGTCCCCCCATCCCAGAGATATACCTAGAGGGTTATTAACTCTGAAATATTGTCATTTAGTATAACTACTACCATAATATAGTTCTTTACCTTGATACAGGAATAATATTTTGTGTTAGGATTACAAATGTCATCGGAATAGTATAGTTCTTTACCTTAGTATATGAATAGTATTCCCTGTCAGAATTCCAAACATCATCAGAGCAAAGGTGTCTCTTTGATTCACATTCTAAACACTTATTTGTACCTCTATGCTAATGATTCACATTCTAAGTGCTTATCATGGATTATCTTTGTAACTAGATACACAATCTGATGATAGAGAATTACAATATTAAGGGATGATGTTCTTTCTTGTTATGTTGTTTATTTGTTTATTTGTTTGTTTGTTAACTTATGAATGTTTTCTATTGGTAAATCCGTAACACTTTTGATGATCCTATTTTGCGATTGAGTGCTCAATCATATCCTCGATTTTGTTTTTATTGAGCTATGATTATGAGGTCACTTGCATAGATTTTGCATGGCTGAATCTCCTTCATTAGTCCATTTGGCATGACATTTTTATGGTGATTATTAACTCCTCCTATTGTGCCATTGCACTCCTGCTTCATTTTGGATGGCATCCATATTTCTATTTTGAGTATTAATGCTCATGTTATCTATTGTTCATATGCTTTTGTTGTTCCTCTCATGTCACCATCCTACTAGCGTGTTTTGGGCATATAGTTAATAGGGTTGAGCTCATTACTTTTTATGGCTAATCTATTTTGTGACTCATTGATCGATTAGCATTCTCCTCTTTTCAGCCATGTTTTCCTATGTTGTGTGGATTTTTCCAATTATGTTTCTACACCTTTTCTCAAACCAAGGCATTAAATCTTCTTCTTTTGTGGCCGACGAGCATGGCAATGAGATTGCTATTAAGCTCCAAAACCTTTTAATGGTGTCTCCTACCATGATGGATCAAAAATGATGTTATGAGGCTTAATAGGAGCATCATTAGAGCATAGATGTCTCTTTGATTCACATTCTAAATGCCTATTTGTACCTATGAGCTGAGCGCTTTTTATGAGGATTATCTTTGTATTGGATACACAATTTGATGATAGATGAATTACAGTATCAAGACATGATGTTATTTCTTATTGTTCTGTTTATTTGTTTGTTTATTAACTTATGAATATGTCATAATGCTTTTTGTTAGTAAATCCATAACACTTTTAGCAAGATCTAATTTGCTATCGAGTGCTCAATCATATCTTTAATTTTTTATTTATTTTTATGACTATGTGGTTGCCTACATAGACTTGGGATGGGTAAATATCCTTCCTCAATCCATTTGGTAATGACATTTTTGGTGATTTTTAACTCCTCTTGTTGTGTCATTGCATTCCTTCCTCAATCCATTCGGTATGACATTTTTAAGCTATTGTGTTTAACTCCTCATGTTGTGTCATTGTGTTCCTATTGCATTTTGATGACATCCGTATTTGTGTTTTATGTGTTAATGCTCATGCTCTCTATGGTTCATATGTTTTCGTTGTTCTCGTGGTGTCTCCATCCTACTAGCCTAGTTTTCGTTGTTCTCGTGTCGCCATCCTACTAGCCTAGTTTTGGCATCTAGTTGATAGTGTTGCGTTCATTACTTTTTATGGCTCATCTATTTTGGGACTCATTGATTGGTTAGCATTCTCCTCTTTTCAGTCATTTATTCCTTTGTTGTAAGGGTTTTGTTGTGCTCGCAGTGCAATAGCAGTAGAAGGGTCAGTGACACTTGCCAAACTAATCAACCCACAACGCATAACATAAGCACCACCTCAGTGTCACACGTGTAGAGGCGGCGGACTGTAACCACCTTGGAGCCATTGCCAAAATCAAGAAGGCACAACTTAAAAGAGTGATCAACTACTGTAGAAAAGAGAGAGATGAATGAGGAGAGTGTGCTGACGCATGCATGTGTACACTCATGGTCTATGTACTATAGTGTAGCCTTGTAAGCTTGCAATGTTAATTGATTGTCATGTCATGGAGCTTGTAATGTGTCAGAGTCTTGCAAATGTCACCTTGTAATACTTCTAGAATGGAACAAAAGGCACACTTGTTATTACTCTTCCCTTTCGTGTCAACTATTACTCTCTCTGTAGTGAATGATTACGTTGTAGTTCTGCTCATGTGTACATGCTAGGTGAGAGCTGAGTGAGAAAGGGAGTGATGCATATTCACTGCACTTAAGCCTACCCACCACGAGAGAGAAGTCTGGAGCATTCCCCACAACCACTTTAGAATTGGTGTTTGAACCCTGAACCTCTGGCGGTGGGAGTCTTCACGTCTCCCACGGCATTGCCTGACTAGTCTGTCACACCAAACTATTGTCTTGCCATTCCACTAATAGGAAAATTAGAAAGAAATATGTGGCGATCCTGCTGGGGAACTCATAACAAACCTATCGGTGTAACAATCTACACCATTAGGCAAGGGTAAGAGGGCTTTGAAGTAGACACACGGTGAAATCACAGTATGGAAGGAATCTTCTGAAAAACTCAACATGAAGAGCTGCTCATCACACAACCTAGCCACATTCAAGCATGTCCTTCTCATATGCAAGAAGCCAGAAGAGGTGAAAAGTAATGCCTCCAAAAATACTTTCTAAGAAGCACACAGTTGGGAGTACTTCACATCGTCAAGAAGACAGTGTGGAAATATACGCTAACACGTGTGCAAACAAGAGAAAGCTTCATAACTTAGATATAATTCAGACCAAGAAAAGGAGTGCCAAGAAAGAGAGGCAACACAGACTCCTGGTTTGGAAAACCCAGGAAGGGAGGAGCAACCAAACCAACAAGAACAACCACAAGTAAACCCCCGGAGAAGGCTCAAGGGAGCCATGGCTTTAGTAGCCAAAAATTTCTTGGTGTTTTCATGTGATAAAGGGGAAGATGCAGACCTGCATGTGAGGAGGTCTGAGCAATACTGGAAAGTGGCCAGACCTTGGGATTTAGAAGAACCAGAGCTAAGTGAAATTTGCAGATGCCTTCATGAATACCTTCAAGGACAAAGCAATGGAGTGGGTGTCAAGATATTAGACAACCACTTTCCAGACTTATAAAGAAGTCATGATTGCCTTTCTAGGAAGATTCTGTAAGATCAAATCCACAACTCAACTCTATGATCAAATGAGAGAGCCTCATAAAGAGGACATGGATGTGGATGCTTATGCAACGAAGCTATTGAGCTTGAGGGGCAGAGAGTGGCAAAGCAGACTTGACCCTCGATGCAAATTATTGCTGAGACCTGTTTGTCTAAGGGCTTAAGCCGGACATTCATGTAGCAGTCAAGTGAAAACTGAAGAAGAATTTGAGGAATTGGTGGAGTTAGCCAAAAGGGAAGAAAAAAGAAGTCGAGAAAGGAGATAAAAAAGGAAGCCCAAGAAGAGCATCACCACCAAAGAGGACGATTTAAGTGACTCTTCACAAGACACTCCAATAAGGAAGCCCAAGAAGAGCATCACCACCAAAGAGGATGATTTAAGTGACTCTTCACAAGACACTCCAATGGTAGTAGCAAAAAAGAAAGACAAAAAGAAGAAGCCTGGGAAAAGGTGCAAGCAAGTTCCGGAGAATTAATGCAACAGGTTACAAGAAATGAAAAAGGGCAAAGGAGCGGAATGGTACCAGGAATGCATGGTACCTCTCCAACTTAATCAATCTATAACATGTATAACCACAATACATGGAGGTATAGGTACAACATGAAAAATAGAGCTCCCATGGTGGTGAATAACATAGAGGGAGCAAAAATAAGACCTCCTGGAAGGGGAAGGTTTGGGAATAGAGGTCATAAAATTTTTTTGCAAGAAGAAGTCAAGGAAGTTCCGGAGGAACCACTAACTTCACATGCTATTATTGCCAACAGTCCGGACATACCAAAGCAGAATGTGCCATGAAAAAAAAGCATGACGAAGAAAGACAAGCACAACTGATGCAGCTGAAGGAGAATCTACCAAGTGCAAACATGATGTAGATAGAAGCCATGCAATTGGAGGTGTATGACATCCTAGAAGTAACAAGGGCTAAGGCAAATGAATCTAAGATGGTGATAACTCCATTGATGGTGGTCAAGACTCACCAAAAAGCCACAAAAAGGCAGTTGTGGATTGGGAACAACAAGAAAAAGTGAGAATCCAAATTGCAAAGGAAATAGAAAAAAGGCAAGGCAAGCAAAAGGAGGATGACGCAAGAGAAATCCTTGCAGATATTCCAAAAACAAGAGGAAGCAAGCATACATAGCACTTCAACAAGGAACATCGGGAAGAGAACCAGAGAGATGCTGACTGGTTGCAATCAAATGTAATGTCATTGTTGCTGGATAGACAAGTTCAACTGAAGCAACTCCTAGACTTATGCCCAAGATTCAAAGCCAAGATCTTGTTAGCAAGCATTGAAGGACTTAGCAAAGATTAAAGCACGCGGTGGAGGAAGAGACCCCAAAATGTGGTAATATGCAAGTAGAAGAACCACTAGCATCCAAAGATGATGAAATGGCTAAAGTCACAATTCAACTCAACAATGTTCTCATTAATGATGCAGTATTGGATGGAGGATCTGGGGTGAATGTGGTCATAGAAGAAACCACATTAGGTTTAGGCCTCAAGTGGGAATCCATTTAGTTCAACATAAGAATGACTGACAACAGAATAGTGGTGCCAAAGAGAATTATCAAAAATGTATCAATGAGAATCAAACAAGTTGACTTCAGGGTGAATCTAGTGGTGATCACCACAGAAAATCACATTGGGTCCTATACCAAGTATTACTAGGAATACCCTGGCTAAGACATGGTAAGGTGAAGCAAGACTAGGGCAGAAACAGAATTACCATTAGAAAGGGTAAGCGAAAGGTGTATGTTGATCTCACGGCGGATACTAAGAGATCACTAAAACCTGCTCAGAGGCCAGTCCATGCCAAAACATACAACATGTCAGAAGGTTTTAATGATGAAGAAACCAAAATACTCCACGAACACCCAGACTTAGTACCATTGTACATGGTAAATGTGGAAGAAGCAATAAGGTAACACACTAAAACAAAGGCTGGAAATGCGAAAGTGGTTAAGGAGGATCAATCAATGAAATCAGAAACAAATTCTGGGAAAGCAAAAAGCTCGAAGCTAAGCAAGACCCTGCATGAAAAAACCATGGAAGAAATGAAGTGGGCTCGGAACTTGGAACAAGAAGAAGAAATCCAAGAGATCTGGGACTAGGTAAAGAAGCAGAAAGAAAACCAGGGAAACAATGCAACTAAGGTGAGTCCAAACAAATTACATGAAGTAAATTTAGGGGAAGGAAGAGAAGAAAAGAATGTAAAGATCAACCTAGAACTAGAGGATGAATCAAAATAGGAGCTAGTATCACTGCTGCTAAAGTAGTATCAAGGCATCTTTTCTTGGTCATATGAAGACATGGTGGGCATTGATCCTAAGTTCTTTCACCACAACATCAATTTGAAAGAAGGAGCCATACGAGTCAGGCAACAGAGGTATAAAATGAACCCATATTATGCAAAATAAGTAAAAGAAGAAATTGACAAGCTATTGAGGCTAGGTTTCATTATACCTGTAGAAAAAGCTGCATGGATATCTCCAATTGTAGTAGTCCCCAAAAAGAACATGAAGATCAGAATATGTGTGGATTATCGCAAACTAAATGCAACAACCAATTCATATCCTTTTCCACTCTCTTTCACGGACTCCCTACTTGATGAGGTTGCTAGAAAAGAGATGTACTCCTTCTTAGATGGTTTCAGTGGGATACAATCAAGTGAAGATAGCTCCAGAAGACCAGGAAAAGACTGCCTTCACTGAATGGGGGGTACCTGATAGATTTTATGAAAGCTTTTGTGGATGATTTCAGTGTGTCCGGGGATAAGGCTAAACACATATATCACTTAAGGTTATGTTTGCAGAGATGTAGGGACACAAGGCTAAAGTTGAATCCGGCCAAGTGTGCATTTGGAGTAAAATCCAAAACTCTACTAGGACACATTGTGTCAGCCCAAGGATTGGCCATAGATCCAACTAAGGTGGATGCCATAACCAAAATGTCCACTCCCTAGAACATAAAGTAGCTTGAAAGATTTCTTGGCAAAGTGAAATGGCATACAAGTTTTCTGAAATATTTGGCTCATGTAGCATATCTGTTATATGCGTTAACAACGAAGGATGCTACATATAAATGGAGTCCAGAATGTGAGAAGGCATTTCACTGGCTGAAGTGCATGGTGTCTTCTGCATCGATAATGATCAATCCTTAATGGAATTTGTTATTTCATGTTTATGTAGATGCCTCAGATAGAGCAGAGGCAGTGCACTCATGCGCAAGAGAAACAAAAATGGTACATGCAACCTATACATTATGCCAGCAAGGCTCTCACAAGAGCGAAAAGAAACTACAGTACAGAAGAATGAGAATAAGTTCTGGCACTACCTTATGCCAGCAAGGCTCTCACAAGAGCAGAAAGAAACTACAGTACGGAAGAACGAGAATAAGTTCTGGCACTACCTTATGGGAAACAAATTTATTCTCCATGTGGATCATTAAGCTCTTATCTATCTAGTGAATAAAGCCTTCCTGGTAGGGAAAATAGCAAGATGGATGCTCCTACTTCAAGAATTTGAGTTCACCATTCAGCACACACCTGGAAAAGAAAATGCAATGGCAGCCTTTCTGTCCAGAGACTAGATTCCAGAGAACCTGCTTTGGAGGGTGTAGAGGATCAGCTTCCACATGCCAGCTTGTTCACATTTACATCATCCGTAGAGGAAGACTGGTATTATGACATGATGCAGTTTTTAGAAGATGGGTCTTTTTAGGAAGGATATACTGCTGGCAAACAAGAAGAAGAGAATCGCCATAAGAAGCAAAAATTTCACAAGGCAACTCTACAAAAGAAGCATAGATCAAATTCTTTGAAGATGCATTCTGGATCATGATGAACATCCCAATACTGCTAAGGGAAGCACACACCATGGGTGGCAAAATAATAGCCTGAAAATTTTTACAAGTAGGCTTATGGTGGCCAACTATCATGAGAGATGCCAACATGGAAGCAAGGAACTGTGATGTCTGCCAGGCGGATGGGCCAACCCAAAAATTTCAATAGGATGCCCATCACACCCATACTGCCCCTAGCACCATTCATGAAGTGGGGATTGTATGTTGTTGGACCTATCAAACCACCCA
Source organism: Cibotium barometz (assembly GCF_041138505.1). Taxonomy (NCBI): domain Eukaryota; kingdom Viridiplantae; phylum Streptophyta; class Polypodiopsida; order Cyatheales; family Cibotiaceae; genus Cibotium; species Cibotium barometz. Next base: position 69,035,935 of record NC_141046.1, read on the forward strand.
CAAAAGGCAGCAGATGTGAATACATCATCATGGCAACATATTACTTCACCAAGTGGCCAGAAGCCAAGGCTGTGAAAAGCAACTCCGTTAGAAGAGGTGGTGAAGTTCCTCTTCAAAGACATTATTGTAAGGCACGGGTTGCCAGTAGAAATAGTCAGTGATCAAGGATCACATTGTTTGAACAATGTGATGAAGAGATTAATGGAAAGATACTTGATTAATCATCACAAGAAGGCCTCACCTTACTATCCACAGTGCAATGGTCAGGCGGATTCTACCACAAGGTGCTTACCAAGATTTTGAAGAAGATCATAAATACAAACAAGAATGATTGGGACCAAAAGTTAGATGCTGCCCTATGGGAATTCCGAACATCATTCAAGATCATTACTATTGGGACACAAACACCATTCAAAATGGTTTATGGTTTGGAAGAAGTCATGCCAATGGAATACGTGATACCCAGTCTTAGAATAGCAATTCAAGAGAAGCTTCCAATGGAAGAATCACGGGAGCATAGAATACAGGAGCTCCTAGCCTTAGAAGAAGAAAGACAAATCAACTCCTTGAAAGTAGAAATAGTGCAAAGAAGGAAGGCTTGGACAAACAGACATCTCAAGCATATAATTTTTGGAAAAGGTGACTCTGTGTTAGTTTACAATGTCAAACTAGGACCCCATCCGAGGAAATTCAAGATCAGGTGGATAGGACCATTCAAAGTGAAAGACATGGTCAACCAAAATGCTTTTTCCCTAAAGAACTTGGATGGTACACCCTTCCCGAAAACGGTCAATGGTTTCAAGATGAGGAAGTACACCCTTCCCGAAAACGGTCAATGGTTTAAGGATGAGGAAGTACAAAGGCCATCTAGTGGAAGTCTCGCCCACAGAAGGAGAAGAAGTGAAAGATCAAGAGATAATTGGGGGCATCTCTTGCAGCATGATTTCATTAGTAGAAGCCAATGTAGAAGACCATATAAATTGCAAGACTACGGAAGAGTGGTCAATCGATAAGAATTATCAAACCACTAAAGCACGGGGTACTGCAACAACAAATCACAGCCTGAATGACAAAAGAGCAAGTGACCAGACATGTGCTAGCCTGAGCCACGTGGATGATTGCATGAAGGACAAGTGTCATAGCATCATTAAATCTCCACTCGCACGATAAGGCGAGAAAATGGCAAAAACTTCTTAATTCCATTAAACCGAGGTGGCGGCCATGATGTAAATCAAAGGTCACATCACATCAAAAATCGGGAAGCCAAAAATGACAATACCCCAAAAAAGGAAGCCAAGAAGAGAAAACATTGGCAAAAACAGCACAAACACTCTCGTTCTCATTCTACGCTCTAGCTTGAATCAATCTCAACCACTGCAGTATTCTTCTAGACAATAGCACCATGCCGAAAATCAACAAAACACTCAAGTCTGACAAAAAACTAGAGAAGAGCCTAAGCATGCCCATGTTCATACTAGACCTGAGGAAGTAGGAGCATCAAGAATGGGAAAAAAGGTACGGGTTCAAAAAACTTCTCGACCAATAGTGGGAGGAGCTACCCAGACACAGAGCGAATCTCATCAATTAGTTCTTGGAAACCAACACTGTGCATGTGGAGAGGAAGGAGCTAATAATGTTTTTAGAAAATACTGTGCACCATGCGCTAGGTTTGCCCATTGATGGAGCTCTAGATACAAGCATGAAGCCAAGGGTAGATGAAGAGATCCCTAAGATAGGTGACATGCACTAGGTGAAAGACATAGCAAATGAAACCCAGTGGGAGCAACTTGTTTTCTTCTGACAGAACATCATGTTCATGGGAAAGCCATAGGACATGTCCAACAAAAATTATAGATTTCTCACAGCAGCGAAAGCAGAGGGAATCTAGCTAAGAGGGCAGCCACCTGGGCAAAGGAGAAGCAGCCCACTGTGGTTCATGCATACTTAAGGGCAATTGCTCAAGCAGCAAGATCTGTAGACCGGTGGACATGAGATGTCTCAGACAAACAAACATACAAGGAAGCCGCAGTATCTTTGAAAACACACAAACCGCTTGGATTGGAACACCCAAACGTCGGATGATCTCAAAGCATACCTCAAAAAGAGATTCTGTCCTCCAGGCTTCTTGGAGAGACAAAGATGAACGAGTTCCTGGAGCTAACCCAGGGGAGCCAAACTATGGAGGAATATCACTAGGCATTCGCTCTCCTCCTCAAATACTCACCACCACTAGATGAAGAAGAGCTGATGGGTGGCTAGGTTCATTTGGGGAATGAATGAACCTTTTGATACCATGGTAAAGAATGCTATGCCAGTTTCTATGGCTAAAGCAGTGTGGATGGCGAAGGATTTCGCCAAGGCCTTTGTTATCAAGGTCCCGCCGAAGCCAACACCATCGTCTTTTCAAAAGATTCCTAACCCCAAAAAGTGATTCCAACTTTCCGCCTCCTAAGAGACAGCAAGGATCCTAGTCAAACCCACGATACGAGAAACTTCAGAATGAAAGGAAGGCCCTTTCCTTGGAACACAATCCCCTGAAACTCAACTTCAGAAGTTCCACCCTTGAACAAAGGAATTAAATGCTTTAACTAACAAGGATACGGTATTCGTAGCATGGAATGCCCAACTCCTTTTGGATCAAAGTTTTCAGGACAAGGAAGTCAAGGACCAAGATTCCAAATTCCAGCTCCTTCCTTCCAGAGTAATCAAGGTCCTTCCCATCAAAATTAGGGAAACCCCAGAGGTAGATCCCCTAACCAACCCTCAGCTTCGATGCAAAGTAATGCAAGACCTCAGTCTCAGAATTGGGGAAGTCAAAGAGAGAAGTTCCCAAACCAGCCATCTACTTGCAAAGCAGTAACACTGGAAGTAATAGAATAAGAAAGGGATGTAAGAGATTATCCTCTAGCTGCGAGATGAGGACATCGCATTTTTTAAGAGGGGTAGGATGTAAGATTCCTCCCTCTAGCTTTTGAGATGTAAAGATATAAGAATCTCCCCCTTCAATCTCTTGTAATCATCCCCCCCCTTCAGAACAGATGTAAGTTTCCTCCTCAGTCCCAAAAATATGTATAAGTTCTCCTCTCAGTCCCTTGTAATCATCCCCTCTTTCAGAATGCAAGAAAACATTGTTTTCCTTTGTTTTTGGCCTAGAGAGAGAAAATATTCTAGAGAGAGATAATATAATTTTAAGATATTTTTGGATATAAAGCTACCCTTAAATTTAAGATGAATTCCCCTGAAACATAATTTTAAAAAGAGTTTTCTAATATGTATTAGAAATAAATTGTGAATATGTGCATTGGACACCTTAGCCTAAGGGTACCCATTTTCAAAAAATTATGGATTAAGGTCCAAAGAGTGTTCTAAAGGGCCAATGGGGATAATCCAAGTGTTTGAATAAGAAAAATGCAAGAATAAAATAAAATCCCCCAAAAAGAAGTAAATTCTCACATAAGATGAAGAGTTGACTAGTACAGGCACTTAATAGTAAAAAAATGGGGATTTATTAGTTAAAAATGGAATTTTGACACCTCAAGATGATGAGTGGAGCTCATGAAGGAGGCACCTATAATCTCATCATTTTTCCCAATTTTTTAATTAAAAAAATGAGATATTTGATCTCTCCTCTCACCTCTTTCAAACTAGATCAGAAAAGTGGGCCTAACTGGTCAAAAACTTGTCCAAATTGAATCAAACTAAAGCTTAGAAGCCTCTAGATTCTAGTTGGAATTGGTTTGTGGCATCCCTCACCTAAACAAACCCCTATTCCTTTGTATTTTCATCTTAGAGTAATTCTATGCTAGTGGAATTTTTATTTTAGTGTAATTTCCTATTCCCTCTTCGTTGGCCCTCCATTTTGAAGCTTTGGTGCTTCACTAAATCTCTTCTTCTCTTGAAGATTACCCTTTTCCCTTGGTGGCCAAGCCTCTTCCTTGAGGGCTACACAAATTTTGCAAGGTAAAGAATCAAGCAAACCAAGGGTAAGCCTAAAACAATGATGTTTACTCTCTTTTTAATGTTAATCTTCTTCCTAACCTCCCTCATGCTTAGCAAGCATTTTATTTTATGGGTTTCCTCTTAAAACCATGCTTTTCTTGATTTATGATAAATTAATGTTTATGTTTAAGCTTAGGTTTATGCATAAACTAATTTTTATGTTAAAAGTGTAATTTTGAACATTTTCAATTCATAGAAAATGCGGGGAAGTTATGGCAAAATTTTATTATTAGAATATGAAGGTTTATGCATAATAAATTTTATTCTAAAAGTGTTATTTTAAGCATTCTCATTTCATAGAATATGCGGGAAAACCATGGCAAAATTTTAACATTAGAAAATGAAGGTTTATTCATAAATTAAATTTTATGCTAAAAGAGAAACTTTGAGTATTCTCATTTTATAGAAAATGTGAGAAACTTATGGCAGAATTTTTATCATTAGGAAATGAATTTAGGCATAGTAAATTTTATGCCAAAAGGGAAGTTTTGAGCATTATTCATTTGATAGAAAAATAAAGAAGGTTATGCACAAATTTCCTAGATTCATTCAATTTATGAGAATTATGGAAATGACTATGAATATAATGCATTTAGATAAAAATGGATTAGTATAGGTAGAGAAAAGAATGTTAAAATATTCATAGGGATGCATCGAGAAGACGTAGATAAACTTTTAATCAGAAAGAGGAATTATGGGAATAATTAATTTTGTAAATCCCATGAGATCGTATGCATACTGCTTTTATTCAAAAAGAGGAATATTGAGCATATTTTATTTTGGGTAAATTTAGAAAAGAATGTGAAAATATTCATGGGAATGCATCAATCATGAACATAATTGACTTTTGGAATACGTCTAAATTCTCAAAAAATAGAATCTTGAGTACATTCTAAACGGGAGAAGGATTTCCCAAAAAAGACCAGAAACACACTTAGTTGGATGAATGTATACTTGTGATATTTCTAGATTCCGCGGGAAAGGAATGTGGAATTCTTGAAATGATTGAGGATCCAAAAGTGAACGGAAATTTAGGGTTACTTAAATTGAGTCGAGAAAAAGTTACCTTTAACTGAGCCAAGTAATGTCGAGACTTAAAAGTTCTATCAGTGTGAAAAGTAGAGTAATTGTACTCTTAACCTAGTTGATTGTGGAACAAAAATTTTGATAATTAGATCAAGGAAAGTTGATAATCAACCTGATTTGCTCAAAGTGAAAAGAGACCATCTTGTTTGTGGGAATTGGATTGAGGTGTAGAAATGATGTGGGAATTGATGTGTAGTGATGTGTGGAATGATGTGGGTGATGTGGATTGACATACGGATTGATGTGGTTGATGTGGATTGATGTGTGGAATGATGAGAATTAATGTGAAAATGATGTGGGAGAATGTGAATGAATGTGGGAATGATGTGGGATGATGTGAAGGAATGTGAAATGATGTGGGATGATGTGAATGAATGTGGAAATGATGTGAGAAGATGTGAATGAATGTGTAAATGATGTGGGATGATGTGAATGAATGTGGGAATGATGTGGGAATGATGTGAATGAATGTGGAAATGATGTGGGATGATGTGAATGAATGAGAAATGATGTGGAATGATGTGGAATGATACGGAATGATAAGAAATGATGTGAAATGATGAGGAATGATGTGAAATGATGAGGAATGATGAGGAAGGATGTGGAAAGATGGGAATTTTGCTTGGAAACTGTATTTGTATGTGAAACCTGTTTTTTAAAGACTGTTTTACATCAAGAATGCTGGGGGGAAGCATTTTGACTATCTCATGGAATGAGGTCGAGGGACCTAAGTGAAAATGTTGCTACATGTGATCGAGAGCCAAAGAAGGACGTCTCGCGTGGCAAGGTCGGCCGAGGTCTTGACCAACCTCGGTTTGGTTAAAATGGTGAGCTTCCGGTATGGTGGATGAGGGACCAAGGAAGCAGCCTATGCGTGGAGTGCTAGGTCACCTTCGAAGGAGCCTAGAGGGTGTTGACCATACGGTGCTCTGGCTCTGGGTCGACGAAGAAAATGAGTTGGAGTTGTTTTCTGAACACGGGTATGGATCTGGTTGATTGGCTTTGCTGGTCTTCAACGGATGAGTTCATGGCTCTTTTAAATGGATCTTGTTGGTTGATCTAGCTAATCTTCAACGGAGAGTCCATGTGGATTTTATGTGATTATACTCCTAGTAGGTACTATGGGCTAAGAACTATTGAAATGGCCCCTGAGTGAAGTACTAGGTGAGCCTAGAGGGATTGACCAGGTTGTGAGCGTTCTGGTTGCTGATGATGCCATAGGTACGCTGAGGAAGGATGATTGAAAATTGGATTCTATGGTTGGAACATTGACCCTGAAAATGGAATACTGAGGATTATGATAGAAACACTATGGTTTTATTGCAATGCTGTTTTGGAAATAGTTGAATCTAAGAAAAGACAATTTCATATTAGGTGTGTAAGTGGTGTGTCTATTTAATTTTTGCATGAGAGCCGGCTAGGGGGCCTGGGAACTCTTTTCCTTGGTACACCCAGGACAAAACATAACCAAAATTTTATAATGGATCCTATCAATACAGTGGTTGGGCGGTTGGCTAACCCATGGGATTAGATGGGGTTAGGCTGGATTGATGGATTCCTATAATAAAATTCAATTCTATTCAAGTTATGATAGTTGAAGTAAGTCACATGATAATCCTTGTTCTATGGAAAAGAATTAACGACTGTGCCTCTTTTGATCGGGGAAAAAGCGTTGGTCTCCTATGAACCAAGTGCAAGTTCCTCCTTTGATCCGGCCATGTGACCCACGAGTTCTGTCAGAATACAAAGGATAATTAAGACTCTTGACTCCATAAGAAGATTTTCCTAGAGGAATCGCCTGGGCGAGGGAAGTTTTTTCCGAGTTCGGTGTTGGAAGAACCAAGGGATTAGTCTCTTGTCCGAACATTTGTGGGCAAGGCCCCGAGTGGGAAGCTCTGCCCTGCGCGTGAGGTTGCTACTTTTGTTGCCAACACTCCAAAGTTCGATGCGCAGAGAGGACAGGGATCTCACAATTGGTATTAGAGCGATTTGGTTAAAGTTGATAAACCAAGAAGCAAGAAATGTTAAAAATTTATGAGTTACCAGTGAGATTGTAATTGTGTGTTAAAACTCGTACGAATTGATATTCAAAATGGAAATTCATAAATTGAAAATTGGGTTTTTAGATGGAAGTACCGTAACTGTGTGGAATCCTCGACTTGCTTGAGGCCTAAATATGATGACACAAGGGCCGTGACTACCTGTATATACTCTGGGTATAATTGAAGCTCTAATACTGACAATATATACGAGTGAATCTAAGATCTTGAAGTTATGAGAAAAAATGTTATCCTACATGATGATTTCGAATGCTGGTTGATATGATTTTAGAATTCTGGTTGAAAATTGATGAATTGATTTGGATTCTGATTGAAGGATGATGATTTTTTTTTAAATCCCGATTGAAAGTAGATGAGTTAAATAAGTCATGGTGGTGATGATAAATGGAGAGAATTCCAATTGATGATGTTAGTAGCTTGGTAGACGATCAAGACTTTCAGCAGATCACTATGAGATTAGTGGATCATATGCTGATAGATTGTTCACAACTTGACCCTTGGCCCAGTGAACTCAATTGTGGAATAACAAATCGAGAACCTGTAAAACTGAAATTCTCGTGGAGAATGTTCAGATTTTAATTGGAAATTACTAGTCTGATCGACCATTATTGTGTTAAGGATATGAATGGTCTATTTTTTGATATGAGTTCTGTATGTATCTTCTTATAGAAGGGATCTTTATACCAGGATTCTGAGAGGGTTAACCAAACTTTGAGGAACACTAGAATCAGTTGGATCTAAAGTTTAACTCCTTTTGGATTAAAATTATAAAGTGGTCATTTCACCTAAGCGTCTTGGTTAAGTTAGAAAAAGGGAATTGACAAAGAATTCTCGTATTGATAGGATCACGGATCGAGGTCCTCGTGGTAGAAATGTTAACCCCAAACTTGATGAGGAAGAGCTCGACCCAGATGTTCGCAAAGCTCTTCATAGATCTTAGCCTCAACCTTTCAAAGGTGAAGGGGAGAACTTGGGAGAAACAATAGAGAAGGGGATCGAAGCTATGGAGGAGTACTTCGATGTCATAGGTTACAACAACGAAAGAGTAAGGTGGCTCTTGCTAGGCTGAAAATTGTAGAAACAGCAACCAGAGTAGCGTGGAGGTACCACTGTGAGACAAACTGCTTAGATCGAAACACCCAGATGTGGGATGATCTCAAAGCATACCTCAGAAAGAGATTCTGTCCTCCAAGCTTCTTGGAGACAAAGATGAACAAGTTCCTGGAGCTAACCCAGGGAAGCCGAACTATGGAGGAATATCACTAGGCATTCGCTCTCCTCCTCAAATACTCACCACCATTGGATGAAGAATAGCTGATGTCCAGGTTCATTAGGGGAATGAATGAACCTTTGGATACCCTGGTAAAGAATGCTAAGCCAGTTTCTATGGCTAAAGCAGTGTCGATGGCAAAGAATTTTGCTAAGGCCTTTGTTGTCAAGGTCTTGCCGAAGCCAACACCATCGTCTTTCAAAAGATTCCTAACCCCGAAAAGTGATTCCAACTTTTTGCCTCCTAAGAGACAGCAAGGTCCTAGTCAAACCCAGGATACCAAAAACTTTAGAATGGAAGGAAGGCCTTTTCCTTGAAACACAATCCCTTGGAACTCAACTTCAGAAGTTCAACCCTTGAACAAAGGAATTTAATGCTTTAACTGCCAAGGATATGGTCATCGTAGCATGGAATGCCCAACTCCTTTTGGATTAAGGTTTTCAGGACAAGGAGGTCAAGGACCAAGATTCCAGATTCCAGCTCCTTCCTTCCAGAGTAATCAAGGTCCCTCCCATCAAAATCAGGGAAACCCCAGAGGTAGATCCCCTAACCAACCCTCAGCCTTCAATGCAAAGTAATGCAAGACCTCAGTCTCAGAATTGGGAAAGTCAAAGAGAGAAGTTCCCAAACTAGCCATCTACTTCCAAAGCAGTAATGCTGGAAGTAAGAGAAGAAGAAAGGGATGTAAGAGATTATCCTCCAGCTGAGAGATGAGGACATCTCGCGTTTTTTAAATGGGGTAGGATGTAAGATTCCTCCCTCTAGCATTTGAGATGTAAAGATATAAGAATCTCCTCTTCAATCTCTTATAATCATTCCCCCCCTTCAAAATGGATGTAGGGTTCCTCCTCAGTCCCAAAAAGATGTATAAGTTCTCCTCTCAGTCCCTTGTAATCATTCCCTATTTCAGAATGTAAGAAAATATTATTTTCCTTTGTTTTTGGCCTAGAGAGAGAAAATATTCTAGAGAGAGATAATACAATTTTAAGATATTTTTGGATATAAAGTTACCCTTAAATTTAAGATGAATTCCCCTGAAACATAAGTTTAAAAAGAGTTTTCTAATATGCATTAGAAATAAATTGAATATCTGGCTTGGACACCTTAGCCTAAGGGTACCCACTTTCAAAAAATTATGGATTAAGGTCCAAAGAGTGTTCTAAAGGGCCAATGGGGTTAATCCAAGTGTTTGAATAAGAAAAATGCAAGAATAAATAAAATCCCCCAAAAAGGAGTAAATTCTTACATAAGATGAAGAGTTGACTAGTACAGGCACTTAATAGTTAAAAAAATGGGAATTTATTAGTAAAAAAATAAAATTTTGACACCTCAGGAGGGTGAGTGGAGCTCATGAAAGAGGCGCCTAGAATCTCATCATTTTCCCTAATTTTTTAATCATAAAAATGAGCTATTTCATCTCTCCTCTCACCTCTTTCAAACTAGATCCGAAAAGTGGGCCTAACTAGTCCAAAACTTGTCCAAATTGGATCAAACTGAAGCTGAAAGCCTCTAGATTCTAGTTGGACTTGGTTGGTGGACTCCCTCACCTATAAATAGACCCCTATTACTTTGTATTTTCATCTTAGAGTAATTATATGCTGGTCAAATTCTAATTTAGTGTATTTTCCTCTTCCCTCTTCATTGGCCCTCCATTTTGAAGTTTTGGTGCTTCACTAAACCTCTTCTTCTCTTGAGGATTACCCTTTTCCCTTGGTGGCCAAGCCTACTCTCTTTTTAATGTTAATCTTCTTCCTAACCTCCCTCATGCTTGGCAAGCATTTTATTTTATGTGTTTCCTCTTAAAACCATGCTTTTCTTGATTTATGATGAATTAATGTTTATGTTTAAGCTTAGGTTTATGCATAAACTAATTCTATGTTAAAAGTGTAATTTTGAACATTTTCAATTCATAGAAAATGCAGGGAAGTTATGGCAAAATTTTACTATTAGAAAATGAAGGTTTATGCATAATAAATTTTATTCTAAAAGTGTAATTTTAAGCATTCTCATTTCATAGAAAATACGAGGAAACCATGGCAAAATTTTAACATTAGAAAATGAAGGTTTATTCATAAATTAAATTTTATACTAAAAGAGGAACTTTGAGTATTTTCATTTTATAGAAAATGTGAGAAAACTATGGTAAAATTTTTATCATTAGGAAATGAATTTACACATAGTAAATTTTATGCCAAAAGTGGAGTTTTGAGCATTATTCATTTGATAGAAAAATAAAGAAGGTTATGCACAAATTTTCTAGATTCGTTCAATGTATGAGAATTATGGAAATGATTATGAATATAATGCAGTTAGATAAAAATAGATTAGTAGGTGTGCATAAATATTTTATGCTAAAAGAGGGATTTTCATGATATTTTATTTTGGAAAAATAGAGAAAAGAATGTGAAAATATTGATAGGAGTGCATCGAGAAAACATAGATAAACTTTTAATCAGAAAGAGGAATTATGGGAATAATGTTGAAATTACAGCAATGTGATGAGCTATGGTGGATCAAATGCTAGAATCAATATCATTAACAAAGTGATTAGACGATAATTAAGATACAATTAGTGAGTGATTAACTAATAGCTTAATGTAGGCATGGATAATCAAAAACCAGCAAATTCTCATTAGGCCAATGCCTCAATTTATAGTGTTTACATCAAAGCATCTAATCCCACTGATTTCTCCTTGATTCACTCCACCTCTTTTGCTTGATTCTCTCCACCTCTCCCAGAATATCTCCACACTTCCTAAATCTTCTCATGCTACGCTTTATTCTCTCCCAGTAGATTCTTCTCACCTTTTCATAGGTTCTCTCACATTTACACATTCTCTTTTACAGCCTCTAACCAAGGGCTTGTTTCCGCACACACCCTATTCACTTGTATATTTCAACACCTCCCCTCAAGTGAATACTCCTAGCACACCTGGACCCTATACCAAGTTTCTCTCTTACTTGATAGTCCGCGACCAGTGCCTCAAGTCCCTAAACTCATAGTCCTACACTCTCTCTCTCTATGTGTCCAAGGCTACTACAAGTGCCCGCGACCTTGACTAAAGTGCTCACACATACATCTACCACGTGGCCTACATCATCGGTGGCTCAGAGGTGGTTTTACTTTGTTGGGGCAGGTTACATTGGGTTGTAACTACCATCCACTATTTTTCACATAGTGCCCAAGGGGTCCCCTATGCAAAAAATAGGGGATTTGGGTGGGGCATCATTATCATACGGTGTTCGATGTGAGTGAAACTTTATAAGTGGGTCCATGGAGCTGCTACCCCTCTATTCACAAAGTTTCACTACCATCAGACCACAGATGGGTGGGAGGATGTGTTGCTACCCGCTATTTTTTGCATAGTGCCCAAGGGGTCCCCTATGCAAAAAATAGCGGGTTTGGGTGGGGTATCATTATGATACGGCGTCCGATGTGGGTAAGATTTTGCGAGTGGGTCCATGGGTCCCCTAACCCTCCACTCGCAAAGTTTCACCACCATCAGACACCGGATGAGCGGGACGGTGTGTTGCCACCCGCTATTTTTTGCATAGTGCCCAAGGGGGTCCCCTATGCAAAAAATAGCAGGTTTGGGTGGTGCATCATCATCATACGGCATCCGTAAACGTGAAACTTTGTGAGCAGGTCCATGGGGAACCTAGTCCTCCAGTCGTAAATTTTCACCACCATTGACGCTAGATAGGTGGGACAATGTGTTGTCATCCGCTATTTTTTCGCATAGTGCCAAAGGGGTCCCCTATGCAAAAAATAGCAGGTTTGGGTGGGGCATCATGCTGAAACTTTGTGAGAGGTCCCATGGAGCTGATATCCCTCGACTCGCAAAGTTTCACCACCATTAAACACCGAATGGGTAGGACGTGTTGCCAACCGCTATTTTTTGCGGTGCCCAAGGGGTCCCCTATACAAAAAAAATAGCGGGTTTGGGTGGTGCATCATTATCAGACGGCGTTGGATGCAGGGGAAACTTTGACAGCAAGTCCATGGGGTTGATACCCCTCTGCTTGCAAATTTTCACCACCATCGGACACCGGATGGGCGGGACGGTTTGTTGCCAACCGCTTTTTTGCATAGTACCCAGGGGTCCCATATGCAAAAAATAGTGGGTTTGGGTGGTGCATCATTATCATACGGCGTCCGATTTGGGTGAAACTTTGGGAGCGGATCCATGGGGATCCTACCCTTCCATGCGCAAAGTTCTACCACCATCGAACGCCGGATGGGCGGTGTGTTGCCACCCGCTATTTTTTGCATAGTGCCCAAGGGGTCCCCTATGCAAAAATAGTGGGTTTGGGAAGAGCATCATTATCATATAGCATCCGGTGTGGGTGAAACTTTGCAAGTGGGTCCATGGGGCTTTTACCCCTCCACTCTTAAAGTTTCACCACCATCGGTGGACGTTGGATGGGCAGGACATGAATGGATGGATGTGGATATATGTGAATGTGAATGAATGGATGGATGTGGATGAATGTGATGAGATGTGAAATGGATATGATGAGATATGGATAGATGTAGATGTGATGTAATGTGGATGGAATGAATGAGATGTGGTGGATGGACGTGATGTAATGTGGATGGAATGAATGTGATGTGATATGGATGGAATGAATGTGATGTGATAAGGATATATGTGGATGGAATGTATGTGATGTGATGTGGATGTAATGAATGTGATGGATGTGAATGGGTGTGATGAGATATGAATAGATGTGATGAGATGTGAGTGGACGCGATGAGATGTGAATGGATGTGATGAGATGTGAATGGATGTGAATGTGATGCGATGAGATGTGAATGGATACGATGAGATGTGAATGGATGTGAATGTGATGTGATGATATCTGAATGGATGCGATGAGATGTGAATGGATGTGAATGTGATGTGATGATATCTGAATGGATGCGATAAGATGTGAATGGATGTGAATGTGATGTGATGATATCTGAATGGATGTGATGTGATGTGAATATGATATGATGAGATGTAAATGGATGTGAATATGATGTGATGAGACGTGAATGGATGAGATGTGATGTGGATGGATGTGATGTGATGAGATGTGGATCTGAATGAATATAAATGAATGTGATGTAATGTGAATGGATGGATGAGATGTAAGGTGGATGAATGTGATGTGATGTGGATCTAGGTAGATGTGAATGGATGAGATGTGATGTGATGTGAATGGATGTGATGTGATGTGATGTGGATCGGGGTAGATGTGAATGGATGAGATGTGATGTGAATGGATGTGATGTGATGTGATGTGGATATGGGTAGATGTGAATGGATGAGATGTGGATGAGATGTAATATGATGGATTGGATGAGAATGGATGAAGACGATGGGAATACATATGACTGGATGTGGAATAAGCAATGTGAATTGATGTAGAAGAATGTGGAATAACGAGAAATGATGTGGAACAATGTGGAAAGATAAGAGTTCATTAGAAACTGTATTTATGACCTGTTTTTAATTGACTGTTTTATGTCAAGAATGCTGGGGAAGCATTTTGACCATCTTGTGGACTGAGGTCGTGGAGACCTAAGTGATAAAGTTGCAACAACTAATGGAGAGTCAACAGAGGACATCTCGCGTAGCACGGTCGGCTGAGGCCTTGACCAGCCTCGGTTCCGCGATTTAAATGGTGAGTTTCCGGACGGTGGATGAGGGACCAAGGAAGCAGCCTATGAGTGAAGCGCTAGGTGACCTGCGAAGGAGCCTAGAGGGTACTGACCGTACGGTGCTCAAGCTCTGGGTCGCCAAAGATACCCACGCATGTGTTGAGGAAGAAAATCGAATAAGGATTTAGAGTTGTTTTCTGAACTCGGGTATGGATCTGGTTGATTGGCCTTGCTGGTCCCTCAACAGATGAGTCCATGACTCTTTTATATGGATCTGTTAGTTGATCTTGCTGATATGCAAAACGGAGAGTCCATTTGGATTTTTCTTAAGTAATTATAATTCCAGGTACTATGAGCTAGGAACTATTGACTATGAAAAGGCCCTTGAGTGAGCAGGCGGTGAGCCGTCTGGCTACCATAGGTACGCTGAGGAAGAAATGAATGAAATACTTAATTATATTGCCAGGTACTATGAGCTAGGAACTATTGAAAAGGCCCCTGAGTGGACAGGTGGTGAGCGTTCTGGTTACCAATGATGCCATAGGTACACCGATGAAAGGAATGATTACGAATTGGAATTCAAGCTAGATATTTTGGAGGATTATGATCAGTGATACTATGGTTTCATTAAAGGATTGTTTTAAAGACAACTGAATTTGTGAAACAGGCAATTTCATATTGGGTGTGTAAGTGGTGTAACTATCGTAAAGTTTATTTGAAGCGTCGGCTAAGGGGCCAGGGACTCTTTTCCCTAGTACCCGGGGTAAAACATAACCAAATTCCTAAATGGATCCTATCACTATAGTGGTTGGGCCGTTGGCTAGTCCATGGGATTAGATGGGGTTAGGTTGGACTGATGGATCCCTAAAATGAGACTCAATTCTATAATGTTACGATAGATGAAGTAAATCCCGGGTAGTCCTTGTTCTACGGAAAAGAATCAACGGTTGTGCCTCTTGATAAGGAAAAAAGCGTTGGACTCTATGATCTAAGTGCAAGTATCTTCCTTGATTTGACCATGAGACTTATGGGTTCGGTTGGATCAGTTTGGTTAGTAAAGACCTTTACTACGTTAGAATAAAATATCATGGAGGAATCGCCTATGTTTGCTGGGCGGGGGAAGTTTTTTCGGGTTCGGTTTTGGAAGAACCAAGGGATTAGTCTCTTGTCCGGATATCTGTGTGGGTGAGGCCCTGAGTGAGAGGCTCTGCCATGCGCTAGAAGTGCTACTTTCATGCATAGTGCCTAAGGGGTCCCCTATGCAAAAAGTAATGGGTTTGGGTTGGGCATCATTATCATATGGCGTTCGTTTTGCAGGTGAAACTTTGCAAGTGTATCCATGAGTCTCCTACCCCCTCCACTCGTTCACAAAGTCTCACCACTATCGAACACCGAATGGGTGGAACGATGTGTTGCCACACCCGCTATTTTCTGCATAGCGCCGCCAAGGGGTCCCCTATGCAAAAAATAGTGGGTTTGGGTGGTGCATCATTATCATACGGTGTCCGATGCAAAAAATTTACGAGCAAGTGTAGGGGCTACTACCTCTCTACTCTCAAATTTCCACCATCGTTGGTTGCCAAATTGGCGGGACGGTGTGTTGCCACCCAGCTATTTTTCGCATAGTGCCCAAGGGGTCCCCTACGCAAAAAATAGCAATTTTGGGTGGGGCATCATGGTAAAATTTACGAGTGGGTCCATGGGGCTGATATCCCTCCTCTAACAAAGTTTTACCCCCACCATCGGATGTCGGATGGGCGAGACGGTGTGTTGCCATCCGCTATTTTTTGCAATGTCCAAGGGGTCCCCCTATGCAAAAAATAGCGAGTTTGGGTGGGGCATCATTATCATACGGCACCCAATGTGGGTGAGAATTTGCAAGGCGGTCCATGGGGCTGCTAACTCTCCACTCAAAAAGTTTCACCACCATTGGACTCTGGATAAATAGGATGGTGTTCTGCTACTCACTATTTTTCGCATAGTGCCCAAGGGGTCCCCTATGCAAAAAATAGGGGATTTGGGTGGGACATCATTATCATATACGGCGTCCGATGTAGGTGAAACTTTGTGAGTGGGTCCATGAAGAAATGAATGGAATACTTGATTATATTGTTGAGTACTGTGAGCTAGGAACTATTGAAAAGGCCCCTGAGTGGACAAGTGGTGAGCGTTCTGGTTACCAATGATGCCATAGGTACACCGATGAAGGAATGATTGCAAATTGGAATTCAAGCTAGATATTTTGGAGGATTATGATCAGTGATACTATGGTTTCATTAAAGGATTGTTTTAAAGATAGTTGAATTTGTAAAACAGGCAATTTCATATTGGGTGTGTAAGTGGTGTGACTATCTTGAAGTTTGTTTGAAGCACCGGCTAGGGGGCCTGGGAACTCTTTTCCCTCGTACCCGAGGCAAAACATAACCAAATTCCTAAATGGATCCTATCACTACAGTGGTTGGGCGGTTGGCTAACCCATGGGATTAGGATGGGGCTAGGCTAGACTGATGGAACCCTAAAATGAGGCTCAATTCTGTTATGTTACGATAGATGAAGTAAATCCCGAATAGTCCTTGTTCTATGGAAAAGAATCAACGGTTGTGCCTCTTGATGAGGAAAAAAGCATTGGACTCTATAATCCAAGTGCAAGTATCTTCCTTGATCTGACCATGAGACTTACGGGTTTGGTCGGATCAGTTTGGTTAGTTAAGACCTTGACTACGTTAGAATAAAATATCCTAGAGGAATCGCCTATGTTTGCTGGGCGGGGGAAGATTTTTTGGGTTCGGTTTTGAAAGAACCGAGGGATTAGTCTCTTGTCCAGATATTTGTGGGCGAGGCCCCAAGTGAGAGGCTCATGCACAAGAAGTGCTACTTCCACTGCTAGCACCCCGGAATTCATTGTGCAGAGGAGGCAGGGATCTTTCATGCATAGTGCCCAAGGGGTCCCCTATGCAAAAAATAATGGGTTTGGGTTTGGGTTGGGCATCATTATCATATGGCGTTCGATGCGGGTGAAACTTTGCAAGTGTGTCCATAAGTCTCCTACCCCTCCACTCGTTCACAAGGTTTCACCACTATTGAACACCGGATGGGTGGAACGATGTGTTGCCACCCGGTATTTTTTGCATAGCGCCAAGGGATCCCCTATGCAAAAAACACTGGGTTTGGGTGGTGCATCATTATCATACGGCATCCGATGGAGGTAAAAATTTGCGAGTAGGTACAGGGGGCTGCTACCCCTACACTCTCAAATTTTCACCATTGTTGATTGCCAGATTGGCGGGACGGTGTGTTGCCACACACCCAGCTATTTTTCGCATAGTGCCCAAGGGGTCCCCTACACAAAAAATAGTGATTTTGGATGGGGCATCATGGTAAAATTTACGAGCGGGTCCATGGGGCTGATATCCCTCCTCTAACAAAGTTTCACCACCATCGGATGCCGGATGGGCGAGACGGTGTGTTGCCACCCCCTATTTTTCGCATAGTGCCCAAGGGGTCCCCTATGCAAAAAATAGCGGGCTTGGGTGGGGCATCATTATCATACGGCAATGTGGGTGAGAATTTGCAAGGGGGTCCATGGGGCTGCTCTCCACTCAAAAAGTTTCACCACCATCGGACTCTGGATAAATAGGATGGTGTTCTGCTATTCACTATTTTTCACACACAGTGCCCAAGGGGTCCCCTATGCAAAAAATAGGGGATTTAGCATCCGATGTAGGTGAAACTTTGTGAGTGGGTCCATGGATATGCTACCCCTGCACTCCTAAATTTTCACCACCATCAAACGACTGATGGGCGAGACGATGTGTTGCTATCCACTATTTTTTGCATAGTGCCCAAGGAGTTCAATATGCAAAAAATAGTGGGTTTGGATGGGGCATCATTATGATACGCCGTCCGATGCGGGTGAAACTTTGCAAGTGGGTCCATGGATCTCCTACCCCTCCACTCACAAAGTTTCACCACCATGATCGGGCATTGGATGAGTGGGACAATGTGTTGCCACACCCGCTATTTTTTGTATAGTACCCAAAGGGTCCCCTATGCAAAAAATAGCGAGTTTGGGTGGTGCATCATTATCATACGATGTTTGATGAAGGTGAAACTTTACGAGCAAGTCCATGGGGTCCCTACCCCTCCACTCACAAATTTTTACCACCATCGGTTGTCGGATGGGCAGGACGGTGTGTTGCCATCCGCTATTTTTTGCATTGCCCGATGATGCAAAAAATAGTAGGTTTGGGTGGGGCATCATGGTGAAACTTTGCGTGAGCGGTTCCATGGAGCTTCTACCCCTCAACTCAAAAAGTTTCACCACCATCAGGGACATCGGATGGGACATCGGATGGGCAGGACGATGTGTCGCCACCCGCTTTTTTTTTTGTAGTGCCCAAGGGGTCCCCTAGGCAAAAAATAGTGGGTTTGGGTGGTGCATCATTATTAGACGGTGTCGGATGCAGGGAAACTTTGTGAGCTGGTCCATGGGGTTGCTATCCCTCTGCTCGTAAAGTTTCACCACCATCAGACACCAGATGGGTGGGACGGTGTGTTGCAAACTGTTATTTTTTTTAATAGTGCCTAGGGGTTCCCCTATGCAAAAAAAATAGTGGGTTTGGGTGGTGCATCGTTATCATACAGCGTCAGATGTGGGTGAAACTTTGCTAGTGGATCCATGGGGCTCCTACCCCTCCATGCACAAAGTTCTACCACCATTCGGACACTGGATGCGCAAGACGGCCTATTGCCACCTACTATTTGTATAGTGCCCAAGGGGTCTCCTATGTAAAAAATAGCGGGTTTGGGAGGGGCATCATTATCATACGGTGTTCAAAATGCAGGTGAAACTTTCCGAGCGGGTCCATGCGGCTTCTACCCCTTCACTCCCAAAGTTTCACTAGCATTGGTGGACGTCGGATGGGTGGGACGGTCTATTGCCACCTGTTATTTTTTCGCATACTGCCGAAGGAGTCCCCTATGCAAAAAATAGTGGGTTTGGGTGGAGCATCATTATCATACTATGTCCAATGTAGGTGAAACTTTGCGAGAGGTGTGACTGCTACACCTCCACTTGCATAGTTTCACCACCATCGGACATTGGATGGGCGAGACGGTGTGTTGCCACCCGCTATTTTTTGCATAATGCCCAAGGGGTCCCCTATGCAAAAAATAACAAGTTTGGGTGGGGCATCATTATCATACGGCGTCCGAATGCGGGTAAAACTTTGCCAACAGGTCCATGGGGCTCCTACGTCTCCACTCATAAAATGTCACCACCTTCGGATGCCAGATGGACAGGACGGTGTGTTACTACCCACTATTTTTACATAGTGCCCAAGGGGTGCCCTATGCAAGAAATGGCGGTTTGGGTGGTGCATCATTATCATACAGCGTCCAATGTAGCTGAACCTTTGAGAGGAGGTCTATGGAGCTGCTACCCCTCCACTTGAAAAGTGTTCCCACCATATGCCGGATGGGTGGGACGGTGTGTTAGCACCCGCTATTTTTTGCATACTACCCAAGGGGTCCCCTATGCAAAAAATAGTGGGTTACGGTGGGGCATCATTATCATACAGCATTTGATGAGGGTGAAATTTTACAATCGGGTCCATGGGCCTCCTACCCCTCCACTCGTAAATTTTCACCACCATATGCCGGATGGGTGGGGCAGTGCGTCTATGGAGCTGCTACCCCTCCACTTGAAAAGTGTTCCCACCATCGGGATGCCGGATGGGTGGGACGGTGTGTTAGCACCCGCTATTTTTTGCATACTGCCCAAGGGGTCCCCTATGCAAAAAATAGTGGGTTACGGTGGGGCATCATTATCATACAGCATTTGATGAGGGTGAAATTTTGCAATCGGGTCCATGGACCTCCTACCCCTCCACTCGTAAATTTTCACCACCATCAGTGCGTTGCCACCCGCTACTTTTTGCATAGTTTCCAAGGGAAAGTTTCACTACCATCGGGTGCCAGATGGGCAGGACGGTGTGCTGCCACCTGCTATTTTTTGCATAGTGCCCAAGAGGTCCCGTATGCAAAAAATAGCAGGTTTGGATGGGGCATCATTATTATACGACATCTGATGTGGGTCAAACTTTGCGAGTAGGTCCATGGGGATCCTACCCCTCCACTCACAACGTTTCACTATCACTGGATGTCGGATGGGTGGGGCACACCTGCATAGTGCCCAGGGGGGTCCCCTATGCAAAAATAGTGGGTTTGGGTTGTGTATCGGTGTCCGATGTGAGTGAAACTTTGCAAGCCCATCCATAGAGCTTCTACCCCTTCACTTGCAAAGTTTCACCACCATCACATTCCGGATGGCCGGGACGGTGTGTTGCCAGACGTGTTGCCAGATGCTATTTTTCTTATAGTGCCCAAGGGGTCTCCTATGCAAAAAATAGTGGGTTTGGATGGAGCATAATTATCATACGGTGGCATCGGACATCGATTTGGCAGGACGGTTTGTTGCCAACCGCTATTTTTTGCATAGTGCCCAAGGAGTCCCCAATGCAAAAAAAAGCAGGTTTGGGTGGTGCATCATTATCATACGGTGTCTGATATGGATGATAATTTGCGAGAAATTCCATGGGGATCCTACCCCTCCACTCAGAAAGTTTCACCACCATTTGACGCCGGATGGGCGGAACGGTGCGTTGCCACCCGTTATTTTTCATATAGTACCCAAGGGGTCTCCTACGCAAAAAAAATAGTGTTTTTGGGTGGGGCATCATGGTGAAAATTTACGAGCATGTCCATGGGGATGATATCCCTCCTCTCGCAAAGTTTCACCACCATCACATGTCAGACGGGCAGGACGGTGTGTTGCCACTCACTATTTTTCGCATAGTGCCCAAAGGGGTCCCCCTATGAAAAAAATAGTGGGTTTGGGTGGGACATCATTATCATACGGCACCCAATGTGGGTGAGAATTTGCGAGGGGGTCCATGGGGATGCTACCCCTCCACTCGCAAAGTTTCACTACCATCGGACTTCAAATAAGCAGGATGGTGTGCTGCCATCCACTATTTTTCACATAGTGCCCAAGGGGTCCCCTATAAAATAGAAACTTCACCTTGCCATCTCAATCAAAGGCTCCACGTTTGTAAATTAACTCACAATTACCTCATGTCATCAATTTAACAACTAGATGATGTTGTTGTTATAAAATTTGTTGAATTTAGATTTCCCCTCTCTCTCACACATAGTTCCTAGATGATAACTAAAGAGTTGACTTGAGTTCATATTTTGCACCTTGTGTGGGAAAGAGTAGTGGACTACTCCATCAACTGTGCCTTTTCTAGAAAGTTTAAGGGAGGTGAATATGGGTGCATTGGATGTTGTTTGATTGGGGAGGATTGGAGGTTGTTTATGGCTCAGCAAAGTTAGCACTTGCATAGCCTGAGAGTACTAGAGTCATCTACTCATATCACACTCATTAAATGTAATTACACAACATGTAATGAACATGTTTACACAAGCACAATCAAGAACAACCATACTTATTGCACAATAATCATGGAGAAATTAATAAGAAGAGAGCTCATATTAGAGTGAAAAAAGGAGACCAAAGACCATAGAATTAAAAAACCCTTTGATCATCTAAAAAAAATGAATTAAGTGTGGCCAAAAAGTAATACTACTAGGAAAAAAGTTTCGATCATGAGTAATACCCTTAACATAGCCTCTGTTGCAACTAACAACAACAACCACTACTATATTGACATGCAACATTGTCCTCCCTTTATAGACTTGATTGGATACTCCTACCCCTAGGACCCTAGGGTTACAGTTTGGTAATCTAAGTTAAGCGCATTTAAGTGGGCAGTGTGTAGGTGGCAAGACATAGTTATAAGAGGGGTGTGGATTTTGGCAATTACTGCGTTGACTCCTATGGAATCCCCGTCTCGTTCGCCCATCCAATTAGATAACTCGTTCTTATTTCTTGGAATAAGTTTCACCCGCGCATCAAATGTCGTGTGATAATAATGCCCTACCAAAACCCGTTATTTTTTGCATAGGGAACCCCTTGCGCACTATGTAAAAAATAGTGGGTGGCAGCACACTGCCGGGGTTCGATGGTGGTGAAACTTTGCGAGTGGAAAAAAAGATTAAGCATAAAATTGAAGATAATTAAGATTAAAGGAATACTAGAACAAGATTAGCATATGCTTAGAATGGAGCTATCTCCAAAGTTGGTGAGGAAGATAGTTAGCATTTCATTAATTAAATTATATTATGGATAAAATCTAAATTTTTACAAATAATGAATTTTTTTATAAAATAATAAAAAATATTAGAAGATAATTATAATTTTTTGAAATAATAAATTAATTAATTATTTTAAGTATCATATATAATTTTTTTATTTATTTAATTAATAAAAATTATTTGTATAATACTTAAAATTTATTTGATTAATAAATAATATTAAAATTTCTTTAAACATATTTCAAGTTTTCTCCCAAAAAAAGTTTTTTTTAATATGAATTTTTTTAAATAGTAAGAATTTATTTAATTATACCATAATGCTCACTTGATTAAAAAATTAAGATATTAATTTTAAATAATATATTTTATTTAATAAATAATACTTATTTGATTAAAAATGTATATATATATATATATATATTTGGAGGAGAGCCTTAAAATTATATTACATAATTTTATTTCAAAAAAAATTATTAATTTTTTTGGTATTGATTAAATCATGAAATATAATGGTGAGGTGGCAGGCGTTTTGCCACGTGACAAAATTCTACTAACATGGAACCTCCATGTGGGCATTCCTCATGGTCAAGTGTGAGGTGGCAATAACATGCATGTATATGATGTGTCATGCCATTTAGGCACAAAACGTTAACCAAGTTGACTGTGTTGAGGTGGCAAGATGACATGGACATTCTTGATTACATGGAAATGCCCTATATGCATTTGATGTGGCATGCCATGTAGGCTTTAGGGAGTCAACCTTGTTGACTAAGTTGAGGTGGCATGATGACAAGGTATGATGAGATGGCAAGATGCTTATATGGAGTCTCCTTCATATGATGTGACATGTACATGTAGGACTAAGCCTACGTTACTATAGCTCAATTTCTTGACAAATGGGTGAAACACCAAGCCTAATAGGCATTCTTTGTTTTAGACTTTGGGTGGACAAACAGTGAAAATTTGATTAAGATGGCTAGAAAATGGGCTTCCCTTACTCAAATTCGCTCTAATTTTTTTTGTTAAATTCATCATGACAAGTACTTTGATCCACAAGGATTTGAAGTGCAATGGGGGTCATATAAAATTTATATAATTAAATTATTAAACTTTTACAAACCCTCTAAGAGACTAAATATTGGAAGAAATTCAACCGTTAAAATTGTAATTTGACAATATGGCCACATTCTATACAAGGAAGAGGGAATCTTAGACATAACCGCTATGGGGATGCCCATTATTTTATTTCGAGATATTTTATTTAGATGTGCCTTTTATGTATATCATCTACTAGGATTAATGTGTTTAATCAAGCTGTGTGTGTTGGTATGATGTCTACTAGGATTAGGATGAATTCTCTAGCTACAACCAAGTGATGTATCAAAACCCTGTAAGATTCCTCCTTACCCTTTCCCTTCACAAACCACATGTTGGAAAGAGTCACCGAAGTAGTAACTTACTTCTTGGATGAATTCTCGAGCTACAACCAAGTGACGTATCAAAACCCTGTAAGATTCCTCCTTACCCTTTCCCTTCACAAACCACATGTTGGAAAGAGTCACCGAAGTAGTAACTTACTTCTTGGATGAATTCTCTAGCTACAACCAAGTGACGTATCAAAACCCTGTAAGATTCCTCCTTATCCTAATACAGCTGAGATATTAATTTATGGGTGTATATTCTAGTGAGAGAGTGTGAAATTTTAATAGGAGATATTAATTTATCTATGTTCAAGTGAGATATTGTGAAATTTTAATAAGATGAGCATCTTAATGAGAAAACTGAAAGCCTGAGTAATTGGGAAATTAGAAAATAAAGTTTAATGTTAATAGCCAAGTTGGCATGTGCACAAATTTATTTGAGGTTTTCCCATGTGCACATATGCATGTGTACATAATTTTATTTGAGGCTTTTTCATGTGCATGTGTACATAAGTTTGTTTGAGGCTTTCCCATGTGCACATGTGTATGTGTCCAGCCCCCTTGACATTGGTGTTGAAAAGAAAAAAAAATAACATTAGAAACTTTTCTTTAAAAATATTTTTGAGTAAATTAAATAAAAAGTTATCCATAAACTATGCTAAGGAGTGTGTGCACATTAGCCTTCATAGACTTGTAAATGGAGTGCACATTTAATTTAATCCAAGATTGAATGGGTGAATGATTAAAAGTCTAAGGTTGGAAGGTGAGTGCAAAACCTTAGGGAAATTTTTGGGAAGAAAAATAATAATTAATGTAGAGATGAGCATGGTGAAGCTTCCCAAAATAGATAAAAGAAGTATGCTGATCCAAAGCCTACTACCAAAGAGTTTGATGAAGGTCATATGATTTTTCTTCACGTGAAACCTAAGAGAAGTTCCCTCTCCTTGGGAAAGTATAAGAACTATATTGTGGACCATATATGATTATGAGGAAAGTTGATCAAGTTGATGAAATTTTGCTTCCTCCATACTTGAAAACCCACAATGTCTTTCATGTGATTTTATTGAAGAAATATTCCCCATATCTAAATCATATATTGAATGATAAGTAGGATGCTTTTTCCCACCCAAGGTCAAGTGGAATTGAAACTACAGGCACTTTTGGACGTTAGAGAAAATTCGCTTAGTAACAAAATCTTAAAAGATATTTAATCAAATGGAAGTTTTTCGTGCTGAGGATGTTACTTGGGAGAAACAGAAAGAAGTGAGAAAAGATTATCCCCAATTTGCATGAGATGAGTACATCTCGGATCTTCAAGTGGGGGAGAATGTAAGATCCCTCTTCCCTAATCCTTTGCAATTAAGATATTAATTTATAGGTGTATATTCTAGTGAGAGAGTGGGAAATTTCAAGGAGTTGTAGAGCTTGGAGACCTCAAGGGTTTACAAGCTCAGCCATTGAAAATATCCTTACGAGACAGTTGCGGTCCACCAGGTAATTTCTTGTTGAATGTGTTTCAACAAGGGGGGTTCGGGTGAGCCATAACATTTTTGGCACCGCTGCCGAGAAATCATCCCTTGGCTTTTTTCATCATTTTCCTCTAATCTACGCATTACCCATTGCCCATTGTCTTGATTAATGGTTTCCCATGAAAAAGATGTGGTTTTGATGGAGAATTGTGTGTGATTTTGTGAGAAATAGCTTTCTTTTTTGTTTTATAAAGAATGCTTTTTGCTTAATTTTTAGCTTAAATTGTTGTTTTTGTTTTTGTTAATTTATTTTTTTAATGTTCCTAGGGCTTGCACATAGAGTGTATTAGGATTTTTTTGCTTCCATTGCAGTTCATGGACTAGGCATTTCACGCCCCCAAAAAAATCTAATCGTGAAAATCTAATTCACGGACTAAGCGGTTCACAACTTAAGCATTTCATGGATTAAGCGGTTCATGGATTAAGTATTTCATGGGCAAAAAAAATAATAATAATTTTTTTTTTGCGTGAAGTGGATTTCACGTCGTGAAACTCTGATGGTTTACGTTGTGGAGGGTCTGTTGGCACAAAAAAAAACCCAGCCCTGTTTGGAGACTCAGATCTCCTAGACTGTGACCCAATGAATATGCTCTAGTGCTCATCGAAAAGCCGGCATCGAGCTCTTCGAAATAGCATTCAAGGGAAAAATCCATCATTTTGGCTTCTAATAACCAGAAGCCTCAAAATTTGACTCGAAAATCGAGGCAAAAAGCAGCCTTTAAAGTACTAAAAATTGCCCAAAACAATCCGAAAACAATTGTGAACCATATTCGGGCTATTTTTTGAGTGCCTAAATGACAAAATCACGAAAAAATATTTTCAAATTCTTTTTGAAACACATTCAAAAACAGGCTGTGCAAAACAAGAAAAATCTTTATGGAATTTTTTTTAATCTTGAGACACTGATGGAAAATAAGTTTTGAGACCTCTTCCATCTGGGATGCTACTAGTATGCATCTTTTTCAAAAAAATATCTCTAAAAGGTTGTTCACGTGCGTGTAGTGGCTAAGCTAATTAGGAAAAACGGACACTTGTTTAACCCAACGAAGAGAACACCAGGCCTCCTAAGGCTATAATGGGCTATAAGAAAACCTAAAAAGCAAAAGAAAAACACATGTACTTGCCCATTAAGGAGCAATTGACAACATCAAGATATGGCAACGATAGAGGGATTATTATAAGACTCACACCCAGGCTGAACCCAATGGTTAAATTCTTCAAGCCACTGAGATCCATGCCCGAAATGCATCTCCCAATACCATTTGCCATGCCGACAACAAGTGTGTCACGGGTTTTACACCCCCTATCACATCAATCCCTCCAGGATTTGGCTCCTTGCCTAGCACTATCACAAGTCTTAATCCTTTAGGAGGGCTAGGTACCAACCCTTTGCAACCCCTAGATACCCACACCTTGGACAAAAACACGGCTGTATAAATTTTCAAAATCATGGGCAAATACGATGGTACAACTAATCTTATTCAATTCATACAAATGTTTGAACAAAGATACGAAGTCTTTGGAAATCCAAACTGCCCCACCAAGGTGCATGCATTGAACTTATGCTTAGTGGGAAAGGCTAGTCGATGGTTCATCACATTGATGCCAGCGATTAAGACAAACACAGGACCTTGAAAATAGCCTTTATCCACGGCTTTTCAAGATAAGGTGATTGGTGGAGTGTAGCGGAAGAACTCTATTCAATTGAGAGGAAAAGAAATAAAACCATTAGAGATTTTATCATTCGGATAAAAATCTTGGACTCACAATGCGAGCCATGGGAGAAGCTAAACGATGCTCAATTGAAGATATGTTTCATGATGGGCTTAAAGAATAATAGCTTACACAACTTGATCACATTGGATTTGAGGATTCGTGATGTATACTTCATTTATCCATATGACCTAGGAGGATTTGTACCTAGCCTCATCATCAACATTGGCTTCTTGTACTATACTTTTGACCCTGAGAGATATTTGGCTACTTTCATCATCACTAGTGGTCTCTCACACTTTCCCTTTAATCCAAGTGGGAGATTGCTCAGCTTTATTGACGGGAGGCACTTATCCTTTCCATTTGACCGGGGTCATACTCCTCATGTTATGGTATTTGGGGCTTCCATGACAGTGACTTGGTCATGATTTTTGGCTAACATAGATAGCCTTTGTATATATTTGATTTTTTTGCATAACCACCCTTTGATTTCGAGGACAAAATCACTAGAGGAGGGCATGGTTTGTAATGAAGAAATAACTTTAGATTAGACTCTTAGAGCCTTATGGTTTTCATACCTTGGCTTGTGGTGGAAGGCTATTTCCATCCTCTTGGTGGGTGGTGAGAGGTTAACTCACTTAGGCATCATGGCCATTGTATGAGATTATCCCTTAATCTTATATTAATCTAT
Organism: Cibotium barometz; assembly: GCF_041138505.1. NCBI lineage: Eukaryota > Viridiplantae > Streptophyta > Polypodiopsida > Cyatheales > Cibotiaceae > Cibotium > Cibotium barometz. The sequence goes on from NC_141046.1 coordinate 69,063,571, forward strand.
GGTGATTATCCCTAATCTCAAGTTTATAATCACTCCATTTCAAAACCCCCTCTCGAAAGAAAAGATTAGAATATGCACATTGTTTTTAACATCAAAATTCACATATTGTGACAATTTTGGGTTTGTAACAAAGTAAAACTTATGCTTGCTATCAGTTGGTTTTAATGTCCATAGTGCATGATAATTTTTTAATAATATTTAGATTTGTAACAAAATAAAACTTATGCTTGCTATACATCACTTTGTTATATGGAGCCAAGGATGTGTTGGGGCAATCTATGACTTTGAGAGCTTTAATGAAGCAACAACTTTTATAGTAGGTCTACAACCATGGTCATGGACTCAAGTATATAAGGGACTCATGGGCATATCATTTGTACCCTTTTATAATCTTTTTATATTATCTCTTTTGGACATTTGATATCTCTTGGTATGTTCTTGGAGCGTTTAACTACCATAGGCTTATGGAAGGCTATTTCCATTCTCTTGGTGAGAGGTTAACTCACTTAGGCATCATGGCTCTTTTGTATGAGATTATCTCCTTAATCTTACATTAATCCATGGTGATTTTTCTATATCTTAGTTTTAGTATCACTCCATTATATTTGGTATTAGAGCTCTTGGCTTAGATCTTGATGTTTTAGATTAGATAGTAATTAGTACTTAATCTATTTTTAGATTAATGCTTTTACATAGTTTTTAAATTTTCTTTTAAGTCTATTTTGAGTGGATTAGTAATGGGATTAATGATAATCATTTTTGGGTATATGTTGATCACAAATTTCAAAAACCCTATTTCCTACACATATTCGAGAGAATCTTGATTTTCTTAATTTTTGAATTAAAATTTTTAACCATATTCAAAGTGAATTTTTGAGAATTTTCTTGTTAAATCCTCTTGATTAGTGCTTCTTTTCATTAAATCTATTCATAAACTTTAGTTTCCTTCTATATTTTCCTAGTTCAGGGGTATCTTGGTAGTTTTGAATGATATTGAAGGTTGCTGTGGAGATTTTAATGCAGTTGTTATAAAGAATTGGTGTAGATTGAAGATTCTATGTAGGTTTCAATGTAGTTAATAGTTCTGTAGCAAAGTTGAGTAGTCCAGTGTATAGATTGCAGTCTCATTGAGAAATTTTATGTAGATTATTGTGTAGTTTCTAGTTTAATTACAGATTTATACAAAGCTTACTATGCAGAACTAAATTTCAAGATCGAGAATTGTAAATTTATAAGATTAAGTGCAAAAATTTTATGTAGATTATTGTGTGTAGTTTGTACTTTAATTATAAATTTATACCAAGCTTACTGTGCATAACCAAATTTCAAAAATCTTGATGCAAAATTGTAAGTCTATAAGATTAAGTAGTGCAGAGAAAAAAAACAAATTGTAAGTTTATAAGATTAAATGCAGAAAGAAAGAAAAAAATCTTAGTGCAAACTTAAGTAGTGAGTGGGAGGAAGCATGAGCCGCCAGTTTCTTGGCCACAATCTCCACTACTTTCTTTAGAGTCTTTGGTTTGGTGGCTGGAGGAGACGTAGCCGTAACGTCCGGCACCGTGACTGCCACCAGAACCGTAATGTCAGCACCGCAATTGCGGTTTCTTTAGAGTCTTTGGTTTGTTGGCTATAGAGAGGAACATCCACTACCACCAGAACTACTACTATCTATAATGTCCCACCAATGCCGTGATTGTGCTTTCTAGCACAGCGCCGCAACCAAATTCCCATTCATCTCATCACGCGCTCTCTCTCTCTCTCTCTCTCTCTCTCTCTCTCTCGTTTCGTCGCATTTCACTATAGCATCAACTAACGGGAGCAAATGAAAGGAACCATCACAGAGCTTTCAAGCTCTCAGGTCATCAACAAGAAGCGCATCACACATATTTTTTTATTTTTTTAAATGAACTTTTATTTCTTAAGGGTCAGTAGCATCAACGGCAAATGCTTCATCGAGCTACACTCTGAGCTCTTAGCACAAAAGCAAGCGTTGCAAGCACCATTTGTAGCAAGCAGAGGAAAAAAATCATCAAGAAAGGAAAGATGCATTGGGGCCGCGAACATGATGAAGACATGAAATGGGGGATAAATTTATTTATTTTTAACGTTGAAGTGCTAGGTTTCTTACCCCTTTTTCACACTTACAACACTCTCTTTCCCCTTTTATCACTCTACACATCTTGTCCACTCTAATGCTCTCCATCTAAGAACACAATCCTTATAGCTTGGTCCTTTCATTTTTTTTTTGGCTTTTACACACCTTCACTTGCCACTTCAAGCATTGGGCATTTGACCTACATTTTTGTTTTGGCCAGTGGCCATGGTTACATGCTATGTGTAGGTTTTTCACAAGGTGATTCGCACGGCTTGTGTTAAGTTTTGGTTGTTCACACATTTGGGGCGGATCATGTAGATACATTGATTGATCGTGGGATCACTTTAGAGGATGGTGTGCATTCGATTAGTGATACTTCACATGTGGGTTCTTGGGGATACTTATGGGCATAGGCCTGAGTTCCTTATGCTAGATAGAACATGCTATTTTTCTAGGTATTTCACATGTGGAGATGTTCACGATACCACTACTCCTAGCCATCATAGTGTACCTAGCAGTGTTCATTTGCGTATAGTCTATGTGTTGAGCAGTCAGGTATATATAGTGCATGAGGGTAGTGTTGATTTTACTAAGGTGATGTAACATACCCATTATAAATAACAATGTACTTGCTTCAGAGTTGAAAAAGATGTAACATACCCATTGTAAATAACAATGTACTTGCTTCATAGTTAAAAAATATAACTTAGTTTGTCATTTTTACGATTAAAAAACTTCTATTTTTGAAAAATGAGCCATTTTTGCTTAGAAATTTATAATTTTGAATCCAAATTTGGAATCTACGCGTAATTTTACGCTTAAAATAGTTTTTTCTGAACTAAAAACGGGTACCCGGAATGGGTTTAATTAAGCTTTTAAGCCTTTAATCTGCGAACTTCCGACCTAAAATAGTAACTATCCAGGCGTCTAATCAACGGATGGAACACGCCCCCATGGTCACGGGGCAAGGCCGGACATTTCCGTTAAAAAATTTTTTTGACCCCTCGGGACGACGGCGGGCGGCCGGCGTGGGCCCCACTCCACGGGCGCCGCCCGTGAAAAAAACGACAATCCACCCGGGACACCCAAGCGTGTACACGACCTAGACGCACCCTCCAGCACACCCCTACACGTACCCCCTCCTCCCAGAACCCTCTATCCACAGGTGTCGCGCTCTCTCTCTCTTGGGGACACCTCCACCCCCATGTGTCACACTTTCTCTCTCCTCGAGACACCTCCACCCCCAGGTGTCACGCCCACACTCTCTCCCGGACACCTACACCACCCAGGTGTCACCTCCCCGCACCCGGACGTCCACCCTCCAGCACCTATAAAAGGACCCTCCCAGCCCCCTTCTCCAGACAAGCCCCCAGCAAGGCCCTACGCGCAAGCCCTCCCTCAAGCTCTAGGACATGTCCTACACTCTTCTCCCCCCCCGTGTGAATAGACTTAAAGTGTGCTTCTCCTCCAACCCTTGCCTTACTCTTCCCTAGGCCTCCCTAGACGTACACTCTTCTCAATAGCTCTCCAAGTTAAGGACACCCTCTCAATCCCCCCCCCCACATATGCGGCGACTTAAACTTAGGCTAAGAGGTCGTTCCTACCCATAAGCCCAACAAGCTTTTCCTACCCCAAACGGACTCCGTTTTCGAATCCGTTTGAACCAGTAGAATTCTCTCTTTTCTCTCCAAGTTCCCAACCTCTTATATTCACCCCGTTCTCTCTCTATCCTCTTAAAACTCTAGTGCTCCTATGGCGCCGAAACGTCGCCGAATTGAAGAACCACGCGCTGTCCAAGGAGGGAATGAAGCGAATCGCGTCCCTGCAATCGACTTCGCCCCTCTTGAAGCGAATAGGCACGAAAACGATAACCAGGTTGGTCATTTAACAAGTTTAAGTAAAATTCTCTCTTATGAAGCTTAATGCAAAGATTCGAAATAATAGGAAAAGAACCAAGGTTAGACCCCTAGTATAGATGGCCTAAAGTACCTTATGGTTACTCTTAAGTAAAGTTATAGGAAAATAATCTTGCATTTGAATCATTGTCTTTCCGAAACGATGGTTTTTGTTAATGTGTGAATTCATTGAATAAAGACTATGTCTCTTTTTATTGGATATACTGCTGGTTTATTGCTAACATGCAGGTACAGCTTCTCCCCTCCTTAGCTAACTCCGTGCTTGCCTGTGTAGCCGGGCGGAGGATATAGCGAGGCCGGGAGTCGGCCCAGGGCAATCCCCTCCTATGCCACTGGGAATTGGATTTCACCACCAGGGTGATGTATATATGCTGCCTAGTTCTGTGGGTCCAGGCTAGTGCGGTGACTTAACCCCCACCTCATGAGGAGACGTCCCCTCCGAAGAGCGAGAGGGTTTGGTACAAGCGTCAGTACCTGAGGGGGTGACAGGACGGCTTGGCCCTCATCGGCTGGCTGACGACGAGGGGAGATGGTCCGTGAGGTTTACCCAGCTGGTTGAGGCTGGAAGATCGAATTCTAGATCATCGGTGTGGTTGTGGTTGTGGTTGTGGTTGTGATTGGATTGTGGTTATGGTTATGGTTATGGTTTGGACATGGAAGTTTGGATTGGAATATCGGCTCGGTTCCAGGGTCTTTGTAAATATTTTTCACTGTAAGTATGTTTGTTGATTTCAATGTTATGCTAAGGAAGATTTCTTTTAAGGAATCAAGTGTAATTAATTAACAAAGGAATTTATTTTTAAGTGTTTCACAATGTGGTAGGACTTAATTAGAAAACAATTGAATGGGTGAGTGTGTGGAAAGTGGGAGAATGGATGCCCTGACGGTACCATTCTAAGGATGGGTGGACCCGATCAGTCGGGTAGCTTTCTACTAGTCGTAACTTACGATACTTAGGGAATAGTAGAGTCCCGAACAAGACTTGTTTTAGGGGACCGAGCCAGCGGCCGTGCCTCATGAAATACGGGGGAAAAAGGCGCTGGCTTCCTTGAACCAAGTGTGGGTCTTGTTCCATCTCCACGCACATTCCGTGCTGGGGTTTAGAATTTCCTTTAGGATGACTATGCTTCCCCTGCGAGATAGAGTTAGGTCCGTGCGTTTGCTCGTAACCTCGTATTTCTACGAGATCGAGGTGTCGTCAATCGAAAAATAACACGAGACTTAACCGCCTATCAAAAGGATTCCCCCGCCCTACGGGTCGGGGTCTTTACACGTGGTATCAGAGCAGGTTTAGACTTGGGAGATTTTATATTGTATTCTCTTGTTGCTCTAGGAATTCTTGTTAAACTAATCTAGTTACGGCTGGACGCAGGAGGACGAGATGGATCCCTATTCTCGCTTCCTGGTATTCCAATGCATGTTCATGACTGCTTGTCGCTTTTCCGAATTTGAGTTCCGTGACACTATGATGCACATTGTAGACAAGCTAACCCTTCCTCTTTACACTCGCATCGAAAGGGGATGGAACAGAGCTGAGTATTGGCATCGTCGATCTACCTATTCATCATTCGAGCTGAGCACGTCGGCAATCTCACCAACGACTTGAGGCGGATCCGATATGCCGAGATGTTGCGGATGGTTCGCCTGTTCTGGTTTATTGGCACTCCTCGTAACACCTATGTCACTATCGATGGGAATCGCATGTTGCAGAATCGATGGGTTTATGATAGGGTGACTCAAGTTGTATCCCCTGATAGAGTAGCCGTTACCCGTCTTTCTAGACGAGGTTTACCTCCCCTACCAGAGACTTATCGAGTTCTTGAAACCATGGGAGAACCCCCCTACTTTTTCAATGCTACCACCGCAGATCTTTATTAGGTTCCCTAGAGGACTACCATGTAAATAAATAAGATTGGATTTAGTCCAATCCTTGTAAATGGCTTGGTTTACTTGTAAATATTAAAGCTTGGAATAAAAGATTTTGATTTTCACACTCATTGTCTTATGTGTATTAAACCGCCTAAGTGACATGATTCTAAATTTAGCTTCATATTGATAACCAGGATCGTCAACTTCTTGCTCCCAATGCATTATATACAGATACACAGGAGAAGAAGCTTCTCCTCAAACAAATGCAACCTCCCTCATTTAATGGGGCAGGTTCAAAGATTGAAAGGGATGCAGAAGTTTGGATAGAAGCCATGGACGATTACTTTTCGGCTGCTGGTACAGGAATTGGGAATCAATCCATGCTTGCCAGATTCCATCTTACCGGGGACGCCAAACTTTGGTGGAAGCAATGGTGCCGAGATAAGGGCGTCACTGAAGATACCCAAACCTGGAGTGACATTAAGCAAGCTGTGAAGGGCCGTTATCTTCCCCCATCTCATGAATCTATTAAGATGAACGAGTTCTTCAGCCTCAAGCAGCTTAGCTTAACCTTGGAGGAATACTACTCAAAATTTGTCACACTTGGCAAATATGCTCCACCTATGTCGATCACTCAACAAGTGGCCCGATTTTGCCAAGGGCTGAATGAACCTTTGGATTCTCGCCTTGAAGCAATGAGGCCAACTACCTTGCAAGATGCTCTTACCCGAGCCAAACCTCTGGCTAAAGAAGTAAAGAGTGGTCAAGCAAAGAAGAGAGTCTATCCTGAGTCTAACCCAAGGGGGCGCCTTCATCTCAGAGGAATTACCAATCGAATTTCCGCCACAACACTATTGGTCAGTACCCCAATAATTTTATCCCCCGTAGTTATGCTAATTCCACTTCAGAATCCTATGGGGACCAAAGGTGCTTTTATTGCAATGAAGTTGGCCACTTCCGGAATGAATGCCCCAAACTTGCAAGACCCTCTCTCAATCCTAGTGTCACTGCTGCTCCAAAAGGCGGCCGGGTAGTTCAAGGTCGTGGGATTCCTAATAATCGCCAGGCTGGACGAGGTGGTGGTGGACGTGGTAGAGGTCGTGGAGTGACTGCCCGTGTCTGCTCTATGATTGGTGAACCGACTTTAGAGATGGAAGAAGAAGAGCAAGCCACCATTCATGCAGCTATAGAACATCAAGGACCTAATCAGCAGTTTTCTGTTATCCAAGCTCCGGCTACTTATCAAGGTAGATCTTTCCAGCTCTTGATTGATTGTGGTAGTACGCATTCATTTCTTTCTCCAAAATGCTTGCGTAAGTTACAGTTAGATCAAAAACCAGCCCAAGCAATGATTGTTGAGTTAGCTAGTGGAAAAGAAGAAGTATCCCGACATTGTGTGGGAGATCTTGAATTTGAATTGGGTGGTGAATCAACCCATGGGTATTTCAGAAGCTTACCATTAGGGATTTATGATGGAATCCTTGGTATGGACTGGTTAATTGCAAATAATGCTGACATTCACTGTGCTGAAGGAAGCATCACCCTTAAGAATAGTCAAGGACAGGTAGTATCAGCCCAGGGAAAAACAGGTAAACCCAAATTTCATTTGGTCAAAGCTAATCGCCTTCTTAAGGGAGTGCGCAAGGGCCAACAGATCTTCCTTGTCAAACTCAACAAGGTAGAAGAAAGCAACCCAGATTTAGAACCCTCATGGCTCCAGGAGTTTTCAGATATCTTTCCAGAGGAACTTACAAAACTACCCCCATCTCGAGAAGTAGATCATGGGATTGAGTTAATACCTGGGGCTGAATCAGTTTCAAGGAGACCTTACAAAATGTCTCTTCCTGAAGCCATAGAGCTTAAGGAACAACTTAGGCAGCTCATTGAGCAAGGATTCATTCGCCCTAGTAATTCCCCATGGGGAGCGCCTGTTCTTTTCCAGAGAAAGAAGGATGGCACGCTTCGTCTTTGTATTGACTACCGAGGCCTAAACAAGGTCACTGTCAAAAACAAATACCCCATTCCTCGCATCGACGAACTTCTTGACAGACTTTATGGATCCAAAGTTTTCTCCAAGATGGATTTAAGGTCTGGCTACTATCAAATTAGGATCAAGGAATCAGATATCTCCAAAACCGCTTTCAATACCCGCTATGGCCACTATGAATTTACAGTCATGCCATTCGGATTAACCAATGCTCCCGCCACCTTCAACCGCCTGATGTAGGATATCTTCCGACCCTACTTGGATGAATTTGTCCTTGTCTTCTTTGATGACATCTTGGTCTATTCTCAGTCAAAAGAGGAACATGAGGAGCATGTACGCAAAGTATTGCAAATACTGCGCGAACATAAGCTCTATGCCAAGAAAAGCAAATGTACCTTCTTCACTTCCCAAATTGAATATCTAGGGTTCATTGTCTCCTCAAAGGGCATCTCAGTAGACCCTGCAAAGTCAAGGATATATTGGAATGGCCACCCCCTAGGACAGTCAAAGAAATCCATGGGTTTCTAGGCATCACAGGATGGTATAGGATCTTCATCAAGGGTTATGCCAAGATAGCCGCACCCTTAACTGATCTCCTCAAGAAGGAATGTAAGATAGTATGGTTACCAATCCACCAAATCAGTTTTAGCCAACTTAAGACTATCCTCACCTCAGCACCAGTTCTGAAGCTCCCTGACTTCACCAAAGAGTTTGAGGTTGTCACTGATGCTAGTGGCCTTGCACTTGGGCCTTGCACTTGGTGGTGTCTTAATTCAAGAAGGAAGGCCTGTGGCTTACACTTCTCGTAAGCTTAAATTCTATGAAGTCAATTATGCCACCCATGATTTGGAACTCCTTGCAGTTGTTCATTGTTTCAAGTTATGGAGAGACTATCTCCTAGGCCGTAAGTTTCTACTTCTAACTGACCACCAGAGTTTAAAGTGGATCTTCACCCAGCCCAATCTCAACATGAGGCAAAGGAGGTGGATTGAGATTCTACAAGAGTTTGATTTTGATATCAAATTTCGTCCTGGAAAGGATAATGTTGTAGCAGATGCCCTCAGTCGCAAATCCTTCCTAAGTGCAATCTCTATGCCAAATAACCCCATCCTAGAGAAGGTAAAGCAGGTTTCACTTTATGACCCTGATTACCAAAATCTAGTAAGCCTAGTTCACAAGGAGGCACCCACAGAAAAGGAAAATATATTGATCAAGGGATACACCCTCGATGATGAATGCCTCTACTTCATGCATAGGTTATGTATTCCCAAGGATCTTGCACTGAAGAAGATGATCTTGTATGAAGCTCATGATAGCCCCGTAGAGCAGGACACCCAGGTTATGCAAAAACCTTGAATGCCTTAAGGAGAAGTTACTTTTGGCCTGGAATAAAGAGAGATATCCTTCAATACATCAGACAATGCCTTTCATGTCAAAGGATTAAAGCTGAAAGAATCAAAATGCCCGGGAAACTCCAACCTCTGGAGATGAAGTGGGAATGTATCAATATGGATTTTGTCACAAGTCTTCCCACAACACAAGGAGGGTATGATTCTATTTTAGTAGTTGTGGATATGCTTACCAAAGTGACCCATATTATCCTAGTAAAGAAGACATTTAAATCTTCTGATATTGCCCGCCTTTTCATCAAGGAAATCTTTAGGCTTCATGGATTGCCAAAAAGAATAGTCAGTGAGACTGGGACTCTGACTTCACTTCAAAGTTCTGGACATCATTATTCCAGGCTATTGGAACACAACTTTGTTTCAGTACAGCTTACCACCCAGAAACAGATGGTCAAACTGAGAGAGTTAATCAGGTTATAGAAGACATCCTGAGAGCCTATTGTGGGCGTGAACCAAAGAAGTGGATTCAGTATCTCCCTCTAGTGGCAATACATCCTATCACCAAAGCATAGGGATGTCACCATTCAAAGCTCTTTATGGTCAGGAATGTTTGTCTCCCTTAAATTTCTCTGACCCCACACTAAAGGTTGAAGCCTCCAGGATAATGCTTGAAGAAATGGAAGAACAAACCAAAGCTATTCGTAAGGATATTAAAGCCGCCCAGGATCGACAGAAGCATTATGCTGATACCAAAAGATCTGAAAGAAATTTTCAGCAAGGAGACAAAGTTTTTCTTCGAGTGCGGCCAAAGAGAAGTTCTTTATCTCTTGGAAAATTTAGGAAGCTGAGTCCAAGGTATTGTGGGCCTTATGAAGTCATCAAATGTTTGGGAAAACATGCCTACAAACTTCGCCTCCCAACCCACCTCAAAATCCATGATGTATTCCATGTAAGCTTACTAAAGCCATATGTGCCTCATCCTGATCATGTTCTTGATGATGAACAAATTGTAATGCCAACTCAGGGAGTCCTTGAAATGAGACCAAATAGAATCATCGACTCTAGAGAAAGAGTGATTCGCAATAGAATCCTTAGGGAACATTTAGTGGAATGGAAAGATTACCCTGAGGAGGATGCTACTTGGGAGGAAGAGTCAACCCTCCAAAAGAATTACCCAGAATTCGTGCCGAGATGAGGACATCTCGAGTTCTTTTAGTAGGAAAGGATGTAACATACCCATTGTAAATAACAATGTACTTGCTTCAGAGTTGAAAAAGATGTAACATACCCATTGTAAATAACAATGTACTTGCTTCAGAGTTGAAAAATATAACTTAGTTTGTCATTTTTACGATAAAAAAACTTCTATTTTTGGAAAATGAGCCATTTTTGCTTAGAAATTTGTAATTTTGAATCCAAATTTGGAATCTACGCGTAATTTTACACTTAAAATAGTTTTTTCTGAACTAAAAACGGGTACCCGGAATGGGTTTAATTAAGCTTTTAAGCCTTTAATCTGCGAACTTCCGACCTAAAATAGTAACTATCCAGGCGTCTAATCAACGGACGGAACACGCCCCCATGGTCAGGGGGCAAGGCCGGACATTTCCGTCAAAAATTTTTTTTGACCCCTCGGGACGACGGCGGGCGGCCGGCGTGGGCCCCACCCCACGGGCGTCGCCCGTGAAAAAACCGACAATCCACCCAGGACACCCAAGCGTGTACACGACCTAGACGCACCCTCCAGCTACACGTACCCCCTCCTCCCAGAACCCTCTATCCACAGGTGTCGCGCTCTCTCTCTCTTGGGGACACCTCCACCCCCATGTGTCACACTTTCTCTCTCCTCGAGACACCTCCACCCCCAGGTGTCTCACGCCCACACTCTCTCCCGGACACCTACACCACCCAGGTGTCACCTCCCCGCACCCGGACGTCCACCCTCCATATAAAAGGACCCTCCCAGCCCCCTTCTCCAGACAAGCCCCCAGCAAGGCCCTACGCGCAAGCCCTCCCTCAAGCTCTAGGACATGTCCTACACTCTTCTCCCCCCCCCGTGTGAATAGACTTAAAGTGTGCTTCTCCTCCAACCCTTGCCTTACTCTTCCCTAGGCCTCCCTAGACGTACACTCTTCTCAAGAGCTCTCCAAGTTAAGGACACCCTCTCAATTTCCCCCCCCATATACGGCGACTTAAACTTAGGCTAAGAGGTCGTTCCTACCCACCATAAGCCCAACAAGCTTTTCCTACCCCAAACGGACCTTTGGAGGTTCCAGGGTTAGTGATTTTTGGGATGATGATTCCATTTATCTCTTATATGTGGATGTGTTGTTAGTCTTCAATTGATGATAGCGTTTATAATGATCCTATTGATCATATTCTTAATTTGGAGGATCATGCACACATAGAGAGGGATGAAGGATGCATAGTTCAGGTCATTTATATATACACATGGATATAGTGGATCATGCCTCATATGTTTCAAGTTGTGCTGCATCGGGTGATGATGCCGATTCCCATTTGACTTTGCGCATGATGCTAACTATGAGCTATGTGCATTTAGTTCCTATCGACATGACCCTATGTTTTACGAAGCCATGAAATTTACCTTTGGGTGCATCATTTGCCATTTGTAGTGTACGATTTTTGACTATGTGGTCCGACATTCAGATGCACATGCAACACATCCTAGTCTTGGTCTACGCAATGGTTCTTTTGTGCGAGGATAGTTCGACATTCCATCCACGAGTTTTGAGCTCATCATGTGGATGTCTCCAGTGCCGGACTCACATTATGACCGTGAGGATGGGCTAGTTGTTAGCATTCCCTTCGACTTAGGAGGATTTTAGGCTAGCCTCATCATTAATATTGGTCTTCCATATTTACCATTTGATACAAGTGGTTAGAGGGCTATTCTTTTGATACAAGTGGTTAGAGGGCTATTCTTTTGGAGTTTAGATGGTTTAGATGGTTTAGATTTTCCTTTGATCTAGGTGGGTGCATGATTAGCTTCATCATCCCATGAGGATGGGAGATGGTTAGAGGGCTATTCTTTTGGAGTTTAGATGGTTTAGAATTCCCTTTGATCGAGGTAGTTGCATGATTAGCTTCATCATCCCAAAGGACAAGAGAAGTCTGTTATCCTTTCCATTTGACCCTGGGGGTCATACGACTCCTTGGATTCACATTCATTTCAGAGAATGACATATTGTTGGCCTCATTATCGGCATTGCACTACATTTCTTTCCATTTGATCCACAAGGGCTCATATGCCTTTGATGATGACATTGACATTCAGTTTTTGGATGTGATTTTTTGGCTTTTATATATAGCCTTTTGTATGTGTCTCTTGTATATGACCACCCTTTGATTTCAAGGACAAAATCATTATAGGAGGGGATGGTTTGTAATAAAACAACAACGTTTAGATTAGGTTTAGGACCATGGTCATGGGCTCAAGTTTATAAGGAGCTCATGGGCTATCTGTACCCTTTTATAATCCTTTAACATTATCTCTTTTGGACATTCGGAGCCTTTTGCTACCATAGGATTATGGAAGACTATTTCCATTCTCTTGGTGAAAGGTTAACTCACTTAGGCATCATGGCTCTTTTGTATGATATTATTTTCTTAATCTTGCATTAATCCATGTTGATTTTCCCATATCTAAGCTTTAGTATCACTCTATTATAAGAGCATAGCCCAAGGCATGCTAAGATACATGAGAGTTTTCATTATGATATTTACGATTGAGGGTGACTACTAATAATATAATTGATTGATTCAATGTGCCACTTTTGTTACTATACTCTATGAATATATACTGCATATAAACTGATGGTTTGTGCATCATATGTATTGATTGTGTACATTAGTCAAGCATAATGTGTCACATATGAATGTATAAAGTCAACTAATCAAATGATTAGGATACTTGATCTTTTTTATAGGTTGTTGAATATATCTTTTGTTCAATCAACTTTGTTTGGCATGCATGGGTTCACATTAGAGAATCTAGCTGAGTCTCCAAAGAAAAGGAGAAAAAGTTCAAAGCATTCATCTACAATGGTTTAAGAATTGATAGTGGAAGTAGAGAATGAGAGCTTTAAAGAGAAAGATGCTGGTATTAGTGATGAAGAGATTGCTCGTCGTCGTAAGAGAGCACGAGCAAATTGGAACGAATCTTGGACTACAATTTTTCATTGGGCTTATTTTGATAGAGATGTAGCCAAAATCTTTTGCACTTTTCGTAGACAGGATAAAATGTGCAAGAGTCACTAGCTCCATCAATATTAGTACACTTATATAGATCATCCAAAGACGAAAGCCCATCCCTATTTTTTTTTTGAAGTAAAAGGTGGTAATCACTAATACTTTGTGAGTACCATGTGGCCAAAGTTTACTAGGTCTTGGAGTTGCTATCATTTTGTGAGTGTTCTTCTCTACTTATTAGCAGAGTGCAGAACATTTGATTCTGTATGTTTCTGAGCCTGTCACTAGCAGCGTCACTCTATGTTCGCGCCTGTTTGTGAATTGGGCGCCTAAGAGACTGGTGATGATCGCAACCTATGAGATACCCATTCACGTGTATCCCTCTGGTTTAGCCACAAGCTGTCTTGCTTAGTAAGATTGTGTCGCTTTAGATCTTAAGACCTCAGTAAACGCTCCTCCACCAAATAGCTTGTTGTGGTTACTAAAATGTGAACTGGATGTTTTCAGGGAATTGGAATCACAATACGGTCATACGAGCATCCTCCTGTTGTAATGACAGTTGAGGATCAGTCACCGTTTTTCTCTTGACCAGTTGTTTTTTCAGACAATTACTCTTGCGCTAGTAGCATTTTTCATGGTACCTTCAGGTTATTGCCCTCTTACTTTAATCTATTTCCAAAGGTGTGTTGAAACCTTTTTTTTTTCAACTTGAATTAGGGCACGTGCATGCGGGTGGGCTTTGCAAATTATCTCAATTGGCTCTTTGTAATTTTTGGGCTTGTGCTAGTACTGAATATCTGCTTTAGTTATAACTATGGAAGATGTCCATGCATATGGGAAGTTTGAGTTAACCTCAGGATAATACTTTCTTAATCAGGTAAGGTCAAGCCTTCTTGGAGCTATGAAGCGAGTCGTACATCTATGGTATCTACACACATGCATGAGACTTATGTTGATGAGGTCTAGGGAATGCTGGTTTTAAGGCTCTCATGTGAGGAAAAGAGAGGGAGTAGTTAAGAGCATGGATCCTAAACAACACATTGTATGTGGGCTAGCGAAGTGGTTGTCGGAGCACACAGATCCCTGGCTCCCCATTTGTTTGCCCTGTATGACCTGCACAGTGTGACACTCCCACAATGTCATCCTGAGATTGTCCTGCATCCATGGCACTAAACTCGCATACATCTAGGCCACAAGAGGAAAGCAGTACATAGCCTGACTCACTTCCAACTGTGAGTAGTAGGCTCGCTTCTCTGAGCCACCCCCGAGCTTGGGAGAGAGAGACTCACACACCACCTTAGCATGAGGCCTTCATATCAGGAGATCACCTTGTAGTTAGACCACCACCATCCGCATGCTCACCTCCAAAGTTGTGAAGTCAATTGGACAGATCTCTCTGGATTTATCCACAACTCATTCAAGATTCTGAGTCCATAGTTTAAACCTTTTAAATGTTGCCTTTCACAACCAGGAAGTCTATGTGCTGGGATATCAATCTTAACCAAACGTTCCAATCTTGGCTAAGTAACGGTCCTTGGCTTATCCCAATTATGCAAAGTATAAGGTCAAACCTTGACTTGTCTTGAACAAGTTCCATTGTTAAGCCATCATTGACTCCTCCATGAGTCATATAGGCTCTCTAACCTGACGATAGCTTAAATGAACCTATTGTTTGGCAGAAACCTTTGAGTCTACAACCAAGGTAACCCAAACTCAAATCTAGAGTCTCACACTCAAGTCTGTGTTTTTATACTCTCAAAATAGTACCTTTGTACACAATTCTCTTGTTAGTGGTTCCGCACATGCATACATGAGTGAGCCAGTCAACACCATCCTCTCATTCTATTACCATCAACCAATACCCCAGAGAGGTCAAAGTAAAGAATTGATTGATCTTAAATCTGCTATTGCTAAATTAACTAGGCTAGTTTCCTTGTAAGGATCATTAATGCCAAGTCACACAAGAAGACACTGCCCATGTAGGTCTATCCTTCATTGATAATTGGACTTTAGAACCATATACGGTTCCAATCCACATTAGAGGTTGTCAAGTGTGTTGTTTACCTTTTGATAAACCAACACATAGACATAAACACTTTCTATCCATCAAAAGGTGCCTCTAAGTCAACGGTGAATCCCACATGACGTATCCACCTATAAATGATTTTGGGCAACCACTTGTCCACACTTGATCCTGGCAATCTCATGATCAATTTATTGGTTAACTAATGAGGACAATAAGATCAGTCAACTATCTAACATAAAGAGATAACCTTTAAAAAAATAAGTTTCCTCACTTCCCTCCTTAGATTTCCTCCATTATGGAGAGTTTTTATGGTTAGAAACACTATATCTAGTCTCAAGCTTTAGCTCTCTTGAACTAGAATGCTTATGAGAGGTGTGCTACACAACCTCTATCAACACATTATAAGAGAGGTCCTTTGTTCACCATAGGAACCTGTGCATCAGCCCATCGGTTACACAAACCTAGCTCAAAGTGCAAGAAATACCTCAAAGTGGTGCTTTGTAAATATCTCCAATAAGATCACCTCTTCTACACAAGTCTGATCACAAAGTATGTGTGGAGATCCCAGTTTGGATCACACAAGCCTTTGGTGGAGAGAACTCTCCTTATTTTTTTGTGAGTGTCTCTACATTAACTTTCTCTTAAATGACCCTTAAGAGTCTATCCACAAATTGTATCCTGACTGTGTGTGCTTAGACAAAGTCTTAAGTTTTTTCATGGACGCCGAAAGAATTAAATCCTAGCTTGACAATCTCAACTAGATCTCAAGCTATTCCCCTGGATTTTTTGACCTACTATCGTTATGTGGTTGATGTTCCTTCCAAGTGCAAATAAGTATCCAACTAATGGTGAACTGTCTCAAGAAACAGTGAAATGCTAGAACCTTCTTGTTCTTTTGAGTCTTCTAAACAAGAATTTAAGGTACAATCTCCCAATTGAGATGACCATTTTTTCTGCAGATAATACCAAATATACGGTTTTACATCTTGTAAACACTCAGTCTTGGTAGTCAAACTTGATATTGGATTGCTTTAAGGTGTGTGCAATCGGCCAAAATACGATGGTATTATAATCATTTATGCATCCGGCCATGATGCAAGCAATCCTCATTGATCCCCATCAATTGCTTCATTCCAAGAACTTTAATCCTTGCGTATGGTACCCAGTATGTCATGTGCATGCACATGGACATACTCATCCCAGGGCTTATCCCTGATGTGCAGCATATAAAGACTTAATTCTGGAGCTTCAGCAGCTAGCTAAGGCATGGAAGGTACTTTGGTGGACCAGGACCTCTGTCGGCCAGAAAAGGAGTATTTCCAGAGATCCGTACTCAAAACATGTATCACTAATGTGGAGATCGATTGATTTCTCGGATGATTTATACTTCTAGGGTGACACCGTTTGTGTGCCAGGTGTTGGGGACTTGCTAGCAACTTGTGTGTATGTCGGCAACAAAGAGGGATTTTCAGATCCAAGGAACTTGCCGACAGCAGGTCGGCCTGTTCACATATTCTTCAAAGGCCTATAAATAGCAAAGGCTGGCTCATTGTTGGTTATCTGACACTTGTTTGGTGTTAGGTCATAGAATAGGACATAGATCAGGTGTTGCTACCTTTTCATGGGCAGCCCTAGGGCTGCCAACGACTTGTACTTTTTTGTACATTAAAAATATACTGAAAATACAGCTCTCTCTCTCTCTCTTTCTTCGCCCCTTTCCCCACCCGCCTGTTCGCTTCTCTCTTCGCTGCGCATCCTTTCTGTCTTTTCACCCCCAGCAGCTTTTCTTTTCGCACCATAGGACAATTGGAAAATGAGGTGCACTACAAACATAGCTGCCCAGCCTACTACGAGATATGGGGGAGATTCCATTCCCTCTTCTGAGAGGGGTTTAGTCCACTTGCACAGGTGATGTAGTATGATGATCAAAGATGCCTGGGTATGTACTTGCTAGAGCTCAGGCGTCATAGGGAACGAGACAACATATTGAGAGGCAGACCTGACATGATACTTCTTAGAGGGCCATTACAGATTTCTTGGGTCTACATGTGTCCACATGAGAGCCCATTACCTACACTAACAGTCTGGCGCCACATAGGGGTCCTCATCAGTGATAGACTCGATCTATTTTGCGGGCCAGTTGCCCCTAACCCATGGCATCATGAACCTCTACCCAACATATTCAGATTCAGGAGGCTCTTCGATGCCATGATGTGCTTTCATCATAAAGGCCTGATATTCTCTTGGCCATCAAATTGTGGCGAGCATTACCATTAGTTGATAATGGCCAGTTAACCTCATGCATAGGGTCATATTCTAATATCACATGTATATACACTAGTGATAGTTGTTTTTCAATTTCTTTCTGTTACTTTTTCCATGGCTCAGTATACCCAGGGTATCATTGTATCACTCCTGGTCTCATAGACCCTCGGGGTCTTTTGTAGACTTTAATATTACATTCTTTCTTTCTTTCTTTCTCGTCTTGCATTGTCTGCCCTTTTCATTTCCCCGCTTTCTGACGCTGCTGCTTCTCTTTCATGATGGCCTCTCTCTCTTTTGAGGTTGATGTGCACACGAGGGCCATCATGAATATGCCGAGGAAGCCAATACACACGTGATTGAAGGGAGTATGTGGAAAAAGCTGAAGTGGATCAGCTTAAGGAGGAGTTGCGGCTTATGGGAGCACAACTTGAACAGTTGCAGCGCACTAATTTGAACCCTCCTCAGAAAAACCGAGGATTGATCGCTCTTTGTGCTCCGGACATGTTTGGGGCTGACAAAAAGGAGAAGATTCAAGAGCATGTGGACTCTTGGTTGAACAGATGGAGCACACACTTTGAGTTCTATCCTTTCCGAATAATCGGAAGATTCAAACGGTGCAAGGTTTCCCCAAAGGGAAGGCCTTGACATGGTGGAAAGACATGAAGCAGAAACCCATCACTTGGGCTGATTTCAGCAGGATTTCCGGTGTGAATTTATTCAACTTGAGGATGAATTTGATGTACTCAACAAGCTAATAAAACTCGAGATGCGGGGTATGACTTTTGACAACTATGTGCAAAACTTTCGTGACTTAGTTGCTCGTGCTACACATGGATCCACATACTTTGTGTGGACCATTGCTAGGCGATTATCAGATCGAGTTCCGAAGGAACCATAGCAGGAGAGTGGAGGATGCCATCCACTTTGCTAAGATCTTTGGTGAGACTATGGCCAGTACTTCTAAGAATGTTTCGAAGAATCCTCAACCATGGTTACCAAGTCTAGACCCAAGTGTAAATGTAAGTTTAAACCTGGGAAGGCCATCCAAATCAAAATTACACCAATTCGAGGAAACATCTGGCGAAGCAATTTCGGAACCTTCGAGCGGGAGGATGCTTCAGTTGCAACCAGAAGGGCCACACTTTGAATTTTGCAAAGAATAATGGCAAGGCTGCGAATGTGGCTTAAATCGAAGGTAATCCTAAGTTTACTTCTATTGATACTTTCTTGATTGTAACTTCAGTTGAACTGTCTTCAAGCCAAATGATCTAATCCATATGTACGGGTTAGTCATGGAAAAGACTGTGCTCATCCTATTTGACCTTGGCAGTACTCACAATTTCATTAATCCCAAATTGGTGCAGAAATTGGGGGTAATGATGCAGCCAAGGGATCATGTGTATTGGGTGAATTTAGCGGTGGGACATGAAAAAGTGTGCGATATAGACGAGTGTCCCAACTGCCTATTACTATACATGATTATACTGAGTGTCTAGATTTTTTGCTTATGAATCTAGATTGGGTAGATTTGATTTTATGGAAAGCGTGGTTATATAGTAAGAACTAGGATGTCCATGACGGGGGCACCCACTTTACAAGGTGTCTGGCCTCATGTAATTTTGGTGTGTACCTTCCACATACACATTAGCAATAAAACCTTGTAAATAATAAAATGGGCATAGGGGTAATGCTTACCACCTATAAAACCCCTAAGAAACATCTATTAGGCCTCAAACACAGTCATGCACACATGTACACTGGGTTCCCAAGTGCCCCCGTCCCGGTAGATATTCATTCACAGGTATCAAATCCAGGCAATGCCCATACTGAAGAACAGGTTCACGTGCAGATGTCATGTATCACACAAACATGCTTAATGTATTGCACCATTGTATTGGCTTCAAACTCCCATCTTTCAAGCAATGTTGGGTTAAGACTTAGACACAAGTCCCACCGAGCACAAGCTCCACAGAGTCTCACCAAAACCCAATCAAATCCATATAATGAGTTCGGACATGGACAGATGTCCCCAAGTGCCCCACCAGAACTCTTTCTTATCCATATGGGTTCAATCCAAAATCCATGATCTCAGGGTTAAGTCCAAAGTAGTGACCTTCTGCATAAGACTCAGTAATTTACTATGAAAATTAATGTAACGTTGACTACTAGTTTGTTTTTGATTCGTGGTCCAATTCAATATGGAATTATTTATCTTCCATGTTAAAGCAGTTTCTTTATTTATAAGTTAACATGTGCGATGGCCCACTATACTTTTATCTCTCCCTTGTCAGTGTTTGCTAAGACTAAAGTTACTGTATTTTTTGTGGCCTGACAAGCCCCTTTTTTGCTGTAGGTCCATGAATCAGAAGTGAACTGAATGCAACAAGAGAATTTCCTTTGGATAGTTCCTTCTACTTAGTTGGAGATGACAACTCAACTCTGTCTTGCAGTACAATTTGTATGTCATCTCACCTCTTTAAAAACCGGCAAGAAAGAAATATTTCATCCTTGCAAACACCGTGCCAGACAGACTGCTTCACACGTAAGGGGTCTTTCATCTACTAATTTTCTTTTACAAGGCAGGACAATCAAATTTTCAAGAGATACTGTCTCCTCATGTGCTGCATATGCTTGGAAAGGTGCCACGGTTCTCAGGACGGATATGCTCTCTGAAGGTGACCAACTTCATGAAACAATAGGACATTTGGGAGATGTAAAGCAAGCTGCAGAGGGTGCAGATGCTGGGGGGACTCCTGTGGATATAGGCTTTCTTAGAGGATCGCAGACTGTTCCAAAGCTGGAGAGTGTGGTAAGCATCACAGGGTGCCTCAAGCCACTGGAGGAAACAAAAGAAGAAATATTGGGAAATGTAAAGCAAGCTGTAGGTCAAGCAGATGTTGGAGAGACAGGCTCCTTAAGAGCATCACAGAATGCTCCAAGGCAGGTGAGTATCCAGGATTTGAGAATTGGAGCTACATTCAAGGGTAAGGTGTCTGTTATTGAGTCATATGGTGTATTTGTAGACATTGGAGCATTCACTGAAGGATTTGTACATGTCTCAAGGCTGGGCAGATCGTTTGTAAGGAGGGTGGAGGATGTTGTCCATTTAGGACAGGATGTAACAGTTCAACTTGTAGATCTTGATCTTCATGCCAATCGGATTTCTCTTATTTTGAGGCCTGAGGAGGGTTTCACTGAAGGTCTAGGCTTGCGGCCTCTGACTGTACCAGAAATTGATTTTGTGGATAAGGCTGCTGCGAGAAGAGCAAACAAGCTAGCAAGGTTTGCTGAAAATCCATTACCAAGAAGGCGCATGAGCTTAGAAACTAGACAGCGACTGAAGGCTTATAGAAGAGCAGTTGTAGCTGAAAGACAAGCTATCAAACTACACCAAGCTAGAGTGAGGGCCAATGGTGCAGATTTGGTGACAGATTTCTCTTCGGTAGATGAGTCAAATGAGGTCAACAAGCCAATTGCAGAAGATGGGTGCATGCCAGATGGTGAAGGAGATCTTAGTCAATGAACTTGGGAATTGGAATAAAGTTCACAGAATGTGAAGATAACAAATACCTTAGACCTGCTAAAAATTGTAATCAATGTCAAGAAGCTTTTGAATGCTGACAAGAACTTCGGCTTCCATTGTACTTTCGTTGTGCTACTTTATCTCTTAGCTTTGGAGGTCACTATGTTTAATTAGAAGACAGA
Source organism: Cibotium barometz (assembly GCF_041138505.1). Lineage (NCBI taxonomy): Eukaryota > Viridiplantae > Streptophyta > Polypodiopsida > Cyatheales > Cibotiaceae > Cibotium > Cibotium barometz. The sequence continues at coordinate 69,084,992 of NC_141046.1, forward strand.
ACTGGCCACATTTTCTTACTATCAACGATTTGCCATGCAAACCTCGCAACAGCTTCAGTATGCTATGCATGGAGTTATGGTTTGAATCTTTTATTGAAATGGAATGATCATAAAGTTGAGATATGGGATAATCACCATGGATTAATACAAGATTAAGAAGATAATCTCATACAAAGAACCATGATGCCTAAGTGAGTTGACCTCTCACCAAGAGGATGGCAATAGTCTTTCATAAGCCAAAAGCTCCAAGTAAATACAAAATGTCTAAGAGGGAGATAATGTCTAAAGATCATAAAAGGTCGTAAAAGTCATTAAGGATCCAAATGATAATCCATGAGCTCCTTTATATGCCTGAGTCCATGACCATGGTCCTAAACCTAATCTAAAAGTTGTTGCTCCATTATAAACCATCCTCTCCTATAATGATTTGGTTCTGGAAATCAAAGGGTGGTCGGGTACAAAAAGCAAATACAAAGGCTATATACAAAAAGTCTAATACATGACCAAGTGTCACCATCACAGAGAACCAATACCAATACATGAATCTCATGACCTCTAGGGTCAAATGGAAAAGATAAAGGACTCGCGTCGATATGATGAGGTTAGTCGGGTATCCTTTAGGATCAAGTGGAAATGATATGAGTGTCGCCCCAAAGATGAGGTAATCCATACAACTGCAATCACATAGATGAAATGTAAATCCAAGCCATGTAGACTCCAAAGCACTGGCTCTCGAACCACTTGGATCGAATGGAAAATGTAGAAAGCCAATGTTGGTGACGAGACTAGGTATGAGTTCTCTTGGGTCAAATGGATAAATATAGTATGCATCACGGACCCTCGAATCCAATGTAACAATAGCTCTCGGGTCAAAAGGGAAGCCCATCCTCGTAACCATAACATGGAACTAACATCCAAGGTATTCACTAAATGGAAGCAAAACTCATAGCTAGAATGTCGAATGGTCCGTGTAGATCAAGACCAAGAGACGTCACAAGTGCATTTGAATGGTATGCCATGTAATCATCTACTATACATCCCAAGTGGCATATGATGCATCCAAAGATGAATGTTTCGGCTCCAAAGAAACTAGAGTCATGTCGACAATCATGGAAGGTGAAGAAACACATCTCAAAGTCGGCATCGTACATGAACCCATGTGAACCAAAGCTGTCAACCCATGTAGCATCACACGAAAAATCAAAGACATGATCCACTGCATCAATAGGTATATGGGCATGAGCCAAACCATGCATCATCTCCTTATGTGCAAAACCCTTTGTGTGTGATGATTCAGGATAACAATATGATCATTAACATCATCATAGTCATCTCACTGAAAAATAAAGAGATCTCCACATGAAAGATAAATGACATCATCTTCTAAATCATCATCTATGGCATCTCCAAGGTCATCCTCATAAACCTGGTCTATCTTTATCAATGATGCCTTTATGTGACCTATATCCCATGACAACTCTATCTCCAACAATATAGGATATAAGGAGATATCTAGATCAAATGTAAGTCTCCCAAGATCTATGCTATACGATCTACTATAGGTATGATCAATATGCATAATCATACTACGATGTCTCATCTCAATGAAATCATTACTACTCTCATGCACTATCCTTGACTACACAAATACATGAACTCTATCCACACGAATGTTGCCAGGAATGTTATGAATACTAGGAGTAGTGGTGCGATATCTCTATAAGAATAGCCTGACGCATCTAACACTAGGAACTCAGGTCTATGCTTATAAGTATCTCTACGAGAGTGGCAAAAGTGTAAGTATGCTCGATACGTGTCCTCCAAGGATCCAAACCTGTCATGTCATGACTCACAAAATGCATCCCATGAATGACCGTCATGATCATCACCACCCATATAATCATCCATAGCTGCATTACGAACACCATCATCATCCTCGCAATGGAATGATATGGATCAAAATCATACTTGCACACCTGCTACTCCTCCCAGAAGGGTTGGTATGTGCAAAGGGTCCCAAACTGACCAATGAAACCCAAGTAGGCAACATAGCTTCTCGTCAGATCCCATACAAAAGGATGTAAGGATGCATACATGTACATCGTCTTGCACTCATCAAAATACCATGATTATGCTGCTTACTCATCTGAACTAGACATCTGATAATCATGATATGCATATAGCTCGTGTGCATGACATACATACACAATGTCGCACCTCGACGCCATACGAACATCCAAACGCTCAAAATGTGAGGCGCGTGTGAACAACCATCAATAAGGCCTAGAGTGTGTAAACAAACTCACAAAATTCCCAAATGTGACCACAATACACTAGGCTTTTAACTACAAAACTCACTTTGTGTGTGAACACCCAGTGGCTTGCTTGAATTGAGCACTGAGCGGCTTGTATCAAATGTGGGCTGAGCCTTTTTGTCAAGGCGATGATGAAGCCTCTGAAAGCAAGACACTTGAAAACGTGGGTCTCTCTCTTTCTCTGTGGTTGCTTGTTTTTTTTTTTTTTTGGGAGCAAATGATGAAGCAAAAGCGCTAAGTTGTAGAAAAGGAGCTGCTCGCTGGCTGCAGGGAGATGGATTTCTCTTGTGCGCTGCAGGTGGTAGAAGGTGGCTATACGGCCGTTAGCTACAGCTATATAGTGGAGTTGGCTTTTGTCGTGAGTAGCGCTGCGACGCCTGCCACGATGCCTAACGCCAGCAATGTCTAGGAGACGCCTGCCACGACACCACCTAACAAGGTGGTAGTTAGCTTTCGTTTTTGTTCAGCCTCCTTATTTCCACAGCTGACTCTCGGCTAATTGTAGCTTCCCAGATCCTTCAACGTTGCAATTCAGATGCCATCATCTACAGGGCATTGGATGTTGCGGGATTCTGGCATGGCAGTGCTGGGCGTTGTCCTCTGTCGCTCCTGTCACACTTGCAAAGAGCAGCTTAAGAGGTGTAGCCACAGAAGATGCTCGTGAAAATGGGCATACGCACTGGCCAATTGTATCAACATAGATTCCGTGGCTTCATCCATTCCATGTGTCTCAAGATCACAAATGGCTGGGTAGTGCATCATAATGTAGATTCTTTGTTAAAACTCTCATTGGAATTGATGGTCTTCACCAAGCCTCGTACATTGTAAAGACCCTTATATTTTGCATTTGCACTCTGCATTGCTCATTGCACTTGTACATAATCAGCATTTGATGTAATCTTATTCATTCAAGATTTGACTAGATCGACCAAGATTAGTCAGTTTCTTGATGAAAAATGCACCACAATAGTGCTGTCCATTGTCCAAGTGTTTGCCCTCTTTCAATGAGAGCTTAACCAAAGCTCAATGATAAAAAGGTTCTTGTGTTATATTGTTGTAGAACTCAATATTGCTTATACTATCATGATTATCACTAATCTTTCAAGGATTAACACTAATCCATTGCTGTAATCACTTTCTTGATCACAAACTGCTCGTATTATCTTTTGTATATGGATCTTTATCAAGATTTCAAGATGCTTCACAAAGAGTAACAAAAAGATTAGATACTTATACCTCTTTTAGGCAAAGATTTGAAATTTGATCAAGCTTTTCATTGCTGAAATTGTTGTAGACTTGATTTGTGGTTAAACGTTACTCCAAATCCATGCAGAAAGCTTGATTTGCACAATGTCGTAATCTTTACAAATTTATACCAAGATTCTTCAAAGCTCTGCTCAATATCTACTCCAATTTTAATTTTGCTTTGAAATCTTTACAATTTGCAACATAAACGTATTCAAATATGTTAAAACAGAATTGTAAATTTGAACAATGGCTCCGCAATAATTTGTAGAGATCTTGAATCTCTTCACTGTTCTTCAACTCTACACTTGAATCTTTAACTCCACTTGAAACTGCATAGCAAACTGTATCCTACAAAGCTGTCTGCAAACTTTGGTAAATATGAAAATTATGATTAGTGCTTAACTTATTTTTAGATTAGTATTTTTAAATTAGTACATATGTGTGATTGTGTTGTGTGTGTGTGTGTGTGTGTGTGTGTGTGTGTGTGTGTGTGTGTGTATATATATATATATATATATATATATATATATATATATATACGTATACATTTATGTATATGTATATATATAGATATATAAACATATACTTATTATACACATACACATATGCATACATACATATATAGTTATATGATATAGGTATACATTTATATAGATATATATGTACATACATATATACATACATATGTGCGTACACACACACACATACATATGTGTATGTATGTGTACATATTGTAATAAAGTAGTAACTTCATTAGTTAGAATTAGAGATTATGGTCATGGGCTCAAGTATAAAAGAGGGCTCATGGGCTCAAGTATAAAAGAGGGCTCATGGGCCACTATTGTATCCTTTTAATCATTGGACATCTGAATGAACCTTGGAGCCTTGAGATACAACACTTTGACTTATGGAAGACTATTTCCATTCTCATGGTGGGAGATTAAACCACTTAGACATTATGTGTTCTATGTGTGTGATTTGCATGCTAGTCCACATGATGATTTGATTAATCGTCTTAATCTTGCATTAGTGATTCTCCATTTTAATTGGTATCAGAGCTTTGATCTTGATCATGGGAATTTCGGAAGAGGTTTACAAGAAAATGAACTTTCATGTATGATTTTGATATTTTCTTAAGTTTCTTGCATACTTTCTTTCTACATTTTCTTAGATTTTCTTGATGTTGAAGGGGGAGGTAAGTTTTTTGTTCAATTGGACCAAGACATGTAGTCGTCCTTCTAAGGAGTAGGGGATGCCCAGAGCTATGCAATCTCATGACGTGTAGAGTGACTTGTTTGTTGTGACAAGTTTATGTGTTGGCTTTGAGCAGGGAAAATCCACTAGGGTTGATGTGATATTTTTAAATCTCGTATATCCCACTCGTGTAGGTGTTGTGTGGGTAGAATATATATTATATATATACATACATACATACACACACGCATGTGCATGCGTTCGTGCACACACACACACACACATATGTATGTATGTATACACATTTATATATCTATGTATGTATGTATGTATGTATACATACATACATACATACATACATACATATATATATATGTATGTATGTATGTATGTATGCATGTATGTATGTATGTACACATACATACATACATATATACACATATATGTATATATATGCATGTGTGCATACATATACATACATACATACATACATATGTGTGTGTGAAACTCAAAGGAATTGACGGGGGCCACACAAGCGGTGGAGCATGTGGTTTAGTTTGATGTAATGCGAAGAACCTTACCAAGGCTTGACATGTTGCAAATCCCTTTGAAAGAGAGGAGTGCCTTCGGGAATACAGGTATACATACGTACATACATATACATATCCATGTGTATGTGTATGTGTATGTACATACATATATACATACATACATACATGTGTGTGTGTGTGTATTGTAATAATGAACTAGTAACTTCATTAGTTGGAATTAGGGATTATGGTCATGGGCCACTATTGTATCTTTTGATCATGTAACATTTGAATGAACCTTGGAGCCTTAAGCTACCACACTTTTGCTTATGGAAGGCTATTTCCATTCTCATGGTGGGAGATTAAACCACTTAGACATTATGTGTTCTATGTGTGTGATTCGTATGCTAGTCTACATGATGATTTGTCCCATTTCTTAGCTTCTTAATCTTGCATTAGTAATTCTCCATTTCAATTGGTATCAAAGCTTTGATCTTGATCATGAGAATTTTGGTACTAATATGGCAAGAGATTTGCAAGAAAATGGACTTTTATGTGTGATTTTGGTATTTTCTTGATTTATTGCATACTTTATTTCTATATTTTCTTGGATTTTCTTAATGTTGATGGGAGAGATGGTGGAATTGCAAGTTTTTTGTTTAATTGGGCCATTTTCAAAGGTTTTGGAGAAAACTTTGGGCACTAGACTAAAATTTTGAGACACTGGACCAATTTTGTGCAAAGTTTGGTCAAGATTTGGGGAAAAATTTGTTGCTCGCATTTTTGTTCTTCTTTCTCCTTTTATTGAAGATTCCCATGGCTATGGGCCTGACCACTCTTGCCTCTATAGCTTGCCATTACTTAGGGCATTGGGGAGTGGAAGAGCTACACATAGAGTAGCAAAACTATGGAGAAGGTGACGAATTCCACCCGAGGCTGAGTTTACTATGCACGAATTTGTGGAAGAGAGTAGTGATTTTGAAAAATTTCCATGCTTCACAACAAGCCAATGTAGCTTCTATCAACAAGTACTAAGTGTAAGCTACACAAATAATGCTTCAATGTTTCATTTTATCAAGTTTTCTTGAATTAGGGTTTTTTCTATGAAATTAGAGTTTCTAAGGGATTCTTCACAAATTGACTCCATAAGCTTCTTTCTCATTCTTTCCCTTACCCACTCATGCATTGATTAACTCTGAAACCATAGAATTGGGGTTTCTTGACCTTTTTCTTCAATTTGGGGATTTTCTTAAAAATTAGGATTTCTTCTGCTTGGCTCTTCCTCACACTCTCCTCTACCCATAGATGCCACCCTTGTTTCATTCTTGATAAGAAATTAGGGTTTTTTTTTGCTATGTTGGGATTTGGGGTTTCTTGTCAAAATTAGAGTTTTCACTTAAAATTTCTGAGATCCAGGGTGTTACTTCTCTTCCCCTATCTCTCCTATGCCCTCTCATATCATTGCAATAATGATCACAGTTTTAGGTTTCTTGGGAGAAACAAGATTTTGGGAATCGCCTTCAAGATTAGGGTTTTTGGTGGGGTTTCTTGAGTTTTCAATCCATAATTCTTCTTCTCTTGATCTCCTCTACACAATCATGCATTGCTTGATCAATTTGGCCAAGGGCATTAGGGTTTTGGGAGAAAATGGGATTTAAAAAAAATTCTTGCATATCATGGGATTCTCATCATTCCCTTGCATATTGTTTACATTGCCTTGAACTTGTACTTGCTCTTTATTATTTCCACACATTTTTTTAATCACTTTTACCCTATACATGCCAAGAAGCAAAAAATTGGATTGAAAGAGGAGAAGAGTATTCAATCATTGATGCTTCTTGCATTTATTATGCCTTGGTGAGGGCATTGTTTTCTTTTCTATGGTTGGCTGACTATTGCAAGCTTTGGAGCAAAGGATTTTGATGAAGAAAGGGTAAAATGAGCATAATGTAAGCATGAGTACATGTTAAAGTTGTGATGTATATGAGGATAAGTATATGCTTTGAATTCACCTTTGAAGTGCAAGTGGCCAATGGGAAAATTGAGGAGACTAAGATGACATGACCTTCTACTACTAAAGTGATTTTATTCCCTTCATATACTTGGAAAGGTGATTTGGTGGTCTTAGACATAGGTCCTATTGATGTAATATTGGGGTGTGATTGGCTCTCAACATTGAGTGACTTTTATATAAACCTTCAACATCACCCCAAAGAAACTTAAGAGGGAATTCAAGACTCTTGGCACTATCTATGTGTTGCATCTTGCTCAAGAAGGGATGGAAAGCAGTGGATAGCACATGGATAAAGATATGGCAAACCTTCTTAAGGAGTGTGAAGATATTTTTCAAGTGCCAAAGAGTTTACCTCCTAAGAGAGAAATTTATCATGCCATTATGCTTGAACCAAATGCAAAGGTCGTCAAGAAGCCTCCCTATCGGTTATCCAAGGTGGAAAGAAAGGAAGTGGCAAAGCAAGTACAAAATTTGCTTTCCACGGGTCTTATTCAACCTTCATAATCTCTATTTTCTTCTCCCATTCTATTGGTGAAGAATAAAGATGGATTCTTTTGCATGTGCATTGATTATCATCTCATGACTTGAACAAAGTCACAATCAAGAACAGGTACCCCATTCCACGCATTAATGATCTCTTGGATAAGCTCAAGGGAGTAAGATTTTTCACCAAAATTGATTTAAGATCAGGATACCATCAAATAAGGATGAAAAAGGGTGATGAAGAGAAGACTGCATTTAGGACCAAAAGAGGGTTGTTTCACTTCATGATCATGCCCTTTGGTCTTATAAATGCACCGGCCACTTTCCAAGCATTGCAAATAGGGTATTGGCTCCTTTTCTACCCAAGTTTGTACAAGTGTTCTTTGATGATATATTGATATATAGCAAGAGCAAAGAAGAGCACCTATCTCATGTGAAGCAAGTGTATGAAGTGATGAGAGAGCACTATGCATCAATAGCGGCACCTCTTACCGATGTTCTCAAGAGGGAAGCTTTCTTTTGGGATTCTATTGCTGAAAAAAGCATCAAGGAGCTCAAAGATTTGCTTACATTGGCCCCCATTCTTGTTTGTTCCGATTTCTCCAACACTTTCTATGTGAGAGAGGATGCAAGTGGAAGAGGACTTGGGGCTCTTTTGTATTAAGAGCATGGAGTTATTGCCTTTGAGAGTAGAAAGCTTACCAAAAAGGAGATGGCATTGCACGTGTATGAGCAAGAGATGCTTGCTATCCTCAATGCTATCAAGAAGTGGCATCATTACTTTTATGGTTTCCACTTCGAGGTGAGAAGTGATCATAGGGTGTTGAAATTTTATCTTATCCCAACCAATTCTCTCTTCTATGAAAAAGAGGTGGCTAGCTACTATTCAAAGTTATGATTTCGAGATATCATACACACTGGGCAAGGACAGTCGTCAAGTATCTGTCTGGACATCTCGACCCTAATCAATGGGTCGGCGGACCAAGTTAATGGTGTTAGGCAGTCTTGTCCATACAAAGCTTTGAAAGGGCTCATCTCGATACTTCGGTGATAAGAAGCATTGTAGGCGAATTCAGCTAGGTGCAGATAGCTTAGCCACTTCTTGGGTTCCCTGCCAATAGCATGACCGAAGTATATCTTTGATTACTTGGTTCACCCTTTTTGTTTGACCATCGATCTCGGGGTGGTAAGTTGTGTTGAGATCCAAGAAAGTTCCTATTGCTTCGAAGAATGCAGTGCAGAATCTTGACGTGAATTTGGGATCTCAAACACTTACTATTCTCCTGGGTAGGCCATGCAATCTGAAGATTTCCTTGAGGAACACTCTGGCCACATCCACTACAGTGTAGGTTTATTTTACTAGAATTAAATGGGCAACTTTGGTTAGTCTGTCAACTACCACGAAGATGGAGTTGTAACCTAATTGCATTGAAGGTAGTCCAGTAATAAAATCCATACTGATACATTCCCACTTCATCTGGGGGATGTTTAATGGATGTAACTTCCCAGGCATTTTTACTCTCTCGGCTTTGACTTTCTGACATATCAGTCATTGAGGTACATGATTAAGTACATTCTTTTTTAGTCCAGGCCAAAAGAAGCTTTTCTTTACAGACATGTAGGTCTTGATGAAACCTGGATGTCCTGCTATAAGGCTATCATGGGCTTCATTCAGAATTTGACCCTTAGTTCCCTCATCATTGGGAATGCATAGCCTGCTATTATAATACATAATTCCTTCATCCAGGCTGTACCCTTGAACTCGGTTCAACTCATGAAGAGTTTTGCTTTCTTGCATAAGTAGGGTAGCAATAGGGCCAAAGAATCTATCCTGCATGATCTTCTCTCTTGCTTCATTAATCAATGGATTTGACACCACTGTGATTGGAAGCAAGGAGGCTTTTTTGCTAAGGGCATTTGCTACCACATTTTCTTTGCCTGGACAGTACTTGATTTCAAAATCAAATTCCTGCAGGGTCTGCATTCTTCTTTGTGGCGCATGTTGAGATCCTTCTGAGTGAAGATCCACTTTAAGCTCTGATGATTTGTCATCAAAGTGAATCTTTGACCTAGTAGGTAATGTCTCCACAACTTCAGGGCATAGACTACTGAAAGTAGCTCCAGGTCGTGGACAACATAATTTCTCTCATGCGTTCTGAGTTTTCGGGATTCATAGGCCACTGCATGACCTTCCTGTATGAGCGCACCTCCCAGGGAAAAACCACTGGCATCAGTTACTACCTCAAAAGGCTAGAGAGAAATTTGGCAACTTCAAAACGGGATTGGTTACCAAGGCAGTCTTCAGCTTATCAAAAGCGCTCTGACACCTGGCAGACCATTGAAACGGGATATTCTTCTTGAGAAGATTAGTCAGGGGGAAGCTATGAGAGCATACTTAGGTATAAAAATTCTATAAATACCAACCAGTTAATCCCAAGAATCCCTTGACTTCTTTCAATGTCTTTGGTTCAGGCCAATCTATGACTGCTTGGACTTTTGCGAAATCTAGAGAAATTCCATCTTTGGATACTAGAAAGCCCAAGTATTGAACATGGTCGACAGAGAAAGTGCATTTGCTCTTTTTTGCAAAGAGTTGGTGCTTCCTTAGAATCTCAAGAACTTTACGGACGTGAGCTTCATGGTCAACTGCATTCTTTGAGTAAATCAGAATATCATCAAAGAAAACAAGACCAAATCATCCAAGTATGAATACGATCTGTCTCATGGTGAGTGAAAAGAATCTTTCCACTGGCCAATTCAACTTGCATAGGTTTCCCTGATTTCTGTTCTAAGACTAGCTTACGCAAGCATCCTGGGGAAATAAATGAATGAGTACTCCATGAATCAATCAAAAGCTTAAATGGCTTACCCTTATACTCAGAAGGAGAATTGGCGATTTGGCCCTTGGTTTTCAATTGTGACATAAATCTGACCTCTTTCCTCTTCCACTACTTCTGCTATCGTAACTACTCTGGCTGCTCTACAGATTGGGGAAAAACTCTTTCTCTTTGGTTACCCCAGTTATGGGAGGGAGTTCTGAGAGATTACTCTAAACAAAGGCAGATGGTTGAGCTGGATTCCTCCTGGGGTTGCCTGATTTTGGCGAGATGGACTGATACAAAGGGGTTGGTCTCTGCACTCTGGGTCCTTGACTTCCCTGTCCTCTTGAGTGACATGGCAGGATTCGGGCAGTCTTTAAGCTAGTGATTGAAACCCTGACACCCAAAACACTTGTTCGCACTTCTAAGCTCATCCCTCTGAATCCTTGAAAGAGGTGGGGCTCCTGAGAAAGTGTTCTGAGGGAAGGGTCTTCCTTCACTTCTGAATTTCCTAGCATCTTGATTCTGAATAGGGCCTTACTGCCTCTTTGGGGGTGGAAAGTTTGAAGCACTTCCCGGGGTTTGGAACCTTTTAAAGTTTGAGGGTGCAGGCTTCGGCGGGATCTTAACAACAAATGCTTTGGCAAAGTCCTTTGCCATTGTGACAGCCTCTGCCATTGAGACTGGTTTGGCATTTTTCACTAAAGTGTCCAATGGCTCGTTCATCCCTTGAATGAATATGACCATCAACTGCTCTTCATCCAAAAGTGGAGAATATTTGAGGAGAAGGGCAAATGCCTGATGGTATTCTTGAATCGTCCCTGCTTCAATTCCAAGAACTCATTCATTTTGGTTTCGAGGAAGCCCGGAGGACAGAACCTCTTCCTGAGGTAAGCTTTAAGATCTGACCAGGTCTGGGTATTTCGGTCGAGACGATTTGTCTCGCAATAGTTCCTCCATGATGCAACCCTGGCCGTTTCCACAATTTTCAATCTGGCGAGAGCCATCTTGCTCTTCTCGTTATAACTGGTTACATCAAAATACTCTTCCATTGCCTCGATCCATTTTTCCACTACTTCTCCTAACTATTCCCCTTCACCCTTGAAGGGACTAGGTTGGGATCGGTGCAGGGCTTTACGAATGTCCGGATCTAACTCTTCATTATCGGTAAGAGGATCCGACTGCCTACCATGGCCCGCGCGCCTCATGATTCTGACAAAACAATAGTTTTGTCAACTCAGATTTATGGAGGATTTATGACTATTTAATTTTTGAGATTTATTTCTTAAATAAATAAATATTCCATCATAATTCTTGAAAACAAGATTCACTCTGATAATTTTATTAACCAATATTCACAACCACGAAAACAATTTGGAATCTCTTACAAAACATGATTTATTATCAAAAGTTTTTAATATATACATAGAGCATCTTGGCTCCAAAAGTCACCGCCTCAATCGCGTATGCATAAAAAGGCGATACTGCGATGGAGACATGCTATGATATACATGATTCATCACTGATAATGGTGCTGTAATTCTTCTCCTAAGAATAAAGCGGCTAAGAAGTCTAAAAATACGGTAAGAAATTCTAAAATTCCGGGGTGAGTGATTATAGAGTTGTACATAATGAACAACTCCTAGCCTTATCAAGATCATGGCTAGCGAGATATTCTGTCTGAGTCTCTGTTGTTGATTGGTATTGACGCGAATACTTCGCCCTCCAGAGAACCACATATGCTGATGTCGCTCTACTAGATCAAGAAAGTATAGATCCTCAAAGTGATGAGCGAGTCTCACTCTGCTTTCTCGGGCTGTAGTGGAGTTAATGAGATTTTCAAAGGTAAAGGCGTCATATCCTCACTCTAGGAGAGTCCAGGAATGCTAGACAGATTTGGGGTATCCATCGAAAAATCCAGTTCAATTTATGAGTTTTCAATTTATGAAGTTCATTTCAAACATAATCTTAATAAGTGAAAACATTATTTCCCAGATTTACTTTAAAATTTTAGGCAATTTCTGCTGCTATTTTGTAAGTTTACAATAGCGCTCTGATATCAGCTGTGAGACCCCTGCCCCCTCCACGCACCGGATTCCCGGTTGCTAGCAGCACGGTTTCCCACTCGGGGCCTCGCCCTCGAATGTCCGGACACAAGACTAATCTAGTGGTCATTTCAAAACCAAAACCGAGAAAATTTCCCTTGCCTGAAAAATGGGGACGATTCCACCTTTTTGATTTTCTTAATGAATTTTCTAACAGGGTCAAGAGACTAAACTATCCTTCACCTGATTAAACTAGATAGAAGGAAGACTATCATTGACTTAGTTTGAAGAAATCAATGCTTTTTTCCTAACCGAAATCAGGCAGCACAGCCGTTGATCTAATCATTTGAGGAAATCAACGTTTTTTTTCTAACCGAAGTCAGGCGCACAGCCATTGATCTACTCATTTGAGAAATTCTTCAGTTTTTTATTTAACTACTCGAATTCTAAGCGTATTCTTATTATTTCAATTTAATTATAAAAACTCCACTGATTTTAGCCTATCGGCCCATGGGTTAGCCACCACCCAACTACTGGAATCGATAGAACTAGACAATTACTCACCCACCCATAATTGAATGCCTTTCTTAACTTTTGCTTTCGAATACAGATACGCACACACTCCTCTTTAAAACTTTAACATATAAAATAATCCATTTACAAACAGTTATTGGTTATAGATGTCATAACTCAAAAAATTCATCCAGTCCCTCATTTCTAAAAAAAATAGTATCACTCTCTGGACTCTCTGTTAAGACCAACTGGTCAGTAAAACGAGATCCAGTAACAGAATACAATAATCATTTCGTCCATCATATATATCTTCCACGACATACGCATGGGTGTCATAGGCACCGCGAGCCCGTGCATCTCCTGGCAGCCTGGGGTCAGAACCCTCCAGGATCCTCCTTAGGTGTCCTGGCACTTCACTCAGGGATTGCTTCGTCGGCCCTCGCCCATCGTACCGGAAGCGCACCATTTTTCAACCATACCGAGGCTGGTCAAGACACTTGAGCAGGCTTTGCCGCGTGAGCCATCCTTTGAACACTCCCCGCCCCCCCAGTTGTTGCAACCGACTTCCCTTAGAAAAACATATACCAAATGCTCCCTCCAGCATTCTGGCGTAAGACAATCCTTTAAGAAAACAGGGTTTCTAAGCAAGTTTTTAGTTTGATTTTCTTTTGAATACAAGGAGTATTTCTTGAATCAGTATTCTCAAAACTTCTTGATCGGAATTCTGAATTTCATACCAGAATTCCTCGAATTCTATAACCTTGATCCACAGATCAATTCGAAGGGTCATAGTTTCAGATTTGGCCGGAGATTTGATTGTATTTTTCTAAACTGGTCACACCTTCTTTCCTCGAAACTGACGAAAGAGTTTGGTCTTGGTCATAGTCTGATTCAAGGTTCGACTCGGATAAGATTTTTCCTGAACTATCTTTCTCGAAAAGGTTTGGTAATTCAGTTACTATTTTATTGAATTTTTTTCTTTGAATATTCACTTAACTAATTTCTAAATTAGTTACGAATTCCAATGAGGAATAAATTAATCATTTATCTGAATATTTTGATCTCGATAGATTTTCTGAATTTTCTTTTTTACAATCCCTGTGAATATAAAATGATAGAAATTTCTCTCTTAGAGTATTTAATTATTCATTTATCAAATACTCATAGAATTTAAACACAGAATTTAAGAGAATTCTAATTTTAATATAAAAATTCTTTATGCACTATTTATGCATAAAAATAAACTTCAATGGGAATATGCATCTATTTATGCATAAAAATTAATTTTTATAAGAATAATGCTTTTATAATAAAAAAATTCCTTTATGTATCTTTCTATGCATAGAAATCAAATTTAATAAGAATAACACTTTTGTAATAAAAACAATTTTCTTTATGCAACTTTCTATGCATAGAAATCAAATTTAATAATTAATATCAGTGATATCCATGTATATTCATAGGTGAATATGTACATGGAGTAATTAGAATATTTCTTTTAGATGCAAAAATGGTGGAAATTACTCTTTTGGAATAACATAAAAACAAACTTTCTTTTTTCACAAAATTTTAGAAAATTTTGCTATAACCTCCTTTGTATGGCTGACCATTTCTCATTTTTATCTTTCTTCACTTAACTTAATTAACCCAATTTAGAATTATAGAACTCTAATCTACATAATTTTCTAAATTCAAGAGAGTAAACAAGAAGAAGAGTTCAATTAATCACTTAGTTAATCTTTCTAGGATTAAGAAAGGTTGGGATGTAAAGAAGAGAAGGGGGTGGCCTTTTTATCAAAGGCATAGCATTTGAATTTAATTCAATCACTTGCAAAACATAAAAATCAAGAAAATCATAGATTTTTCATTAAAATTCGTAAACAAAGTAAGAAAATTAGCTTACATAGAGCTTGTAAGCTCTCCTTTGGCTTGAGGGATTGAGGGTTCTACTCTTGTTTGAAGCAATAGTGGCCACCAATTCACTTTGGAGAGGATTAGGCAAAAAATAATTGAATTATTAAAAAAATTCAATGTAGATGACTCAGGACAGGAGTAGAGTAACAATGCATAAACACCATTAAGCTTTTACAAAAGGGGAAGGCTTCTATTTATAGGAAAAAGTGAGCCTCTAACCAAGCAAACTGATTCTAGAATTTTCCAGATCAGTTTGGTCAATTTTTGACCATTTTTGGGTCAGTTTAGCTTACTTTTTGGATCTAGATTTGAAATAGGAGAGAGGAGAGATGAAAATATCTCATTTTATTGATTAAAAATTGGGGGTAATGATAAGAAAAAGGCACCTACTTCATGAGGGAAGATCCCCACACTGAGGTGTCAAAATTCAGTTTTTTAATTATTTTCTTTGGTCCTTAGTCCACTCTTCATCTTATGTGAGTATTTACTCATTTTTTGGGGGGTTTTTCTTTTATTCTTCAATTTATCTCCTCCCTAAATTTGGATTAATCTCATTGGCCTGTCAAACCTTTGTTCGGACCTTAATCCAATTTTTTTTGAAAACAGGGGACCTTAGGCTGTGGTCTTTTGTGCACATTATAATTTATTTCTAATGCACCTTAGGAATTTCTTTTTAAACTTCTGTTTCGGGGGAATTTATTTTAATAAGAAGGGATATTTTTCCATCCAAAGATATCTAAAAACTAAATCATCTCTCTCTAGAACATTTTCTCTCTTAGGCCAAAACAGGTAGAAACAAGATCTTTTATTATTCTGAAAAGGAGATTGATTACAGGGAAAGAAACTGGACATCTTGAGGGGCTGGGGAGGAATCTTAGAGAGACTTTCTTCATGGGACCATGTGGAAGATCAAGGACATTTCTTTTCTTATATTTGGAGGATATAGTTCTACACTAACTATGCTATCGACATGGCTACTTTTGGAATCTTTCATTTACTTTTATGGTCTTATGGGCATGATAGAACCTTCAGTTCTCATTGATACATAACTGTATATATGATATATTTTGAGAACAAATCTTTGGGAAGGAATGGTTTGTAATGAAGTAGTAACTTCATTAGTTAGGATTAGGGATTATGGTCATGGGCTCAAGTAGAAAAGGAGGCTTATGGGCCACTATTGTTTTTTTTTATCATTTGACATTTGAATGAACCTTGGAGCCTTGAGCTACCAACACCTAGCCATTTGAAAATACAACCGGTAATCGTGAGTTGTAGTTTTGAGAGACCAAAAAAATTCTTTAAAAACAATCCAAATCTAGCACCAAAAGAATCTTTGACGTGCCCAATAATGTAGAACTTTAAAAAGAGACTTTTTTGCTTAACTTAAAACATACTTGCAAGTGATTCATTCGTTAAATTAAAAATTTACTAAATTTTCCACTATTTGATGTCTAAGTACAAGCCTATCAACTACAAAATCTTAGAATATTTCAAACAAAAAAACATGACACAAAAGTTGCATTAGAGACTCACAACAAAGAGCTTCACTTTGAATACAAAATTATTGCTATCGTTACTAGAAAGCAAAATATAACTATTTTTATCGCACAACTTCAATGTCATGATTAAATTAATCTTCATTGATTAAAAAAACAAGTTACGACACAATTCCTATAAATGCTTCAATAGTGACAATATTTGACCAATTTTTTGAACCAATCTCAAAACGCAAGCTCCTCAAAAAGATTTGTGATGCTAGTTTTGAATACAAACAAACGTTGTTTAAAACACTCTCAAAACCTAGAAATCCTTGAACACCCCCAATGAGGATTTAAATACCAAAAATTGTTTGAAACTACAAGTGTCTAAATCTATTCTAGCACACGAAATTCCTCCTCTTCATGACTAACTTCTTCAAATTCCTCCTCTTCATGACTAACTTCTTCATCAGTTTGCTCGCGTCCTCCTACAATGAGTGGTGTTGACACCGTAAGAGGAATATCAATATCCACAGTATGTGGATCTTCAATAAGGCTCAAGATCTGCAAACTGCATTTCATCATCAGGTCCAAAGGGAGGCTGAGGTTCTCTAAACGCATCCACCACTCTTGGATTTGCTACCATGTTTTTCATTCCAACCTCTTGAAACTCGTCCGGAAATTCTTTCATTGTAGTGACTCGTTGTTGAATAAAACGAACTTGAACTAGATCTAGCTCAACAGCGACAACATTCCTTCCTTTTTTAAGAGCACTAATAGTGGTTGTTCCTAAGAAAAAAAGAATCAACATGGTAAAGCTCACTTAAATGAGCAATATAAAATATGTAAAAATTTAAGGTTGCATGATTACCTGTCCCTGCAAAAAGATCCATGATCCACTCTCCTTTTAAAGATAGAAGCTCAATTAAATCCATCATCAAAAGTTGTGGTTTTTGATAAGGATTCATGATCTCATTTGAATCACCAGAAAGATCCCTAAGCTTTCGACACACGCCTGGTCTATCAAAAATATTTGTTCGGTTAGGTTTCGAAGCAAAATTAAAATTTCCTTTACTGTTCAAACCTGCAGGAGACCAGAAACCAATGGTAGCAAACTCGACAGCAAAAGAAAGTCTGTCAAGCTTATAGCCTTTGATGTTAGGCTTTGTCCTACAAAAGAAAAAGTTAGGCTTTAACTTAAGCTTTTATAACTTGCAAAAGAATCCTTGAAATTTAACATACCATATGCATAGCTGATGGACCATTTGATTGTCAACGAATGCTTTCTCTGTAGCAGAGATTTGATCATGAGCATGAAAAATTACCAGTACCCATGATTTTGTGACCTTCTTGAAAGCGTCGATGACTCTTTTATATGTATGCACTTACACCGTACTTTACTTCGTCGTGTATTGAGTGTGGTGCCTTAAATCCATACGGAGCATCAGCAATGGCTAAAGTAAAATGTTGTGCAGTCACAAACGATTCCATGTTCTCTACTTTGCCGTCATGAACAAAATATTGAAGTGGTTCTGCAGACACATCATCAGAAATGGAAATATTTGCCTCTTGAATGGTCTCCAAAGTTTGTGCCTCTTCTAATCTCTTCCGCTCTGCCCTTGCGCGACTCAAATGTTGCTCAAACTCTTGAGGAATGCTCTTTATGGGAGCACGAGGTGCTCGAGACTTGTTAAAATGAAAATAAGTTAACATTAAATGTATTCTAGAATACACATTGACTGGATTACAAAAATCAAAATTAATTTTTTGAAAAATTTGATCTAAATTTTACCAAACCTTTAAAAACACTCGAATAAAAAAAAATCTAATCAAATATGTAGTTTACTTACCGCACTTTTGAAAAGATAAATCAAACGCTCTAAGGAGCTTGCCTGACTAGTGATGGGATGAAACATTTGAACCTCGTTCCAATCCTTTGCAATTAAGTTTTTCAATCATGATTCTTTGCATGTACAAGAAAGTCTTTTGCCTATTTCAAAAAAACACAAAATGAAAAAACAACTTTAGATGAAATAAAATAAGTAGATTTAAAAAGAAGAATTAGCAACGTACTGTTCTAATTCCTTTGCCATTTCATCGAGTGTCAAAGAACCTCCTTTCACTCATGCCAAGATGGGTATGATAATATTTTTCTCGCGTATTCCTTGCATTGCTCGCCAATTTGTGATACGTATTTCTTCACGAATTGGCTTCAAAGTGTCCTCATTCCCTGTTCCTTTGCCCTTTTGACTTCCAGGTGGGAGCTTTACTTTTTGCCCTTTGATTTTACCTTCCTCCCAAAGCTTGAAAATGTCTTCTTGTAGATCCCATATCTCTCCATCCACGAAAGGCCAACTGAAAGAAATTGTCATGACTTCGAACATTTGTTTTTCCAAAGTGTCCAGCTTTGCTTGACTTCTTTGTGGGACAAGGCCAACTTGCTCACAAAGCTTGATTTTGAAAGCTTCATCAACTTTATGACCTTGCTGAATATGATTGATCCACTCATTGTGAAAAAATCTTATCTTTTGTAAGAAAGACATGGATAGTCGCATCTCGGAATCAATGTTGTGATCAAGGGCAAGTAGCTTTGCATCATCATCACTTAACCCAGCATAGACCCATGCTAGGACTGTCTTATAGCTTTCTACATGAGGATACTCAGCACATAACACTTTTTTAGCAAAATGAGAGAGAGTTCCCCCCAAGACAAAGTATTTGTATCAATTGATTTTTGATCTCTCAAAACTCTCTTTGTTTACACAAGAAGACTTATCCATAAGAATAAGAAGGGGTAAAACATTTGTTGTTGGTTTCTCCTTCATCATTACTTTAAGATTACTCACATGTCCACGGACAATGGTTCGAACTTCTAGTGGTCTCTTATTTGAAACAGGATCCAATGGAGGACGTTCTATGTTAGACACTAGTAAAATTAAGGGTCTCTTACTCATCAACCATATGAAACATTTTGGCTTTATTTCTTATGGTATTAAGACCAGAAGATTTTGAAGGATCAGACTTTGGAGCTCCAGGTCGTCCAGAAAGCAAAGTATCACTCACATCTTGAGACTTTGACCCAGAAGTCTCTTCAAGAACTTCAACATCTTCCTCTGAGTCATCTATGTCTGTACCTTCATTCTCTTCATAATCAGAATCATCAGTGGTGGAGTGGTTGGTATTGTACAAATTGTCATGATGCTCTTAAAATGCTTCAGAAAAAGACTACATAAAAAAAAGAAAAAATCGTTCTAAGTAGAAGAGGATTTGAAGACTTGATAGAGTGAACTTAAAAGTAAGAACCAAAGCGTAACTTATGCAAAAGTAAGAACACTATAACCATCTCTCTGTATACTAGAATACATGGTAAACTCATTAAACTAGACATAAAAAGTAAGCCAAACTTCCTTCTTGCTAAAATTCATTCAAACTAAACAAGACAAACTTCTTGTATACTAGAATGCATTCTAGCATATGCTAGAGCAGACAAACTTCTTGTATACTAGAATACATGCAAACTAGACTTGACTAGACCTCTAAGTATTTCAAGATATGAGCTAAAAAGACAAGAATTAAATAGACTAAAAAACAAAGAATAGTTCTCAACGTATTCTAGAATACACAAAGACAAGAAGTTTTATGAACTACGCGTACACTAGAATATATACAAACTAGACTAGACAAACTTCATGTATATTAGAATACATGCAAACTAGACCTCTACGTATTCCAATATATGAGCTGGAAAGACATGACTCAAATATAGTTCTCTACATATTCCAGAATACACAAAGATAAGAAATTTTTTTAACACTAATGAAATAAGGTCAAGAGAAAGACATCCATACCTGTTTGCGAGTAATCATTGCATCTTTAAACTCTTGCTGGGTAGAAATAGGATTCATCTCTTCAAGCCAAAAATCTGTAGAGAAAACTCTAACTGCAAAGAAACTTCCCTTTGTTGTTGTCTACCAGATGATGAATGATCCCACGAGATATACTTTCTTTGACTTCAACAATGCGACCATAAGTTAAATACTTTGTATTTTCAGTTTTCAGAGTAGTCTCCTTTTTCTTTAGCAATAGAAAGGAAAGGTGTGTTTGGTCGGTGGCTCAGAGGTGGTTTTACTTTGTTGGGGCAGGTTACATTGGGTTGTGGGGTCTCTCTCTCTCTCTCTCTCTCTCTCTCTCTCTCTCTCTCTCTCTCTCTCTCTCTCTGAGATTTTCACATGGCTCCTCACTCTTTGGAGCCTCACATCTTCTCTTGTCTTCAATCTTCTTGTTGTGGCAGCTTCTCTCCACGTGTCCATGTCTTCCTCTTCTTTCAATCTTCTTGTTGTGGCAGCTTCTCTTCTCGCGTCCATGTCTTCCTCTTCTTTCAGTCTTCTTGTTGTGGCAGCTTCTCTTCTCGTGTCCATGTCTTCCTTCAATGCTTCCTTTAGCTTTTCTTCTTGGTGTGGGTCTTCCTCTTGGAAAGAGATGTTCTTTTTCTTTCATGGCTGGGGCCATGAGCTTGTCCGTCTCTCAGTTCTTCTTGCTCCATGTGAGCAACATGTTTAAATGTTTTGTTGACAGTTCTTTTGAGCTTTTGATGTTTATCTTGTATCATTATGCAATGCAAACCCAAATCTATGTGGGAGGTCTTACCTCTTGCCTTATTCTGGACAAGGGCAGTGTCTCATCCCATTTTTACACTGATGTAGTGTGCCCAATACATAATGCATATAGCATTCATTCTTATGCACATTTCCAAATGCAACTCTGGCTGTGAATAATCTTGAATTTGAGTGTGATTTGCAGGCATTAACCAAGGGTTAAATGTAAAATGATGATTACCATAAATTTATCAGCATAATTTTACCAAAAATTACATTAAATCAAGGGTAACCAATTTGTACAGAATGGCTGGAGTATTAAACCAACTCCGAATTGTAATCTGAAGTTATAGGGATCTGTATCAGATACTAATGGTTAATTTGAACCCTTAATTGCACCAAAATATAGTGATTAGCATTGATTAATTATTGATTAGCAAATTAATCCTCTGTTTTATGTGCAAAAAACAGAGTATGCGGGGAGTCCAGATCTGAGGCCTTAGAGTTCAAATAAGCTCAAATCCTTTCAAGGCCATCAATAGCAATTAGTCTAGTAGAGGATTAAGCCAAGAAACACAAGATTTGACCAAACATTGAATGCTTAATCTCTGTTTTACCAAAGTCACCTGCAGATTTGATGAAGAGTTTGGATCTCACTGTAGACTTGATTAAATCAAATTCTGACTTCACCAGCTTCACAGTAGACAAGATCTGCAATTTCTTCAGAAAAAACTATGCTTAAAAAATGCGATTTGCTCCTGAATGCGTCGGCGGTTTGATGATCTTCTTGCATGGGCTGAAGCCCAATGGTTATGGCTAGCTAGGGCTGAAAGGTTTTGAGCTAATGTTGTGCCTAGAGTGAGAGGGAGCTCCTCCACTGGCTGGGGGTGCAGAGACTATTTGAAAAAGAGGTGAAAAATATTAATTTTCTACTAATCCTAATTAGCAAAGTGAGTAGCAAGATAATGGGCTCACAAATTGATGGATTCTAGGCTAGGCTCTGATACCATGTTAAGATTATAGCAATGTGATGAGCTATGGTGGATCAAATGCTAGAATCAATATCATTAACAAAGTGATTAGATGATAATTAAGACGTGATTAGTGAGTAATTAACTAATAGCTTAATTTAGGCATGGATAATCAAAAACCACAAATTCTCATTAGGCCAATGCCTCAATTTATAGAGTTTACATCCAAGTATCTAATCCCATTGATTTCTCCTTGATTCACTCCACCTCTTTTGCTTGATTCTCTCCACCTCTCCCAGAATATCTCCACACTTCCTAAATCTTCTCATGCTACCCTTTATTCTCTCCTAGTAGATTCTTCTCACCTTTTCACAGGTTCTCTCACATTTACAGCTTCTCTTTTATAGCCTCTAGCCAAGGGCTTGTTCCCGCACACACCCTATTCACTTGTATATTTCAACAGGTGCAACAACATGCACACAATGTAAAGTTTTTTCAATACTGTCCTACAAGGGCAGATATCATGTGCAACTCTTGGCCTTCAATCAAGATTCTATAATCCTGTATGAGCACAATCTAAGTGACATGGGTGTATAAATAATTCCAAGGTATGGACGGTCTTCTTCTTGATGTTTTACATGTTTCCCACATGGAGGAGATTCCAACCTCTTTGATGGACTACCTAGGCTCTACCCACTGTACCCACACTTTGGCATAGATCACACATACCTTTATTTTTCAATGTCGCAACTTGCATGCCCATATCCCCATACAATTCCACTTTCACCAAGACTTGGATATTATCTATTGTAACTACCTCTACCATTGGCTCCACCTTGGATACATCTTCTCCATTGTACATACTCATAGTTGAGCTCACTACTATTTTACGTGACTCAACCCAAGCCTCCTATGCTTGCACGATCGGGCCGCTCCATAGCTCCATGCAAAGCCATGCTTCAGAATAGTTGGTACAATGTGCAGTGTAAAGCCACTAGCCTATTTATCTTACAAGGTAAGATGAAGGGATTACTCATTAAGTGCTAAGCAGGGATTTCATTGACGTAATTACAAACGCATCAATAAGTTATTAACTCTTGACAATAGCGCTTAAAATTAACATTAATAACGTTGTATTAATATTCTTGGTATTTGACTTTGCGTTTAGGTAAAGCCCATCGGGCTTTTCTTATTTCCCGTTGGGCTTTTTTAATTTCCCGGTGGGCTTGCTGGGCTTTTTCTATTTCCCGACGGGTTGGCTAGGAAAAAAAAGCCCGGTGGGCTATTATTAAAATCTATAAAGTTCCTTAATGGTGTCATGTCTCATGTTTTAATAGTAGTGACACACTAGAGGGTGCTTCTCTTGGATAGACAACCCTTGTTTAGGCAGCTTGGGTAGGTGCTCTCCCTGAGGAAATCCATGTGCTGCTTGTGGATTAGATTATTAGTCTTATTATTGGACTGTTTTGGCCCTTAATATAGACAGGCTAGCCTATGTTTTGCTATAGAGTACACTGTATGGATTGGACATCTTGTCCCTCATTGGATGGTGGTTGTCCTTGATTTATGTACACTATTTGTGTGTGCTTTAGTTTTGACTTAGGGTTAGGGTACATGGACTACTTTGCGCTTTAGATTGGACTAGTAGTCCTTTATTGGTGGACAACACTAGTCCTTACTATATAGAGTAATCTTATTGTGTATGTGAGTGATTGGACCATTTTTCCTATTATTGGGAAATTGTGGTCCTTTCTTGTGTTGCATCTCTCACCATAAAAAAGCAAACGTGATTGATTAGACCATTTGTCCTACTATTGGGGCAGCATTGGTCCTTTTGTCTTTTGTTATCTCTATTTTGTTTTAAAGTGTAAGCTATTGGAGTATTGATCCCACAGTGGGTTGTGCTACTCCCTTGGTGTAAGCTACTTGTTTGATATGGCTTATTTATTGCAGAGTGTAGTTTGGACTATGAGTCCTTTGCTAGGTTGTAGTGGTCCTTGTTAGTGGTGATTTACGTCTTGTTCATCTTTTTTTTTGAGGTATGTTCTCATTTTTTATATGTAATTAGACATGTATGATATGATTTTATATTATATTATCTTACATCTTGGTTATATCATGTTGTAATATTTTTTAAGTTTTAATTGACGAAGAGCATGTAGTATATTTATGAAGTATTTTAAAGCTATGAATGGTAAAAGTGTTTTTTTAATATAACTTACAAGATTAATGTGTAAAATGTCATCTGAATCTTGTTTTTATATTTATAACATGTTGATTTTTTTGTAAACCCCATATTGCTTGCAAACGTGAGCACATATATTTAGCACAAAATGGATTATAACACCACATATCCACATGTGTCGCAATGTGAGGTTTCTCCAATTTATATATGTGCCTGTCCAATGATGACACAAGGAACATTCGCTCAAGTGCATAACATTGGAAAGAAAAAAATGCTTGGAATCGAGTGGAAATTTTGTAAGAATTTGTGTGGCAAATTCATGGAGTGGAAATGCAATTATCGTCATGTAGGTAAATCAAGAGACGCTCCATGTGTATTAGGCTTGTATTAGGGACCTTTTTTCGGTAGTATTAAGAAATTGTGCAAAAATGTGATCATTCGGCTAAAGTCGGTGCATCAAAGCGACTAAGACAATTGAGAGAGGAGAGTGACAAGGGCAAAAGACTCAAAGTGTCCTTTACAAATACTCATCCTCTTTCACATGCATCTCAGACTTCTTTACGACCATTCTCTCAAAATTCTAGAGATGCAGTGCTGTAGAGCAAGAAGCTACAAATGTGAATGTATGTGGCCAAGATTAAAAGAGAATACAATAGAGGAATGGAGAACAAAACATCCTCTTGGCACTTTTTGTCACATGGTAGTGGTAGTAGTGTTTGTAACAAGAGGCAAGCTTCACTACAAGAATGCTTTTGTGCAACAACAAATGTTGTCCAGGTTGTCATGGATAATGCAAAAAATTATCAATCTACCAACAAAATATTATAGTCTCGCTACACATTTATACATGCATGTGGATGTAATATACACTCTTTGAATCTAGTATTAAATGATTAGTATAAAAGTGCAAATACAATTTGGTTCAAAGAGATACTTGATAAATGCAGGGGGATTATGAAATTTGTGCTTAAGCATCAAAGAGTGCTCGATATCTTTAGAGCGCGTATGACACGGATGCTGAAGCTACCTGTAGAAATAAGGTTTTGTGCTCACTTTTATACATTAGAATATCTTCTCCAAAATAAAGATGGGCTATAAGAGATGTTTACGTGCACTGCATTTCGAAAGTGGGAAGAAGTGCAGACACAAAAGGTACGCTCGAAGGTAATAACCCTTCATGGATCTCTTGAATGGGGCTCTTTTTGACATGGAGTTGAAGATGCATACCATGTTATGATGCCCGTTACGTATGCCATTCGAGATTTGGAAACACGACATGCAAATATGGGTAAAGTGTCAATGACATGGTGGACAGTTTAGCAGAGCTTGTTAAATCCAGAGGCCATCTCTCAGAATCCATTGTTACTGAATGGAAGACACCATTTACTAAGCAATGACAACTCCGATTACTGAGATACTTGAGTATTATATGGGCTTCAACTCATAGCTCCTTTCACCACGTAGCTTTTTTATTGGACCTAGAATATTGGTCCATGAATATGGATGTTGAAGAAGAAATATTGGATGATTTCTACGATGTCAATTCAGTGTATCCCAACTAAACAGTCGTGTGAGTTGTGTTTAAGAATTGTTGAAATACAAGTTAAAAGAGGGAAAGTTTAGTGGCAAGTTT
The DNA here is from genome assembly GCF_041138505.1 of Cibotium barometz. Lineage (NCBI taxonomy): Eukaryota > Viridiplantae > Streptophyta > Polypodiopsida > Cyatheales > Cibotiaceae > Cibotium > Cibotium barometz. Next base: position 69,110,932 of record NC_141046.1, read on the forward strand.
GTTTAGGATCTAGCAAGAGATCAACCTGCATGGAAGTGGTGGATTTTGAATGGAACATCTTGTGAATTTCTAAGGCACCTTATAGTGAAAGTGCTTGCAAAATGCGTAGCAAACTCAAGCTTTAAAAGAAATTGGAGCACATATAAGTATGTGCATAGTACTGTCTGTAATCGACTTCTTGCAGATAGGGTAAAAAAATTGGTATACATGTATTGCAACGAGAAGATCTTGAAGCACTTTAAGAGTGAAGGTTGAAGCACTTTAAGAGTGAAGGTTGCAAAGAAAATGTTCCTTCCAATCTTGTCCATGTATGATTTCTTTATGTGGCAATTCTAATCTCTATTCTTTTTTATGGTCATTATGGAAGTGGATATTTAAATCCTTAGTAAAATGCTTTATTTTTAATCTAGTTATACCCTAGGATAAAGATTCTCCTTTTTCTCATAATCACCCCCAGTTTTTAATCAATAAAATGAGATATTTTCATCTCTCCTCTCTCCTGTTTCAAAACTTCAATTATGATGTAATTTGTGAGATTTTTAAGTAATTCTTCAAGAATTACAAAAGGGTCCCGTGATATGGTTGAGTACGAATCACTGACCCCATCCCAAAGACAGTACTCAATTGAGCAAGTGGTTGAGTATGAACCACTAACCTTGCTTAAGCCAATCCCTAACCCCATTCTAGAGCTAATTAAATAACCATGAGAGAATCTCATTTTGCTCACCAAAGGCTTTGACAAAAACTATAACCATTCTTTAGAGAAGGCCACAAAAAGAGCCAGTTTTGAAGCCTCTACCTCTGGAACCAATCCGAATAGATTTCACATTGCTAAATGCAGTGAAGGAGGACTCAGTGGGAGGTGAAAGTTGCCCTTCCATGGGCCATCATAGTCACCACGGTCTCTGCCACAATCTTGGATGGTGGTGGTGGTATCACCAAGGAGTGCTAGGAGGCTTGGGGAAGCCCACCACTCATAGGCACAAGCCTCGTGGTCAAGCTTGCCGATGGGAACATAACCAAACCCTTAGACGTCCTACAAGATGTAAAAATTACAAGATACATTCTAGGAAAGCCCACCACGGTCAAGTTTACGATGGAAACATAGCCAAACCCTCAGGCATATTGTGCGATGCAAAAATTAAGGCCTTTGGGCTTACCTTCCACCACACATTTATGGTGCCAGATTTTTAAGGAGAAGAGAGTCATACATCATGATACTCAAAAGGCCTTACATGATGGAAAAAGAGAAAATTTGATATATTAAAATAATGAATATTTTTAGAAGAATTTTAGATAAATTTATTTTTATGCGATGCAAGGTTGGTTCATGATTTGGAAACCAATCACATTTACATACACAAAGGTGACCAATCCTTGAAGATAAACCTAAAAAAGAGAAGACTCATCTCATGGGTTCTCATCAATGAGTCTAACACAACTGCTTGGACTAATTCAATCAATATTTGTAAAGAATGCAATGTAGAAGCTCACACCGTGTTCATTGATATCTAGAGAGCTTGTAACAAGATGTTGGATAGTGTGATGATGAGCTTGTAACACAACTGCTTGGACTAATTCAATCAATATTTGTAGAGAATGCAATATAGAAGCTCACACCATGCTCATTGATATCTAGAGAGCTTGTAAAACAACATGTTGGATAGTGTGAAGATGAGGACCAAGAATATGAGCCCCTCCCAAAGTTTACGGACTTTGAGGACTAGATTCACATTTTTGCAACCATGGACACTCTTCCACATAATCTTGGGACAAGGTTTGCACAATTGGATGGTGCCAAAATCTCATCCTTGTTTGTGCTCCGATGCATTCGAGAGAACCAGCAATGGAATCGATTCACATGGAGCTAGACTTTTCTTGAGAAAGACCACCTAGTTGTATGGCCTACCTTGGTTGGCATCGAGACTAACAATAATGTTTTGTCTTGGAAGACATGGATCTCATTAGGCCCCCCACCCCTCACAACATCCACTGCAATCATTATCGTGCAATTCCCAATCCATGAGTGTCAATTATTTTGAAGCGGAGTTTCTTATTGGATCTAAATGTGCATTGTGCAATTTTTATGTGGCCTTCACAGTACGTTGATGAAAGAGAGCATCATCCTCAAAAGGGGATGGATTGTGGCCACATATTGCATTGTCAGCTAGCAAAAAAGGACCGCCAATGCTTGAGGTCCCATTTTGAATTTTTACTGTAACCCTAGATGCCTAGTGGATGAGGGCACCCTTGAATCCATCAACATTCCAAGCCCCTCCTCCTCCACTTATGAGTCACCACCTCGAATTCTACACAACACTCTCACCTCATTGTGTTGACCACCCCCTCAAATCATTATGGAGATCCTAAACCTTGCTATGGTGAAGACAAGACCACCTTCCAATCCCCAACCCTCAACAACCTTTAAGGATGATACCAAGAAAGAATGGGTAACCAAGAGTACCTTGGCTAGCCAAGGGAAGTACAATGCCTATGCAATGACCATTTGGCCCAAAGCCTGACTATGAGCAAAGATCTGTCAAGCGGGACCTTGGTAGCCACCTTTTTGGCCCAAAACCCAACTGTGTAAGTGGAGATCTGTCAAGTGGGAGGAGCCCTATGCAATATGTTCCATCCAAACCTCAAGCCCATTGGATCCCTATCAAGTCAAGATACTAGAAGCCTAGGGCTTCTATGAAGGGAACCCATATTCTAGGTCCCAAAAACCTTGCCATCCGCACAATCTTGAAAGCTAAAAAGATCTAGGCGATGGTCGCATAGTACCTAGTACCACCTTAGAAGTGGATTCTTCATTGCATCCTAATAAAATTGCTAGAAGCACAAGGATTCTACGAAGGAAACCCCCATATATAGGTGCAAAGATCAAACAAACCCCTGCTTCAGACACCTAAACACACCCTGAAATGTCAAATCCAAGTGGGTGTGGAGAACCAAAAATCCAACCTTTGATGCCAACTTAAAAGCCTAAGCAAGAATGGAGAGAAGTGGCTTCCACCTCTATTCATATGCTGATACCACCTTTAGAAAATTTGAAAGATCCTTTTAGTGTTGAGTAGCAAGAAATAACACCTTTCCCATGTGCAATCATGGCCCTCCCTATCCCTATTCCCATTGAAGAAGAGATGCCCATGATGCCAAACCCCAAAGAGGAGCATGTACACACTTCTGAGACATACTGCTGAGCAACCCTAGGGCTCAAAAAGATCATTATTATGACCCCGGAATACCTATGTGCACACACCCCAACACCAACTCGCAAGCTAGAACTGGAAAGACAACTTAATTTAAGCATGTTTGTAAGATCCCTCCTACCTATGTTTAAAGAAAATATTAAATAGGATAAAATTTGGCTAAAAAACCATAAATTCTTGAAGAAAAAATATGCACATGGGAAAAATATTCAAAAATAAGAAAAGGCCTTTGAAAATTAACTTTTAAGTGATATCCATGAAAATTTTTAAGTGATAACTCTGAAATTTTCCAAGGTTCCTATGCTCAAAAAATTATAAAAGTGCAATTATGCACATGTGTACACATATTTGTGAACCCCTATGTGAAAGCATAGATCCCATATGAATTTGAAAAATCTGAACCCGTAATTGAATCCAAAATGTGGGGTTTAGCCTGGGACCAAAAGTTGCAAAGATGTTGATAGTATCTTGAGAAAAATGAATTAAATAGGCTTAGCCTAAGTGTATGCATTCCTTGGGAAAACTTAAATTAAATGGTTTAAGGTTCCAAGGTTGGGTGCAAAACCATGGTCTTCATTAAAACAAGGTGGGGAAGTGGAAAGTAGTTTGGATACTTATAGTTTTGCCAAGGTGGTTTGTGGAAAGTGGAAAAAGTTGATGGTTTTGAGTTTGGCTAGTGGTTTGGTTATATTTGGCTCCCTTAGCTTTAGTTAACTTAAGAAACTTGAGTTCCATTTTAGGTAACCCACACAAATGTAAGGTATGCATATATGCATGAAGCTTTAGCCACTAAGAACTGAGCAATAACTCATAGAGATTTTGTGGTGCATGCATAAGGTAGAACTCCAATAAAAACCCCTTCCCCTAAGCTAGACATCCATGAATTTTTATGTGTACTTTTAGGTTGTTATAATTGTAATATACTTCTTCTTATAGTGTGTACTACCTAATCATATACTTCTTCTTGAAGTGTGTACTACCTAATCCTACTTAGCCTAGGTACTTTTACCTTGAATTTAGGGCATTTATTACACTTGTGAAAGCTTGTATGGACACAAAAGTTGAGGGATAAAAGTTTGTGGCTTTTTGGGAGAGCTGGAGGCTTTCTACAACACCTACAACACATTAAAATCAAGCCTTGGTAGTAGGTGATTTATCCCCTAGTCAAACTTTTTTGAATTTCTCAAGTACATGTGTACCTATAATGTAATTAAACCCTTGTATTTGTTATTTCAATTCTCTGGTTTTTTTTTTGTAAATAAGAAAATGAAATTTAATCAAGCCTTTAATATGACCTTTTGCTTAAGGTAACCATTAAATGTGTAAAAAATTTTAAGTTGACCATACTGTAGATTATTTACACTCTTGATTAGATGGTTAACTTATTGATCTAGTCTCCCTTCCAATTAATATTTTATCCTAGTCCCAAGACTTGTATCAAGTCAAGGTAGGTTATTAAAGCATGTTCATTTGGATAAACCCTTGTAGCATCTATGGGTAGGAAATTATGTCTTATATTTGAGAGACATTTTTAACCATAGGTATAGAAACCCTCTAATTTAGGAACCTTAGGATAATTAATCATTCAAGATCTGCCCAAGATATAGCTTAGAAAAAAAAATCAAACTAATAATAGTATAAGAGTAATTCAACATGGGAGGATTGAGATACACATAGGTATATCCTCTTATTCATTTATGAGAAATAGGCAAGTTCTTTAAGATGTGCACATGCCAAATTGGTATAACCTACATACACTTTTAAATGTATAGGGCCTCTTACCATAGCTTTTATCTGAAGAACCTTAGAAAAGGTGGCAAAAATTATAAGTCTAGTTCTTATTAATGACTTAAATAATGGAAGGAGAAACATTATAAACGTGATTCTTCACAATAACCTCTTATGGTACAAGGAAATAGTGTATCTTGTTTCCACTTCATTCGAAGGTGCTTCGTGAGATGTATTCTTCTCCACTTGCAGGTTACAAAGACCTATGACAAAGTGAGTAAGAGTTTCTTTTGGAAAGGCATGTGGAGAGATGTCAAGAAGTTTGTGATAGAATGTTCTTCATGTCAAAGAAACAAGGATAGTCATCAACTACCCGTTGTTCTACTTTATCCTTTACCTATTTTGGATGGAAAGTGGACCCACATCTCTATGGATTTAATTACAGGTCTTCCCAAGACTAAGTATGGATGGGATTAAATATTTGTGGTGGTTGATAGGGTTATCAAATTAACCCATTTCATTACTTCCAAGGTCACATATGGAATATCTCAAATTGCCAAACAATTCATGGAGCATGTATTCAAGATACATGGCTTGCCACTTAACATAGTGTGTAATAGAGATACCAAATTCATGGAGAATTTTTAGAGATCTTTATATGGGAACATGGGAAACAAATAACTCCATCTCCACAAATGGATGGGCAAACGAAGTGTACCAACAAGTGGATTGAGGTGTATTTAAGGAGTTATTGTCATGATATATTTTCATGGGATGAATGGCTACATCTTGCTGAATTTTACCATTATTCTAGCAGCATTTGAGAATTCAACTTTGGGATCTCTCCATTTGAGGGTCTTTATGGGTATCAAGTGTACATTGTGCCTTCCATAGCCTTGCAAGAAGACAAGTTGGTCAGCCCAGTGGTTAAAGAAGAGTTGGAGAGAATGAGGAAACTTCTTCAACTATGCAAGGACAATATGAAGACAATCTAAGAGGTTATAAAGGCTAATGCAGATGAGCATAGGCATGATGTGAATTTTCAAGAAGGAGATTATGTATTCCTGAAGCTACCAAAGAGCCACCACAACACTCTCAAGAGGCTAATCCGAATGAGCAGAGGCATGATGTGAAGTTTCAAGAAAGAGACTATGTATTCTTGAAGCTACCAAAGAGCCACCACAACACTCTTAAAGCTTCCGCTAATCCCAAGTTTTCTCGTAAGTACCATGGTCTCAAAAGGGTTGGTGATTTGGCCTACAAGCTTGACCCCCCTCCTTCTACTAGAATCCATATTGTATTTCATACATTTAATCTTAAAAAGTATGTGGGTTCTATACCTCATGAAGTGGAATAGCTTCTACCTATGGATGAAGAGGGAGAAATTATTTATGAGCCAAAGAGGATTGTGGGAAGAAGGACAAGAGAGTTGAGGGGTTTAGAAGCATAGAGGAGTTACTCATTTTAAATAGAAGCATTTACCCTTGGATGAGGCTATGTGGCACCCACTTTCTTTTGTGCAACAACAAGGTCTATCTATGGAGAATGTTTCTTGACCACGTGGCATGATTTTTATGAAATTTTTGTCTCTTAAATGGGGGGATATACATTCTATAATTTTATGGGGACAAATTCTACAGAGGCATCTTTGGGGGTCCTTTCTCTATCTTAATGGATTCCAATGGCTATTATGATGAAGAATTATGATGTGGGGATGTTTTGACATTGTGTATAACTCATTTGTAGGTCATTTCAAGATGTTTAATTAAGGAATTGCAAGGGCTTTCAACTATGACATGGGTATCATAATATTTTCCTACATGTGAATTGATGGTTATTCTTTATTGGATAGTCAAAGCTTATGGATTGAAGCTTTCTAGGCTTGATTCATGGCTCACCCATTCATTTTTTTGGAGGCTTTATTCATGGGACCATATGGAAGATCAAGGATACTCTTTTCTCATGCTTGGAGGATCTAGTTCTGCATTGACTATGCTATGGACTCATGGAGTTTTTTTGGTTCATTTTTCATCGACATGGCTACTTTTGGAGATCGTTCCATCTATTCTTATGGTCTTATGGATATAATAAAACCTTTACTTCTCATTGATTTATAATTGTATATATGATAGATTTTGAGGATAAAATCTTTGGGAGGGGATGGTTTGTAATAAAATAGTAACTTTATTGGCTAGGTTTAGGGACTATGGTCATGGTCTCAAGTATAAAAGGGGGCTCATGGGCCATTATTGGGATCTTTTGGATATATTACCTTTGGACTATCTTGGAGCCTTTGGCTTATGGAAGGCTATTTCTATCATCATAGTGAGAGGCTAAACCACTTAGGCATTATGGATTTGTATGTGATTTCTACCTTGATTACATGTGCAAGCTTTCATAGTGATTGTTCTACTTTTCTTTATCTTAGCTTTTATGTTTTGCACAAGTGATTCTCCATTACACCAACGTACTAGCATACCCACATTGGAAAGTTGCATTTGCGTCTCGAAAGCAAGACCAAATGACACTTGATTTGGAAAAAGAGATGTGTGTGTAAGAGAGAGAGAGAGAGAGAGAGAGAGAGAGAGAGAGAGAGATAGGGAATACCCATTGGAGAAATGTGGAAAGTAGGTTAGAAACAAAACAAGGCATTTGGTGTCATGTTCTTGGAAATGAAGAGAGGTGGGTAGAATACATGTCATTTTACTTTTTTTATATATAAATGAAATCGAAAGAGAATCAAAGTTCTCTCTGAGTAACAGTATTGAAGAGGACGTATAATAGGATTTGATTGCTCTTGGAGTTCTCGGTACTCTCTCTCACATCCAATTGAGGTTGAAGTTAGAAGTAGGCCTTGGGAAAAATTCGAAGAAGCGCTCTTGATATCGGATGGGAAGAGGGGGGGCTCGTTCCACGTCGAAGCAGCAATGATCAGAGGAGGTGGTGACCTCTAGATTATGATGGCGTTTTGAAGGGCGTATAAGAGCGCAAGTCTCGCATGACGCCTTGCATGGATCCTGCCAGTGCTGCCAGGGAAATGAGTAAGCACGAGAAGCTTAATGTTTGAAGGAGGGACCATTTTGGACTCCATCTTTGAGTATTGGAGCGTGTAATGTACATCTGGATGGGGAAGAAGACCGTCAAAGGCCAGAATGCCAAGGCACCTAGTATGCCCAATATGTCATTAAAGAAAGGGAGGAGCATGGAAGCGAGAGTGATAAAGACCACAAAAGTCGTCCTCCACAGTAGCCTGAAAAGGTTCGACTCGTAAACTCCCAACAATGGGATTGGTATCTTGTAGAGCTTGTGAAGTACGTTATAGTGTTTTTTAGGGAAGCGCATGGAGATCCAAGCTTCAACAAATGTAAAGAGTGGCTGGCAAAACACCTACAAAAAGAGTGAAGTTATGGTGGTGGTGGATATATATATTCGAATACTCATGCAATATATTGATTGAGAAGTTAATCTCACAAGACGTAATTAAAAAAATACCTGGTATGCTCCCACCAAGTGCACCACCACGCACGCATTGGCAATGTCAACAAGCCAGTAGGGCTCGTAGAAGCCGAAGCCCGTAAGCAAGTTTCCAGGGGCCTCACTTCCAAAGGCAGCATAGCCAATGCAGCCGCACAACATGTAGAAGAATGTGGTGGTTGAGACACCCACGAGGCTGGCATGCTTCATAGTTTGGCTCTCATTAGGAGACCGAATCGTATCCTGTACAACAACAGCAACAGCATGACCATATAATAATTCGATTACTATATAATAGAGTTTATAATGGTCGAGTCGCATTTTTAAAAGGCTTTACCTGAATCTCGATAAGGATCATGGAGTATGAGAAAGCAAACGCGATATTTCCAAGTGCTTGGAAAATGGACCAGATATTGTTAGTGTGAGCATCAGGGACCTCATTAGCACTCAGCAATCCACCAAGTGTGCCATGTGAATGGTTGCTTTCTACGCGTACAAAATCCCATGTTAAAAAGCAACTCCAAAATTGGTGTTTTTTTTGACAAAAATGTAAATAATCCTTTCTTTTTATTTTGTAGCAAAGTAAACTAGCTTGTGTTTTATTACATATACTTGTTTGATATATGTGAGTACTTATTACTATTAATAATAATGTTCTATAAAAATATTATAGTTACCTATATAAATCTCTCTCTTTCTCTCTCTCTTTTTATTTTGTAGCAAAGTAAACTAGCTTGTGTTTTATTACATACACTTGTTTGATATATGTGAGTACTTATTACTATTAATAATAATGTTCTATAAAAATATTATAGTTACCTATATAAATCTCTCTCTCTCTCTCTCTCTCTCTCTCTCTCTCTCTCTCTCATGCACGCATGCGTGCGCACGCACACACACACACACATCTCCATCTATTTCTTTATCATCCATATAATTATAAGAAAGCCTAGGAAATTGTTTTAATCGAAAAGGAAGCTCTCTCTTCTTACAACAAAGTATTTGTTTACTTGAGAAATATGACCAACTACTTTGAGAGAGATAAAGAGAGAGGAGGGATTGCAGAGGAAAAAAAGAAAGGAGGGGGAAAAGAGATAGTCTCAAATTTGAAAAATGTCTTCCTACAATCAAAGTGTACATTTTGGCCCACCTTTATTGCAATGTACATTTGGTCAAAAATAGAGAATTTACCAAATGCCAAAGGTCTCTTGAAGGATACATAATTCATAAGTCAAATTTGTATTCAACCCTCCTTTCCTCCCCTCTCCAATGTCTCCATAACTTTTTGTCTATGTGCACAAAAGGTAGGCCTAGTGATTTTTTCCCATTTTTTAAAGGTTGCTTTGACTCCAATCACTCCAAGATTTGATAATGATAACACTCATTAAATGGCATTTTGTGGATTATAGTGAAAGCTACTTATGTTTGTAGGTTCTTCCAACATGTGGGCCCCTTGGGGGACTCACAAGAAAACAAGAGGACCTATTTTTAATTAGGCCATTTATAGTTTTACGTTTACAAAAGGTGGTTTATTGGTTTGCGAGGGTATTTGAAAGAATGTATACATATAAGAAATGATATGTGTGTGTGTGTGTGTGTATATATATATATATATATATATATATATATATATATATAAAATTTATTTTTTTATCCAAAAAAAAGAAATGATATGTATATTCCTAAAGACTATGTATACATACCTATTTTTAGTACACTCCACATGCAGGTGATCAAGGGGTTTCTTTAAGAGTGGGGGGCCTGAGGTCCCACCTCTTACCCCTTTTTTCATGATGCTCCAATCCACTTGCACATAGGGAAGGCTACGGTGATTTATTCACTTGTCTTATTCTACTTTTACCTTAGTTTGAATGTTTTGCATAACTCCCTTATCAAAAACATTACCTTGAATTAGCTTTCACCTTTTCTCTTAGGAAAAAAAGGGGAAAATCTTTATGCCTATGGTGTAATATAGATAGAGTCGTTAATGCTATGGGCCATTTTGACGGTTGTCATTCCCTTTTTTAGGCAGTTTTATTGTGAAATACAACGAAATTTTTAGGTGTTCGTCAAAAAATAAGGTAAAATATTGTCAAAAAATAAGGTAAAATATTGTCAAAAAAATAAGGTAAATATTGTTGGTAAAATATTGAGGCTTGTCAATTTGAAGCGGAACCAACATGTAAAAGACATCCTTGATCTCGATTATTACCTTTGGCGATTATAATGGTCCTACTACGAATGGGAAAACATGGTTTGGGATTACGGAACTCTCATTCTAGTGGTTTTTCAACAAGGTTTTTTTATCACCCCACATGAAATGCTTTACTAAGTATCACAATGTTGCCCCAATGTTGCGTGTGTAACAATAGTGTAATATGTACCTAGATGGATTGACCTTGCTTAACAGGTATGTATGCAAACAATTAAGATTTTGCAAACAAACTTCCTAAATTAAATGGAGCCTTAGCCTCATCGCTTTTTAATTGATAAGAATACACCACTTATTTCATCGTACCAAGGCATTGCTTAATCGAACAGAAGACCAGCGGAAGTCCATCGATTCCATATTCTATAATAAAATGAGAATGAGCGCTTACCGGTGGCTTTGCCAATGCCAAGGCCCAGGGCAATAGAAGAGTACGAGAATGACATCACTGCTGCAACTATGGATAGCCACCAAAGCTTGCTAAAGGTAGGAATCTGTGACAAAATAGCTTGTATGGCTCCGAACAGCATCATGTAGGGGTTGTTGGAGGTGGAACAAGATGCGTCATGGCCGTTTGCGTGGAAACACCCGGACCTTGTGATGGCACTGTTGAAGAAGCAGTAGAAGAAGAAGAATAATGTGCAAAAGCACATATATATTCATATTCAGGTGCCTTATTGAGTGTTGCATAGCAACATAGGCACATGCTCTCTCTCTCTCTCTCTCTCTCTCTCTCTCTCTCACACACACATACACACACACAGTACGCTGCACGTATGCAATCCTCTCGTCGTAACTGTAGCATGCAGTAGAGACAGACTTACACCATGCTGATGGAGGCAGTGATTGTGTAGCCGATTGTGATGCCTACGAAGTTCGTGTATTGTACGACAGCGCAAAACTTAGTATGTACTTCTCCTGCGTAAGTCACAAATAATTAAAACAAGCCCAGTACATTAATATTGATGATACTCTGAAATCGCGACGTTACGTTGGTGCCCCTATACTTGCGACCTACCCAGATTAGATCTCACTGCGTCCATGTAGGTGTAGTTGCGCTTCCCGAACGATAGTGCTGATGATGAAGTGCTGTGAACGTTGGCGCAGCTGCTGGTTACACCTGCAGGTGCGCCGGGGCTAATAATTATTGATGATGCAGATGATGATGATCTGTAGGCGTCCGCAAGCAGCAGCGAGGTGAAGTACGTTATGAGCGCGAAGGCCAATAGGGCGATGGGACCCGCGATCCAGCCCAGCTTGGCCATGCTCCACGCCAGCGAGAGCACGCCCGACCCGATCACCGCCGTCACGATGTGAGCGGACGCAGTCCACAGCGTCCCTGCAATACAATGATAATAATAATAATATGAAACCAGACACATGTATGCTACCTGCTGGTACTAGTACTCTTATAATAATATTATAATAATGAAACCAGACACATGTATGCAGCTAGGCTGCTAGCTGGTCGCGGTACTAGTAATACTCTTATATAATAATAATATAAACGACATAATTAACGTGCTCCAAGTAGCATTTATGCCCTGGTTACTCTACCTGTCCTCTTAGACCGCCCATCATCGTCTTCATCAGCAGCTGCAGTACCGTAGAAGCTGCCAGCTGCGGATGTCGAGTAGCTCGCAAAGTGTAGGCCAGATTCGTCAAGTTGGGCAATGGAACTCTGATGATCCATATCTACATGCAAACCCGGATCCATTCTTCTACTATACTACTTCAAGGCGCTGAATCAAAATGGATAATCAAAGGATGGGTGGGTGGGTGGGGTGGTTTTATTATTATTGCGTTAGTTGCAGGCTGCTATATATATATATATATATCTGTAGATCATGAGATGCAGAGATAGCGTCGCCGTCCACCACGATGTCCATTAGAATTGACATTGGAGTTGAGAATCTCCGGGCCCATATATCATCATCCATTATACGGAACAACTTTTCCTAGTGCGCGGCCTGGCCCTGGATGTGGAGCAGCGGCCTAATCATTCATGCAGCGGACTCGCGTGCTCCACGTCGTGGAAAAAGCTAAGGGCATCACATATAGTTCAAAACCTTCCACACGGTGCCTTCCAAAGTTCTAACTTTAATAAGTGACGGCCTACGGTGGTGTTTCTTTTCAATAAGTGTACTCGTCTTTAAGGTTTCCTTTGACGTGACATCATAAATTAAGTAACCGCCACCCTTAAACCATAAGTGCAATTTATACTTTTCCTTCAAAGTTCTTACCCAAATTGATTTGAATTGGAAAGGATCTTTTCCAGCAAGTCTTGTGCTACAAATGGACTCGTATAAGTCATGGAGTTCTTTGTTTTATGTGTAGCCTAAAGAAGGTGGACATTGGTGGAATTTGCCTTGGAAAGAGAGCACATGGTTGCCATATATGAAACGTCCACTTAATTTTAATCCATTTTACATTATCTAAAAATTTAAGCCTCAACATTTTACCTTGATGCAAGCCTTCTTTGAGATGAGATTACAAACATCCAATCTCGCATGGATATAGATGGTGATAAGTTAACCCAAAAAAAAAACTTCTATGTAAGAATCCTTCAAGTTTATGTATCAAATCATCTTCCTCTCGTAAAATATATGGTAATGCGTATTTCTTTTTTTAAAAACACTCTCCTCATCAAGATATGAGATCACTACATGCACATAACCAACACAATGTGGGTTTCATCAAAAAAGAGAAATAGATTTGGGTCTCTGAGATTTATGGCGATTTTTGAGCTGTATGTAGCCGTAATAAATGTCTATGAACATTACACCATGCTTTTTTTGTTCTACATTCCCATTCTTCGAACCTTAAAAGGTGCCAAATTGATTGCAAAAAGTGATCCACATTTCCTTTTCATAAATTTTGCACATTATTCGGGCCCATTACTTCTTGTCACACCTTGAAAATGCCACAAAGATTTGATATAAAGATTTCATGGCTGTCGTGTAAGACATTCACCCTATTCTTGATCAAGTTGGCTATCACACAATCCTTACCCAATCAAGGATCATGTTGTCAACCCATCCTTACATTGTGTGATTCCATAGAGAGATAGTGCCCTTAACTATGTACTTTGGCTATACTTATGAATAAATAATTATGTTCATATTCCCATGAGAATGAAGTTTTCACAATCAATCATGCCATCCATTTTCTTCATATTAGAAACTATCATATCTCCTTTTCATAGCACAATTTAAACAAATCTCCTTACTCATTAGTCATTAGTCATGCCCATGTATATCAAGGCATTAGTCATTATTAGTCATTAATCATTAATCCAAAACTTATTAGCCATGTCCATGTATATCAAGACATCAACATGAACAAAGAGAATATTTTTACACTTACCAAGTTACCCTTTTCAGGAGATTGAAGCTCAAACTTTGTACATAGTTCAAAGCATTGATTTAGATTCATAAATCAATAAACTTAAGCATAAGATTCACTAGAACTTTGTAGTTTTGACCCATGCTCTATTCAAGCTGAAGCAAAATTGGATTATGTAGCAAGCACATGGATCACATGATATCTTACCTTTATCCCTTAGAATGAATATATATTTTTGATACCTTGCTTAAACTTTCAGACATGAAGTAGTCATGAAATTTTACAATTTAAAAAACACGATACATGTACATTATTCTTTGAAACTTATTATTATGAAGTGCGCTAATCTACTCAATTTTCTCTAACCTTGCTTCCCACCTCTCTCTCTCTCTCTCTCTCTCACACACACACACACACACACACACACACACACACACACACGGATGTGCATCCCCCTAGCCCCCAACACACACAAGCTAATCCTTACACACACTCTCTCCTATACACTATAACAAGATGAGGGGTTAGCGACACTTATTAGAGATGTTTTACATTTTGCTGTTATAAGTGTCATTGATGGCCGGTGCTAAAAAAAAAAACAGAATACTCCAAATGAAGTCCACAAAAAACATATGGTAAAAGTTTATCATATAAGTTTGTCAAGCATATTTTTTTTTATAATAAAGAGAAAAAGTTTAGCAAAATGTTATAAGCCAATCAATATGTAGAAAGGAATATAGTGATTTATATCTTTACATAGTTCCATCATCAATGCCATCTTGCAACAAATCCATACATGTTAATTGGTATATCCTAAGTCCCTACATCAACAATGTCATCTTGAATCTATACATGTCAATTGGTCTATCTCTAAGTCCATCATTTCTATGGTCCCCATATCAATGTAAAGTCCTATTCCACTACTTGAAGCATGGGTAAATGCATTATTATCATCGTTATTACATATTGACTCATTTGATAAAATCAAAGGTAGAAGATCTTCATTTGTAGTGCATTCTTCAAACTCTGAATGATTTTGTTCTACCTCTTCGTTTTTCTCATTGTTTGTTGCAGATTTCATTGATCCCATCATACATTACTTCTTCAATACCTAGTTCTTGAAATATATGCTTAGATCGAGGAGCAACATGTATTATATACCACCAATTAGGATCTCTTTTATGGGTTAAAACACAACCTATAAAGAAAAAACACACAAAACATGTATAAGAAAATATATCTTAGACTTTGATTTTAAGTATTAAAATTCATCTCAAATTTGTAAAAAGTATAAACATGTTCACAACGTTATGGTAGAACATATGTGTCTCTTGCATTTGCCATAATTTGGTTGAGTCAACTGTAAAAAATCCTTTAGAAATCCACTTGGATACTTTTTCACGGTTGCTTGAGTACAACTTTCAAACCACTTGACATAAAAAATGAACACTTTGAAAGCTCTAAATCCAATCTCCAAGATGTCTTGAATTGTTTCACAATAGTCAATTTTCTCTGCTATAATGTTATTATCTCTTCTACTAGCTCGATTATCATGCTCAAAATTTTTCATTGCATCCTAATCATATGTGATTATCTTAGAGTCCACAACATTAAGTGTGAAAATGTCAACCTTCTAACTATATTGCATTATATACTTTATACTATAACACAATCAAAACACTATATACGTTGTGTGGCTAAAAATAGAGGCTGATAATGTGTACATACGTGTGCATGGCGTGTGTGAAGGTTTTACTTTTGAGAGCGTTGCCAGGTGTAAAGGGTGGACGGTATTGGTTTTGAGCTTGTTGCAAGCCTGTCGGGTGAGAGGTCAGATGCTGGAGAAGATATCAGCTACTTGGCATCGAATGTGTGGGCACGTCAAAGTACAAAGGGCACTAAGCTGCATTTGAAGTTGGTGGAGGGCTTGTCTTGGACATGGTGTGAAAAGAGTACATGGTGGCCTTTCTTTTTCAAAATAAAATAAATAAATGGTGAACGTGGCCATAGGAGGGAAAACTACGTGAAAAAGTGAGTGGCGGCCAGCGCACAGTCCAGAAGCACGAAGAGGTGGCGGGTGATTCGGCTGGGTGCGCCGAATACAAGAGGAAGGGAGTTCGCTGGGGGCGCTGCAGCAGAGCTGAAGACAGTGAGGTGTGGAGGCCCGTGTGTGTTTGGGTGGCTTGCTGCAGCCACAGGAGCTGGAGCGAAGGGAGTTCGCTGGGTGAGCTGCAGGAGGGCCGCGTGTAGGAACCGCCTAAGAGTGCAGCTGGGAGCAGCCGCGGGTGATTCGGTTGAAGGAGCCGACGGGGAAGAGGGCCCCGTGTGTTTTTGTGTTGGAGCTGCAGCCACAGAGATGCTGCAGAAGAGCAGACGCTGGTGTTGTGGTTTGGGTGGCGTGTGCAGCCACAGACGCTTAGAGAGGAGCGTGGAACAGGGTGGTATGACCGCCGTGTGGGTTCTCAGGCGGGCGTAGCTGCAGCCATAGGCGCAGAGGCCGCCTATGGGCCGATGAGCGCAGCTGGCAAGGTCAGGCGCAGCTTGGACGTGGTGAATATGGCCGCCGTTAAGATGACAGGCTGAAGCGTAAGGTGCAGCGAGTGGTGAAGGCAGTGTGCAGAGACTGGCGATGACAGTGAGCTGGAGGTGCTGGTCGAAGGGCTTTTGGTTTGGGTCGCTGAGGAGGCAGGTCGACTGGAGGAGTAGTCACAGAGGATAAGAGTGGGTGTGTGCTGCCATAGGCGAAAAAAGACAAGAGACAAAGTGCTGGCAGGTAATTCTGAAGAGACACGGAAAAAAAGTTGGGGGCTGCTGTTGGTGATAGGTGGTTCCAACTGGCAGGAGAACCGTCTGGGGTGTTTTCTTGATTACATGGTTGCCGTCTTTGAGAGGCAGGGAAGTTCAGAAGTGTGGCTTGGGCTGGTTGTTGGCTTGGTGACAAAGTTAGATGATGACCGGGTTTTATGCTTTGAGGACTGGCAATGTGCTGGTGGTATAGCAGAGAAACCTTCAGCTGAGGAGTAGAGCAGAGAGTGAAGAGGTCTGCTGTAGAGAACCAAGAGGGAACGGATTGGGAGCGACCAGGAGCTGGAGAGGGCTGATTGTGAGCGGGTGCTTGGTGAAGCTGGTGTCTGGGATATTTTTGGGATATCCACCTCTGTAAAGGTCAAGGTCCTTTCTGAAATAAGAGTCTTGTTCATGCTCTTTGGTCTGGTGTTTTGGTGTGTTTGCATGCGTGTGTGGAAGTGTGGCATGCTATAAGGGTGTAGACAGTTCTACCGCTTCCGTGCCATCACTTTTTGGTGTCTCCACAGAGGAGTAGATTTCCTCTGGTTTGTGAAAGAAGATAGGGGCTGTGTGAAGAAAGATTTGGAAATGGCTCAGGATTTTCCGGAGTATTGGGGATTGCCACAGGAGGATGCAACCAGGTTTTTGGAGAAGATGGAGTTTACAGCTTTGATGAAAGACAGGGCAACCCCGGAGATCCTTTCTCAGATTTTTACTTATTGCTTACAGGGTGATGCAAAGGTATGGTTATAGATGTTTGTGACTACACACAGGAATGTTCATCAGCAGGATCCTGAGTACCGTGTAGTCAGAGCTGCATTTTTGGCAAAGTTTATCCATGTGAAGAGTCCGAATGAAGTGTGGAAGGAGTTGTGTAACATTCAGCAGAAGGATGGTCAGGATGTGGATCAGTATCTGATAGAGTTTGGTAGACTGTGGAGTCTATGGTGTGAAGCTTTGATTCCTGAAGTACCCCCGCAGATGATAAAGAGGGAGCGGTTTGTGGCTGGTCTGGAGCCAACGATCCGTCTAAAGGTGGAGCTGAAGAACCTGGATAGCTTTGAGGAGGCTGTCAGAGTTGCTCGTGAGAAGGAGTGGAAGGTGAAGCGTTTGAGGCAGATGAGAATGCAGGAAGAGCCGAAGAGGTTTGTGAAGATGCCAGAGATTGAGAGTATGCATCCTGGAAGAAAAGCTGCTGTTGTTCCTAGGCAGGAGGACTCATTGAAGAGGGAGGTTCATGATGCAGTGGAGCTCATGAAGTCTTTAAGCTTGAATTGGATAGAGTCTGCAGGAAGAGGAAGAGGCGTAGGTGATGTGGGAAGGAAGACTGATGCATCATCTGGTTATGGAGGAAATTCAGCAGATATTGGAAGAGGGAGAGGGTATCCGTGTGATGTGCAATGCCGGAATTGTAGTGAGTGGGGTCATATCAGTCTGTAATGTAAGAGACCAGCCAAAGCTAATGGTGGTATATATCAATTGTCTTTGGGAATGAGTGATAGGGTGAGTGGCCCTAGTGTGCAGGTGAAGGATGCAATTCAGCCAAATGTTAGTGAGGTCCATAAGGTCACAGTTGCAGAGCAGGATATGGGACAGATTAGCCTGTTGGAAATGAAGAAGGATGAGGTTTCTGGAATCAGCCCTGACAGGAGGTGAGGAGGAGGAGGATGGGAGTGTTGATGACGCTATGGATTGTGAAGATGATGCTGCTAATGCTGAAGAACCTGATGTGTTTGAGTATGGATATGACTTGGATGACCTCTTTGATTCAGAGAAGAGTAACAACTTGCAGGTGCCAGTACTTCAGCCAGTCAAGGTGGAGAGTGATGATCAAGGTGTTACTAGTGAAGATACTATGGATGGAGTATGTATGGATGATCCGGGTGATGAGTTGGATATTGCAACCTGTGAGAGTGTGGATGGTGAGTTGGACAGTGTACTTGATAGTGCACTAGATGATTTGTTGAAGTTGGCTTCCTTGGAGAAGGAAACAGATACTTGCATGCCAGTTGTGCAGCAGGAAGAGAGTGATGGTGTGACTGATGGTGAGCTGGATGCTCCTTTGGATGATGGTGTGATAGATTTTGGATGTGCGGATGCTGATCATAAGGTGTGTGTTCCTTGTCATGCCCAAGAGAATGAGTTGGTGGTTGTGAGTGGTGAGGATGCATGTGAGACTATTGTTGTTGGTCAGGGGGACCAAGATGCTTTGCCTGGCAGTTTGGGGAGCTTAGACTTGGTACGGATGCGTGTGCAAGATGTGGAGAATCTTGCAGGATCGCCAATGGTCTTGAAGCTGGAGAAACTGCAGGAAAGCGACAATGATGAGTCTACAGTGTACGAGGTTGCTGTGTGTGATGTTGATGGGCTGAAGGGAAGTGAGTGTATGGTGAACACACCACGTGTGGATGCTCAGCATATGGATGAGCGGTTTGGTTGTCTGGCAGATTGCCCAGAGGAAGGGTTGGAAGACAATGATGTGGGTGGCAAACTGAGCGACCATGAGATGGGGGTTGATGATGAGATGAGTGTTATTTCGGTATTCCGAGGGGAGTAAAGGCGAGGAATGGTTATTTCCCTCACAAGGCTGTGTGAGCTGGTCTGGAGGAGGAAGTACAACAGCAAATGGTGATGAGGCCATGTATGAAGAGCCAAGGGGGGTGCTGGAAACGGAAGGTTATGACAGGACTATCAATGGTTGTTTGATGGAGGAGAATGCTTGAGGGATTGGAAGGTAGATGCACCGAGGTTTCTGTTTGATCCAGGGGGATAAGTGGTTTCTAATTGTGCAGCTGCTGGACATAAATGTCTCAGCAGAAGAAAGGGGGTTGCTAAATATGTGTGGCTAAAAATAGAGGCTGATAATGTGTACATACGTGTGCATGGCGTGTGTGAAGGTTTTACTTTTGAGAGTGTTGCCAGGTGTAAAGGGTGGACGGTATTGGTTTTGAGCTTATTGCAAGCCTGTCGGGTGAGAGGTCAGATGCTGGAGAAGATATCAGCTACTTGGCATCGAATGTGTGGGCACGTCAAAGTACAAAGGGCACTAAGCTGCATTTGAAGTTGGTGGAGGGCTTGTCTTGGACATGGTGTGAAAAGAGTACATGGTGGCCTTTCTTTTTCAAAATAAAATAAATAAATGGTGAACGTGGCCATAGGAGGGAAAGCTACGTGGAAAAGTGAGTGGTGGCCAGCGCACAGTCCAGAAGCACGAAGAGGTGGCGGGTGATTCGGCTGGGTGCGCCGAATACAAGAGGAAGGGAGTTCGCTGGGGGCGCTGCAGCAGAGTTGAAGACAGTGAGGTGTGGAGGCCCGTGTGTGTTTGGGTGGCTTGCTGCAGCCACAGGAGCTGGAGCGAAGGGAGTTCGCTGGGTGAGCTGCAGGAGGGCCGCGTGTAGGAACCGCCTAAGAGTGCAGCTGGGAGCAGCCGCGGGTGATTCGGCTGAAGGAGCCGACGGGGAAGAGGGCCCCATGTGTTTTTATGTTGGAGCTGCAGCCACAGAGACGCTGCAGAAGAGCAGACGCTGGTGTTGTGGTTTGGGTGGCCACAGACGCTTAGAGAGGAGCGTGGAACAGGGTGGTATGACCGCCGTGTGGGTTCTCAGGCGGGCGTAGCTGCAGCCATAGGCGCAGAGGCCGCCTATGGGCCGATGAGCGCAGCTGGCAAGGTCAGGCGCAGCTTGGACGTGGTGAATATGACCACCGTTAAGATGACAGGCTGAAGCGTAAGGTGCAGCGAGTGGTGAAGGCAGTGTGCAGAGACTGGCGATGACAGTGAGCTGGAGGTGCTGGTCGAAGGGCTTTTGGTTTGGGTCGCTGAGGAGGCAGGTCGGCTGGAGGAGTAGTCACAGAGGATAAGAGTGGGTGTGTGCTGCCATAGGCGAAAAAAGACAAGAGACGAAGTGCTGGCAGGTAATTCTGAAGAGACAGGGAAAAAAAGTTGGGGGCTGCTGTGGTGATAGGTGGTTTCGACTGGCAGGAGAACCGTCTGGGGTGTTTTCTTGATTACATGGTTGCCGTCTTTGAGAGGCAGGGAAGTTCAGAAGTGTGGCTTGGGCTGGTTGTTGGCTTGGTGACAAAGTTAGATGATGACCGAGTTTTATGCTTTGAGGACTGGCAGTGTGCTGGTGGTATAGCAGAGAAACCTTCAGCTGAGGAGCAGAGCAGAGAGTGAAGAGGTCTGCTCTGTAGAGAACCAAGAGGGAACGGATTGGGAGCGACCAGGAGCTGGAGAGGGCTGATTGTGAGCGGGTGCTTGGTGAAGCTGGTGTCTGGGATATTTTTGGGATATCCACCTCTGTAAAGGTCAAGGTCCTTTCTGAAATAAGAGTCTTGTTCATGCTCTTTGGTCTGGTGTTTTGGTGTGTTTGCATGCGTGTGTGGAAGTGTGGCATGCTATAAGGGTGTAGACAGCTCTACCGCTTCCGTGCCATCAACGTCACTTAAAAATCTTTATAAACTTTTATTAAAAGGCTATATATATTAGTAAAATAAAACATCTTTACTTACATGGTAGTCATATCCTCTTGCATACTTCCATTCTTCTCTTGTAATCTCCTCTCCTACCTTTTCAACTTGCTATAGGGTATTTCTAAGCCATTTAATACTACAGTCATTTGGAAGAGCCTCTAGGGAAGGTAGGTAGTTGATCTCTTAAAGGCTCTTCTTTCCTTTGTCCTTCTCTTTCGTGCATCCTTATACTTGTCAATCCATTTTGTAATTCTTCAATTATAATAAAGATCTCTCATTTCTCATTTTGACCTATGCAACACCAGTTACAAGACTAAAGGAAAGCTTAGCCTAGCTCTTCAAAACCAAGCATTTGTTAATAGTAGGGATTATAAGAAATTTTAAGTATCTCCAAAATAAAGTTGACATGTCTCAAGTCATTATATAAAAATATTATTATGCATTTAATTAAAGATTTATCTTTTATTTGATAATTCAAGACTCAAGATTTTGAAATATTGATATGGGTGGAAGCATGTTAATGTGCTTCGCTTTTTATGGTTTTTAGCAGTAGTAGCATTAAAAAATGGGCATGCAATAAAATGTTTGCAAAACAAATTAGTTTTCAGAGATTATACAATAATGTTCTCAAGAGCTTTCCAATGATATATAGCATGATAGGAAATTTTACATTGTGGGTTATCTTTGGATCTAAAAATTATTATAAAAATCCTATTAATTAGCACCATCTCGGACACAAAAAAAGTAGCACATTAACATGCTTCCACCCATATGTGGAAATTTCTCCTTACTAGATTTGGAAAATCAATGTAATAATGTCCTCCTAATAAAGAATATTTTTTCCAATTAGTAAAAATAACAAGAGTTGTAGAGTCATCAAATTGAGTTGATTGGTGTGAAATATCATATTTGATCATCTACAAAATAGGTTATTTTTAGCAAATTAAAGATTTATAATATATGGATTCCATCAGTGGGATTTTTCTTCTTCTATAAAGGAAATATATATATATCTCTCTCTCTCACTCTCACTCACTCACTCACCCTAATTTGGCTACAATATTAATTAAATAATCAAGTTGTAATTTAATTGTAATAAATATCTCTCATTTTTGGTTGGAACCTATGCAGCACGAGGTATGAGACTAAAGGAAAGCTCAATCAATCTCTTCAAAACCAATCATCTATTAGTAGTGAATTAAAAGTAATTTTTAAGTATCCCCCAAAATAAAGTAGATATGTCCCAATTCGTTTATATATAAAAAAGATTTTAATGTATTTAAATAAGTTTTGGATTTTATTTGATAATTCAAGTTCAAGTTTTTTAAGTATTGACAAGTGGAAATTTCTCCTTGCTAGATTTTAAAAATCAATGTAATAATTTCCTATTATAGAATGTGCATATTCATTAAATTGAGTTTAGTGGTGTGAAATCTCATATTTTGTAATCTACAAAACAGGTTATGTTTCAGCGAATCAAAGCTTTGTAATATGTGGATTCCATCAATGGATAATAGAAGTACTTATATACACACTTTCTTGTAAATACACATTGGATAATAGAAGTGTATACACTTTCTTGTAAATAGAAACTGTATACACTTTCTTGTAAATAGAAGTGTATACACTTTCTTGCAAATAGAAATTGTATACACTCTTTCTTGTAAATACACATTTAATATATGTGTGTACATGTATGTGCAGAACCCCCACACACACACAGATAAACACATATATATACAACCAGATGATGATGATGATGAGCATGAAAAGGAACCTAGGTGACGATGATGGGAATGAACAAGGACCTAGGTGTTTGCATGATATTATACTTTTTTAATCATCTGATCGGTCATCTCTAATTGTTTGATTGGTTGTATCTAATCATCTCGATCGTATTTTTAAACATCGATCTAAGAGCCAATCGACGATTTCTCATCGTCGTCGCTGATTTCTCCAGGAGTTCAATTGTCAATTTCTCCCACTGTCCAATTAGCAATTTCTCCCACTCTCCAATCGACGATTTCTCCCTCACTGTCCAATTATAAATTCTTCATCTTCAATCGTCTCATTCTTCATTTCCAATCATCCGATCACAGAGTCTTGAGAATCGGTGATCCAACTAAGATTTTTTAAGCAACTTTCTAGCGAGTTCAAGAGTAGCAGCACGCAACCAGCTGCTGACTTCAATTCAAGCTTTATTGTTGCGTACCCGATCAAGCTTAAGCTTGATTGTAGCCACTAAATTGAAAAACTGAAAGGCCTATGAATCCCACTTCCATAGTTTGAAGTGAATGAATCTCCCTACTAGGCTGACCTACTGGTAAAATCCCTACTTGGCTACAGGCTACAGGTAAAAACACCTTGCAACAATCATGCTATGGCCTTCAAAGTGAAACCCTTGCTTATCCACTATGTCATGGTCAAGGGTGCACTTTGACCTAGTGCACCTCATGAGATAATAATCACCCCTCCTTGTTATCCTCATCAAAACAATGATTGCAAAAACATCACCGTCCTATAAGAAATGTATCAATGTGTCATAGTTTGAACAAACTAGGCCTACTGGTACTAGGGGCTATATGGGATATAGAAAGCACATGGGAATTAACACCTTTTCAACCCAATGATCAGCTCCTGATGACATAGTACAATTTGTGTAGTCATCATCCATACATGACCCAAAAAAGAATGCAAAATGTTGAGTGAAGTTCTTGGGGTCTATCGCTATCGCACTCCTAATGGAAATTCCTCCTCACAATCCTAGCCTCATAGTAGGGATATGAAGATGTTGTGCTCCTTGCTAGATGTTGACCACACTAATCCACCACCTGGGCTACACCTCAAAATCTATCTACATTATGCTGAAGAAGCTAGTAATAACAAAGAGTCTGTTTAACACATGTTCTTACTCCATCATGCCCCCCCTTCTCGTGCCTAGTCTCAAAGAAGCTCCATCGATTGAATCACGTGGTATGGCGTAAATGTGTAGTTCTTTGTAAAATCTACTACTATAGAGACAACTACACTCAGAGGAAACTATGCCACGCATGCTTATAACTATTGGTCATGCCACTTGTTGGTATTATGTGTGTGCCGGATGTATGGATACACCTGCTCCACCTGAAAGTTCGTGTGAATAGTGCACATGGTGTATGATGCTCCACAAGTTATAATCTCCTAGATCATGCCCACCACCTTGCAGTACTTATAGCACTACTCCACCTCACTAGCATTCTACTCCACTATCTCTAGCCTCGCAACAAGAGATCCATGTGGTGCAAGTAGCCCCCATACAAGCGATGATAAAGGACATCCATGTCTCGTGCACATAGTCTCGTGCACATAGTATGTTGATGAAATCTTGAGGGCTACGAGGAAGTTGGGTATGCCCACTACGAGAACGAAAAACATTATAAAAGAGCTGAAACTCCACGCGGTATAGTGACAACAACACATGTCATGCTAACATGAGTATCTCACAAACCATGGCTTACATGCCTTAAATGATCATTGCACCCAATCCAAATGTGGGGGAATATAGCTACAAAAAGAGTATACAACTCTATCTAGAAAGCAAGTGCCATGCTCAATATATTGCTTTCTAACAACTCTCTTACATAAAGATTTCTTAAAAATTGGTGAGGCATGAGAATTTTCCTCCAAAAAGCTTTCTATCAAGTCTCTAATGGATTGGTCCGACCTACGATAACATCGAGGTGCTTACTCGTCATAGTGTTCTAGGATGATTACCATCTAGACTTTGGCTTCTACTAGACCCAACTCTAAGTGTGTGTGGTGCCATGGAAAGGATGTGAGATGTGGCACTCACCTTACTCACCATTTTCAAGGTAGTTATTGCTACCAAAATGGCTTGTTAAGTTGCCAATACATCCATAGTGTTTCTCCTCTTGATTACATAATAGCAAGTATGTAGACTACTTAAGATAGCCATGTTAGCTCTCCTCACTCTTTGACCACCCTATACTCCACCATGATGCTAGGATACTTGATCAATGAATTGAGCATGATTGCTTGTGATGACAGCGTGATACCTTGAAAATGGGCAAAGAAGGAGGTGGAGGATGGGTGGGTTCTTGTGGAGGAGGAGGGGATGGGGGAGGAGAAGCGGGCAGAGTGTGCTGGGAGGGAAAGTGGAGAAGGATGGTTTGGTATGACACGTTTTGCAACTTATCAGCATGATTCCCATTGTCTCTTTCACTCACAAGCTATTGTTTTCCTTTCCTGCTCATGAATGAGATGGGCAGGGTGGTTTCTTGACCTATCACCATTTCATCTTCGATAGCCTTGAAACCCATTCTAAGAGCTAAGGCAATGATTACAAGAGCTTAGAAGAGGATTAAAAGAGCTAAGAGTATTACAATACCTAAGACAAGGTTAAGAAAAGATTAAAAGAGATAAGAGAATTAGAAAGGATTAGAAGAGCTAAGATAACGATCAAAAGAGATAAGAGAATTAGAAAGGATTAGAAGAGCTAAGATAACGATTAAGATAAAATTAATATTAATAGCTAAGAGGATTGAAGAGAGCTCATCCACCACAAGTTTACTTAAATAATCTTAGAATTGTGTGCCAATATACAGTAGGGAGAAAACCCAAATTTTGTGTGTTTAGCCCTCTTAAAGAAACCTGTGTAGAAAACATGAGATGGAGCATCATATCTCATGCCTGAATGACATTCGATGGTGACAAAACTTTGTAAGTGTATGGGGAGGGATAGCCCACACACAAATGAAAAGTTCGGCCACCACCATCTGAATCTCATTTGAGAAAAGCAAGTTCGAGAAAACCCAATTTTGTGAGTTTGGACCCTCTTAAGAACATATTGTAGAATTTTGAAAAATCCCAAGACTTTGGAAAACCCAAATTTTGTGAGTTTGAACCCTAGACTTGGAGAAATCCATGTAAAAAAGGTGAGATGATGCACCATATCTTGCTCAAAGGACATCCAATAGTGACCAGACTTTGTAAGTGTGTGGAGAGGGATACTACACACACACTTGCAAAGTTCAACCACCATCACAACATTGTTCAGATAAGACGAGTTTGAGAAAACCCTGTGTGTTTAGAGCCTCTTCTTGAAGAAACCCATGTGTGTTTAGAGCCTCTTCTTGAAGAAACCCATGTAGAAAACATGAGATGGAGCACCATATGTTGCCTAAATCATGTTTGATGGTGACCAAAATTTATAAGTATGTGGGGAGGGGTACCCCATACCCACTTGTAAAGTTCAACCATAATCGGATGTCATCCGAGCAATGATGACAAGATCAAGAAAACCAAGATTTTTTGTGTTTGGGCCCTTTTGGAAAAACCCATATAGAAAATGTGAGATGGAGAACCATATCTTGCTCAAATGTCGTTTGATGGGGACTTAACTTTGTAAGTGTGTGGAGAGTGGTATACCCGACAAACACTAACAAAGTTTAGCCACCATTAGAAGTTGTTCAAGCATGACAAGATTGAGAAAACTAGATTTATGTGTTTGGGCCCTCTTGGAGAAGCCCATGTAGAAAACGTGAGATGGAGCACCATATCTCACCCAGAAAACCTAGACTTATGCATTTGAGGACGACCAATAGATGAGGATTTGTTCCAAGAGTATCCTTAGTTATTGGCGGACTACTTGGAGGCCATGGAACTATTACCATGCTAAGATGGAGGGAATGTCACATGCACCATGCATTGAGGTGGTGTAGTGTCACAATGGGGTTACAACATACGATAAATATTCCTAAAAAGGTACTAAACATTTGTATAAGAATAGTATTGTTGATGAGCCCTAGTCCAAGACATGTCATGAGAACGAGCTATGTAGGTCAGTCTCCCAGCCTTAGATGGTAGGGTGAGTCTCTGAACTCACTTAGACAATAAACATTTATGTCATCTAAGGTTAGACAGCATAAAAGTTAGTCCTTTAAGTCCATAAAACAAAGCATGTTAGAGTATTTTATAACACAAGTAATAACCCATCTCAAACATGTCTAGAGAATTGCCATAGGCATGCTTATTGAATTCCATCATTAGATAAATATAATCCTCTGTAAAAAAAACATATCTACTGATAATAATTTTCTTAGTGAGAGGATTATAAAGATGATAACTATTGGAAATAGGGTTTTAGAAATGCACACATAAACACACACAGTGGAGAAGCTCAAGGGAGCACACAATGAGATGATAGATAGATAATGAATGTGTGCTATACAAAGATGATAAGTATACCCCAAGATGGGTGTATACTAGCACGAGGAAAAAACCTCCTAAAGAGGAAAAAAATACCCTAGCTGGCCCTAATGTATTTATAGACATCCCTATCAAAATATGGCTATAATGTGAATAAGGGGTGACCTAGCACTAGAAGAACATAGATGTGCCAGGCACTTTGGATTGTGATAGGGAGCCTAAACTAGTCCCCAACAAAGGGAAGTAAGTTTAAAGATTTGTGAAAAGCTTCAAAATTCTCTCATGGTGGGAGAGCCTTCTTGAACAAATCTGCCAAGTTGTCATGTGTTGGTATGTAAGCCAAGCTGATTTCCCCCTACATAGCATCTCTCCCTAATATAATGATAGTGCACCTCAATGAGCTTTGTGGAAGCATGAAAATTGGATTCCTCGTAGCTACTATATCACATTGATTGTCAATGAGGATGGTAGTGGATGAGGACTCGCTAATACCCAGATCAACAATAAGGCACTTGAGCCAATAACACTCAATAGTAGCTATAAACACTACCCTATACTCAACTTCACAAGCTAGAAGTGGCCACAAAGGGGTTTCTTTGCTGAGCCATGATATACA
This sequence comes from Cibotium barometz, assembly GCF_041138505.1. Classification (NCBI taxonomy): domain Eukaryota; kingdom Viridiplantae; phylum Streptophyta; class Polypodiopsida; order Cyatheales; family Cibotiaceae; genus Cibotium; species Cibotium barometz. The sequence continues at coordinate 69,138,980 of NC_141046.1, forward strand.
TGAATCACCAAGGCAAAACTAAAAACCACTCATGGACACTGGTGTGTCATAACATCCACCCCATTTTGAGTCTATAAATGCATACAATTGTGATTTATCCCCCTTGGGATAAAACGACCCAAAGTGCTTGGTGCCCTTTAGGTAACGGAACACTCGTTTGATAGATTGCCAATGCTTTATGCCTAGGCTAATGTATAAATCTGTTCAATATTGAGACCATATATTGAATGTCAAGCTTGGTGTTATATGAAAAGATAAGGCATCCAACAACAGCTTCTTGATACAAGACAATATCAAAAGGGTCTCCTACATCTTTAAGACTTAGTCGTAAATCCAACTCCATTGGCGTAGCCAGAGGTTTACAGTCTTCAAGATTGAACCTCTTCAACAATGCATCTATGTATTTCCTCTGCAACATAATAATGCCATCATTACACTACCAAAACTCAATGCCCAAATAATAGTGGAACGGTCTAAGATCTGACATCTCAAAAGACTTCTCTAAATCGGCTAATAAAAGCTAAAATCTGGTTATCTTTTTCTGTGAGAATCATGTCATCAACATATAACACGATGACCAATAAAACATCCTCAGTCCTCTTAATATACAAGGTACTGTCAGTTGGCTATTACAAAAATCCTATGCAACCAAGTATGTATGTATCTTTTTATACCATGCTCTAGGAGCTTGCTTAAGACGATATAAAGCTTTCTTCAATGTGCATACTTTTGATTCCTAACCTTTCTGAATAAAACCATGAGGCTGAGATATATAGACCTCCTCATGCAAATATCCATTCAAGAAAGAAATTTTGATATCTAACTGACGTTCATTCCAACCTTTATGTGCTACTAATGTAATGATACTCTGCATGATGGTAGCCATACGACATGGGGTGAAAAGGTTTCACCATAGTCAATTCCTTTTCCTTGCGCATAATCCTTTGCAAAAAGTCCAGCTTTGTACTAAATGAGAGATGGACGAAACGAAGAGAGAGGGCGTTTCTCTACAAATGCAAACGAAAGAGAAAATGATGCCGAAACGAGAGAGAGAGAGAGAGAGAGAGAGAGAGAGAGAGTGCATGTGGTGAGATACGTTTCTTGTGCACTCATGTTGTTGTTTTTTTACTGTGCTACAACAAAAACACAACTTCAAGAAGACGACGATGTAAACTCCTACATTGATCCTTCTAGTAAAAGCACCATGTACTATGCTATTGGCCGAACATGCCCCTCTCCATTTAAGACAATGTTGCACTAGCATTCGTATCGTGACGCCACAACTAGAACATACCCAGTGATGTACCATCATGGTAAAAAATAAGATGCCTCCATGAATATATAAGTGTTGGTGGGTTGACAATTATTCCTCCTATACAAATCTAAAACTATAGAAAATGGGGCGAATGTTTTCAAAAAATGCCATAAAATGTCCAAAATCGAGCGAATATTTTCTAAAATCCTTCACAACAGCCAAAATTTGGGCGAATGTTTTAAGATGTTGGGTGCTTTTTTTGTGAAAAAACAAAAAAAAAGAGCTAATTGGCAAAGATTAGCTCATATTTTTTTCCTTGTAGAGAGACAGAACGAGAGAATAGTGATGGCGGTAGCACGAGTGAACAATGGAGGATCAACAGTCACAAACTGTGAAGAGTCCATTGACTTTCGTTGACTACATATGCAATTGTGCATGCTGGGATCTGAGCTAAACTATCAGTATAACAGTTGAAGCAAAACTCGAACGGACGAACGACGTGCTTGTGTATGCTGTGATGATGTGTTCTTGATGTCGTACTGGCTATACAACTCTTAAGTGCTGATCTTCGCTGTAGAGGCACGCTCTCACTTACACTTGGATTTGCATGCAGGCTCTTCTCTTGCACCTAAAACTGCGTGCGACAGAAGTGATGCTGGCTATAACGGATAAGATGATGATGCTAGCTAGTGAGAAGATCTACCTCTGAATATCTCTTTGGCTTCTGAAGATCTGACTTACTGCTCTGAGAAGAACTACTATCAAGCTGCACTCCAAGAGATGAAGAGGAAGGCTGCGAAACAAGCCGTAGGAGCCTGCTGTGGAAGGCTAGATCATGGAGCTCCTTCGTCAAGATCCCGCAACCATGGCTGGTATTGCTGTGGCTATTTAATTTGTTTTTAAGAGCTTCACCTTTGAGTCTGCAAGTTCCTGTCTCAAAGCCACTTGTGTGATGGTAAAGCGTTGCTCTTTCAGTAAGCAGTAATGCACAGAACCTCGTATAAACTCTTATTACACCATCTTAAAAGAAAGCCTCAACACTAACATACCATCTTGCTTCTTGTTCATTCAAGAAACTAGCTAGATATCTAAACAAATAGTCTCCAACCACAAAGATATTGTGATGCAAGAAATAGATCATCATCTTTAAGCTATTTTGCCATTAAGCTATGGCTTGGGTGCAAATTGCACCATCTATGCTAGCTGCATACAGACCTTCACATCATTGCATACAGACCTTCACATCATTGCATACAGACCAGTCTTAAGGCAACGCTTCCCAAAATGGCATCTAGTCCTAGTACCTCATCCGCTCCAACAACCACCATCATACGACCTCAACCAAACTTTAGAAGTATGATCGTAATTGTCATCATTCTACAACTACACAATTTATTCATCAATTTGTTGCATATTTCCCTTTCGCTAAAGTTTTAGATCTACAAGACAAAGTTCATCTTGTGGCTTCACACCTCACGAGAGAAGCCATTACTTGGTGGCAGCATTAGTCAGGTCTACATAGACCTAGCCCACAAGCACAACCCATTATGTACGGGAGACTTTTGTGTTGGACCTCAAAGTAAGATTTCTTTCACCCCAAAATGACCAATTTAGAGGATAAGTTTTACAAACTCTCCCAGAATGGGTCATCCGTGTTGACTTATTCCAATGAGGTCATCACCACACAAGTTGAATAAAGCTAAAAAGAATTATTCGGTGTATGACAAAGAGCTATTAGGGGTGCTCGCTGCTCTGAAGCATTAGAAACCTTTATAAGATGGAATTCATATTGGCCAAAAATGTAAAGGTATGTCTACCAGTATGTCCAAGCTTGTCAAATATGTCAAAAAGTGAAGGTTCCACACTTAAAGCAGGCCAAGTTGCTACAACCTTTGCCTATTCCAGAGGCACCTTTTCAGGACATTGGTATGGATTTTTTAGGTCCTCTTCTAGCTACTATAGGGACCCAAAATACAGAGTGTTTGACCATTGTATTGTGGACCGGTTTAGTAAATTGTGTGCATGCTTATTTCGTGCAAACAAATAGCCACAGCAGAAGATTCTTCTCACCTATTCATTTGTCTTTGGTATATCCAATTTATGGGTTTTCTAGGACAATTCCTTCAGATAGAGATATAAAGTTTATGTCTCATTTTTGGAGAGATAACTTTGTGACTAAACTTAACACTTTTCATCCATAAATAGATAGCCAAACAGAAATTTACAATCAGCTAGCTTTTGACGTTCTCAAAGCGTACTACCATGACAAATAGTCAAAGTGGGAACAATATCTTCCATTGTTGGTACAGGTAATCCTCAATGATACTCATTCATCTAGCATTGGCAAGACTCCATATGAGGCCACATTTGGTCACCGTTTCTCTTCCCTTCTTACGAGTATGGTATCACCATCATTGGAGGCTAACAAGACTACATAGTTATTCTCAAAGATCATTGAGTTAGTGAAGGATCACCTAACCAAAGAACATGAAGCATACACCAAGCAAGCTAATAAGTCTCACACAGGGATGTCAACTACAAGAAGGGAGATGGGGTATTTCTCCACATCATGAAGCAATGGTTAAAGCAAGTGGACAAGCATTTTCCCAAGCTTTCTTTCTGAAGTTTTGGCACGTTCTCAATTGTAAAGAAGCCCAATGATGTCTCTCTATGAAGTTGAAGTTGCTAGACAGTTGGACTATGCATGATGTCTTCTACATCTCATGGGGTTAAATCTATATATTGGACCATCCTTACAAGAGGTTCCAAATGAGCAGTAGACTGAAGTGGTCGATGAATCATAAGTCATCAAGCCCTAGTAGATTCTCCTCCATCCATAGGTGGAAGAATGTTTTTGGTCTCGCCAAAGAATCAGATACTTCTATACAAAGTTCAAGGACCAAGGCACTCATGAAGGCATTTGGCTAGATGAGGATTTGTTCCAAGAGTATCCTTAGTTATTGGCAGACTACTTGGAGGCCATGGAACTATTACCAACAAGCTAAGATGGAGGGAATGTCACATGCATCATGCATTGAGGTGTAGTGTCACAATGGGGTTACAACATATGATAAATATTCCTAAAAAGGTACTAAACATATGTATAAGAATAGTATTATTGATGAGCCCTAGTCCAAGACATGTCATGAGAACGAGCTATGTAGGTCAGTTCTCCTAGCCTTAGATGGTAGGTTCAATCTCTTGACTCACTTAGAGAATAAACATTTAGGTCATCTAAGGTTAGACAGCGTAAAAGTTAGTCCTTTAAGTGCATAAAACAAAGCACGTTAGAGTATTTTATACCACAAGCAATAACCCATCTCAAACATGTCTAGAGAATTGCCATAGGCATGCTTTTTGAATTCCATCATTAGATAAATATAATCCTCTATTAAAGAACATATCTACTGATAATAATTTTCTTAGTGAGAGGATTGTAACGATGATAACTATTGGAAATAGGGTTTTAGGAATGCACACATAAACACACACAGTGGAGAAGCTCAAGGGAGCACATAATGAGATGATAGATAGATAATGAATGTATGATATACAAAGATGATAAGTATACCCCAAGATGGGTGTATACTAGCACGAGGAAAAAACCTCCTAAAGAGAGGAAAAAAATACCCTAGCTGGTCCTAATGTATTTACAGACATGGTGCATGTGGTGAGATACGTTTCCTGTGCAGTCATGTTATTGTTTTTTTACTGCACTACAACAAAAACACAGCTTCAAGAAGACGACAATGTAAAATCCTACATTGATCCTTCTAGTAAAAGCACCATGTACTGTGCTATTGGCCGAACATGCCCCTCTCCATTAAAGACAATGTTGCACTAGCATTCGTAGTGACGCCACCAACTAGAACATACCCAGTGATGTACCGTCAGGGTAAAAAATAATATGCCTCTATGAATATATAAGTGTTGGTGGGTTGACAATTATTCCTCCTATACAAATCTAAAATTATAGAAAATGGGGCGAATGTTTTCAAAAAATGCCATAAAAAATCAAGCAAATATTTTCTAAAATCCTTCACAACAGCCAAAATTTGGGCGAATGTTTTAAGGTGTTGGGTGCTTTTTTTTGTGAAAAAACCCCAAAAAAAAAGAGCTAATTGGCAAAGGTTAGTCCATATTGTTTTTCCTTGTAGAGACACAGAACGAGAGAATAGTGATGGTGGCAGCAAACAAGTGAATAATGGAGGATCAACAATCACAACTGTGAAGAGTCCATTGACTTTAGTCGACTACATATGCAATTGCGCATGCTGGGATCTGAGCTGAACTATTGGTATAGCAGTTGAAGCAAAACCCGAACGGACGAACGACGTGCTTGTGTATGTTGTGATGATGTCTTCTTGATGTCGTACTAGCTATACAACTCTTAAGCGCTGATCTTCGTTATAGAGGCAGGCTCTCACTTACACCTGGATTTGCGTGCAGGCTCTTCTCTTGTACCTAAAACTGCGTGCGACAGAAGTGATACTGGCTACTATAACAGATAAGATGATGATGCTAGCTAGTGAGAAGATCTACCTCTGAATATCTCTTTGGCTTTTGAAGATTTGACTTACTGCTCTCTAAGAAGAACTGCTATCAAGCTGCACTCCAAGAGATGAAGAGGAAAGCTACGAAACAAGCCGTAGGAGCTTGCTGTGCAAGGCAAGATCATGGAGCTCATTTGTCACAAGATCTCTCAACCATGGCTGGTATTGCTGTGGCTATTTAATTTAAGAGCTTCACCTTTGAGTCTGCAAGTTCCTGTCTCAAAGCCAGTTGTGTGATGGTAAAGCGTTGCTCTTATAAGCAGTAATGCACAGAACCTCGTATAAACTCTTATTACACCATCTTAAAAGAAAGCCTCAACACTAACATACCATATTCTTGCTTCTTGTTCATTCAAGAAACTAGCTGGATATCTAAACAAATAGTCTCCAACCACAAAGATATTGTGATGCAAGAAATAGATCATCATCTTTAAGCTATTTTGCCATTAAGCTATGGCTTGGGTGCAAACTGCACCATCTATGCTAGCTGCATACAGACCTTCACATCATTGCAATCCTTCTCTTAATCAAGCTCAAGGAAGGTTAAATAAGATATTAACTCTATTAATTAAACTTACAAGGCATAATAGACCATTAAATGCGTGTTAAATGATGTAGATTATTGTTCAACTCTCTGAAATTATTCCTTTGCCAAGATTATTGACTTATCACTATTCCTTTGCCAATATTATTGACTAATCATATTGACTATCACTAATCCTTACTATAATCACTATCCACTGTCTAATTGTTTGTCCTCTTCAATGAAGCTTAACAAAACCAAAGCTCAATGATGAAAAGGCTCTTGTATTATGCTATTATAGAACTTAATCTTGATTTTATTATCATATTTAGCATTAATATTTTGAGGATTAACACTAATCCACTATTGTAATCACTTTCTTAAGAAATTTTATACTTTTCTTGTAACTATTGAACACTGAGTAAACTTTCTTGCATAATATTAAAAAAAATGTAAAATAAGGCAATATTAGGGTAAAGTTCACTCTTACTATTACAAGTTTGCACCAAACTTGGATGAATCTCGATCATAGCATCAAGATCTTGACTCTACACCTCTGTCTTTTTTATAAAACAACATCAAGATTTGTATAAACTTCATTCTGAACATCAAACTCTTGTATAGAACCGCATTTTGCATTGTAGATATGCAAACAGAATAGTACTTTGCACTGTAGATCTGCAACAATAGAATAGTACTTTGCACTATAATTTTCAATTCTGCACTGTGATCTTAAAATAGATCTTCACAATTCTTTAACTTTTCTCTTGAATCTTTAACTTTGCACTTGAAACTGCACATCAAATTGTATTTTGTACACTTTTTTAAAACTGCACCAAGATTTTACAATATTTGCAATCTGTCTCCAATTCCTTTGATAATCAGCACATTTCTTGATAAATCTTTCACCAAAACTACACAACAACCAAGAATCTTCCCAAGAATGCAAGAAACTCAAAGAATCTTGTAAATGATAACAAGAAACTAGGGTTTGTGTGAAGATTTGATGGAAATAAACTCTAATTCATGCAAAATTTTTACAAAATTCAAGAAATTCAAGAATATATTCAAGAACATCAAGCACTGTAGAAAAATCAAGAAAATGTGTTTTGAAACTGTGGAAATCTCTAATCCAAAAATGATTAACACTAATCATGATCAAGAAAAATACAATCTAAAAATGATTTTTCTTGATCATGATTAGTGTTAATCATTTTTGGATTAGAGATTTCCACAGTTTCAAAATACATTTTCTTGATTTTTCTACAGTGCTTGATGTTCTTGAATATATTCTTGAATTTCTTGAATTTTGTAGAAATTTTGCATGAATTAGAGTTTATTTCCATCAAATCTTCACACAAACCCTAGTTTCTTGTTATCATTATTTTCAAGAACATCAAGCAATGTAGAAAAATCAAGAAAATATATTTTGAAACTGTGGAAATATCTAATCCAAAAATGATTAACACTAATCATGATCAAGAAAATGCATTCTAAAAACTTAGATAATAGCAATCTAAAAATGATTCTCACTAATCATGATCAAGAAAATACATTCTAAAAATTAGATTAAGAATAATTCAAAAATGATTAATCTTCTAATCACTCCCTAAACAAGGATCTAAGCCAAGATCTATAATACCAATTGAGAAGAAGTGATCATAAAGCTGAGATATGGGATAATCACCATGGATCAATATAAGAGTAAGGAAATAATCTCATACGAAGAACCATGATGCCTAAGGGAGTTAACCTCTCACCAAGAGGATGGAAATAGCCTTCCATAAGCTAAAGTATGAAAGCCAAGAGGCTCCAAGAGTCAAAGTGACCAAATATCAAAAGATGTCCAAAAGATTGACAATAGTGGCCCATGAGCCCCCTTTTATACTTGATCCCATGACCTTTATCCTAGACCTAATCTAAAAGTTGTTTCTTCATTACACTTTTTAATAACAGAAGCTCTTCTCTTTTTAGTATTTAAAAAGCTTTAATCTTTTACTTTCCAAAAGCTAGTCACATCATTCTAAGAAATCAAATGTAAGGAAACTGAAGACTGAGAATGTGCAACGGTGGCATAACACCAACATAAGCTAGATCAGGAAGCCATGCACCTAAAGCATCAGTAATTTATTAACAACCTTTTAGGCCAATCTTAAGGCAACGCTTCCCAAAATGGCACCTAGTCCTAGCACCTCATCCGCTCCAACAACCACCATCATACGACCTCAACCAAACTTTAGAAGTATGATTGTAAGCGTCATCATTTTGCAACTACACAATTTATTCATCAATTTTTTGCATATTTCCCTTTAGCTAAAGTTTTAGATCTACAAGACAAAGTCCATGTAGTGGCTTCACACCTCACGAGAGAAGCCATTACTTGGTGGCATCATTGGTCAGGTCTACATAGACCTAGCCCACAAGCACAACCCATTATGTACGGGAGACTTTTGTGTTGGACCTCAAAGTAAATTTCTTTCACCCCAATAAATGACGAATTTAGAGGATAAGTTTTACAAACTCTCCCAGAATGGGTCGTCTGTGTTGACTTATTCCAATAAGGTCATCACCACACAAGTTGGATGATGCTAAAAAGAATTATTCGGTGTTTGACAAAGAGCTATTAGGGGTGCTTGCCACTCCTGAAGCATTAGAAACCGTTACAAGATAGAATTCATATTAAAGAATGATCATCATCATGTATTTAAATTGTTGCAAACCATCCCTAGTGCCCAATGGAGTGACAGGAAAGCCACATGGAGTTAGATCTTCCAACAATTTAGAGGTATGATTGAATATGTCCCTAGTAATAATAATCTTTGTTGGTAACGTTGTTAGTCGTAAGTCAACCATTCAAACATTATAAGAGTCCACTGTGCTAGAAATTTAAGGAAAAGATTTGGATAGCATGAAAGCACAATATGCCGATTCAATAGAGTTTGGGACTCCACACAGTTTTGCCCTCAGTTCCGAACTGGGTCATTAGTCCATGCATGGCTGGTTATTTTACAAGAACCAGCTATGCATAATTAAAGAGAGAAAAGACACGCACTTCTTTATAATGCCCATGACTCTTGTTGGGGGTCATCGAGGTATTAACAGTACCTTGGAGAAGTTAAAGCAATTCTTTTATTGGCCAAAAATGCAAAGGTATGTCTACCAGTATGTCCAAGCTTGTCAAATATGTCAAAAGGTGAAGGTTCCATACTTAAGGCAGGCCAAGGTGAAGGTTCCATACTTAAGGCAGGCCAAGTTGCTATAACCTTTGCCTTTTGCAGAGGCACCTTTTTAGAACATTGGTATGGATTTTTTAAGTCCTCTTCTAGCTACTATAGGGACCCAAAATACAGAGTGTTTGACCATTGTGGATCGGTTTAGTAAATTCTACATGCTTATTTTGTGCAAACAGATGGCCATAGCCGAAGATAATTCTTGCATGTTCATTTGTCTTTGGTATATCCAATTTATGGGTTGTCTAGGACAATTCCTTTAGATAGAGATATAAAGTTTATGTCTCATTTTTGGAGAGATAACTTTGTGACTAAATTAAACACTTTTCATCCATAAAATAGATAGCCAAACAGAAATTTACAATCAGCTAGCTTTTGACATTCTCAAAGCGTACTACCACGACAAATAGTCAAAGTGGGAACAATATCTTCCATTGTTGGTACAGGTAATCCTCAATGATACTCATTCATCTAGCATTCGCAAGACTCCATATGAGGCCACATTTGGTCTCACTGTTTCTCGCCCCTTCTTACGAGTATGGTATCACCATCATTGGAGGCTAACAAGAAACAGTGAGGCCACATTTGGTCTCACTGTTTCTCGCCCCTTCTTACGAGTATGGTATCACCATCATTGGAGGCTAACAAGACTACATAGTTATTCTCAAAGATCATTGAGTTAGTGAAGGAGCACCTAACCAAAGAACATGAAGCATACACCAAGCAAGCTAATAAGTCTCACAGGGATGTCAACTACAAGGAGGAAATGGGGTATTTCTCCACATCATGAAGCAACGGTTAAAGCAAGTGGACAAGCATTTTCCCAAGCTTTCTTTCTGAAGTTTTGGCATGTTCTCTATTGTAAAGAAGCCCAATGATGTCTCTATGAAGTTGAAGTTGCTAGACAGTTGGACTATGCATGATGTATTCTACATCTCATGGTTAAAGCTATATATTGGACCATCCTTACAAGGGGTTCCAAATGAGTAGTAGACTGAAGTGGTCGATGAATCATAAGTCATCAAGCCCTAATAAATTCTCCTCCTCCATAAGTGGAAGCATGTTTTTGGTCACCAAAGAATCAGATACTTCTATACAAAGTTCAAGGACGACCAAGGCACTCATGAAGGCATTTGGCTAGATGAGGATTTGTTCCAAGAGCATCCTTAGTTATTGGCGGACTACTTGGAGGCCATGGAACTATTACCAAGCTAAGATGGAGGGAATGTCACATGCACCATGCATTGAGGTGTAGTGTCACAATGGGGTTACAACATACGATAAATATTCCTAAAAAGGTACTAAACATATTTATAAGAATAGTATTGTCGATGAGCCCTAGTCCAAGACACGTCATGAGAACGAGCTATGTAGGTCAGTCTCCCAGCCTTAGATGGTAGGGTCAATCTCTTAACTCACTTAGAGAATAAACATTTAGGTCATCCAAGGTTAGACAGCATAAAAGTTAGTCCTTTAAGTGCATAAAACAAAGTATGTTAGAGTATGTCTAGAGAATTGCCATAGGCATGCTTATTGAATTCCATCATTAGATAAATATAATCCTTTGTAAAAAGAACATATCTACTCTGATAATAATTAATTTAGTGAGAGGATTGTAAAGATGATAACTATTGGAAATAGGGTTTTAGGAATGCACACATAAACACACACAGTGGAGAAGCTCAAGGGAGCACACAATGAGATGATAGATAGATAATGAATGTATGCTATACAAAGATGATAAGTATACCCCAAGATGGGTGTATACTAGCACGAGGAAAAAACCTCCTAAAGAGGAAAAGAATACCCTAGCTAGTCCTAATGTATTTACAGACATCACTATCAAATATGGCTATAAATCCCCCTTGGAGAGATAATGTGAATAAGGGGTGACCTAGCACTAGAAGAACATAGATGTGCCAGGCACTTTGGATTGTGATAGGGAGCCTAGACTAGTCCCCAAAGGGAAGTAAGTCTAAAGATTTGTGAAAAGATTCAAAATTCTCTCATGGGAGAGCCTTCTTGAATAGATCTACCAAGTTGTCATGTGTTGGCATATAAGCCAAGCTGATTTCCCCCTACATAGCATCTCTCCCTAATATAATGATAGTGCACCTCAATGAGCTTTGTGCAAGCATGAAAATTGGATTCCTCATAGCTGTTGTATCACTTTGATTGTCAATGAGGATGGTAGTGAATGAGGACTCGCTAATACCCAAATCAACAATAAGGCACTATAGCCAAACACACTCAATAGTAGCTATAAACACTGCCCTATACTCAACTTCACAAGCTAGAAGTGGCCAGAAAGGGGTTTCTTTGCTGAGCCATGATATACATGAATCACCAAGGCAAAACTAAAAACCACTCATGGACACTGGTGTGTCATAACATCCACCCCATTTTGAGTCTATAAATGCATGCAATTGTGATTTACCCCCCTTGGGATAAAACGACCCAAAGCGCTTGGTGCCCTTTAGGTAACGGAACACTGGTTTGATAGTTTGCCAATACTTTGTGCCTGGGCTATGTATAAATCTACTAAATATTGAGACCATATATTGAATGTCAAGCCTGGTGTTATATGAAAAGATAAGGCATCCAACAATAGCTTCTTGATACAAGACAATATCAAAAGGGTCACCTACATGTTTAAGACTTAGTTGTAAATCCAACTCCATTGGCGTAGCCAGAGGTCTACAGTCTTCAAGATTGAACCTCTTCAACAATGCATCTATGTATTTCCTTTGCAACATAATAATGCCATCATTACACTATCAAAACTCAATGCCCAAATAATAGTGGAACGGTCTAAGATCTGACATCTCAAAAGACCTCTAAATCGGCTAATAAAAGCTAAAATCTGGTTATCTTTTTCTGTGAGAATCATGTCATCAACATATAACACGATGACCAATAAAACATCCTCAGTCCTCTTAATATACAAGGTACTGTCAGTTGGCTATTACAAAATTCCTATGCAACCAAGTATGTATGTATCTTTTTATACCAAGCTCCAGGAGCTTGCTTAAGATGATATAAAGATTTCCTTAATGTGCATACTTTTGATTCCTAACCGTTCTGAATAAAACCATGAGGCTGAGATATATAGACCTCCTCATGCAAATATCCATTCAAGAAAGAAATTTTTATATCTAACTGATGTTCATTCCAACCTTTATGTGCTACTAATGTAATGATACTCTACATGGTAGCCATATGACATGGGGTGAAAAGGTTTCACCATAGTCAATTCCTTTTCCTTGCGCATAATCCTTTGTAGAAATTCTAGCTTTGTACTAAATGAGAGATGGACGAAACGAAGAGAGAGGGTGTTTCTCTACAAATGCAAAAGAAAGAGAAAACGATGCCAAAACGAGAGAGAGAGAGAGAGAGAGAGAGAGAGAGTTAAAGGACTAACTTTGTTTTATGCACTTAAAGGACTAACTTTTACGGTGTCTAACCTTGGATGACTTAAATGTTTATTCTCTAAGTGAGTTAAGAGATTGACCCTACCATCTAAGGCTGGGAGACTGACCTACATAGCTCGTTCATGACATGTCTTGGACTAGGGCTTATCAACAATACTATTCTTATACATATGTTTCGTTAGTGAAACACATTTTTTATTGGCCAAAGATGAAAGGGTATGTAGAAGATTATGTCCTCAAGTGTCAAATTTGTCAGGCAAATAAAGCTGAACGCTTTAGATAGGCTGGGTTGTTGCATCCTTTGCAAATCCCAGGTAATAAATGGGAACGTATTTCCATGAATTTTATTACCGGATTGCCAAGAACACATCAAGGCCACGATTCTATTTGGGTTGTGGTAGATCGCTTGACAAAAATGGCAAGATTTTTACCTAGATGTGCCCGTTCCCTAGTTGTGGTTTTGGAGGAAAGGTTTACCCGCCTTCCATGATAGACTTACCATAGCTCTAGTACCTTTTTACGAATATTTATCGTATGTTGTAACCCCATTGTGACACTACACCTCAATGCATGGCGCATGTGACATTCCCTCCATCTTAGCTTGGTAATAGTTCCATGGCCTCCAAGTAGTCCGCCAATAACTAAGGATAGTCTTGGAACAAATCCTCATCTAGCCAAATGCCTTCATGAGTGCCTTGGTCCTTGAACTTTGTATAGAAGTATCTGATTCTTTGGCGACCAAAAACATGCTTCCACTTATGGATGGAGGAGAATCTACTATGGCTTGATGACTTATGATCCATCGACCACTTCAGTCTACTGCTCATTTGGAACCTCTTGTAAGGATGGTCCAATATATAGCTTTAACCCCATGAGATGTAGAAGACATCATGCATAGTCGAACTATCTAGCAACTTCAACTTCATAGAGACATCATTGGGCTTCTTTACAATAGAAAACGTGCCAAAACTTTAGAAAGAAAGCTTGGGAAAATGCTTGTTGACTTGCTTTAACCGTTGCTTCATGATGTGGAGAAATACCCCATCTCCCTCCTTGTAGTTGACATCCTTGTGTGAGACTTATTAGCTTGCTTGGTGTATGCTTCATTATCTTTGGTTAGGTGCTCCTTCACTAACTCAATGATCTTTGAGAATAACTATGTAGTCTTGTTAGCCTCCAATGATGGTGATACCATACTCATAAGAAGGGACGAGAAACGGTGACCAAATGTGGCCTCATATGGAGTCTTGCCAATGCTAGATGAATGAGTATCATTGAGGATTACTTGTACCAACAATGGAAGATATTGTTCCCAATTTGACTATTTGTCATGGTAGTACGCTTTGAGAACATCAAAAGCTAGCTGATTGTAAATTTCTGTTGGCTATCTATTTAAGGATGAAAAGTGTTAAATTTAGTCACAAAGTTATCTCTCCAAAAATGAGACATAAACTTTATATCTCTATTTGAAGGAATTGTCCTAGACAACCCATAAATTGGATATATGAAAGACAAAAGAACATGTGAGAATTATCTTCGGCTGTGGCCATCTGTTTGCACGAAATAAGCATGCACAATTTACTAAACCGGTCCACAATGGTCAAACACTCTATATTTTGGGTCCCAAAAAATCCATACCAATGTCCTAAAAAGGTGCCTCTGGAATAGGCAAAGGTTGTAGCAACTTGGCCTACTTTAAGTGTGGAACCTTCACCTTTTGACATATTTGACAAGCTTTGGACATACTGGTAGACATACCTTTGCATTTTTGGCCACTGAAAGAATTGCTTTAACTTCTCCAAGGTACTGTTAATACCTCGATGACCCCCAACAAGAGAGTCATGGGCATTATAAAGAAGTGCGTGTCTTTTCTCTTTGAGTATGCATAGCTGGTTCTTTTAAAATAACCAACCATGGATGGAGTAATGACCCAGTTCCGAACTGAGGGCAAAACTGTGTGGAGTCCCAAACTCTATTGAATCGGTATATTGTGCTTTCATGCTATCCAAATCTTTTCCTTAAATTTCTAGCACAGTGGACTCTTATAATGTCTGAATGGTTGACTTATGACTAACAATGCTAGCAACAAAGATTATTATTACTAGGGACATATTCAATCATACCTCTAAATTGTTGGAAGATCTAACTCCATGTGGCTTTCCTGTCACTCCATTGGGCACTAGGCATGGTTTGCAACAATTTAAATACATGATGATGATCATTATTTAATATGAATTCCATCTTGTAAAGGTTTCTAATGCTTCAGAGCGGCGAGCACCCCTACTAGCTCTTTGTCATACACCGAATAATTCTTTTTAGCAACATTCAACTTGTGTGGTGATGACCTTATTGGAATAAGTCAACACAGATGACCCATTCTGGGAGAGTTTGTAAAACTTATCCTCTAAATTGGTCATTTATTGGGGTGAAAGAAATCTTATTTTGAGGTCCGACACAAAAGTCTCCCGTACATAATGGGTTGTGCTTGTGGGCTAGGTCTATGTAGACCTAACCAATGCTACCACCAAGTAATGGCTTCTCTCGTCAGGTGTGAAGCCACTAGATGGACTTTGTCTTGTAGATCTAAAACTTTAGCTAAAGGGAAATATGCAACAAATTGATGAATAAACTGTGTAGTTGCAGAATGATGACACTGACGATCATACTTCTGGTTGAGGTCGTATGATGGTGGTTGTTGGAGCGGATGAGGTGCTAGGACTAGGTGCCATTTTGGGAAGCGTTGCCTTAAGACTGGCCTGAAAGGTTGTTAATAAAGTACTGATTTTTTAGTTGCATCGCTTCTCGATCTAGCTTATGTTGGTAATATGCCACTGTTGCACATTCTCAGTCTTCAGTTTCCTTACATTTGATTTCTTAGAATGATGTGACTAGCTTTTGGAAAGCAAAAGATTAAAGCTTTTTAAATACTAAAAAGAGAAGAGCTTCTGTTATTAAAAAGTGTAATGAAGAAACAACTTTTAGATTAGGTCTAGGATAAAGGTCATGGGATCAAGTATAAAAGGGGGCTCATGGGCCACTATTGTATCTTTTGGACATCTTTTGATATTTGGTCACTTTGACTCTTGGAGCCTCTTGGCTTTCATACTTCAGCTTATGGAAGGCTATTTCCATCCTCTTGGTGAGAGGTTAACTCACTTAGGCATCATGGTTCTTCGTATGAGATTATTTCCTTACTCTTATATTGATCCATGGTGATTATCCCATATCTCAGCTTTATGATCACTTCTTCTCAATTGGTATTATAGATATTGGCTTAGATCCTTGTTTAGAGAGTGATTAGAAGATTAATCATTTTTTAATTATTCTTAATTCAATTTTTAGAATGTATTTTCTTGATCATGACTAGTGATAATCATTTTTAGATTGCTATTATCAAATTTTTTAGAATGTATTTTCTTGATCATGATTAGTGTTAATCATTTTTGGATTAGAGATTTCCATAGTTTCAAAATACATTTTCTTGATTTTTCTACAGTGCTTGATGTTCTTGAATATATTCTTGAATTTCTTGAATTTTGTAGAAATTTTGCATGAATTAGAGTTTATTTCCATCAAATCTTCACACAAACCCTAGTTTCTTGTTATCATTTACAAGATTCTTTGAGTTTCTTGCATTCTTGGGAAGATTCTTGGTTGTTGTGTAGTTTTGGTGAAAGATTTATCAAGAAATGTGTTACGAAATTGGAGACAGATTGCAAATATTGTAAAATCTTGGTGCAATTTTAAAAAAGTGTACAAAATAGAATTTGATGTGCAGTTTCAAGTGCAAAGTTAAAGATTCAAGAAAAAAGTTAAAGAATTGTGAAGATCTATTTTAAGATCACAGTGCAGAATTGAAAATTATAGTGCAGAGTACTATTCTATTGTTGCAGATCTACAGTGCAAAGTACTATTCTGTTATGCATATCTACAATGCAAAATGCGGTTCTATACAAGAGTTTGATGTTCAGAATGAAGTTTACACAAATCTTGATGTTGTTTTATAAAGTTTGCAAAGACGAAGGTGTAGAGTCAAGATCTTGATGCTATGATCGAGATTCATCAAAGTTTGGTGCAAACTTGCAATAGTAAGAGTGAACTTTACCCTAATCTTGCCTTATTTTACTTTTAAAATATTATGCAAGTAAGTTTACTCAGTGCTCAATAGTTACAAGAAAAGTATAAAATTTCTTGAGAAAGTGATTACAATAGTGGATTAGTGTTATTCCTCAAAATATTAGTGCTAAATATGATAATAAAATCAAGATTAAGTTCTATAATAGCATAATACAGGAGCCTTTTCATCATTGAGCTTTGGTTTGGTTAAGCTCTCATTGAAGAGGACAAACAGGTAGACAGTGGATAGTGATTATAGTAAGGATTAGTGATAATCAATATGATTAATCAATAATATTGGCAAAGGAATAGCAATAAGTCAATAATCTTGGCAAAGGAATAATTTCATAGAGTTGAACAATAATCTACATCATTTAACACGCATTTGATGGTCTATTATGCCTTGTAAGTTTAATTAATAGAGTTAATATCTTGATTACCCTTCCTTGAGCTTGATTAAGAGAAGGATTGCAATGATGTGAAGGTCTGTATGCAGCTAGCATAGATGGTGCAGTTTGCACCCAAGCCATAGCTTAATGGTAAAATAGCTTAAAGATGATGATCTATTTCTTGCATCACAATATCTTTATGGTTGGAGACTATTTATTTAGATATCTAGCTAGTTTCTTGAATGAACAAGAAGCAAGAAGATGGTATGTTAGTGTTGAGGCTTTCTTTTAAGATGGTGTAATAAGAGTTTATACGAGGTTCTGTGCATTACTGCTTACTGAAAGAGCAATGCTTTACCATCACACAAGTGGCTTCAAGACAGGAACTTGCAGACTCAAAGGTGAAGCTCTTAAAAATAAATTAAACAGCCACAGCAATACCAGCCATGGTTGCAGGATCTTGACGAAGGAGCTCCATGATCTAGCCTTCCACAGCAGGCTCCTACGGCTTGTTTCGTAGCTTTCCTCTTCATCTCTTGGAGTGCAGCTTGATAGCAGTTCTTCTCAGAGTAGTACGTAAGATCTTCAGAAGCCAAAGAGATATTCAGAGGTAGATCTTCTTACTAGCTAGCATCATCATCTTATCCATTATAGCCAGCATCACTTCTATCGCACGCAGTTTCAGGTGGTGCAAGAGAAGAGCCTGCACGCAAATCCAGGTGTAAGTGATAGCTTGCCTCTACAGCGAAGATCACCACTCAAGAGTAGTATAGCCAGTACGACATCAAGAACACGTCATCACAACATACACAAGCATGTCATTCGTCCGTTCGGGTTTTGCTTCAACTGCTATATTGATAGTTTAGCTCAAATCCTAGCATGCACAATTGCATATGTAGTCGACTAAAGTCAATGGACTCTTCACAGTTTGTGACTATTGATCCTCCATTGTTCACTCGTTGCTGCCACCATCACTATTCTCTCGTTCTATCTCTCTACAAGGAAAGAAAATATGGGCTAATCTTTGCCAATTACCCCTTTTTTTTTGTTTTTTCACACAAAAAATCACCCAACATCTTAAAACATTCGCCCAAATTTTGGCTGTTGTGAAGGATTTTAGAAAATATTCGCTCGATTTTGGACATTTTATGGCATTTTTGAAAACATTCGCCCCTTTTTCTATAATTTTAGATTTGTATAGGATGAATAACTGTCAACCCACCAACACTTATATATTCATGGAGTCATCTTATTTTTTACCCTGACGGTACATCACTGGGTATGTTCTAGTTGGTGGCGTCACTACGAATGCTAGTGCAACATTGTCTTAAATGGAGAGGGGCATGTTCGGCCAATAGCATAGTACATGGTGCTTTTACTAAGAAGGATCAATGTAGGAGTTTACATCGTCGTCTTCTTGAAGCTGTGTTTTTGGTTGTAGCGCAGTAAAAAAACAATAACATGAGTGCACAGGAAACGTATCTCACCACATGCACCATATCTCTCTCTCTCTCTCTCTCTCTCTCTCTCTCTCTCTCTCTCTCTCTCTCTCTCTCTCTCTCTCTCTCTCTCTCTCTCTCTCTCTCGCTCGCTCGCTCGTTTCGGCATCGTTTTCTCTTTTGTTTGCATTTGTAGAGAAACGCCCTCTCTCTTCGTTTCGTCCATCTCTCATTTAGTACATAAAGGTTGGACTGAACGTCGATTAGATATCGAAATTTCTTTCTTGAATGGATGTTTGCATGAGGAGGTCTATATATCTGAGCCTCATGGTTTTATTCAGAAAGGTTAGGAATCAAAAGTATGCACATTGAAGAAAGCTTTATATCATCTTAAGCAAGCTCCTAGAGCATGGTATAAAAAGATACATACATACCTAGTTGCATAGGACTTTTGTAATAGCCAACTGACTGTACCCTGTATATTAAGAGGACTAAGGATGTTTTATTGGTCATCGTGTTATATGTTGATGACATGATTCTTACAGATAAAGTAACCAGATTTTAGCTTTTATTAGCCGATTTAGAGAAGTCTTTTGAGATGTCAGATCTAGCTCAGATCCCAACATGCGCAATTGCATATGTAGTCGACTAAAGTCAATGGACTCTTCACAGTTTGTGACTGTTGATCCTCCATTGTTCACTCGTTTTACTGCCACCATCACTATTCTCTCCCGTTTTGTCTCTCTACAAGGAAAAAAAATATGGGCTAATCTTTGCCAATTAGCTCTTTTCTTTTGGGGTTTTTCACACAAAAAAGCACCCATCTTAAAACATTCGCCCAAATTTTGGCTGTTGTGAAGGATTTTAGAAAATATTCGCTCGATTTTGGATATTTTATGGCATTTTTTGAAAACATTCGCCCCATTTTCTATAATTTTAGATTTGTATAGGAGAAATAATTGTCAACCCAGCAACACTTATATATTCATGGAGTCATCTTATTTTTACCTTGATGGTACATCACTGGGTATGTTCTAGTTGGTGGCATCACTATGAATGCTAGTGCAGCATTGTCTTAAATGGAGAGGGGCATGTTCGGCCAATAGCACAGTACTTGGTGCTTTTACTAGAAAGATCAATGTAGTAGGACTTTACATCGTCGTCTTCTTGAAGCTGTGTTTTTGTTGTAGCACAGTAAAAAAACAATAACATGAGTGCACAAGAAACGTATCTCACCACATGCACCATCTCTCTCTCTCTCTCTCTCTCTCTCTCTCTCTCTCTCTCTCTCTCTCTCTCTCTCTCTCTCTCTCTCTCTCTCATTTTGGCATCGTTTTCTCTTTCGTTTGCATTTGTAGAGAAACACCCTCTCTCTTCGTTTCGTCCATCTCTCATTTTGTACAAAAGAAGTGCGTGTCTTTTCTCTTTGAGTATGCATATCTGGTTCTTATAAAATAACCAGCCATGGATCGAGTATGCAGTTCCTAACTGAGGGCAAAACTGTGTGGAGTCCCAAACTCTATTGAATCGGCATATTGTGCTTTCATGCTATGGGATCCAGTATAAAAGGGGGCTCATGGGCCACTATTGTATCTTTTGGACATCTTTTGATATTTGGTCACTTTGACTCTTGGAGCCTCTTGGCTTTCATACTTTAGCTCATGGAAGGCTATTTCCATCCTCTTGGTGAGAGGTTAGCTCACTTAGGCATCATGGTTATTCGTATGAGATTATTTCCTTACTCTTATATTGATCCATAGTGATTATCCCATATCTCAACTTTATGATCACTTCTTCTCAATTGGTATTATAGATGTTGGCTTAGATCCTTATTTAGGGAGTGATTAGAAGATTAATCATTTTTGAATTATTCTTAATTCATTTTTAGAATGTATTTAATTGATCATGATTAGTGAGAATCATTTTTAGATTGCTATTATCTAATTTTTTAGAATGTATTTTCTTGATCATGATTAGTGTTAATCATTTTTGGATTAGAGATTTCCACAGTTTCAAAATACATTTTCTTGATTTTTCTACATTGCTTGATGTTCTTGAAAATATTTTTGAATTTCTTGAATTTTGTAGAAATTTTGCATGAATTAGAGTTTATTTCCATCAAATCTTCACACAAACCCTAGTTTCTTGTTATCATTTACAAGATTCTTTGAGTTTCTTGCATTCTTGGGAAGATTCTTGGTTGTTGTGTAGTTTTGGTGAAAGATTCTTGGTTGTTGTGTAGTTTTGGTGAAAGATTTATCAAGAAATGTGCTGATTATCAAAGGAATTGGAGACAGATTGCAAATATTGTAAAATCTTGGTGCAGTTTTAAAAAAGTGTACAAAATACAATTTGATGTGCAGTTTCAAGTGCAAAGTTAAAGATTCAAGAAAAAAGTTAAAGAATTGTGAAGATCTTGTTTAAGATCACAGTGCAGAATTGAAAATTATAGTGCAAAGTACTATTCCGTTATCCATATCTACAATGCAAAATGCGGTTCTATACAAGAGTTTGATGTTCAGAATGAAGTTTACACAAATCTTGATGTTGTTTTATAAAGTTTGCAAAGACAGAGGTGTAGAGTCAAGATCTTGATGCTATGATCGAGATTCATCAAAGTTTGGTGCAAACTTGCAATAGTAAGAGTGAACTTTACCCTAATCTTGCCTTATTTTACTTTTAAAATATTATGCAATTAAGTTTACTCAGCGTAATAGTTACAAGAAAAGTATAAAATTTCTTGAGAAAGTGATTACAATAGTGGATTAGTGTTAGTCCTCAAAATATTAGTGCTAAATATGATAATAAAATCAAGATTAAGTTTTGTAATAGCATAATACAGGAGCCTTTTCATCATTGAGCTTTGGTTTGGTTAACAGTTAGACAGTGGATAGTGATTATAGTAAGGATTAGTGATAATCAATATGATTAGTGAATAATATTGGCAAAGGAATAGTGATAAGTCAATAATCTTGGCAAAGGAATAATTTCAGAGAGTTGAACAATAATCTACATCATTTAACACGCATTTGATGGTCTATTATTCCTTCTATTGTTGCAGATCTCTATAGTGCAAAGTACTATTCTGTTATGCATATCTACAATGCAAAATGCGGTTCTATACAAGAGTTTGATGTTCAGAATGAAGTTTACACAAATCTTGATGTTGTTTTATAAAGTTTGCAAAGACGAAGGTGTAGAGTCAAGATCTTGATGCTATGATCGAGATTCATCAAAGTTTGGTGCAAACTTGCAATAGTAAGAGTGAACTTTACCCTAATCTTGCCTTATTTTACTTTTAAAATATTATGCAAGTAAGTTTACTCAGTGCTCAATAGTTACAAGAAAAGTATAAATTTTCTTGAGAAAGTGATTACAATAGTGGATTAGTGTTAATCCTCAAAATATTAGTGCTAAATATGATAATAAAATCAAGATTAAGTTCTATAATAGCATAATACAGGAGCCTTTTCATAATTGAGCTTTGGTTTGGTTAAGCTCTCATTGAAGAGGACAAACATGTAGATAGTGGATAGTGATTATAGTAAGAATTAGTGATAATCAATATGATTAATCAATAATATTGGCAAAGGAATAGCGATAAGTCAATAATCTTGGCAAAGGAATAATTTCATAGAGTTGAACAATAATCTACATCATTTGATGGTCTATTATGCCTTGTAAGTTTAATTAATAGAGTTAATGTCTTGATTACCCTTCCTTGAGCTTGATTAAGAGAAGGATTGCAATGATGTGAAGGTCTGTATGCAGCTAGCATAGATGGTGTAGTTTGCGCCCAAGCCATAGCTTAATGGTAAAATAGCTTAAAGATGATGATCTATTTTTTGTATCACAATATCTTTGTGTGGTTGGAGACTATTTGTATAGATATCTAGCTAGTTTCTTGAATGAACAAGAAGCAAGAAGATGGTATGTTAGTGTTGAGGCTTTCTTTTAAGATGGTGTAATAAGAGTTTATACGAGGTTCTGTGCATTATGCTTACTGAAAGAGCAACGCTTTACCATCACACAAGTGGCTTTGAGACAAGAACTTGCAGACTCAAAGGTGAAGCTCTTAAAAACAAATTAAACAGCCACAGCAATACCAGCCATGGTTGCGGGATCTTGACGAAGGAGCTCCATGATCTAGTCTTCCACAGCAGGCTCCTACGGCTTGTTTCGCAACTTTCCTCTTCATCTCTTGGAGTGCAGCTTGATAGCAGTTCTTCTCAGAGCAGTAAGTCAGATCTTCAGAAGCCAAAGAGATATTCAGAGGTAGATCTTCTCACCAACTAACATCATCATCTTATCCGTTATAGCCAGCATCACTTCTGTCGCATGCAGTTTTAGGTGCAAGAGAAGAGCCTGCACGCAAATCTCAATTGTAAGTGAGAGCCTTCCTCTACAACGAAGATCAGCGGTTAGTACGACATCAAGAACACGTCATGACAGCATACACAAGCACGTCGTTCGTTCGTTCGGGTTTTGCTTCAACTGCTATACTGATAGTTTAGCTCAGATCCCAGCATGCGCAATTGCATATGTAATCAACTAAAGTCATTGGACTCTTCACAGTTTGTTACTATTGATCCTCCATTGTTCACTCGTTGGCTGCCACCATCACTATTCTCTCGTTCTGTCTCTCTAAAAGGAAAAAAAATATGGGCTAATGTTTGCCAATTAGCTCTCTTTTTTTGGGGTTTTTTCACACAAAAAAGCACCCAACATACTAAAACATTCGCCCAAATTTTGGCTGTTGTGAAGGATTTTAGAAAATATTCGCTCAATTTTGGACATTTTATGGCATTTTTTGAAAACATTCGCCCCATTTTCTATAATTTTAGATTTGTATAGGAGGAATAATTGTCAACCTACCAACACTTATATATTCATGGAGGCATCTTATTTTTTACCTTGCTGACGGTACCTCACTGGGTATGTTCTAGTTGGTGGCATCACTCTACAAATGCTAGTGCAACATTGTCTTAAATGGAGAGGGGCATGTTCGGCCAATAGCACAGTACATGGTGCTTTTACTAGAAGGATCAATGTAGGAGTTTACATCATCGTCTTCTTGAAGCTGTGTTTTTGTTGTAACGCAGTAAAAAAACAATAACATGAGTGCACAGGAAACGTATCTCACCACATGCACCATCTCTCTCTCTCTCTCTCTCTCTCTCTCTCTCTCTCTCTCTCTCTCTCTCTCTCTCGTTTCAGCATCGTTTTCTCTTTCGTTTGCATTTGTAGAGAAACGCCCTCTCTCTTCACTTCGTCCATCTCTCATTTAGTACAAAGCTAGACTTTCTGCAAAGGATTATTATGTGCAAGGAAAAGGAATTGACTATGGTGAAACCTTTTCACCCCATGTCGTATGGCTACCATGCAGAGTATCATTACATTAGTAGCACATAAAGGTTGAAATGAACGTCAGTTAGATATTGAAATTTCTTTCTTGAATGGATATTTGCATGAGGAGGTCTATATATCTCAGCCTCATGGTTTTATTCAGAAAGGTTAGGAATCAAAAGTATGCACATTGAAGAAAGCTTTATATCATCTTAAGCAAGCTCCTAGAGCATGGTATAAAAAGATACATAGGATTTTTGTAATAGCCAACTGACAGTACCTTGTATATTAAGAGGACTAAGGATGTTTTATTGGTCATCGTGTTATATGTTGATGACATGATTCTCACAGAAAAAGATAACCAGATGTTAGCTTTTATTAGCCGATTTAGAGAAGTCTTTTGAGATGTCAGATCTTAGACCGTTCCACTATTATTTGGGCATTGAGTTTTGGTAGTGTAATGATGGCATTATTATGTTGCAGAGGAAATACATAGATGCATTGTTGAAGAGGTTCAATCTTGAAGACTATAAACCTGTGGCTACGCCAATGGAGAGTTGGATTTACAACTAAGTCTTAAAGATGTAGGTGACCTTTTTGATATTGTCTTGTATCAAGAAGCTATTGTGGGATGCCTTATCTTTTCATATAACACTAGGCTTAACATTCAATATATGGTCTCAATATTGAGTAGATTTATACATAGCTAAGGCACAAAGCATTGGCAATCTATCAAACGAGTGTTCCGTTACCTAAAGGGCACTACCTAAAGGGCACCAAGCACTTTGGGTCATTTTATCCCAAGGGGGGTAAATCACAACTTCATGCATTTATAGACTCAAAATGGGGTGGATGTTATGACACACCAGTGTCCATGAGTGGTTTTTAGTTTTGCCTTTGTGATTCATGTATATCATGGCTCAGCAACACAAAGAAACCCCTTTGTGGCCACTTCTAGCTTCTGAAATTGAGAATATGGTAGTGTTTATAGCTACTATTGAGTGTGTTTGGCTTAAGTGCCTTATTGTTGATTTGGGTATTAGCGAGTCCTCATCCACTACCAACCTCATTGACAGTCAAAGTGATACAGCAGAAGCTATGAGGAATCCAATTTTCATGCTTGCACAAAGCTCATTGAGGTGCACTATCATTATATCAAGGAGAGATGCTATGTAGGGGGAAATCATCTTGGCTTATGCCAACATATGACAACTTGGCAGATTTGTTCGAGAAGGCTCTCCCCCCACGAGAGAATTTTGAAGTTTTTCACAAATCTTTAAACTTACTTCCCTTTGGGGACTAGTCTAGGCTCCCTATCACAATCCAAAGTGTCTGGCACATCTATGTTCTTCTAGTGCTAGGTCACCCCTTATTCACATTATCTCTCCAAGGGGGATTTATAGCCATATTTGATAGTGATGTCTGTAAATACATTAGGACCAGCTAGGGTATTTTTTTCCTCTTTAGGAGGTTTTTTCCTCGTGCTAGTATACACCCATCTTGGGGTATACTTATCATCTTTGTATAGCACACATTCATTATCTATCTATCATCTCATTGTGTGCTCCCTTGAGCTTCTCCACTGTGTGTGTTTATGTGTGCATTCCTAAAACCCTATTTCCAATAGTTATCATCTTTACAATCCTCTTATTAAGAAAATTATTATCATCAGTAGATATGTTTTTTTTTACAGAGGATTATATTTATCTAATGATGATGGAATTCAATAAGCATGCCTATGGCAATTCTTAAGAGATTGACCCTACCATCTAAGGCTGGGAGACAGACCTACATAGCTCGCTCATGACATGTCTTGGACTAGGGATCATCAACAATACTATTCTTATACATATGTTTAGTACCTTTTAAGGAATATTTATCGTATGTTGTAACCCCATTGTGACACTACAGCTCAATGCATGGTGCATGTGACATTCCCTCCATCTTAGCTTGGTAATAGTTCCACGGCCTCCAAGTAGTCCGCCAATAACTAAGGATACTCTTGGAACAAATCCTCATCTAGCCAAATGCCTTCATGAGTGCCTTGGTCCTTGAACTTTGTATAGAAGTATCTGATTCTTTGGCGACCAAAAACATGCTTCCACTTATGGAGGAGAATCTACTAGTGCTTGATGACTTATGATTCATCGACCACTTCAGTCTACTGCTTATTTGGAACCTCTTGTAAGGATGGTCCAATATATAGCTTTAACCATGAGATGTAAAAGACATCATGCATAGTCCAACTGTCTAGCAACTTCAACTTCATAGAGACATCATTGGGCTTCTTTACACAATAGAGAACGTGCCAAAACTTCAAAAAGAAAGCTTGGGAAAATGCTTGTCCACTTGCTTTAACCGTTGCTTCATGATGTGGAAAAATACCCCATATCCCTCCTTGTAGTTGACATCCCTGTGAGACTTATTAGCTTGCTTGGTGTATGCTTCATGTTCTTTGATTAGGTGCTCCTTCACTAACTCAATGATCTTTGAGAATAACTATGTAGTCTTGTTAGCCTCCAATGATGGTGATACCATACTCGTAATAAGGGACGAGAAACGGTGACCAAATGTGACCTCATATGGAGTCTTGCCAATGCTAGATGAATGAGTATCATTGAGGATTACCTGTACCAACAGTGGAAGATATTGTTCCCACTTTGACTATTTGTCATGGTAGTATTAAAAGACTAAGGTCATGTAAAAGGGTAGGAGAAGGGTGTGTGTGTGAAGGGACTTAAGGTCCACTAGCTCACCTATTTAAAGGTGGAGCTAGAAGGCATTTTGTATTGAGCAAGAAGCCTAGTTGTATTTGAGCAACTTAATAAGCAAGATATTTTCTTGTATTTTGTGAGTCGTCCCTCTCCTCCACATACTTGATCTAGCATGAGCACCACGAATTCTAACATGGTATCTAGAGCTTTGGTTGAGTAGGGCACCTTTGTGGTGTAGAATAGGTCAAAATGATCACTTTTTTCTATGTGGAGGAGAGGGACTCACAAAATACAAGAAAATATCTTGCTTATTAAGTTGCTCAAATACAACTAGGCTTCTTGCTCAATACAAAATGCCTTCTAGCTCCACCTTTAAATAGGTGAGCTAGTGGACCTAAAGTCCCTTCACACACACACCCTTCTCCTACCCTTTTACATGACCTTAGTCTTTGAATAGGTAGTACGCTTTGAGAAGGTCAAAAGCTAGCTGATTGTAAATTTCTGTTTGGTTATCTATTTATGGATAAAAAGTGTTAAATTTAGTCACAAAGTTATCTCTCCAAAAATGAGACATAATCTTTATATCTCTATCTGAAAGAATTATCCTAGACAACCCATAAATTGGATATACCAAAGACAAATGAACAGGCAAGAATTATCTTCGGCTGTGGCCATCTGTTTGCACGAAATAAGCATGCACAATTTACTAAACCGGTCCACAATGGTCAAACACTCTGTATTTTGGGTCCCTATAGTAGCTAGAAGAGGACCTCAAAAATCCATACCAATGTCCTGAAAAGGTGCCTCTGGAGGAATAGGCAAAGGTTGTAGCAACTTGGCCTGCTTAAGTATGGAACCTTCACCTTTTGACATATTTGACAAGCTTTGGACATACTGGTAAACATACCTTTGCATGTTTGACCAATAAAAGAATTGCTTTAACTTCTCCAAAGTATTGTTAATACCTCGATGACCCCCAACAAGAGAGTCATGGGCATTATAAAGAAGTGTGTGTCTTTTCTCTTTGAGTATGCATAGCTGGTTCTTGTAAAATAACTAGCCATGGATGGAGTAATGACCCAGTTCCGAACTGAGAGCAAAACTGTGTGGAGTCCCAAACTCTATTGAATCGGCATATTGTGCTTTCAGGCTATCCAAATCTTTTCCTTAAATTTCTAGCACAGTGGACTCTTTATAATGTCTGAATGGTTGACTTACGACTAACAACATTAGCAACAAAGATTATTATTACTAGGGACATATTCAATCATACCTCTGAATTGTTGGAAGATCTAACTCCATGTGGCTTTCCTGTCACTCCATTGGGCACTAGGCATGGTTTGCAACAATTTAAATACATGATGATGATCATTCTTTAATATGAATTCCATCTTGTAAAGCTTTCTAAAGCTTCAAAGCGGCGAGCACCCCTAATAGCTCTTTGTCATACACCGAATAATTCTTTTTAGCATCATTCAACTTGTGTGGTGATGACCTTATTGGAATAAGTCAACACGGACGACCCATTCTGGGAGAGTTTGTAAAACTTATCCTCTAAATTGGTCATTTATTGGGGTGAAAGAAATCTTACTTTGAGGTCCAACACAAAAGTCTCCCGTACATAATGGATTGTGCTTGTGGGATAGGTCTATGTAGACCTGACCAATGCTGCCACCAAGTAATGGCTTCTCTCGTAAGGTGTGAGGCCACTAGATGAACTTTGTCTTATAGATCTAAAACTTTATCTAAAGGGAAATATGCAACAAATTAATAAATAAATTGTGTAGTTGCAGAATGATGACACTTACGATCATACTTCTGAAGTTTGGTTGAGGTCGTATGATGGTGGTTGTTGGAGCGGATGAGGTGCTAGGACTAGGTGCCATTTTGGGAAGCATTGCCTTAAGACTAGCCTGAAAGGTTGTTAATAAATTAGTGATGCTTTAGTTGAATGGCTTCCTGATCTAGCTTATGTTGGTATTATGCCACCGTTGCACATTCTCAGTCTTCAGTTTCCTTACATTTGATTTCTTAGAATGATGTGACTAGCTTTTGGAAAGCAAAAGATTAAAGCTTTTTAAATACTAAAAAGAGAAGAGCTTCTGTTATTAAAAACTGTAATGAAGAAACAACTTTTAGATTAGGTCTAGGATAAAGGTCATGGGATCAAGTATAAAAGGGGGCTCATGGGCCACTATTGTATCTTTTGGACATCTTTTGATATTTGGTCACTTTGACTCTTGGAGCCTCTTGGCTTTCATACTTTAGCTTATGGAAGGCTATTTCAATCCTCTTGGTGAGAGGTTAACTCACTTAGGCATCATGGTTATTCGTATGAGATTGTTTCTTTACTCTTATATTGATCCAATGTGATTATCCCATATCTCAGCTTTATGATCACTTCTTCTCAATTGGTATTATAGATCTTGGCTTAGATCCTTGTTTAGGGAGTGATTAGAAGATTAATCATTTTTTGAATTATTCTTAATTCAATTTTTAGAATGTATTTAATTGATCATGATTAGTGAGAATCATTTTTAGATTGCTATTATCAAATTTTTTAGAATGTATTTTCTTGATCATGATTAGTCTTAATCATTTTTGGATTAGAGATTTCCACAGTTTCAAAATACATTTTCTTGATTTTTCTACATTGCTTGATGTTCTTGAAAATATTCTTGAATTTCTTGAATTTTGTAGAAATTTTGCATGAATTAGAGTTTATTTCCATCAAATCTTCACACAAACCCTAGTTTCTTGTTATCATTTACAAGATTCTTTGAGTTTCTTGCATTCTTGGGAAGATTCTTGGTTGTTGTGTAGTTTTGGTGAAAGATTTATCAAGAAATGTGCTGATTATCAAAGGAATTGGAGACAGATTAAACTTTACCCTAATCTTGCCTTATTTTACATTTTTTTAAATATTATGCAAGAAAGTTTACTCAGTGTTCAATAGTTACAAGAAAAGTATAAAATTTCTTGAGAAAGTGATTACAATAGTGGATTAGTGTTAATCCTCAAAATATTAGTGCTAAATATGATAATAAAATCAAGATTGAGTTCTATAATAGCATAATACAGGAGCCTTTTCATCATTGAGCTTTGGTTTGGTTAAGCTCTCATTGAAGAGGATAAACAAGTAGACAGTGGATAGTGATTATAGTAAGGATTAGTGATAATCAATATGATTAGTCAATAATATTGGCAAAGGAATAGTGATAAGTCAATAATCTTGGCAAAGGAATAATTTCAAAGAGTTGAACAATAATCTACATCATTTAACACGCATTTGATGGTCTATTATGCCTTGTAAGTTTAATTAATAGAGTTAATATCTTGATTAACCTTCCTTGAGCTTGATTAAGAGAAGGATTGCAATGATGTGAAGGTCTGTATATGCAACTAGCATACAGACCTGTATGCTAGCTACAATGATGTGAAGGTCTGTATGTAATGATGTGAAGGTTTATATGCAGCTAGCATAGATGGTGCAGTTTGCACCTAAGCCATAGCTTAATGGCAAAATAGCTTAAAGATGATGATCTACTTCTTCCATCACAATATCTTTGTGGTTGGAGACTATTTGTTTAGATATCTAGCTAGTTTCTTGAATGAACAAGAAGCAATAAGATGGTATGTTAGTGTTGAGGCTTTCTTTTAAGATGGTGTAATAAGAGTTTATACGAGGTTCTGTGCATTACTCCTTATACTGAAAGAGCAACGCTTTACCATCACACAAGTGGCTTTGAGATAGGAACTTGCCGACTCAAAGGTAAAGCTCTTAAGAAGCAAATTAAACAGCCACAGCAATACCAGCCATGGTTGCGGGATCTTGACAAAGGAGCTCCATGATCTAGCCTTCCACAGCAGGCTCCTACGGCTTGTTTCGCAGCTTTCCTCTTCATCTCTTGGAGTACAGCTTGATAGCAGTTCTTCTCAGAGTAGTAAGTCAGATCTTCAGAAGCCAAAGAGATATTCAAAGGTAGATCTTCTCACTAGCTAGCATCATCATCTTATCCATTATAGCCAGCATCACTTCTGTCGCACGCAGTTTCAGGTGCAAGAGAAGAGCCTGCCTCTACAGCGAAGATCAGCGCTTAAGAGTTGAATAGCCACCAGTACGACATCAAGAACACATCATCACAGCATACACAAGCACGTCGTTTGTCCATTCGGGTTTTGCTTCAACTGCTATACTGATAGTTTAGCTCAGATCATCCCAGCATGCGTAATTGCATATGTAGTCGACTAAAGTCAATGGACTCTTCACAGTTTGTGACTGTTGATCTTCCATTGTTCACTCGTTTTGCTGCCACCATCACTATTCTCTCGTTCTTTCTCTCTACAAGGAAAAAAAAATATGGGCTAATCTTTTGCCAATTAGCTCTTTTTTGGGGGGTTTTTTCACAAAAAAAAAGCACCCATCTTAAAACATTTGCCCAAATTTTGACTGTTGTGAAGGATTTTAGAAAATATTCGCTCAATTTTGGACATTTTATGGCATTTTTTGAAAACATTTGCCCCATTTTCTATAATTTTAGATTTGTATAGGAGGAATAATTGTCAACCCACCAGCACTTATATATTCATGGAGGCATCTTATTTTTTACCCTGACGATACATCACTGGGTATGTTCTAGTTGGTGGCGTCACCTACGAATGCTAGTGCAACATTGTCTTAAATGGAGAGGGGCATGTTCGGTCAATAGCACAGTACATGGTGCTTTTACTAGAAGGATCAATGTAGGAGTTTACATCTTCGTCTTCTTGAAGAAGCTGTGTTTTTGTTATAGCACAGTAAAAAAACAATAACATGAGTGCACAGGAAACGTATCTCACCACATGCACCATCTCTCTCTCTCTCTCTCTCTCTCTCTCTCTCTCTCTCTCTCTTCGGCATTGTTTTCTCTTATTAGCCGATTAAAGAAGTGTTTTGAGATGTCAGATCTTAGACCGTTCCACTATTATTTGGGCATTGAGCTTTGGTAGTGTAATGGTGGCATTATTATGTTGCAAAGGAAATACATAGATGCCTTGTTGAAGAGGTTCAATCTTGAAGACTGTAAACTTGTGGCTATGCCAATGGAGTTGGATTTACAACTAAGTCTTAAAGATGTAGGTGACCTTTTTGATTTTGTCTTGTATCAAGAAGCTATTGTTGGATGCCTTATCTTTTCATGTAACACCAGGCTTGACATTCAATATATGGTCTCAATATTGAGTAGATTTATACATAGCCCAGGCACAAAGCATTGGCAATCTATCAAACGAGTGTTCTGTTACCTAAAGGGCACCAAGCACTTTGGGTCATTTTATCCCAAGGGGGGTAAATCACAAGTTCATGCATTTATAGACTCAAAATGGGGTGGATGTTTTGACACACCAGTGTCCATGAGTGGTTTTTAGTTTTGCCTTGGTGATTCATGTATATCATGGCTCAGCAAATAAACCCCTTTGTGGCCACTTCTAGCTTGTGAAGTTGAGTATATGGTAGTGTTTATAGCTACTATTGCGTGTGTTTGGCTCAAGTGCCTTATTGTTGATTTGGGTATTAGCGAGTCCTCATCCACTACCATCCTCATTGACAGTCAAAGTGATACAGCAGAAGCTATATGAGGAATCCAATTTTCATGCTTGCACAAAGCTTATTGAGGTGCACTATAATTATATCAAGGAGAGATTCTATGTAGGGGAAAATCAGCTTAGCTTATATGCCAACACATGACAACTTGGCAGATTTGTTCAAGAAGGCTCTCCCCCCACGAGAGAATTTTGAAGCTTTTCACAAATCTTTAAACTTACTTCCCTTTGGGGACTAGTCTAGGCTCCCTATCACAATCCAAAGTGCCTGGCACATCTATGTTCTTCTAGTGCTAGGTCACCCCTTATTCACATTCTCTCTCCAAGGGGGATTTATAGCATATTTGATAGTGATGTCTGTAAATACATTAGGACCAGCTAGGGTATTTTTTTCCTGTTGGAGGTTTTTTCCTCATGCTAGTATACACCCATCTTGGGGTATACTTATCATCTTTGTATAGCACACATTCATTATCTATCTATCATCTCATTGTGTGCTCCCTTGAGCTTCTCCACTGTGTGTGTTTATGTGTGCATTCCTAAGACCCTATTTCCAATAGTTATCATCTTTACAATCCTCTCACTAAGAAAATTATTATCAGTCGATATGTTTTCTTTTACAGAGGATTATATTTATCTAATGATGGAATTCAATAAGCATGCCTATGGCAATTCTCTAGACATGTTTGAGATGGGTTATTACTTGTGTTATAAAATACTCTAACATGCTTTGTTTTATGTACTTAAAGGACTAACTTTTACGCTATCTAACCTTAGATGACCTAAATGTTTATTCTCTAAGTGAGTTAAGAGATTGACCCTACCATCTAAGGCTGGGAGACTGACCTACATAGCTCATTCTCATGACATGTCTTGGACTAGGCCTCATCAACAATACTATACTTATACATATGTTTAGTACCTTTTTACGAATATTTATCGTATGTTGTAACCCCATTGTGACACTACACCTCAATGCATGGCGCATGTGACATTCCCTCCATCTTAGCTTGGTAATAGTTCCATGGCCTCCAAGTAGTCCGCCAATAACTAAGGATAGTCTTGGAACAAATCCTCATCTAGCCAAATGCCTTCATGAGTGCCTTGGTCCTTGAACTATGTATAGAAGTGTCTGATTCTTTGGTGACCAAAAACATGCTTCCACTTATGGAGGAGGAGAATCTACTAGGGCTTGATGACTTATGATTCATCGACCACTTCAGTCTACTGCTCATTTGGAACCTCTTGTAAGGATGGTCCAATATATAGCTTTGACCATGAGATGTAGAAGACATCATGCATAGTCCAACTGTCTAGCAACTTCAACTTCATAGAGACATCATTGGGCTTCTTTACAATAGAGAACGTGCCAAAACTTCAGAAAGAAAGCTTTGGAAAATGCTTGTCCACTTGCTTTAACCATTGCTTCATGATGTGGAGAAATACCCCATCTCCCTCCTTGTAGTTAACATCCCTGTGAGACTTATTAGCTTGTTTGGTGTATGCTTCATGTTCTTTGGTTAGGTGCTTCTTCACTAACTCAATGATCTTTAACCATTGCTTCATGATGTGGAGAAATACCCCATCTCCCTCCTTGTAGTTAACATCCCTGTGAGACTTATTAGCTTGTTTGGTGTATGCTTCATGTTCTTTGGTTAGGTGCTTCTTCACTAACTCAATGATCTTTGAGAATAACTATGTAGTCTTGTTAGCCTCCAATGATGGTGATACCATACTCGTAAGAAGGGACAAGAAACGGTGACCAAATGTGGCCTCATATGGAGTCTTGTCAATGCTAGATGAATGAGTATCATTGAGGATTACCTGTACCAACAATGGAAGATATTGTTCCCACTTTGACTATTTGTCATTCTAGTACGCTTTGAGAACGTCAAAAGCTAGCTGATTGTAAATTTCTATTTGGCTATCTTTTTATGGATGAAAAGTGTTAAATTTAGTCACAAAGTTATCTCTCCAAAAATGACACATAAACTTTACATCTCTATCTCAAGGAATTGTCCTCCTAGACAACCCATAAATTGGATATACCAAAGACAAATGAACACGCGAGAATTATCTTTGGCTGTGGCCATCTGTTTGCACGAAATAAGCATGCACAATTTACTAAACTGGTCCACAATGGTCAAACACTCTATATTTTGGGTCCCTATAGTAGCTAGAAGAGGACCTAAAAAATCCATACCAATGTCCTAAAAAGGTGCCTCTTGAATACACAAAGGTTGTAGCAATGTGGCCTGCTTTAAGTGTGGAACCTTCACCTTTTGACATATTTGACAAGCTTGGACATACTGGTAGACATACCTTTGCATTTTTGGCCAACAAAAGAATTGCTTTAACTTCTCCAAGGTACTGTTAATACCTCGATGACCCCCAACAAGAGAGTCATGGGCATTATAAAGAAGTGCATGTCTTTTCTCTTTGAGTATGCATAGCTGGTTCTTGTAAAATAACCAGCCATGGATGGAGTAATGACCCAGTTCCGAACTGAGGGCAAAACTGTGTGGAGTCCCAAACTCTATTGAATCGGCATATTGTTCTTTTAATATGAATTCCATCTTGTAAAGGTTTCTAATGCTTCAGAGCGGTGAGCACCCCTAATAGCTCTTTGTCATACACTGAATAATTCTTTTTAGCATCATTCAACTTGTGTGGTGATGACCTTATTGGAATAAGTCAACAAGGACGACCCATTCTGGGAGAGTTTGTAAAACTTATCCTCTAAATTGGTCATTTATTGGGGTGAAAGAAATCTTACTTTGAAGTCCAATACAAAAGTCTCCCGTACATAATGGATTGTGCTTGTGGGCTAGGTCTATGTAGACCTGACCAATGCTGCCACCAAGTAATGGCTTCTCTCGTGAGGTGTGAAGCCACTAGATGGACTTTGTCTTGTAGATCTAAAACTTTATCTAAAGGAAAATATGCAACAAATTGATGAATAAATTGTGTAGTTGCAGAATGATGACTCTTACGATCATACTTCTGAAGTTTGGTTAAGGTCGTTTGATGGTGGTTGCTGGAGCGGATGAGGTGCTAGGACTAGGTGCCATTTTGGGAAGCGTTGCCTTAAGACTAGCCTAAAAGATTGTTAATAAATTACTGATGCTTTAGTTGCATGGCTTCCTGATCTAGCTTATGTTGGTATTATGCCAGCGTTGCACATTCTCGGTCTTTAGTTTCCTTACATTTGATTTCTTAGAATGATGTGACTAGCTTTTGGAAAGCAAAAGATTAAAGCTTTTTAAATACTAAAAAGAGAAGAGCTTCTATTATTAAAAAGTGTAATGAAGAAACAACTTTTAGATTAGGTCTAGGATAAAGGTCATGGGATCAAGTATAAAAGGGGGCTCATGGGCCCTATTGTATCTTTTGGACATCTTTTGATATTTGGTCACTTTGACTCTTGGAGCCTCTTGGCATTCATACTTTAGCTTATAAGAGGCTATTTCCATCCTCTTGGTGAGAGGTTAACTCACTTAGGCATCATGGTTCTTCGTATGAGATTATTTCCTTACAAGATTAATACATGGTGATTATCCCATATCTCAGCTTTATGATCACTTCTTCTCAATTGGTATTATAGATCTTAGCTTAGATCCTTGTTTAAGGAGTGATTAAAAGATTAATCATTTTTTAATTATTCTTAATTCAATTTTAAGAATATATTTTCTTGATCATGATCAGTGAGAATCATTTTTAGATTGCTATTATCTAATTTTTTAGAATGCATTTTCTTGATCATGATTAGTGTTAATCATTTTTGGATTAGAGATTTCCAAAATTTCAAAATACATTTTCTTGATTTTTCTGCATTGCTTGATGTTCTTGAAAATATTCTTGAATTTTGTAGAAATTTTACATGAATTAGAGTTTATTTCCATCAAATCTTCACATAAACCCTAGTTTCTTATTTTCATTTACAAGATTCTTTGAGTTTCTTGCATTCTTGGGAAGATTCTTGGTTGTGTAGTTTTGGTGAAAGATTTATCAAGAAATGTGCTGATTATCAAAGGATTTGGAGACAGATTGCAAATATTGTAAAATCTTGGTGCAGTTTTAAAAAAGTGTACAAAATACAATTTGATGTGCAGTTTCAAGTGCAAATTTAAAGATTCAAGAGAAACGTTAAAGAAGTGTGAAGATCTGTTTTAAGATCATAATGCAAAATTGAAAATTATAGTGCAGAGTACTATTCTATTATTGCATATCTACAGTGCAAAGTACTATTCTGTTATCCATATCTACAATGCAAAATACGGTTCTATACAAGAGTTTGATGTTCAGAATGAAGTTTACACAAATCTTGATGTTGTTTTTTAAAGTTTGCAAAGACAGAGGTGTAGAGTCAAGATCTTGTTGCTATGATTGAGATTCATCAAAGTTTGGTGCAAATTTGCAATAGTAAGACTGAACTTTACCCTAATCTTGCCTTATTTTACATTTTTTTAAATATTATGCAAGAAAGTTTACTCAATGTTCAATAGTTACAAGAAAAGTATAAAATTTCTTGAGAAAGTGATTACGATATTGGATTAGTGTTAATCCTCAAAATATTAGTACTAAATATGACAATAAAATCAAGATTGAGTTCTATAATAGCATAATACAGGAGCCTTTTCATCATTGAGTTTTGGTTTGGTTAAGCTCTCATTGATGAAGAGGACAAACAATTAGACAGTGGATAGTGATTATAGTAAGGATTAGTGATAATCAATATGATTAGTCAATAATATTGGCAAAGGAATAGTGATAAGTCCATAATCTTGGCAAAGGAATAATTTCAGAGAGTTGAACAATAATCTACATCATTTAACACGCATTTGATGGTCTATTATGCCTTGTAAGTTTAATTAATAGAGTTAATATCTTGATTAACCTTCCTTGAGCTTGATTAAGAGAAGGATTGCAATGATGTGAAGGTCTGTATGCAGCTAGCATAGATGGTGCAGTTTGCACCCAAGCCATAGCTTAATGGCAAAATAGCTTAAAGATGATGATCTATTTCTTGCATCACAATATCTTTGTGGTTGGAGACTATTTGTATAGATATCTAGCTAGTTTCTTGAATGAACAAGAAGCAAGAAGATGGTATGTTAGTGTTGAGGCTTTCTTTTAAGATGGTGTAATAAGAGTTTATACGAGGTTCTGTGCATTATGCTTACTGAAAGAGCAACGCTTTACCATCACACAAGTGGCTTTGAGACAAGAACTTGCAGACTCAAAGGTGAAGCTCTTAAAAACAAATTAAATAGCCACAGCAATACTAACCATGGTTGCGAGATCTTGACGAAGGAGCTCCATGATCAGAGCCTTCCATTAGCAGGCTCCTACGGCTTGTTTTGCAGCTTTCCTCTTCATCTCTTGGAGTGCAGCTTGATAGCAGTTCTTCTCAGAGCAGTAAGTCAGATCTTCAAAAGCCAAAGAGATATTCAGAGGTAGATCTTCTCACTAGCTAGCATCATCATCTTATCTGTTATAGCCAACATCATCATCTTATCTGTTATAGCCAGCATCACTTCTGTCACACGCAATTTTAGGTGTAAGAGAAGAGCCTACATGCAAATCCAGGTGTAAGTGAGGGCCTGCCTCTACAGCGAAGATCAGCACTTAAGAGTTGTATAGCCAATACGACATCAAGAACATGTCATCACTCACAGCATACACACAAGCACGTCATTCGTCCGTTCAGGTTTTGCTTCAACTGTTGTACTGATAGTTTAGCTCAAATCCCAGTATGCGCAATCACATATGTAGTCGACTAAAGTCAATGGACTCTTCACAGTTTGTGACTGTTGATCCTCCATTGTTCACTCGTTGGCTGCCACCATCACTATTCTCTCGTTCTGTCTCTCTACAAGGAAAAAAATATGTGCTAATCTTTGCCAATTAGCTCTTTTTTTGGGGTTTTTTCATTAAAAAATGCACCCAACATCTTAAAATATTCGCCCAAATTTTGGCTGTGTGAAGGATTTTAGAAAATATTCGCTCGATTTTGGACATTTTATGGTATTTTTTGAAAACATTCACCCCATTTTCTATAATTTTAGATTTGTATAGGAGGAATAATTGTCAACCCACCAACACTTATATATTCATGGAGGCATCTTATTTTTTACCCTGACAGTACATCACTGGGTATGTTCTAGTTAGTGTTGTCAGTACTAATGCTAGTGCAACATTGTCTTAAATGGAGAGGGGCATGTTTGGCCAATAGCACAGTATATGGTGCTTTTACTAGGAGGATCAATGTAGGAGTTTACATTGTCGTCTTCTTGAAGCTGTGTTTTTGTTGTAGTACAGTAAAAAAACAATAACATGAGTGCACAAGAAATGTATCTCACCACATGCACCATCTCTCTCTCTCTCTCTCTCTCTCTCTCTCTCTCTCTCTCTCTCTCTCTCTCTCTCTCTCTCTCTCTCTCTCTCTCTCTCTCTCTCTCTCTCTCTCTCTCTCTCTCTCGTTTCTGCATCGTTTTCTCTTTCGTTTGCATTTGTAGAGAAACGCCCTCTCTCTTCGTTTTGTCCATCGCTCATTTAGTATGGCTACCTAGCTAAGCTCAGCCCAGGTTTATGCTCATAGGTGCCTTTTGTCACCCGTATGTGGAGTATCACTAACCTCAAGTGTACTGATGCATACACTAATCACAATTGTGCCAATGGATGCATCACTAATCAAATGTACACTATCCTCTAGACTGTCACCATAATCAACTAGAGTGTCCACATGATCCGTAGGAAAGATGATAAGATAGAAGTGTCGATGCTCAGTATGCTCGCTGCCATCTCTACCCTCAAGATTATGCCGACATGATCTGATTCATACGTATCACTATCACATACATCACCATCACG
This sequence comes from Cibotium barometz, assembly GCF_041138505.1. NCBI lineage: Eukaryota > Viridiplantae > Streptophyta > Polypodiopsida > Cyatheales > Cibotiaceae > Cibotium > Cibotium barometz. Next base: position 69,178,429 of record NC_141046.1, read on the forward strand.
TGCATATGTGTCAGTGGTATCATGTACATGTATATCACTATGATCATGTGCATGTGTGTGTGATATATCAATATCATCATGTGTGTAGTATAACATCATCATCCTCATCATCTCCATCATAATACAATGAATGCATCGATCTAGGTAAATGAGAACCAATGAGATGATGGCTAGTCGATGTTGTGGGTGAGTCGTAGAAGCTATCGAGGCCCATGTGAACACCACTGCAATAGTGGCAAAAGTGTAAGCAAGCTTGATATGTGTCCTCCAAGGATCCAAACCTGTCATGCCATAACTCAGCAAATGCATCCCATGAATGACCACCACGATCATCATCACCCATATAATCATCCATAGCCACATTAGGAATATCATTATCATCTTCAATAGAATGATATGGATCAAACCCATACTTGCACGTGCACCACTCCTCCCAAAAGTGCTGCTATGAGCAAAGGGTCCCAAATTGGCCAATGAAATCCAAGTAGACACCATAGCTCCTCGTATGATCCCATACAAAATGATGTAAGGATGTATCCATGTAGATAACCCTGTGCTCATCAGAACAGTATGAAAATGTTACTTGCTCATCCGAACTAAACATCTGATAATCATGACATACACATAGCTTGCCTGCATGGCATACATACACAATGTTGCACCTTTGTGCCATACAAACATCCAAATGCTCAAAGTATAAGGCAGACAAATAATCCCTCACACTACACAACAACTAAGCTTACACAACAACTAAGCTGCGTGTGAACACACCCAATAAGCCAAAGCGTGCGAACCAAGGCTAGAAAATCTCCAAGTGTGTGAAACAAGTGCATAATGTACTAATGCATGTGATCAAGGCTATAAAGGCACAAATAATGTGAAGAAATGCTAGCAATGCCAAAGTGTGCATGAATCAAGGCTAACAATGCACAAAATGCAGATCGTGCGTGAACAAGCCTAAATATTGTATCAACACATGTGACACACCTCACACAAGTGAAAAATCACCTGAAAGATCCCAGCCCCTCTGCCGCGCAATGAATTTTGGGGTGCTAGTAGCGGAAGTAGCACTTCTTACGCAGGGCAGAGCCTCTCACTCGGGGCCTCGCCCACGGATATCTGGACAAGAGATTAATCTCTCAGTTCTTCCAAAACCGAACCCGGAAAAACTTCCCTCGCCCACCAGCACAGCAGACATAGGCGATTCCTCCAGGATATTTTATTTTAACGTAGTCAAGGTCATCACTAACCAATCTGATCTAACCAAACCCGTAAGTCTCATGGTCAGATCAAGGAAGAGACTTGCACTTGGATTATAGAGTCCAACGCTTTTTTCCTCATCAAGAGGCACAGCTGTTTATTCTTCTCCATAGAACAAGGATTATCCGAGATTTACTTCAACTATCGTAACTTAACAAAATTGAGTCTCATTTTAGGAATCCATCTCAGTCCAGCCTAACCCCATTCAATCCCATTGGTTAGCCAACCGCCCAACCACTGTAGTGATAGGATCCATTTAGGAATTTAGTTCTGTTTTGCTCCAGGTACCAGGGAAAAGAGTTCCCAGGCCCCCTAGCCGGTGCTTCAAGCAAACTTCAAGATAGTCACACCACTTACACACCCAATATGAAATTGTCTGTTCCATAGATTCAACTGTTTTTAAAACAATCTTTTAATGAAACCATAGTATCACTAATCATAATCCTCCAAAATATCTAGCTTGAGTTCCAATTTGCAATCATTCCTTCATTGGTGTACCTATGGCATCATTGGTAACCACAACGCTCACCACCTGTCCACTCACAGGGGTCTTTTCAATAGTTCCTAGCTCATAGTACCCAGAAATATAATGACATAAGAGAAATCCAGATGGACTCTCCACTGAAGATCAGCAAGATCAACCAACAGATCCATATAAAAGAGCCATGGACTCATCCGTTGAGGAGGACCAGCAAGGCCAATCAACCAGATCCATGCCCGAGTTCAGAAAACAACTCTAACACCTTGTTCCATTTTCTTCCCCAATGCACGCGTGGGTATCTTCAGTGACCCAGAGCCCGAGCACCGTATGGTCAGCACCCTCTAGGCTCCTTCGCAGGTCACCTAGTGCTTCACTCATAGGCCGCTTCCTTGGTCCCTCATCCACCGTACTACCAGAAGCTCACTATTTAAATCGAATCGAGGCAAGACCTCGGCCGACCTTGCTACGCGAGACGTCCTCCATTGACTTTCTGTCAGCTATTGCAACTTTATCACTTAGGTCTCCATGATCTCATTCACAAGATGGTCAAAATGCTTCCCTAGCATTCTTGACATAAAACAATCATTTAAAAACAGGTTTCATAAATACAGTTTCTAACGAACTCTCATCTTTCCACATTGTTCCACATCATTTCTCGTTATTCCACATTCTTCTACATCAATTCCCATTGCTTATTCCACATCCAGTTATATGTATTCCCATCGTCCTCCTTCATCCATTCTCATCCAATCACATCATATTGCATCTCATCACATCTATCCACATCTATCCTCATCACATCACATCACCACATATCCACATCACATCTAATCCATTCATATCACATCACATCCATCTACATTTGTTCAGATCCACATCACATCCACATATCATCACATCACCTTCACATCTATTTACATCACTTCACATCCATTCACATTTACCCAAGTCCACATCACATCACATCTTATCTATCCACATCATATCTCATCCATTCTTATTCAACCAGATCCACATCACATCACATCATATCTCATCCATTCTTATTCAACCAGATCCACATCACATCACATCCATGCACATCTCATTACATCACATTCACATCTCACCACATCCACTCACATCTCATCACATCCATCACACTCATTCACATCCCACATTCATTCACATCTTGTCACATCCATCCTCATCTCATCACATCTCGTTCACATCCATCCACATCACATCTCATTCATTCCATCGACATCTTTCCATATCACACCACATCCATTCACAGCTCATCACATTCATCCGCATCCATTCGTTCATTTACATTCACATCTATCCACATCCATTCATTCATTCACATGCATATCTATCACATCACATCTCATTCTCATCCATTTACATCACATCACATCCTTTCGGATATCATCACATCTCATTCTCATTTATTTACATCACAACACATCCTTTCACATCTCATCACATTCACATCCACATCCATTTACATCACATCACATCTCATCCACATCTTAGCACATCCACATCCATTTACATCACATCACATCTCATCACATTCACATCCACATCCATTTACATCACATCACATCACATCACATCACATCACATCACATCGACTCACATCTTATCACATCGCATTTACATCTTATCACATTGCATTCACATTTAGTACCGTTTTTTACTTTCGATATCCATGGGACTTTTCTAAGTTTCTGCCAATTGCTTGGCCTAGTTAAAGGTACTTTTTCTCGATGGATATTTTCATATTCTTTCTCAAATTTCTCAAGTGAAATATATTCAATATTCTTCTTTTTTAGTAAAAGATTCATGGGATTTACAAAAATCAAATTTACCCATATTTTCCAATAAAATTAATAATACTCAAAATTTTACTTTTGATAAATACTGATAATTTAAATTATGCCAAAAAAATTTCTTTTACTATTTCATTACTTGGATCTCAAATATCATGAAAATTTCTCTTTTTGCATAAAAATAAATTTACCAAAAATTCCTCTTTTACCATTTAATTACTTGGATCTCTTATCCTGGGAATTCCTCTTTTTGTATAAAATAAATTTATCAAAAAATCCTCTTTTACCATTTAATTACTTGGATCTCAAATATCATGGGAATTCCTCTTTTTGTATAAAAATAAATTTACAAAAAGTTACTCTTTTCTCATAATCAATTATTTATGCATAATTACAAAAAAATTATTTCTCATGAATATGATGAAAATCATTCTTTTTGCATAGGATGTCCAATCCTAGAATATGGTAGAAAGTTCTCTTTTAGCATTATGTATAAAAATAAGATATGTATTATTTTTTAAAAATTTTACCATAGCTTCGCTGCTATTACTGATAATTCTCAAATTTTTTCTAAAAGAATAAAAGCTTGTAATGAAAATATGATAGTAGTTCCTCTTTTATGTTTAAAATCAAACTATGAATTTAAATCATAATTTAAACCATAATCATAAACTTAATTATAATTATCCTACTAGATTAAGCTAAATCCATTATTCCTCTTTTCCCAAATTGATATGATACTCTATTTCTCATTTAGAATCAATCAAAGTAGTTTTTAACTGCTTATAAATAATCTAAAAGAAATAACCATTATTTTGTTAACGCAAAATCATAAAAATATCATTTTTTTAATCTCTATCTTATCAATCCTAGAGTTTAGCTTTGAATTAAGAGACTATCATTGAGAAGCATCCTTTTTCAAGGGTTTTAGCCATAGAGATGGCTATTCTTATAGAGAGATGGCTATTCTTATAGAGAGAGAGATTTACTTAAAGAAAGCATTACAAATAAGCATAAAGATTAAGTTAATGCTAATTAAACATTAAGAAACTTAGGGAAAGCTTGATTTGAATTAAAACAATCATTTTGAAAGCTTCTCAAGCTTGAGAGAGGTTAAGAAGAAGAAAGTTATTGAAAAAATTAGAAAAAACCATAAAATTTGATTTTACCTCCAAGTTTGGCTTGATTCTCTAATTGCAGTGAAGCCCTCGGCCAATCAATTAGTCCACCAAGAGGAGAAGAGTACCTCCAAGAGTTGTTGTAGAGAGAGAGAGAGAGCTCCAAGCTCCCAAGAGAGATGAAAATTTAAGGGATAATAGAAAATATGATTATTTTAATATAATAATGACATGGTATAGCTTCAATATACAATTACAAATGATTGAGGGTCTATTTATAGGTGAGGGAGGCCACTAACCAAGTCCAATTGGGTTCTAGAATTTTTCGGGTTCAGTTTGACTCAATTTGGACAAGATTTGGACCAGTTTGGCTCCCTTTTTGATTTGGTTTGATCCAGGAGAGAGGAGAGATAAAAATATCACAATTGTTTTGAATTAAAAACCCTTCCACACATGTGAAAGAGGCGCCTACCTCAAGAGTCCCCCTTTCCTTACCAAGGTGTCAAAAATGCATCATTATTTCAAAATATCTCATTTTTTTTAGTAATATCTCATAATTTTTAACTAATAAACTTTGTACTCGGTCAACTCTTCATCTTATGTGAGCATTTACTCATTTTTGGATATTTTCTTTTATTCTTTTGGATTTATCTCATCCCAACACTTGGATTAATCAAATTGGCCCATTGGAACCTTAATTGGACCATAATCCAATTTTTTTTGAAAATGTAGACCCTTAGGTTAAGGTCCCTTATACACATTTTCAATTTATTCCTAATGCACATTGGACAGTTCATTTCAAACTTCTGTTTCAGGGGAATCTATTTTAGACACTAGGCATCATATGTGTACAAAGTGATACCTTTTGGATTCTCAAGCCCCCTTCCACCAATGGTGCGTGATGGAATATTTTCAATGAGTTTCTTATTGTGTCTCAAGTCTCACTGTACAAGATGTTTGGTTTACTGAATCTTAATGTATTAAGCCCAAGTTGGTCATTCAGAGAAGGTGGATGTTACTTTTTCAAGAGTTTGATTTTAAGATCGTCCATAAATCGGGTAACACCTCATTGTGGAGTTGATCACCTTTCATGGTTAGTAGTGAGTGAAGAAAAGGAGCAACAATAAATGCTTGACCATTTTCTAGATGATACAGAATTGTCCTCAATATTGGGATATTAAAACCTAAGTGGTAGGAGATTATGAAACATCTTGCCATCGGGAAATTTCATGAAGAGCTGTCTAAAAATCAGAGATAAGCTTTAGTGCTTAAATCCATGAAGTTTACAATCATTGATGAAAGGTTGTTTTATGTTGTCTAGGTGCCGACATTGTTCTAAGCAGGTGTGTTCCTAAGGAGGAGAGGGTTGTAGTGCTAAGCGATAGAGAGCATCCAGAGGAGGGCACCAACCAAGATCATAGCTTGAAAGATATTGCATGCACAAGAATCTGGTGGAGTACAATCTATGAAGATGTACTCAAGTTCTACAACAAATGTGATCAATGCTAGCAAAGAAGGAAGGCCAACACCAAGAGACATGATGCCACTACATCCAATCCAACTGCTCAAACCCTTCATGAAGTGGGGGTTGGACTTTATGGGTCCATTTAAGAAGGTCACTCTAAGGAAGAACAAGTATATTATGTCACCATCGATTATGTGACGAAGTGGGCCAAGGCAAAAGCACTTCCTGAACTCGACAAGGAGTATAGCTTGGTTGCTTTTTGAGGTATTCATATCCAAGTTTGGTTATCCTATAAAAATTGTAATAGACCAAGGTACTCATTTTATTAACAAAGCTAGAACAATTCATGATAGTTCATAGGAAGTCCCCAGATGTAATGGTCAAGGTGAGAGCACAAACAAGAATTTGAAGGGTATCCTTACAAAGATTGTGTAGGAAAGTTCAGGATAGTTCATAGAAAGTCCCATATGTAATGGTCAGACGTATGAGAGCACAAACAAGAATTTGAAGAGGGCATCCTTACAAAGATTATGTAGGAAGAACCACACAATGATAGAAAGTTGATCACAACACTATGGGGCCTATAGGACAACTTATAAGGTCAAACATGACACACACAATTTAGACTAGGTGGAGTTGTAATTCCTCTGGGGTTTGTGCTATATAGTCTAAGGATAGCTATTGAACATAAAATTGACAAGTATCGAACCTTTGAGAAAGATTGGGTCAACAAACTAATCATACGACCAAAGTTAGAGGAGCTTGGTAACAATAAGTGGTCTAAAACCACAGAAAGTATGGCATGACAAGCACATCAAGGAGAGAGAATTTTTTAGTCTTACCCTATCAATCTAGGTGAGGACCAAGAAAACTAAATATTAAATTCCTTAGGTTATGGGGGGGCATATAAGATTAAGCATGTCTATATCATTAGTACTATCAAGCTAAATTCCTTAGGTTATGGGGGGGCATATATGATTAAGCATGTCTATATCAATAGTACTATCAAGCTAAAAGATCTTGTAAGATTAATTCTTCCAGGATTTTATTACGCATGCAAGGTTAAAGGTTATACACCAATGGTACTTGGAATCAGTGTGTGGTGGTGGGCCCAAGATGAGAATCTAGAGAACTATCTGAGCTAAGAGAATCCAACAACACAAAGAAGTCCAAAGAGGCAAAGGAAGCTCAGAAGAACTGAACCGAGCCAAAGATGGGGAAGATCAAGAAGCAAAGGAAGCCGAGAAGTATTGAACTAGCCAAAGAGGGCGACTAAGAGATCACATTAAGAAGGAAGCTATACCGAGGAATCTAAGGCCAAGGAAAGGCATGCAGACTAAGACAAAGGAAATTAATGAGGATCTTGCATCCTGAGGAAATGATAACTGGTTATTGAGCAAAGAGGAGCCCAAGGAAAAAAGGGACCTAAGAAAGGAGGTGGTATTAACGAAAAAGGGGACCTGAGAAAGGAGGTGGTACCGAGAAAAAGGGGGCCGGAGAAAAAGGGGATCAAGGAAAAAGGGGACCAAAGAAAGTAGGTGTTATCGAGAAAGAGGAAGGAGCATAACTAAGACCGAGGAAAATGTCTTTGAGATTCCCAAGACCGAGAATATAGGAGTGAGCATGAATGAGGCAGCAACTCCAGTAAAAGAAGGAAACTTCCACGAGGGGATATTCGACCAAGGAGAACTAATAAAGAACAAGGGATTGAGCAAGGAGAACCAATAAAGAGAAAAGTCAAGAAAAACTTCGAGAAGAGAGATCCAAGCAAAGAGGAACAAGATAGTTGACAAGACAAGTGGTCATAATAAAGATACATGTGTGCATAACAAAGAGGAACAAGATAGTTGACAAGACAAGTGGTCATAATAAAGATGCATGTGTGCATAACAAATGGCAAACTTTGGAACCAAGGGAAGAAAGCCATGCAAATCATTCATGGAAGCACATTATAATGATAACCAAATAAGTAAAGGAATCACATGTGGCACGAAAAATCACATATGCCTTACGTTAACTATTATCTTTATTGTTGTTTTTGTGGTTGTTGTTTGTTAACTATTGTGGTTAGTGTTTGTTTTTGTCATTAACTATCATGGTTATTGTTCGTTTTTATGGTTATTGTTCGTTAACTATTATGGTTATTGTTTGTTTCTATGGTTATTGTTCGTTAACTATAATGGTTATTGTTTCTGTAGTTATTGTTCATTAACTATAATGTGGTTATTGTTCGTTTATGTGGTTTCCGTCTTCATCTTCTTCTCTACTAACTTGGGTCATACCTACATAACCCATTCGTGTGGTGGTAAAAGTGGATGCATAAGTAGGGTTTGTTTTTTTGTAATGGTGGATGTAGTTATGTTAAAGTAATTTCATTACACATAAGAACCTACATAACTTGGGTCATACCTACATAACCCATTCGTGTGGTGGTAAAAGTGGATGCATAAGTAGGGTTTGTTTTTTTGTAATGGTGGATGTAGTTATGTTAAAGTAATTTCATTACACATAAGAACTTTGAGATGTGAAAGTGTGTTGATTGTGGTATTTAAGAGCCGAATTTAAAATGCATGGTCAAATGTGCCCTACAATCATAAGAGAGGAATGCCTTAAAATACATTGGTTTTGTAAATTTGATTTGTTTGTGAAGATTCACTCTATCATTGTTTGCAAAGGTATGCATAAGAATAATTGATATCATGCGTAGCCTTCTTGGGATTCAATGAGGAGATTAATTAGATCTTTCTCTTCCTCTAGAAACACCCATTATACGATGTAAATAGGCTTAGGATCTTTGCTTGGTCTAGTGAGATTAACCTCTTTGACTTCTATTGGCTCATTATACGGTGTTCCATGCTTAGCATCATGGGTTCTTTTAGCTTTCTCACCGTGCACAAAGCAATGTCCCACATTGTATGCTTTGAAATGCTATGGTACCTAATGAAGATCATCTATCTTTATTGTTTCTACCATAACACACTTGGCTTCTTCTTTCTTTGCTTCCACCAAGGCTTTGTTTCTAGCTCATCTCACTAAGCGAGAGAGCTTCTCTAGTAGCTCAGAGCTGATGGCTCTTCCCTTGTTTCTAGCCTTGCTTCCACCTTTCTAGCTCGTCTCGCTAAGTGAGAGAGCTTCTCTGGTTGTTGAGAGCTCGATGGCTCTTCTCTTTCAGTGGGGCACTAATTTGATCGAAATGAGGGTAATGTTGAGCTCTCTTTGCCATTGATGGCCGAATCATAACCCAAAAATTCTAAGGTTTTTAGGCATCACGTCATTTCCATCTTCCCTCTCACTAATTAATTAATAGACAACAAAATTTGGCACCCATATTTGGTACATTGTGAATGGAAGTGTAAAATTGTGGTTGGATTACCCACAAGCTTGCCATAGTCATGTTAAAATTTGTGTGGTTGTGATCAATTGACTTGCATGGAAGGATATGGTTAAACCAAGGTTGTGATCAATTGACTTGCATGGAAGGATATGGTTAAACCAAGGTTGTGGTATAGTCTCCATACATTCATGAAAAGTTGAAATTTGTGTGGTTGTGATCAATTGACTTGCATGGAAGGATATGGTTAAACCAAGGTTGTGATCAATTGACTTGCATGGAAGGATATGGTTAAACCAAGGTTGTGGTATAGTCTCCATACATTCATGAAAAGTTGAAACTTGCTAGCTAATTCCGTTAGCGATAGAGTTACTAGATATTATATTAGGATAAATTTTTTATGGAAATGCAGCTAAACATGAAGTTGATGGATCACCTATAGGAGACTAGAAATGGTGTGCTAAAATTAGGGGTGGGCCAATAGGCGGGTGGATAAGGTGGCACCCTTGATCCTCTTGAACTCAGGTTGGATTTTGGTCCACCCCTCCTCCTCACTCCACAAAGGGCCCAAGGTGAAAAAATAGTGTGGGTTGCACCATTAAAAAAAGAGCACGGAAATGAAGATACCCATATCTTTTTCTTAAGACTAATGGCTTGACCCGTCCCTAACGGGCAAGAGTATTCTTGCATTCATATTTGTCGATCACAAATTAGTGTAGTAGAGAGAGGTGTTGCTCTAGAGTCCCAAGGTCACGAGTTCAAGCCCTCATTGCGAAAGCGATGGCACACACGGGTGTGTGTGTTTTTGGACTTTCTAATTCTAGCCAATTGCAAAAAAAAACAAACGCTCGTCCTCGAAGGGTAAGTACAGATAAGCCTTATATTTGAAGCCCATGATGGGGCCCATGGTCCTAACTTACCAACCTATATATAAACACACCATGCTTGCCATATATATCCATGTAGAAGCTCCTAAAGCACTTAATTTTATTGAATAAAGAACCAAACTTGGCTTAAATAAACAGCTAACATAACCCAATATAATGTTGACAATCTCAACACACCTGAACAAAGGTTTAAAACAATCTTCGGACAATTAGATTATCACTCCTTGGAAGCCTATACTCCTCGCCTCCATCTGGCAAAAAATATTTAATAAAAAAGCATTAACTATTGCAAGATATACTTTTCATGGAAAAAAAGAAGGACAACAACAAAACCTTACAAAACTCATTTGGTGGATCAATATTTGAGGCGAATGGGATTTGAACAGGCTTATAGATAGCAAATTAAAAAATTATGTATTGTCCAATGTCTATGACTCGAAAATCTAACCTATCAGGCTTTTCATAGTCTACAAACATTCATGTACATGAAGTTGATCCGCAATCTTTTGTAATCTCGGACTGTAAATTCCAAGGAGCCCAAAAAGCTCTCGTTGTAAGGGTCTTGACCATACAAACCCATCAATAATTTGGGTTCTAAAAAATAAAGATATTCCCTATTGCGAAAAGAATGGATCAATAACAATATAAATTTATCAAACAAAACGCAAAAACTACATAAAAAATAGGTTTTTATATATACCGTAAAACACCAGTGCTCTCTAATAGTTCGATAATTAGCAATGTTGTTGCTTGTCCTTCCCAAAATGGAGGGTCTACAATTCAACCATGAATATTACATAGATTATGGAAAACAATAATACCTAAATTATAGCAATCTAAAAAATAATTACCTTCAATATCTTGGCCATCACCATAAACAAATGAAAATGATCTCTTTGCCACCTCCATCCAAAGCAATATACCCCTGATATCAAATAGAACACTCACTACACTAATCATTTACATAACACTTTAAGGTCTCCCTCTCTTCTTCTATATATCATATATATATATATATATATATATATATATATATATATATGTTTAGTATTTTGTGCCAAGCAAGAAAAATAAATAATGCTACTGTATATAAAAGCAAGTTAAAAGTAAATGTTTGCGTATCCAAATGTTTTTTTTTTAAAAACAAACAAGAACTCACCGACAGCCTTCATCCATCTCAACAATTAGAACCACCTCTTGAGCAATGACGGGGCACACCCTTTTGTGGATCTACATGGTACCTTTAGTTCAATGCAAGTAGATTTATACACATGAATTCAATAATACCAAAGAGAGTAGCATCAATGTGAAAGATTGCACAAAAAGACAACATAGATTACACATGTCACATCATTGCAAACATTCTCTTTTTAAATGCTTACTTCATTGATACAGAGATATCTATGAATGTAGTCTCTAGCGTTTGTAAGCTGCTGTATCAATAGCTTGTTCTTTACCTTTTGGGCATAGATTAAATTTACATTCTGATTCATGCCATTTAGAAAACCTCCTTGTAGTAGATAACATTGGTTGTGAAGACTTCGGTTGAACCTTCTATGCTGCTTTCATGTTCCATATAATACTTTACACACACTTTCATTGTATCACATGATCTAACACGTGACATAGCAATGTACAACTGTCCGTGTGTGAATACTTGTGTGGCCAAATAAAGTCCCAATACACTCAATGTTTGTCCTTGGGACTTATTTATTGACATACCAAAGGCTAACCTTACAAGAAATTGTCTCCTTCTCGTGTCAAAAGGCAATTGCAGCATAGTAGGTATGAATGTTATCATGGGAATAAAGACCATGTCTCCAATGTTTGTACCTGTAATGATTTCTGCTTCTATCACCTTTGAGTGGAATTGCTTGCATATCAATCTTATACCATTACAAAGTCCTCGTCTCGAGGATCCAAATTGCGGAGCAACATGATAGGAGCATTAATCTTTAGAATCAAGCGATGAGGAGGGTAACCACTACCCAAGTTCAAACTATTCAAGTACTCAATTGGATACAATATTGCGTCATTCTCAAAAGAAGCAACTGAATCAGCATTGAGGTATTCTCTTTTCAAGATCGGGCAATGCACTTAAGGCTAGTTCATTAATCTCATCAACCTCTAGGTTTCATGGTGCAAGTATAGCACGGTCTTTAAAGAAGCATACATAATCCTCCACCCTCTAAAAATCTTTGTATACCTATTCTACAAAACTCAAAATGGAGTTCCCATGGATCAACATTCATGGTGGTATTACCACTCTACCTTCATTGTCTGGATGTCCCAGGCTCACAAAAAACCATTATAATGACAAACAATTGATGCAACTTTCCTGTTTTCTGAAATGCAACTTCTTGGAGACACATATACCACTCCTCATCGCTCCCTAGCATTCCTCTGGCTTCACATGTAGCCTTAAAACAGGGACACAAATGTCCATTCACTGTTCGTAAATCCTCAAAAGATTTATAACCTTTGCACACAATAAGTAACATTCGTAAGTAATATTGCTCACCTGCACTCGGACTAAGATTATACATATGTCCAATCCTATTTTCCCTTTTCCTTTTAGTCCATGAGCGAAGAGTTGAATTTCACACCCACTTGCAAGGGAAATCAACATATAGCAGGCTACTTGCATCCGTATACAATTGATTAGCTTTGAACCATTCGGTCAAAGATGTTCTTTGGTTTCTGTCACAACTAATCACATCAAGCAAATCATCCTGATCATTGAATATCACATTGTTGTGCATCGGGAGATGGACATGCAACCTTTGTATATCAGGCTTTTCATCATGCAAATCATATTGGTATATGCGCCAGCATGCCTCTGACGCAGACACGTATTGTGCATCCAAATATTGACTAACCTCATCAATAACCCCGTGTGTGTCTTGCGACTCTATAGTAGCTCATCATGTCCTTTGTATACATACTTATACAAATACTTTACGGCTGTAATGGTAGAGCATACTTCGATATTAATATTGGCTTTGTACCTCATAGACAGAAAAGGGTTATATGGTAGAGCATACTTTGATGTTAATATGGGCTTCGATATTAATATGGGCTTTGTACCTCATAAGCTGGAAAATACAGATAGAAGTAAGTACCAAAAAAAGGAACTTAACTTTAGAATGTAGAAGGTGCTTTGCTTAGCCAATGAGGATTGCGCGCCGGGTGTCCTAATTTTCTCTGCTATAGTAAGTCACAAAACAACCACACTCTCGCAAACATAAAGCATGACAACATGCCTAGTTCCGAATTGGGTCCTACTCGACAGAAGTGTAGTGAAAGGAAGTAGTGAAACCGTCTACACGACAGAGACGACGAAGCTAATGACAAAAGCGTTTCTCTGTTCAAGTCTTAGAACGAGCGTGCTTGCTTCTGACCCCGGCTCGAAAAACAAAAAACAAAAAGCTATGCAAGACCACCCATTTCATTGCATTAGGAGCAATAGCCTCCCTCCCCATGTATAATTGCATCGAAAAAAAAAAGGTATTTGAAAAAAATTTTGGAAGACCTTTATCTAAAAAGTGTGAAATTATTCGAAAGGAAAATCTTGAAATCTTAAGTTTTTTTTTCTAAAATCTGGAGTCCACCTTCAAGTTTTAAATTTGAAGGTATTGCAAACTACACTAAACTGTTTTTTTTTTTTTTGACACTGGTGTTGCATATTGAACACGGCAGTATCATCAGGCCGCACTTCAGGGCTCCAGGTTAGCAGCTTGGGATATCTGGCTGGCATGCTGCAGGGATTATCAAGGCCACCCCCAACCCAAGTAGACATCATCAGCTTCTTTGGAAAATATTATTTACTCACTCGACATGGTTACTAGACGACACCAGACCTTGCAAAGCTTTCCAATGGATTATTAACAACACTATTACGTTTACAATTATCCACATCCATAATCAAGTTTAGCCACTTAATGAGAAAATATATATGTATGTATGTATGAAAGCTGCAACGCTCACTGTTTGATTGGGTTGAGGGGAGAGGAGAGTAGTTGGAGCTACGGGTGGCAGGATTCAAACCTAACGATTCCCCTCTTCAGTCCATTTTGGCTATTTTTTAAGAGGGCAGGTACGAGGAACAGATTTTATTGTTCCTCGAGGCCAAGCATAGGGGAGAGACTTCCACATAGCCTAAGGTAGCTCAGCCGTAGGCTCAGGTACTCTTCATAAAACAGGAGATGGATGCACTACTACAAGCACGATTCATAAGAAACTATGCATCATTGCCCAAGCAGAGATTGCTTTCAGGCTCACTTTCTACAAGTTCAGGGTGCAGACTAAGGCACTCGTTTACAGAGGAGCTACGTGGACCTGTTCTTGTTTCATCACATAGATTACCGGCATAAGGTAAGTCACGCTTGCTCTCCTCGGCATAAGAGGCGCTACCCAAGATGAGTGATAATCTAGCACTCTTCTTGTTTGTCCAGACTATGCACACACCAGATCAGAGTTCCTACAGGCCTCGAAGGCCCGTTATGTTTGGGCTCTAACCCCTGCTCAAGCTTGGTCCACATCACTCATGACTTGATTAAATGATTTGCTATGCACACTCACACACTTGGCTTGGGCACACTGCAAGCCATGCGTACTAACACTCACATGCTTTTGCATTGCTGAACACGTCCCATAGATCATATTTTGGCCTCCTGAGGATCTCTCTCTCTCTCTCGCGTGCACGCATGTGTAGGCATGTGGCCTGCAGAGCAAACTGCAGTTCAGTATGGGTTGCACAGGATAAAGCTTTGTGTATTTGCACTGATTCATCCCACTGCTTCTTGAACCAAGCCAAAATATGGACCTTTGAGGACCCAAGATAAGTGATGGTCTAGCACTCTTCTTGCTTGTCCAGACTATGCACACATCAGATCAGAGTTCCTACAGGCGTCAAAGGCACGTTATGTATGAGCTCTTACCCCTGCTCAGCTTGGTCCAGATCACTTGATTTGCTATGCACACTCACACACTTGGCTTGTCCACACTGCATGCCATGCGGACTAACACGTCCCACAGATCATATTTTGGCCTCCTGAGGATGGTGCAATCATCTCTCTCTCTCTCTCATGTGTAGGCGTGTGAACTGCAGAGCAAACTGCAGTTCAGTATGGGTTGTACAGGATAAAGCTTCCTGTAGGTTGTGTATTTGCACTGATTCATCCCACTGCCTCTTGAACCAAGCCAAAATAACAGCAGTACTTTAGAGTGGTTGCAGGCGAATCGGCTGTTACTTGAAAAATGGGTTGCTCTCTGCAATTCTGCTTTCCACATTAAGTGTTATTGAATTGAGCTTCTCATGTGAAAGACATCTATATTTTCAAAAAGCAAAGTCTCAAATTACTGATTAGTTTAGTGTTGCTATATTTGACACATCTTAATTTCCCTCACTTAAGATTGGAAGACAATTGACCAACTTGATTTGCTAGTTATTGCTGGTGTTACAATGCCAAACATCCCACTGGCTTTTTGCATTTGAAGAGAAATTGTGCACTTTGGAAAGAAGGAATTCTTATAAAGCAAAGCTCTGAATTGTTCTGCACCTACCTGCAATGTGTAAAATATCGTTTTTGGAAGTTGTCATGAGACATTGTCAGCATGATCTTGCAAAAGTAACTTCATCCCAATGCTGTGAAATTTCATGTCATAGCTGGACCACAACAGCTGTCTTGGTTATGCAGGATGAAACATCCAAGTCATTCCCAAGTCGCATCCTTGACATTCTCTTCCAGGTGGCCTCAGACCCAGAAAGGTCACAGAGAGTGACGAAGTCCAACACCTGCCCAAAAATCTTAAACATCTCTACAGCATAAATCTGGTCACCCTCCGAAACGGAAACAGCATTCCAATCCAAAGGAGCATCAGGGTGTTTAGAGATTTGCTGCCAAGTTTGTGAGCTTGGGTTGAACTCCCACAACATCCTTGTGGCTGCCTCTGCATCATTTCCTCCAGCACCACCAGCAACGTTACCTGTTTCTCTTTCACGCGATCCCCAAGCTACTCCCAATAAGATGACCTTTCCCTTGCATGACATGAGTTTAGGGATGTACTCATGGAGTCGTGTTAGAGTATTGGAGACCTGTATGCTAATCCATACATTGAGGTCAAAATCATAGGCTGCCAACTTATCCGTCTCAGAATAGGCATAGAAAAGCCCATTGCAAACCACCCCTGCACAGGTGACACCGTGATCTGCAGGTAGCTTAGCTATGTCCCTCCATGTGTTAGTGGAAGGATCATATATCTCTGCAGAAAATAATGGCTGATTCCAAAGCCCTTGTCCTCCGACAACAATCAGTCCATAGCTTTTCATGTACTTTTCCGATCTCTCCCACCCATGGTGTGTTTCAATGGCATTTTTTGGTTTTGTAGTTTCAATGACCCTATGATTGTGAAACAAAACTGGGTCCCAAGCCGTCTGCCATCCCTCATCGTCCCTATTATTCCCTGAAATTTCTTCAAAACTGCCTAAATTGCACCATCCTCTTCCACCACTATCAAATTTGCTTGAACCTTTTGAGTTGGCTTCTATTTTATCCTCCAAACCTTCACATTGGCAGCTTTCAAAGCTTCGGCTGCTGCTTGTTCCCCTCACAATCCGTCCATCTCTCGTTTCAAACACTGCAGCCACTGCCATTGCCCGAGCAAATCCCATGGAGCAACCCTTGGCCCACGAGCATGTGAAGGGATTGTAAACAAGAACCCCCTTGTGCGTCTTCATGGTGCTCTTATCAGGCCTGCCATTGCCATTGGGCAAGCTGGAGCAGCCACCAAGGATATAAATCAAGCCATTAAGTGAGGCCACCGAGAACAAGAAGCGCCCAGAAAGCATGTCCGCCTGGATCGAATGCCATCGGTCCAAGGAAGTGTCTAGTGCATGGATTTCACCTGTGGAGACACCATCTCTATATAGCCCAAAAAGGAGCAGCCATGGTTTTCTTGAAAGTAGCTTCTCTCTACTTGCTAGGAAGTGAGGGGACATGGTAAGCGCTCTCCATTTTCTGCAAACCACACGGGCTCTGGTCAGTGTGCTGAAAGACGTTCTAGCAAGGCACATCTCCACTACATCATCAGGCAACCCAGGATGCCCTTGTTCCATCGAGCTGGGTTTCCCATCGCCCTCACCAGCCTGTAAGCTCTCTCTCTCCCCAATCTTCTCGCCTGTCCTGCTACCCCTATCTTTTTTTAACCTGTCGATACTGCTCTTCGTGAAACACCCACACTGTTGCCTCCCACTTGGCCTCTCCTCATTTAATTGGCTTGGTCCCACCTGCCCAGGGTTGGCACTTGCTATTCCTTGCAAGGGCTCTCTGCTTCTCTCCCAGTTGAAACTGATTGCTTCTAGGTAATCAGCACCTTTTGACAGCGGCTTCCTCTGCCCTTCATACCAGTTATCCTCACCTGTATCACTCTCATCAGTTCTTGAACCAGTGTTACCACCTTTCAGCCTTGTCTCGCTTCTTCTAATGCTGTGGGCTGTTGTGCGGCTGCCTCCATTAGCAAAACACATACATTGCTGGTGTCCACTTGGTCTTTCGTCTCTTGAGAGGTTGCTGCTCCCTATCTGTGCAATCTCATACAAGCTCAACTCTATCACTGCTTCTTCGACATCATTACAATCTCTTGCCAAGGGAGCGTCCATTGTATGGTTGCCTTCATTTGCTTGTGGCACAATGCTACCAACTGCGGCCTCAGCTTTTCCCACAGAGGTTTGCCGTACAACCTTGCCATGGAGCCCAAAGCATCCCATCATGTGCCATCGGTCATACATCATCCTGGCCTCTGAGAATTCATGTGAATCTTCTGTTGCTGGTCGAGTTTCCAGCCGCTGTTTGTTAGCTGCTTCAATCTCGCCCATGTCCTGTTCCACATCGGCTTTTTGGCGCTGTCTCCTTAATTTGGAGGAGAGGGACCGAATGAGCCTGGAAGGCATGGACAGTGAAACATGATTATCAATAAGGGCCGGCCTGTCCTCTTCCGGGGAGAAAGCAGCAGTAGGCCGCTGCACTTGATCGCCAAAAATACCATTGATGGAGCTCTGATCGGGTTGAAGTTGAACGCAGACGGTGTCCATCCTAATAAATTTGTAGTTGTTTTGGCAGTTGCTGACCTTACATGTAAATTCTAGTGAGCGCGCCCCAAGAACACGAATTGCGCTGGTGTAAGGGAAAAGAACTCGACAAAGCCTCCCTCCATCTGTGGGCGCCAAAACCAGAATTCAAAATTTTTGAAAGCAGCCCATGAGCTCAGCGTCCAGGAGCGCGCGAGAGAGAGAGAGAGAGAGCGCCCCCCAATTATCTCGGACGCCGGAGGGCGAGAAAGGGAAGCATCAAAAATTAAATTATAATAATAATAACTGCAATCTGCCACCGGTAGTCCTCCCCATTCGTGTTTGTTCCTCGAATAGATTTCCCCAACAACAAACAGCCTTGCTTCTAAGAGCGCGGTCCTATCTATATGCATAATAGGAGGCCACTTTTTGGTGGTGGCTTGGGGCAATGGAAAACTATGTTCGCAAGTGTTTCCAGACTGCTCTTTTTCCTACATGATAAACAAGAAAGCTCGACTTCATTTGACCTTTGATGGATCGTCTCACCAGCAGCAAAGATTGTGAGGACACCAAGTGTAATGAACAAGCACTTGTCATCATCAGTCACTCACTCTTGGCATGTCGGATGAATTTATACACCCATGTGGATCTCAATAAATCAACTAAGGACCCATGGGACAACCTCAATAAAATCTTTGAAGCAAAGGTGAAAAAATTCAAGTTTCAAGTTTCTTAAGTGCTCTCAATAGCTTGTCACACATCTATGCAAATGTTAAATCTAATCTCCTCACTCAACCTGATTTAACTCTAGAATATGTAATTGCAACTCTCTTAGATGAGGATAGGAGATCCAAAGGCTTGAATCCCTCTCCTTTCTTTAATTGCACATCACAATGCCAACCACACAAACTCTTAACTGTTAACAAAGTTTGTCATTATTATAAGAAGAAAGGGCATCTTGACAGAAGAGCATTTGATCAAGTGAAGTAAACTTTGTCCAAGAAGGAGATCCTTTCTCGGCACTCAACTTGAATTAACTCTAGAATATGTAATTGCAACTCTCGTAGTTGAGGATAGGAGATCCAAAGGCTTGAATCCCTCTGCTTTCATTAATTGCACATCACAATGCCAACCACACAAGCTCTTAACAACAAAGTTTGTCATTATTATAAGAAGAAAGGGCATCTTGAGAGAAAGGCATTTGATTAACAACAGTGTCAGGTGAAGTAAACTTTGTCTAAGAAGGTGATCCTTCTGAGGACAAACCCAACTCTGAGCATTTGTTTTGAAGACCAATCCCAAGGTTGGAAGAAGGTAAACAAAATGCCTCCTTATTCTTGAGGTCTTGGGTGAGAGGCATTCGAGATACCTACAAGGGTGAATATGGGAGAGACCTTGACCATACAAGCTTTTATAACCATTATGCATGTAGCATACAATGTCTTATTCCCCAATTTGTCATGAGGGAAAGCATCAAAAATTGAGTTTACTTGCATTGTTAAATTGTGTTCTTTGTGTTAATGGGTTGAAGAGAGAGTAGACCTTAACCTTAGAAAAATTATAGGAGAGTGGAGTAACATTAGGGAAAGATGATTTCTAAGCAAATCAAGGAGAGGTGTGTTAGGAGTTTGATTATCATTATGAGACCCCTACCCCTAACCCTTACCAACACTCAAAATAGCTACAACAAAAGATTAGCGTAAGGGTAGAGCACCTCACTCAAGGCCCCACTACAAGACACTATCCTAAGTTGCACATGGGGAATGGGCTTACGCACATAGGACTTAGGGACATTCATATATGTCTACTTTTTGGGCCTTGGGCTATATTAGACATAGGGCTCATGGGCATTGTATCACTTTTCCATTTTATCATATATGATACACCTTTCTTAGAGCTTCCATGGCCTTCTTGGCTGTTACCTTAGGATGGTGACCTACATCCATGTCTACTCCATGCCTTGAGTATTGCCTTAGGATGGTGACCTACACCCATGCCTACTCCATGCCATGAGTAGCCCCTTTTCATGTATTGGTGTATCAAAGCCTAGCTCTTGATCCATCTTCATCTTCTCTCTTTCTTCCGGTTCTTGTAAAAAGTTCAAAAAAAAGTGAGGTTTCCTAATTTTCTTGAATTTCTCCAAAATTTTCTTAGAAATCTTGATACTAACAAGGAAATGCTTGAAGCTTGAAGGCTATGGCCAATGGAGGTGTTGAATTTAGAGTTTTTAAAGCAAACTGGCCATCAATTTGTGTGGCTTCGACAAATTTAGGAGGTTTTGGTCATTCTCGACATGGCGGTTTTAGTGGGGAGACATTTTTGGACTGGGGAATGTGAAAACGATTCGAAAAAAAAAGGGGGGGGGGGGGGGGGGGGGGGGGACGACATGGATGAAGCCTACAGTAGCCTGCGCCTGTATTCTAGAGTTTTGAAAGCTTTTCATGTCGTGGGGTTGCTTGCCTTGTGATGCAAGAGGGTAACCATGCTGGCTTCAAGGATGGAGTGGAGAAATGAGTCACGTGGAAACGGCCTGGCGAAAGGAGAAACGATTTGAGCTGCAGTTGCTAATATGTTTTCTTCAAGACAACTTCGCGATTGTTTGCTACCCCGCCTCCTGCGACTACGCCTAACTGCTGCACTGTGCTTTCTTTAAGATGACTTTGCCTGGTTGTCGCCTCCTTCACGGGTGCAAAGAAGCTTCCTAAGCATGAGCGGATGATCAATCAAGTTTAGCAATGGTGGTATTTGACGTTTTTTAGGCCATCTTTCAGTATTTTGGATGATCTTTGAAGGCCACGTGCAAGAAACAAGGCAGCCTACCATCTCCACGTTTTCAATCAAATATTGGCAAAATCTTCATCAACGTAAGGCATTGCTGGATTCTATTCATCATTGGTGAGTTGCTATTGCCTCTCAGCTTGATTCTATTCCATTGGCAAATGGGGCCCTAGTATTCTATTCCATTGGCAAATGCAAGACAAATGCAAGGGTATGTATGCATTGGCACTATGTAATGAATATGGATGCTATTTCGATGTGATTTGGTTCACTAGCATTGTGGCAAGGTTTAGCCATTGGTTGCACACTCATTTGATGTATCTAGATATTTGAGATTTGGCAAAAATTCCAAAGGAGATGTTTCGATGGTGGCTACAACCAAAGATCTAAATTTAGTCATAATTATTTTGGCAGTCAATTAAAAGCTATACACCGTTGGAAAGAGCTCAATTCAAGCTTCAAGAAGAGCTAAAGACATCGGACTTCCAAAGAGCGGCTAAATTAGGGTTTTTTAGAAAATACAAAATACTAATTTAGTCCAGGCACATTCAAGATCTTGTCAAGGTGAGTACTTAGCTTCAAAGCACTCCTTTAGGGCTTTCGTTTGAGCCAGATAACACTCGTCCCGACACAGACCACTAGTCATAGTTGACTTTGATCCTAAAAGTCAAAACAAAGAGTACTTAGGCTTGGACTACTGAAGTGAAACGGCTAGGAGGGATGATAGTACTATTCACAATAGCTTTCCAACAAGCCAAAGACATCAAGATTCGAACCTCTATTCAAGGTTTTAGGGTAAATTATTAAATTTCAGTGACACACAAACCCTAAAACATAGAATAGTACGACATATCGGATTCTTACTATTTTTTCATATTTGGATAGTACACATCTCAAGCTTTCCATAAAGCCAAAGATCGTCAAATTTGGGTTTTGTTTGAGCAAAATATGCCTAATTTGGTGTTTTGGCAATTTTTAACCGCATATATAGCAGATCACTAAACCCTAATTGAGTCAAAAGGATTTGGGCTGATCTTTAAAAAACCATTAGGATTTAATGATCACTCCATAAGCTTTACGACAAGCTTTCAACCATGCCGATTGGATTCTAGAGTAATTAGTTGCATCAAACTCTATACCGGGGGCGTAGTTGGACAGTTTTGGACTCTATAAGCCATGGAAGATTATGAGGATGATTATGATCTCATGATGATGAGAACTATGACTATGAGGGTGAGTAGTATAGCACTGACAATGGTAGTTGCACCGACAAGGAATAAGATTGCATGGGTTCCGACATTAAGGAAGAAGATTGCATGGATTGTACCATTGAGGATTACACTCCCAATGGGGATGGTGGTAATCTTGAAGACTGAACATGCATGGTGATAATGAAGATGTAGGCTTTGATGCTTACGCCTATGATCACCAAGGTGATATAGATTATGTTTATGACCCTCAAGGGCATATGGAAGATATGGATTTCAATGACTATGCCAAGGATAATCAACGTAACCATACCTATGCCTATGATGTTCATGGTAGTCATGATTCTTCTTATGAGGGCATGTATGGTGATGAAGATTGGACCAACAAGAATAAAGAAGATTCACAACTTGATACCGATGAGGGTAACAATGCGAGTGACCTTGTGGATGGGTTTGATGATAGTGATGAAGAAGAGGATGATGAGAGTTTTGATGCAATGCAAGCAAGGAGCCATGCATTATTGATGCCTAACGGTGGTGGAGGAGAAATGAGCACTTGGATGTCCTTTAGGCAAGACTTCTTTGATAGAAGGAGACAAAGGTATCAAGCTATGGTTTTCAAACCGCAAGCTTATGGATCTCTTGTTAGCACTTCATATGCAAATAATGTAATACATAATCTTCAAGCTAATTTGCAACAAGGTGACCAAAGTTCTGGTTCTATTCTTGGGAAGGAGAACTCACTTCCACCATTGATGCATCAAGAGGGGATGAGTGCATTGAGGATGCATATGCAACAAGGTGGGACAAATGAGCTTGATATGCTTATGCAGCAACAAGGTGGGACAAATGAGTTTGTTGCATATGCATTGAGGATGCATATGCAACAAGGTGGGACAAATGAGTTTGATATGCTTATGTATCAAGTTGGTGCAAATGTGTCGAGTACACCTATGCAAGGTTTAT
Source organism: Cibotium barometz (assembly GCF_041138505.1). Classification (NCBI taxonomy): domain Eukaryota; kingdom Viridiplantae; phylum Streptophyta; class Polypodiopsida; order Cyatheales; family Cibotiaceae; genus Cibotium; species Cibotium barometz. The sequence goes on from NC_141046.1 coordinate 69,201,808, forward strand.
CTTCAATGCAAGTAAGAGGCAATGGGTTTGATGTAACGCAAGCAAAAGGCGATATGGTGCTCTTGCAACAACAAGTCAAAACACTTACAGTGAATAGTTCAAGTGGAGTGGTGCAAATAATGGAACAATCAGCAATACACCTCACGCTTGCCTAGAAATGAGGCATATAGTCAAACATTCTTTTCTTCAAAGGGATTGATTGGAGGGAGGCAATGTGCAATGATTGATGCTAAAACCTCTACAAGTGAAACCAAGATAAAGATCGTTAATATATATGCATTGTTGGTGCTTCCCCCTTGCGTTGAGTGGGGATTGAATATCTAGTATGCACTCAATGTTGCAAGATTTGGGCTTGAAAAAATGCAAAAGAGTACTTCCATTCACTCTTGCAATAATGCATAGAGTGGGTCTTTATGCACACATTGTAGGAGTTGAAGTGGACAAGACACGTTGCTGTAATTTCTAGACAGCAAGATGAGAAGCCATATACATATCAATGCAAAGTTTTGGATTTCATCTTGAGTCTCAATGACATCTCTACAATAGTGGATTATTCATTATTGATTCCATGAAGGATCTCTTGGATTTTGATTACAGTATTGGAAATGAAAATGCATGAATTGATGTGGATGGTGGTAGAGCTTTGGATGTATATTTTGAGCATTAATACTATAGATCATGCCTATGTGGTTCTAGGTGATAGATACTATGCTTTGGGTGATTTGCAAGACACCCATGACGTTGATGGTTTGGCCTTGCTTATACCTTGGCATGATTCAGATTTGGAGGCATTCACTTTCGATGTCCATAGACGCTCTTATGAGGCCAAATATCATATCTATGAGGCATTCGTGTTTGTTCACAGTGGATGTTATCTTGACACTATAGACTCAGCCTATGAGACATTCACACCTAGATATACTTAGGATGTTACAGATGTAATGGTTATGCATACTCATGATTATGGTTATACATATGTGGCTCTTGTCAAGAGAGACATTGATATAGTGGACCAGGCCATGAATCATTCAGGGGATGATAAATATGATGAGGGTGTCAGTTCGCTTATGATTGTGTATGATTCCACCTATGCGATATGCTCATTTGGCCCTTGTGGATGTCATCATGATCCTATGTTCTATGGAGGTGAGGCATTCACTTTCAAATGCATCACGTGTCATTTGGGTTGCATGGTTTTTGCTCATAGAACATGCCACGTTTGCATTTATGGTTACTTGGTGACCGAGGATGTGCGTTTAAGCTTTCCCTTTGATCCTAGCACAATTGGTGGCCACTTTATTGATCATTGCAGATATTATTGTGATTCCCATGACTATGAGACATCGACATTAAATGGTGACTTTCATGGAGTTCCCTTTGGTTAAGGCGATCATTTCGATCATCGTGTGTGCAGCAGCAAGAGATAAAAGGGTGTATCTCAGACGCCTTCAGTCAACTTGTGTCCCCCTCCAAGGGTTGGGCTTTTCTGGTCAATAGAGTGCATACTATGTGCAAGGACTATAAGCTAAAAGCTGCTGTTATTCGTCTGAATCGTAGAGTTCAGATTAGAAATCAGATTCAAGCTCTCCTACATGCTAACAAGGGTTTGACTGATCACAATCTAATTGATCTAAGGAACCAACTTAGACTTGAGGAATTGCTTGCAGCCAAGTCTTCTATGCTGTGGTACAGAGAGGCGTGGGCTGGGAAAATTGACACCCCCCACCCTAAGATGTTTTCTTTGCTCAAAAGGAAAAAAGCTAGAGATCTTATTCCCTTGGTTAAGAAACCTAATGGCCAGGTCGCTGCTTCTGAAGAGGAAAACCTTCAAGTCATCAAGAACCATTTTCTTAACTTGTTCTCCACGATCTCCCCTCCCACCCCGGAGATTATCGCAGCTAGAGCCAAAATTGCTCTCACCAGGAAAAAAATGGTCAATCCGTCATTGGCTTTGAAATTAGATGCCCCATTCTCTGAGAAGGAGGTTAAAGATGCTATCACTCACCTCAAAAAGGGGAAGTCCCCTAGGGAGGATGGGGTCCTAAATGAATTCTCCAAGCCTTCAAAGTGGAGCTCACCCTACATATCTTAAACATCTGGAAAGAATCCATGAGGAAGGGTTTCCTTGCTGATAAGACCAATGTGGGAGTTATTAAGCTTATTCACAAAAAAGATGAGAAGGAAGACTTGGGGAACTGGAGGCCTATAACATGTCTCTCTTCTCTCTACAAAGTCCTTGCTCATATTCTGACTAGGAGAATCAACCCATACATGGTGGATGATTGGATCTTGAAGGAGCAAAAAGGTTTTATTAAGGGGAGATATGTCCTTGATGCCATCATAAGTCTCTGGGAGGGCATGGAACATGCTGAAAGCTCTTGGCAAAACTACATTTTTCTGAAAATAGACTTTGATAAAGCTTACGACAAAATTGATTGGTCCTTCCTCTTCCAATCTTTGCAAGACATTGGCCTTAACAGAAAATTCATCAAATATGTTCAAACCCTCCTTGGGGAATGCTTCCTCAAGGGTTGCTGTTAACTGTTCCCTTACAGATACTTTTCCTCTAAAGAAGTCTATAAGACAAGGGTGCCCTTTGTCTCCCCTGCTTTTTGCCATTGTTACTGATGCCCTGGGGTGGTTGGTGAATGAGGAAATTTCCAACAACAATATCAAGGGCATCTCTATCCCAAACAGAGCTGAACCCTTATGTCTACAACTTTTCGCGGATGACACTAATGCCCTACTCCGTAATGAGTTACAGACTGCAGCCCACTTCATGGCTTGCCTGGATACTTTCTGTTTAGCTAGTGGTTCTCAAATCAATCATGCTAAGACTAGTTTCAGAGTTTTTGAAGGGGTTCCTCCTCCAGTAATATTGGCCGCTGGTTGTTGCAAGGCTATTCCGGAAGGGGTAGTTTTCAGGCTGTTAGGCATACCCATGGGGTTTAATATTTCTGTCAAACAGAGATGGGATTTCGTTATGTAGAAGCTCAAAAGTCAGGTTTTGAAATGGAGTCACATAAATACGGGTGTAGCTTCTCGAGCCTTTGTTCTTAACCACTTCATTATTCCCTCTGTGGTTTATTTTCTAGCCTGCTGGAGACCCTCCAAAACCCAATTGAACTCCCTGAATACAATCATGGGAAACTTCCTATGGGGAGGTTCATTAGATAGAAGAAAGATCTGCAAGGTGGCCTTTCATGTATGCTGTATGAACAAAGAACAGGGTGGATTGGGCATCATCACAACATCGGAATGCTGGCAAAAAAACTTGCAACAAAATGGATTCAAAGGGCCATCTTCTCCAAGGATATATGGGCAGACCTGCTTAAAAGAAATGTGGACAAATTTTGTTAAAAAACAAAAGTGCTTGGAAAGGGTTCTCACTCAACGAGGTTCTTTTCTCTAAGGCCCACCTCTCTCCTACTGGCAGCAAGCTCTGCTGTGCAGAATGTGGGAGTCATGGATGGGCTACAAAAAACTCTTTTCTTTCCAGATGTATACCAAGAGGGGCCGTTATGCGTATGCAATGATTCAGTTTGGTTTGGTCATCTGGTCAAGCCGATTTCCAATGATCACTTACAGATTGGCTTTTCTTGTTTCAAAGCATGGGTGAAGGTGTGGGCAGACCAATGCGACACGTCTGGTATGTTAAACAGTGTTCAAATAAGTAACAAGTTCTCCTTACGGCGGGGTGGTATTGAGCTTATTTTGCAAAGATGTAATGAATTGAATGTTTTCATTCTGCATGCAGGTAACTGTGATTATAAAGAGTTTTCTAAAGCTCTTAGGTGGGGTTCTTCATTGAACCTTGTCAATCTTCCAAACCCACATAGTGCAGCCAACTTGGATCTCAAACTCAACAAAAGGTGGTTTTTGAACTGGAATAAGCATCAATGGTCATTTTGCTTCAGAATCATTTGGGCCTTTGCCCAAGAAAGGAAACATGCAATTTATGGCTTGTGGTACACAAAGCAGTTTGGACGCAGGAGAGGGCTCTGAAGGTGGGGTGGGGCACGGGAATGGTATATGCCCTCGCTGCAAAACAAATCTGGAGACTATTTCTCATCTCTTCTACTCATGCCCAGACATAAAACAATTCCTGAGAGTGCTTAATGTTGCCTTTGAGAAGATTAGAAGCTTCCCGCTCAGCTGGAAAGAAGTGCTTTTAGGAGAATGTCGTCAGCTAGACCCCTTAACCTGGCAGTCAGTCAGATGTCTCCTGTTGTGGCATGTCTGGAAACAAAGGAATAAAGCCCTCTATGACATAAAAACTAATCAAAACTTCTTTCTATTTCTTGACAGTATTCTCAAGCTGGCCAAACAAATTCAACCTGGAGGCAAACGTTCGGAAGCTGGTCGCTGACAGGTTCTACCATGGAAGAATTGGAGGAAAGTGCTGAGTTCTTCTAGCTCCAACACTAGGGCAAGCATGTGTCAAGGTTTGGTGAAGGAATGCCTTAGAAGGCTCCATTATGCTGATCATCATGGGTAGTCCACTGAAGATTTAGAGGGGAACTTCACACCTTTTCAGCCATGTACATTACATCATATACAGGTGGTTCACCCTCAGGTCACTGGATACTCTGCCATCTGTCTTGGTCTATGTTTTGGGTCAGTTCGATGTTCTCTGCTGAGGAGTGCTTATGTTTATAGCTAAAGCCTCTTATTTGCTTAGCTGTCTTAAGGGTCCCCCCATGGACCTTCCTCATGGGGCATTGTAATTTCATCCTTTTTTAATATATTTTCCTATTTCTACGAAAAAAAAGAAGCCTGCAATTCCAAATATGTCACGAACAGAGTCTTTCAATGCAAACTAAGGCTTCATTCACCACAATCAACAGCCAGCCGCTTTCAAGGTTCCCTTTAAAGTTGCCAGCTGGTTGGGTTGAGCCATGGGTACTGTTGATAGACATGCCAACTTCCAAAAAAAAAGTGGGCCCACCATTTCATAACTCCACTCCGCTGGCCTCTTGCCAACTTCTTCGCAACGGCCAGCCCTCTCTGTCTGTACGTACATTCACAATTCCATTTGCAGGCATTTACAGTTCGCAATGATGTTGATCATTAGAAAGCTTCCAGGCTACTAGCTTTAGCTGAGAGCCAGACCTTCAGGTAGGTCTTTTTATCACCTCTAGAGACTGGTCAACTAACTTGGACCGAGAATAAGCCAGTGCCTATAAAATAGGCACGGAAAGTCTGGTATACAAAAAAACAAGACCATTACACGGCTGTTTATTTCCCTGTAATAGATGTATGAATTTATATATATATATATATATATATATATATATATATATATATATATATAGAGAGAGAGAGAGAGAGAGAGAGAGAGAGAGAGAGAGAGAGAGAGAGAGAATCTGCAGCTGAATCTCTCTCGTAAGAAATGTACTGACATTCAGAAGCTTAGGGCTCCACAGACAAGGAACAAAAGTTTCACCAATAACCACTTTACTTCACATTCAAGTGTAGGATTTCAAATTATCTCACAGACGAGCTAGACCAGATCGAAAACTTATACCACTTAAACTTGCCCTCTACCTGAAACCAACAACTGAAGGGGAAAGAATGCATAAACAGACCGGCAGCAACACGAAAACGCCAAGAAAAGAACCTTGCGAGACTGCGACAATTTTGATTGTCAGATAGGAGCGAAACTTGCATCTCATAAGGATGAAAGCATTAGCCTTTCATTAATCTATGTAGGAACATACTGAGACTTAACAACACCTACGATCAGGCGGTTGAGGTTCTAGTACCAGTAGCTCCACTTCAATAGAACTAAGGATAGTGCTTAAGAGCCAGCCTCTCAGAGCATTCAATGTGGCACGTCTCTAAATACTGCTATGATTAGGTGAGGTGTCCCTTTCAAATTTCATTTTCAGCAACCCTTGGTGTTCCGCATTTCAGGGTGACTCTTCGGGTTTCGAAATTTTTTAACCGTTCATATTCTAATGCATTCAGGGCACAATAAAAATTTCGAAAAAATTTTGAAAATTCGTGGAAAAATTAGACAAAGCTTATTTCTAATTTTTGGAATATTCAGGTTTGTCGATCGACATGTGGTGTGTCCATTCGGGCACCCGTGACTGTTCGAATTCCTTAAAAAAAACTATTTTTGGCCTAGAAAATTAGTAATTCCATTAAAATTACAGATTTTGATTGGATTTGAGAATTGTCAGATGGAATTGAAAAATTTTATGATCGATGGGATTCTCAGGGTTTTTTTAATAATTACCAAACTTAAGAAATTTTTAGAAATTATTTTAAAAATCCTAGAAATTGGTATTTTTTAAATATCAATTATATTTTGGTAAATTTTATTGCTAAAATTTTCTAGAAAAATTTAGATTTGGAGTGCCATAAGATAAAATTTGGTGGATTTCAAAATAAGTAAATTTAGAGGCTCTAGAAAGATAGGAAAATTTAGGAAAAAATCATGATAATTTTTTTTCTCGAGAATTAATATTTTCAAGGGTTATTTAGTATTGAAGTACACTTTTTACGTGCTGACATTAGATACATGTGGGTTATTCTCATATAATTAATGCGAGTGTGGCTCGTATTTGTAGTTATTTTCGTTTGGGTTAATTCTAGATGGTGTTTTCATGATTTTTTACCGTTGTTTAGCTACCAAATGCTAATTAAAGCATTTTTTCTTATGAGTAGTCAGTTCTAGCTAATTGATTTGCTATATCATTTTGATCAAGGGTGGTCAAGTGATGTTGGTTCAAGTGAATCGTGATTTTTGAAGAACCTTATTTACCATGGCTCATATTATTGACTTCTCAGTCAATGATAATGTTGATAAGATGAGTGATCATCCCAACTCAGGTAGGGAAGATCTTAAATTCCAAGTTGAAGAAGAGAAGGTTGTTGGAAAGAGTGGATTTATGGAAGTGAGTGAGCATCTAGAAGCAAGTATTGCCAACAAATGCCATGACGAGATGGAGTTACTGATGAAGATGCAAATCTTGACTTTGCAAAAAGCTCTTTTGGCGGCACCTTCTACTCCTACCAAAGTAGTTGCTCCGTCGTTTGCACCAAAAGGTGTACGGCGATGAGAAAAAGGAGAAGACTCGGGAATATATAGAATCGTGGCTCAATAGGTGGACTATACACTGCCTTTCATCCATTCACTAATACGTAAAGTTGCAAGATTGGCGCAGGGGTTATTGAAAAGGAAGGCATTAACTTGGTGGAAGGATCTCGAGGAAGATCTATTCCTACCACTTGGCAAAGTTTCAAGGAAGCTTTCAAAATAGAGTTTGTCCAACCAGAGGATGATTTGAAATAATTACCAAGCTTGTTAAAAATAGCATGGAAAATCAGTCTTTTGATAATTATGTGCAAAAGTTTAGACAATTGGCTACCAAAGCCAAGTTCGATGATCATACCTTGTGTGGGATTTTCATCAATGGTCTAGTTCGTGACTATCAGTATGAGGTTAAAAAAATGCAAGGTCAAAATGGCTAAAGATGCTATTCATGCAACTCAGGTTTTTCATAAGACTATGGTCGGCACCAATACTTTAAAACCAGTGTCTAATGAAAATAAATCCCGTTCACTTTTTCAAATATAGTGGACAAAAAAGAAAGTTGGTTTTCACACCAAAACCAAAAAATTTTGACGCCGCCAGCAGCAAGAAGCAGAAATTTGTGAGCAAGGATAATATCACATGTTTCAAATGCAAGGAAAAGGGACACATGAAGAAATTATGTACTTTGAATGGAACTACAGCACCTTCGACGCCTGGACAAAAGGCGACACCGAAGAAGTTTATACCAAAGAAATCTGTGCACATTACATAACTTCAAGGTAAATTTTCTAAAGTCAATATTACGCATCCTAAAGAAAGCCAATGTTTAGATTGTACTTTTAGTAAATACGTTTTTGGTCCAAATGAATTATTTCATGGTTATGGAGGATCACTAAATGGACATCAGGTTCATATTTTGTTTGATCCTAGTAGTACTCACAATTTTATTGACAACATTGTGGTACAGAGGATGAAGTTGGAAACCACACAGAATGATCACATGTACAAGGTCAGGATGGCAGGAGAATAAATCCAATTCTAGGACAAGAAGGTGTCAAAACTACCGTGTTAGACATCCAGTTGTACTCAGATAGACTTGATTTTCATGTCATGAGCTTAGGTCATGTAGACATCACTTTAGGTATGGAATGGTTTCATCGAAAAAATAAGGATTTTTATGTTGATTGGGCCAAACATTTGATGTCTTTCCATCACAATGGAGACCTTGTTACTCTTAAGGGAAACATTGTTGTACCCAAAGAAACTTTTATTAATGAGCTTGAGTTAATGGAAAATCATTTTAACTCTGAACTTTTCCAATTGGTTATGGATCCATTGTCTTCATGTGTTCATTTTGATGTAAACATTGTTTCTTTGGATGTTTGGGAAAGTAAAGTGTTAAATTTCATTAAGAGCGAATTTCAGGATGTATTTCCTGATGAGTTACCTCATGGATTGCCTCCTAAACGAGAGGTGGACCATAAAATTGAGCTAGTGCCGAGTGCAAAACCTGTTAGTATTCGTCCATATCGGCTAAGCCAGACTGAGGAAGACGAGGTAGCCAAGAAACTAGCTGAATATTTGAGGATGGGTTAGAATAGACCAAGTAAGTCTCCTTGGGGTGCATTAGTTCTCCTGGTTAAGAAAAAAGATCAGGGTACCTAGTGGATGCGTATTGATTACAAACGTCTTAACAAGGTTACAATTAAGAACAAATATCTATTGCCTAGATCAGATAATCTTATTAATAGGTTGCAAGGAGCTAAGTATTTTACAAAGCTTGATTTGTGAACCGGTTATCATCAGATCCGTATTGCAGAAGAAGATGTTCCTAAAACTGCTTTTAGGACACGTTATGGCCATTATGAATTTTTAGTGTTACCCTTTGGTCTCACTAATACACCAGCAACTTTCCAACAGATGATGAATGATATCTTTTGGGATCTGTTAGAAAAATGTGTGGTGGTTTTCTTAGATGATATTTTGATATATAGTAAAACTTTGGCTGAGCACATGAGGATCATCTTAAAGAGGTTCTAGGAAGGCTCAAGAAGGAGAAATTGTATTATAAATTATCTAAATGTGATTTCTTCAAAAAGGAATTGTTATTCTTGGGTCATAAGATCTCTCAAGATGGCTTAAGTATAGATTTGGATCGAATCCAAAATGTTATGGAATGGTTAGTTTCGCGTACGATCAAGCAGTTAAGATCTTTCTTAGGTTTTGTGGTATTACTTCAAAAATTTATCAAGGATTTTTCAAAGTTGACAATGCCTTTTACCAACCTTCTTAAGGGTAAAAATAAGAAGTCTAATTCTCCGATTGAGTGGAATGAGAAGCTACAAGAAACTTTCAATACTTTGAAATATAAAGTTTGAGATGCTCTTGTTGCCAGCTTTTGAGGTGTGCACATGTAAGAACCTCCCCTTCTGATCTTATAATTATTCTCCTCTCTGAAATAAAAGAAAGATCATGTTTTACCCTATTTTGGCCTAGAGAGAGAAAATTTCTAGAGAGAGGTAATTCAAAATTAAGATATTTTTGGATATAAAAATCCTCCTAATGTCTAAAATGGTTTTCCCTGAAATAGAAATTCAAAAAGAACTTTCCAATGTGCAATTGGAATTAATTAAAAATAGGTATAGCCTAAGGGTCCAGATTTTCAAAAATTTCTGAATTATGCTCCAATTAAGGTTCCTATGGACCAATAAGATTAATCCAAATGTAGGGAGAAGATAAATTGAATAAAAAAAAAATCTCCCAAAAATGAGTAAATGCTCACATAAGATGAAGAGTTGACTAAGGACAAGGTTTATTAGTTAAAAAAGAAGAGATATTTAGAGAAAATGATGCATTTTTGACACCTCAGTGTGGGGATCTCCCCTCATGAAGGAGGCCCCTATTTCACATGTGTGGAGGAGTTTTAAACTCATAAATAATGAGATATTTTCATCTCTCCTCTCTCCTGTTTCAACTAGATCCAAAAAGTAAGCTAAATTGACCCAAAAATGGTCAAAAATTGACCAAACTGATCTGGAAAATTCTAGAATTAGTTTGCTTGGTTAGAGGCTCATTTTTTCCTATAAATAGAAGCCTCCCCCTATGTAAAAGGTTAATAGTATTTATGTACTGTTACTCTACTCCTTCCCAAAGCCAATTACATTGAATTCACTTGATAATTCAATTGAATGTGATGTGAATCGGATTGTGAATAAATGAGATGTGATGTCATGTGAATTGAGATGTGAATGAATGTGATGTGATGAGATGTGGAGATGGGTAGATGTGGGTGGATGAGATCTGATGAGAGGATAAATGAGAAAAGATGTGATGAGATGAAAATGATGTGATTGGATGAGAATGGATGAGAATGGGAATACATATGAAAATGATGTGATTGGATGAGAATGGGAATACATATGAAATAGATGTGATTTAAATAATGTGGATTGATGTGGAACAATGTGGAAAGATAAGAGTTTGTTATAGAAACTATATTTATGACCTATTTTTAAATGGCTGTTTTATGTCAAGAATGCTGGGGATGCATTTTGATCATCTTGTGAATGAGGTTGTGGAGACCTAGTCTAATAAAGTTGCACCACTTGATGATGATGACGGAGAGTCAATGGAGGACGTCTTGCGTAGCAAGGTTGGCCGAGGTCTTGACTAGCCTCGGTTTGATTAAAATGGTGAGCTTTCGGTACGGTGGATGAGGGACCAAGAAAGCGACCTATGAGTGAAGCGCTAGGTCACCTGCAAAGGATCCTAGAGGGTGCTGACCATACGATGCTCGGGCTCTGGGTTGCCAAGACGATACCCACGCGTGCGTCGTGGAAGATATTGGAACAAGCAGTAAGAGTTGTTTTCTTAATTCGGGCATGGATCTGGTTGATTAACATTGCTGGTCCTCAATGGATGAGTCCATGGCTCTTTTATATGGATCCGTTGGTTGACCTTGCTAATCTTCAACGGAGATTCCATTTTGATATGTGAATATATTGCCGGTTACTATGAGCTAGGAACTATCGAAAAGGCCCCCTGTGAGTGGACAGGTGGTGAGCATTCTGGTTGCCAATGATTCCATAGGTACACCAATGAAGGAATGATTGGAATTAAGGATTCAACTAGAGATTTTGAGGATTATGATCAGTGACACTATGATTTCATTAAATAATTGTTTTAAAGACAGCTGAATCTGTGAAAAATGCAATTTCATATTGGGTGTGTAAGTGGTGTGACTAGTTTTAAGTTTGCATGAATATCCGGCTAGGGGGCCTGGGAACTTTTTTCCCTGGTACCCAGGACAAAACCTAACCAAATTCCTAATTGGATCCCATCACTACAGTGGTTTGGTGGTTAGCTAACCCACGAGACGCTGGACTGATGGATCCCTAAAATGAGACTCAATTCTATTATGGTACAATAGATGAAGTAAATCTCGGACAAAAATTATTCTATGGAAAAGAATCAATGGCTCTGCCTCTCAATGAGGAAAAAAGCGTTGGTCTCTATGATCCAAGTGCAATCTTTTCCTTGATATGACTATGGGACTTACGAGTTCGGTCAAATCAGTTCAGTTAGTTAAGGCTCTTGACTACGTTAGAGTGAAAATATCCTGGAGGAATCGCCCGTGCTTTTCGGGTGAGGGAAGTTTTTCTAGGTTCAGTTTTGGAAGAACCGAGGGATTAGTCTCTTGTCCAGATATCCGTGGGCAAGTTCCCGAGTGAGGGACCCTGCCTCGCACAAGAAGTGCTACTTCCGTTTGCTAGCACCCCTGAATTCGTTGCGCGGTGGGGACAGGGATCTTTCAGCTGGTATCAGAGCAAATTGGCTAATGTGGATCAACCGTGAAGTAAAAAATATCAATAATTTATGAAGTAGCAGTAAAAAAGTTAGAAATGTGTGATGAAATTCATACAAATTGATATTCAGACCGAAATTCATAAATTAGTAATTGGGTCTTCAGATGGAAGTACCGTAATTGCATGGAGTCCCTGACTTGCTTGAGACCTAGACATGATGATATTTACCTTATAGTTCCAAGGACCGTGACTACCCCTATATACCGAGGGTATAACTGCAGCTCTCCTGGCAGTATTTACGAGTAAATCTAAGTCCTTGAAATTATAAGCATAAATGTTATCCAGATGATGAATTCGAATGTGGTTGATATGATTTTTAAATTTTGGTTGAGAACTGATGAGTTGATTTGGATTCTGATTGAAAAATGATGATTCCTGAATTTTGGTTGAAATGTAATAAGCTAAGCAAAACCACAATGAGATGAATGGGATGAGTCCCTCTGATGATGTTCGTAAAACTGGAATGACGTTAATGACTTCAGTAAATCACTATGAGATTAGTGGATTGTGCTAACAGATTGCTACTATTAACACTTGACCCAGTGGATCAAGTTAAGGGATGACAAATTAAAAATCTGTATAATTAAAATTCCCATGGAGGACTGTTCAGAGATGAAAATTTTGGTCTAATGGACCATTATTGTGTTAAAGATATGAATGATATGTTCTGAATGAATTTTTATCTGATGATGAGTTCTATATAAGGGATCTTTATCTCAGGATTGTGTTGGGTTCACGAGACTTTAAGGAACCCCAGAATCAGTTGGATCTTAAGGGAAAGAGTTGTCCTCTAGTTTGCGAGATGAGGACATCTCGTGTTTTTTAAGTGGGGTAGGATGCAAGATTCCTCCCTCCAGCTTTTGAGGTGTGCAGGTGTAAGAACCTCCCCTTCTGATCTTATAATTATTCCCCTCTCTGAAAGAAAAAAAAGATCCTGTTTTGGCCTAGAGAGAGAAAATGTCTAGAGGGAGGTAATTCAAAATTGAGATATTTTGGGATATAAAAATCCTCCTAGTGTCTAAAATGGTTTCCCGTGAAATAAAAATTCAAAAAGAACTTTCCAATGTGCAATTGGAATCAATTAAAAATAGGTATAAAGGACCTCAGCCTAAGGTTCAAATTTTTTAAATTTTTTGAATTATGCTCCAATTAAGGTTCCTATTATGGACCAATAAGATTAATCCAAATTTAGGGAGGAGATAAATTGAATGAAGAAAATAAAATCCCCCAAAAATGAATAAATGCTCACATAAGATGAAGAGTTGACTAAGGACAAGGTTTATTAGTTAAAAAAGAAGAGATATTTAGAGGAAATGATGCATTTTTGACACCTTAGTGTGGGGATCTCCCCTCATGAAGGAGGCACCTATTTCACATGTGTGGAGGAGTTTTAAACTCATAAATAATGAGATATTTTCATCTCTCCTATTTTAACTAGATCCAAAAAGTAAGCTAAACTGAGCCAAGAATGGTCAAAAATTGACCAAACTAATCTGGAAAATTCTAGAATCAGTTTGCTTGGTTAGAGGCTCATTTTTTCCTATAAATAGAAGCCTCCCCCTTTGTAAAAGGTTAATAGTGTTTATGCACTGTTACTCTACTCCTTCCCAGAGCCAATTACATTGAATTCACTTGATAATTCAATTGTTTTTAACTAAATCCTCTTCAAAAGAATTGGTGGCCACTCTTGATCCAAACAAGAGTAGAACCCTCAATCCCTCAAGCCAAAGGAAAGCTCACAAAACTCCATGTAAGCTAAAAATTCTACTTTTCAATTTCTAATCTATGGTTTTCTAATTTCTTTGCTTTTTTTAGTTGATTAAAGTGAATCTTGATGTTATGCCTTGATGAAAAGGCTACCCCCTTCTCTTTCTTAAGAATTTAGCCCTTCTTTATCCTAAAATGAGTAACAAATAAATTGATTTAAACTTTTCTTATTGTTTACTCTTTAAAAAGTGAAAATTGAATAGATTAGAGTACTTTACTTCAAATTGGGATTAATTTTAAATTGATATTAGAATGTAAAAATTGAGAAATGGTCAGCCATACAAAGGAGGTTATGGTAAACTTTTCTTGAATTTTATGGAAAGAAAGTTTATTTTTATGTTATTCTAAAAGAGTAATTCCCACCATTTGTGCATTAGAAAGTTTATTTTTATGTTATTCTAAAAGAGTAATTCCCACCATTTGTGCATTCTAAAAGAAATATTCTAATTTACTCCATGTACATATTCACCTATGAATATGCATGGATATCACTGATATTAATTATAGAAATATGCATAGAAAGATGCATAATGAAAATTTTTATTATAAAAGTGTTGTTTTCATTGAATTTAATTTCTATGCATAGAAAGATGCATAATGGAAATTTTTATTATAAAAGTATTGTTTTCATTGAATTTAATTTCTATGCATAGAAAGATGCACAATGGAAATTTTTATTATAAAAGTGTTGTTTTCATTGAATCTAATTTCTATGCATAAAAAGATGCATAATGGAAATTTTTATTATAAAAGTGTTGTTTTCATTGAATTTGCTTTCTATGCATAGAAAGATGCATAATGAAAATTTTTATTATAAAAGTGTTATTTTCATTAAAATTGATTTTATGCATAAAAAGATGCATAAAGGATTTATTTTTATTAAAATTAATTTTATGCATAGAAAGATGCATAAAAGATTTATTTTTATTTCAAAAGTGTTATTCTCATTAAAATTGATTTTATGCATAGAAAGATGCATAAATGATTATTTTTCTTTCAAAAGTGTTATTCTCATTAAAATTGATTTTATGCATAGAAAGATGCATAAATGATTATTTTTATTTCAAAAGTGTTATTCTTATTAAAATTGATTTTATGCATAGAAAGATGCATAAAGGATTTATTTTTATTTCAAAAGTGTTATTCTCATTAAAATTGATTTTATGCATAGAAAGATGCATAAAAGATTATTTTTATTTCAAAAGTGTTATTCTCATTAAAATTGATTTTATGCATAAAAAGATGCATAAAGGATTTATTTTTCTTTCAAAAGTGTTATTCTCATTAAAATTGATTTTATGCATAGAAAGATGCATAAAGGATTTATTTTTATTTCAAAAGTGTTATTCTCATTAAAATTGATTTTATGCATAGAAAGATGCATAAAAGATTTTTTTTTAAAAGTGTTATTCTCATTAAAATTGATTTTATGCATAGAAAGATGCATAAAATTGATTTTATGCATAGAAAGATGCATAAAGTATTTATTTTTATTTCAAAAGTGTTATTTTCATTAAAATTGATTTTATGCCTAGAAAGATACATAAAGGATTTAATTTTATTTCAAAAGTGTTATTTTTCTTAAATTCGAATTTATGCATAAATAGATGCATAAAATGATTTTTATAAAAGTGTTATTCCCACTGAAGTTGATTTTTATGCATAAATAGATGCGTAAAGAATCTTTATATCAAAAATTAAAATCTTCTTAAATTCTATGTTTAAATTCTATGAATAGATGTGAATGGATGGATGGATGTGATGTGAATAGAGGTGATGAGATGTGAGGTGAATAGATGTGATGAGATGTGATGTGAATCAGATAGATGTGAATGGATGTGATGTGAATAGAGGTGATGAGATGTGAGATGAATAGATGTGATGAGATGCAATGTGAATCAGATAGATGTGAATGGATGGATGGATGTGATGTGAATAGAGGTGATAAGATGTGAGGTGAATCAGATAGATGTGAATCAGATAGATGTGAATGGATGGATGGATGTGATGTGAATAGAGGTGATGAGATGTGAGGTGAATAGATGTGATGAGATGCGATGTGAATCAGATAGATGTGAATGGATAGATGGATGTGATGTGAATAGAGGTGATGAGATGTGAGGTGAATAGATGTAACGAGATGTGATGAGAATCAGATAAGTGTGAATGAATGGATGGGTGGTTGTGATGTAAATAGAGGTGATGAGATATGAAGTGAGTAGATGTGATAAGATGTGATGTGAATCAGATAGATGTGAATGAATGGATGAGATGTGATGTCGTGTGAATCAGGATGTGAATGAATGATATGGGATGAGATGTGATAAGATGTGATGTGAATCAGATAGATGTGAATGAATGGATGAGATGTGATGTCATGTGAATCAGGATGTAAATGAATGATATGGGATATGAGTGGATGATATGTGATGAAAATGGATGTAAATGTATAAGTGAAGAAAATGGATGTGAATGTATATGTGAAAGAATTGATGTGGATATGTATGTGAAAGAATGGATATGGATGTGTATGTGAAATAATGTGATGTGAATGTGTATGTGAAGAATGGATGTGAATGAGTATGTGAAAGAATGGATATAGATGTGTATGTGAAAGAATGTGATGTGATGGAAAGAGATGTGATGTGTCATAAATATATGTGGATGTGAAGTGATGGATATGAATGTATAGAAAGATGTGAGAAGTCGTACATGTGAACGATTGGATGGATGTGGATGAATGAGATGAGATGTGTATGAATGAGATATGATTTGGAAAGAAGTGATGTGATATAATGTGGATAGAATGTATGTGATGGGATGGTTATGAGAATGTATGAGGTGGATATGAACGAATGAATGTGATGGATATGAATGAATGTGATGTGAATCGGATTGTGAATAAATGAGATGTGATGTCATGTGAATTGAGATGTGAATGAATGTGATGTGATGAGATGTGGAGATGGGTAGATGCGGGTGGATGAGATCTGCTGATGAGAGGATAAATGAGGAAAGATGTGATGAGATGAAAATGATGTGATTGGATGAGAATGGGAATACATATGAAATGGATGTGATTTAAATAATGTGGATTGATGTGGAACAATGTGGAAAGATAAGAGTTTGTTATAGAAACTGTATTTATGACCTGTTTTTAAATGGCTGTTTTATGTCAAGAATGCTAGGGATGCATTTTGATCATCTTGTGAATGAGGTTGTGGAGACCTAGTCTGATAAAGTTACAACAGTTGTTTGACGGAGAGTCAATGGAGGACGTCTCGCGTAGCAAGGTCGGTCGAGGTCTTGACCAGCCTCGGTGAGCTTCTGGTACGCTGGATGAGGGACCAAGGAAGCGGCCTATGAGTGAAGCGCTAGGTCACCTGCAAAGGATCCTAGAGGGTGCTGACCATACGATGCTCGGGCTCTGGGTCACCGACGATACCCACATGTGCGTCGTGGAAGATATTGGAACAAGGAGTAAGAGTTGTTTTCTTAATTCGGGCATGGATCTGGTTGATTAACATTGCTGGTCCTCAATGGATGAGTCCATGGCTCTTTTATATGGATCTGTTGGTTGACCTTGCTGATCTTCAACCGGAGATTCCATTTTGATATGTGAATATATTGCCAGTTACTATGAGCTAGGAACTATTGAAAAGGCCCCCTGAGTGGATAGGTGGTGAGCATTCTGGTTGCCAATGATTCCATAGGTACACCGATGAAGGAATGATTGGAATTAAGGATTCAACTGGAGATTTTGAGGATTATGATCAGTGACACTATGATTTCATTAAATGATTGTTTTAAGGACAACTGAATCTGTGAAAAATGCAATTTCATATTGGGTGTGTAAGTGGTGTGACTAGTTTTAAGTTTGCATGAATATCCAGCTAAAGGGCCTGGGAACTCTTTTCTCTAGTACCCGGGATAAAACCTAACCAAATTCCTAATTGGATCCCATCACTACAGTGGTTGGGTGGTTGGCTAACCCACGAGACTGGACGAAGGCTGGACTGATTGATCCCTAAAATGAGACTCAATTCTGTTATGGTATGATAGATGAAGGAAATCCCAAACAAAAATTGTTCTATGGAAAAGAATCAACGACTGTGCCTCTCAATGAGGAAAAAAGCGTTGGTTTCTATGATCCAAGTGCAATCTTTTCCTTGATCTGACTATGGGACTTACGGGTTCGGTTAGATCAGTTCAGTTAGTTAAGGCTCTTGACTACGTTAGAGTAAAAATATCTTGGAGGAATCGCCCGTGCTTTTCGGGCGAGGGAAGTTTTTTCGGGTTCGGTTTTGGAAGAATCGAGGGATTAGTCTCTTGTCCGGATATCCGTGGGCGAGGCCCCGAGTGGGGGACCTTGCCCTGCGTAAGAAGTGCTACTTCCGCTGCTGCTGCTAGCACCCCTGAATTCGTTGTTGCGGGGTGGGGACATGGATCTTTCAGCTGGTATCAGAGCAAATTGGCTAATGTGGATCAACCGTGAAGCCAAAAATGTCAAAAATTTATGAAGTAGCAGTAAAAAAGTTAGAAATGTATGATGAAATTCATACAAATTGATATTTTGACCGAAATTCATAAGTTAGTAATAAAGTCTTCAGATGGAAGTACTGCAATTGCATGGAGTCCCTGACTTGCTGCTTGAGGCCTAGACATGATGATATTTACCTTATAGTTCCAAGGACCGTGACTCCCATATATACCGAGGATATAATTGCAGCTCGTTATTACTGGCAGTATATACGAGTAAATCTAAGACCTTGAAATTATAAGCATAAATGCTATCCAGACGATGAATTCGAATGTGGTTGATATGATTTTTAAATTTTGGTTGAGAACTAATGAGTTGATTTGGATTTTGATTAAAAAATGATGATTCTTGAATTTTGGTTGAAATGTAATAAACTAAGCAAAACCACAATGAGGATAAATGAGGCGAGTCCCTGTGATGATGTTCATAACTGGAATGACGTTAATGACTTTAGCAAATCATAATGAGATTAGTGGATTGTGCTGACAGATTGCTACTGTTAACACTTGACCCAGTGGATCAAGTTAAGGGATGACAAATTAAAAATCTGTATACTTAAAATTCCCATGGAGGACTGTTCAAATGGAAATTTCAGTCTAATGGACCATTATTGTGTTAAAGATATGAATGATATGTTCTGAATGAATTTTTATCTGATGATGAGTTCTATATAAGGGATATTTATCCTAGGATTCTGTTGGGTTCACCAGACTATAAGGAACCCCAGAATCAGTTGGATCTTAAGGGAAAGAGTTGTCCTCTAGTTTGCGAGATGAGGACATCTCACGTTTTTTAAGTGGGGTAGGATGTAAGATTCCTCCCTCCAGCTTTTGAGCTGTGCAGGTGTAAGAACCTCCCCTTCTGATCTTATAATTATTCCCCTCTCTGAAATAAAAGAAAGATCTTATTTTACCCTATTTTGGCCTAGTAGAGAGAGAAAATGTCTAGAGGGAGGTAATTCAAAATTGAGATATTTTTGGATATAAAAATCCTCCTAGTGTCTAAATGTTTTCCCCTGAAACAAAAATTCAAAAAGAATTTTCCAATGTGCAATTGGAATTAATTAAAAATAGGTATAAAGGACCTTAGCCTAAGGGTCCAAATTTTTAGAAATTTTTGAATTATGCTCCAATTAAGGTTCCTATGGACTAATAAGATTAATCCAAATGTAGATAAATTGAAGAATAAAAGAAAATCCCCCAAAAATAAGTAAATGCTCACATAAGATGAAGAGTTGACTAAGGACGACAAGGTTTATTAGTTAAAAAAGAAGAGATATTTAGAGAAAATGATGCATTTTTTACACCTCAGTGTGAGGATCTCCCCTCATGAAGGAGATGCCTATTTCACATGTGTGGAGGAGTTTTAAACTCATAAATAATGAGATATTTTCATCTCTCCTCTCTCCTATTTCAAGTAGATCCAAAAAGTAAGCTAAACTGGTCAAAAATTGACCAAATTGATCTGGAAAATTCTAGAATCAGTTTGCTTGGTTAGAGGCTCAATTTTTCCTATAAATAGAAGCCTCCCCCTTTGTAAAAGGTTAATAGTGTTTATCCAATGTTACTCTACTCCTTCCCAGAGCCAATTACATTGAATTCACTTGATAATTCAATTGTTTTTGACTAAATCCTCTTCAAATCTCCTAAATCAAACCAAATCAAAAGGGAGCCAAACTAGGTCCAAATCTTGTCCAAATTCAGCCAAACTAAACTTGAAAAATTCTAGAAACTAGTTGGACTTGGTTAGAGGCCTCCCTCACCTATAAATAGATCCTTAGCCCTTTGTAAAAAAATATGAGAACTATACCATGCTAGTATTATACTAAAATAATGACATTTTCTATTATCCTCTAAAAAGCCTCTACAAATTGAAGAGATTGGAGCTTCTCTCTCTCTTCAATCTTCCTTGGTGACTCCAAAAACATACCAAACCAATTGATTGGTTGGGGGCCTCCACTGTGATCAAAGAATCAAGTAATTTAGGAGGTAAAGTGTGGATTATTGTCTTCTTTTTCTTAAATATCCAAATGTTTCTCTTCTCAATCCCTCTCAAGCTTGAGAAGCATTAATTTGAATGGCTTTTGAATACTATTGAAGTTCTTTAATGTATTGTAATGAAGAAATACATAAATTTCCATTTATGCTTAATTTATAATGGTTTTTAAGCATTTCTCTCTCTCTCTCCCCCAAAGAATGGTCATTCCTATGACCTATTCTCAATTCAAATGAAGCTTCTCATGAAGCATTTCTCTAATCTAAAAGTAATTTCTACGCTTGTCTAATTGGAGGCCAAAATAATGGATTTTAATACTTTTATGCTATTTAATTTATGGTAAAATTAAGAATCAATCCATAATTGGATAATGATCCAATTAGTGGTTATTCTAGTCACATGAATAAACGAAACTTTATTCTTTCAAATTTATTGAGAATGATCAGTAATAGCAGTGGAGCTATGGTAAAATTTTTAAAAAATTAACATATAAATCATTTTCATTCATAATATGAAAAGAGGATTTCCTACCATATTCTAGGATTAATCATCCTAGATTAATTGAATGATTCTCATTATAATCATGGAAAATTTAATTTTTATGTTTATGCATAAATAGTGATTAGCAAAAGAGAAATTTCTAAGTAATTCATTTAAATGTTAAAAGAGGAATTCCTATGACATTTGGAATTCCATCATTTAGATGGGAAAAGAGAAATTCCTATCATATTGGAATTAATAAGTATTTTAATTAAATCCAAAGATGAATTTTAGATAAATTTATTTTATCTATGAGAAATATTTAAATGTTAAAAGAGGAATTCCTACGACATTTGAAATTCCATCATTTAGATGGAAAAAGAGAAAATCCTAGCATATTAGAATTATTGGATAATTCATTTAAATTCGAAGATGAATTTTAGATAAATTTATTTATCTATGAGAAATATTTAAATGTTAAAAGAGGAATTCCTATGACATTTGAAATTCCATCATTTAGATGGAAAAAGAGAAATTCCTAGCATATTGAAATAATGTATATTTTATTTTAGATGAATTTATTTTATGAGAAATAATTGACAAAAAAAGAGGAATTCCCATGACATTGGAATGTAAATAATCAAATGCAAAAAGAGGAATTCCCATGGTATTTGAGATCCAAGAAATTAAATGGGAAGAAGAGGAAATTTTAGTATAATTCAATTTATGATTATTTACCAAAAGTGGAAATATGGGTAGAATTGATTTCTACAAATCCCATGAATTCTTTTATTCAAAAGAGGAATATTGAATATAATTCAATTGAGGAATTGAGAAGGAATATGGAAATAGTCGTCGAGGAAAAAGAACCTTTGATTAGGCCAAATAATTGGTAGAAATTTAGAAAAAGTCTCATTATCGGTATCAAACTTGAAAAAGCTATTAAATGGGAATAGCATGTGAATGGGATGTGATAAGATGTGTATGGGATGTGAATGGATGTGTATGGGATGTGATAGGATGTGAATGGATGTGATAAGATGTGTATGGGATGCGATAGGATGTGAATGAATGTGATAAGATGAAAATAGGATGTGATAAGATGTGATGTAATGAAATGGATGTGGATGTGAATAATGAGATGAGAGGATATGTGAAAGGGTGAGATGGGAAGTAAATGGATGTGGAAGTGGATGTGTATGTGGAAGAATAGATGTGTATGTGCATGTGGAAGAATGGATGTGGATGTGTATGTGGAAGAATGGATGTGGATGTATGGATGTGGAGTGTGTGTGGATGTATGGATGTGGATGTGTATGTGGAAGAATGCATGTGGATGTATGGATGTATATATGTATGTGGAAGAATGGATGTGGATGTATGGATGTGGATGTGTATGTGGATGTATGGATGTGTATGTGTATGTGGAAGAATGGATGTGGATGTGTATGTGGATGTATGGATGTGGATATACATGTGGATGTATGGATGTGGATGTGTATGTGGAAGAATGGATGTGGATGTATATGTGGAAGAATGGATGTGGATGTATATGTGTGGAAGAATGAATGTGGATGTGTATGTGGAAGAATGGACGTGGATGTATGGATGTGGATGTGTATGTGAAAGAGGATGTAATGTCGATGTGAGTAAATGGATGAGATGTAATGTGATGTGAATCGGGATGTGAATGGATGAGATGTGATGTCATGTGAATCGGGATGTGAATGAATGAGATGTGATGTGAAATGGATGTGATGAGATGTGATGTAAATTGGGATAGATGTGAATGGATGCTATGTGATGTGAATGAATGTGATGTGATGGGATGTGAATCGGGATAGATGTGTATGAATGGATAAGATGTGAATGAATGTGACGTGATGAGATGTGAATATGGGTAGATGCGAGTGGATGAGATATGATGAGGATAAATGAGGAAAGATGCGATGAGATGTGAATATAGGTAGATGCGAGTGGATGAGATCTGATGAGGATAAATAAGGAAAGATGTGATGAGATGAAAAATGATGTGATTGGATGAGAATGGGAATACATATGAAATGGATGTGGATTGATGTGGAACAATGTGAAAAAACTAGAGTTCGTTATAGAAACTATATTTAAGACCTATTTTTTAAATGACTGTTTTATGTCAAGAATGCTGGGGAAGCATTTTAACCGTCTTGTGATTACGGTTGTGGAGACTAATCTGATAAAGTTGCAACAGGTGACGAAGAGTCAACGGAGGACATCTCGCGTAGCAAGGTCGGGCGAGGTCTCGGTTCGATTTAAAAATGGTGAGCTTCCGGTACGGTGGATGAGAGACCAAGGAAGCAGCCTATGAGTGAAGCGCTAGGTGACCTGCGAAGGATCCTAGAGGGTGCTGACCATACGGTGCTCGGGCTCTGGGTCGCCGAAGATACCCACACGTGCGTCGTGGAAGATATTGGAACAAGGAGTAAGAGTTGTTTTCTGAATTCGGGCATGGATCTGTTTGATTGACCTTGCTGGTCCCCTCAACGGAAGTGTCCATGGCTCTTTTATATGGATCCTTTGGTTTATCTTGCTGATCTTCAACAGAGATTCCATTTTTGATATGTGAATATATTGCTGGTTACTATGAGCTAGGAACTATCGAAAAGGCCCCTGAGTGGAGAGGTGGTGAGCATTCTGGTTGCCAATGATGCCATAGATACACCGATGAAGGAATGATTAGAAATAAGGATTCAACTAGAGATTTTGAGGATTATGATCAATGATACTATGGTTTCATTAAATGATTGTTTTAAAGATAGCTGAATCTGTGAAAAAGGTAATTTCAGATTGGGTGTGTAAGTGGTGTGACTGGCATTAAATTTGCATGAATATCCGGCTAGGGGGCCTGGGAACTCTTTTCCCTGGTACCCAGGAAAAAACCTAACCAAATTCCTAATTGGATCCCATCACTACAGTGGTTGGGCGGTTGGCTAACCCATGGGACTGGATGGGGTTAGGCTGGACTGATGGATCCGTAAAATAAGACTCAATTCTGTTATAGTACGATAGATGAAGTAAATCTCGAATAGTAATTGTTCTATAGAAAAAGAATCAATGGCTGTGCCTCTCGATGGGGAAAAAAGCATTGGTTTCTATGATCCAAGTGCAAGTTTCTTCCTTGATCTGACCAAGTGACTCACAGGTTCGGTCGGATCAATTTGGTCAGTAATGACCCTGACTACGTTAGAGTACAAATATCCTAGTGGACTCGCCCGTGCTTTTCGGTAGGGGGAAGCTTTTCCAGATTTGGTTTTTGAACAACCAAGGGATTAGTCTCTTGTCCAGATATCCGTGGGCCATGCCTCGAGTGAGGGATCCTGCCTCGCGCAAGAAGTACTACTTCCTCTACTCTAGCACCCCGCGAATCCATTGCGTGGAGGGGGCAGGGATGTTTCAGATCCCTAAAATGAGACTCAATTTTGTTATGGTACGATAGATGAAGGAAATCCCAGACAAAAATTGTTCTATGGAAAAGAATCAACGGCTGTGCCTCTCAGTGAGGAAAAAAGCGTTGGTCTCTATGATCCAAGTGCAATCTTTTCCTTAATCTGACTATGGGACTTACGGGTTTGGTCAGATCAGTTCAGTTAGTTAAGGCTGTTAGAGTAAAAATATCTTGGAGGAATCGCCCGTGCTTTCCGGGCGAGGGAAGTTTTTTCGGGTTCGGTTTTGGAAGAATCGAGAGATTAGTCTCTTGTCCGAATATCTGTGGGCGAGGCCCCGAGTGAGGGACCCTGCCCTGCGCAAGAAGTGCTACTTCCGTTGCTAGCACCCCTGAATTTGTTGCGCGGTGGGGACAGGGATCTTCAGCTAGTATCAGAGCAAATTGGCTAATGTGGATCAACCGTGAAGCCAAAAATGTAAAAAATTTATGAAGTAGCAGTAAAAAAGTTGGAAATGTGTGATGATGAAATTCATACAAATTGATATTCAGACCGAAATTCATAAATTAGTAATTAAGTCTTCAAATGGAAGTACCGCAATTGCATGGAGTCCCTGACTTGCTTGAGGCCTAGACATGATGATATTTACCTTATAGTTCCAAGGACCGTGACTACCCGTATATACCGAGGCTATAACTGCAGCTCTTTACTGGCAGTATATACGAGTAAATCTAAGACCTTGAAATTATAAGCATAAATGCTATCCAGATGATGAATTCGAATGTGACTGATATGATTTTTAAATTCTGGTTGAGAACTGATGAGTTGATTTGGATTATGATTGAAAAATGATGATTCCTTAATTTTGGTTGAAATGTAATAAGCTAAGCAAAACCATAATGATGATGAATGGGGCGAGTCCTTGTGATGATGTTCGTAATGGAATGACGTTAATGACTTCAGCAAATCACTATGAGATAAGTGGATTGTGCTGACAGATTGCTACTGTTAACACTTGACCAAGTGGAACAAGTTAAGGGATGACAAATTGAAAATCTGTATAATTAAAATTCCCATGGAGGACTGTTCAGATGGAAATTTCGATCTAATGAACCATTATTGTGTTAAAGATATGAATGATATGTTCTGAATGAATTTTTATCTGATGATGAGTTCTATATAAGGGATCTTTATCCCAGGATTCTGTTTAGTTCACCAGACTATAAGGAACCCAAGAATTAGTTGGATCTTAAGGGAAAGAGTTATCCTCTAGTTTGTGAGATGAGGGCATATCACGTTTTTTAAGTGGGGTAGGATGTAAGATTCCTCCCTCTAGCTTTTGAGGTGTGCAGGTATAAGAACCTCCCCTTCTGATCTTATAATTATTCCCCTCTCTGAAATAAAAGAAAGATCCTGTTTTACCCTATTTTGGCCTAGAGAGAGAAAATATCTAGAGAGAGGTAATTCAAAATTGAGATATTTTTGGATATAAAAATCCTCCTAGTGTCTAAAATGGTTTCCCCTGAAACAAAAATTAAAAAAGAACTTTCCAATATGCAATTGGAATTAATTAAAAATAGGTATAAATGACCTTAGCCTACTAAGGGTCCAAATTTTCAGAAATTTTTAAATTATGCTCCAATTAAGGTTCCTATTGACCAATAGATTAATCCAAATGTAGGGAGGAGATAAATTGAAGAATAAAAGAAAATCCCCCAAAAATGAGTAAATGCTCACATAAGATGAAGAGTTGACTAAGAACAAGGTTTATTAGTTAAAAAAGAAGAGATATTTAGAGGAAATGATGCATTTTTGACACCTCAGTGTGGGGATCTCCCCTCATGAAGGAGGCACCTATTTCACATGTGTGGAGAAGTTTTAAACTCATAAATAATGAGATATTTTCATCTCTCCTCTCTCCTGTTTCAACTAGATCCAAAAAGTAAGCTAAATTGACCCAAAAATGGTCAAAAATTGACCAAACTGATCTCGAAAATTCTAAAATCAGTTTGCTTGGTTAGAGGCTCATTTTTTCCTATAAATAGAAGCCTCCCCCTTTGTAAAAGATTAACAGTGTTTATGCACGGTTACTCTACTCCTTCCCAGAGCCAATTACATTGAATTTGATAATTCAGTTGTTTTTTACTAAATCCTCTTCAAAAGAATTGGTGGCCACTCTTGATCCAAACAAGAGTAGAACCCTCAATCCCTCAAGCCAAAGGAAAGCTAACAAAATTCCATGTAAGCTAAAAATTCTACTTTTTTAATTTCTAATCTATGGTTTTCTGATTTCTTTGCTTTTTTTAGTTGATTAAAGTGAATCTTGATGTTTTTGTGCACATACGGAAAGAAGAACGCAGCAAACTAGAACCAAAGTCCTGTAAATGCATATTCCTAGGATACGATGACGAGGGTGAGATGGGGTACAGACTATGGGATCCTGAGAAAAGAAAGATAGTACACAGCAATGATGTCATCTTCCATGAAGATCGCATGCATAAGCAGCCCGAGAAGACTGAGGAGGTCAGAAGGGTTGTTTTCAAGGAGGATGTACCTGTTAGACATCAATTAGTGCCCAATTGACAGCAACGTATACCTGCTGTAAATGACCCTGAAAATGTAGGGAATGGTGTTGGAAATGACCAGAAGGTATTGCCCATGATGCTCCATAGTTGCAGCAGCAAGAAAATATGCATTTAGCCAGCAGGGGCTGGATAGCATGCTGAAATTTCAGGACAGCAAGCTGAAAATGCAGGATTGCAAGTTCCATGTGGCTTGCAAATGCTGAGCATTCACTCCGTAGGTCAACCCAACCATCAAGGCCACCTGACAGGTTTGTTCCTAGAGTGCAGTATGCTGCTGATTATGTCATGGGGTTACTGACTGTGGTGAGCCATCATGCTTCCAGGAAGCAATGACGACCGGACAACAAGAAGTGGTTTAAGGCCATGCTGTCGAAAATGGAATCACTTGAAAAGAATGGTACTTGTTGGGACTTGGTGCAGCTGCCTAAAGGGCAGAAACCCTTCCATGCAAGTGGGTTTACAAGATGAAGGTCACTTCTGGTTCCTCGCCAAAGTACAAAGCATGATTAGTTGCAAAAGGGTACAAGCAGGATTGGTTGCAAAAGGGTACAAGCAAGAACATGGAATTGACTTTGATGAGATCTCTCCTGTAGTCAAGATGACTACTCTAAGAACCATTTTGGGCTTGGTTGCAGCTAAAGATATGGAGCTCATACAGATGGATGTAAAGACTGCGTTCTTACATGGTGATCTGCATGAGGACATATATATGCAGCAACCTGAGGATTTTATTGTTGTTGCTAAGGGCAAAGAGAAGATGGTATGTAAACTCAAACGGAGTTTGAGTTTGTATGGGCTGAAACAAGCACCACGGGAATGGTATCATAAGTTTCAGCCCATACAAATGGAGTTTGTATGGGCTGAAACAAGCACCGCGGGAATGGTATCATAAGTTTAATACTTTCATGCAGTCTCAGGTCTATCAGAGGAGTCAAGTTGATCACACTGCTTGTACACCAAAAAGGCAGCAGATGGCAGCCTGATTATCTTGGTTTTGTATGTTGATGACATGCTGATTGCTAGCAGGGATACTCATGCCTTGGATTCATTGAAACAGAATCTGATACTCATGCCTTGGATTCATTGAAACAGAATCTACATGACAGCTTTGACATGAAGGATCTTGGTGATGCAAATCACATTCTTGGAATGCGGATACTCAGAGATAGGTCGAAGGGGTTACTCTATTTATCTCAGCAGGAGTATGTATCCAAGATTTTGCAACGTTTCAATATGGAGGGGGGAAAGCAATCAGAGTTCCATTGCCTCCATATGTGAAACTCAGTGCAGAGGACATCCCTACATCTGATGATGAGAAGGCTGAAATGGCCAAGATTCCATATGCTTCAGCTGTTGGTAGTTTGATGTATGCCATGGTTGCTCTACGTCTTGATATTGCCTTTGCAATGGGAGTGGTTAGCAAGTACATGGCAAACCCTGTGGGTGGCAAGAAGCATTGGGAAGCAGTGAAAGGTATTATGAGATACCTCAAGGGCACAAGGGATTCGTGCATCTGCTTTGGAAGGCATCTGTCATTGGCTTTACGGATGTAGACTATGCTCGACATGCGGATGCAAGAAGTCCACTTCAGGGTATGCTGGACATGTGGACTGCAAGAAGTCCACTTTAGGGTATGTGTTTACCTTCATAGGGGGATCTGTCTCTTGGATATCTAGGCTACAGAAGTGTGTTGCACTGTCTACTACACAGAGGCAGAGTATGTGGATGCCCCCACTGAGGCATGCAAAGAGGCCTTATGGTTGTCACCTTTGGTTGCTAAGCTTGGTATCACTGAGGTTCCTGTCCTCCACTGTGATAGTCAGAGTGCTATCATGTTAGCACGGAACCCTGTCTTTCATGCAAAGACAAAACACATACAAGTGAAGTATCATTTCATCAGGGAAGTACTTGACACCAAGAGCATTGAGCTAGTCAAGGTACATACTGATGATAACCCTGCAGACCTTCTCACGAAGGGTCTTCTAGCAGAGCGGTTTGCCCATTGCCGCGGCAGATGATGGGAGTTGGATAGGTATCGATTTTTAGCTCTGTACATACTTAGACTTAGCTGATTCTTTCCCTCTACCTTTAGGCACGTTGCCTTTAGGGGGGAGGTTGTTGGGAATAAAGGGCCACCGTGCCCGCCTAGTGTCTGGGCACCCTTCGGGGTTGTACCATTATTCATATACCTATCTGAAAAACCTTGGTGGTACATCATCATTGTACCCACATACTCTCTCTCTCTCTCTCTCTCTCTCTCTCTCTCTCTCTCTCTCTACCTGCATTGCTGCATCCATTGAAGCTCCACACTTCGTGGTCCGTGCACCTCAAACGATGATGGATGTGGATGAATGAGATGAGATGTGTATGAATGAGATATGATGTGGAAAGAAGTGATGTGATATCATGTGGATAGAATGTATGCGATGGGATGGTTATGAGAATGTATGTGGTGGATATGAACGAATGAATGTGATGGATATGAATGAATGTGATGTGAATCGGATTGTGAATAAATGAGATGTGATGTCATGTGAGTTGAGATGTGAATGAATGTGATGTGATGAGATGTGGAGATGGGTAGATGCGAGTGGATGAGATCTGAGGATAAATGAGGAAAGATGTGATGAGATGAAAATGATGTGATTGGATGAGAATGGGAATACATATGAAATGGATGTGACTTAAATAATGTGGATTGATGTGGAACAATGTGGAAAGACGAGAGTTTGTTATAGACTGTATTTATGACCTGTTTTTAAATGGCTGTTTTATGTCAAGAATGCTGGGGATGCATTTTGACGGTCTTGTGTGAATGAGGTTGTGGAGACCTAGTCTGATAAAGTTACAACAGCTGATGGAGAGTCAATGGAGGATGTCTTGCGTAGCAAGGTCTCGGCCGAGGTCTTGACCAGCCTCGGTTTGAGCTTCCGGTACGATGGATGAGGGACCAAGGAAGCGGCATATGAGTGAAGTGCTAGGTCACATGCAAAGGATCCTAGAGGGTGCTAACCATACGGTGCTCAAGCTCTGGGTCACCGACGATACCCACGCGTGCATCGTGGAAGATATTGGAACAAGGATTAAGAGTTGTTTTCTGAATTTGGGCATGGATCTAGTTGATTGACCTTGCAGGTCCTCAACGAATGAGTCCATGGCTCTTTTATATGGATCCGTTGGTTGACCTTGCTGATCTTCAACGGAGATTCCATTTTGATATGTGAATATATTGCCAGTTACTATGAGCTAGGAACTATCGAAAAGGACCCTTGAGTGGACAGGGTTTGAGCGTTCTGGTTGCCAAAATGATGCCATAGGTACACCGATGAAGGAATGATTGGAATTAAGGATTCAACCAGAGATTTTGAGGATTATGATCAGTGACACTATGATTTCATTAAATGATTGTTTTAAGGACAGCTGAATCTTTGAAAAAGGCAATTTCATATTGAGTGTGTAAGTGGTGTGACTAGTTTTAAGTTTACATAAATATCCGGCTAGGGGGCCTGGGAACTCTTTTCCCTGGTACCCAGGACAAAACCTAACCAAATTTCTAATTGGATCCCATCACTATAATGGTTAGGTGGTTGGCTAACCCACGAGACTGGATAGAGTTAGGCTGGACTAATTGATCCCTAAAATGAGACTCAATTCTGTTATGGTACGATAGATGAAGAAAATCTCGAACAAAAATTGTTCTATGGAAAAGAATCAACGGCTGTGCCTCTCAATGAGGAAAAAAGTATTGGTCTCTATGATCCAAGTGCAATCTTTTCCTTGATCTGACTATGGGACTTACAGGTTCGGTCAGATCAGTTCAGTTAGTTAAGACTCTTGACTACGTTAGAGTAAACTATCCTGGAGGAATCGCCCATGCTTTCCGGGCGAGGGAAGTTTTTTCGGGTTCAGTTTTGGAAGAACCGAGGGATTAGTCTCTTGTCCGGGTATCCGTGGGGCGAGGCCCTGAGTGAGGTACCCTGCCCTGCGCAAGAAGTGCTACTTTTGCTGCTAGCACCCCTGAATTCATTGCGCGGTGGGGGACATGGATCTTTCAGCTGGTGTCAGAGCAAATTGGCTAATGTGGATCAACCGTGAAGCAAAAAATGTAAAAAATTTATGAAGTAGCAGTAAAAAAGTTAGAAATGTGTGATGAAATTCATACAAATTGATATTTAGACCGAAATTCATAAATTAGTAATTGTCTTCAAATGAAAGTACCGCAATTGCATGGAGTCCCTGACTTGCTTGAGGCCTAGACATGATGATATTTACCTTATAGTTCCAAGGACCGTGACTACCCATATATACCAAGGGTATAAATTGATTTTATGCATAGAAAGATGCATAAACGATTTATTTTTATTTCAAAAGTGTTATTTTCATTAAAATTGATTTTATGCATAGAAAGATGCATAAAGGATTTAATTTTATTTCAAAAGTGTTATTTTTCTTAAATTTGAATTTATTCGTGATGCATAAAAGGATTTTTTTTAAAGTGTTATTCCCACTGAAGTTGATTTTTATGTATAAATAGATGCATAAAGAATCTTTATATCAAAAACTAGAATGCTCTTAAATTCTATGTTTAAATTCTATGAATAGATGTGAATGGATGGATGAATGTGATGTGAATAGAGGTGATGAGATGTGAGGTGAATAGATGTGATGAGATGTGATGTGAATCAAATAGATGTGAATGGATGGATGGATGTGATGTGAATAGAGGTGATGAGATGTGAGGTGAATAGATGTGATGTGAATGAATCAGATAGATGTGAATGGATGGATGGATGTGATGTGAATAGAGGTGATAAGATGTGAGGTGAATAGATGTGATGAGATGCGATGTGAATCTGATAGATGTGAATGGATGGATGGATGTGATGTGAATAGAGGTGATGAGATGTGAGGTGAATAGATGTAACGAGATGTGATGAGAATCAGATAAGTGTAAATGAATGGATGGGTGGTTGTGATGTGAATAGAGGTGATGAGATGTGAGGTGAGTAGATGTGATAAGATGTGATGTGAATCAGATAGATGTGAATGAATGGATGAGATGTGATGTGAATGAGATAGATGTGAATGAATGGATGAGATGTGATGTCATGTGAATCAGGATGTAAATGAATGATATGGGATATGAGTGGATGATATGTGATGAAAATGGATGTAAATGTATAAGTGAAGAATGGATGTGAATGTATATGTGAAAGAATGGATGTGGATATGTATGTGAAAGAATGGATGTGGATGTGTATGTGAAAGAATGTGATGTGAATGTGTATGTGAAGAATGGATGTGAATGAGTATGTGAAAGAATGGATATAGTGTGTATGTGAAAGAATGTGATGCGATGGAAAGAGATGTGATGTGTCATAAATATATGTGGATGTGAAGTGATGGATATGAATATATAGATAGATGTGAGAAGTCGTACATGTGAACGATTGAATGGATGTGGGTGAATGAGATGAGATGTGTATGAATGAGATATGATGTGGAAAGAAGTGATGTGATATAATGTGGATAGAATGTATGTGATTGGATGGATGTGGATGAATGAGATGAGATGTGATATAATGTGGATAGAATGTATGTGATTGGATGGATGTGGATGAATGAGATGAGATGTGTATGAATGAGATATGATGTGGAAAGAAGTGATGTGATATAATGTGGATAGAATGTATGTGATGGGATGGTTATGAGAATGTATGTGGTAGATATGAACAAATGAATGTGATGGATATGAATGAATGTGATGTGAATCGGATTGTGAATAAATGAGATGTGATGTCATGTGAAGTGAGATGTGAAGATGGGTAGATGCAAGTGGATGAGATTTGATGAGGATAAATGAGGAAAGATGTGATGAGATGAAAATGATGTTATTGGATGAGAATGGGAATATATATGAAATGGATGTGATTTAAATAATGTGGATTGATGTGGAACAATGTGGAAAGATGAGAGTTTGTTATAGAAACTGTATTTATGACTTGTTTTTATATGGCTGTTTTATGTCAAGAATGCCGCAGAAGCATTTTGACCGTCTTATGAATGAGGTTGTGGAGACCTAGTCTGATAAAGTTGCACCAGCTGACGGAGAGTCAATGGAGGACATCTCGCGTAGCAAGGTCGACTGAGGTCTTGACCAACCTCGGTTCGATTAAAATGCTGAGCTTCGGGTACGGTGGATGAGGGACCAAGGAAGCGGCCGATGAGTGAAGCGCTAGGTCACCTGCAAAGGATCCTAGAGGGTGTTGACCATACGGTGCTCGGGCTCTGGGTCACCGACGATACCCACGCGTGCGTCGTGGAAGATATTGGAACAAGGAGTAAGAGTAGTTTTCTGAGTTCGGGCATGGATCTGGTTGATTGACCTTGCTAGTCCTCCTCAACGGCGGATGAGTCCATGGCTCTTTTATATGGATTCGTTGGTTGACCTTGCTGATCGTCAACGAAGATTCCATTTTGATATGTGAATATATTGCCGGTTACTATGAGCTAGGAACTATTGAAAAGGCCCCCTGAGTGGACAAGTGGTGAGCGTTCTGGTTGCCAATGATGCCATAGGTACATCGATGAAGGAATGATTGGAATTAAGGATTCAACCATAGATTTTGAGAATTATGATCAGTGACACTATGATTTCATTAAATGATTGTTTTAAAGACAGTTGAATCTGTGAAAAAGGCAATTTCATATTGGGTGTGTAAGTGGTGTGACTAGTTTTAAGTTTACATGAATATCTGGCTAGGGGGCCTGGGAACTCTTTTCCCTAGTACCCGGGACAAAACCTAACCAAATTCCTAATTGGATCCTATCACTACAGTGGTTGGGTGGTTGGCTAAAACCCACAGGCTGGATGGGGTAGGCTGGACTGATGGATCCCATCACTATAGTGGTTGGGTGGTTGGCTAACCCATGGGACTGGATGGGATTAGGCTAGACTAATGGATCCCTAAAATGAGACTCAATTCTATTATGGTACGATAGATGAAGTAAATCTCGGACAAAAATTGTTCTATGGAAAAGAATCAATGGCTGTGCCTCTCAATGAGCAAAAAAGCGTTGTTCTCTATGATCCAAGTGCAATCTTTTCCTTGATATTACTATGGGACTTATGGGTTTGGTCAAATCAGTTCAGTTAGTTAAGACTCTTGACTTCGTTAGAGTAAAAATATCCTGGAGGAATCGCCTGTGCTTTCCAGGCGAGGGAAGTTTTTCCGGGTTCTGTTTTGGAAGAACCGAGGGATAATCCTCTTGTCCGGATATCCGTGTGGGTGAGGCCCCGAGTGAGGGACCCTGCCCGTGCAAGAAGTGCTACTTCCGCTACTAGCACCTCTGAATTCGTTGCGCGGTGGAGACAAGGATCTTTCACTTGTGTTAGCCTTACCAAATCCTAGCAGGCTTTAGATTGTTGATACTGATGCTAGTGATTTTGCGGTAGGCACAATTTTGTTCTAGGATGGGAAGCCTATGGCCTTCAAGGGTAAGAAACTCAATGATGCACAGACTAGGTACCCAACTGAGGAGAAAGAGTTGTATTGGATCATTTATGCTTTAAAGGCATGGAGATAGTATCTCTACGGGTCTTAGTTTATGGTCTTGATAGATCACGAGCATTTGTAGTTCATTTGATCAACCGGATTTAAAAGGTAGAAAGGCTAGATGGACTGAGTTGATGCAGGACTTTGATTTCATGATTCAATATAAGAAAGATAGCTTGAATCACATTGCTGATGCGTTGAGTCGAATTGGTGAAGTTAATGAACTTAGCTTCATGGAAATTACTTCTAACTTGTACGATTCACTCAGGGAAAAATGCAATACATATATTTTCTTTAGACAGACATCAGCTCTCTGTTTGTATGCAGTTGCTGGCTGGGGAGTTCCCCAACTCTCCGGGTAGCTTAAAGCTGTGGTTTGGCCCTTCTTGCACTTTTTGTGTGATAGGGTTACCACCCAAGGCCGCAGTTCTATTGGTATAACCACTTTTGCTCTTGTGGTGGGGGCAGCTTTCCCTTTTGAGCTTTTTCTCTCTTTTTCTGTTGTTCTCCTTCTTTCCTCTTCTTCTCTTCTTCCTCCTTCCTTCTCTTTTCTTCTTCCTTCTTTTTCTTTACCTCTTCTTCAAGCTTCTTCTTCCTTTCAGCTTCCACGCGGCTTCCTGCTTCTTTCTCTCCTCCAGTACCATTTTTCTTTCTTCTTCTGCCTTCTATTTCTTGACCTCTTCCGGGTTAGGCAGCATCTCTTCATCTATTCTATTCTTCCTCTTCTTGTTGGCTTTTTGGAAAATCTTCTGCCATTCCTCCTCCTCATCTATGTCATCCTCAAATGGACTGAAAGTTACCTTGGCAGCTTTCGAGGATCCATCGGCTTCCCTATGATGTTGTTTGACATAGTCATCTCCCATCCGGTGATTCACCGACCTGGTAGCCTGAGCGATCACCCTTAGGTGTGCATGTACTACAGTGGGCTATTTCTCCTTAGCCCAAGTGGCTTCCCTCTTCACTAGATTTTCCTTGTAAATGGCGACCCAGTTTATTTTTTCTCCTACTTCTACTGCTCTGAGCAGTTTGTAGTTTTTATTGGACATATCCTCCGTTTTGCCCATAAACATGATGTTCTGCAAGAAAAATATGAACTGTTCCCGTCGAGTTTCATCAGCCACATCCTTCACCTGATGCATGTTTCCAGTCTTAGGAATTTCTTCTTCCACCCTCAGCTTCAAATTTATGTCTATTGCACCATCCATTGGCAATCCCAGTGCATGATGCACTACGAGCTCTGAAACTTTTATAGGCTCCTTCCCCTCTACGTGCATTATGTTGGTCTCCAAAAATTGATTTATCAATTTCCCCCCATCCTCAGGGTCCTACAACTCCTCCCACTGGTGTTCCAATAATTTTTCAAACCCACACTTCTTTGCCCACTCCTGATGTTCCTTCTTCCTCGTATATCGGGGATGGCCATGGGCATGCAGAGGCTCTTCTCAGGCCTTCTGTCTGGCCTCTAAGATTTGTTGATCTTTGGCATGGCGCTGTCTTTTGAGAAAGTGTTGTAGATGTGGGTGAGAGAGTTGTGAGTAAGAGGGCAGATTGCAAATGTGCATTTTTAGTCTCCTTGGGTTCTTTTTTGCAATGTTTTCTCCTTTTTGCTTCCTTTTTTGGGGTGTTGTCGCTTTTAGCTTCCCTATTTTTGAGGTGATGTGACCCTTGATTCTTCATATCATACCCGCTGCCTCAGCTTAATGGTATTAAAGCATTCTTGTTGTCTTCCTGTCTTACTATTGTGAGTTGGGTTTTACTGATGTTGTGACACCTGTCCTCCATGCAGTTGCTTATGCTAACATCGTGGCCTTTTGAGTTGTTGACATGGATCGGGCTGGCACACACTTGGTCATTTGCTCTTTTACTGTCTTAGCTTTGATTGGTTGCTGAGATCTAAGCTTTTGCGGTCTGGCCCCCTTCCACGGCTTTGTGGTTTTTTAAATTTTCTGCATCTACCTCCACTAGTGAGATCATGCCACTACATATGCTCCGAACTAGCTCCTAGCCTTCTGCTTATGCTTCTTTCTCGGCGTAGTTACCACCAGTTGGCCCTTATATTTTCTCATCCTAAAGTCATTTACTGTCTTTGAAAAAGGTGTGCCTTCCAAGTTTTCTAAAGTAAAGGCATTCTGGCTAATCGGGTCTTTCATTATGAATGGTTCTAACCACCGGATTTTGATTTTTTCTAGGGTGAGGTCCCAGCTTGGAATTGTAGACCAATACAAGATCTCCTTCCTTAAAAATTATGTGCTTAAGATGCCTATCTGTCCAAGTCTTTCTTCTTCGCTACACTATCTCCGCTCTTAGAGAGCTGCTTTGCCTTCCTTCCTCCAAGGCTTAGGAGTTCCTCTATTCCATGCTCTCAGGATTCTTCCATTGGAAACTTCTCTTGAACGGCCACTCTCAGACTAGGTATCGTAAATTCCATAGGCATAACTGCTTCCAACCCATATACCAGCTTGAATGGTGTTTTCCTAGTTGAGACTTTGTAGGATTTGTGGACTGCCCATAAGGCAACATCTAACTTCTGGTCCCAATCATTTTTGTTAGCATTTACGAATTTCTTTAAAATTTTGGTCAGAACCTTGTCGATTCCGCTTGGCCGTTGCACTGTGGGTAGTAGGGTGAGGACTTCTTGTGATTGATCAGGTATCTATCCATCAACCCTTTCATCACTTTGTTCATGAAATGCGTGCCCTGGTCGCTGACTATTTCCACTGGCAACCCATGCCTAGCAATGGTGTCCTTGAAGAGGAACTTCATCACCTCTTTTGCAATTTCTCTTTACACCTTTAGCTTTCGGCCACTTAGTAAAATAGTCAATAGCCACAATGATGTACTCACATCTGGTGACTTTTGTGGGTGGCTTGATTGGTCCAACAAAATCTAATCCCCACTTCATGAATGGAGATAGCGGTAGTATAGGTGAGATAGGCAATCTATCAGAACCTCCGAGTTGACAAACGTCACAATTCTTTGCTTCCTTGTTGGCATCCCTCTCATGAACAAGGATGCCATTGAAAGGGCTTCACGTTTTGTTGTGCTGGAGTTCCTTTACGCTCTTGTGAGGGCTTTTATGGCATAATGGATGGACTGTATATAACCTTTTTTCTTTTCCTACAT
Organism: Cibotium barometz; assembly: GCF_041138505.1. Taxonomy (NCBI): domain Eukaryota; kingdom Viridiplantae; phylum Streptophyta; class Polypodiopsida; order Cyatheales; family Cibotiaceae; genus Cibotium; species Cibotium barometz. Next base: position 69,239,186 of record NC_141046.1, read on the forward strand.
CAATGTGCTGCCCATTGTTTTGTCTGAAGCATCTATATAAACATGGAACATTAAATTCGATTCTGGGTTGATCATCATTGGTGCGGCTGACACCATGCTCTTCAGCTAATGGAATGCCTTCTGACACTCCGGACTCCATTCATACTTTGCATCCTTCTTAGTAAGTGCATATAATGGGCAAGCTACATGTGCTAGATACTTCAAAAATCTCGCATGCCACTTCACCTTGCCAAGGAACCTTTCAAGTTGTTTAATGTTCTGGGGAGCAGATATTTTGGATATGGCCTCCGCCTTAGCCGGATCTATAGCCAATCCTTGGGTTGACACGATGTGTCCTAACAGTGTTTCGGATTTTATTACAAAAGCACACTTGGCTAGATTTAACTTCAGCCTTGTATCTCTACATCTCTGCAAACATAGCCTCAAATGATAGATGTGCTTTGCCTTTTCTCCGGACACGTTGAAATCATCCACAAAAGCTTTCATGAAGTCTGTCAAGTAGTCATAGAAAATTTCCTCCACCATTCTCTAGAAGGCAACATGTGCATTTTTAAAGCCAAACATCATGTTGCCACACAAAGACACCCCATTCAGTGATGAATGTGGGCTTCTCTATGTCTTTTGGAGCTATCTTCACCTAATTGTACTCGTTGAAACCATCCAAAAAAGAGTACATCTCCTTTCTCGCTACCTCATCACAAGGAGTCCGTGAATGGAAGTGAAAGGGATCTGAGTTAGTTGCGACATTCAGCTTGTGGTAGTCCACACAGATTCTGATTTTCATATTCTTTTTTGGGAACTACTATGATCGGGCATATCCAGGTAGCTTTCTCTACTAGCACAGTGAAACCCACTCTCAGTAGTCTGTCAATTTCTTCTTTGACTTGCTTTGCATAATTTGGGTTCATTCTGTACCTCTGCTATCTGACAGGTATGACTCCCTCTTTTAAGTTGCTGCTGTGTTGGAAGAATTTAGAGTCAATGCCCTCCATGTCTTCATATGACCATGCAAAGACATCTTGGTATTCCTGAAAGGAATCCAACTCTTATTTGAACTCTTCTTCTAGTTCGAGGCTGATCTTCAAATGCTTTTCTTCTTTTCCATCCCCTAGATTTACCTCCTGTAGGTTGTTAACGCTTACTTTTATAGCATTGTTTTCCTAGTTCTCCTTTTGCTTTTGCACCCAATCTCTGATCTCCTGGATCTCTTCTTCTTGCTCCAAATTTTGGGCCCATTTGATTTCTTCCAAGGCTTTTTCCTGCAATGTTTTGGTAAGTTTTGAGCCCTCTGTCTTTTCAGAATCTGCTTCCTTTCTCTTCTTTTGATTATCTGCTACTTTTGCATTTTCACCCTTTGGTTCCACATAATTACTTATTACTTCATCCACATTTAACATGTATAAGGGTACCAGATCCAGGTGTTCACGGAGTATTATGTTCTCTTCATCATCATCAAAGCCTTCTGACATGTTGAATGTTTCAGCTTCTTGGAGGACTGGCCTCTGAGCAGAGGTTCCATTGATCTCCTTGCATTGGAAAGATCAACACGCACTTTTTGCTTTCCCTTTCTGATGGTGATTTTGTTCCTACCCCAATCTTGCTTTTCATTGCTATGTCTCAACCAGGGCCTTCCCAATAACACCTGATAAGACCCAATGTGGTTTTCTGTGGTAATAACCAATATATTGATCCCGAATTCAACTTGTTTTACTTTCATTGGGACATTTTTTATGATTCCTTTAAGTACTACTACCCTGTTATCTGCCATTCTTGTGTTAAACAAAATTGGATCCCACTTGAGACACAATTCCAATGTAGTTTCCTTAGTGATGATATTCACTCCGGATCCTCCATCTAGCACTGCATTATTGATGAGTACGTTGTTCAGTTTAATTGTGACTTTGGCCGCTTTATCATCTCTGAGAATGTAGGGGGTTCTTCAACTTGCATATTGCTGCATTCTAGTGTTTCTTCCTCTATTGAGTGCTTTAGTTTCTTGCTCAGTCCTTCGATGCCTACCATCAGGATTTTGGCCTTGAATCTTGGACATAAGTCCAGCACTTATCTTAATTGGTCCTATCTATCCAGTAGCATTGACATTACATTGGTTTGTAACCAGTCTCAGCATTCTTTTGGCTTTCTTCCGGCATTCCTTATTGAGTTGCTCTCTGCATGCCTACTTCCACTTGTTTCCAAGAGATCTGCGATGATTTCGTGTGAGCCATCCTCCTTTTGGTTACCTTGCCTTCTCTCTATTTCCTTAGTAGTTTGAATCCTCACCTTTTCCTGCTGTTCCCACTTACAGTTGCCTTGCGGGCTTGGTGAGTCTTGATTATGTAGTGGAGTTATTACTACACCAAATTCATTATCTTTAGCCCTTGTTACTGCCAAGATGTCATGCACCTCCCTCTGTATGTCATCTGTCTACATCATGTTGGCGCTTGGAGGATTTTCTTTGAAGTGCTTTAATTCTGCTTGTCTTTCTTCATCGTGCTTTTTCTTCTGGTACATTCCACTTTGGTGTGTCCAGGCTATTGGCAATAGTAGCATGTGAAGGTTGTAGAACCACTGGCTCGTCCTTAGACTCTCCTTCTTGAATAATTTTCGCGGCCTCTATTTCCATACCTTCCCATTCCTGAGGGTCTTCTTTCCACTCCTTCCATGCTGTTCACCATGGGATCTCTATGTTTCATGTTGTACTTGTAGTTCCATGTACTATGGTTGTATATATTACAAATGGTACAAGTTGGTGGCACTGTGCATTCCTCCTTGAGGTGACCTTCCTATTTTCATTGGGAACAGAACACATTCTTGCAAAAATCTGAGCCTTTTCTCTTTTTCATTTTTTGCATTAGTTGCTTTACCTGTAGCATTAATTCTCTAGCACTTGCTTGTGCCTTCCTGGTTTTCTTCTTTTTGTCCTTCTTTTTCTTTACTGCCACTGGAGTGTCTTGCAAGGAGTCACTTGAATTGTCCTCTTCAATGGTGACACTCTTCCTGGGCTCCCTCTTTCATCTCCTTCCTCGACTCCTTTTTTTTTGCCATTTTGGCCCATCTTAACCAGTTCCTCAAACTCCTCTTCAGTTTTCGCTTGCTTTGTGCTGACTACTGTGTGGATATCCGGCTTAAGCCCTTGGACAAGCTAATCAACAATAATTTGCATTGAGGGTCGAGTTTGTTCCACCACTATCTGCCTCAAGCTTAGCAGCTTTGTTGCATAAGCTTCCATATCCATATCCCCTTGTCAAATAGGTCTGGAAATAGTTGTCTTGATATCTTGACATCCACTCCATGGCTCTGTCTTTGAAGGTATTCATGGTTGTCTTGATATCTTGACATCCACTCCATGGCTCTGTCTTTGAAGGTATTCATGAAAGCATCTCTCCGGATTTCACTCAGCTCCAGATCTTCCACATCCCGAGGTCTAGCCACTTTCCAACATTGCTTAAACCTCCTCACATGTAGATCTGCATCTTCCCCTTTTTCTCTTGAGAACACTGGGAAATTTTTGGCTAATGACACCATGGCTCCCTTGAACCTTTTCTGGGGATTTTGTTGTGGTTGTTCTTCCTAGTTTTGTTGCTCCACCCTTTTTGGGCTTTCCAGACCTAGACTGTGCCCGGCTTCTCGCTCTTGGCACTCCTTTCTTGGTCCAAATTGTGCCTGAATTCAGACACTTCCTCTCGTGCAGGACTGTAGAAGTTTTCGTTGACTTCTTTATCGTAACGGTGCAAGACGGCACTCCCAGTGCGAGCTTCCTAGAGGGTCTCTTGGAAGGCATTATCTTTCACCATCCTTAGATTCATGAACATGCAAAAATCGTGCCTAAATTTGGTTGGGCTGTGTGGTGAAAGGCTCTCCACATTGTCTTTTCTGAAAAGTTCTTTTCATGTTATGGTTTCTCCTTGGACTTGTTCTAAGCGGAGCCACCCTTTCCTTTGCTTGATGGAGTAGAATGTTACTCCACGTAGGTTTTCCCTAGTAGAATGTTTGTTGTTTCCCAACAGGATTGCTAGGTGTTTCTCGTTGATTTCCCTCTTAACAAAATGGCAAGATAGTAATCTATGGTGACATACCAGTCAGGAAATGCCGTGGGAAACATTCAATCACCCACCAGAGTTTTCGAGTAAGAACACCAACTTCCAAATGGTCACGAGGACACATAGAGCACCATTCTACTGAACAAACCTTCACTCTCACTCTCTCTGTTCTCACTTTGCATCACACCACTAACTATCTCACTCACTCTCTCACACATAGACAACATGTTTAGTACACAGAGACACTATAGACTTCATCCACATAATGCAGAGAGCAACACAAAACAATAATGAAATGGCAAGCTTATTCTTAGTTATATTCCAAAAGTATTGTAGATTAATACAAAGCAATTGCCCAACACAGACTACCATTATCTGAGTGTCTATCACTATAACAAGCTTCAAGAAACAACTATCAACTATCAGTTGAGGGCATGCAATGACTTCACCCTTCGTACATTCCTTCTATTTGAGCATCTATCTCTATTCCTGTCTAACACCCCCATCACTATCGGCAGTAGTGACCAGTTGCCCTTTTACATCGAGGCTTCTTGTTCTTGTTGGCAATGGCTCTCTAGTGGTTATAGCTCGCCACCTCCACAGGTGCAATACACCGGGGTGGTGTTCACGACGTGGGGAGTGGGTTGCTTGTGCCTTCTGCCACCATCGAGTTGCTGGGCACAATAGGTATCTTAAATCTTGAATATGTTGTACGACCATTTGCCAACAGTAGAGCAGCAATACCTGAGGATGGAGTGGCTAGAGCAACATGCCATTCTGCACGTAATTGTGGTAGCAAGAAATTATACACATATGTCTTTCTTGATGCCCCGACCCATCCAAAAAGAAAATATCACCCAAATCCATGGCCACAACATGCAACATAGTTTCAAACACAAATTCACTGGAAATGGTTTAATGTTAACTTCATTGCACATGATAAGTTGAATTATTCAACCATATTAAAAGCTCTCCCTTCAAAAAGTAGTCTGTTTCCACCCAAGAGATGAAAATGCATTGAGGCATTCTATCAAAATCGGCTAATGTTCGTCCTTGCTCACACGAAGAGTTTCTTTTAGATACAAAAGTGCATGAGTTTCAGCCAATTATTCAATATCAGTAAATTAATCCATGCTTAGTGACAAAGTATGTACAAAATCTTTAATCATTGTCTCTCAAAACCTCTCCCATAATATTATTAGAGAATATGGCTCACAAAACACTAATATTATTACAAAAAGTTGTCTCAACTGTAAACCACCTTGTACGAACAATGTTGCCTCCATACATGCAACCCATTTTCCATCATCTTCCAATATCCCTCTAGCAATGCAAGCTGCCCTTGAAGGTAGGAAAACACAAAACCATTTAAAGAACACAAATCTTCAAATGACTTACATCCTATGCATATAGTAAGAAGTAAACGAACATAGTGAAATCACCATGTAGAAGGGCGATAGAAAGTACATGTGCCTTGATATCAAGTACATTCATTACAGGTAAACCTTTCAGAGCGAGAGTATTCTTTCGTATAATTTCCCTCTAAACAATATCCACAATATTTTCACCATCTCTAAAGATAACATTCTGTACCCCGAGTAAGTGTACATGTAAACATTGCACATCTGGTTTCTCTTCGTGTAAATCATATTCAAAGAGTCTCCAATATGCCTCTGATGCAGAGACATACCATGCATCCAAATACCTTCCTATCTCATCAATGACTACCCCACCACTAAAAACATCACCACCTTGTAGAGTCTGAAATCTTATTATTACTAAATCATGCCCCTTAAATACGTACTTACATCTGCATTCTATGTCACTGATAAAAAAAGGGTAATATGGCACAACCCATCTATTATCAATCTTACATTTTATCACTGTTACTATTCTACCACCATCATTGCGATGCATGTACACATGATACCACTACTATCCACAGTAATCTCTTATGTTAAACTACATGGATAGTTCCTTGAGCATTTTCATTCACTCATAGAAATAGCATTTGTATTAAATGGTTTGCAAGGCCCATGGATATTGCAATCTAAGACAATCTCATGCAAAGCGGGGAACATTTGCTTACATGGCAATTCAAAACACACTAATCTATTATAGTCTTGAGTAGTCATAGGTTTATAGAGATTGTCTAATATCAATAAAGTGAATGAATGTGGCAATCCTCTTTTTAAAAACTCAACATACCCAACCGCCTTACCAAAATCTCTTTGTTAATAATATATCTCATCATATCTAAGTGCTTTGGTAAAAAATTATATCTGTCAAATCAGGTCGATATCACATGCACTCTGTCTCATAAGTAAAGTGTTTAAAATCTCTTGCCAATTTGGATTGCAAGTAAATGTAATAAATAAATCAAGCTTGCCATGGAACGGACAATTACAATTGCATCTTGATATAGTTCATACATTTGTCGTGGTGGCCCACTGGTAAAACTCAATGGTAATGCTATTCTACATCCAATTGAGCTTATTTAATCCTTAGCAATCTTTATTGCGTGTGCATATGTGTGCATGTGACACTAACATATGTGTATTGTTAATATTAATATTTACATATACTATAAATATTAATATTAACAATACACATGTGTTAGTGCCACATGCACACACGTATGAAATATTAATATTAACAATACACACATGTTAGTGCCACGTGCACACACATACTACACATTAATATTTACATATATATAAAATAATCTTTAAATTATCAAAAAATAATTTTATTATTCTTTACACTAAATAATAGTCAAGACTGACAATCTAGTTTGACAAGTGTACGGTCATATACAGATAGTATGAGTGGGATGTCTAGCAGAATATGAAAGTGGCATATCCAATGCTTGATGAAGCCAAGAAAAGACCTAGCTCCAAAAGAAGAAAAGGACCTAATTGACCTACTCATAAAGTTCCAAGACTGCTTCACTTAGTCTCGCTTCCCCTAAGCATTTAGGCTCGAATGATCGATTGGTCAAGATAGTTCCTATCAACCTTTCCTTGATGGCAATTCTTAAGCTTGGTACTAAGAATTCCATGGGCATGATGGCATTTATTTTGTATGTCAAGTTAAAAGGTATGATGTGAACAGCCACTTGGTAGCGCAGTTCTATAAGACCAAAGAGCAGTCGGTAGCTTGATGACCACTTATTATTATGTATACGATCATAGTGAAATCAAACTCTAGCAAGATTAACAGGCATCGGGTTATCCTTCCCTACAACACGAGGCTTATTGACCAACTAAAGAAGCGCTTGATGGTCTATAAAAAACATGAATTTATTCACCAAATGATGCTATGAACGAAAGGGCTCATAGCATGTGCATGCTATGAGCCCTTTTGCACGATTACAATGAAATTAAGCTCTAGCAAGTTAATATCTATTAGGTTATCCTTCTTATAGCATAAGGCTTATTGAACAAGTAAAGAAGCACTTGATGGTCTACAAAAAAAAATGAATTTATTCAGCAAAAAATAATGTTGATACGTCTTTACTAAATAGACCATACAAAGCCCTTTTCTCTTTGGTGGTGGTGTAGTCCTGATGTATTCAATAAGCAACTAGCAAAGCTAACATGGAAATCCGTGTTATGCTCTCCTAGTTATGCAAGTATATTTAGCCAATTACAAAGTCCAAAGCGTCAATGTGCATGTGGAAGATAATGTCCTAGTTGGGAGATCTTAGAATTGGTACACTTGCTAAGGCTTTTTTGAGAGTGTCAAAGGTTTTTTGGTACTCATCTATCCATTCAAAGTTGACAAGTAATCTGTACAAGGTTCTAGCTATGTCGGTGTATAAGATTGTGAATCTTCTATAGTATTTGACATCATGTCCCATGAATCATTGGACGCACCCTTGAAATTTGTGGTGGGTGGTGGAAGTTCAAGAATCAGCTTTACCTTGCTATCATTCGTTGTTGATATGCCATGTTCAAAAATGATGTGGCTACATATCATCCCATGTCTAACCTAAAACTAGCATTTAAGTGGGTTAAGGGAGATGGATACAATCTAAATTTCTTGAGTACCTTCCTCAGGCACCATAGATGTGCTTTCTATTTTGAATTGGTATAAAGGTCATCCATGAAAACCTTAAGGAACTCCCAAAGGTATTCCTTATATTTCAACATGAACCTTTGGAAAGTTCTCGGGGCATTTGGATAGGCTAAATGGCATAACTCTATATAAATAAGTGCCCCATTGCATGGAAAATATAGTCTTACATTTATCACTCGAGTCTATCTCCACTTGGTTATAACCTGAAAATCCATCAAGAAGAAAGTTGTAGGCCTCTTTACCCACTACTTGTTCCAACACATACCAGATAGTGATCTTCGTGGGAAATATTAATATTTTTGAGGTTAACACAAACCCAAATTTTCCCATTCTTCTTAGGCAATGTGACTATTAGGGATAGCATTCCGTATGCTTATTTCATAAAAAAATCCAGCTTTCATGACTGTTGGGGGTACCCATTCTGTATTCTTCTTAGGTGCTATGACTATTGAGGATAGCCATTTCGTATTCTTCTTAGGCACTCATAAATGAATCCAAATTTGATGAGGTTGTCAATTATATTCTTGGACCATTCTAAAGTATTTTGGATTCATTTGATAGTCCATGTGCCTTGATGGCTTTACAATGGGAATAGTGTGTTTGACCACCTCCGGAGGTACACTCTTCATGTTAAGGATATGGTTCTCATATAATACATCACAAAGAACTAAAAGCGCAAGCTAACATACAAAGGAATGGGACTATTCCTAGTGTGTGAACTCACCCGTCAAGGATCCGCATGCATCGAGAAGCTTGACGATGTGGAGATGAAGGGATTCTTCAATGGTAGAAAACTTAGATGTAGGATATGGCCCTTTAACTACAAATGCTTTGAAGGCCATCCACCAAAAAAAGGAGGAACAAATAAAAGAGGTTGCAATGAATTGTGAGGCTATGCTAGGCAAGACAAGCTACTCCACGTCATTTCCATTAACATGACCTAGAAGAGGAAGATTGGGAGGTGAAGCCTGGTAGACACTAGCTAGGCATGACCACAAAAATGGTCTAGAACAAAATTTAGCACTTGTGGATACAAGAGCTAGCCATAACCTAACAACCTGAGACTTGGTGCGCGCTACAATAACTGTCATCATCACTAACTCCCACAAAAGCATAAGTGTAAGGAATTAATGCATTAAAACCCACATGCATAGAAGCCTTCAATGCCACGTTTCACATTGGGAATAATCCCTTGGAAGGAAAGTTTTATGTCATGCCTATAAGTACCATGCAAGAAGAAGTACTTCTCGGATGAGGATGGATAGGGCATAATCGATGCCAAATCAACTGGGACTGACAAACAGCCACTTTGCAACTAGCATCAGAATAGGTGATTATTTTGATCGATGCCAAATCAATCGGGACTAAAAAATAACCACTTTGCAAATAGCTTCAGGATAGGTAACTATTCTAATGACAAAAGAGGATTCCATGACTTACAAAAGCTCAACACCAAATAACTATTCTCTCCTAGCAAAGAAGTGCTAGAGATAATTGAGTCCCCAAAGGCAACCTATACTCTAACCATGCTGCTCAAAAAGAGTACTTGCCTACACGGGTAGGTAACCAAGTTCCATCAAAAGCCTTGTCCATGCTAGATCAATGCTCGTTGTTGATGAATACCCATCACCCAACACAACTTGCCTCTCTAAGAACTAACCCAAGTAACACCCATGCTAGTAATATTTTTAACCTTGTAGAATCAAAACCACAGGTGCCTAAGCCCACAATTCTCTAAGCAACACTGATGTTTCCATAATGGAAGTGTTAAAGATTGGTGTCAAAAGAAATAATTTAAACACAAGGATATTATGAGGATCAAACGATGCACATTTGAATACCAAAGAGAAAGGAGCAGCATAAACCATAAGATGAAGCTCAATGTAAGGTAGCAAAGACCAACCCTAACCCAGAGACATGGTTCATCAAGAAAGAGCTGTTAGAAGATCAAGGATGCTAGGTAGGTAAAAAACAACTCTAGCTACCCAAAGCAATGCAATCAAAACCATCCCATCTAACAAGCAAGCATGATGGAATAGTGATACTTAAAGATCACGGGAGGGTGTCCAATACTCTTCTAATGGCCCAAGGGTATTATGAAGATAACAAGAGCATTTGGGTACCTAAAGTCACACTATCTTTACCCCCTACTTCTTCAGCCACCAAAAGGAAAGTACCTTGTCAAAGAAGAGGGGTACCCATAAAAAAACCAAAAAAAATGTTAAAGAATGTAGTAAAAAGAGTCGAGAGGAAAGCATATATAGAAGAAAGCTGAAGTTATGCAGAACTATGAAGGAGGAAGTCCCCATGGAAACCAATACTAATCATGTAAGTGGTTCTCTAATCATTAGTTTTCTAGGCACATCTTAGGATGGGGGGGGCATGGTGGGTGAAAACCGAATCCATGTTATAACAACCCATCGTCAAGGTTGGTAATGATCCAAATACCACTCATTAAGGCACTCACATAGGCATGACCCCACGCTATATATGCATATTCACTAAGGGCTTTTTTGCCTGCTAAATCTCTAAAAAAGTTACTTCTCTAAGGTATGCATGCACATTCTTATCTGCACATGTATGCTCTTATCTGCACGTGTATGCACACTATCACTTCGCATGCACGTTCAAGGTTTTGCATGCACGTTTGAGTTATGAATGCACATATGTCACCCTACCTATGCATGTTTCCAAGATTAGCCACGAATGTACGTACCAACCTGTGTATGTACGTTCCTAGCAAAAATATATAAAAGCTAGGGTCCTCCTCTCATTTTTCACTATTCACTCTCCAACTAGCCATACTCTTGCCATTTTTATCTAGACATCCTCCACACCCTCATAGCCTCCTTCATAGCTTTGTCTAATCCTCTCCCTAATCGCCATCATGGCAATAGAAGAGCAGGTGTATCAGAAACTTTGCAACACAATGCGCTTCTCACATCCACCAAGGAGTGTAAGGCCACAAAATTCTACAAACTTTTAAAATATTAGGTGGCTCTACCACTGACTTCTCCGAACTTTTACAAAGGTTTTCACACCACTAGAACTGATGTATAGTGTGAGGAGTGGTTCATGTGCTTTGAGGTGTGAAGATGCGCTAAATCACTTAGCATAAAATTTATCACATAAATGAGTTTTAAACACAAGAGCATGTGAACCATCTCTTGTCAGCTCTAAGGTTATTAAACCTTTGGTGCCCAAAATAGTAAGCCGTCGTTTACTATCTAGAGTGTGTACTGAAGAAGCTTTAGTGACTGTAATACGCTCAGCGCTGCCAACAACTAATTCGTAGGAGATTACTAAGGCTACGAGGAGGAACATTGATGTCAAGTGCCTTATCTTGTCCGCTACCCAAGCTCGGAAGAGGCCCGAGCTGGCATGGCAGTCACTTGGTGAGGGCGGTCCATAGAGATGCTAGCCTTGGTATGATGTAGTTGTCACCTCACAAAGATTCTCTAAGCTCAATCTATGACCTCTGCTCCAGCTCTCTCATCTACACATAGTAGACCCAAGCTCCTTTTCGTGGGGCATCAATCTGTTGCCATTAGAAAGCCAGGTAAAGTTTCCTCAACAAGAAGCCTTGGTCTCCTCTTCCCATAGTACTCTAATGAGGACATTGATCAAATACCCGTGAGCTACTCCAGTTTGCACCACAGAGATGCTAGCGTATTGATGAGATGCTGACTTCTCCTTGTTGCCCGCATTACTGGTCATGATAGTTGATATTGTCTTATGCCACTCCCCCACCAAGTTAATCATGAGCTTGACACTGGGCTGAATACTCTGTCAAATGTAACTTCACGTACAATTAAAGAGCTGAAATTGATATGAAGCTACTCTCTTTGCCACTAAAGAGAATTCTCTCTCACAAATCTCTTGCTTGCTACTAAAAGGATGTGGTGATAGGAAACACTTGATCATAAAGGCTCACAAAGAGTTATCTCTCAATGAAGAACATCACTCTCTACCACAATGCAGAGTTCACTCACACATAGAGTATGCTATGAAGATGCCCTCTCTAAACCCTAGCTTGTGCCACCTAATCTAGGGTTTTGGATTCACCAATTTCAACCTCACAATTGCCACTCAAATGAAATGGAAATGAGGGGTAATTATGCTAATCAAAGATTAACACACACTTAACAATACAAGGACAATATTAAATCAATCACTCACAAACTCACAATGCCCTTTCTCCACATATGAAAGGAGAGGGATCCCATGGAAAGGAGCCCTAATACCAAACATAAAACCACTAGGTTATAGAGCTAACCAATGGATGATGTGATAGCTTTGCACTAGAAAGCAGAGCTAACTTGATGTATCTGATTGGCACTAACACCATTGATGATGAACGAGAAAGCTTTGGCATCACTATCTTCCCATTTATGAACTGCCTCCGTGAGTCTCCATTCAAACCCACTTGCAATACCCCATAAATCTTTGTCTATAAGGGCCATTTGCATTTTGATGGCCCAAGTATAGTATTTTGAGCCATTAGAACGGTTATTTCTATCAAAGAAACATCCATTGTGACTTGACATTATTTCAAGATGATACCACAAAGTCCCTCTCTTGTGTATGCAGAACCCTTTATAGCTCGAGGGTTTCCAAAAATATGACTCACCAGCTGACTTCACCAAGTTCCTTCACCATACAAATGCATATTTCTACTTAAATTTTTTGAAAATCTTAGCCTCTTAGCTAAGTGATGATGTTTTCTTCTTGAGATTCACCTTAGATTTACACAGGTTTTATTTCTACTTGAGGATGGCTTGACTCACAAGAATTTGATGTTGCCATGCATATTCACCTTTCACACATAGGCTGAGGTTATATCCTTTATACACATAGGACTTAAAATAAAGGTTTTCACACCACTAGGACTGATGTATAGTTGAGGAGTAGTTCATTAACTTTGAGGTGTAAAGATGTGCTAAATAACTTAGCATAAAAATTATCACATAAATGAGTTTTAAACAGAAGAGCATGTGAACCACCTCCTCTAAGGTTATTCAACCTTTGGTGTTGAAAATAGTAAGTTGTTGCTTACTATCTAGAGTGTGTATTGAAGAAGCTTTAGTGATTGAAATATGATAAGCTCCGCCGACTAATTTAAAGGAGATTGGTGATGCTGCATGGAGGAACGTTAATGTCAAGTGTCTTACCTTGTCCGCTACCCAAGCTTGGAAGAGGCCCCAGCTGGTATGGCAGTCACTTGGTTAGGGCGGTCCATAAAGATGCTAGCATTGGTATGATGTAGTTGTCCCCTCACAAAGATTCTCTAAGTTCAAGCTATGCCCTCTGCTAGAGCTCTCTCATCTACATAGCAGACCCAAGCTCCTTTTTGTGGGGCATAAATCTGTTGCCAATACAAAGCCAGGTAAAGTTTCCTCAACAGGAAGCCTTGGTCTCCTCTTCACGTAATACTTTGATGAGGACATTGATCAAATACCCATGAGCTGCTCCATTTTGCACCACAGAGATGCTAGCGTATTGATGAGATGATGACTTCTCCTTGTTGCCCGCATTACTAGTGATGATAGTTGATATTGTCTTATGCGACTCCCCCACCAAGTTAATGATGAGCTTGACACTGGGCTAAATACTCAATCAAATGTAACTTCACATACAACTACTCTCTTTGCCACTCTCTTCACAAAGAGCTAAAATTGAAATGAAGCTACTCTCTTTGCCACTAAAGAGAATTCTCTCTCACAAATCTCTTGCTGGCCTAACAAGATGTGGGATAGGAAACACTTGATCAGAAAGGCTCACAAAGAGTTATCTATCAATGAAGAACTTCACTCTCTACCACAATGTAGAGTTCACTCACACATTGAGTATGCTATGAAGATACCCTCTCTAAACCCTATCTTGTGCCACCCAATCTATGGTTTTCGATTCACCAATTTCAACCTCACAACTACCTGGTCCACTCAAGTGAAATAAAAATGAGGGGTAATTATGGTAACTAAAGATTAACACACACTTAACAATATAAAGACAATACGAAATTAATCACTCACAAACTCACAATGCCCTTTCTCAACATATGAAAGGAGAGGGATCCCATGGAAAGGAGCCCTAATACCAAATATAAAACCACTAAGTTATAGGGCTAACCAATGGATGATGTGATAGCTTTGCACTAGAAGATGAGCTAATGTGATGTATCTGATTGTGGCACTAAGACCACTGATGAAGAACGAGAAAGCTTTGGCATCACTATCTTCCCATTTATGAACTGCCTCCGTGGGTTTCCATTCAAACCCAATTGCAATACCCCATAAATCTTTGTCTATGAGGGCCATTTGCATTTTGATGGCCCAAGTATGGTATTTTGAGCCATTAAACGGTCATTTCTATCAACGAAACGTCCATTGTGACTTGACATTATTTAAAGATGTTACCACAAAGTCCCTCTCTTGTGAATGCAGAACCCTTTATAGCTCGATGGTTTCCAAAAATGTGACTCACTCAGCTGACTTCACCAAGTTTCCTCACCATAAAAATGCATATTTCTACTTAAGAATTGTGAAAATCCTAGCCTCTTAGCTAAGTGATGATGTTTTCTTCTTGAGTTTCACCTTAGATTTACACAGGTTTTATTTCTACTTGAGAATGGCTTGTCTCACAAGAATTTGATGGTGCCATGCATATTCACCTTTTACACATAGGCTGAGGTTATATCCTTTATACACATAGGACTTAAAATAAAGGTTTTCACACCACTAGGACTAATGTATAGTTGAGGAGTGGTTCCTATGCTTTGAGGTGTAAAGATGTTCTAAATCACTTAGCATAAAAATTATCACATAAATGAGTTTCAAACATAAGAGCATGTGAACCACCTCTTGTCAACTCTAAGGTTATTAAACCTTTGGTGCCCAAAATAGTAAGTCATCGCTTACTATCCAGAGTGTGTATTATTGAAGAAGCTTTAGTGATTGTGATATGATAAGCTCCGTCGATTTCAAGTGCCTTACCTTGTCCGCTACCCAAGCTCGGAAGAGGCTCCAGTTGGCATGGCAGTCACTTGGTGACGGCGGTCCATAGAGATTCTAGCATTGGTATGATGTAGTTGTCGCCTCATAAAGATTCTCTAAGTTCAAGCTATGCCCTCTGCTAGAGCTCTCTCATGTACACACAGTAGACCCAAGCTTCCTTTTGTGGGGCATCAATCTGAAGCCAGGTGAAGTTTCCTCAACAAGAAGCCTTGGTCTCCTCTTCACGCAGTACTCTAATGAGGACATTGATCAAATACCCCCCACGAGCTGCTCCAGTTTGCACCACAAAGATGCTAGCGTATTGATGAGATGATGACTACGCTGCTGCGTGGAGGAACATTGATGTCGTTGTCCGCTATACCCAAGCTTAGAAGAGGCCCCAGCTGCATGGGAGTCACTTGGTGAGGGTTGTCCATAGAGATGCTAGCCTTGATATGATGTAGTTGTTGCCTCACAAAGATTCTCTAAGTTCAAGCTATGCCCTCTGCTAGAGCTCTCTTATCTACACAACAAACCCAAGATCCTTTTTGTGGGGCATCAATCTATTGCCATTAGAAATCCAGGTGAAGTTTCCTCAACCAGAAGCCTTGGTCTCCTCTTCACGTAGTACTCTGATGAGGACATTCATCATACCCATGAGCTGCTCCACTTTGCACCACAGAGATGCTAGCGTATTGATGAGATGCTAACTTCTCCTTGCTGCCCGCATTATTGGTGATGATAGTTGATATTCTCTTATGCCACTCCCCCACCAAGTTAATGATGAGCTTGAAACTGGGCTGAATACTCAATCAAATGTAACTTCACATACAACTAATCTCTTTGCCACTCTCTTCACGTAGAGCTAAAATTGAAATGAAGCTACTCTCCTTGCCACTAAAGATAATTCTCTCTCACAAATCTCTTGCTTGCTACTAACAAGATGTGGTGATAGGAAAAACTTGATGACAAAGGCTCACAAAGAGTTATCTCTCAATGAAGAACTTCACTCTACCACAATGTAGAGTTTACTCACACATAGAGTATGCTATAAAGATGCCCTCTCTAAACCCTAGCTTGTGCCACCCAATCTAGGGTTTTGGATTCACCAATTTCAACCTCACAAACTGCCACTCAAGTGAAATGGAAATGAGGGGTAATTCTGCTAATCAAAGATTAACACACACTTAAGAATACTAAATCAATCAGTCCATCACAAACTCACAATGCCCTTTCTCAACATATGAAAGAAGGATCCAATGGTAACAAGCCCTAAAACCAAATATAAAACCACTAAGTTATAGAGCTAACCAATGGATGATGTGATAGCTTTGCACTAGAAGTTGAGCTAACCTCATGTATCTGATTGTCACTAAGACCACTGATGATGAACGAGAAAGCCTTGGCATTAGTATCTTCCCATTTACGAACTGCTTCTGTGGGTATCCATTCAAACCCACTTGCAATACCCCATAAATCTTTGTCTATGAGGGCCATTTGCATTTTGATGGCCCAAGTATGGTATTTTGAGCCATTAATTTCACCTTAGATTTACATAGGTTTTATTTCTACTTGAGGATGGCTTGACTCACAAGAATTTTATGGTGCCATGCATATTCACCTTTCAGAAATAGGCTGAGGTTTTGTCCTCTATATACATAGGACATTTACAAAGGTTTTCACATCACTGGGACTAATGTATATTTGAGGAGTGGTTAATATGCTTTGATGTGTAAAGATGTGAAAAATCACTTAGCATAATAATTATCACCTAAATGAGTTTTGAACACAAGAGCAAGTGAACCACCTCTTGTCAGCTCTAAGGTTATTAAACCTTTGGTGCCCAAAATAGTAAGCCGTCGCTTACTATCTAGAGTGTGTATTGAGGAAGCTTTAGTGACTGTAATATGGTTAGATCCGCCGACTAATTTAAAGGACATTGGTGATGCTACGTGGAGGAACGATGATGTCGCAAGCTCGGAAGAGGCCCCACCTGGCATGACAGTCACTTGGTGAGGGCAGTCCATAGAGATGCTAGCCTTGGTATGATGTAGTTGTCACCTCACAAATATTCTCTAAGTTCAAGCTATGCCCTCTGCTCGAGCTCCCTCATCTACACAGCAGACCCAAGCTCCTTTTTGTGGGGCATCAATCTGTTGTTGCCACCATTAGAAAGCCAAGTGAAGTTTCCTCAACAGGAAGCCTTGGTCTCCTCTTCCCGTAGTAATCTGATGAGGACATTTATCAAATACCCACTTTGAACCACAGAGATGCTAGCGTATTGTGATGAGATGCCGTCTCCTTGTTGCCCGCATTACTGGTGATGATAGTTGATATTTTCTTATGCCACTCTCCCACACCAAGTTAATGATGAGCTTGACACTAGGCTGAATACTCAGTCAAATGTAACTTCACATACAACTACTCTCTTTCCACTCTCTTCACATAGAGTTGAAATTGAAATGAGCTACTCTCTTTGCCACTAAAGAGAATTCTCTCCACAAATCTCTTGCTCGTTTATTACTAGCAAGATGTGGTGATAGGAAACACTTGATGACAAAGGCTCAGAAAGAGTAATCTCTCAATGAAGAACTTCACTCTCTACCAAAATGTAGAGTTCATTCACACATAGAGTATGCACATAGAGTATGCTATGAAGATGCCCTCTCTAAACCCTAGCTTGTGCCACCCAATCTAGGGTTTCGGATTCACCAATTTCAACCTCACAACTGCCACTCAAGTAAAATGGAAATGAGGGGTAATTATGCTAATTAAAGATTGACACACACTTAACAATACAAGGACAATACTAAATCAATCACTCACAAACTCACAATGCCCTTTCTCAACATATGAAAGGAGAGAGATTGCGACGATTAGATGGGCTGAATCGTGGGCAAGGTGGCTATGTTTGCCTAGAAGCATATATCCTAATGTCAAGCTTGGAGGGAGATCAAGTCCCTCCACCAGTTGGGGGTGTAGAAAGATGTTGAAAATAGACTAAAAATGAGATTATCTACTAATTAAGATTAATAAGGTGATTAGCAAGATAAATAGGCTCAGAAATTGGATGGATCCTAAGCTAGGCTCTGATACCAAGTTAAATTTTCAGCAATGTGATGAGCTATGGTGGATCAAATGCAAGAATCAATATCATTAGCAAGTGATTAGATGATGATTAAGATGTTGAAAATAGACTAAAAATGAGATTATCTACTAATTAAGATTAATAAGGTGATTATTAAGATAAATAGGCTCAAAAATTGGATGGATCCTAAGCTAGGCTCTGAAACCAAGTTACATTTTCAGCAATGTGATGAGCTATGGTGGATCAAATGCAAGAATCAACATCATTAGCAAGTGATTCGATGATGATTAAGATGAGATTAGTGATTAATTAACTGATAGCTTAATGTAGGCATGGATACCAAAAACCAGCAAATTACTTATTAGGCCAAGGCCTCAATTTATACAAGTTTGTCCATGATCTACACCACTGATTTGTTCCTTGATTTTGTGCCACCTCCCCTACATCTGGGGGGGACACCTCATCCTAGATTCACTCCACGTCTTTTGCTTGATTCTCTCCACCTCTTCATTTTCCCCAGAATATCTCCACGCATCCTAGAACCTCTCATGCTACCCTTGATTTTCTCCCAGTAGATACCTCTCACCTTTTCACTGCTACTCACTCATTTACAGACTCTTGCTGCTAAGGGCTTGTTCCCGCACACACCCATTCACTTGTATATTTCAACACTTGGAAAAAGTATTGCCATGCTCCAAGGTATCTCAGGGAAATCCCTCTTTATTTCCCAATTGAACCCAATCAAACGTAGATGCACTTGGGATCTCTTTGACAGCTAGAGAAAACCCAAAACTGTAGTTCAATTTCCCATGGATACCTCCACCTTGACCGCCCCTACTCCTCCTACACGAAGAGTGGATGATTTGCACAATGCAAAAGTTCATCGTGGATGATTTACACAATGCAAAAGTTCATCCAAGATTTTCATGCAGCATCGGTCTTGATATGGTCGTCACCATCCACTTTTTCAGGCTCATCATCATTGTTTTGGTGGAGTTCCATGCATTTGATAAAGGTCAATAGGGCATGGCCTTCGACATCAACAAGGGTCCCACTCTTCACCAAATACTCGGCTATTATAAGTGAGTGCAGTGGAGATGTAAGGCTGGCGATTCAAAGATATGTTCAAGATAGTCTTATGGACATCCTATAAAGCCGTTCATCAAACCACCCAGTACATGAAGTCCCGCTTTCAACTGGCATGATCCTCTCAACGAGATTGATATTGACAGAGTCCTCATAATCTTGGACCAGCAGCAATACCTAGACCCTTCCTTCAACACCAACAAGAACATTGATCGCCTCAATATATGCCTTCTCAAGTTTTATTTAGAATAAAAGTTCAATCAGTGGTCCAGATCGCATTGCAACAAGAGCGACTATGGGGTATACAAATGACCATAGACTAGGGAAAGTCCAATAACACACAACCTCGTGGGGGATCAACCTACGTGATAGTGTCCTTACCTTCTTCAAAACAAGTGTTGGAAGGGGTATTGCCATGCTCCAAGGTATCTTAGGGTAATCCCTCTTTATTTCCCAATTGAAGGTAGATGTTCCTGGGATCTCCTTGAGAGCTGGAGAAGAACCCATCTCTGTAGTTCAATTTGGTGGATACCTCCACCTTGACCACCCCTACTACTTCTACATAAATAATGAATGCTTTGCACAATGCAAAAGCTCATCCAAGATTACATTGCAGTGTCAGACCTTGATATGGTCATCACCATCCATTTTTTAAAGGCTCATCATCATTGTTTTGGTGGAAGTCCATGCATATGTCAATAGGGCATGGCCATCGACATCAACAAGGGTCAAACTATTCAGCAAATACTTAGCTATTATAAGCTAGTGCAGTGGAATGTAATGCTAGCGTATGTTCTTATTCAAAGATATGTTCAAGACAGTCTTATGGACATCCTATAAAGCCTTTCATTAAACCACCCAGTAGATGAAGTCCCATTTTCAAATGGCATGATCCTCTTGAGACGAGATTGATATTGATACAGGACTCAGAATCTTGGACCAGCAGCAATACTTGGACCCTACACCCGACACCAATAGAATCACTGATCGCCTCAATATTTGCCTTATCAAGTTTTATATAGAACAGAAGTTCAATCGGTGGTCTAGATCTCATTGCAAACAAGAGGGACTGTGTAGGATATAGATGACCATAGGCCAGAGCAGCTCCAATATAATGCATAACCTCATGGGGGAGAAACCTACGTGGGAGTGCCTTACCTTCTCCACAACCAATGTTGGAAGGAGTATTGCCATGCTCCAAGGTATATCAGGACAATCCCTCTTTATTTCCCAATTGAACACATATATGCCTGGGGTCTCTTTGAGAGCTGGAGAAGAACCCAAAACTGTAGTTCAATTTCCTATGGATACCTCTACCTTGACCAGCCCTACTACTCCTACTACAAGAAGAATGGATGCTTTGCACAATGCAAAAGTTCATCCAAGATTACGATGCAGTGCCGGACCTTGATATGGTCGTCTCACCATCCACTTTTTTAGGCTCATCATCATAGTTTTGGTGGAGTTCCATGCATTTGATAAAGGTCTCAGGGCATGGCCTTTGACATCAAGAAGGGTCCAACTCTTCACCAAATACTCGGCTATTATAAGAGAGTGCAGTGGGGATGCAAGGCTGGTGTATGTTCATATTAAAAGATATGTTCGAGAGATAATCTTATGGAAATCCTATAAAGCCTTTCATCAAATCACCCAGTACATGAACTCCCGCTTTCAACTGGCATGATCCTCTTGATGAGATTGATATTGAGAGAGTCCTCAGAAGCTTATACCAGAGCAATACCTAGACCCTACCCCCATCACCCAACAAGATCATTGATTGCCTAATATGTGCCTTAGCAAGCTTTACTTGGAATAGAAGTTCAATCAGTGGTCTAAATCTCATCGCAACAAGAGGGACTATGGGGGATACATATGACCATAGGCCAGGGCAGCTCCCATAACACACGACCTCATGAGAAAGCAACCTACATGGGAGTGCTCCTACCTTCTCCAAAACAAGTTTTGAAAGGAGTATTTCCATGCTTCAATGTATCTTAGGGTAATCCCTCTTTATTTCCCAATCAAATCCAATCGAACGTAGATGCGCATGGGATCTCTTTGATAGCTGGAGAAAAACCCAAAACTATAGTTCAATTTTCCATGGGTATCTCCGCCTTGACCATCCCTACTACTCCTTCATCAAGAATGGATGCTTTGCACAATGCAGAAGTTCATCCAAGATTACGATGCAGTGCTGGACCTTGATATGGTCATCACCATCCACATTTTTAGGATCATCATCATCCTTTTGGTGGAGTTCCATGCATTTGATAAAGGTCAACAGGGCATGGCCTTTGACATCAACAAGGTTCCAACTCTTCACCAAATACTCGGCTACTAAGAGTAAGTGCAGTGGGGATGCAAGGCTGGCGTATGTTTATATTCAAAGATATGTTCAAGATAGTCTTATGGACATCCTATATTCTTTCATCGAACCACCAAGTACATGAAGTCCCACTTTCAACTGGCATAATCCTCTTGACGAGATTGATATTGATAGAGCCCTCAGAATCTTGGACCAGCACAACAATAACTGGACCCTACCCCAGACACCAATAGGATCATTGGTTGCCTTGATATATGCCTTATCAAGCTTTATCTGGAATAGAAGTTCAATCAGTTGTCCAAATCTCATCGCAACAAGAGGGACTGTGGGGGGACACAAATGACCATTCCAGTACAGCACCAATAACACACGACCTCATGGGGGAGCAACCTACGTGGTAGTGCCCTTAGCTTTTTCAGAATAAGTGTTTTTAAGGAGTATTACCATGCTCCAAGGTATCTCAGGGTAATCCCTCTTTATTTCCCAATTAAACCCAATCAAACGCAGATGCGCATGGGATCTCTATAAGAGCTGGAGAAGAACCCAAAACTGTAGTTCAATTTCCCATGGGGATACCTCCACCTTGACCACCCCTACTACTCCTACTTGAAGAATGGATGCTTTGCACAAGGCAAAAGTTCATCCAAGATTACAATGCAATGTCGAACCTTGATATGGTCATCACCATCCACTTTTCAAGCTCATCATCATCCTTTTGGTGGATTTTCATGCATTTAGTAAAGGTCAACAGGGCATGGCCTTCGACATCAACAAGGTCCAACTCTTCATCAAATAGTACTATAAGTGAGTGCAGTGGGGATGCTAGGCTGGCGTATGTACATATTCAAAGATATGTTCAAGATAGTCTTATTCATCAAACCACCCAATACATAAAGTCTCGCTTTCAACGTCAGTGGCTTCTACCACTAGCCTCCCCGAAGCTTCACTGCCAATTTTGAGGACAGAGCCGTGATTAGGGAGGGGGTATGTTAACTACATTGGCTGACATTACTCTTGAACATGTGGTAACATCTTCAAGCCATATTTTTGTGATGCAAAATATGCTTTATGTGAAATGAGTCTTCTTGCTCTTATGGTTTAAATAGCTTGTATGTTGTCCCTCCTTTCTTGTTACATGCATGCTTAGGGATTGTGTGGGTGAGTGGTGGTGTTGATGTATGTTCTCTTCTCCCTATCTCCTTCTCTTGTCTACTCTCTCATGCTCTCACTCACCGTGGTATCAAAGTAGAGGTTGAGCATTCCATAGTGTGCTCTCTCTTTACTCCTCACATATTTGCAACGTTCCTTTTGTGGTGACAACGAATGAGACAAGGGACCCTAGCCCTCCACAAGAGAGAGTTACTCTACCAAGAGTGGCTTGAGATGCAAACTAGTAAGACCCTTGCATTTTCCCCCCCTTATCTCTATCTTATAAGGCTCAAGTGTTCTCAATCAATGAACAGTGGTGGATCAAGTTTAACATCCAATGTTTTGCAAAATCATTAAACCACTAAAATAGAAATAGAAGTGTAGCCAAACCTAGCATGCCACACAACTGAGCATATTTCATTGTATTAGAAGTGTCTGCCAAACAAGAAACGTCACACTTTTCATACATGCCCAATTTGTACAAACCATTGGTGGTTAAAAATCCAATGAGTATAATCTATTTGTCTTATTCTCTATCATCATGAACAATACATTTATCATCTGTAATTTCAACATTAAGTCCCCTCCTTGCTAGAGTGTCATGAACCATAGAGCTTGGTTTCCACATGTTCATAGGGGCCCATGGGCAAAAGGAGAAAGTGACTATAAATAGGGCTTGGGGTACATTGGTAGGATCTTTTGACACTTTTACTAATTTTGGTCATCTTGTACCTTTGGGCTCCATCAATGGAGATTTGGCCTTCCATGGTCAAGTTCATGGCTAACTTGAGAGCCATCCTCTTGGTGAGAGGTTGAACACACTTAGGCTATTTGTGCATCTTCTCTTGCTACATGCACTTATAGATTTTCTCTCTTGTATATTCATGTGATGAGCCATTTGATCACTAATCTCATGATTAATGGATACTAGATTCTTGATTTGATGTGTTTGATTCCATATTTTGCTCTAGATCCATTTCATTTGGTATCAGAGCCTTGATTTTGATCCATTATCAAGGTTTTGGCACGAGATTAGTCATTTTCTTGATAATTTTCTGAAATTTCTCTTGATTTCTTAGAGTTTTGGCTTAATCTTGCTTAATTTCTACTTAATTTTTGGAGATTAGTGGAGGAGAGGCATCATTTCATGTGATTTCATGGAGATTTAACTCAATTGGACCTAATTTGGGTACCCTGGACCAATTATTTGGGGCGGGATACAAAAATTAAAAAAATTTAAATTAATCACCTATTAATCTCTCTGTTAATCACGTTTATCTTTTTGTGCTTCTTTTCCAAGCTTTCCATAGCCATTACTTCTCATCTTTCCCCTGTTTTGCTCCCATTTGCTAGGGCTTTTGTTGATTCTTAGGAGAGGAACACATAGAGTACCAATTTACATGCATTTTTCTGAAAATTTTTGAAAATTTCTTTCCCTTTGCTCCAAACCCTAATCTCTCTCACATAGCTCACCATTGTCCATCTCCACTCACTCTAAGTGGCTGCAAATGTATTCTATTGCTAATGAGGGCTAATTTTGGAGTTGCTATTGCTTCTTTTTTACCATGAGGGTAGGCGTGGATGCGCCGTTTTCCCACGCAGCCTCACGGCCAAAAATCACAAGGAGAAGGCTTCATTCATGCATTACATTCCATGTGGTTGTTAGCTATGATGTTTGGCATCTTTTTGGTGGATTTTGGGGAGTTCTTCATTGCTATTAGAGAGGGAGAAGAGGAGGTTTGAGCAGCCCTCAGAAATTGCAAAAATATTCAAGATTTGGATCCATTGGAGACTCTATCAAAGCAACAATCCAACCATTGAAGCTTTCGGAATACCATTGGTGAGTTGCTATGGCCATTTTCTCAAGCATTGGTGATTAATCCTCATGCTATGGACAAATTGGGGTTATTCATGAAAGGAAACCCTAATTTACAGAATTTTAACATTCCTACATAACTCATGATCCATTAGAAAGTGATTACATGCTCTTATTACTCACATCTTTCTTTAATCACACCCATTTGGATGTCATGTGGCCATTTGTGAGATAAATGCAAGATTCTTTGATGAATCCATGCATAAATGGATGAAGGAATGCATATGCTTAGATGCATTGATTGAGCCACATGCATGGAGTGGATGTTGGGTAATAATGAGAAGGTTTTTGCTATGGACATGATGCTTTTATGCATTGGTATGATGCTATTGAGCATTGGAAGAGCTTGATGTGTGATTGGAATCAATTGGTAATGCTACATTCAAATGTAAGTTGATGCCCTTGACTGCCATTTGATGCCAATTACTCATAAGCAATGCTTTTGGGAGTGATACCAATTGGATATTGATGTCATTGGTATGTGGTATTACCTCACTTGTGCTTGATGTTGGATCTTTGGATGAATGGCGGACATTTGGAGCTATGTGGATAAGCATGAGTTCATACATAATGGTTTATGAGTATATTGTAATGGGCATGAGTCATGCCACATCCTTGTAAGTGATCCGCCTCATTTTCATATTCAAGCTATATGCACCTCACAATTGTTTGCACTCACTTCAATTTCCTGAAACTAGATATGTTGGTGAGGGTACCCCGGGTGTTGGCGGAGAGGCCCGGGGAGGAGCATGGCTTGAATCCACCGTGCCGTGAGTGCCGTGGTAAAGCGGTACGGTGGAGGATTAGGTGTGAAGGTGAAGACTTGGCCTCAACCCGTCTTGGTTCGGACTAGGTACGGGGGTGAGAAGAGCTTGGCCGGGAGATCGGCAAGCTTTAACGCGCTACACCAACGATCTTCTTTGCACAATCATCCTCTTGGTTTATGTACATGGCAATGGCACCTTAATATGGACATCTCATGGGAATTAATATGGACATCTCATGGGAATTAATCTTGCATTATGCCATGGGAAACGTATGGTAAATGCTTGGAATTGCAAGGAATTTGTATGCCTTTTGGTGATGCAAGTTGAGGCACATGCTATGTAATGGATGGGAATTGATAAGAGGATTATGGATTTTTGCATTGCTACTTGAGAAAAATTGAGATTTAGCTTAGCTCCTAAAACAAAGGAGACTATGTCAAAATTTTCTCAAATTTCTGGTCATACATGGACAATTGAAGCTTGTGGAGCATAATTTGCAGACCTTGGGATGCCAATGAGGTGCGGAAGGTGTTGACATTGGTTTGGGAGCAAACAAAGATCAATTGGGCACAAAAAGGGTCACTTTGGCAAGAATATGTAGATTCACAAAAACCCTAATTCAGTCCCAACCCTTTTGGACTGAATTAAAAGGGACCATATGAGCTCTTAGTGCTTCCTTAGAGCTACCCAACGAGCCTTTAACCTCTGCATTTCGATATCTCTTTAGGGTAAAATTTAGGGTTTTTGCAAAAACAGTAAACCCTAATTCAGTCTCACAGGGGTTTGAAGGTCTTCTAGATCCAATTACATAGGCTTGTAGTACTCATCGACGAAGGCTTCGATTTGAGCTAAAAAGTTTTGCATTTGGATATCTCTTGCTAAGTTATACCCAAAATACCGTTTCAGCCTATAACCCTGTAAACCCTAAAACAGAGAATAGTAGCACACCTCATCTCTTACGGGTCTTTGCATAGTGGTCTAGTACACTTAATTAGCTCTCCAACAAGCTTTAGATCACTTCAATTAGACATCCCTACCTCAATTTAGAGCCAAATTTCTGAAACCGAAGGTTTTCATGGGGCCGAAGCCAAAAGGGCGACCGAGGCGCAACACTTTGGCTTCCGACGAGGTAGAGGGTGAGAGGCAATGATGGAACAAGGAATTTTGGATGCTCCAGAGGATACTCTTGGGCACACTTCAAGAGAAGGGGATACTTTTGGGCATACTTCAAGAGAAGGGAATGAGGAGTTGAATGTCGGAAGTGCCCATAAGCACATTCCACAATCTCCGCATACCATCCCCATCGATTCGATCATGCAAATGCTGATGGAAATGAATGCTAAGATGGACACGATGGCTACAAGGGTGGAAGTCAATGGTAGGCTTGACACTATGGCTACAAGGATGGAAGTTTTGGAAGAGAGGGTCGCTCGGTCCATGAGCCAACCTTCCTATGATAGTGGTCATGGTGCTTTACATGAAGGCAAGCAATTTGGGACAGCTTTTCAAGGCCGTAGGGAAGGCAAGCTACCCATGGTACAAGAGGTTTCTCCCAAGGTAACACATGAGCATTCCATCAAGAATGTCACTTTTGGATTCATGGCATCCGGGATGCTAGGAGGCCTTCTATGCGGGAAATGAAGCCTACTACATTCCAAGCGGGTTCTTCTCAAATGGATGGAAAGCAACATGCACCTACATTCAGACATGAGGAGTCAAATTTTGGGGATCCGAGGAGAGTACCTTTGCATCCCAAAGCAAATCAGTTCTCCATGCTTGAAGAGGAGGTGTATGATATGGATGATGTGGTTGAGCTTGATTGGGAACATATGTCATTCATTGAGAGACAAAGAGAAGCTCATGATAGGTGGATGGAAATGCCAAATTTCCTCAAGAGGGAGTACAAGGATTTTGCACAATTCCTTGGATCTTTTGTGCAAATGCAAAAGCACAAGCCCTCGCACCATCATGAGAATGCATCGTCAACCGTGTCAAAGGATGTAAAGGACAAGATTTCACTCTCTAAGTTCAAGGGTGATGGTTCAGCCCCACATGAGTTGGAAGAGTGGATGAATAAGTTGGATACATACTTTCAGCTCTATCCGAAGAGTGAAAGGGACAAAGTGCATTTTGCATCCTTGCATTTGGAAGACTATGCACATCAATGGTGGAGACATATGCTCAAGAAAGGAGTTATGCCACATACTTGGGAAGAACTTAAGCATGAAATGAATATGACATTTGTGTCGCCTTTGGTTCTTGACCGATACCATGAAGAATGGTATGAACTCACACAAAAGGGCATGTCCGTTAGGGAGTACATCAAGAGGTTCATGAAGCTCTCTATGTTTGTGGATGGACTCAATGAAGGCATGCGATTGAAGAAGTTTGTGCATGGTCTAGATTCATACATCAAAGCGGATGTCTCGGCACAAAGACCAAGCACTATCAAAGAGGCTATGAGGTTGGCGGAGCTATATGGGCCAAAGTATAAGAGGATTCAGCCCAATGTATCTTTTCATAAGCCATTTCACACTTCTTCAAATGTGGGAAAAAGTCTACCTTCTTCTACATCCACTTACACTTCCAAATTCCATACATCTTTTGGAAGTGGATAGTCCACAAGTGGAGCTCATAATGATGCTAAGAAGAGTAATGAGCCTCCTCAACCATGCAAGAAGACTCAACGGATGGATGATCCTAAGATTGAGGAATTGAGGAGCAAAGGCCTATGTTTTAAATGCAAAGAGAAGTGGTCACCCGGGCACATTTGCAAATCAAAGAACGGAGTGCACAAACAAATGGCTCGAAGTGTACTTGAGGCACTATTGTCATGACATGCAAGCATCATGGGATGAATGGCTTTACCTTGCTGAATTTTGTCATAATTCAAGCAAGCATTTGAGTATTGGGATGTCACCTTTCGAGGCTCTTTATGGGTATCAAGTGCATGTGCCATCTATTGCCTTCCATGAGGATAAAATGGTTAATCCTTTAGCCAAGGAAGAGTTGGAAAGGATGAGACAGCTTCTTCAATTATGCAAGGATAATATGAAGAAGGCACAAGAAGTCATGAAGGCAAATGCGGATGAGCATAGACGCAAAATGGAGTTCAAGGAAGGTGATTATGTGTTGCTCAAGCTTCCTAAGAGCCGTCACAATATTCTCAAAGGGTCTTCCAATTCCAAGTTGGCACATAGATACTATGGACCATATTTGGTAGTCAAGAAAGTGGGTGATTTGGCTTATAAGCTTGACCTACCTCCTTCTACAAGGATTCATAATGTGTTTCATGTATCCAACCTTAAGAGGTTTGTGGGCTCTTTTCCTCAACAGATTGAAGAGTTACCACCGATGGATGAAGAAGGAGAGATTATCTATGAGCCGGAGAGGATTGTGGACAAGACAAGGGTTTTGAGGAACCGGAACATTGATGAATTCCTTGTGAAATGGAAGCGCTTGCCCATTGATGAGGCTACTTGGCAATCAATAGAGTATGTTCAACAACATGGTTTACTTGATGAAAGTATTCCTTGATCAAGTGGCATGATTATTATGTGAAGAATGGGCATATCATGAGGTTTTATATGTGCTGTAATTTCTGGACAGCTTTGGTTGGATCTATTGTTGGGGTTACCAATCTACTCCAACACACTTGGAAGATCATTTGGTTCGATGACAAATATGTGGGACCCTTTTGGGTATGGCTACGCATCATTTGTAGCCTCATTTTTATGGAGGTTTCATGAAGAATTTCAAGGGAAGCTTCATCGACAACATGGCTGCCATAACAGTCCTACATGCTATTTTTGGAGAAGGAGTTTGCTGGCTTCACTACATTTGGTTTCCCTATTCCAAATGTATTCGAGGCGCATTTTTGAAGACCTCTCTACTTCCCATGGGTTTACATTGAGATTGCGATTCAATTGTAAATATCTTGTATGATTTTGAGGACAAAATCTTTGGGAAGGGATGGTTTGTCATGAACCATAGAGCTTGGTTTCCACATGTACATAGGGGCCCATGGGCAAAAGGAGAAAATGACTGTAAATAGGGCTTGGGGTACATTGGTAGGATCTTTTGACACTTTTACTAATTTTGGTCATCTTGTACCTTTGGGCTCCATCAATGGAGATTTGGCCTTCCATGGTCAAGTTCATGGCTAACTTGAGAGCCATCCTCTTGGTGAGAGGTTAAACACACTTAGGCTATTTGTGCATCTTCTCTTGCTACATGCACTTATAGATTTTCTCTCTTGTATATTCATGTGTGATGAGCCATTTGATCACTAATCTCATAATTAATGGATACTAGATTCTTGCTTTGATGTGTTTGATTCCATATTTTGCTCTAGATCCATTTCATAGAGTGGGCACAGAAAGCATATTCTTTTTAAATTACATTTTAAAGACAAAGATCCTCACCACTCGTAATAGTGAGAACTATTTCACCAATATCTTTGAGACGAGATATAAGGCATTATTAGCACACATAACAATGTGACCATTTTGTGCAATCTCTATATGATTGACCAAACTTTGTTGAGAATTTGTGTGCTTAGAAGTTCCACTATTAAGAAGCCAACTATCATCAATGTGACAGTTACACTGAAACATGCATCTTATTCAAGATTATAACTGCAAATAGTCATTAGTGAGAAGTCTCCATGGACAACATTATTAGTAGATTCATCTTTCTTAGAACTCTGATTGTCTGAGGCAAAACTACTCGAATCTTTATTGGATTGCTTTTTCTTCTTTTCCTTGTTTTGAAGTTTGAAGCAATTTTCAATTGCATGGTCGAGCTTTTTTGCAATACCGGTAAGTAACCCTCTTTGGTTGTTCAGAATCACCCTTAGTCTCATAAGTTATGTTGTTGTTGGAATTGGTCTTCCATTGAAATTTCTTGCCCTTATCCTTGGCTACTAGAGCTTGATCACTACTAGAACTCTCACAGGCAGTCTTTCTTTTCAATTGCATGGCCGAGCTTTTTTGCAATACCGGTAAGTAACCTTCTTTGGTTGTTCATAATCAGCCTTAGCCTCAGAAGTTTTGTATTTGAAATTGGTCTTCCATTGAAATTTCTTACCCTTGTCCTCGGCTAATTTGGCCCATCCAATTTATCCTCTTTAGAAAGAATACTAATGTAGAGTCTTAGCCTCAGAAGTTTTGTATTTGAAATTGGTCTTCCATTGAAATTTCTTACCCTTGTCCTCGGCTAATTTGGCCCATCCAATTTATCCTCTTTAGAAAGAATACTAATGTAGAGTTATTAGCCATACTTGACTGCTTGAGAATTTGAGAAGGAAAGATGCTAAAAGAAAGCTTGAATTGATGTCAGTAGAGCTGTTTGTTGAACTCTCTGGAAAGCTGCTAGAAAATATCAATTAGGATCACCGATTGGAGGCTCTGATTGGACAATTGGAGGCTTTGATCATAACAATTGGAGATTAAGAATAGTTGATTGGAGAGAACACGATAAATCACCAATTGAACTCCAGGACGGATCGCCAATTAGAGAAGGTAAAATCAGATGATTGAAAAATCACCGATCGGATAATTGGAGACGATCGAACGATTGGTAAAGCGTGATCAAATTAGAAAACACTGATCGGCCAATTGGAAAACATTGATTGGATGAGTGGTGTCGAGATGAACGAGCGATTGGACAATTGAAAAAGTACAATCAAATCGAGAAATTGACTAGTCGATTGAAGAAGTTGTAGTTGGAAAATCAGAGCGATTACTCTGTGCAATGATGGGAGAAGCTAGATAATTGAACTGTCACAGGGATACCACTGTTAGTGATTGCGCTTAGTCGAGCGATTGAAGAAGCATGCAAACGATTGTTGCAGACCTGTGCACGAACAAAGAGGTTTGCGACTGTAAAACCTATGATGATTGTACCACCAACCAAGGCGATTGGAGAGCCAATTGATTTAACTGTTTGTGATTGGAAAACCAAATGATCGAAGAAGCTGAGGATTACACTATTTTATCTACCATGTGGTGGGTTTATCTCCCACACATGAGAATAATATCATGAAGCAATGGTAATTAATCGAGATGGAGCTTGTTTGATAGAGATGGTCTCACTATGATGGACTACAACAATGAATCTGTGTGCATTAAGTCGCCAGAGTTAAGCTACCTACGATCACTTACTGTATCTCAATTACAAAGATGCACTAATTGGATGTTCTAATCTATAATTTAGCCGACTATAAGCGGTGACTACACCACCTGCAAATGAAACCCACACTGTTTTGCAAAGAATGAAAGCTATGAAAATCTTGAACAAATAAGCTTAGAAGCTTAAACAAAAAACCAAGCTATTGAGAACTTTTCTCTAATGCTACTGTTAGCTTTGATGAAAGCAAAGCTACAAACACTCACTCACTCAATGTTCACAAATTAAAGAGAACACAAGCGAGAGAGAGAGAGTGTGTGTAGAAGGCTAGTTCATAGGAGGAAGAGCTCAAGGTACAATGAAGTACAAGTTTATGTAGAGAGAAACCAAGCCGCTTCCACTCTCAACTCTCCATCACCCTCAAGACTGCCTCCTAGTACAATCCCTACTCCAAGTTGGTACACAAGGATGGAATAATGGAGGATTTCTCTTCCATTGGACTCTTTCAAATATTTCCCACTTTTTAGCCCCACACTCTCTTCTTTCTCAATTCCACTCTTTAGCCCTACACTTCCTCTTGCTATCTCTTCTTCCTCTTATATATACACATCTCCCTAGCTCCACTCCCTACCTATGCTCCACTACACCCCAAGCTTGCTCCTTCACTCAAGACAAGTTAGTGTGATCTTCTTCTACTCACACATACCTCAAATGTTAAATAAATCGACAAACTTCAAGAAAAACTAGCAAAACAAGAACTCGCATGAGAGCTAGAACATGCACAAGTCCTATGGAAGGTAGAAATTCCAAGAGAGCAACATACATAAAGAGTACAAGACACAAAGAAGGTAAGAGAGCTCTCAATGTTACAATGAGCATGCAAAAGTGAAGAAAAATTTTGACTTTTAAACAACTTAAGTTATGGGTATTCACACTTGTCCACTATTAGTAACGTCTTTATTCTCTAACTCCTAATTGTCTAAGCTCTTAATTTAGCAATTAAGACCTAAGCACATCCTTGGGCATATCTAGTTCCATCATGGGCGTCTAGTAGTATATTTAACCCCATTAACATAAGCACAGCTTTCTCTCATGCTACTGGGTTCCGTCTTTGCATTCCCACCCAGACACCAATTTTTTTTGTTGTTTTAAAAGCATTCATATATGTTTACTTCCTTTCTTTCTCCTACACAAGCAAAAGAATTGGTTGTTACAAGGGAGGGTGTTTTGATGTAGTAGTTATATATTCACGAAGAAAGCTATAAACAACCAAATAATATCACCGCAAAAGTCCATCAAGTAAGATCTGGTGTGTACAGCATCAAATGACAATGGTACTGTGTGTGCTTCACAATGTATATTCTGGGGGTTAGACTGGCTCTTTACTCTCCACGTTTCTTCAAGCTCATATTCAAAGAGGGAGGTTGTGACACCTTATTCCCTTCAACCTTCTTCTTAAGGTTATAAAAGGCAGTTTCAATCCCAAACAAACCAATCGCAGTTCCAACAAAACACCCCACAAACAAATCCATATGTTTACAGTAATCCATTACCAACATCACCTCCATCTAACGGATAGTGTGTGAATGCATCGTTTTTGTTTTTTTCATGATGATTAGTATTTCCTTTGTAGGGTAAAGTAGGCACTGACTGTTGTGTTCTTACTTCCTATTCTCCTTGGTATCAGATATGTTGATCCAAATGATCCAACCTGCAACAACCATACGATGCTCAACCATAGCTGCACAGGCGGCGGACTTACGCATCTTCTCTTTTAAAAGGACAGTTAAAGTGATGAAACTGTGATGGCTAATAATATCATCTTTTGTCTATGGGTGGGTCCACAATATTTTAGTTTACATATAGCTTCACGACTTTTCGGTTAATGACTATTTTAATGACTTCTCTGTCAATGATTACTTTGGTTTCTAAGCTATTAGCTAACCTATCACGTAAGGTCGACATGGTTTCACCTGTCTCGCCTGTTGCGTAAGGTGTTTTGTCATTTTGCCTGTTTGAATGGCCACTTATCCTTTCGTTGGAACATATAAAGTGGCCTTACTTGTGCATACTAAGGAAAAGAGTTTGAACATAAATAGAGAAAGTATGAGGACTTTGTGTACATATAAAGCGTTGGAACATAAATAAGGAAAGTCTAAGGACTTTGTGTCCATACTTGCTTAAGATTAGTAATAGAGACCGGACTATTTTTTAAGTTTGGCCAACCTAGTGTAAAAACTAGTCACTTGTATAGAAGTTATTATTTATAATAAGCAATGGAGAATCATTCCCTCGCAATAGAATGCTTGAGAGCTCTCCTCTTCTCTCTTCTTGCTAGTGAAACTTGCATGTTTGATGGATGCTTGCTAGATAGGTTGTAGGTTATCTGCTTGCATTACTTTCCTTTCATTCCCTGCATTTTGTAAGAGAGAAACACAAAAGACATCTCTTGTTGCCTCCATAGGCATAGATAGCTCTTCCTTCAGCTCATCAGCAAGGAGCATTCCGATGTGACAATAGAGTGAGAACGCGACGGACGAGCTAACACAAGCACATAAGAAAGTTGCATTTATGACTCTAAGGTAAAACCCAACAACACATCCTTTCATTCCCTGCATTTTGTAAGAGAGAAACACAAAAGACATCTCTTGTTGCCTCCATAGGCATAGATAGCTCTTCCTTCAGCTCATCAGCAAGGAGCATTCCGATGTGACAATAGAGTGAGAACGCGACGGACGAGCTAACACAAGCACATAAGAAAGTTGCATTTATGACTCTAAGGTAAAACCCAACAACACATGCTTCGGCGAGGCTAAAATAAGCTCTTGACTTGAATATCTTGTGACTTAAGAGAAAACTTCACTTGATATTGGAAGGAACTTCACCATTAACCTTTGAGCTTATTAATGCTTATTAATATTCGCAAACTGAGTTGACTGCTTGGAAAGAGAGATTGTGCAAAGAGATAATGCCTAATGGGACAAAGGACCCGTTGGCATGTTGATATGTTGGAAGGTGATCAATCGGTTATGCAGATAGTAGTTGTGTGTAGAGATGGATTATATTAGCCATGCTCTAGAGATGTGGAAGTAGGCCGACAAGGAGGTTTGCACTTTTTTTGGAGTAGTTCAATGGATGGGTGGTTATGTGGAAAGAGATGAAGTACACAAATCAAACTTTATACATTCCTCACAAATCTATGGTACTATGGTTACAAGTAAAAAAAATATTAGTCAAAGGCCACGTTCCTTAAGTCTTACAATATATATTAATGAGAAAGTGCATGTTACCAATTAATAAAATCCACATATAACAAAGCTCTAAAATCAATTTGTGGACACGAACAATGCTTGTAGATTACAAAATTGAGATTACACACCATTGAACTCAATTCATTAGCTGTGAATTTCTTGTTATGATATGTAGCTCTCTCTCTCTTTCTTAAATAAAAAGCAGCCCCAAAAAACCCCTTTGATATTATTATGGGCGCACGCACACTTTTGATAAAGCTCCATAACGATGCAAATCTACGTAAGAAAAATGCCTGGTACTTACCCAAGTAGAGGATTTGATGTTTAAAAAAAAAACTCTAATATAACTCCATTACAAGAATAATGACAAACATGCTTTGGTACTGCGTATGGATGCCACAATTACCCAATTTTTTGGTTCATGTGAAGGAAAATAGGATTAGCGTAAAGGTCACAGAAGCAGGTAACAGACACAGCTCAAATGTACAAACATATGGCAAGTTTCATTGAATACAATCACAGAAGCTGATTTGTGCCCGACTTTACAAACACACCTCCTTCTGAGCACTGAAATGACTTGTACGTGGAGGAAGGTACTTGTCAAGCCAACCCCGATAATGACAGGAAGCTGGCTGAATGAAGTAGTTTGACATGCAATGCTGTGCTTAGGCTGCATGATCACAAAGGCAGCTGCTGCACAGCCAAAAATTTAATGTGGCCATTCAAGAGGATCCCTTCTTTTTCTTGGCAATCACAATTCAGATCAAAACACTGAGCGGAATGACAGTTGCAACCAGCCCTGAGTACATGGACTCTTTCCAAGTTCAACCTGCTGCAGCCTTGAGCAGAATTCACCCTCCAATCTGCCTCACTTTCCAACAGTCTTCCTGCTAAGCACCAAGGAAGAATCTAAAATAGAAGCTTCCTCTTAAGAAGTTACCATCCTTCAGTCTCCACAAGCAGGCATGGACCACACTTCTGCAGCTTCCAATTCTGCCCAAAGCGATGCACACCCAACTACTCCACAGTACCTCCAGTATCTTGTTACCTCTTTTTGTCTGCATTAGAGCCTGGGAAAATAAGATCAATTGGAACTGAAGCAGGATCAAGCTCCCAGCACCCTTTTTGAATGCCCGGTGCTTCATTTCCCTGCAACTTATACGCAGGAACCTGATATGAAAATCTGCAAAGCTCTGCAGCAGGTATTGCTAAACGGGCTTCTGTGCACTCAAAGAGAGTCTTATATTTGGGCAGCTTGTCCAGACGTGCAACAGAGACCCCTGTTTGCTCACTGAAGTCAGTCAGCACCTCTACCATGTCATACTTCCGTGATAAACACCTTTTCTTGAAGCCAAGACCAGGCTCCCAATCGCTGTAGAGTGCCCACACGTCTCCTTTGCTTGGATAGATCTTGATTGTCCCCTTCACTCCCTTTTCCCACTTCAAAATGTGTGAAAACATATCCACCGTGCCAAGTACCTGGGTTGAGGAATTCTTGAAGCAGTTACCACAAGTGGAGGAAAAACCCAGCTCCTTCAGTGCTTGTTGCTCTTCAGTCATATTTCGTAACTCAAGCCAGCAGATGGTAACCTTAAAAGGAGTCTGCGAATGTACTTCTTTCACTCTAAAATAATACCTAGGTAAACCTTCAATGTCATCATAACCTGCCCAGATTTGGCCTGCAGCAACATCTTTCTCCTCTCTATCCTTATCAAAATCATGAAAATCAGGATCTGGCACCGCAAACTTCCCAGGTTCCTCTTTATCTTCATCATCTGTTTCATCTTCAGACTCTTCTTCTTTAGAATCTCCTCCAGATTCAGACTCTTCTTTAGAATTTCTTCTAACTTCAGACTCCTCTTCTTCAGGGACAGCATGATCCTGTCGAAATGTTTCACCTGCCTCACATACCTCCTCCTTAACTCTCTTTGCTTTGACTGGATTGCCACTGTCCTCATTC
Organism: Cibotium barometz; assembly: GCF_041138505.1. NCBI lineage: Eukaryota > Viridiplantae > Streptophyta > Polypodiopsida > Cyatheales > Cibotiaceae > Cibotium > Cibotium barometz. The sequence continues at coordinate 69,275,930 of NC_141046.1, forward strand.
ACACTACCAGAAGGTTTTGCACCTTGCAGGTTAAGGTTCAATCGTATCCTAATCTTAAAAAAATCTGCAAGCTTCTGCTTCTCTTTCATATCTGCAGAGTCTCCATTTTGAATATCTTTTTCCTTCTCATTGATATCTTTCCCTGTTTCTTTTGAGGTTTCATCATCCTCTTTAGTTACCTGTACCTGTGTGTCCTGAGGAGGATCCTCGTCATCATCACTGACATCCACTTTGTAAGTTACATTTCTTCTCGGCCGAGATGACCTTCGGGGAACAGCTTTGGAATCAAATGCATGGTTCAAAACCTGGTCATCTGAAAGATCATCCAAAGAATGACTTTCATCCTCGTCATCATCACTACTATCTGACATATGCTTCTTTAGCCGCCGTTTCTTTTCCTTAGCTAAAGCCTTCTCTGTCTGTTTCTTCCTTTTGTTCATCAATTTTTCCAATGCTTCCTGAGCCCTTAGATCAGCCTTGGCTTTCCTCTGCTGTTCTCTCTCCATCCTTTGCATCTCTTTCTCTGTTTCTTTTTCATATCTCCTCTTCCTCTTAACCCCTTGGGCTGCCTCTTCCGCTTGATTCTTTTCTTTGAACATCTGATTTACATGATCTGCTGTTGGACCCCCAGCTGCTACACCAGGCATCGGGTCAACAGTATGAGAAGCCTGTACCTTAACTCCAGATGTAAAATTGCTGGCTGCTGAGAAAGGCTGAAATGAGCCATGATCGAATCCTTGCTGCTGCTGAGTAAAGTGTTGCCAACCATATGCATTATTGTATGCTCCATTGTTTTGACCAGAGTAAAATTCCCTTGCAAGAAAAGGAACCCGACATTGATGGCAAAGAAGGTTTTGATTCTCATAAACTCTGTAATACTGGTATCTGGTGTGACAAGAGGGGCACACGGTTATAAAGGTGGATGAAGCAGCAGCTTGTCTGTTTGCATAAGGATGCCCACTTGTTTGCCTGCTTTGACTCCTTTGTGTAGCACTACTCCCCCTACCCACAGACTTCCTTCGGGAATCATGCAAGGAACGCTGCTGTTTGTCAGATAAGACCTGCAAAGCCTCTCCAATAAGCTTGAAAGCAGCTTCTGCACCTGCAAATTTGTTCTTGTCTGGATGAAGTAGCAAGGCAAGCTTTTTATATTGTTTCTTGATGAGAATGTCTTCTGCACGGGGATCAACATGTAAAATCCCATACCAATCTGTCTCCGTCCCATTGATCTTAGCTTGAGCTGCAATATGGACATCAAGCACAGCAGACATCTGTGATGTGTTCTCCAGTGCAGGGAAGAGCTGCAGAGCTTTCTGGAGGAATTTAAGGGCACCATGATAATCCTGTGAAGCTAGCTTCTTCTCTGCAATCTCCTTGGCTCGAAGTGCTTCATCCCTGTTACACTCCATCATGCTGCTCCTCTTTCACATTCCAGAAATTTCCACTGTGATTACGTCAAGGGCACACGGAAGGGTACCTGGAAACACAAAACCTACATATCAACAGATAACATCAAGAGAAAACCGTACGGTATGGCTTCTCACACCGCTGTGCATGATATTGTCCGTCGTGGAGACCGATTCTTCTTGAATGATGCTAGATGATGTAGAGGAGGAAATTCTTACAAGAAAGAGAAACCCTAACTGTTAAAACAGACACCCAACCCACAGTAAAAATACCTTTACCCTAAATATGACAATAAAACAGAGGGCAGGTCCGACACAGCAGAAAGCTCTGTCAAGAGACCTAGCGGCGAGGAGATCGGTCCTCGTTGCATCGAACTAGATCCGCGAAGGGCTTGGTTCGTCTCGCTGTGGCTTAACTAGCAAGAAACACAAAAAACACAAAGCGCACTTACCCTTTGCTCTGGGCTGGGCTAAGCCGGCCCGCGCGGGGCCGGGCCTTTCTCTGTCGACAGCAGCAACTCCAACGGAAATTTATCCCGACATGTACCCGGGCTCGTCTAGAGGGAGGGAGAAGGACATTTGACAAGAAGGCTTCTCGGCAGCAGGGCGCGCGCGCGCACACACACGCACACACTCACACACACACACACACAAGGGGGACTTGAAAAGCTACATACAAAAATTTGGCATGTAATTCTTGTTTTTTCAAGGCATTGGCCTTTTGTTTTCCACTTTTGCAAGGTCACATGCGTATCCAAACCCTAACTTGACCATAGTCGTCTCTCTCAATCATGGTTAATTGGCCTTAACCTTTGGCCATTTGGAATCGTAATGATCGTCGGATCGATCATTCATCAGATCCAACAACTAAGATTGGTTATTTTATGGAGATATTGTTAATTATATAATTGGCTTCTAATTATAGTTGGTTTAAGGCTTTACTTCAATTATGGGATATAGTTTACTAAACTTGGCCTCTAGCCACATCTTTGTTAGAGTTATGAACTCCATACATGTGGATGCTAAGCAAATTTCAAGGTTTATCATACCAAACTAGAATGCTTGGGAAGTTAGAGCTATGCTTTCTAAGTGAATATGTTTGTGCCAAACTAGAATGTTGGGGATGTTGGGGCTCTGCTTTATGAGTCAATATGTTTGTGCTGTTTTCTAATGACTTGTTTAGAATTTATCTTGCTAACCCTTATCATGAACACAATCTAGATAGCTTCCTTGCAATGCAAAACAAACAAAAAAACCACACTTACTTTGCTCCTTTGGTTGTCCCACCAATGGTTGGATCCTTCAAGTCCTTCCTAAAGAACTTGGTATGCTCCTACTCCTTGAGCTGCTTGTTTTTGCAAGAAGCCAAATTTAGGATATATACCCAACAACTAACTCATTGCCAACTCTAAGATCTCTTTTCAATAATCTTTTTTTAGCAATCTTGGTGTGTATGTCTTGGTGCTTGTCTCTTATTAAGAATCCTTTTTAACCCTCCTTTAGCTCTGTTATGTTGAAGCTATATATATCACACCCTAACTTGACCTAGATCTCACCTATAAATACAAACTCATAATCAATATGAACTAGTCTTTTGGGAGCGTATATAGTGTAACTCTCTTCCTCCTTCTCTCTCTCTGAGTCACTCTGTCTCCCTATCTCTTTGTGTTCGTGTATTTCCAACATGGTATCAGAGCATCATCGATCGTGCTATTGTGAAGAGAAGAGAAAGGAAGTATCAATTGTGTTAATTCCATTCATGTGCATATTCTATGTTTCATTCAATCAGAGACCATAGCCTAAGCCTTTTCACTTGAGTGTGCCCCATGCCCCTATTATATAGGAGGGCCCTCAAGTGACTCTTGACTCTCCATTTCCCATGTGTGACCCTTGGATGCTGACCCTAACCTTAACCCTTAAGGTTAGTCCTAACCCATGCTCCACTAGAGCTTGTTCCCATGCTCCCATGCTCACAAGCCTAGCCTCCTAGTATATACACACATAATGTGCATATAACATACTTCCCCTCTCTCAAAACATTGCACTCTCGCAATGAAAAGAAGGAGAACTGTGCTGAACAATCTCAACCGACTCCCGAGTCGAATCCTCTATTTCCCTATCTTTCCACCTAATTTTAACCTCAGGGATTAGTCAACTACAAAGTTTCCTTTCCCTGAATTTAAGTACCTTGTCAGGTTCATGTGGAACATAGAATAATTCTTCGAATTCAACGAGTTCTTGAGGAGTAACTATGTTATCTTCACCTCCCAATTTCCCTTTCAATCTATTGATATGAAAGACTGGATGAACTCTAACATGTGGAGGTAGTTTAAATTCATATGCAACCGTGCCAATCCGATGTATAAATCAAAAGACCAAGTTGAGTGTCCTCTATCAGCATAGAACCATGCCCTATCCTGAGCACTCCTGATAGAATCCCGAGCTTCGGTTAGCATTTCCTGCATATCACGCAAGAAATCCCTCGATGCATCAAGCTCGATGTCCTTAAGACCGACATCAATAGGTGCCCTGGGTTGATACCCATACATAAGCATGAACGGACTAAAACCAATAGCCGTATGTTTAAAACTATTATAGGTAAATTCCATCATTGAAAGATATTTTTTCCAATTTGATGCTTTTCCAGAGACATGCATGAAGCATATCCTCTACAATTTGATTCATACGCTCTGTTTGCCCACCATCAGACTGCGATGATCAGAGCAATTCATACTCAAAGTAGTTTCCTCGTTGTAAACCATTCGGAATAAAGTAGAAAAATATGGCATTATAACAGCAGGAACCATGTATCCATCGGCGGTCCAATGTACCTATCTACTCGGCGTCCCAAGTTACCCATATCAACATAGAGAGTCATCAATGTCTCGATGAGTCACATATGTCTATCCGTAAACCATCAGGTTGACTGTATAAATCACCTCAAGTACGAAACTAGAGAAAGAAATGCCAACAAAGGAAAAATCCAAATTTCCTTAATCCGAACACAACAAGATAAACTCGTTGAACTCTAAAGAAAGAGATTTTAACAAGTGAAAATACCGACGAGATTACACTCATCAATACATGCAGGCTATAGATAAAAGAAGTTTATCTAGAGAATGCCCACACAACAATTTTAAATGAATTCAGAGAAGTTTATCTAGAGAATGCCCACACAACAATTTTAAATGAATTCAGAAAATGAGATTGTCTTTGAATGTTGAGGTCAACATGCTAAGTGATGTAAGCAAAGCAATAATCTTGAGCCCAAATTATCCCATAAGATAATATATGTGAGGGATTGCTAGCGTCCCACACCACCATGATACCACCCATACATACCTTACCAATTTGAAACTCCCTAGTATGCCGTCTAGGAGATTTGAATAAAATCCTATATAAAAGAAATAAGATAGCCTTATCCCAAACTTTCACATACTAAAACCTGTCTCTATATTCCTGAGACCACATCAAGGAATAACTCTTTTCGAGTACATCATTAGAAAAGAATTTTGAATTATTGACGCCTTTCTAATGATAACTACCCAAAACACATAAAGTTAGGGTAGAAAAATAACTCACCTAGATACATAAGCAACTAGGTATCCGAGTTGGAATATGTACAAGAGTACAAGGAACATATTCCAAAATTACGTACAAAAAACGAAGGCAAATGCTACCTTCAAAGCATATGAAATTATCCACAAGATCAAAAGATCCTTATAAAACCATGGATAAAAGCATAGAAGCTTCTCAAATCCATGAAAACCATAGTTGATCATAAAAATCAATGCATGGACATTAATCATGCCAAAAGAAGCATTAAAATTGGTGGCCAACTCATCAATCCGGAGTATATGAACATGCTGGTATCGTTCAAGCAAAACTCCAAAGTAAGCAAGTGAAACACATGTGTGTAGCACTCAATAAGAAACCCCTAGACACAAGTGATCTAGGCAGAACCTGATGAGTCCAAATAAAACTTGGAAAACATCCAATAAAATCCACCAAAACAAACCGATCAACTGACCCATGATAGAATTTGTCTTGGGCTTAGAAAATTAAGCATACACCACACTTAAACAAGTGCAAAATAAATTATCATGAAAAAGTATCAAAGGTGAGACACACTTTGAACGCAGATTCTAGCCATCATAAGTATGGAACATGTCCAAAAATAATGGTTAAACAATGGTAAAAAATCATGAAAACATCGTTTAAAATTAATCCAAACAAAAATAACCACTAATACGAGGTACAATTGTATTAATAATATGCAAATAACCCGCATCAATCTAATGTTAGCACGAGAAAACGTACTTCAATATTAAATAACCCTCGAAAATATTAAATTCTCGAGAAAAAAAATTATCATGATTTTTTCTAAATTTTTTCTAATTTTATAGGGCCTCAAAATACGATAAATTTTGAATTCCACCAAACCTATCTTATGGCATTCCAAACCTATATTTTTCCACAAAATTTTTACCAAATAATTTTGCCAAAATACCATTTATATTTTAAAAATACCAATTTTTAGGATTTCTAAAAATAATTTCTAGAATATTCCTAATTTCTCCTGAGAATCCCATCGTTCATGAAATTTCCAATTCCGCCCGACAATTCTCAAATCCAATGAAAATTTATAATTTTAATGGATTTTCTAAATTTTTGGGTAAATATATATATATATTTTAAAGGAATTTGAATGGTTACGGGCACCCGAATGGACACACCACATGCCAAAAACCAACCCCACATTTTCCAGAAATTTAAAATAACCTTTGTCTAATTTTCCACTAATTTTTTAAAATTTTTAATTAACCCCGAACACATTTAGAATACGAACGGTCAAAAAATTTCGGAATCCCAATGGTATTCCCAGAATATGGAAAGCCAACAGTTTCAAGAAAATGAAAAGACAAAAAAAAAATCAGAATGTGAAAGGTCAAAAGTTTCCGGAATCCGAAAGGTCAAAAGATTTTCCGGAATGCAGAAAGCCGAAAGGTTTCTCGGAAGATGAAAAGCCAAAAGGCACCAAAAGAAAAAATTTCAAGAAATTTTCAGAGAATTTTCTTTTCTCAGATTTCTAATTTTCTCATTTTTTTTGACTTTTTTTCAAGCTTTTTTGGAATAAAAAAACACTTTTTTAATTAAAAAAAAGTTTAAATAAAGCTTAATTAAGCTTTGTTTAAACTTTTTTTCATGCTTTTTTGGAATTTAAAAAACACTTTTTAATTAAAAAAGTTTAAATGAAGCTTTGTAAAAAGCTTATAAAAAAATTTTCTAAGGGGGGAGGTTTCGCCCGATGGCGCGGCTGCTCTGCAGCCCCCCCCGGCGAGCGTGCGCGAATTACAAAGAGGGAGAGAAGAGGATCTCTCTCTCCACTCTCCTCTCTCCTTCTTCTCCAATAAACTCCTCTCTCTCCACCCCATCTCTTCTCTGTTAAAATCAGAGGATTAATACTTGATTAATCTTTTGATTAAAGAATTTAATTAAACCAAGCTTAATCATAATTAAAAATTAATTATGATTAGTGTTTAATAAAATTGTGCCTTAAAAGGCGTTCTCACGGGAGGGAGGAAAATAAAAGAGAAATTCAGATTTGAGAGATGAAGAGAATCCCACGCACACAGGAGAGCATTCCATGTATCAACATGCTACCCCTACTGCATTTCAGTAGAAAATCAGCAGAAAATGGATAGAATATCCGTGGAAAACCCACAAAAATGCATTAAAAATTATATTTTTAACCAAAAAATACTCTAAATATTTTTTAAAAAATAGAAAAAATTCCTAAAATTTATAAAAATTCAGGGAATCCATTCTACCAAAAATATTCATAGTAAAATGTGTGGTATTTTGGTAAAACTTTCCATTAATGCTTATTTTAAACCACAAAAAATAGAAAAAAATAGCATTAAACTCACGAAATTTCCCCGCAACATCGATTCATCCATTGAATAGTAGTAACACGCGTTCCAACCGCCATATCGATGATCCATGTGCAAATCATCAACACAAATCAACAAAATAATATTTTTATTTAGTAAACATTAAAATTTACTTCAAAAAATACCAATAAGAAAGAAAAATTAACAACAATTAACTAGAGATTGCTCTGATACCACTGTTAAAACCCTAAGATCTCTCTAGATAATTATTATGCATAAACATGCATAAATTAGGCATAAACTCATCCACCCGACCACCTAACAAGGATGGCATTGATTTTAACACTGCTTGTATTTCTCTTGTTGAATATTCTCAATGACATGAACATCGTACAGAGAATTTTGACACTGTTTTAAATACACAAGAAGCTACAGATTCCAAAACGGCTTGTATTGCTCGTAAGCATTCCTTTTCACATTTTTACTGGTGGTGGTCGCTCTTATCAAGGTGGAAATTCTTCTTGACTTTCCTATCCCAATAAACATTGTTCCTATTGTGATAAGAATGGTTATACTGTTTCTAATTGTTGGGTATGTCAATATGATGAGGAACATGGCATTACCACTAAGCAACCTTGTTCGAATTCCTCCAAAAATCGTACTCCTTGTGACGATTGTGGTCGTACAGATCATCCATCTCAGAAGGCGATATGATCAAGATCGCAATCGCGCATATGCTGCTCAACATACAAGTAGTGATGAATATAATCACATCAGGAGGTAAACTGTGTTCATCATAATATTTCTCCTATAAGAGTACTTCTTGTTCGGGATGGTTCTCTTTTTATTGTTAATTTTGGTGCTACTGGTGGTAATATGACTTACCAATCTCAATGGCTTCATAATTATCATGCTCTTCCAGTTAAGACATTGGTGTATCTTGTTGATGACATTACTTGTCAAGTCATGGGTGTTGGTGATCTATATCTTGGCACCCTTTCCTCTACCAGAATATTGCGAGGAGTTTTGCATGTTCCAGATCTTCAAAGGAATCTTCTTTCTGTTGCTCAGCTTGTTGATCTTGGTCTTTTTGTTGGTTTTAATCATACAAAGTGTCGAATTGAGAAGGGTGGGCATACTATTGCAGTAGCTCCTCGACGTGGTAATCTGTTTGAGCTCTCTTTGAATGATGATGTTGCAAATGTTGTTACTGCTCCAGGAGATCTTGATTGCAAGTTATGGCATCATCGATTTGTCCATTTGGATTTTGCAAAGCTTCTTGATATTCATCGTCGCTCGTGATCTCGTCTCAGAGGTATGGATCTTAAAGCTTGTCCTCATATGGGCATCTGTGAGTATCGTGCTCTTGGCAAGCATCATCAACAACTTTTTCATATCTCTACCTCTACACATTCACATGCCCTTTTAGATCTCATTTATACGGATATTTGTGGACCTTTTCCTCCCTTCAAATCTCACTGTCGTTATTTCATTACCTTTATTATTGATGATTTCTCTTGTTTCACATATTTTTTTCTCTTGAGGCATAAGTCTGAAGCCTTATCCATATTCAAGTAATATCAGAAAGCAGTTGAACTTCATACTGCTCGCTCTATCAAGACTCTCCATAGTGATAACGGTGGAGAATATATTTCAAATCTCTTCGATGACTATTGTATTGAACAAGGAATTCATCATGGATTCACTGTTCCATATTCTCCTCAACAAAATGGCATTGCAGAGCGTAAGAATTGAACCATTCTTAATTCTATGAGATGTATGCTTATTCATTCTAGATTATCTAGGAGCTTTTGGGCTGAAGCAGTTCATACAGTAGTCTTTGTTCAAAATCATCTTCCCACAATTGCACTTGCTGGTAAGATTCCCATTACAATTGCACTTGCTGGTAAGATTCCCATTACAATTTAGACAGGGAAAACTCCTTCTATATCACATTTTCGCACCTTTTGATGATGCATTGCTTATATTCACATGCCAAAAGAAATGCAACAAAAGTTGGATCCTCCTGGTTTGAAAGTTATATTTATTGGATATTCTGATAATTCTAAAGGATACAAATTTTATGATCCTACTTCTCAAAAATTCATCATCAGTCGTGATGCCCTACTCGATGAACGTTCGATGGGAGGTACATGGTCTAGTAAGGATTCTGATGATACACAATCCTTACTCACTGCTTTTCCTTTTTTGTTTGATAATCAGTGTATCTCTCAAGATGTTGTGCATCCTTCTTCTCCTATGAAGGATTCTAAAGACCCTACGAAGGATTCTAGTGATAATCTTGAAATATACATTGATCTTCCCATTGATATTGAACATGGTTCAAATCATGTCTATGATGACAGTTTTGATAATTTAATGAATGTTCATGAAGATCCGGTAACGTATACAGAAGCTATCTCTTCTCCACAAAAGGATCACTGGCAGGAGGCTATGCAAGCTGAATACGATTCTTTGATTTCCAAAGATACATGGGTTCTTACTGATTTGCCTCCTAATCATGTTCCTATCAAGTGCAAATGGGTATATAAAACAAAGACAAAGGCTGGTGGATCTTTTGATAAGTTAAAAGCTCGTTTGGTTGCAAAAGGATACTCACAAGCTGTAGGTGTTGATTATCATGATACATTTTCCCTTGTTGTTTGCATGACTAGCATACATGTCCTTTTGGCATTTGCTACTTATTTTGATTTGGAGATTCATCAAATGGATGTGGAAATTGCTTTTCTTAAAACTGATCTCTAAGATGAGATTTATATGGAACAACCAAAAGAATTTTCAATTCTTGGCAAGGAACATCTTGTGTGTCGTCTTCATCGCGCTCTTTATGGTTTAAAGCAGGCATCACGTTCTTGGTATATCAAAATTGATCTCTTCCTCACATCGAAAGGTTTTATCTCTTGTTTCTCTAATCCTAATATATATGTCAAGCGCGAAGGTATTCCATTTGTTATTCTTGCTCTATACATCGATGATACCATACTTGTTTCCAATAATCTTGACTTTATGCAACTCATAAAGAAGATTTTGTCATCGGCTTTTGAGATGGTGGATTTTGGTGAGATTCACTCTTGTCTTGGTATTTAAGTTCAGCGCTATCGCCAGAAAGGTATCTTGTTTCTTCGTCAATAAAAATTCATTCACGATATTATTGAAAAGTTTGGTTTGGTCAATGCTCATTCTGCAAATACTCCATGTCTTGTAAGCTCCACCAAGTATAGAGCTACGACTCATGACAAAGCATTAGCCCCACATCAACCTTATGCTAATCTTATTGGCTGTTTATAATTTGTTAGCTTAAACACCAGACCAGATATTCTCTTTGCGGCTAATTTCTTGGGGCAACATCTTGCTTCTCCTTCTGTTAGGCATTGGACTGCAGCCAAACGTGTTCTTAAATATTTGAAAGCCACTAAAGACTTTGGACTCATCTATCGCCACCAACAAGAATCCTCTCCCTCGGATTCTTTATGTCTTCTTGGTTATTCAGATGTTGACTGGGCAAGTTGTCACTCGTGTATGTGATCTACAAGTGGAAATTGTTTCTTTGTTAATGGTTGCTTAATTTCTTGGGCTAGCAAGAAACAGTGTTGTGTTGCAGTCTCTATAACCGAATGAAAGTATGTAGTTGCATCATTAGCAGCTCGTGAATTGGTATGGCTTTGTCAATTACTTGCTGATCTTGGACATCCATTATCGTCAAGTACTCCACTTAGATGTGACAATCAAAGTGCCATTAGTCTTGCCAAGGATTATGGTCAACATAGCAAATCCAAGCATATTGTTATTCATTATTATTATGTTTGACATGAAGTGAATAAAGGATCAACAATGATTGAGCATTGCCCCACAGATCAAATGATTGCATATATATTCACCAAAGGACTGAGTGAAGCTTGATTCACATCATTATGTGGAGAACTTGGAGTTGTTACAGCTTCATGCTTTGGAGATTAATACTTTTCACACTCACACCCTGAATAATTAAACTTGTACAAAATGTATTTTTGTATCCTTGTAGATACTCTTTCATATTACACACATTGATCTTTTGTATATGATATGCATGTATAGGGGCTCGGGTTTTTCCCTTGTACTCCCCAAGGGTTTTTTCACTCGCAGTTAGAGACCATTGTTTGGGTGGGGGTGCTGGAGCTATATATATCACACCCTAACTTGACCTAGATCTCATCTATATATACAAACTCATAATCAATATGAACTAGATCTCATCTATATATACAAACTCATAATCAATATGAACTAGCCTTCCACTTTGGATATGCCAAAGTTTCTTCTACATTTGTGGGATCCTTCACTAAATCCATTATCTTAGCCATCAAGGCCATATTGACAATGTGTTTAGAAGACCTTCTCTGCTCCTCTATTCTCTTTGATATGCATAAGCCATCTGCTGAAGTTTCTACAACATTAGGTGGAGAGTTGAGATCATCAAAGAGCTACCTTACCCACATAGGAAGTGGCTGTCCTCTAGGTGCAAGGGCAAGCTGGTGTGATTTTTGAGTATTCATCATCCAAAAACTCCTCCTCCAGTTTTTCGATGCTTGGGCTAGGCACATGGTGGATTATTTCTCCGTTTGATGATAAAGTGGATGGATCCCTGTCCTAAACACCACATCTCAATTGACCATTATTTTCTTAGCCTCTGGATCAAATATTTGATATGCGTTTGACTTTGTACTGTATCCAAGGAAGATACATTTCTTGCTTTTGGCAGCTAGCTTAGTTCTATTTGCATCTGGTATATACATGTAACATTCACAACCAAATGTTCAAAAATGAGAATATGAAGACTTCTTACCTGAATAGGCCTCATATGGTGTGATTCCTTTGAGTGCCTTTGTGTAGGATCTGTTGAGAATGTAAACTACAGTGTTGATGGCTTCAGCCCAAAAAGAGTATGTTAACCCTTTCCCTTTCATCATACACCTTGACATTTCCATGACTATGCAGTTTTGCGGCATTCCACAATGCCATTTTATTATGCGTATGTGTAGTAGTGAGTTGGTGCTTGATGCTATACTCCTTGCAGTATTCATTGAATTCACCCGAAGTGAATTCTTCTCCTTGATCCGTCCAAAACTTCTTCACCTTCTAGCCTGTCTCATTCTCCACAAATTTATGCCACTGTTTACACTTGCTAAAAGCTTCAATCTTATCACGTAGGAAATAAAACCACATCTTCCTACTATAATCATCGACTAACAGCTTAAAGTAAGAAGATCCCGCCAATGAAGCAGTAGACATCTTACCACAAAGATTAGCATGTACCAGCTCTAAAGGAGACTTTGCTCGATCTGCTCTCTTATGAAAATGCCTTCCTTTGTTGCTTGCCCATCATACAAGCTTCACATAGTTTCTACAATTCTGTAAATGCAAGTAAATTTTCCACCATCCCCATTTTTCATATCTCTTTCAGCACAACAAATCCAATGTGACCAAATCGCTCATGCCAAAGTTTTCTTGTCCGTCTGCAAAATAGAGTTATAAGAGCACTCAGCTCATACAAATTATTAGTCCTCACAACTTTGCCAACTGTCTTCCTGTCTCAGCATCTAGAAACTTTGCTCTTATTTTCTTGAAGCGTACTTCAAGGCCATGATTTGATATTGCAGCAACTGAGAGTAAGTTTCTCTTCATTTGAGGCACATAAAGCACATCGGATAGCTTCTTTTCTTCACATGTGAGATGGTTCCACTGAGGAGCCTCCATGGGACCTCCATGAACCTACTAGAAGAGAATAGGACAACTTTCCACCCGACCACCAGATATAGGAATCCTAACCGGCTAAAATAGCCCTAGCTATCTGGACTCCCCTGAACCACCCAATAGTCCTACCCGTGTCCTGACACTACTCCCCCCTTTTGGAAGAGTTTTCATCCTTGAAAACAAAGGTGGGATATTGGGTCTTTAGAGTACTAACGTCCTCCCAAGTTGAACCTTCTTCCGGTCTATCCTTCCACTTAACTAGACACTGTTGTCTAATTATGTGACGAGTTCGCTTCTCTTGAAAATCCAAGATGTGCTCAAGCTCGTGTGGTAACACTAGAGGCTCGATTAACTCTACAAGAATACCTATATCCACCACATTGGCATCTTCGCCTAGTCGTTTTTGCAGATGACTAACATGAAAAATCGGGTGAACCTTGGAATGTTCTGGCAGAGCTAACTAGTAGGCAACTTCACCTACACACTTAAGTATTGTGAAATACCTAGGCAACAACTTTTGCACTTTGCCTGTCTTCAAAGTTTTTGAACTCAAGGGAACTTTGAAAATACTTGGTTACCTTCTTCAAATGTGACCACTATGCGGTCTTCGTCCGCATAATGCTTGTAACGATCTTGGGCCCATTCAACATTTTCCTTAGCGATTTTCAGCATATCGTTATGATCTTGCAAAAAATATTTAACCTTTTGAATTCTTTCAGTAGCTAACCCCACAGCTATTGGAGATTGGGTTTGAAACCCATACATAAGCATGAAAGGACTAAAGCCTATAGCTATATGCTTGGCACTGTTGTAGGCAAAGTCTAAAATTGGTAAGTAATCTTTCCAATTTGTTTGTTGTTTACTCACATATACTCTTAGCATATCTTTGAGTACTTGGTTGACCCTTTCTGTCTGACCATCACTTTGGGGGTGGTCAGCTATGCTCATACTGAGCATTGTGTCCAACCTTTTGAGAACACTACTCGCTCTACTAGAAGTGACTATTAAACTTCTAGTCTCTATCACGGACTATATTGGCTGGCAGCCCATAAAGTCGATAGATATTCTGAATGGAAAAAAGTCGAGCTAACTCTGGCGTTTTCACCATTGTTTTATTCAGAATAAATCGAGACATCTTGGTTAACCTGTCCACGACAACCCAGATGGCATCATGACCTCTGCTAGTTGTAGGTAGATCTACAATAAAATCCATAGAGATGCTTTCCCACTTACCATCAGGATGTCTAATTATTGTAATAGCCCGCCTATCTTAAGATGCTCAGCCTTATTGACCTGGCATTTTTGACAATGCAAAACATATTCTTGGATGTCCCTATGAAGTCCCAATAGAATTGCCTTCTCACTAAGGCATAGGTCTTCCTAATTCTAGGATGACCTGCTTTTGGACTATCATGACACTCATAAAGTATTTGGCACCCAATGTTGGAGTCCGAGGGTACATAAACTCTTCCTTTGTGTAACAAGTACCCATTATTAATGGAGAAATGCTTCCAACGATTAAGGTTGTCCCTAGAAAGAGAAGAGCTAGGTGTGAGACTATCATCTGCACTCGCTACTACGAAGTGGGAGGGATCCCTGCGTGTAACAACTGTCCATACCAGTGTATATGACTGATCATGTTTGCACTTGTCTTTGAATCTAAAAATTCATTTTTCAACTCCGTGAAACTCAACGAGTCGACTTGAAGCATGCGACTTAAAGCATCAGCCCACGACATTGTATCGGCCCTTTGCGATACCTTAATTGAAAGTCGAATTCTTGGAGGATTTCTGCCCACCAAGCTTTACGACCTTTCAAATTAGTTTGAGTTGTCAACTATTTGATACTCTCATGATTAAAGACAATCTCAAACTTAGCACCATAGAGATAATGTCTCCACTTGCCTAGAGCTTGAATGATGGTATAAAACTCACGCTCATACGCAGAATAATTCTGTTGAGCTCTATCCAACTTCTTGCTCTCAAAAGCTACCGGTCTTCCTCCTTGAAGAAGCACATCACCCACTGCATGGTCACTAGCATCCCTTTTTCAAAACAGTTGATTAGGAGATCTACTATTGCCAACACAGGTGCGATAGCTATGGCAACCTTCACGTGATCGAAACTTTGTTGTTGGTTAGCACCCTAAACAAAGTTATGAACCTTAGCCTTTAATTGGTCCGTCTCAAGAACCACTAACTTAGCATATCTCGGATAAATTTGTAATAGAACCTTGCCAACCCAAGGAATATCTGTAATTCCTCCAAATTGATTGGATTAGGCCACTTAAGGATTGACTCTACTTTTGTAGGATCCATCTAAATTCCCTCTATCAAAATTATGTGACCCAAATAATGGATCTTTGAGGCAAAAAACTTACACTTAATCTCTTTAGCATAAAGTGTGTTTTGCCTTAGCACTTCGAACACTAATCTTAAGTGTTGCAAATGCTCTTTTGCTATGAGACTAAAGATCAAAATATCATCAAGAAATACTATAATAAACTAACTAAGATACGGGCGTAAGACGCTATCCATAAGCATCATAAACGTAGTTGAAGCATTAGGTAGACCAAGCGGCATAACTAAAAACTCATAATGCCAAAATTTGGTCATATGAAAAGTTATCTTAGGCACATCCTCCATATGGATGCGAACTTGACGTAGCCTGACCTTAAGTCAATCTTTTGCTAAAGTATCGTGCACCTTGTAGTTGATCAAAAAGCTCATCAACTACAATAGTCCACGCATGCCTCATGATGCATTCAAACCACAACAGTCCACGCGTTGTCGTGCCATGGCACGTCTATGGTGTGAAACCATGCATGTGAGGCCATTAAATGCAAATCCAGATGCATGGGATTAACTGCCACAGTGTATGGATGGTGTGAGGATAATGATGTGGATAACTTGTTGGATGATGCACTGGAGTAGTGTATGGATGGTGGTGAGGATAATGCTATGGATGGCTTGTTGGATGATGTAATAGAGGGATGGAAGAGGGTGTTGTACCCCTTTGACCCAGGTGGGTGATGAGGTGCTAGATGATGTTCTTGATTTAAATAGAGCTGTATAGGAGGGTTAGTGTGAAGAGAGAGAGTTTGAAACATAAAGAGAATGTGAAAACATGAATGTTTTCACCCCAGAAGGGGCTATATGTGAGATGAATCCATGGCCCCATTAAAGCATGGTATGTAGGTAGATGATGTGTACATAATGTGGTATGTGATGGATCCCGGATGGCAAAAGACAGCGCATGGACAAATGGATAAGAACGCATGCATCAAATGAATATAGAAACCATATGGCAACCACGAGGAGCTGGGTGACACAGGTTCTAAAAGAGTTAGAGGCGGAGCTGGCCGGGGGGGCTCGGGAAACCAAGGTGTAAAAAAAAGGCGGGGAGGCTGCTGAAGCTTGGTACGTGAAGTCGCCGGGGCGCGGGGGTGCAGGCAAGATGAGGGCCGCTGTGGAGAATAGAGTGGTGGTCGTCTACAAGCACAGAGCAGACGGGCGTGAAAAGGTTGCCACACCTGGTGCTCGATAAGCTTGGCTGATGCGGGTAGCAAGGAAAGAGCGACGAGCTGGTGCAAGAGCAGGTAGAGCTGGCAGGACAGTTGGCGGTGCGCTGGAGGGTGGCCGCCTTCGAGGAGAGAGGCTTCTTCTGAAAGAAGTACAGGGGCTAACGGCCGCAGGCGAGCACTGAAGGACAGGCGATGCGCTGGGAAATCGCCTTGGTGAAGAGCTTGAAGACTGGAGGAGGTCGAAAGCTGCAGAGGAGGCCCCCCACCCCACCAAAGCACACCTTTTCAATCGACAGAGATCTCTGCATAAGATTCTTGGTGGTGGAAAGGTTGCTGATAGTTTTCTATGGCGAGACAAGTTCATGTCAACGGGAATAGTGATTGTGGCCACAATTGCATACTTCATTCTTGAGCATTCAGGCTACACTCTATTGAAGATCTTTTCAAGTCTGCTCCTTGTCACTTTTGCTGTTCTGTTTGTCTGGTCAAACGCTGTAGTATTCTTGAATAGGTCCCCTCCACCTTTACCTGATCTTCACATTTCTGAGGAGGCAACGAGAAGCCTTGCCTCAGCTTTGCGGGTGGAAATCAATAAAGTTCTGACCATTGTGCATGATTTAGTTCTTGGGAAGGATTTCAAGCTATTTCTGAAGGTCGTGGCAGTATTGTGGGGTTGTAAATAGTTGGAGGCTGGTTGCACTTTCTAACGTTGGTGTACCTTGTTGTTGTCGTCTCTCACACGATCCCGGTTGTCTATGAGACATACGAAGATCAGATTGAGCTGTATGCAAAACGCAACTGGTGGAAGCCGCCTTTGGGCTGGTTGGTGCAGTGGGTGGCGCAGTGATGAAGTGCAAGGGTTGACAGCGCAAGGAGATGATGGTCGAGCTGCTGCTGCCGATGTCAAAGGCAACGGGCAGGCCCAAGATGGAAATTGCTACTGCAAGGATCATAGCAACACAGTACATGTGGAGTTGGGTTTTGGGAACCATATGATGGTTGGCCATGAGTCTTGGATGTATATGCCATGAGTTGATTTTCTGGAAAGCAAAAACCTATGAGATGTTTTTCTGGGGTTTGATGTTTTGAGTTTTATGACAGGTTATAATGTTATCAACCTTGGATTTTGGTTTGAACCATGATGCTTATGATGGTTTTTGGTACAACTCATATGTCTTGCTGAGATTTGGTATGTAAATATTATGGTTCCAGCCTCTGCTGGTGGTTCCCCTTGAAGAGATATATGTTCTGTTTCCTTGCTGGGATTTAAAACTACTCTCACAGCCAGAAGTCTCGCACTTTCCCAGCGATATCGCCCACGTCACGACAGCTTTGGTGAACCCGACGTGAGACTGCTGGGGTGAGAGTTAGTGGTGAAATACACAGTGCAAGCTATGGCTGAGAATCCTGAGGGACAGGGGGTTCATTTTGACCTCGGGGTTATGCAAATGTTTCAGATGTTTACTATGTATATGCAACAACAGCAAGCTGCTGAGAGGGGGCAAATTTCAACGACTAAAGCACTGCAGTCAATTGTGAAGAAGGTGGATCAATTTGATGGTCATCACAAAGTACCTGCGCAATTACACAAAGGAAATGGAGCTAAACAGGGTGACTGAGGAGGATATGGTTCAAAGCTTTGAGCTGGTATGTGTTCCCGAAATAAGAGAGCGCATAAGAGGATTACAGGCAGCACATGGTGGCAGAAATTGGGAGGAGTTCAAGCTTGCTTTGAAGGATGATTATTTCATGGAGGATTCCGAGCGGGTGACCAAACGAACTTTCTTGGAGTGGGTTACAAAACCCAAAATTGGAATTTCTGCCACAGAGTTGATAAGAGAGTTTGAGAAGCGCTATGCCCAGCTGTCAAGGATAGAGCGCACAACCTTAGACAGGGAAAAAACAGAGCTCTTCTTACCAGCGGGAAAGATCTCCAAGAAAAACTGGAAATTCTCCTTGAGGATAAGGATACAGAGTAGGGGCTAAAGAATGATTGGAATGATGTCGAGGATGCGGTCACCATGCTAGCAAAGCGGCAGCAAAGGAGGGATAAAATGTTGATGAGCTCGGCAACTCCTATAACTGTTACCCCTGAGAATCTACCGAAACCTGCTGTTGCAATCCCAAAGGTAGAAGGGCCGATGGATGAGCTTATTAAGGGCATGCGAGACCTAAAACTGAAGATGTCCAGGATTGAAGAAAAAGGGCTACCATTAGGGCAGGCTTCTATGCAAAGGCCTCAAAGCAAGGAAGGATTTACATTCAGATGTATATGGTGTGATGACCCAAAACATGCAAAGAAATACTGTGCCAGTTATAAGGAAGCTCTCAGAAACCAACTTGTATTTTTCAAAGATGGAAAAATCCACCTTACAGAGACTGGTCTTCCGTTAAGCACAAACTTTGGGAAAGGAGGGATGAAAAAGCTGGTTGAGGATATGGCTACTAGCCATGCCATCTCTATGGTTGAGGCAGCAACCTATGGGTTAAAGGCCGGACAATCAAAGCAGGAATCTGAGAAGGATGAAGACTATGAGAATGAAGATTTTTGGCCATCAACAATGGAGCTAATTGCGTCAGAGAAGGTGTCTAAGCAGGCTTTGCATGAGGCAGGAGAATGTATACGTCTTGAGACTGGCTGGGAAGAACCTGTGGATTCTCAATCTGTTCATGCCTACATTGCAAAATGCCAGAATAATGAGGCACAGGTATATGAAAAAGTGAGGAAAATGACGAAGGAGATGCCATGGATGATGGTTATGATGCTTCTATGAATGCTTTTCCATGTTTGTTTGATAGTGTTCAAGGTGTTGATGATATACATGTTGCTAATGATGTTATGGAGGATAGTGCATATGTGACCGGAAGTCATACGAATGTTGTTTCAAAGGATGTTTGCTTTGCAAATGGTGGTTTTTGTTTGGAGTTTCTCTTTCAAGACAAGCAGGTTTTGTTAGAGGATCAGTTTAGTGAAGTTAATGTTTATGTGGATGAGTCTATTGCTCAAGACAGTGAGGATCTTGGGATGGCTCAGCTGTTTGATGATGATGAGACTTTTCTATTTGCAAACATCGGTAACCAACAATCTATGAATGAGGCTTCTTGCACTCTTGATGATGCTAGAGATGTGTTTTGTTTACATGACAAAGATGATGATTTTGATGTTTATGCTATTGATGGACCGAGACATTTTGATGTAGCATCACACCTTGATTTTCTTGCACCAGTTTGCATAGATGCATGTGAAGCATGTAAAGGCTTTGACAGCATATTGGTGGTGAAGATAGATGAGGAGGTAATATGCAAAAGAGCACAATGTGATGAATGGCTTGCTATGATGCCATTATGTGTATTTGAACCAAGGATATGTTATAAGTCAATGGAGCAGGCTCATGTGGAATGCAAATGGGTATTTGATCATGGTATATGGATTGTTGGCAACCATGACAAATGTATTTGGGGATTGAATGCAGAACAATGGTGGATAATCAGGAAGGCTTTGTTTTTTTTTCTTGTTTGATATTTATGGATACCAAAGCTTGGTTTCAAACACTTTAAAGTGTTCCAAACATGGGGGTTGGCCAGATGACATGTTCTTTTTGCTGATTAATGTATGAAGATGACATTCAGATATATGTGGATCTTGATGATGGCTTGGCACATACCGGAGGATGTGCAGGTTTAGAGGGGGTGGATGTCGTGCCATGGCACGTCTATGGTGTGAAACCATGCATGTGAGGCCATTAAATGCAAATCCAGATGCATGGGATTAAGTGCCACAGTGTATGGATGGTGTGAGGATAATGATGTGGATAACTTGTTGGATGATGCACTGGAGTAGTGTATGGATGGTGGTGAGGATAATGCTATGGATGGCTTGTTGGATGATGTAATAGAGGGATGGAAGAGGGTGTTGTACCCCTTTGACCCAGGTGGGTGATGAGGTGCTAGATGATGTTCTTGATTTAAATAGAGCTGTATAGGAGGGTTAGTGTGAAGAGAGAGAGTTTGAAACATAAAGAGAATGTGAAAACATGAATGTTTTCACCCCAGAAGGGGCTATATGTGAGATGAATCCATGGCCCCATTAAAGCATGGTATGTAGGTAGATGATGTGTACATAATGTGGTATGTGATGGATCCCGGATGGCAAAAGACAGCGCATGGACAAATGGATAAGAACGCATGCATCAAATGAATATAGAAACCATATGGCAACCACGAGGAGCTGGGTGACACAGGTTCTAAAAGAGTTAGAGGCGGAGCTGGCCGGGGGGGGCTCGGGAAACCAGGGTGTAAAAAAAAGGTGGGGAGGCTGCTGAAGCTTGGTACATGAAGTCGCCGGGGCGCGGGGGTGTAGGCAAGAGGAGGGCCGCTGTGGAGAATAGAGTGGTGGTCGTCTACAAGCACAGAGCAGATGGGCGTGAAAAGGTTGCCACACCTGGTGCTCGATAAGCTTGGCTGATGCGGGTAGCAAGGAAAGAGCGACGAGCTGGTGCAAGAGCAGGTAGAGCTGGCAGGACAGCTCGGGGGGGTCACTCGTATAAATATGTAAGTATCATGTGGGTTCAACAGAAGGACATTTTAAATATTTAAAACTTACAGAAATATATTTACAGAGGGGATTTATTTATTGTATTTTTTAAAAAAATTACAGATTTGAATAGGAAAGGATACATTATATTCACTAAAAAATTCGCAGATAAGGGACTTTTTAAATAGGCCTTGAACGCACGTGATATAGAGGATTTACATATAGTGACCCCCCCGAGCAGGACAGTTGGCGGTGGTCGCCTTCGAGGAGAGAGGCTTCTTCTGAAAGAAGTACAGGGGCTAATGGCCGCAGGCGAGCACTGAAGGACAGGCGATGCGCTGGGAAATAGCCTTGGTGAAGATCTTGAAGACTGGAGGAGGTCGGAAGCTGCAGAGGAGGCCCCCCACCCCACCAAAGCACACCTTTTCAATCGACAGAGATCTCTGCATAAGATTCTTGGTGGTGGAAAGGTTGCTGATAGTTTTCTATGGCGAGACAAGTTCATGTCAGCAGGAATACTGATTGTGGCCACAATTGCATACTTCATTCTTGAGCATTCAGGCTACACTCTATTGAAGATCTTTTCAAGTCTGCTCCTTGTCACTTTTGCTGTTCTGTTTGTCTGGTCAAACGCTGCAGTATTCTTGAATAGGTCCCCTCCACCTTTACCTGATCTTCACATTTCTGAGGAGGCAGCGAGAAGCCTTGCCTCAGCTTTGCGGGTGGAAATCAATAAAGTTCTGACCATTGTGCATGATTTAGTTCTTGGGAAGGATTTCAAGCTATTTCTGAAGGTCGTGGCAGTATTGTGGGGTTGTAAATAGTTGGAGGCTGGTTGCACTTTCTAACGTTGGTGTACCTTGTTGTTGTCGTCTCTCACACGATCCCGGTTGTCTATGAGACATACGAAGATCAGATTGAGATGTATGCAAAACGCGACTGGTGGAAGCCGCCTTTGGGCTGGTTGGTGCAGTGGGTGGCGCAGTGATGAAGTGCAAGGGTTGACAGCGCAAGGAGATGATGGTCGAGCTGCTGCTGATGTCAAAGGCAACGGGCAAGCCCCAGATGGAAATTGCTACTGCAAGGATCATAGGAACACAATACCATGTGGAGTTGGGTTTTGGGAACCATATGATGGTTGGCCATGAGTCTTGGATGTATATGCCATGAGTTGATTTTCTGGAAAGCAAAAACCTATGAGATGTTTTTCTGGGGTTCGATGTTTTGACTTTTATGACAGGTTATAATGTTATCAACCTTGGATTTTGGTTTGAACCATGATGCTTATGATGGTTTTTGGTACAACTCATATGTCTTGCTGAGATTTGGTATGTAAATATTATGGTTCTAGCCTCTGCTGGTGGTTCCCCTTGAAGAGATATATGTTCTGTTTCCTTGCTGGGATTTAAAACTACTCTCACAGCCAAAAGTCTCGCACTTTCCCAGCGATACCGCCCACGTCACGACAGCGTAAATGCATAGACCCATCTTTCTTCTTCACCAATAAAACTGGTGATGCCCATGGTGAATTGCTAAGCCTAATGAAGCCACTAGCAAGGTAGTCAGCAAGCTGACGCCTACCTCACTGGCTTCACTAGTGCGCTAAGCCTATACAAAGGCTTGCAGACTGGCTTTGCATCCTTGAGCACTTCAATGGCATGCTGGACATTACACTCAGGGGGCAAACCAAACAGCAAGTCACTTGGAAGTACATCATGAACTTCATGCAAAAGATTTTGCAAAGAATCGGAAACTTGTTGAGTGAGCTTAGGAAAAAAATTGTTTGTTCATTATTATGCATAGCACTAGCATGTTGTTCACATATGACAGAATTGAGAGATTCAATACTCAAACTGGAATTAAAATCACCAGAACTAGCATCATCATCATGAGATAAAACTAAAGGAGACATGTAACACAAAAAGAGATTTTCTATTTCATGAGCATGTATAAGGCAGAGATGGGGGCACATCATGTTCACCTTGCAAACGAACTTATTTACCATTGACCTCAAAATCAAAAGTATTATTTAAATATCTACAAGAAAGAGATGGTCCTAAATGAAATAACCATTGTTGACCCAAAATAACATCAACTCTTGCATTATGCATAACCTAAAAATCTAAATGCATTTCATGTCCCTGAATACTAAGTGGTACGTACTTAACCACCGTTTCCCATACATGCTTATCATGCCCATTAGCAAGAGATACCACGTATTTATGATCACTAGGGCTTTGTGGCAATTTTAAATTTTTAACCAAGTGATAATTCAAAAAGTTATGTGTAGCCCCATCGTCAATCATCACATGAACGCTTCGTCCGTTGATGTGTCCATGCATCCAATCCAAATTATAAGGCCTGAAAGAGGGTACCCACATCAACACAGGTTACACAACACTCATACGTGGTATCCGTATGGCATGCTTGAACTTCAAAAAACTTCTGAGAAAAGCTTCAAGTGGCAAGACTTGCACCATGTGCACTGCCTTACTACCGCCCTTATTGACATCTTTGCCACAGTTCTTTGGACAAATGTTTATCATGATCAGCAGCCATGCAAATAAAACATAATTTTTTCTTTTTAGCTCTCTCATAATCTTGCGGAGATAAGGGACCCCTTGGCCCCTTAACCTTCTTAACCACATCATTACCTTGTTTGGGCCCCTTCCATTTGTTCCCCTTAGAACTACGAAAGTCAGATGCTCCAACACAAGGTGTCTTGGCCATGCATTTCGTCTCAATATTATCATTGAAGATCTGCACATTTTTTATATCTTCCAAAGTTTTAGGATATTGAGTTTTAACCTTAGTTTTATATTCAGTATCTAAACCACACAGAAAACCTCGTACTTTCTGGAAATCATCCAAACCTTCGAGCTTGAGAATTATCTCGTGATACTTGGAAATATATTGGGTCAACGTAAGACCTTCCATCTTACGATTGTCCCAAGCATCCCAATTGTGATTCTTCTCATTCTTAGGTAAGAATTCTTTCTGAAAGAGTGCCTCAAAAGCAACCCATGTCGTAGGTCAATCGCTCTTGCCATGAGACTCATCCACCACTTGTAGGCCTTGCCCTCAAGTGTGAGACTTCCCTCGAGTGCGCGAACAATATTAGGAGAACGCTTCACTGCATCTTTATTAAGCATGCAAATCCACAAATCCGTGATTACCCACATCTAGATCAGCCATATTGGTATCCAAAGATGGATAACCGCCATGCTACTGACCCTAGGAGTGCTCAAAATCTTATGAGGTTATGGTAACAAATCAAATTCGAATAAAAGATGAAGATGAATATCTGACCAAAATTGGCTCGTTTTGTTGTTGATTTTTTCTCTTCGCTCTTATGGACACTCCTCGGTACTGGAGTTGTGGTGATGCTTCTCTCCTTTCACCAATACAAGAGAGATGCTTCTCTCCTTCCGCCAATAAGAGAGAGAGAGAAAGGTGTTTCTCTCCTTCTGCCGCTGTAAAAAACCGATACTTCTCTCCTTCCCAATACGAGAGAGAGAGAGAGAGAGAGAGAGAGAGAGATGTTGCTTCTTTGTTATTTCTGTCCATGGCTAGATACAATAGCCCTTTATATATATATTCTCAAAAAATCTTGACTGGCTGACGTGCACTTTAACAACGTTGTTGTTGCTGTGTATGGCGATTGCGGCTGTTGGCTTAAAGAGATACGCTAACAGCCATGTGCAACAGATAGGAGAGAGATGAAAAAGCTTGAGATAAAAAAGCTTGTTATGTTCTCCTCACATCTGGCGATGGCTGTAGGTGTTGGGTGGACTTGTGCGCCAACTAGACAATGACTAAGCCAACAGCCGCATGACAAAAAGCCGACGCGGCGTCGAGAACCGGTTGCCGCAACTCCGTCCAACAACAGTCGTCGGCTATGTTGTTGTTGCAAGGAACTGTGACTTTGTTCACGCTCGGAGACTATTGTGACGTCCAATAGCATGGCTATGTGGCGGCTGTTTTGGTTGCTTGTTATTGCTATAGACAATCGCTTATGGCCAGTTGTTACTATGGACAACCGTTAGATATGGCTGCATATACAAAGGGCCGACTGTTACCGTCTTTTGTTGGGATAACGATGCTGGCTCTCTTGGTTGTTCTGGCTGAGCCATATATGATGTTGTTGCTCGCTATGGCCATGCTGTTGTGGCTTGCGCTTCCGCGTGGACAGCTTAGCTAATCCAAAGATTGTTAAAGCGCTTGCTTAGCCTCTTCTCCCACGATTTAATGCGAACCAGATGACTAGTAGTTGTGGGAGCTGATGATTATGAAAACTTCCTACGAAGGGATAAACCAGCTCTAATACCAATGAGGAGTCTCCATGGGACCTTCATGAACCTGCTCGAAGAGAATAGGGCAACTCTCCACCCGACCGCCAGATATATGAACCCTAGCCGGCTAAAATAGCCCTGGCCATCCACATGTCATGTCCAAACTTCCCTGAACTGCCCGACTCCTGCCTAGTCCTACCCGTGTCTTGACAATTCCAAACCCTTCGGTTGGGCATTTAGCATTATTACCAATAATAACATTGATGGATTCATGTAAAGGCTGCCAAGAACTATACCAATCCTTTTTGGTGGTCATATATCGAGATGCCCCACTATTCAAAATCCATGAACAATCAACAATTGGAGCTTGAGCAGATGAGTATACCTCTTCTATGTGGCGACCTAGAGTTCCAGCTCAACTTGGGCATTGTTGGTTGACTCCTTTCCCTTCCATGAAGTCTTCATGGTGTTGTTCTACTCATCAGCAGGCTTCTTTCTACAATCTTTGATGGCATGACCCTTCTTGTCACAATAGTAACACGTACTAGAAAACTTCTTCTTCTTGGGCTTCTTCTTCTTGTCTTCAAAAGTAGTCCCACCTTTTCCTTTTGCATTGGCCGTAAATGTGGTGTCACCACCGTCACGGCTCTTCCGTCGTCGCATCTCCTCCTCAAATAGCATAGTACTAAATTCTTCAAAAGAAAGAGGTGGTACTCTAACCTGGGTGTACCGTAACCAAGCCATAATACTTCTACAATAAAATTCGGATGCATCTCCAAGCCAACTCTTCACTGGTCTTCATGATTCCCACAGTAGCCATCTAGTCTCGCAAGTTTTTGATCCGAGAGAGAAACACTTCTGTAACCTCTCCTTCAGTAAACTTTTCAGCAGCAAGCTAATTCTCTAGGTTTTGAATCCTGGTCAATGAGGCCCTTGAGTTTTATGTCCATTAAGCCAGCACTCGAGGTCAAGGATGAGGAAGAAGACACCACAGACACTGCTAAGGACAAAGATGACAATGATGCATTTGGTAGCAAAGACCTATCCAAAGAAGGCTCAACTTCTGGGCTAGTGGGACCATGTAACTTATTAGGATATGTCGTATTGCGGTGCTACATCTCGAGGAGACCATAGGGTGGTTGGGGAGGGATGGTGAGGTTTAGGAGATCAGTGACCACATCCATCAAGCAATCCACCTACTTCTTGGTGGCCCGCAAATGACATGCTCGCTAGCTTCTCCAAAAGTCCTTTTGCGATGCTTCGACATCTAGTTGTGGACCTCGTCCCACAAGCTGTTGGTAGTTGGGTGCCATTGTCTCAGCTTTTTGAAGTGCTACGGTGGTTTGGGTGGGCTCTTCCTAGATTTTGTGCTTTGGTGGCCCAGGCTCCCTCGACCTTCATGAAGGACTTCCAACTCGTGCTATAGTAGATGGGTTATCCTAGAGTCAGCTTTTAGGGCATGGACCTACAACCTAGCATTGAGGGTGATAGTCACATTCTTCTAGGTCTCCAATTAGCTAGGCAAGGTTGGCATGCCCCACGGGAGGAGAGCTTATTGTGCTTTGTCATGTTCATAACAACGAGATTTTGGAGTAGCAAGAAAAAAGCAGCTAGGAAATTCGAAAGGAGGCCTTGTGAGTGGAAAAGGTCTTACGACGAGAAGCTTTCTTAATGGAGGAGAGGTTTCCTTCCTAGATCCAACAATGGGCCTTGTGATGTTCTATGCCCCTCATGAGATGTAAAAAAGGGGGCCACTATTGAATGGACTGCCCTCCTGCATGTCTAGTAAATTCTCAGCAAGAGAGAGGGACTAAGTTATGAATGGAACTAGCTCCGCATGATCATTATTGGCACTAGGGCTTGTGCGACTGATGTCGGCCTTGTGTGGGGGTATCCATGAGGTTGGTTTTCAAACAAATTGCAAATGTCTCATTGGTAGTGGCCTCTTGGTCCAACCTTGTCTTCTTATGGTTTAAAGAGTCGACTGAGGAGGGAGAGAATGGGTGGGGTGTAAAGGAGGCCTACTCAGGGTGGCGGTGCTTTGGTAGTTGTATGGTTTGGGGAGCTCTTTCCAATCCATGGCATAGTAGAGGACTTTGGTGAGGAGTACCATATCGGCCCTAAACTTGCTAGCTAGATTTACATAGATGCTTTGGAGCTCATGGTGGAAGTGGTCGGCCCAGTTCACTACCTAACCCCTGCTTGAGGTAGGTTAGGAGGGATAGGTTGCATCGATTGTACCTATCTATCCAGTAGAGATTAGTCATAGTATGGTGAGGATGTGGGCAAGAATGCATAGGTCCTAATGGCGGATGATATCCTCCCATTTGACGTTGTCTTTGTTGACTGGGCCCCTTATAATGTTGTGTACCATGCCCTATATGCCACTCAACTTCTAGTAAGTTCTATAGCCCAAGGTAGGTGCAAGGCCTCACGGATCATGATGTCGACAATGCATTAGGACCTCAATGGAAGGCTTCTTGGGCCCTTTTATTTGGCAGTTTAAGGGAGTCAAACCTTTTCTCTTAAGAAGAAACGTTTTCTAATTAGAAGCTTCAAAACGGCTACTTTATTCGAATTTGAATTTTAGAGGGAAAATGGAATTTAAAATCCAGCGGATAAAACCATATCATGTAACATATCTATGGAAAGCTCTTGATGCGTAGATCACGGATCTGTAATCTCCGCTCAAATCGGAGCTTGTATGTAGAAGTTATTGAGGTTCGAAAATTGTAAAATTGTCCCCTCCCCCTTTTTGGGGAAAAAGTGCACCCTTTGACCACTCTTACATCTCTCTTAAAAACCCAACATTTCAGTCCACATGGCAACCCCCCATTTGGCTATTCCTTAATCACCTTGATTAGGCTTGGGCAAATTAAAGGGCCCAAGAAGACCCCATTCACTTCCTAATGAGGGCTAGGGTCAAGTTAGCAACTATGGCATCACAAACAGTGACAACAGTGAGGTGGGTATCATAAGAGGAGAGGAAGCGAAAACATGTGGTGAGGTTGGGGCCTTAAGTGGGAAGAGCAGCCAGGCCACCAAGTCCAAGTTTGTGGAGGTGCTCCATGACCTCTGGGTTCCTGGTGATCTAGTAGCACTCCTTGGTGTGGTAAGTGATCTTGTGCTCAGCTAACCTATGCAACTAGATGCAGTTGTGGATCATGTGGCTACCACCACCGACCCACAGAGTAGCTCCACTCCTAGTGGGGAGAAGTCGGTGTGGCAGCAAGTCGATGTGGTAGCTACTTGGTATTCCAAGAGCTTGACAACTTTGGTGACCATCAGAAGAGGTCTCAGAGGCCTAGTAGTAGCAGTCACCAAAAGGATGGGGAGAGTGCAGAGGGCTGGAAGGCAAGGAGAATGCTAGAAAACAATTGGCAAGAGTTTGGCTAGAGCTAGAGAGGGAACAATGGAAAATGACAGGGGGGCCTTTGTTTTTATAGTATTTTTTACTTGGGAACATATGTATGCAGTGGATACATACATTCGCAGACTATTCTTGGGAATGTGCATACATAGAATGGCATATGTGTATTCAAAACTCCAAATGTGCGTCTTGAGATGAAAACATGTGTATGTGCAGATGTGAACGTGCATGTGCATCTTGAACAAGGGTTTCTTTTTTTAAAAGATGGAATACCTCAGGTAGTGGTATTCTAATCACTAGCAATCAAGGCGATGGGCCGTACCATGGGCTAGGTTTTCACCCGTGCGATGGCCCCCCTTCTTAAGATGTACTTGGAAGGCCAGTGTGATTAGAGAACCAAGTGTTGGCATCTTGGCAGACTCTCCATCATAAATCTCCAACCCTTTGCTTTCTTCTTGTTCTCTTCCTACTTTTCTCCTTCTCACTTGTATTCCTTAACTCTTTTTTCTGCTTTCTTTGAAATTTTTCATGATTTTTTCTAATGGGTGTCCCTATTCATCTGGTAAGGGTGAGATACCTATTTTGGCCTATTTGGCGAGGCTTGAGAGGGAGGTTAGGGAATTGGGTGGTGCAAGACTCTCTACTACATTATAGGCAATAGAGTGTGGTGGTGAGGTGGAAGGACTCTCTACTGTATTATAGGCAGTTGAGTGCAAGGTGGAAGGAATATCATGTCCCAAGTTTGTACAAGATCATGAAGGATTTTTAGACTCAATCCCCCACTAGAGAAGAGTGCCTCAAACGACGTAGAATCAAGAGCACCATCTCAAGAGGAGTCACTACGCACAATCCCTGGGACCTCACAAGAGCCAAGTAACCCTAGTACAAAGTATTTGAGCGATAACAAATATGCTAGCACTTGAGTGAGGCCTATCACTAGGAGCCTATCATTGTAGAACCTCATATGGACCAAGAAGTTGGAGCACCTAACTCCCCTACAGCCACTCAAAAGAGTTTATACACAATTATAGACTAATATTATCATGGGAGGTCCAATTGACGAGTCAAAGTCAGAGAATCACCAAACTTCCCAACAAGCTAGAAAGACCAACCATGGAGCCATCCACCATTCTCGATGTGGATCCTAACCACTCTAGTTCAGGAACTGGAAGCGCCAACCTATAGAGGAGGGAGAATCACAACTAGCACAACCATAGTGAGACAACAGTTACATCAATAGCTTTTGGCTCAGCCAGCTCTCAAAATATGAACCTAGGACTATTCAGAACTACCTAGAGGTTATGCCTTTGGTCTTTGTAGACTATACTTTGATTGCATGGGGTTTCAGGTCAAATTTTACCACTGAGGCTGTAGCAACATGGGCTACTAGGACCAAAGAAACAACACAAGCTGCTGGTTACACTATAGTAGGAGCCTTACATCAACAAGGAGCACGCTCTAAAATAGGCACGGAACCAGGAGGATCCCACACCCCATAATATAACCTACCCTTACATGGCTATCCTCCATAGTACCCCCCAACTTGCCTACCCTTACATGGCTATCCTCCATAGTACCCCCCCCCCCACAATATAACCTACCCTTACATGGCTATCCTCCATAGTACCCCCTCAAGGGCAAGTGAAATATCCTATATATGCCTCAAGGGCAAGTGAAATATCCTATATATGCCATGTCACCACCAACCTATAAGTACATGTACTATCCCTTGCACTCACCACATTACCTTAACATCCACCTACACGATTATCTTAACCTCCACATACACCATCACCAAACTGCACTAACCATGGAAGTTATTTTGAGGAAAATGGCACAAATAGGGAGGGGAGTAGCAACAAAACTCACAGAGCAACAACTCCACCACTAGCTGTGCAGCAGCAGAGCAGTGGTGATACCAAACCCTAGAAAACCAAATACAATCAAACCAATCTCACAGAGCAACAACTCCACCACTAGCTGTGCAGCAGCAGAGCAGTGGTGATACCAAACCCTAGAAAACCAAATACAATCAAACCAATGCAAATAGCAAAGTTAATGCCAAAATTCAATGGGAGAGGAGATCCCATTGCACAATTGGAAGTGTTTGATCAAATGTACGATACATGTGGTTGACCTAATGACCTGGTAAGGGTGAGAGCCTTTAGCCTTACCATGGAAGACTATCACCAAAACCATGGAAGTTATTTTGAGGAAAATAGCACAAATAGGAAGGGGAGTAGCAACAAGACTCACAAAGCAACAACTCCACCACCAGCAGAGCAACATTGATACTAAACCCTAGACAGCCAGATACAATCAAGCTAAATGCAAATAACAAAGTTAATGCCAAAATTCAATGGGACAAGAGATCCCATTGCACACTTGGAAGTATTTGATTAAATGTGCGATACATGTGGTCGACCCAATGACCCGGTAAGGGTGAGAGCCTTCAGCCTTACCATGGAAAGAAAGGTGGCAGTGGTTCCAATCACTAAAACCAAAAGACAATGCTGATTTTGACACCTTGAAGACCACATTCACAATTGGTGGGTATTCTCGTCTCAAGGAACCCGATGGAAACCCAGTCGACCGACTCTACCATGTTAAGCAGCTAGAGAAAGAATCAATCATAGGCTACATCTCAACAGAGTGAGATACCTCCACTCTTGATGTCATTGGAAGCTCACGATTG
Organism: Cibotium barometz; assembly: GCF_041138505.1. Taxonomy (NCBI): domain Eukaryota; kingdom Viridiplantae; phylum Streptophyta; class Polypodiopsida; order Cyatheales; family Cibotiaceae; genus Cibotium; species Cibotium barometz. Next base: position 69,307,394 of record NC_141046.1, read on the forward strand.
GCCCTCTATTAAAAATCAACTTGAAAGAAATACTCAAGCTCAAAATAGAAGAAATCTTTGCACACGACACAAGAATGGGTTAAATCTCCCCCACCATGAGAATGGCTCATGTCCTCTTCATGGTGTATTTAAATATATTTCCTTGTATAAAAAGCAAGAGCCAAAAATACATGTCGCCCAAAAATATGGATCTCCACATTGGGCTTGCATAAGCCTAAATACAAAAATGTGAACACTCTAAGGTTCACTCTTGAAATAGAACTAATGTATATTAAAAAATTGCACACTAATGTGCACATAAAATATCACTGCCACTGTCGAATAAATAATTGCCATGCACCATGTGTCAATAGATTTTCGTCGAAGCAAGCCCAATGGATCTATGCACATCCCACACACTAACCCTGCTACTACTGATCTGCACTGACATTCACAATATAAGCTCAAAATATGCGACAAGTTAGAGGTGATCAGTCTATCTTGCACATAAAATAAATATCCATCATATAAATCCATAAATTTCAAATAATGTGAATAATTCTAACATTCCTCCCTGGTGATGAAAAGAAACTGTCCTCAATTGCTAAACATGCAATACCTCAAAGTCGGTACCTTTGCATATTTAAACAACTACGTGCAATACCTCAATTCGATGACCTTTGCACGCGAAAGAAAATAGCAAATTCAAAATATCCATAAGAAATCCACAATATCAAAACCTCGTGTGCAATATCTCAATTTGGTGACCTTTGCACAGAAAATAATCATGTGTGATACCTCAAATCTGTTGAAAATACAAGTGAATAGGGTGTGTGTGCGGGAACAAGCCCTCGGTTAGAGGCTGTAAAAGAGAATGAGTAAATGCGAAAGAACCTGTGAAAAGGTGAGAAGAATCTACTGGGAGAGAATAAAGGGTAGCATGAGAAGATTTAGGAAGTGTGGAGATATTCTGGGAGATATTCTGGGAGGGAAAAGTGAAGAGGTGGAGAGAATCAAGGAAAAGAGGTGGAGTGAATCATGGAGAAATCAGTGGGATTTTATGCTTGATGTAAACTCTATAAATTGAGGCATTGCCCTAATGAGAATTTGTTGGTTTTTGAGTATCCATGCCTACATTAATCTATTTATTAGTTACCCACTAATTACATCTTAATTATTTGCTAATCACTTTGTTAATGATATTGATTCTAGTGTTTGATCCACCATAGCTCATCACAATGCTCAAATTTCAACATGGTATCAGAGCCATGCTAATTTGTGAGCCCATTATCTTGCTAATTATTTTGCTAATTAGGATTAGTAGAAAATTATAATTTTTCCTCTTTTTTCACTTCACCTCTATACCCCCAGCCAATGGAGGATCTCATTCACCTTGCACACTCACAATTAGCTTAAACCCTTCTAGCACAAGGTAGCTAACCCAAAGGGGCTCCAGCCTATCCAAACAAAAGCGCAAACCGCCAAGCAACGAGGGAGAATTTGTGATTTTTGCTGGCGCCTTTTTTCTGAGGAGTTTTTGACATTACTACTTCCACAAATCAAAGGTCTCTAATTCCTCTTAGCCCAAGGTGTTTTCAAGCATGATCTACAAGCTGGTCAAGACAGAATTCAATTTTATCAAGTCTACAGTGAGATCCAAGCTCTTCATCAAATCTGCAGGTGACTTTGGTAAAACAGAGATTAAGCTTTCAATATTTAGTCAAATCTTGTGTTTCTTAGCTTAATCCTCTACTAGACTCATTGCTATTGCTGCCTTTGAAAGCATTTGAGCTCATTTGAAGTCTAAGGCACCAGATCTGGACTCCCCACATACTCAGTTTTTTGCACACAAAATAGTGGATTAATTTGCTAATCAATGATTAATCAGTGCTAATCATTATATTTTGGTGCAATTGAGGGTTCAAATTAACCATTAGGTATCTGATACAGATCCCTATAACTTCATATTGCAATTCGGAGTTGGTTTGATACTCCAATCATTCCGTACAAATTGGTACCCTTGATTTAATGTAATTTTTGGTAAAATTGTGCTGATAAAATTGTGATAATCATCATTTTGTATTTAACCCTTGGTTAAAATTGTGATAATCATCATTTTGCATTAACCCTTGGTTAATGCCTATAAATCTCACTCAAATTCAAGATTATTCACAGCCAGAGTTGCATTTGGGAATGTGCATTAGAATGAATGCTATACGCATTATGTATTGGTTACATTGCATCAGTGTAAATATGGGATCAGACACTGCCCTTGTCCAAAATAAGGCAAGAGGTAAGATCTCCCGCATAAATTTGGGTTTGCATTGCATAATGACACAAGATAAACATCAAAAGCCCAAAGGAACTGTCAGCAAAACATTGAAACATGTTGCTCACATGGAGCAAAAAGACCTGACAGACAAGCTCATGGCCCCAGCCATGAAAGAAGAAGAATATCTCTTTCCAAGAAGAAGATCCACACCAAGAAGATCTAAAGGAAGACATGGACACGAGAAGAGAAGTTGCCCCAAGAAGACTGAAAGAAGAGAAACTCAGAACCTATAAGATAATGTTTCCATGCGTAAGGCATGGAAAATTGCTAATAACTCCTTGTCATATGTGCTATACAAAAGTTCAGAAGGTGTCAATTTTCTACTCTCGTAAGGTAAAGGATGTCCATCCTACATGAGGACAACACTGATTCCTGAGCCACTAGCATCAGTGATACAAGGAAGAATGGTCGAGTAAAGTCTGGAAGTTGGAGGATAGAGGCTCATATGAGTCAATAAATATTTTAGTCTATCCAAATGATTTTTGTTGGCTTTCACCCCATCGAAAAACTAGACCTTTGTTAAGCAACATTGTCAAAGGAAGTGCTATCAAGAGAAATTACGAACAAACTTTCTATAAAAACCAGTCAAACCAAGAAAAGATCTAACTTCTTTAACACATGTTGGAGTAGGCCAAGTCTCAATGACTTTTACCTTTTTTGGATCAACTTTGATTCCTTCACCTAAAACAATGTGGCCTAAGTACTCAATTTTATCTTGGAAAAAGAGACTTTTATCCAGATTAGCATAAAGTTGATTTTCTTTAAGAAGATTACACTAATGCAAGATGCTCTTCATGTTCGGCATGAGTCTTACTAAAGACAAGCAAATCATCAAAGAAAATAATGACGCAATTCTGATGGTCAAGAAATGTATGATTCATCATGCGTGCAAAAGTAGCAGGTGCATTGGTTAGACCGAAAGGCATAACCAAAAATTCATAATGACCTGTTTGAGTATGAAAAGCAGTTTTAAAAATGTGAGAACTAGTCATTCGAACTTGATGATATCTAGATTTCAAATCAATTTTACTAAAGATAGATATACCTTTAAGCTTGTCTAGTAAATCATCAACACGAGGGATGGGATATCTTCTCTTAACTGTGACCTTATTGAGAGCTCTATAATCAATACACATGCCGTAAGTCATTTTTCTTTTCAACAAGAAGAACAAGTGCACCAAAAGGAGAACTACTAGGTCAAATAAGTTTCTTGTCTAATAATTCTCTAATTTGGCATTCTATTTCTTTTTGTTAAAGAATATTTGTATGATAAGGAGCTCTATGAGGTGGTTGGCTACCCGGAATAATCTCTATAGTATGGTCTTCAGGACGACGTGAAAGAGGTAAATCATCTACAAAACAATCCTGAAAACTTAGCCACATGAATGCTTGGTGAGAAGAAGTGAGATTATTTTCATATGCTTGCACTTCATTAACTAAAATCATGTATGCACATGATTGCTTCCGAAGTGCACGTTTAGCTTGCACTTCATTAACTAAAATCATGTATGCACATGATTGCTTTCGAAGTGCACGTTTAGCTTGGGTATGGAATAATAATGGATACATCTCAAGAGAACGATCACCAACTAAATGCATGAGAGTACTATTATGTGTGAAATCCATAGTATGCATGGAATAATCAATATGTAGATTGAATTCATGTCTAAATGGCATACCAAGTATGATGTCACTAGAATGCAAAGGTGCAATGAGAAAGTTTCGTTTTTGTTTATAAGGTCCAATTTGTATCTCAAGGTCACGTGCTTCACGAGTGCTCGTGTAGCGTGTGCCTTGAAATGTAGATTTAACCTTATAACATGAAGTATGAGTCTCTAAATGCAACCTACGAACTGCATTTTTAGAAATAAAATCATGCATACTACCATCATCATGCAAAATAGTGATATCATTTTCATTAATAGATCCTTTCATACAAAGCAAAGAGTGAGGAGTAATTGAAGTACCTGTCGATTCGCTTTGTGTACCCACTTCTTCATTGTTGAGTTGTTCTTCCGTCTAATCCAAAGCTGTATCACCATCACCATCATAGTATGTGTCGTCTTTAATATTGTGAAGTTCTGCCACTTGAGTAGAACAAAATGTACACTTGTCGGCTTGATGTCCTACTCGATGACACTTGAAGCATATAGGCACATTATTGCCTTGACGAGGTTGGGTGTAGGGCGAGGAGTGGGTGCATTACTATTGTGACTAAAATTGGGTTTGGGGTGTACATTGCTTGGGTTGGCAGTATTAAAATTGTTCTTTACATTTGAATTGGAAAAAGTGTGTGCATTGCTACTACCATTACCAAAATTACCATTATTACCATTCCGTGGATGCCGTTGTTGTGATGAAGGAGACTGATAAAATTAAGGGCGTCAAAAAGAAGATATGAAACCTTGATTCCCCACGAAAGAAGATTGTCAATTGGGTGGAGAAGCATATTGACCACTGTGAGGTAATTGACGAGGCAAACCTTTCTTGCGCTCAGAATCATGAGCAAGAGAAATTGCATCATCAAGAGAAGTTGGCTTGAACATGTTCACATCCGCTTGAATAGATGTCTCAAGACCATATTCATACTTTTGGAGTGACTCTTCAGGAACATCCTCGAGCATACGAAGCATAAGAAGTGATTACCAAAATCTCTCCGTGTATTGAGAAACTGTATCATGATCTGTCATGCGGAGAAGATTCCATGCTTGACGAGTGTTAAGGTGGAATTGTGGAAGAAGAAAAGCAGACTTGAATTTGTCTTTAAATTGATCCCAAGTGAGAGGCTTGGTAGGACCCATGCGAAGTGCGTTCCACCACAAAGAAGCTCGATCACTCAAATGATTAGTAGTACACTTTATTTTATCTTTCTCAGAGAATTGTTCACCAGCAAAATAATCATCAAATTGAGTCAACCAAGAAAGAACTAGATGACCATCTTTTTTACCATCAAATTTGGAGAACGTGAATGCACGACAGTTGATCTTGGAGTCCGTGTGTGAGTCCGTTGTTGCCAGTGAAAACGGATTTGAGAATCTTGCTCAAGCGATCATCTTCGGGAGGCATGACATCAAGAGATTCCTCATATCCATGCTGGCGTTTGCGTTGTTCTTCAAGTTGCATCTCAAGTAGAAGAATGCGCTCCTCCAAAGTAGGAGCAGGAAGAGGTGACACATTAGAAATGGTTGGTGGTTGAGTGCCATCATCAGAATCCATGGCTGTAAATGCTTGGTAGAAATCGGGGATGTAGCGAAAACAAGGATTGGAAAAATACACTACCACTGTCGAATAAATAATTGCCACGCACCATGCGTTAATGGATTTTTGTCAAAGCAAGCCCAATGGATCCAGGCACATCCCAGACACTAACCCTGCCACCACTAATCTGTACAAACATTCACAATATAAGCTCAAAATATGTGACAAGTTAGAGGTGATCAGTCTCGCTTGCACATAAAATAAATATCCATCAAATAAATCCATAAATTTTAAATATTCCAAATAATGCGAATAATTCCAAGAGATGTGCTGTTGACACCCACAAATTCTCTGATGAACAACTAATTGGAAGATTCCTAGAAGAAATGCTTGACTTAATTTTGCATTACGCCTTGTACTCTGAAAAACACAAAAACTTTGAGCCATGTTGTAGGAGTACCATAGCTTTTGACGATAACTTCATGGGAACTACTTCAATAATTCTCCCTGAAGAAGGAACCCCATCTGAAGCATAGTGCCTTCAAAGGTCAGCCCCGCCGGTGGGGCAAAGGGAAAGAACCATAGGCCGCACTAGCAATAGAAGACCTAGCGGTATAATTCATGTAAACAATGCATTGTACATATGCAATCGAGAATGTGTAAACCATCGCAAGTCTGATGAGATATCCTTGCTCTCTAGTCAAAGCTTTGAATGGAAAAAACCTCTAGCCCGAAGCTTGGTGAGGTCTTCTTAATTTTAAGGCTAGTTTAGCCTTGGGATTCATCTGAGTTTTTCTGATCATAGATTTCTATTTAATCTCGGGTAATTTCACACGTGTGCATATGAAGCACAAGGCTCATGTAAATTATACACATATACCTTGTCCAAAATTTGAGGATTCACCCTAACCTCTAGGGTTGTCACATGAGAATATATTTTAAGTCCTCTTTAAGAATATTATTTTTCCCTCTTGAGTAATTTGGGGACGCCTAGGTTACTCTTGCGTCATGTCGGCTAGGTTAATATCATGGGTGACACCACTATAAATATTAATACGTGCGGTATATAACGTATGCTTGGGGTCGTCTATGATTATTTCAGTTAGGTTTGTATGGCAGGGTGATTCCTGGGGTACTTACGCCTGGTAGTCATGAGTTGGTGATGGTTTGTGCCTGTTTAATATTTGTGAGATTAATTTAATTATTAATTAAGCTTATATTTTCAGGTGATGAAGATTACGAGGATTGATGAATAATGTCGAGGAGAATGTTTCTTATGCACATTATATTTATTTTTATAAGCGTAGCTTGTAACCTTAGTAGTTGATTTTTCCATTTTGATACATTGGGAAAAATACATTTATAATGTTGAATTTATTAAAGCCTAAAGGCTTTACCCTAGCCCCAATTTTTGGGACACTCTATTTTTGTTGTGGAAGAGTGTCGTGCTCTCTAAAAGCACACTTTGTATATTTTTGGGGCTATGGCCTATTTTAGGTTAAAAAGCTAATAAAAATACTCTTGTGTGGGGGAAGGCCACGCACAAGGGGGGGGGAAGATTGCACCCAGCATGTTTGTCTTGGAGCTAAGTATTATGTTTGCTATGCTTTTGTTGAAACCTGCAAAGCATGTGTTTTCATGGTTGAATTTATGTGTTGAAATTCTCAAGTGTTCCACAAGCTATCCTAGAGAACGATTCCGTTTTCAGTGGTATCAGAGCTTGGGCTAGGAGATTTGTGGAAAGGTGGGAAAGGTCTTCATCAACACAACTCTCAAGAAAGTTGCAGGATTTTAACCGATGGGCAAAAGAAGGGTTTGTGGTCTTTAACCAAAAATTCAAATTCTCAAACTAGCTCTACTTCTCAAACCCACTTACCTCTTTCCAAAACCATTCTTCTTCATCAAAAAGTGGTTTTACTCAAAGCTTCATGAATTTCAGATCTGACCGTACAGATAGATTCCCCATGGCCAAAAACCTCACCTGCCCCTGCTCAGAATTAGAAGAGGTTCAAGCTGCAAAAATCCTATAATTGACGGTCTACATGTTTTGTGAGCAACTAGCTTTGTAAATTAATTAAAAAGGAGCCAAAGCGATGCGCCAAAATGTAGCCTGACGGGCGGAAATCAACGCTGTGTGCTTTCCAAGCCATAAGCTCACAAAAGTTGATTAAGCTAAATTAAAAGCTTAATTAAATTCCACTTTTCCCAAGCCCAATGCATGTCACATCAACTTTTGGAGCTTTCACACTACCTATTTTCCTATTTCAAGGGAGATTCCAAAGAATTACAATTTTTAGATTTTTGGGTGCAGAAAATTGATTTTTTAGGGTTCAAAGAGGCTTAAAAAGGCCAAATAAATGCCAGAAAATTCTAAAATAATTTCTAAAAAATTCTAAAAATTCTCAAAAATTATTACAGAGGTTTAGCCAGGTTTTTAAAATTGTTTAAGCAGTGTTCAAGATGCAAAAACTTATTTCTTCAGCATTTCGACTAGCCCAAGTCTCCTAAATCACTCGGAATTGCTCAGGACTTGAAGGGAATTCGACCCAACCATTGAACCAAAGTCTTTGTTTAGTTTCAACACAAATCGAATTGCGAGAGAATTGAGATAAGTACAATCATTTGCTTTATTTACATACATCAAATAATATCAATTTTACTTATTTACATTGTTTGCATGAGCACTATGGCAAATTTTCCTATTTTACCTTCAATTCAAGAGCAACTCCAATCTCTACAACAACAAATTGTAGAAGAGAGAGAGATGCGAATTGAATTGGAGTGACAGCTCACGAGTCGAAGGCGTAAGCATGACTCTTTGCCATCTTATGATGACGAAGACAACATCATCCAAAGAGCTGTCAATGCTACACTTCAAGCACAAAATTCACGGAAAGATTTTAAAATCAGTCGTAAAGCTTTTTCATTTCAGAATTATGATGGCAAGAAAGATGCTCGAGTCCTTTTGGCATGGCTTAGTCATTGGATGACTACTTTTCGGGGGAGAAATTTTTCGAGAAGAACAAGATCAAATGTGCGGCTAATCACATGGTGGATAGCGCAGCTTTATGGTGGAGCGTCATCAAGCAAGGACGTGACAAACCGAATTCATGGAAAAGGTTTCAAAGGCTAGTGAAAAAGCATTTTTTACCTTCACAATTTAAATCTAAAGTTAGGCATCAATGGGATACATTGCATCAACTTGAAAAAGAAAGCATGTCTCAGTATGTGGAGAAGTTTTGGAATACATTACTACAGGTCCAGGTTGTGGAGAAAGTCAATGAGAAGGACCAAAAGAGGAAATTCATTTCGGGCCTTAAGTCTACAATTAGGGCCGATGTGAATATGTTTAGACCTCATTCACTTTCTACACCTATATCTTTGGCAACAAATTCCGAACGCAAAAATGGTTTTCCTAGAGAGGCCAAGTCATTTGAGAGTAACCACTCTAAACCTTTTTCTAAACCTTTTTATGCTTCAAGAAATTTTCATAAGTCAGGGTTTGACAAAGGCAAGGAGATGGTCAAAGGCAAATCAAATTCAAAGAAAGTCAACGGCCAAAGGTCCTCCAATCAAATGTTTTCGATGTCATAAAGAAGGACATATAGCACCAAATTGCCCGGAACGTGCAAAGAATCCGACACCTGCGGCACGAGTCAATATGCTTGAAGGGGATGACAAGATGAATCGCTCAAGCAAGAGGGTAACTCTGACCCCGACTATTCAGAAGCAGAAAATATTATCCTCCAATGTCTAGTCAAAGGAGAGACGAGCCCTTTATTGAGTCATACTCAAGCAAAGCGAGCTCTTAGGAAAAGGGAGAAATCTTATATGGTTTGGGTTAACCAGCTTAGTGCTGAGTTTAACACATCCAAAAGTCCAAAACTTGATCCTTATATCTCCAAATTCAGGGATTGTTTTATGGAAGATTTACCTCCAGGATTACCTAAGTCTAGGCCTGAAGACCATAGTATTGACTTATTGCCAGAGGCAACTCTCCACCTTGTCAACAATTTAGAGCAAAAAGAAATCCAAAAACAAATCGAGGATTTGTTAGAAAGAGGCCTTATTAGACCTAGTAGTTCACCCTTTGGAGCTCCAGTCCTTCTTGTTAAGAAGAAGAATGGAACTTTCCGAATATGTGTTGACTACCGAGCATTAAACAAAATCACTGTCAAGAACAGATACCCTATCCCTAGGGTAGATGACTTACTTGATAAGCTTAGAGGTTCAAAGGTCTATAGCAAGATTGACTTAAAGTCTGGTTATCATCAAGTACGCATGACTGAGTCAGACATATTCAAGATTGCATTTAGAACCCAGACTAGCCATTATGAGTTTTTGGTTATGCCATTTGGTTTGGCCAATGCTCCAGCTACATTCAGTCGTATGATGAATCGCATTTCCCTAAAGTTTCAAAGCTTTGTTGTGGTGTTCTTTGATGACATTCTTGTTTTCAGCGAGAATCGTCAAGAGCATGAGCAACACTTGGAGCAAGTGTTTAACCTTTTGAGAGAAAATGAATTGTATGTCAATCTTGAAAAGAGTTCTTTCTTTCAAAAAGAGATTGAATACTTAGGCCATATACAGCTGAAGAAATCCGTGTGGATCCTAAGAAGATTGAGTGTATAGCCTCTTGGCCTACACCTCGAGACATTCATGACCTTAGATCTTTTCTAGGTCTATGTAGTTACTATAGGAAGTTTGTCAAGAATTTCGCTTATATTGCACATCCTTTGACGGAACTTCTCAAGAAAACTACATTTTTCCATTGGACCGAAAGTCAAGATAAATCTTTTCTAGTACTCAAGGATGCATTAACTCATGCACCAGTTCTTACACTCTACCAGACTTTCAAAGACCATTCTGATGCTAGTGGCAAAGGTTTGGTGCTGTGCTTATGCAAGACAACCATCCTATTGCCTATGAAAGTCGAAAGCTAAAACCTGCTGAAACAAATTATAGTACATATGACAAGGAATTAGTAGCAATAGTGCATGCCTTGAAGATTTGGAAGCATTACCTAATGGGTTCAGAATTTCTTATCAAGACTAATCAACAAAGCATTAGGCATTTGCTTTCGCAACCCCTTATTTTAGATAGGCACATCAAATGGGCATCTTTCATACAAAGTTTCCAGCCCATGATTCAATACCAACCTGGAAAGGAAAATGTTGTTGCCGATGCTTTAAGTAGAAGACCACATATCAACAACATTTTCGCTATTGAAAGTGAACCATTTGTACTTATGAAAGAAACTTATAAAGTAGATCCAGATTTTTCTAAGATATGGATCAAATTGTGTGAAAACAATTGGACACCTCAAGGAAATTATTCTCATAATGATGGCTATCTTTTCTTTGAGAAAAGATTATGTGTTACTCAACCCTATAGACAACTTGTCTTGGAAGAGATGCACCAACCACCATTCATGGGACATAGAGGAGTTTTCGCAACACTTCAAGTAGTTTCTCGAGAATTCTTTTGGCCTCATTTGAAAAATGATGTAGCAAAATTTGTAGCTAACTGTAACATTTGTCAAGCAATTAAAAGCTACAAAGGCAAAGCTTTGGGATTACTTATGCCTTTACCCATTCCAGACCGACCATGGGAACAAGTGCCTATGGACTTCATTACAGGCTTTCCTACTACTTCCAGACATCATGACATGATTTGGGCAATAGTGGGACAGGTTTAGTAAGCAAGCCTATTTAATTCCATGTAAAAAGACACTGACTTCTCAGCAAGCTGCGACCATATCTGTCAAGCAAATCTTTGTTCATCATGGTCTACCCAAAGTGATAGTTTCTGATAGAGATTCCAAATTTTGTAGTCACTTTTGGATTGCTCTTTTCTCAAACTTAGGCACTAAGTTAGATTTTTCTACGGCTTTTCATCCTGAATCAAATGGACAGACCGAAGTCACGAATAGCACTATCTTGGATATGCTTAAAGCCTATGTTTCCCAGCAACCTAGTTCATGCGATAAGTACATACATCTACTCCAATTTGCTTATAATAATACTCCTCATTCTGCTACTGGTCGAGCACCATTTGAGATTATCTATGGTAGAGCTTTGCCTACTCCGGCTACTAGACTCTCCCATAAGATTGAAGCTGCTGACCAATATACTCGAGACTTTGATCGCATTTTATCTGAAGTGCGTGATTGTATTGCAAGAGCTCAAGAGAAGTATACATTTCAAGAAAATAGGAAGCGTAAAGATTTTTCATTCCAAGAAGGTGATTATGTACTTTTGAGAATTGAGAAGAGACGATTGAAGAGTGTGGAAAAATTCCCTGCAGTTAAACTTGCACCTAGATACTATGGACCATTTAAAATTATTGAAAAGATTAACGATGTGGCCTATAGACTAGAGTTGCCATCTAATTGGAATATCCACAACTCTTTCCATATTCATCTCTTGAAACCCTTTCGAGGAACACTTCCTTCTCACCCAATTTATGAGGAACCACCTCTTGTTGAAGGAGAGGAAGAAGTCTTAGTTCATGATGCTATTATTGATCAAGAGACGATAACAACAAGAACTGGGAACCAATACATCAAATATCTTTTGACATTCAAAAACCATCCTCAAGAAGATGCAAAATGGATGCCCGAGAAATTTTTCCGAGCTTATCCTGAGATCCTTCGTTCTTTTTCAACCCAGCAAACCTGCAATTGAGGGCAATTGCAAACTCAAGCAAGAGGGATGTCATGAGAATATATTTTAAGTCCTCTTTAAGAATATTATTTTTTCCTCTTGAGTAATTTGGGGACGCCTAGGTTACTCTTGCGTCATGCGTGCCGGCTAGGTTAATATCATGGGTGACACCACTATAAATATTAATACGTGCAGTATATGACGTATGCTTGGGGCCGTCTATGATTATTTCAGTTAGGTTTGTATGGCACGCTGATTCCTGGGGTACTTACGCCTGGTAGTCATGAGTTGGTGATGGTTTGTGCCTATTTAATATTTGTGGGATTAATTTAATTATTAATTGGGCTTATATTTTCACGTGATGAAGATTACGAGGATTGATGAATAATGTCGAGGAGAATGCTTCTTATGCGCATCATATTTATTTTTACAAGCGTAGCTTGTAACCTTAGTAGTTGATTTTTCCATTTTGATACATTGGGAAAAATACATTTATAATGTTGAATTTATTAAAGCCTAAAGACTTTACCCTAGCCCCAATTTTTGGGACACTCTATTTTTATTGTGGAAGAGTGTCGTGCTCTCTAAAAGCACACTTTGTATATTTTTGGGGCTATGGCCTATTTTAGGTTAAAAAGTTAATAAAAATACTCTTGTGCGGGGGAGAAGGGCACGCACAAGGGGGGCACCCAGCATGTTTGTCTTGGAGCTAAGTATTATGTTTGCTATGCTTTTGTTCAATTTATTTGATTTTGTTGAAACCTGCAAAGCATGTGTTTTCATGGTTGAATTTATGTGTTGAAATTCTCAAGTGTTCCACAAGCTATCCTAGAGAACGATTCCGTTTTCAGGGTGCACATACATATATATAAGATATGTAAGTATGCCCCTATATATGACTGGGTTCAATCGATAGTTAAATCTATGGTTGGACTTCTAAATTTTTTCCAAGGCATAAGCTCAATTTTATAATTTCTAGCTTAATTTACCTAAGGCATTGCTCACGTATACACCTATATGTATAAGGGTTTATATATATGTGCTTAATTTCTCAAGAACTCTTTATATACTTTAAACATTGGGTCTAGGTACATCTACACCACACCTAACCTTCCATATATAGATAGGGTTTCAAATCTAAGGTTAAGGTCCTTTAATATATATATATACATATATATATATATATATATATATATATATATATATATATATATATAGGCTTTAAAATCTAAGGTTAGGGTCTTTAATTATTCACTTCTTGCATTCTCTCTTAGGACTAAGGTTTGATTAAATACATATCTTAGGTTTATAATGTAAACTCCAATCATGGTCCTATATGTGTGTGTGTGTGTGTGTGTATGTATATATATATTATATAATATATATATATATATATATATATATATTCTCATGCAATTACCTAACACTAGGACTAAGTCTAAATTAAGACTTTTTAACATTTAACGAGACTATTCCTACAGTTTAATTTATAAACTCTAAGGCTTAAGAGATTAAGAGAGCATACATTTATTTTTATATTATATAGGGTACTAAGGTCCTTTGCTTGAGCATATACAATACTAAGGTTCAATAAAAATATGTATACATAAAACTCTTAAATTTATGTAAACAAGTCTCTTAAGATTTCAAAAGATTAATGCGTACACACACAAGTTTGTTTAAGGTCTAAAAACTACACACACACACACACACACACACACACACACACACACACACACACACACACACACATACATACATACATACATACATACATACATCCATAAGTTTTTTAAAGGTCCTTTTGAGATTAACCTTGCCATCAGACAAACCAAGACAAAGATCATATATATATCCTCAAGATTCATTAGGTTATTAGAACTTTCCTGGCAATATGAACACATTGCATGCCCTTCTCATTCACAACAGGGGTCGTTCTTATCAAATTCTCCCCCATTTACTCAACATCTTGGTGGGTTAAATTTAAGTCAAGGCCCTAAGTCCAAAGGTTGATCATCAAACAGTTAGGTTAAACAAACCAAGACAAAGATCATATACACATCATCCTCAAGATTCATTAGGTTAGAACTTTTGTGGTAATATGAACACTTTGCATGCCCTTCTCATTCACAACAAGGGTCATTCTTATCAAATTCTCACCCATTTACTCAACATCTTGGTGGGTTGAATTTAAGTCAAGTCCCTAAGTCTAAAAGTTAGTCTAGGCCCAAAGTCTAAAGGTTAGTCATCAAACGATTACTTTTATTTGATAGAGAAATTGATTTAAACACGCTCAGAAAGAAGAGAAGAAAGGGAGAGGGAAGAGAGAAAGGTAGAGAGAGAAGGAGAGGGGAGTGAATAGAGAGTAAGAGGAGGAGGTAGAGAGTGAAGAAAGAGATAGAAGAAGGAGAGAGAAGCAAAAGAGAAGAAAGGCAAAGAGTTAGAGAGAGAGAGAGAGAGAGAGAGAGAGAGAGAGAGAGAGAGAGAGATCAACTAATTATTCAATTTTAAACAAATAAAGCTAGTTTAATTCATTGAGTCTCGTTAGTTTAGCTTATTTAGTTTGATTAATTAGGTTAGATTAGTTAATTGGTTAGTTATATTAGTTTATTTAAATCTAAATTTAAATGAAATTAAATTTAAACTAGATTAGATTTAAGCTAGAATTAATTAGATATTAATTGGTTTTCATTTAGCTCTAACTTAAAGTAATTAGGACCAATTAGTAGTGTACATTTTGGATAAAATTTTATAATTTTGATAAATTTACTCCTTGAAATTTACTTTTAAGGTAAAATTTTGTGTTTGTTTTCAAAAAATTTAGCCAAATTTAGCTATAAACCTTAGGAGGTAAGGTTTATTTATTGTTGCTAACTAAGAGCCTTTCTAAAGATGTCTACATAATTCTCTGTCTCAGGCAGTAGACCATCTCAACCTCTGAACGTGATGCTCCCTGAATAAGAACCGGGTTGTGTGAAGCCGAGTAGAGTTTCGAAACACATCAGACCCAAAAATCCCATCCTACCCCAATCTACTCTATCGAGGCTTTCTCGAAATCAAGGAGGAGAACAATAAGATCTTGGTCATGTATCCTGATCAAAGGTTGCCTCCCAGAAAGTAAAGATGTTGTCCAGAATGCTTCGATCCTGAACGAAACATGTATGTGTACCATGTATCAAGGTGAGGATGAAGGGCTGCGCGTTGACGGGCGGCTGATGACCTTGGCTAGAATTTTTTATCTATCACCACCCTCCTTGGAAATCAAGTGGATCAATCTCTCTGACAACCTCTCCAGCATGGCTCTTATAACCATTATCTCATTGAAGGCAGCTCCAAGGCCGCCTTCCATGAGATCCCAGTGATGGACAAATAAGAAGACTGAAATCATGTCTTCTCCCGGGCATTTGCCCCTAAGTAATGCCGTCATAGCCTCCGACACCTCTCCTCATATGTGAAGGGGGTCAGGAGGTAAAAAGATTGGTGAAGGAGAGAGAGCTTGAGCTCTTGCAAGTACACACACACACTCACACGACAATGGATAAGACACACATAAAGATCGAAGGCTAAAATATTCTTGTTGTTGCTCTCAAAAGAGGTCTATAAGAGATAATTGAAAACTAATATAAGTACTAGAGTACTATGTACAAGCGGTCCATAATGTGAACATGCTAAGTAGATGAGCTAACAAGATAAGTATGCCATTCATTGGCGAAGATCCATTGTTAGCTACTAAATGTGCCAATGGTGTAAAGATGGAACGATCACCCATGCATGTCACGAGTGTCAGTCAACTCATATTGAGCTAACACTCCCCCTCAAGCTCAACTCATCTCCAAGACTCCAAGCATAATGTGGAATTTGTGAAGCTTCTCTACTCCCAAGGCCTTAGTAAAGATGTCAGCTACATAGTCCTTAGTGTGCTGATGTATAAGAGATCAACATCTCCTGCCAAGACCTTCTCTCTGATGAAGTGATAATGGACCTCTATGTGTTTGGTCCCTGCATGAAACACTAGGTTCCTAGTAGCCAATTGTATACTACTAACGTTGTTGCAATAGACTTACGTAACCAAGCTACCTTACATGTTGCCATCGTGCATCCCTTTACTCTGCCTCTATACTCGACAATGTAACTGTTGCTTCTTGTTGTTTCTTGTAACAACACCTCTCCATGATAAACATTAACCCACTAGTAGATCTTATGTCCAAGATGTTGCTGCCAATCCAATTTGGATCAGTGTATCCATACACCTGCAACAACTATATACCATAAAAGAGACCAAAAACCACTATGGACCTCACATAGCGTAGTGTGCATCTCACACTATCCAAATGCAACTTCCGAGTAACTTGCATAAAACTAGCTCGACAACCTAACTGTGTAGTTCATGTCTGGCTTGGTGATTATCATGTAGATCAAGCTACCCACTATCTTCCTGTACATGGTGGCATTCTTCAAAAATCTCAGCTGTGTTAACACTCAACTTACCATTCTGATCCAATGATACAAAAATGGACTTACAACCAGCCATACCATATTTGGACACATGTCCAATGCATACTGTCTCTATGACAACCATACATCAGGTGTCCTGATGACCTCAATACCAAGAAAGTATCTCAGCTCACCCAAATCCTTCATATCAAACTTCTTCTTAAGGAGACCCTTTACATTCTTAACTTCCTCTTCATTGTCACCTCCAAGAATCAAGTCATCCACATAAATGGTGATAACCACAATCCCGTTATCACTCTTTTGCACAAAGTGAATGATTAACATCCACCATATGAAAGCCACTGGTGATAAGATACTATGCAATCTTATCATGCCATGCTCTCAGTGCATGCTTCAAGCCATACAAGGCTTTATGTAGCCTACACACATAATCTGGGTGACTCAAATCCTTATAACCAAGTGGCTATTCCAAATATACTTCTTCTTGCAAGTCACCATGCAAGCATGCATTCTTTATATCCATCTGATGCAAAACCCAACCTTTTGATGCAGCCATTGTAATAATAGCTTCTTTCACGGTTAGTTATCTTGGCAATAGGACTAAGCAATGTTTTTTTTAATGCTCCCCCTGCCTTGAGATTGACCTCTTTTACCTGTGTATTTGCTGCTGCGAATCATTAGATTGCCTAATGTCCAAAACCGCCACCATCTTGGCCTCGATCCCACAACCTCTACCTCTACTTGAATTTAAGTAGAAGGCATGTTCTCAAGTGTTCTTGGTTTTGGAGGAAGAGTCTTCATTCAAAGACATCTCTTCTATGATTAACATAAATACCAAATCCCAAAAGTTGAGAACATTCTCTCTTACAACAATAGAGGTCTTGAATGGCTTGTATTCTTTGCCTAGCCCATTCAAACAGACACTCACTAAGTTATCGTTTTTCACTAGCTGAGACGTTGATAAATCCAAGGGATTCAACAATACCCTTAATCTTCAACAAATACTCATTGATACGTGTTTTTCTTCTCCACTGTATGCAAGTCCTATTTTAGCTATGCTTTCTTGCCTGTGTTTGTCTGGAATATCTTCACTAAGTTTTGCCATGCCCTATCGTAGTGTCTCACACCGACCAAAAGCCAATACATGATTTTCTTTGCACCTTGGTTCCAGTCTTTGAACACCTTTATCTCTATTAGAATAGCATTCTCTTCAAGCAAATTCTAAAGACTTCTCATTCTCCTTCAACCTTTTTCCCATCAAAAAATTAATCATTTTGAACTTTCACACATGGAAGTTCTTATCAAGCTTCTCACTGACAATTTGGTTGATGTTGTGAGACATCTTTGCTTGCAACATCCAAAAATCTATAAACAAACAATTTCTGTATACAACTTGTAACACAACAGCATAAACTGTAACTCCTATAGCGATACTTCTACACAATTATGTATGTCAACACGT
Organism: Cibotium barometz; assembly: GCF_041138505.1. NCBI lineage: Eukaryota > Viridiplantae > Streptophyta > Polypodiopsida > Cyatheales > Cibotiaceae > Cibotium > Cibotium barometz. Next base: position 69,325,485 of record NC_141046.1, read on the forward strand.
GACCAGAGTACATGTAGGTACACTCACAATCAACAATACATATGCAATCATTGTCTACATATCCAAAATGCACTGTTGTACTACAATAACTAGAGTTCAGACAAAAATAGTTTCAAACCAACACTTCTCAAAAGTGCCTAATAACACCTTGCAATGGCCAAACAGAGACCGAAGCACGCTCAAAATATACATCTAGCCATAAAATTTCAATACGAAGTATAAAATTATAGTACAAAGTACTACACACTATTCAGGTATCTTTGCACCTACAAAGACAATTACTCAATCAAAGACGTGTAGCTCTCAGAGCTACCCAAGGGATGTCATACCAAAACAAGAATGAGAAGAGATGATGATACTCTAACCCGTGTACCACTTTCTTTGCCTTCGTAGCTTCCTTTGCTTGCCACTCAACTCCTTAGCGTGAACCAAGCTCTAATACCATGAAAAGATTGGGAAAAGAGATAGCTTGAGCTCTTGCAAGCGCATGTACACACAACAATGGATAAGACATACAAAGATGAAAGACTAAAATCTTCTTTTTCTTATTGCTCGAAATCGAGATCTACAAAAGACAAGTGAACACAAACATAAGTACTAGAGTACCATGTATAAATTATCCATAATGTGAACACATGAGCTGATAAGAGAAGTATATCATAACTCGAACTAGGTACGTACAGTCCACTTGTAAAATCACCGACAAAGATATCATATCAACTACTAAATGTGCCAATGATGTAAAGGTGAAACGGTTATCCAAACACTTCACGAGTGTCAACTTGTGTTAAGCTTGACATCTCCACACCACCTCTCGTATGTTGCCAAACCCATTCACGCGCGCCCAACACCTATGAGAACACACGTGAGAAGAGAGCTAAATAAATGTGGCAATGGCTCTCACATGGGGAAGGCTGTAACAATGGATCCATCCTGTCCTCGTAACTTGCAAATACATCTTGAGCAAAGAATAAAGAATATGCTAATCTGATGAAAATGAGATGAGAGAGGAAGAGAGTCCTAATGAGACTATCTATGTCTTGCCTTCAAGGGTCCCCAAGGAGAGAACCACCAATGCATGATCGAAGAAAATAATACAATCTTGTATTTATACTTTTTTAGTTAATTCAGTTACATAAGTACATTCTATCATTTGTATTAAGAAACTGTTATAAGAGAAACATGTATAAAAAATGATCTTATAACCAATAAAATACATGTATATTCACATGTACTTTAACAATGAAAAGAAGTCGTCGATGAGTAGAGTATAGATATCGTGGAACTACACATCGAATTCACAAGTATATGGTGGTTTCTAATCCACACTACAATGGAAATCTTTGACTCTATGGCCACGCACGTGCAACTATGCACATGTATGCTTTTACTCCTGAAAGCAACTCGTGGGTGCCATTGTTTTCATGTTCGAGGCCGGACAGGAATTTTCAACGAATTAAGCAGGCGGGTGGCTGCGAGCAGAAATGGTATAGGTGGGAAAAGAGGGGTGCTTGTGGACGGACGGATGGGGTCCCATTATGTACAAAGAATGATACATACATCATATATGGATATAGCTAGGCTTGCTGGACTTGATGCTCTTCTGGGTTTTCCCAGTCGTCTTGGAAGGAAGGCGGCAGGGGGATGACGCTCAAGGGAGGGAAGCAGCAATCACATGGATGCGGGCATCTCACAGGCCTCTTCCAACCTTTTTTAACGTTCGGCGGCCGCCTCGACTCCTGCTCGATCTGGTCCATTGCCTTGTGGATGGCTTCCTTTGCAGCCTCCGATGCCCCCTGTGTGTGTGTGTGTGTGTGTAGGAGGAATTTTAAAATCACACATGATCAGAGGAGACTAATTTTAGAAAGAAGAAGAAAAATATATATATATATATTTATTATTCATTCATTCACTTGCCTTGGCTGCCTCCCGAAGCGGTCCCCAACACTCCACTCGGTTGAACTCCTTCACGTTCGAATGGAAATAGACCCATACCAGCGCTTCTTCCAGCTCTGCATCCTCCACAAAATTAACCGCGTATGTTAACCACCCTCTCGCTTTACTGGATGGTGACTCTCACGAATGAATGAATGAATGAATTACTGTTGTTGAGCACCGAAGTGTTGGGGACAGAGCAAGCATATATATATATATATAGACCTGGGTGGTTCTTGAATAAGCTCTCATCCCCGTACCTGAAAGCTTCCAACACCTGTTAACAATGGGTTTTCCATCTATCGGATCAGGACAATACAAACCCAAAAAATCTGTGGCAGAGAGCAGACAGACCAATTGGTACCAACCACCGGTAGTTCCTTCCGAAAGATGTAGAATCGGAGCTTTGCAATAGCGTCCATTAACCAATGCCCTCCACTGATGTGACAATGGACATGCAAAGACATAGAACCTTGAGACTTCTTCCACTCGGCCAGCACCTCGTCTCTCTGCAGCCTGCTGTACCATCCTTGGATCTGCATATTGAAATTAAGGGCCACACAGTAATCAAACTTAATTGGGAGAGACGATCATAATGAAAGGGCAAAGGGAAACGCGCAGCACCTGGGCTTTGTTGATGGTTTGAGAGACGGCAAGAGTAAGCTTGGCCGTGACGTCGCTGTGCGTGAGCGTGTAGGCGCGGGGGAGCTGATCCGGATGCTTATCCTTGCCGTCACCCAGAAACAGCACCTTGAGCTTGGAAGCCTCGAAGATGGCAGGCCCAAATAACCTGGCGACCTGCTACGACGTACTACAGTAGTGAGTGAATAGAGGCCCCTTACAAAATTCAATTAATCCGCTAAGCTAGTATTCGTTATCAATCGACTATCCCTCGGTCTCTTACTCACCACTACAGCAAATCCATATCTGGACTTGAGCGCAGGCTCCCGCAAGATGGCCGCATCCTTGTCACACCGATGCCCGAGAAACTGCGACTTTAGGTTACAGGCTGAGTTTCTGTACCGGGATCGTTGTGAAATACAGGTTGAAAGCCGCCTGTTGGAACCTCCGTCTGAATAGCAGCGCTCGGCTCCAGTTGTTGCCATACCAGCCGCAACCACAATCGCCATGGTCTCCGATTTTTTCGATAGGGAAATTTCGTAGTCGCGCTCTCTCTCTCTCTCTATCTCTCTCTCTCTCTCGTGAAGAGAAGATTCGAAACACAGGACAAGGACCGAAGGAGAAGAAGGGAGGGTGGAAAGCAAGAAGAAAAACGAGGAAAGTGGCAGTTGCGTGTGAACCTCCTCTGCCGCAGGTAGATATCTCCGTAGAGAATATGTGTGAAGACACGTGTACCCACGTGAAGATGACGCGTTTCGAATATCCCGGAAAGAGTAGGCGGTTAGCTTTTAAATCCTTGCAAGTTGACCTTCAATTTTGTATTACTATTATTTTTTTCGAGAGAATCTTCTTATTTTTATTTATATACAAATAAGAAGATTTATTACAAAAAAATTTGAAGTTTCACACCAGGTCATTGACCTATGTAGAGTCTATAAGCTTGTATAGAGAGCAACTGAGTTCTACGAGCAAACTACCAGGCAAGTTTACTCAAAGGCTCCTACAGTAATCTCATTAAATCTAAGTTTAATGTTTGCCTTCTCAACTTGAGTTCAAGGGAGTCTCTCGAAAATAAAGTTATTCCATATGGTCAAGGTGATGATGGCTCTAGCCCAGTGCCATACCACCAGTGGAGCCCAGTTCAATCCTTTGGTATCTCCAAGGATAGCATGCTTCCATGTGAACATGTCATATGTGCCTGGATTGCGCAACAACCTTTTAACCCTCCATTAAAGTGGATGAATGTTCTTGCAAGCCCGGAATAAGGGGTTTAATCTTCCCTTCACACACAAACAAAAAGGATTGTGGGTCACTTTATTGGACCACTTCTTCATCATGTCACATGTTGGCAGTTTCTAGGCATTAGTCGGCTTCCATGCCTTTGTTGCGCACAACTTCTCATGAGTGTCCTGGGCTAGACCCCCATTGACAGGAAGCATGGGCAAGGGCTTTTCCTTGCCTATTGGACCAATTATGACACCATCTCTCCCATGATCTTATAGGTGACATAGGCCTTATTTCCATCAAAGGTTCCAACACATTGCACACAAGAACCTATGTTCATCAACCCATGAGGTTATACTTGACTGACATATCATTCTAGTCCTACCACCCACGCTCCTAGGTTCACGTTCCACATATCAACCCACCTTCTGATGCCTTTCTTGTGGATCTTTTCGCTTTGTTGATGTCTACAAAGGTTAATGGTTTGCCGTAGGCTTTGGGCCACCAAACACTTTTGTGTCACTAGCTAGGGCTTTTGGCCCTTCCATTGAACATTCTCAAGCACTGTTGCCAGTCGAGATAAAGGAGAAGTGTTTAATCTTACATTTGATCCCAACAAAAAGCATGTCCCTCCAGGATAATCCACCCAACTTTCCAAGCATTCTTCCCTAGCGAGCCCCCCTTATCTTTATGGGCTTGTGGCTTGCTTCCATGAGAGATGGAGTTCAATCCTTGCTCGTCTCCATTCCACAGAAAGTCTCTAAGGAGTTTCTCAACTTTGGTCCACACAGTTTTACCAAATACACATATAGTTGCTACAAACACCATTGCTTGTTGATAATACAAGTTTGATGATTGTGATGTGCCTTGCCAAAGACAATTGCATAGTGTTCCAATAGCTCAACTTTGTGGTTAACCTTTGCAAAAACCATTCACACCTTTGCTCTGTTGTTATGTCAACTCCTATTGGGAAGCCAAGGTACCTCACGACTTGCCTGTAATCATACCACTTGAATGAGTATTTGCTGCTCCACAGATCCATTTCTGGTGGGTGGCACCTGCAGTTTTGATTTTGCAAGGTTATAAATGCTAGCAATATGGGTGTTAGTTTTGTCAATCCTTGGAGAGGTTAGTTGTGTGTGTGGAGGGTACTCGACGACGGCAAAGGTTGTTCTTACTTGGGCGAGGCTTTTGATGGAACACGGTTACTAACTGCTTCTACTAAGTAAAGGATAGGCCTCTTTTTTAGTAGCATGGCCGGAGTATGGTGGGTTACCAGGCTTGGAAGCTCAATTGGTTCTAGTATTTTTATATATTGGGGATAATGGTTCTTTGGTCTTGAGGTTACGTAAGAAATGGGTTTCTCATCTACATAAGAATAGTTACTAGAAGTTCATGAGTCCCAGTCAATTTGGTAATGATTGTGCCCCATCCATCCTCGTCCAAGAAGAACTTCTTCATGCATGGTACCTACAGGCATAACATAGAACTTCCCTTCCAAGGGGTTATTTCCAATGTGAAACATAGCAGTGTGAATGAACCTATGCATGAGGTTTTTAATGCATTTACTCCTTCCACTTGTACTATTATGGGGGTTGACAACGGTTGTTGTAGTGCGGACATCAGGTTATGGTTAGCAAGCGTGTCGCGATGAGCAATAGCTTTTGTTCTCTAGACCAATTTTAGTGCGGACATCAGATTATGGTTAGCACTCATGTGTCGAGACGAGCGATAGCTTTTGTTCTAGACTAATTTTAGTGGTCATGCCTAGCCAAAGTTTGGCGGGCTTCACCTCCTAGTCTTCCTCTTCTAGGTCAATGACTTGGGCCATGTTAATGGAGATGTGATGATTGCCCAACTTGTCTTGCCTAGATTTAGCTTCACGCTGGGCCTCTCATTTTATTGCACCCACATTTATTTTTTCCTCTTTCTTTTGGTGAATGGCCTTCAAGGCATTTGTTGTTAAAGGACCATAGTACCGTCTAAGTTTGCTATCGTTAAAGAATCCTTTCATCTCCACACCATCAAGTGTTTCGATGTGTGCAAATCCTTGAGGTGTGAGTTTGCACACTACCATTCCCTTATACTTTAGCTTACGCTTTTGGTTCTTTGTGCTGTATATGAGAACCATGTCCTCGACTTTGATTTCTTTGTTGCATAGATCTCTCTTTGAGCCTATGCATAAGGTATACATTTTTGAATAGAGGGCTCTACCAAAATTTTCATTGAACCATTGCTTACGATCATATTTCTTATCAACCTTTCCTTGACGGCAATTCTTAGGCTTGGTACCAAGAATTCCATGGGCATGACATCATTTATTCCATATGTCAAGTTGAAGGGTGGATGGCCACCTTGTAGGCAATTTGGGGCATTTTACCATGATTGTGAACCCCAATGAACCACTAACATTCATTGTGCAACCTTTTACAAATTCAATTGTATCTCCAAAAAATGTCAGCCACCACCACAAGCCTCCTAATAGAACTTTATCATTTGGGTCTGTCTCCACTTGGTTATAGCCTGACAACCCATCAAGAAAGCTATAGGCCTCCTTGCCTGCTACTCATTACAACATATTCTCAGTGAATGGCAATGGGTAATGGTCTTTCACCGTGGCTACATTAACCTTTTTAAGGTAACTACAAACTCGAATTTTTCCATTTTTCTTAGGCACTATGACTATCAGGGATAGTCATTCCATGTTCTCTATCTCATAAATGAATCTAGCTTTGATGAGTTTGTTAATTTCATCCTTGTGAGTATTTTGGATTCATCCAATAGGCCCTATGCCTTGATGGCTTTGCTCCTTCAACAATGTGAATAGTGTGTTTGACCATCGTCAGTAGTTCCCCTTTCATATCTATGTATTTCCAAGTGAAGTAGTCTTGAAACTCTATGGGTAGGTGAACAATGAGGTCTTTTTTTTCTTCGTGAGATAGGTCTTTCCCAATGTATGCCGATTTTGGATCTTCGTCAGGTCCCACTAGTTTGACCTCCTTAACTTCAGCTGGTCCATCTAAGATGTTCTAAGTTTCCCATTAGGAGTCCTCTTTGCCTTTTCAAAATGTACAAAGTGGTCATCCACATTATACATTTTGAAGTGCTACCTAAGATCATCCACGCCAATGCTCTCTTGTAGAACATGTTTGGATTCTTTTTTAGCCTTTGGTAAGGCTTTGTTCCTTGCTCTTCTTATGCAGTGAGAGAGTTTGATTGATTCTTTCAAACGTGGGGTTCATCTCTCTCTATGGCAACTAGCCTAACTGGAACTTCAGGAAATATTACGCTCCTTCTACCCATTGATTGGCAGAACTCTACATGAGAGTTTATGGCCTCAACATATCGAAGTCATCGGTATATAAGTCTTTACTTTTAATCATTTTGGGCCCCAAGATACTGCCTTTTAGTCATAAATATTGCGTTCAAATTTTGGTGTACATTGCATTACTATAGCATCAGATACTGAGGCAATTTCCTTACCATTTGTTGTGGCATATCTCATGCTTGTTCTAGTTGGGAGGATGTCCATGGTGTTGCAAGGATATGCATCCAATTCTCTCAGTCTTTTACTGCTTAAGGTAAACTCTGAGCTCTCACCTTCCTCGTCCAATGTTTTATGGTAGGTGAGGCACATGTTTAGTTCATTGGTGTTATTTGTAATTATTGAATCTTTGGCAAAAGGTCCACCACTCATGGGATGATTTTTCCAAGTTCACAGTTTTACCGTGAGGGTTCCATACCTTTTCTAAATGTAGATGTGGTATGTGTCCTAGTCATGAACTATTCTGGTTTCTCAATGAAGGGTCTACCAAGGATGCAATCGTATGAATTGGGTTGTTGAGAAAAGTTCATCACCATAAATAAGTGGCAAAAACTTAGGCCAAATGTCTTGAATCTCAGATTTTGCAAAAGCCCCATGGGTTTTCACAATGGCCTCATTGGCAAGCTTGACTATTAGACTAGTAGCATCAAGTGGAGGCTACCCCCACTTCTCCTAGCACTGCTTGTTGGTATGATGCTGACTCTAGCCCCTCCATCTAGGATGGTTGTGACCTACCTATTCGTGTATTTTATGGGAAGAATGGAATTCATGTTATCACTCTTGAAGTAGTGGCCTAATATATTCACCAACACTTTTGGAAAATCTTGGTGTGACCTGCCTCTTCCTTAGTAGCTTTGTCATCATCAAACTCATCTGAGGAGGCTTGAGGAGGTTGCTCTTCCATACTCACCCTTAATCTTCCATCCATCCATAGGAGCCAATAGAAATCTGAACTTGAGAGGAGAGGAAGGTGGTGAGTCCTACTATGTCTCTAGGGTATGTCCATTATCAATCGTGGTTAATGGTATATGGAATGTGTATTGGCCCTTTCAAGCATGGCACTCTTCTATTGTCACCTAAGCTTCCACAGCGGCTTCTTTTCCTAGCCTTCTCTTGAGGAAAGTGAAACGAGCATCAGCATTGGCCTCCACTCCGATAATAGGAACCACTAGGAGGTTCAACGTCGAGTTCAACGTCCATTTATTCTTGGCATGCCTCACCAGTTCTTAGATGACTTCTAACCTGATTTTTTTCCTCAATAGGATTGGGATACTTTGCTAGCTTTTTAGGTTGGTTGCTAGGGTCTATGACTGGTTCCTCTTGGTCCATGGCAAGTTAAGGATTCAATTCCTCCTAAATAAGAGGATGAAGAGATGTTGGTAGATGTATCCTCGCATGAACCCTCTTGAACTATCACATGGTCTTCCTCTTGTCCTATCTTCTTGGACCTTCGTCTTTTGGATTTAGGGGTGAATCTAGCATGATCAGAGACTTCGTCATTAGTGGGTAGGACTCGGGCTATTCTTTATGCCCTTTGAGTTTGGGGGGCTAAAGCTTGTCCAGCTTTGTGAACGGGAGCTCTCCTCCAATTTTGCATTTTAATCACATAGCATTGAGAGGAACCATCTATGTCAATCCATCCTTGACACTTAGTAAGTTAATGCCCATACTGAGTTTATGCTCTTGGGTTGGTGGGTGCTCTTAATGGGTAGTCCTTGTACATGTGATCAATACCACAACCATTGTAGAGTGGTACCAGTTGGTTTGTGGGTTGGTTAGTGTGATTACCACTAGAGCCTTCTTAATGGGACACTCAACCACCCCTTGAGGCAGTGATAGCACTGTAGTAGCATGTGGGATCCTAAGGCATTGATGTCCCTTCCCTTATTGGATTGTACAGTAGCTATAGAGACAAGGTAGATGCTCTCACCATCTTGAATGTAGTGACTTAGGATCTAACTTGGGAAACTCTGAGTCTCTAAAGGTTCTAGGCAAATAACATCTCCTCCTATTCCCTCTTCCTCCCCATTAGATATTTTTGTTAGGGTCAATTATTAGTTCTTCACGGGAGTTACCCTGGGAATGTGTGGTTTTTGTGGCAACACTAGAGGTGGTAGAGGTAACTCCAAAAATCTTAGCATGCCCCGGCGAGAGGTGCATTTGCAATCATGGGTCTTGTGGGCGGAGTAGGCAAAGCATGATGAGCAAGTGGAGTTGATGTGCGACTAGCGATGGTTGCTGCCTTCGAAGGTTGATTCTTGAAGCAATGGGTAGCATCATAGTTTCCTATCCTCATACAGTATGCACACCAAAATCCTCCTTGTCTAGGTCTTAAGTGGGAGCATTTCGTGCTTGGTGTGGTTGGTGCAGCATATCAAACACCAGACTAACTCACATCTAGGGTATAGATGTGGTTGTCCTATGTTGTCCTTTCTTGTCCCAACTTTCCATTACTTAGTCATTTGTTGCATATGTGTGACCATTAGCTGGTGACACCTTTCATTTTTTTTTTGATTCCTTTCTTGTTCCCAACTTTCCATTATTTAGTCATTTGCTACATATGTGTGACCATTAGCCTCTGACTCCTTCCCTTTGTCATTGATCCTCTTGAAGGCACTGTGCTAAAGATGCTTCTGATGGGGTGCCTTCAGGGAGATTCCTTGAAGAGGTTCCCATGAAGTTATCATTAAAATCTATGGCACTCCTACATCATGGCTCAAAGTTTTTATGTTTTTTCAAGTATATAAGATATTATGCAAGGTTGGATCAAGGTTGTACCATGGAGGAGTGTATGCTACTCCCAATATTAGATCTATTCCAAAGCTTCCTGCTCATCATTACTAAAAGGTTTCCATCATTGTGAAATCAACGGATTGGGTTGTTTCATTGGCCCTAGTGGCCTGGGTGGTTGTTGTTGCCTCAGTAACATAGTTGAACTCAAATCCCCCTGTATATTGCTTGTACACCAGGGTCTAATTTTACAATGCCTAAAGTTATGGTGGGCCTCCACGTTGTTTTAAGCACTCTAAGGTTTGCATTTTAAGAGTTCATTGAGCTACAAGCTACTGACATAGCCATTGTCTCTATTGCGCCATGCCAATTTTATGGTTCTAGAAAGGATTACTTCTTTCTCTATACGATTGGCACTCTAACTTACTTTTGTTGGGCGGTTTGATGATTCTTTAACTCCCACTCGTCAGTTGGACTTCCTGTGATAATATCTCTACTCACGTCTATAAAACTCCTTTGAGTGGTTGTGGGGAATCACGCACTCCAACTTATTAGTCTATACAAGACTCTATAGTGATAGGCTCCCAGTAATAGGCCTCACTCAAGATAGCATCTTCACTAATCTATGACTAGGGTTACTTGACTCCTATGTAGTCCCATGGACTATGAAGTATGATGTGATTCCTCATGAGAAGGGGCTCTAAATTCTGCGTCATTCGAGACACTTTCTTCTGGTGGGGGATTTAGTCCGAAAATCATCCTTGACTTTGTGTACATGAAAGGGTGATTAGCTTCCTTCACTGTCATAAGTCTCGTGGTGGTCCAAGAAATTCGGGATTAAACTAGATTTTTGCATATCCCGTAGAGCCAATTTAGTCTTTGGCATTAGATTCATATCTTTTTGTGCCAAGTGGAAGACCTCATAATTGGATTTTTAAGTGGGTTTAGTGCCCTAAACCACTAGCCTAAGCTAAGAACATGTGTGCCCACTTGGGTACGTGCATGGCCACATGAGTTAAGAAGGTGCATGGGGAGCAGCAAATGTGCATGTCCTAGACTGATTTGCGAACATGCATGGGTAGGGTTAGGAACATGTATGAGTAGGGTTAAGAATGCATGTGGCCTGGTCTAATCTATAAACGTGCATGGGCAGGGTTAGGAACGTGCATGGGGAGCAGTGAAAGTGCATTCATAAGTCAGAACGTGCATTTCCACCCTGGGACGTATGCCTTGGCACGTGTGTACATAATTTTGACAAGTCTATCACTTGCAGTGGTGGAAATATGAGCCACATGATGGTCAATTTCCAACCGTTTTTATCATGATGGTCAATTTCCAACCGTTTTTATCATTATGGTCATTTATGGGAAGAATTTTTGTTGAACTTTCCTTAATGAGAATATTGCACAGATTTCTCATGTCAGACTTAAGAGCGTGAGTTCCTACTTATGAATGTACAAATTTTTCATGTCAGACTTAAGAGTGTGCATTCCTACTTACAAATGTACATTCCCAGGCCTATATGCAGGCAACCAGAGAGCAATTTTTTGACTTTTGGCTAAACATTAAGTTTTGCCCTCTAATTACCCACTTAATGGTGTAAATTTAAGAGTTTTTAATTTGATAGGATGCTTTATCTTTTCCTACCCTATCTAATGATATGCTCAATGCAACCTAATAGTATTTCTACAAGGATTAATGGTAAAACGAACACCTAGAATGAACATAAACATAAAAATTTACAAATGCAAGAAGGAAAGAGCATGAATTAAAGGAAATAGAATAGAATGCTTGTAATCATGTAACTCAAGCTTGAAGGGTTGCTCCATGCTCCATTGTAGCAACAAGCAACCAAATAAACTAAAAACAAACAACAAAACAAGAGTTAAAAACTACCAATCGGTGAATTTACACTCCAACCAATTACTATGTCAATACTCCAAATGCAAAATGTAGCAAGGGAATCCTAAGCCAAGGCACTTCCCCAACAGCAGAGTAGCGCAGGTGGCCAAAGATTCTCATTGATTTGAAAATACTTGAGCCTTGCAAGGTAAAGAGAAGAAGAGGGAGAACCGGGCACTATGTCAATATTCCAAATGCAAAGTATAGCAAGGGAGTTAAGCTAAGGCACTTCCTTGGTAGGTGGTGCTAAAGCGATTCAAGAATACTTGAGCCTTGCAAGATAGAGAGAAGAAGAGGAAGAATGTAAGGGTCTTACCAGCTTGCACCTCTAGCCACTCTTAGTAGAGCAACCATCTCTTGTGGAGAGCTAGAGTCCTCAATCTTGCCTCCCTTATTATTGTGACTTCCTGGATCCACCATTAGTTGAGCCTACCCCCATCCAATCACCATAGGTCGATGTCAGGTGCTCACCTAACCCATCACTTTTTCTTTCACATACTCACACCTTTGGAAAAATAAGTATGCATACACCCCTAAAACAATGCCTTTTCTTAAATTATTTTATCTATCACATAACCATAACAATGAATTCACCATCATGAATATCATCACATAACCGTCTATAATTCATACATCATATGTCCAATGAAATATTCACATTTGGAAAACAAGTATGCATACACCTCTAAACAATGCCTTTTTAGGACCTCTAGAAAACAAGTATGTATACACCCTTTAAAACAATGCCTTTTAGGACCTCTAGGGAACAAGTATGTGTACACCCTCTAAAACAATGCCTTTTTAGGACCTATAGAAAACAAGGCTTATGTATGCACCCCTAAAACAATGCCTTTTCTTAAATTACTTTTATTTTAAATCAACATCTGTCACATAATCTTTACAATAGATTCATGATCATCGTCGCGTCACATAACCATCCTCAATTCCAACATCATATGTATAATGAAATATTCATGACCAATTTCTTTAGGTTCGCACATTTGGCCAGGTATTTTAGACCTCTCTTTTCATAGCCCAATACTCTAGGCCTCTTGAGGATTATCCCTATTTAGTTTCGGATTTATAATGGGCAATCTCAAAACAAGGATCACACAATGGGTCCTGCAGTTAAGTCATACACATCTCTCTCTCTAAAAACAATTGGGGCCATGGGATTATACCGGAGTCATAAACATCTCTTTCTCTAAACACACAAATGGGGTCATAAGATTACATGAGAGCTTGCCCACCTCTAAGCCACTTCTTCTAGGCCTTAGCATAAATGCAGTTCACTCAAGAGGCCGCTTCGACACTCCTTGCCTAGCCATGTTGTGTGAGACCTCTACCCTCTTAATAACTCTATAAATCTACATCGAAAGACTACTCTACAAGTCGAGCATCCCACTCGGGGTCTCGTGAATCAAAATTCTTACATTTGGCTATCTAGCAGATTTCATGTATAGTTGAACTAGAATAATCCTTACATAAGAAATTGAACGTGATTCCTTCAGGTATAGTTGAACTTGAATTCACACGAAATAACATTAACCTATGTGAAATCTTCACAGGCTTCCACAAAAACATAACCAAAAAATGAATACAATGCCCAGATAATATAAAGACTTGATTCATGCAAATAATGCATCACACATGCAATCGAGACTTTGTAAATGATCGCAAGTCTGAAGAGGCATCCCTGCTCCCTAATCAAAACTTCAAATGAAAAAAAAATACTCCCTGCATATAAGCCTGGCAAGGTCTTCTTAATTTTATATGCTAATTTAGCCTTAGGATTCATCCAAGTTTTTTCAATCATAGATTTCTATTTAATTTGGGGTAATTTCACACATATGAAGCACAAGGCTCATGTAAATTATACGCATATATCTTGTTTGAAATTTAAGGATTCACCCTAACCTCTAGGGCGCACACATATATACATGGGCTATAAGTATGCCCCTATATATGGTTGGCTTAATCTATGGTTAGGGCCTTCTAAAATTTGCTAAGGCATAAGCTTAATGTAACAATTTCTAAATTTACCTTAGGCATTTCCCACTTATACACCTACATGTACAAGGGTTTATATATGTGTGTGTGTGTGTGTGTGTGTGTGTGTGTGTGCGCGCGCGCGCTCAAATTCTTAAGAACTAAAGTTAACTCTTTATATACTTCAAACTTTGGGTCTCGGTACACCTACACCACACCTAACCTCCTATATATCGATAGGGTTTAAAATTTGAGGTTAAGGTCCTTTAATTATTCACTTCTTGAGAGCTAAGGTTTGATTAAATACATAAGTTAGGTTTTTAATCTAAACTATAATCAGGGCCTATATATGTTTGTATGTATGAATGAATATATATATATATATATATATATACACACACACACACACGCACACACACACACACACACACACACACACACACACACACACCTAACACTAGGATTAAGTCTAAATTAACACTTTTTAATGTTTAAAGAGACTAAGCCTATAGTTTAATTTATAAACTTTAAGGTTTAAGAGATTCAGAGAGCACAGATTTATTTATATATTATATAAGGTACTAAGGTCCTTAGCTGGAGTATATACAATACTAAAGATCAATCAAATATATATATATATATACCGAAAGTTCTAGGCCTAAACTATATATATAAGTAACACTTAGTCTACATCTATATATATATAAAGGCTTGTTCTTTCAACGTTAGTAAATACATTATATATGTATATAACTCTAAGGTTTAGTTGTATGTATACATAAGCTTTTTATCCTTAATGTATTAGGAGCCTCCCATTTTTAAAAATCCATATGGGAGGTTAATCATACAAACCTTTAATATACATATCAAAAAAGTAAGGTCCTCCCCTTAATGTATTAGGAGCCTCCCATTTTTAAAAATCCATATGGGAGGTTAATCATACAAACCTTTAATATACATATCATACAAACCTTTAATATACATATCAAAAAAGTAAGGTCCTCCCCTTTTCTCTTACATAGGGATAAGGGTTAGAGGGGAACTAACCTTTGCTTTCCCACATTTGGTGAAGGTGGTCACTATCATGCTTTTCTGGTGCCGGTGTTCCACTCATTGCTCTTTGCTATAGGGTTGATTGCTGGCTATTGTCAATTGCTTTAGGGCTGGTTAGTTTGCTTGGTCTTGTGCATTAGTGGTTGGCTGACCGTGGTGGTATGGTTACTTACCTTGGTTAGGCCCTTGGTTGACCTTGGCCACATCAGTTTCCCCTTGGTTGGTTGGCCTTGGGCTTAGTTCCACCCTTGGGCTTGGTGCTTGTCCTCTCCTCCTCATGGGCCCCTTGGCACAATGTAGCTGTCTCCTTCCCCAAAGCTTTAATTAAAGGAAGGAAAAATTTCCTCTCTCTCTCTCTCTCTCTCTCTCTCTCTCTCTCTCTCTCTCTCTCTCTCTCTCTCTCTCTCTCTCAGGAAAAATAATTGAATTCAAAGTTCCCATTTCTCTCTCTATTGTAATAAGGGATCCCTCTACTTCCCAAAAGCTTTTTCAAGGATTTCAAAACAAAAAATATATAAGAGAAATCTTCGTCTCTCCTCACACACAAGAAGGAAGATAATTTTTTGAAAAACTAACACTCTCAAAATTTAACTAGCACTTCACCTTATGCATGACCCTCAAGATGGGGGGGTAATTTATACATGAAAGGGATGATTGAGAGCCTCAACATATGCATGGGCTATATGAGTGGATGTGCCAAGCCATATCTTTCATGCATTACATGCAAAATAAATATTTTTTGGGGGTAAAGTCCACTTTTGATTTTTATGCATGCACTTTATCCTTTTTGAACTCATATAGAGTGCACGACTCTCTTTTCCATGAGCTATAAACCATATACCACATACCACTAATAAATTACCATGGGTAATTTTTCCACTACCACCAACAAAAACTAGTTTTTAGCTAAACCATGGTTTTGTGAACCTTAGGGAATTTAACCCTTTAACTTTTAATGTGCACCCACACACAATAGATATAATTAATTTCTTAATGTATTTTTCTTTGACCTAAACTAATTACAGGTGTACATATGCACATGTGCACACATGGGCTTTTCCTTTGATCTAAATTAATTACAAGTGCACATATGCACATGTGCACACATGGGTTTTTCTAATTATTTTAAGCATATGAACCTAGTTAATTTAACTCCAAATGACTTATTTATTTATTTATGATATCTTTATAAAGAATTTGCACATTTATAATATTTTACATACTCGGGTTTTTCTAATTATTTTAAGCATATGAACCTAGTTAATTTAACTCCAAATGACTTATTTATTTATTTATGATATCTTTATAAAGAATTTGCACATTTATAATATTTTACATACTCAAATTAATTTATTAGATTGATAAGAGAGATCTAACATTCTCCCCCACTTCAAGAATTGAGATGTCCTCATCTCACAAATTAGGGATAATCTCTTACTATATCCTCTTCTTTCTCCCGTGTTGCATCATTGGATGGGAAGAATTTCCACTTGATTGAATATTCCTTCAAGATTCTGTTCCTAAGAGGCTTTTCTTTGATGCCCAAGACTTCCTTTCGTATTAATTCCCCTTACCGTTGAACTAGCATAATAATTTGTTCATCTTCTAAGATATGTCTTGAATCTGCATTGTACTTCAACAAACGAACATAAGAAACATTATGGATTTGAAGATATGAGGGAAGAAGAAGTTCATAAGCCTAATCCTTGATCCTTTGGATCCTAGAAGAAGAACAAATTAGGGATATCATCTTCTTTCTCCCATGCCGCATCTTTGGATGGGAAGAATTTCCGCTTGATTGAATATTCCTTCAAGATTCTATTCCTGAGAGGCTTCTCTTTGGTGCCCAAGACTTCCTCTGGTTTTAATTCCCCTTACCCTTGAACTAGCATAATAATTTGTTCATCATCTAAGATATGTCCTGAATCTGCAATGTACTTCAACAAACTGACATAAGAAACATTATGGATTTGAAGATATGGGGGAAGAAGAAGTTCATAAGCCTGGTCCTTAATCCTTTGCCAAATCACATATAAACCATAATATCTGGGTGATAATTTCTTGTACTTGAGAGAGAATTCCTCTTGGGTTATATACAAAGAAAGACCATATCACCTTCTTCGAATTCTTGGCTAGACCTTTTTGGGTCGGGATATTGCTTTTGCCTGTCTTGAAAAACCTTTATGTCCTTTCTTATGGATTGCAATTCACGATCCATCTCATCAAGCATCTACTTAGAGACTTCAACCTTGATCAGTAGGTCATACCAATTCAAGGGTGTAAGGCATTCTTGCCCGTATAAAGCCTTGAATGGGCTCATACCAATGGTTTGATGTTAAGAGGCATTATAGGCAAACTCCACTAGATGTAGATAATTTATCCACCACCTTCTTAGCTCACTACCACAATATGCACAAAGAATATCCTCAATCACTTGGTTAACCCTTTCAATTTGTCCATCGGTCTCAAGATGATAAGCGGTACTAAGATCAAGAAAAGTTCCCATTGCTTCAAAGAAACTTGTCCAAAATCATGAGGTGAACTTGGCATCCCTATCTTTCATGATCTGGATTTTATTTCAAAGTCAAACTCTTACAAAGTCTACATCCATCTCCGTTAGCACATGTTGAGATATGGGTCATCTTTCTTGCATAAGGATCCCACTCATAGTGAATCTACTTACGTCTGTGATAGCCTCAAAAGGCTTGGATAGTTATTACTAGAGTGAATCTCTATCCAAGAAGATAATGTCTCCATAATTTTAAGGTATGCACCATTACCAATAGTTCCAAATTATAAACTCATGAGGTTTAAGCTTTCAAGACTCATAAGCCATATATGGGTCGTCCTTCTTGTATAAGGATCCCGCTGATAGTGAATCTACTTGCATCTGTGTGATAACCTCACATTAGGTGAATTTTGGCCTCAACTTTGGGCCTTTTTTCTCTAGAGAGAGAAAGGCTTTCGACTAATAGGAAGAGAGCCACCGTAACGAAACTTTTGATAATTATACATTTTTCATATATTCTTTATATGAATATATTGTTATTAAAGAAATACGAAATGCATTTGACCACACTTTATAATGTCATTTCTTTAATATATATGAAAAATAGAGTGTTGTCAGCTCATTTAATAAATCTCAGCTCATTTAATGAATGGTTTTCAATCTAAAATTTCCCTCGTACAGCTCATTTAATAAAAGTGCTTTTTTCCTCTAAAAATTTAAAATGTTCTCTTCAAAGTTCCTACGTCATTTAATGAATGGATTTCCCTCTAAAAATTTCGCACGTTTTGGAGGTTATCTCTTCTGCCATCTCATCTTCTTCCATCTTCTTCCATCCGCTTTTATTTTCTATTTGCTTCCATGGAAACTAGATGTCCTAGGTGTCCCTGCTCCTCTACTAGAGCTATTATAGTATACAACAGTTTTGATATGGATAATCAAAGGTGGATTCCTACCACAATCTCTATTGGTAGTTGGATTATGTTGCAGACTAGGAAGCAAAAAAAAAAACAAAGAATGAGTTCATCGACACTTTACAAAGGCAGAGTTCAAGACTTCAAACTCTCTGAGACAGGTAGGAGCATTAAGGAAGTCCTTATACAACATGCCTACATGCACTTAGAACTACGTCTGCAACGTTTGCCTGACGGAATCCCACTCCATAGACCAAACTGTAAGTAAATGTTTTTTCATTATGTTTATGTAATGTGTTTCATTTCTATACTTATGGTTCTCTTGTATTCGTCTGTATAGATATATATCCTTCAAACTTCGTTGACTTGCAGTCTATAGATAGTATTGTGGGAATCTTCGATGTTTTTCATGCATCTATTGGTGAGCAGCTATATAAAGAAACATCCAGCAGGTCTTTGGCAGAGAGAGGAGTTTTCTTTTATAATGAATTTTACACGGCACCTCATAGTGTTACAGGTTATGGATCTTTGAAAGCATTACCACTGTCTTCATTCAATAGTCTAGAATGGTCCATACCAACAGCAGAAACAAGTGAGTGCTTTAGATTAAAGATATACCAAGACATGCAAAGGTGTATAAGACCAAATGTAGCAAATCGTCAGGTGAAAATTGTTGTCTTTATGCCATTGCATGTTTTTGTCGACTTCTTTTATGACGAGGAGGTCAAAAAAACATTGTCAATGTTTATCTGTAAATCAGAGAAATGTTTGGATTTCTTAGGTTAAAATTGGGATGTGAAAGAATTAAATGGGGTTACCTGCAAAATCCATAGGAAATCTATTGTCTATAAATATATGATTGGCTCCCAGAATTTTTTTTTGGCCTTTAATTATATGAGATGGCATTATGTCAATGGAAAACTTGTAGCAATTGATTAGGACTTGGAGGATGACATTGAAAATCCATTGATGTTATTAGAGGTATGGTTTGAACATGAGCTCTTGACAGTACTGTATAAGGTCAAAAATCTCATTGCGTCAAGTGAGAATAGACTTGGCAAATGAGGATGACCTACAAGTGCCTGATGATTATGTGTTCAAGTGCAACGGCCCATAAGGTATGTTATTCAATCTAACCTTGAAAAAGTATTCATTCTAACACTACGCCATAATCATTATTACTTATATACATTACTTTGATTTTTAAAAATAGGTACCAAGGAGAAAAGAAAGGACCATTCAATGTAAAGACAATACAAGGAAGCAAGTTTTCGTGATGCAAACGACCATCATAGAGATAAATGGAGATAAATGTATTTTTGACAGCATATAGTTACATCAATCATGATAATATTTTGTATTTCTTAGAGGATGTTAGGAAGAGCACTCTATGGTTGATTGGGGATATCTCAGATACCATTGTACCATAATGATATATTGTACTGTGGGTGATGCCATATTAATACTGATAGGCTTGTATTATTAGTATATGCATTTGGGTCATGTTAGTGTTATTGGCCAATATCATGGGGGATGCCATCTCAATATTGACATGCTTGTATTATTATTATATGCATTTGTTGGGGCCATGTTAGTGTTATTGGTATTGTGGGGGATTTACCATGTTCATGAATATTGAGATAGTGTATTATTGGTATTGTGCTTCTACCTATGAACATAATCATGTTCATACTAATATTGATAGGCTCAGATTATTAGTATATGCATTTGTTGGGGCCATGAAAGATCCCTGTCCCCTTTGCACAATGAATTCGGGGGTGCTAGCAGCGGAAGTAGCACTTCTTGCGCAAGGAGAGCCTCTCACTCACGGCCTCTCGCCCCACGGATGTCCGGACAAGAGACTAATCCCTCGGTTCTTCCAAAACCAAACCCGAAAAAACTTCCCACGCCCAGAAAGCACGGGCGATTCCTCCAAGATATTTTTATTCTAACGTAGTCAAGGTCATCACTAACCAAATTGATCCGAGTGAACCCCTAAGTCTCATGGTTAGATTAAGGAACAAACTTGCACTTGGATCATAGAGACCAACGCTTTTTTCCTCATCGAGAGGCATAGCCATTGATTCTTTTCCATAGAACAAGACTATCCGGGATTTACTTCATCTATCGTACCATAACAGAATTGAGTCTCATTTTAGGGATTCATCAGTCCAGCCTAACCCCATCCAGTCCCATGGATTAGCCAACCGCCCAACCACTGTAGTGATAGGATCCATTTAGGAATTTGGTTATGTTTGGTCCCGAGTACCAGGGAAAAGAGTTCCTAGGTCCCCCCTAGCCGGCGCTTCAAGCAAACTTCAAGATAGTCACACCACTTACACACCCAATATAAAATTGCCTGTTTCACAGATTCAGCTATCTTTAAAACAATCTTTTAATGAAATTGCTTGTTTCACAGATTCAGCTATCTTTAAAACAATCTTTTAATGAAACCATAGTATCATTGATCATAATCCTCCAAATATCCAGGTTGAATTCTAATTTCCAATCATTCTTTCATCGGTGTACCTATGGCATCATTTTGGCAACCAGAACGCTCACCACGTGTTCACTCAAGGGCCTTTTTAATAGTTCCTAGATCATAGTACCCAGAAATATATTCACTTATAAAAATCCAGATGGACTCTCCGTTGAAGATCGGCAAGATCAACCAACAGATCCATATAAAAGAGCCATGGACTCTTCCATTGAGAAAACAACTCTAACACCTTGTTCCATTTTCTTCCTCGACGCACACGTGGGTATCATCATCAGTGACCCAGAGCCCGAGCACCATATGGTCAACACCCTCTAGGATCCTTTGCAGGTCACCTAGCGCTTCACTCATAGGCCGCTTCCTTGGTCCCTCATCCACCGTACCGGAAGCTCACCATTTAAATCCAACCGAGGCTGGTCAAGACCTCGCCTGACCTTGCTATGCGAGACGTCCTCCATTGACTCTCCGTCAACTATTGCAAATTTATCACTTTGGTCTCCACGACCTCATTCACAAGATGGTCAAAATGCTTCCCCAGCATTCTTGACATAAAATAGTCATTAAAAAATAGGTCATAAATACATTTTCTAACAAACTCTCACCTTTTCACATCGTTCCACATCATTTCTCGTTATTCCACATTCTTCTAAACCAATTCACTTTGCTTAATCCACATCCAATCATATGTATTCTCATCGCCCTTCATCCATTCTCATCCAATCACATCATATTACATCTCATCACATCTATCCACATCTATCCTCTTTACATCTCACCCATTCTCATCTACCCATATCCACATCACATCACATCTAGTCTTTGTGTGAGAGTGCCATGTGGCATATTGGGATTTATCCCATATACATGTGACACTTAGAGTGTATCCACATTACATCTATCCTGATTCACATCACATCTCATCCATTCACATCTATCCTGATTCACATTACATCACATCACATCCATTCACATCTATTTACATCACGTCACATTCACATCCATCATATTCATTGCATTCCCATCCCATCACATACATTCTATACACATTACATCACATCCATATCCATCCATACATTCACATTCACATCCACATATATTCACATCACATCACATTTCATCCACATCTCATCACATTCACATCCACATCCCTTTACATCATATCTCATTTCATCCACATCTCATCAAATTCACATCCACATCCATTTACATCACATCACATCCTTTCACATCCACGTCAACATCCATTTACATCACATCACATCCTATCCCATCCATCCACATTCATTTACATTACATCACATCTTATCACATCCACATCCACATTCATTTATATCCCATCACATCTTATCACATCCACATCCATTTACATCACATCACATCCTTTCACATATCCTCACATCTCATTCTCATCTCATCATTCACATCCACATCCACATCCATTTACACCACCTGACATCCCATCCACATTCATTTACATCACACCACATCTTATCACATCCACTCACATCTTATCACATCCCATTCACATCTTATCACATCCATTCACATCCTATCGCATCTCGTTCACATCCATTCACATCTTATCACATCCATTGACATCTTATCACATCCATTCACATCTTATCACATCCATTCACATCTTATTCACATTTAGTAGCCTTTTCTACTTCGATACCGATGATGGGACTTTTTCTAAATTTCTGCCAATTGTTTGGCCTAGGTAAAGGTACTTCGATGGATATTTTCATATTCTTTCTCAAATTTCTCAAGTGAATATATTCAATATTCTCCTTTTGAGTAAAAGAATTCATGAAATTTACAAAAATCAATTCTACCCATATTTCCCAATAATGCTCAAAATTTCACTTTTGATAAATACTCATAATTTGAATTGTGCTAAAAATTTCTCTTTTTTCCATTTAATTTCTTGGATCTCAAATATCATGGGAATTCCTCTTTTCACATTTAAATGATTGAATTCCAAATGTCATGGGAATTCCTCTTTTATCATAAATTTTTCTAAAATTTCTCTTTTCTTTAATAAAATATCCATTATTTCAATTTTACCAAGAATTCCACTTTTACCATTTAAATGATTGAATTCCAAATGTCGTGGGAATTCCTCTTTTATCATTTAAATTTTCTCATGCACAAGATAAATTTATCTTAAATTCCTCTTTAAATAAAATATTCATTATTTTAATATACCAAAATTTCTCTTTTTCCATTTAATTACATGGATCTCCATTATCATGGGAATTCCTCTTTTTGCATAAAAATAAAAATACCAAAAATTTCTCATTTCTCTAATTAATTATCTACACATAAATATTAAAAATTAGTTTTCCATGAATGTAATGAAAACATTCTTTTAGCATAGGATGACTAATCCTAAAATATTGTAGGAAGTCCTCTTTTCACATTATGTACAAAAATGAATTATGTATTAATTTTTTTAAAAATTTTGTCATAGCTCCGTGTCTATTACTGATAATTTTTAATATTTTTGAAAAGAGTAAGACCTAGTAATATAATTATGATAGAATAACTATCATTAGATCTAAATCTAATTTATGGAATTAAATCATAAGTTTATCATAATTTTATTAATATAAAAGCATAAAAAGCCATTTTCTTAACCTCTAGCTTTACAAACCTAGAGTTTGATTTTTGAATTGAGAATTTATCAATGAGAAGCATCATTTGAATAGAGAATTGGTCATAGGAATAAACATTCTTTTGGGGAGAGAGAGATATACATAAAAAAACATCTTAAATTAAGCATAAAGATAAACTTTTCTTAATTATTCAAATTACAACTCTTAAGAAAAGCTTGATTTGCATTATAAACACTTAATTAGAAACTTCTCAAGCTTGAGAGGGATTGAGAAGTGAAAACATTGAGAATAGTAGAGAAAAACCATGAAATTACATCTTACCTCTTGATTTACTTGCTTCTCTAGCTTAGAAGAAGCCCCCAACCTTTCAATTGGTTAGTGTGTTGAGAGGAAAGCTCCAAGGATGGTTGAAGAGAGAGAGAAGCTCCAATCTCTCCAAAAGTAGAGGATTTTTAAGGGATAATAGAAAATATCATTATTTTTATGTAATACTGGCATGGTATAGCTCAAAGATGATAATACAAAAGAATGAGGGTCTATTTATAGGTGAGGGAGACCACTAACTGAGTCCAACTAAGTTCTAAAATTTTCCAGCTTCAGTTTGGCTGAATTTAGACAAGATTTGGACCAGTTTAGCTCCCATTTTGATCCAGTTTGATCCAGGAGAGAGGAGAGATAAAAATATCCAGTTTGAATTTGGACAAGATTTGGACCGGTTTAGCTCCCAGTTTGATCCAGGAGAGATAACAATATCATAATTTTTTTAATTTAAAAACTCATCCACATGTGTGAAATAGGTGCCTACCTTAAAGTCTTTCCCCTCCTTACCAAGGTGTCAAAAACTCATCCACATGTGTGAAATAGGTGCCTACCTTAAAGTCTTTCCCCTCCTTACCAAGGTGTCAAAAATGTATCATTATTTCAAAATATCTCATTTTTTTTCGTAATATCTCATAGTTTTTAACTAATAAACCTTGTACTCAGTCAACTCTTCATCTTATGTGAGCATTTGCTCATTTTTGGGTATTTTCTTTTATTCTTTGGATTTATCTCATCCTCACACTTGGCCCATAGGAACCTTAATTGGATCATAATCTAAAATTTTCAGAAAATCTTGACCCTTAGGCTAAGGTCTTTTAAATCATTTTTAATTGATTCCTAATGCACTTTGGAGAATTTATTTTGAACTTCTGTTTCAGGGGAAACCATTTTAGACACTAGGAGGATTTTTATATCGAAAGATATCTCAATTTTAGATTATCTCTCTCTAGGCCAAAACAGGGTAAAACATGGAGATACCTCTTCCCTAGAGATTTCTCCATGACCACTCAATGTAATAAATCTCTTCTTCATTTCTTCCTTGCCAAATTCCCTTAGTTTGTTTTAGCTCCCTCTCATGTGCCTTACCCCCTCCCAAACACCCTTTGCATGCTATTATATTGATTAGGACCATGTGTGGTATGGTTGCATCATGTACAAATAAACCATGTGCTAATTCACCTTAATTAATCATCATCAATTGATTTTAGAACTAAAACTGCCAAAATGTTAGCCATTTTTCCAAGGCAAGATAAAAGTTCACATGGCATTTTTCAATCAATTTCATAAATAATACAATAGTCAATGGTTTATGTTGGGTTGGGGTTTATGAAAAGGATAATAACAGCCATGGCGAATCACTTTTTCCATGGGGAGATGGGACACATTTTGGAGATTTGGTCTCTCAATCTTGCTGAGGTTTTGTGAAAAAAAGAAATTTATCGCAGCCACCACATATGTAAGCAAGCTATTTTGTGAAGGTGAGTGATTATAGGGATAGTTGCAAGCCATCTTGAAAACATGATTAATTGTGGACACAATTGAAAGAAGAATCATTTATTACCATAAGGGAATGGGGTGCAACATTAGTTATGTGAATCAAATCCAAGAAAGGATGATAAAAAAGAACCATCTCTTCCCTCTTCTTTCTTCTCCAATCCAGAAAGTTATGTGAGATTAGTTATGTGACTCCAATATAGAAAATGGGGTACGAAATTAGTTATGTGAATCCAATCTAGCAAAGGATGATTAAAAAACCACATCTTCCCTCTTGTTTCTTCTCCAATCTAGGAAGTTATGTGATAGAGGTGCCTTTAATGATGAGAGAGAGAGAGAGAGAGAGAGAGAGAGAGAGCACATCCATTTGTCTCTCGATCTTGTTGAGGTTTTGTGAAAAAAAGAAATTTATCGTAGCCACATATGTAAGCAAGCTATTTTGTGAAGGTGAGTGATTATGGTGATAGTTGCAAGCCATCTTGAAAACATGATTAATTGTGGACACAATTGAAAGAAGAATCATTTATTCCCATAAGGGAATGGGGTGCAACATTAGTTATGTGAATCAAATCCAGGAAAGAATGATAAAAAAGAACCACCCCTTCCCTCTTCTTTCTTCTCCAATCCAAAAAGTTATGTGACATTAGTTATGTGAATCCAATATAGAAAATGGGGTGCAAAATTAGTTATGTGAATCCAATCTAGCAAAGGATGATTAAAAAAACCACCTCTTCACTCTTGTTTCTTCTCCAATCTAGGAAGGTATGTGACAAAGGTGCTTTTAATGACAAGAGAGAGAGAGAGAGAGAGAGAGAGAGAGAGAGAGAGAGAGAGCACATCCATTTGTCTTATTTAAACCTTTTTTAAAAAAAATTTAAAGGGAACACAAAAACTACAAGGCTAGAAATTAGAAGGTTATATAAAGCTTATTCACTACAAGGCACGAATATATGATAGCTAATGGTTTTTGTTCTTGTTGGGAGTATATCGATCTACGTCATTTGAGTTTTGTGTAAAGGATAATAATAGCCATGGATGTAGAACAAATCAATTTTGTCATTAGGAGATAGGACACATTTTTGAGATTTGGTTTCTCAATCTTGTTGAGGTATGATTAAATTAAAAGTTGAATCATTTATTTCCATAAGGGAATGGGCTCCGAAATTAGTTATGTGAATCCAATCTAGCAAAGGATGATATAAGAGAACCACCTCTTTCCTCTTCTTTCTTCTCCTATCTAGGAAGTTATATGACATTAGTTATGTGAATCCAATCTAGAAAATGGGGTGCAACATTAGTTATGTGAATCCAATCTAGTAAAGGATGATAAAAATAACCACCAGTTTCCTCTTTTTTCTTCTCCAATCCAGGAAGTTACGTGACATAGGTGCTTTTAACGGCTACAGGGAGGGAGATGGAGAGAGAAAAAGGGAAGAGAGAGAGTCTAGCAAAGGATGATAAAAAAGAACCACCTCTTCCCTTTTCTTTCTTCTGCAATCCAGGAAGTTATGTGACATAGGTACTTTTAATGGCGCGCACGAGAGAGAGAGAGAGAGAGAGAGAGAGAGAGAGAGAGAGAGAGAGAGAGAGAGAGAGAGAGAGAGAGAGAGCACATCCATTTGTCTAATGATTAATTTTCCCAAAGGCTTAGAATTGATTACAAATCTTATGAATGTAGAATATGCAACATTGCACTTTATTTCTTTCTGTTCTGCTAACTAGCATTTGATATATGTACTCCAAATTCGTGGATTTCTTAGTACTGTATTTTTCTTGCTATGTTCATGTTCACACTTGACTCTTGTCTTGATCAAGCTTTTTACTATTACTATTACTATTTGCAATTACAAGCAAGGTAAGCTCTGTGGATGCAACCGATTGCATAACAATGCTAACCTCACACAAATCTCATTATAGAGAAAAAGCACTCTATTGCTTAAGTGTGCAAGTAATACCTCTCTAATTATGCAAACAACCACTTAGCACACAAGAGAGTGAGAGAGTACACTCTAGTTTGGATAATGGGTTTATGTCCTTTCTCATTAGAAATGCATGACCAACTTTTTTATGTGTGGCCGCCGAAGACTTTATCATAGATTTACAAAAGCCTTTAAGTACGTATACCATTTATCTCTTTGAAACAAGACTATAAACATAATCAACCAATAGAAAGTGCAAAAATAAGGAAGAAAAACTCACAACACAGCATTGGGTCTAATGTGTCCCTTGTAGATGGTGGCTCCCCTTCCCATTTGTAGTATTTATATCTTTTATTCCAAAAATAGACCCATCGAGGCAATAATAGGATTGAGTACATCCAAATATGGGTCTTATTTTTCAACATTGCACTTTATAACTTTCGTATTTGCTAACTAGCATTTGATATATGTACTTCAAGTTCTTGGATTTCTTGGTACTTTATTTTTCTTGCTATGTTCATGTTCACACTTGACTCTTGTCTTGATCAAGCTTCTTACTACTACTTGTTCACACTTGACTCTTGTCTTGATCAAGCTTCTTACTACTACTATTTGCAATTAAAAGCAAGGTGAGCTCTGTGGGGATACAACCGATTGCATAACAATGCTAACCTGACACAATCTCATTATAGAGATTGTGTCAGGTTAGCAATAGAGTACTTTTTCTCATTATAGAGAAAAAGTACTCTATTGCTTAAGTGTGCAAGTAATACCTCTCTAATTATGCAAACAACCACTTAGCACACAAGAGAGCAAGAGAGTACACTCTAGTTTGGATAATGGGTTTATGTCCTTTCTCATTAGAAATGCATGACCAACTTTTTTATGTGTGGCCACCGAAGACTTGCTCATACATTTACAAAAGCCTTTAAGTATGTATACCATTTATCTCTTTGAAACAGGACTATAAACATAATCAACCAATAGAAAGTGCAAAAATATGGAAGAAAAACTCACAACATAGCATTGGGTCTAATGTGTCCCTTGTAGATGGTGGCTCCCCTTCCCATTTGTAGTATTTATATCTTTTATTCCAAAAATAGACTCATCGAGGCAATAATAGGATTGAGTACATCCAAATATGGGTCTTATTTTTCAAATATAAACCTTAGTACCTTATGCAATACCTTAACAATAAATAAATTGATCTCCTACACATCTAAGATGTGCAAACGTAGAATACAATACAAAGCTAAAATATGGCATTAATTAAATATAGACTTTTGCACACTGCCATAAATACTCTACATGACACCATGATTGGCACTCCACACCATGCTCAGATTGTCATCCATGTGCGACACTTTAATTAGTATTCTTGCACTGCTCAACACACATTACTCATAAGCGTTATAATCACATTGGTTAGAATAATTAATTGGAATCCTCAACAATTAAGATTATGTTCATTGGCAGAAACACAACACCAGTTGAAAGATCCATGGCCCCTCCGTGCAACGAAATCGAGGGTGCTAGCAAACGGAAGTAGCACTTCTTGTGCAAGGCATAGCCTCTCACACTCGAGGCCTCGCCCACGGATATTTGGACAAGAGACTAATCCCTCGGTTTATCCAAAACCAAACCCGAAAAAACTTCCCTTGCCCAGAAAGCACGGGCGATTCCTCTAGGATATTTCTATTCTAACGTAGTCAAGAGCCTTAACTAACCAAACTAATCCAACCGAACCAGTAAGTCACATGGTCAGATCAAGGAAAAGACTTGCATAACAGAATTGATTCTTTTCTATAGAGCAAGGACTATCCAGGATTTACTTTATCTATCGTACCATAACATAATTGAGTCTCATTTTAGGGATCCATCAGTCCAGCCTAACCCCATCCAGTCCCATGGGTTAGCCAACCGCCCAACCACTATAGTGATAGGATCCATTTAGGAATTTGGTTATGTTTTGTCTCTGGTACTAGGGAAAAGAGTTCCCAGGCCCCCTAGCCGGCGCTTCAAGCAAACTTCAAGATAGTCACACCACTTACACACCCAATATGAAATTACCTGTTTCACAGATTCAATTGTCTTTAAAATAATCTTTTAATGAAACCATAGTATCACTGATCATAATCGTCCAAAATATCCGATTGAATTCTAATTTCCAACAATCATTCTTTCATCGGTGTACCTATGGCATCATTGGCAACCAGAACGCTCACCACCTGTCCACTCAGGGGCCTTTTCAATAGTCCCAGATCATAGTACCTAAAAATATATTCACTTATAAAAATCCAGATGGACTCTTCGTTGAAGATCAGCAAGATCAACCAACAGATCCATATAAAAGAGCCATGGACTCATCCGTTGAGGACCAGCAAGATCAATCAACCAAATCCATGTCCGAGTTCAGAAAACAACTCTAACACCTTGTTCCATTTTCTTCCTCAATGCACGTGTGGGTATCTTCGGTGACCCAGAGTGCGAGCACTGTATGGTCAGCACCCTCTAGGATCCTTTGCAGGTCACCTAGTGCTTCACTCATAGGCCGCTTCCTTGGTCCCTCATCCATTGTACAGGAAGCTCACCATTTAAATCGAACCGAGGCTGGTCAAGACCTCGGTCGACCTTGCTACGCGAGACGTCTTCCATTGACTCCTGTTGCAACTTTATCACTTAGGTCTTCACGACCTCATTCACAAGATGATCAAAATGCTTCCCCAGCATTCTTGACATAAAACGGTCATTTAAAAACAGGTCATAAATACAGTTTCTAACGAACTCTCATCTTTTCACATCATTCCACATCATTTCCCGTTATTCCACATTCTTCTAAATCAATTCACTTTGCTTAATGCACATCCAATCATATGTATTCTCATCATCCTTCATCCATACATCATATTACATCTCATCACATCTATCCACATCTATCCTCATCACATCTCATACATTCTTATCTACCCATATCCACATCACATCACATCACATCACATCCATTCACATCTATCTCGATCCACATCAAATCACATCACATCCATTCACATCACATCTTATCCGTTCAAATCTATCTCGTTTCACATCACATCACATTACATCCATTCACATCACATTGCATCCTAAGATCGGCTCTGATACCACTTGTAAGGTTCCCCCCTTCCAAAATGGGAGAAACACTTAAGATAGTCCACTAAGTCTTATCTTGGAGAAAATTTTCGACTCGTTGACACCTTGACCATGCAGAGATTCAAGGATATGATTCATAGGTAAGACCTAGTTCTATCCCGCAGGGGGAGCGCGGTCTTCTAAAAATCAAATAACCCATAGGGTAATTGATCAATTTGGGCAACTACTAGTCTTGATTCCTAGAGACAACGCTTTTTTCCTCATCCATGCAAGGCACAGCCGCCGCCGCTGGCCTAGTCTTCTAGAATAGAATTGCTCGAGAGCCTATTTATCTAACGTAGGGCTTTCACTTAATATTTTGGAAAGCTACCCGACTAATCGGGTCCACCCGTCCGTAGAATGGTGCCTCGGGGCATTCCATCCTTCCACTTTCCACCCTACTCATGTGTCAATTTGTTTTCTAATTAATCGATGTAACATGATGTAACATACCCATCTTCACTATAATAAAGAAATGTCCATGTAATAGATGAATTTATGAGTTTTTATGGTACCAATTATAAGGTTTTGATACCAATTGTAAGGTTCCCCCCTTCCAAAATAGGGGAAACACTTAAGATAGTCCACTAAGCCTTAACTTGGAAAAAAATTTCCTATTCATTGACACCTTGACAATGTAGAGATTCAAGGATACGATTCATAGGTAAGACCTAGTCCTATCCCGCATGGGGAGTGTGATCTTCTAAAAATCAAATCACCCATAGGGCAATTGATCATAAATTGGGCAACTACTAGACTTGATTTCTAGAGGCAATGCTTTTTTCCTCATGCAAGGCACAGCCGTTGGCCTAGTCTTCTAGAATAGAATTACCCAAGAACCTATTTATCTGGCGTAGGGCTTTCGCTTAATCTGTTGGAAAGCTACCCGACTAATCAAGTCCACCCGTCCGTAGTAGGATGGTGCCATTAGGGCATTCCATCCTTCCACTTTCCGCCCTACTTACGCATCAATTTGTTTTCTAATTAATCCTACCACATTGTTTGACATAAATAAACATGTTCCTTAATTAAGTCCCTTTTCATAAGGTTCGTTAAAATAGCCTTTTTCCATAGTACAATAATGCCAAAGATGATTTATAAAAAAAATTTATACATGAATCAATTCTATACAAGCCAAACCGGCTCTCTTATTCTTTTCCTTTATACTGTCGATGATCTAGAATTCGGCCTTCCAGCCTCTACATGCTGGGCAAAACCCTACGGGACCATACACCTAATCGTCACAGCCGCCGCCGCCGCTGGGGCGAGGACCAAGCCGGCCTGTCACCCTCTCAAGCTCCATCGCTCGATCCTCCCGCCCCTTAGAGGGATGTCTACACACTAGGGTGGGCTTATTCACCGCACTAGCCTGGGCCCTCAGAACTAGATAACATCATAATCTCTCGTCTTAATCGGCGAACCTTATTCTCCCAATGGTACGAGGGATTCCTTGGGCCATTCTTGGGCTTTGCTAACAACGTCGCCCAGCTACACAAGCATGGAACGGAGTTAGCATCAAAGCCAGGAAAAAATTACACTCAATACAATTCATTGAATACAGCATCACTTCAAATCATAGCTTCATACAATTTTATTTCATTATTTTAAAAGGAAAAGATACATATTTATTAACACTAATATTAAAAAAAACTCTTCTTTAAAAGATAACCAAGCTAACTTGGCCACCATTTCCTTGAGGAGCTTGTAACGGGAGGGTTGGGGCTGCATTAGGAGCATCTTCTCTAATCTCATTGTTGTGCACTCCTCCTGAGGCAATATTCTGACATTTTTGGGATGGGGCCATCTTGGACGTCGCCTTGTAGGGCTCGCTATCGCGGTTGAAACGCTCTAGTCAGATCTCAATTTTGAGATCGTTTGCTCACCGTATGAGAAAAAGACCACAGCGCATGAACCCTCTCTAAGGCCAAAACCTCTTGCTAAAGTCTACGCAAATGGGGGGATTGTGAGATGTCCTTAACACAAAAACCTTTTGCTGAAGGGGAGAAAGGTGCTGCTGTAAGTCTCTTCACACGGGGGGGAGGGGGGGAGAAGAGTTAAGGACACTGCCTTCTAACAAGGGGGGAGTAGAGGAAAGTTGCCTTATCTGAAAAGTGGCAAATGAGGGGGTGGAGAGGGTCGACAACAAGGGCGGCTGCACTGTAGCAAGTACACTGTGCAAGGACAGATGACGGTACGAACGATGACACGACAGAGTATAGGCTACGCAGAAATGCTTGCTGCCCATGGAGCACCCCAGGGGTTTATATAGCTGTGGGGCATGGGTGTGGGCGCTGCGCAAAGCAAGGTCGAAAGGACGGTGTGCCAGCAAAGGCTGTAGATCAGTGGCTTGCATGGCTCTGGGGGGGAAAAGGTACGGTGGTGGTTAACAGGGAAAGGAGTGGCACGCATGTACCTTATCTGGTCAAAGGAGGCAGCATGGGTGTCCACGTAGCGGTGCGTGTGGACCACATAGTGGCCGACCGGCCTTTGGTTCTTGTGTAGCCATCGTACGGGCACCCTGGTAAGTGTGTACGGTCCCTTTTTTGGGGCGAGGTCTCCAAATTTGGAGCGTCGACCTTGATTTGTGTGACGGACCGCCCGGGGAGGCAAAAACTTTTTTTGTCCAAGATGTTCTCCCGGTCGTTGGGGTATAGACCGTTCATCGATCAGACGCCCGGTCGTGCATTTATTAAGGTTTAAAGGTCGTTGCTTTTTAACTAAAAATAACCAAAATTTACGTATAAGCTTGATCCGATGTCCGTTTTGGATGCTGTAAAATCCTATATTAGGGTAAAATCGCGAGCAGATTCCAAATTTGGGCTCGAATTTTGAAGATTCTAAGTACAAATGGCTCATTTAATAAACTCATTGATTTTTTATACCATAAAAACTCATAAATTCATCTATTACATGGACATTTCTTTATTAGTGAAGATGGGTATGTTGTATCCTTCCTCCCTTAAAGAAATCGAGATGTCCTCATCTCGTCATCATGAATTGGGGATAATCCTTTAAGAGTGTAGCTTCATCTTCCCAAGTTGCATCCTCTTTAGGGTAATCTTTCCACTATACTAGATGTTCTACAAGAGTTCTATTTCAGAGTTGCCTTTCCCTAGAATCTATGATCCTACTGGGCTGTAGTTCAAGGACTCCTTGAGTAGGGATTACAACTTGTTCATCATCAAGAATATGATCGAGACTGGGTACATAAGGTTTTAACAAACTTACATGAATAATAAGGCCAATTAACTTTGAATAATAAACACCGTTTGGGGCACAACAAAACAAGCCAAACACATGAAATAAGGGACTCTTTAAGAACAATGTTTAGATAAAAGAAGATTTCTACCTAGTGGGGACACCACTTTGGATGAGACAGGAAGATTTACTTAGATACTATCCCAGCCCGCGAGATGAGGACATCTCGAATCTTTATAGTGGGAAAGATTGTAAGGTCTCTCCCAAGCCATGCATGTGTCTCTTTTAATATAGATTTCAAGAAGGAAAGAGAGTACACTTAGAGAAGAGTGAGACAATAAGGCTAGAAACATTAGGAAAGTGTTAGAATAAAAATATTAGCTCCAAAAATCCTAAAAGAAATAAGAAGATAAGAATAGTTATATTAAGAGATAAGTATCTCCAAAAATAAAAATTCGAATTTAGGTGATAGGAGGTCGTATTTAGAGTACTTTTACATATTTAGAGTTCATGCATATAAAAATGTAGAAAAGCAACGCGTTTCTAAAGATGGCACATTTGCAGCTATATATAGACGTTTTTGCCTATTCTACCCGTGGTGGTGGCTTGTAGACTAGATGCCTTTCGGTTCTTTTGACTGGTTATACGACCATATTCTGAGTTTTTATTAGAATTATGGCCGAAATAATTTGCTGATTCTATCAGGGTCTCTATACAGGGAAAAGTGTAGGGAAAAGTGTAAGCAGGCAGCAAGTAGCCTCAAGGTAATCCTAGAGCTTGAGATGTATATATCCCTTCATTCTTATCTAATATCTTAGAAGAGAAGATTAGATTGCTATGCTCTTTCGGAGGAAGAGACCAAAAACTCCATAGCTTTTCTTTTAAAGAAAGAATAGTATGCCGTATTTTGCCATAGACCTTCGAAAGAGAGAAAAGTCAGAGTACGAGTAAGAGGAGATAAATCTTGGGGATGATCGGATGATTTCAATTCATAAGAGAAGGTATTAGAAGACTCTCTATTCTGGTATATCAAGTTCTGAAACTCTTATTAACGAGCAAAGACAACGATAAACGATAAATTTCTATTCTGGTATATCAAGGTATTAGAAGACTCTCTATTCTGGTATATCAAGTTCTGAAACTCTTATTAACGAGCAAAGACAACGATAAACGATAAATTTCTATAAGGTGTGTGTGTGTGTGTGTGTGTGTGTATATATATATATATATATATATATATATATTCAATTATATATCATTCTTAGGGGTTGAGGTATGGCCCCGGCTTCTCTATTAATTGTTAATAGTGATCTATTTGATTGATTTACTAGTTAAAGTTTGTATTCTTTTAAACAACAGCATATGCCTTAATAAAGAATTTCTTATCACAATCTCAAGTTGAAATGCTAAAATCTTTGTGAAATGATTGTTTTCTTAAGAAGGTAACATGGATTCTAGTCCTATGGTTTAGTTGAGTAAATGGATTGTTATCTTGGTTAAATTAAGGCACATGTATAACTCTCCCTGCCTTAACGCTGCCTCGTTCTTGTGCTTGTATAGCCGGATGGCGGAGATGTTAGTAAGGACCAGAGTTGGCCCATGGTATCCCTTATACCATTGGGAGAATGAGGTTTGCCGATTGAGGTGAGTGATTGTGATGCTACCTAGTTCTGAGAACCCAGGCTAGTGCGGTAAATTAGCCCACCCTAGTGCATAGACATCCCTCTGAGGGGCAGGAGGATAGAGCGACGGAGCCTGAGAGGGCGATAGGCTGGCTTGAGTCCTCGCCAGTGGTGGCCGACAATGAGATGTATGGTCCCGTAGGATTTTGCCCAACATGTAGAGGCTGGAAGGCCGAATTCTAGATCATCGACAGTATAAAGGAAAAGAATAAGAGAGCCGGTTTGGCTTGTATGAAATTGATTCATGTATAAACTTTTTTTATAAATCTTATCTTTGGCATTATTGTACTGTGGAAAAAGGCCGTTTGAACAAACCTTGTGAAAAGGGCCTTAATTAAGGAACATGTTTATTTATGTCAAACGGTGTGGTAGGATTAATTAGAAAACAAATTGACGTGTGAGTAGGGTGGAAAGTGGGAGGATGGAATGCCCCGACGGCACCATTCTACGGACGGGTGGACTCGATTAGTCGGGTAGCTTTCCAACATATTAAGTGAAAGCCCTACGTTAGATAAATAGGTTCTCAGGCAATTCTATTCTAGAAGACTAGGCCAGTGGCTGTGCCTTGCATGGATGACGAAAAAAGTGTTGTCTCTAGGAATCAAGACTAGTAGTTGCCCAAATTATGATCAATTACCGGTACTATGGATGATTTGATTTTTAGAAGACCGCGCTCCCCTTGTGGGATAGAACTAGGTCTTACCTAATGAATCGTATCCTTGAATCTCTGCATGGTCAAGGTGTCAATGAGTAGGAAATTTTCTCCAAGATAAGACTTAGTGGACTATCTTAAGTGTTTCCCCCATTTTGGAAGGGGAAAACCTTACATAAATACTCATAATTTGAATTGTGCTAAAAACTCCTCTTTTTCCCATTTAATCTCTTGGATCTCAAATATCATGGGAATTCCTCTTTTAACATTTAAATGATTGAATTCCAAATGTCATGGGAATCCCTCTTTTATCATAAAATAAATTTATCTAAAATTTTTCTTTTCTTTAATAAAATATCCATTATTTCAATTTTACCAAAAATTTCACTTTTACCATTTAAATGATTGAATTTCAAATGTCATGGAAACTCCTCTTTTATCATTTAAATTTTGTCATGCATAAATTAAAGTTATCTAAAATTCCTCTTCAAATTTAAATAAAATATCCATTAATTCAAATATGCCAAGAATTCCACTTTTCCTATTTAAATGATTGAATTCCAAATGTCATGGGAATTCCTCTTTTACCATTTAAATTTTCTCATGCATAAAATAAATTTATCTAAAATTTTTATTTAAATAAAATATTTATTATTTTAATATACCAAAATTTCTCTTTTTCCATTTAATTACATGGATCTCCATTATCATGGGAATTCCTCTTTTTACATAAAAATAAAACTACCAAAATTACCTCTTTTCTTAATTACTTATTTATGCATAAATACTAAAAATTTATTTTCCAAGAATATGATGAAAATCATTCTTTTAGCATAGGATGACCAATGCTAGAATATGGTAGGAAGTCCTCTTTTCACATTATGCAAAAAAAATGAGCTATGTATTAATTTCTAAAAATTTTGCCATAGCTCCGCTACTATTACTGATAATTTTTAATATTTTTAGAAAGAATAAGACTTTATAATATAATTATGATAGAATAACTATCATTGGACCTAAATTCAATTTATGGAATTAAATCATAAGTTTATCAGCATATAAGTATTAAAAAGCCATTCCTTTAACCTCTAGCTTAACTAGCATAGAGTTTGCTTTTTCCGGTGGAGTATAATCTCTTTCATCTTCTTCTTCTTCAATCACTTCTAGCGTTACTGCCTTGGAAGTGGACGACCGATTCGGGAACATCTCCCTTTGACTTCCCCTATTCTGAGACGGAGGTCTTGCATTACTTTGGATTGAAACTGGGGGTTGGTTAGAGGGTATACCTTTAGGATTTCCTTGATTTTGGCGGAAAGGAACCTGATTACTCTGGAGGAAGGAAGGAGCTGGAGTCTGGAATCTTGGTCCTTGACTTCCCCGCCCCAAAAACCTTGATCCAAAAGGAGTTGGGCAATCCATACTACGATGTCCAAATCCTTCATAGTTATAGCATTTCACTTCCTTGTTCAAAGGTGGAACTTCTGAAGTTGAATTCTAGGGGATTGAGTTCCACGAAAAGGATCTTTCTTCCATTCTAGAATTTTCCATATCTTGAGCTTGACTTTGTTATCTCTTAGGCGGTGGAAGGTTGGAATCACCCTCTCGAGCTAGAAATCTTTTGAGAAGATGATGTTGCTGGCTTGCGGGACCTTGATATCAAAGGCCTTGGCGAAATCCTTCGCCATCCACACTGCTTCGGCCATGAAAACTGGCTTGGCATTCTTCACTAGGATATTCAAAGGTTGGTTCAGTTCCCGAATGAACCTGGCCATCAACTGTTCTTCGTTCAGCAGTTGGCGAGTATTTGAGGAGGAGAGCAAACGCTTGGTGGTACACTTCAATAGTTCTGCTCCCCTGGGTTAACTCTAAGAATTCGTTCATCTTGGTTTCCAAAAAGCCGGGAGGACAGAATCTCTTCCTTAGCTAACTTTTGAGATCATTCCATGTCTGGGTGTTCTGATATCCAGACGGTTTGTCTCGAAGTGGTTTCTCCATGCCACTCTGGGTGTTTCTACTATCTTCAGCCTTGTAAGAGCCATTTTACTTTTCTCGTTGTACCCGGTGACATCGAAGTATTCTTCCATTACTTCGAGCCAAAGCCTCGCCCAAGTTTTCCCCTTCACTCTTGAAAGGTCCAGGCTAATGCGATCTATGAAGAGTTTTACAAACATCCACCAAGTCGAGCTCTTCCTCATCGAGTTGGGGGTTATCATTCCTACCACGACAACCTCAATCCATGATCCTATCAATAGGAAAATTCTTGTTAAGTCCCTTTATTTATAATTCAAATCTGACTTTAGATCCAACTGATTCTGGGGTTCTTTAGATTGGTCAGTCCCCTAGAAAATCATTTGATAAAGATCCCTTCTAACAAAAGAACATCTAGACTCATTATTAGAGAATAATTCATTCATATTCTTAACACAATAATGGTCCATCAGATTGAAAATTCCATCTGAACATTCCTCCACAGGAATTTCAGTTATGTAGGTTCTCAATTTGTCATCCCTTAAATAGAGTCACTGGGTCAAGGTCAACGATAGCAATCTGTCACCACAATTCACTAATCTCATAGCGATTTGCTGAAGTCACAATCATCATTCTAGTTACTATCATCATCACTGGGATTCGTCCCATTCATCCTCATTGTGGCTTTGTTAAACTTATCTTCTTTCAACTAGAATTCAGGAATCATTATCTTTCAATCAGAATCCAAATCAACTCATCAATTCTCAACTAGAATTCTAAAATCATATCAACCAGCATTCGAATTCATCATCTGGATAGCATTTTTGCTTATAATTTCAAGGTCTTAGATTTGCTCGTATATATTGTCAGTAAAGAGTTGCAGTTATACCCATGGTATATAGGGGTAGTCACGGTCGTTGGAGTTATAAGGTAAATACCATCATATCTAGGCCTCAAGCAAGTCAGGGATTCCATACAATTGCGGTACTTCCATTTGAAGACCCAATTTTCAATTTATGATCTTCATTTTGAATATCAATTTGTATGAATTTCATCACATAATTACATTCTTTTATTGGTACTTCATAAATCTTTGACATTTCTTGCTTCTCAGTTGATCCACTTTAGCCAATTCGCTCTGATACCAGAGCTGAAAGATCCCTGCCCCCTCTGCGTAACGAAATCGAGGGTGCTAGTAGTGAAAGTAGCACTTCTTGGGCAAGGCAGAGCCTCTCACTCGAGGCCTTGTCCACAGATATTTGGACAAGAGACTAATCCCTCGGTTCTTCCCAAATCGAACCCGAAAAAACTTCCCTTGCCCAGAAAGCAAGGGCGATTCCTCCAGGATATTTTTATTCTAACGTAGTCAAGAGCCTTAACTAACCAAACTAATCCAACCGAACCAGTAAGTCACATGGTCAGATCAAGGAGGAAAAGACTTACACTTGGATCATAGAGACCAATGCTTTTTTCCTCATTGAGAGGCACAGCCATTGATTCTTTTCCATAGAACAAGGACTATCCGGGATTTACTTCATCTATCATACCATAATAGAATTGAGTCTCATTTTATGGATCCATCAGTCTAGCCTAACCCCATCGAGTTCCATGGGTTAGCCAACCACCACCCAAACATTGTAGTGATAGGATCCATTTAGGAATTTGGTTATGTTTTGTCCCGGGTACCAGGGAAAAGAGTTCCCAGGCCCCCTAGCCGCGGTGCTTCATGCAAACTTCAAGATAGTCACACCACTTACACACCCTATATGAAATTGTCTATTTCACAAATTCAGCTATCTTTAAAACAATCTTTTAATGAAACCATAGTATCACTGATCATATTCCTCCAAAATATTCGGTTGAATTCTAATTTCCAATCATTCTTTCATCGGTGTACCTATGGCATCATTGGCAACCAAAACGCTCACCTCCTGTCCACTCATCAGGGCCTTTTCAATAGTTCCTAGCTTATAGTAACCAGAAATATATTCACTTATAAAAATCCAAATGGACTCTCTGTTGAAGATCAGCAAGATCAACCAGCAGATCCATATAAAAGAGCCAATGTGGACTCATCCGTTGAGGACCAGCAAGGTCAATCAACCAGATCCATGCCCGAGTTCAGGAAACAACTCTAACACCTTGTTCCATTTTCTTCCTCGATGCATGCGTGGGTATCTTCGACGACCCCCCCATAGCCCGAGCACCGTATCAGCACCCTCT
Organism: Cibotium barometz; assembly: GCF_041138505.1. NCBI lineage: Eukaryota > Viridiplantae > Streptophyta > Polypodiopsida > Cyatheales > Cibotiaceae > Cibotium > Cibotium barometz. The sequence goes on from NC_141046.1 coordinate 69,365,424, forward strand.
AGGATCCTTCACAGGTCACCTAGCGCTTCACTCATAGGCCACTTCCTTGGTTCCTCATCCACCGTACCGGAAGCTCACCATTTAAATTCAACCGAGGCTAGTCAAGACCTCGGCTGACCTTGCTACGCGAGACGTCCTCTATTGACTCTCAATCAACTGTTGTAACTTTATCACTTAGTTCTTCACGACCTCATCCACAAGATGCTCAAGATGCTTCCCCAGCATTCTTGACATAAAATAGTCATTTAAAAACATGTCATAAATACAGTTTCAACGAACTCTCATCTTTTCACATCATTCTACATCATTTCCCGTTATTCCACATTCTTCTAAATCAATTTTCTCTTTGCTTAATCCACATCCAATCATATGTATCCTCATCATCCTTCATCCATTCTCATCCAATCACATCTTATTACATCTCATCACATCTATCCACATCTATCCTCAACACATCTTATCCATTCTCATCTACCCATATCCACATCACCTCACATCACATCCATTCACATCTCATCTCATCCATTCACATCTACCTCGATCCACGTCACATCACATCTTATCCATTCTCATCTACCCATATCCACATCACATCACATCACATCCATTCACATCTCATCTCATCCATTCACATCTACCTCGATCCACGTCACATCACATCACATCCATTCTATCATGAACCATAGAGTTTGATTTCCACATGTACATAGGGGCCCATGGGCAAAAGGAGATAGTGAGGAGATTGTGAGGGTTGAATGAGACCCATGGAAAGCAATTCTTGCACTTGCTTTGCCACTTCTTCCCTTTCCACCTTTGACAACCCGGTAAGGAGGTTTGTTCACAACCTTTGCATTCGGCTCAAGTACAATGGCATGGTCGATTTCCCTCTTTGGTGGCAAACTCTTTGGCACTTGGAAAATGTCCTCATAATCCTTGAGAAGAGCTGCCATATCCGTCTATGTGCTGTCCATTGCTATCTTCTTGAGTGACATGCAACACATAGATTGTACTAAGAGTTTTGAGTTCCTTCTTGAGTCTCTTTGGAGTGATCAAAGAAAGCTCTTTTGGTGTATTTCCAGCCAATACCACAAGCTGTCCATCGTGTGAAAAGCTCATAACACCTTGTTGAAGGTTCATGTTGAATTGGATCTAGAGTAAAATATGGAATCAAACACATCAAAGCAAGAATCTAGCATCCATTAATCATGAGATTAGTGATCAAATGGCTCATCACATGAATATACAAAAGAGAGAGAAAATCTATAAGTGCATGTAGCAAGAGAAGATGCACAAATAGCCTAAGTGTGTCTAACCTCTCACCAAGAGGATAACTATGGAAGGCCATATCTCCATAGATGGAGCCCAAAGGTACAAGATGACCAAAGTTAGTAAAAGTGTCAAAAAGCCCTACCAAAGTACCCCAAGCCCTATTTATAAGGTAACCATCAAGAATAGATACCCCATACCTCGCATCGATGATCTTCTTGATGAGCTAAAAGGGACAAAGCTCTTCACCAAGATTGACTTGAGATCGGGATACCATCAAATAAGGATGAAGGAGGGTGATGAAGAGAAGATGGCATTTAGGACCGAAAGAGGATTGTTTCATTTCATGGTTATGCCTTTTGGTCTCACGAATGCTCCGGCCACCTTCCAAGCCCTCATGAATAGGGTGTTGGCTCCTTTCTTGTTCAAATTTGTACTTGTGTTCTTTGATGACATATTGATCTATAGCAAGAGCAAAGAAGAGTATTTGGTACATGTGAAGCAAGTTTTTGAGGTCATGAGGGAGCATAGATTGTTTGCAAAGGAGACCAAGTGCATGATGAATGAGGTTGAATACCTTGGACACTTGGTGGGAGAAAATGGCATTAGGGCTGATCCAAAGAAGGTGGCATGTGTCAAAGAATGGCCAACCCCTACTAATACAACTCAATTGAGAGGATTTTTGGGTCTATCTTCTTTCTATAGAAGATTTATGGAGCACTATGCATCAATTGTGGCACCTCTTATCGATCTACTTAAGAGGGAAGCTTTCTTTTGGGATGCCATTGCCGACAAGAGTTTCAATGAGCTCAAGGCTTTACTTACATCAGCTCCTATTCTTGTTTGTCCAGATTTCTCAAAGACATTCTATGTGAGAGCGGATGCAAGTGGAAGAGGTCTTGGGGCAGTTTTGTATCAAGAGCATGGTGTCATTGCATTTGAGAGTAGGAAGTTTTCCGAGAAGGAGATGGAATTGGAGATGTTGGCTATACTTCATGCAATCAAGAAATGGCATCACTATCTTTATGGTGCTCATTTCAAGGTGAGAAGTGATCATAAGGTGCTGAAATTTTTCCTCTCTCAACCCAATCTTTCTCCCAAGCAAAAAAGATGGTTGGCTACGCTTCAAGGATATGACTTTGGGATATACTATACTCCGGGAAAGGACAATGTAGTAGCGGACGCATTGTCTAGAATGTGGGCTTGCACCTTGACATCAATTATGGAAGTGTATAATGAATGGATAAAAGGGATACAAGAGGAGTATCTTGTCAATGAGAGTGCTGCCCATATTTACAGAAAGTTACAGCAGCAAGGAGATGGAGAAGAATTTCCTCATTATAAGCTTCGGAATGGTCTACTATGGCACAAGGATAAGGTGTATTTGGTTCCAACCTCATCCTACATTCCCAAGGTGCTTCATGAGATGCATTCTTCACCGCTTTCAGGTCATCTTGGTGTTCTCAAGACATTTGACAAAGTGAGCAAAAGCTTCTATTGGAAAGGCATGTGGAGGGATGTCAAGAAGTTTGTTTTGGAATATGTGTCATGCCAAAGGAATAAGGATAGTCACCAATTGCCAAGTGGTTTACTTCATCCTTTGCCTATTCCGGATGGAAAATGGACTCACATTTCCATGGACTTCATCACGGGCTTGCCAAAGACGAAGCATGGATGGGATCAAGTATTTGTGGTGATGGATAGACTCACCAAATCAGCTTATTTTATTGCTTCCAAGACTACTTATGGGGCCTCTCACATTGCCAAGCAATTTATGGAGCATGTATTCAAGATACATGGTTTGCCACTCAACATAGTTTGTGATAGAGATACCAAGTTCATGGGCACTTTTTGGAGGACATTGTATGAGAACTTGGGGACTCAAATCACTCCTTCTATAGCCTATCACCCTCAAACGGATGGGCAAACAGAGTGCACAAACAAATGGCTCGAAGTGTACTTGAGGCACTATTGTCATGACATGCAAGCATCATGGGATGAATGGCTTTACCTTGCTGAATTTTGTCATAATTCAAGCAAGCATTTGAGTATTGGGATGTCACCTTTCGAGGCTCTTTATGGGTATCAAGTGCATGTGCCATCTATTGCCTTCCATGAGGATAAAATGGTTAATCCTTTAGCCAAGGAAGAGTTGGAAAGGATGAGACAGCTTCTTCAATTATGCAAGGATAATATGAAGAAGGCACAAGAAGTCATGAAGGCAAATGCGGGTGAGTATAGATGCAAAATGGAGTTCAAGGAAGGTGATTATGTGTTGCTCAAGCTTCCTAAGAGCCGTCACAATATTCTCAAAGGGTCTTCCAATTCCAAGTTGGCACATAGATACTATGGACCATATTTGGTAGTCAAGAAAGTAGGTGATTTGGCTTATAAGCTTGACCTACCTTCTTCTATAAGGATTCATAATGTGTTTCATGTATCCAACCTTAAGAGGTTTGTGGGCTCTCTTCCTCAAGAGATTGAAGAGTTACCACCGATGGATGAAGAAGGAGAGATTATCTATGAGCTGGAGAGGATTGTGGACAAGAGAACAAGGGTTTTGAGGAACCGGAACATTGATGAATTCCTTGTGAAATGGAAGTGCTTGCCCATAGATGAGGCTACTTTGGCAATCAATGAAGTATGTTCAACAACATGGTTTACTTGATGGAAGTATTCCTTGATCAAGTGGCATGATTATTATGTGAAGAATGGGCATATCATGAGGTTTTATATGTGCTGTAATTTCTGGACAGCTTTGGTTGGATCTATTGTTGGGGTTACCAATCTACTCCAACACACTTGGAAGATCATTTGGTTCGATGACAAATATGTGGGACCCTTTTGGGTGCGGCTACACATCATTTGCAGCTCATTTTTATGGAGGTTTCATGAAGAATTTCAAGGGAAGCTTCATCAACAACATGGCTGCCATAACAGTCCTACATGCTATTTTTGGAGAAGGAACTCATCAATTCTCAACCAAAATTCTAAAATCATATCAACCAGCATTCGAATTCATCATCTGGATAGCATTTTTGCTTATAATTTCAAGGTCTTAGATTTACTCGTATATATTGTTAGTAAAGAGTTGTAGTTATACCTACCACGGTATATACGGGTAGTAACGGTCCTTGGAGTTATAAGGTAAATACCATCATATCTAGGGCTCAAGCAAGTCAGGGATTCCATACAATTGTGGTACTTCCATCTAAAGATCGAATTTCCAATTTATGAATCTTCATTTTAAACATCAATTTGTATGAATTTCATTACACAATTACAATCGTTTACTGTTACTTCATAAATCTTTTACATTTCTTGCTTAGTGATTATGGGGATAGTTGCAAGCCATCTTGAAAACATGATTAATTGTGGACACAATTGAAAGAAGAATCATTTATTCCCATAAGGGAATGGGGTGCAACATTAGTTATATGAATCAAATCCAGGAAAGGATGATGAAAAAGAACCACCCCTTCCCTCTTCTTTCTTCTCCAATCCTCCAAAAAGTTATGTGACATTAGTTATGTGAATCCAAAATAGAAAATGGGGTGCAAAGTTAGTTATGTGAATCCAATCTAGCAAAGGATGATTAAAAAAACCACCTCTTTCCTCTTGCTTCTTGTCCAATCTAGGAAGTTATGTGAAAGAGGTGCTTTTAATGATGAGAGAGAGAGAGAGAGAGAGAGAGAGCATCCATTTATCTTATTTTCACCTTTTTTTGAAAAAATTCAAAGGGAACACAAAAACTACAAGGCTAGAAACTAGAAGGTTATATAAAGCTTATTCACTACAAGGCACGAATATATGATAGCTAATGGTTTTTGTTCTTGTTGGGAGTATATCAATCTACATCGTTTGGGTTTTGTGAAAAGGATAATAATAGCCACGGATGTAGAACAAATCAATTTTGTCATAAGGAGATAGGACACATTTTGAAGATTTGGTTTCTCAATCTTGTTGAGGTTTTGTGAAAAAAATATTGCAAAGCCACATATGTAAACTATTTTGTAAAGGTGATTGATTATGCGGATAGTTGCAAGCCATCTTAAAAATATGATTAAATTAAAAGTTGAATCATTTATTTCCATAAGGGAATGGGCTGCAAAATTAGTTATGTGAATCCAATCTAGCAAAGGATGATATAAGAGAACCACCTCTTCCCTCTTCTTTCTTCTCTAATCTAGGAAGTTATATGATATTAGTTATGAGAATCCAATCTAGAAAATGGGGTGCAACATTAGTTATGTGAATCCAATCTAGCAAAGGATGATAAAAAGAACCACCAGTTTCCTCTTTTTTCTTCTCCAATCAAGGAAGTTATGTGACATAGGTGCTTTTAATGGCGCGCGGAGAGAAAGTCTAGCAAAGGATGATAAAAAAGAGTCACCTCTTCCCTTTTCTTTCTTCTCCAATCTAAGAAGTTATGTGACATAGGTACTTTTAATGGCACACGCGCGCGCGCGAACGAGAGCGAGAGAGAGAGAGAGAGAGAGAGAGAGAGAGAGAGAGAGAGAGAGAGAGAGAGAGAGAGAAAGAGAGAGAGAGAGCACATCCATTTGTCTAATGATTAATTTGCTCAAAGACTTAGAATTGATTACAAATCTTATGAATGTAGAATATGCAACATTGCACTTTATAACTTTCGTAATTGCTAACTAGCATTTGATATATGTACTTCAAATTCTTGGATTTCTTGGTACTTTATTTTTCTTGCTAAATGTTCATGTTCACACTTGACTCTTGTCTTGATCAAGCTTCTTACTATTACTATTACTATTTGCAATTAAAAGCAAGGTAAGCTCTGTGGATGCAACCGATTGCATAACAATGCTAACCTCACACAATCTCATTATAGAGAAAAAGCTTTTTATTGCTGAAGTGTGCAAGTAATACCTCTCTAATTATGCAAACAACCACTTACCACACAAGAGAGCGAGAGAGTACACTCTAGTTTTTGGATAATGGGTTTATGTCCTTTCTCATTAGAAATGCATGACCAACTTTTTTATGTGTGGCCGCCGAAGACTTGCTCATAGATTTAATAAAGCCTTTAAGTACATATACCATTTATCTCTTTGAAACAAGACTATAAACATAATCAATCAATAGAAAGTGCAAAAATAAGGAATAAAAACTCACAACACATCATTGGTCTAATGTGTCCCTTGTAGATGGTGGCTCCCCTTCCCATCTGTAGTATTTATCTTTTATTCCAAAAATAGACCCATGGAGGCAATAATAGGATTGAGTAAATCCAAATATGGGTCTTATTTTTCAAATATAAACCTTAGTACATTATGCAATACCTTAACAATAAATAAATTGATCTCCTACACATCTAAGATGTGCAAACATAGAATACAATGCAATTACAGCTACAACATTCGTCGGACAAAGCTAAAATATGGCGTTAATTAAATATATACATATGCACAGTGCCATAAATACTCTACATGACACCATGATTGGCACTCCACACCATGCTCAGACCGTCATCCATGTGCGACACTTTAATTAGTATTCTTGCACTGCTCAACACACATTACTCATCATAAGCGTTATAATCACATTAGTTAGAATAATTAATTAGAATCCTCAACAATTAAGATTATGTTCATTGGCAGAAACACAACACCAATAATACACTAGCTCAATATTCATCAACATGATAAATATAAAAATTTGCACACTGCTCCATAAATAATCTATGACACCTTGATTGGCACCCCACACCATGCTTAGACTCTCATCCATGTGTGACACTTCAATATCCTTGCACTGCTCAACACCCATTACTCACATAAGCATTAATCACATTGGCTAGAATAATTAATTGGACTCCTTAATATCCTTGCACTGCTCAACACCCATTACTCACATAAGCATTAATCACATTGGTTAGAATAATTAATTGGACTCCTTAATAATTAATCACAACATGCTTATGTTCATAGGTAGAAACATAACACTAGTAATACACTGGGTCAATATTCATCTACATGATTATGTTCATAGGTAGAAACATAACACTAGGGGTAGAAATATTCATCTACATGATTATGTTCACAGGTAGAAACATAACACTAGTAATACACTGGGTCAATATTCATCTACATGATTATGTTCATAGGTAGAAACATAACACTAGTAATACACTGGGTCAATATTCATCTACATGATTATGTTCATAGGTAGAAACATAACACTAGTAATACACTGGGGGTCAATATTCATCTACATGATTATGTTCATAGGTAGAATTTTTACACGACACCAGTAATACGCCAGCTCAATATTCATCTATATGATTATGTTCATAGGTAGAATTTCTACATAACACCAGTAATAGGCTAGCTCAATATTCATCAACATGGTATATCACCCACAATACCAATAACACTAAAATGGCCCCAACAAATGCATATACTAATAATACGAGCCTATCAATATTAGTATGAACATGATTATGTTCATAGGTAGAAACACAACACGAGTAATACACTATCTCAATATTCATGAACATGGTAAATCACCCACAATACCAATAACACTAACATGGCCCCAACAAATGCATATAATAATATTACAAGCATGTCAATATTAATATGGCATCCCCCATGATATTGGCCAATAACACTAACATGTCCCAAATGCATATACTAATGATATGAGCCTATCAGTATTAATATGGCATCACACACAATACAATATATCATTATGGTACAATGGTATCTCAGATATCCCCAATCAACCATAAAGTGGTCTTCCTAACATCCCTCTTGCTTGGGTTTGCAATTGAGCCTCTTTAAGCCTTTCTTAGACCCATTTAATGCTGAGATGAGCCACAACTATATCAAATCCTAAAGTCTCTTCAAATCTCTATAAAGAACATGGACCTCTTCCCTAGAGGTGTCTCCACAAATCCTAAAGTCTCTATAAATCACTACTAAGAGCATGGAGACACCTCTTCCCTAGAGATGTCTCCATAACCGCTCAATGTAATCTCTTCTTCATTTCTTCCTCGCCACATTTCCTTAGTTTGTTTCAGCTCCCTCTCATGTACCTTCCCCCTCCCAAACACCCTTTGCATGCTATCATACTGGTTGGGACCATGTGTGGTGTGATTTTAGAACTAAAACTGCCAAAATTTTAGCCATTTTTCCAAGACAAGATAAAATTTCACATGGCATTTTTCAATCAGTTTCATAAATAATACAATAGTCAATGGTTTATGTTGGGTTGGGATTTATGAAAAGGATAATAACAGCCATGTGGTGAATCACTTTTTCCATGGGGAGACGAGACACATTTTGGAGATTTGGTCTCTCAATCTTGTTGAGGTTTTGTGAAAAAAAAATTATCGCAGCCACATATGTAAGCAAGCTATTTTGTGAAGGTGAGTGATTATGTGGGGATAGTTGCAAGACATCTTGAAAACATGATTAATTGTGTACACAATTGAAAGAAGAATCATTTATTCCCATAAGGGAATGGGGTGCAACATTAGTTATGTGAATCAAATCCAGGAAAGGATGATAAAAAAGAACCACCCCTTCCCTCTTCTTTCTTCTCCAATCCAGAAAGTTATGTGACATTAGTTATGTGAATCCAATATAGAAAATGGGGTGCGAAATTAGTTATGTGAATCCAATCTAGCAAAGGATGATTAAAAAAACAACCTCTTTCCTCTTGTGTAAGATCCTCGTCCCCACCGCACAATGGATTCGAGGTGCTAGTAGCGGAAGTAGCACTTCTTACGCGGGGCAGGATCCCACACTCGGGGCCTCGCCCACGGATATCCGGACAGGTGACTAATTCCTCGGTTCTTCCAAAACCGAGCTTGGAAAAACTTCCCTTGCTCGGAAAGCACATGCGATTCCTCCATGATAATCTTACTCTATCATAGTCAAGGTCATTACTAACCAAACTGATCTGACAGACCGAACCTATAAAGACACTTGGTCAGATCAAGGAAGAAACTTGCACTTGGATCATAGAGATCAACACGTTTTTCCCCATCGAGAGGCACAGCCGTTGATTCTTATCCATAGGAAAATTACCAACCGGGATTTACTTCATCTATATTTATAACAGAATTGAGTCTCATTTTACGGATCCATCAGTCCAGCCTATGGGTTAGCCAACCGCCCAACCACTGTAGTGATGGGATCCAATTTAGAATTTGGTTAGGTTTTGTCCCGGGTACCAGGGAAAAGAGTTCCCAGGCCCCCTAGCCGGATATTCATGCAAATTTTACACCAGTCATGCCACTTACACACCCACTATGAAATTGCCTTTTTCTCAGATTCAACCATCATTAAAACAATCATTAATAAAACCTTAGTATCACTAATCACAATCCTCCAAAATATTCGGTTGAGTCTTAATTTCCAATCATTCCTTCACCGGAGTATCTATGGCATCATTGGCAACCAGAACGCTCACCAACTTTTCACTCAGGGGCCTTTTCGATAGTTCCTAGCTCATAGTACTACTCGGTAAATATTCACTTATAAAAATCAAGATGAAATCCTCATTTCCTTGGTCCCTCATCCACTGTACCGGAAGCTCACCATTTAAATCAAACCGAGGCTGGTCAAGACCTCGGTCGACCTTGCTATGTGAGACGTCCTCCGTTGACTCTCCGTTAGCTGTTGCAACTTTATCAGTTAAGTCTGCACGACCTTAATCACAAGACGATCAAAATGCTTCCTTAGCATTCTTGACATAAAATAGTCATTTACAAACAGGTCACAATTACAGTTTCTATAATGAACTCTCATCTTTCCACATTATCCCTCATCTTTCCACATTATCCCTCATCAGTCCACATTACTTATTCCACATTCAATTCATATGTGTACTCATTCTCATCCAATCACATCATTTTCCAGCTCATCACATCAGATTCATTCACATCACATATCATTTAATCACATCCCAATTCACATGTCATCACATCTCCTCTAATCACTCATATCGATGTCTCATCATTTCACATACACATTCGCATTCATTATTCCACATACACATCCACATTCGTACATCCAATTCCACATCCACATTCATATATACACATCTATACATCCACATCCACATTCATACATCCATATCCACATCCACATCCATACATCCATTTTCACATCCACATCCACATCCATACATCCAGTTTCACATCCACATTCATACATCCATATCCACATCCACATTCATACATCAACATCCACATTCCATATCTACATCCATACATTCACATCCATATCCACATCCACATTCATACAGCCATATCCACATCCACATCCACATCCACATCCATACATCCATTTCCACATCCACATTCATACATCCATATCCACATCCACTTCATACATCCACATCCACATTCCATATCTATATCCATACATCCACATCCACATCCATACATCCTCCCACATTCATACATCCACATCCACATCCATACATCCTCCCACATTCATACATCCATATCCACATTCACATCCATACATCCATATCCACATTCCACATTCATTCATTCATCCATATCCACATTCCACATTCATTCATCCATATCCACATTCCACATTCATACATCCACATCCACATTCACATTCATATATCCACATCCACATCTACATTCATACATCCACATCCACATTCATACATCCACACATCCATTTTCACATCCACATCCACATCCATACATTCATCTCCACATTCCACATTCACATTCACAAACATCCTCATCCATTCATCCATTTACATTTATCTGATTCATATCACTTCCATCCATCCATTTACATCTATCTGATTCCTATCACATCTCATCACATCTATTTATAGAATGTAAGAGAATTCTAAATTTTTGATATAAAGATTCTTTACGCATCTAATTAGGCATAAAGACAACTACAGTAGGAATAACACTTTTATAAAAATCCTTTTATGCATCCTTTTATGCATCTATTTATGCATAAATTCAATTTTAAGGAAAATAAGACTTTCGAATTAAAAATAAACCTTTTATGCATTTTACTATGCATAAATTTCATTTTAATGAGAATAACACGTTCAAAATAAAAATAATTCTTTTATGCATCTATCTATGCATAAATTCAATTTCAATGAAAATAAGACTTTCGAAATAAAAATAAATCTTTTATGCATCTTTCTATGCATAAAATCAAAATTGATAAGAATAACTCTTTTGGATTAAAAGTAAAATTCTTTATGCATCTATTTATACATAAAATCAAAATTGATTTTATGCATCTATTTATGCATAAAATCAAAATTGATGAAAATAACTCTTTTGAATTAAAAATAAAATTCTTTATGCATCTTTCTATGCATAAAATCAAAATTGATAAGAATAACTCTTTTGGACTAAAAATAAAATTCTTTATGCATCTATTAATGCATCTATTTATGCATCTATTTATGCATCTATTAATGCATAAAATCAAAATTGATAAAAATAACTCTTTTGAATTAAAAATAAAATTCTTTATGCATCTTTCTATGCATAAAATAAAAATTGATAAGAATAACTCTTTTGGAATAAAAATAAAATTCTTTATGCATCTATTTATGCATAAAATCAAAATTGATGAAAATAACTCTTTTGAATTAAAAATAAAATTCTTTATGCATCTTTCTATGTATAAAATCCAATTTTGATGAAAGTCACACTTTTATAATTAAAACAAAATTCTTTTATGCATCTAATTATGCATAAAAATCCAATTATGATAAAAGTAACACTTTTATAATCAAAATAAAAATTTCAATATGCATCCTTCTATGCATAGAAATTAATTCTAAAGAAAATAACACTTTTATAATAAAATAATTCTAGTATGCATTTTTCTATACTTAGAATGAAAAATAACACTTTAAGAATACATATACGATGGGGATTACTCTTTTTGAATAATAAAAGGTAAAACTTATTTTACACAATTTTTTGAAAATTTTTCCATAACCTCCTTTGTATGGCTGACCATTTTTCAATTTTTAACTCTCTAAAATCAACTAGAATTTCACCAAGAGTATTTAAATCATTCTAATGTAAACATTTTCTACTTATTTAAGAAAAACATTATGAAAAACTTGATTCTATCCATTAATCATTCATCTAGGATAAAGAAGGGTTGGATTTACTAAAGAAGAGAGGGGAATGCCTTTTCAATGAGGCATAACATCATTATTCACTTTAAAGAAGACAAAAATCATAAAACCCATAAAATGAAATAGAAAAGAGAAGAATCTCCAACTTACAAGGAGAATTTGGGAGCTTTCCTTTGGCTTGATGGTTTGAGGGATCTACTCTTGTTTGAAACAAGAGTGGCCACCAATCTTTAGAAGAGGGAAAGGTCAAAAACTAATGAATTATGAGTAAATTCACAGTTTTTGGCTCTGGGAAAAAGTAGAGTAACAGTGCAAAAACACTATTAAGCTTCAACAAAGGGGAAGGCTTCTATTTATAAGAAAAAGTGAGTCTCTAACCAAGCAAACTGATTCTAGAATTTTCCAGATCATTTTGGTCAATTTTTGACCATTTTTAGGTCAGTTTAGCTCACTTTTTGGATCTAGTTGAAACAGGAGAGAGGAGAGATAAAAATATCTCATTATTTGGGAGTTTAAAACTCTCCCACACATGTGAAATAGGCACCTCCTTCATGAGGGAAATTTCCCCATACTGAGGTGTCAAAAATGCATCATTTCTTCTAAATATCTCTCTTTTTTAACTATTAACCTTATCCTTAGTCAACTCTTCATCTTATGTGAGTATTTACTCATTTTTGGGGGATTTTCCTTTTATTCTTCCATTTATCTCCTCCCTAAATTTGGATGAATCTTATTGGTCTAGGAACCTTAATTTAAAATTTCAAAAAAATCTGGACCCCTAGGATAAGGCCTCTTGAACAGATTATACTTGATTTCTAATGCACCTTCTGAAAATCTTTTTGAACTTCTGTTTTAGGAAAAATTATTTTAATAAGATGAGATATTTTTCCATCCAAAAATATTTAATAACTGAATCACCTCTCTCTAGAAGATTTTCTCTCTCTAGACCAAAACAGGTATAAACAAGATCTTTTATATTTCTGAAGGGGGATTTGATTTACAGGGGGGGAATTTGGACATTATGAGGGGCTGGGGGAGGAATCTTACATTCTACCCCACTTAAAAAACGTGAGATGTCCTGATCTCGCAGGTGGAGTATGATCTCTTTCATCTTCTTCTTCTTCTTCAATCACTTCCAGCGTTACTGCCTTGGAAGTGGACGGTCGATTTAGGAACAACTCTCTTTGACTTCCCCTATTCTGAGGTGGAGGTCTTGCATTAATTTGGATTAAAACTGTAGGTTAGATATAGGGTCTATCTTTGGGATTTCCCTGATTTTGGCGGATAGAACCCTGATTACTCTGGAAGGAAGGGACTGGAGTCAGGAATCTTGATCCCTGATTTCCCTGCCCTGAAAACCTTGACCCAAAAGGAGTTGGGCAATCCATACTGTGATGTCCAAATCCTTGATAGTTACAGCATTTCACTCTCTTGTTCAAGGGTGGAACTTCTGAAGTTGAAATCCAGGGGATTGAGCTTCGGGAAAAGGACATTTCTTCCATTCTGGAACTTCTCATATCCTAGGTTTGATCCTGATATCTCTTGGGCGGAGGAAGGTTGGAATCACCTTCTGGGAATAAAAACCTGTTGAAAGGTGATGGTGCTAGCTTTGGCGGGACTTTGACATCAAAGGCTTTGGCGAAATCCTTCACCATCCGCGACCATGGAAACTGGCTTGGCATTCTTCACCACCAGGATATTCAAAGGTTTGTTCAGTCCCCGAATGAACCTGGCCATCAGCTGTTCTTCATCCAGCGGAGGTGAGTGGCCAGTATCTGAGGAGGAGGGCGAATGCTTGGTGATATGCTTCAATAGTTCTACTCCCCTAGGTTAACTCTAAGAATTCGTTCATCTTTGTTTCTAAAAAGCCGGGAGGACAAAACCTCGTCCTTAGGTAAATTTTGAGATCAGTCCAGGTTTGGGTATTTTGGTCGAGACAGTTTGTCTCACAGTGATTCCTCCACGCAATCCTAGCGGTTTCCACAATCTTTAACCTGGCAAGAGCCATCTTACTTCTCTTATTGTAGCCAGTTACATCAAAGTATACCTCCATGGCCTCAATCCACTTTTCTATAACTTCACCTAACTGTTCCCCTTCACCCTTGAAGGGACCAGTCTGCGAACTATGAAGAGTTTTACGAACATCCAGGTCGAGCTCTTCTTCATCGAGTTGGGGGTTAACATTTCTACCACGACGACCTCGATCCATGTTCCTATCAATACAAAAATTCTTATTAAGTTTCTTTATTTATGATTCAATCCGATTTTTGATTCAACTGATTCTGGGGTTCTTTAAATAGGTCGGCTCCCCACATAATCATGGAGTAAAGATACTCATATAGAACGCATTATCAGATAACAATTCATTCAGAATATCTCATTCATATCTTTAACACAGTAATGGTCCATCAAACTGAATTTTTTCATCTGAACAGTCCTCCATGGGGATTTCAATTTTTTAAATTTTTAATTTATCATCCCCTAACTTGATCCACTGATCAAAAGTTAACAGTAGTAATCTGCCAGCACAATCCACTAATCTCATAGTAATTTGTTGAAGTCATTAACGTCATTCCAGTTATGAACATCACAAGGACTCATCCCATTCATCCTCATTGTGGTTTTGCTCAGCTTATTATATTTCAACCAAATTTCAGGAATCATCATTTTTTAATCAGAATCCAAATCAACTCATCAGTTCACAACCAGAATTTTTGCCCTGAAAACCTTGATCCAAAAGGAGTTGGGCAATCCATACTGTGATGTCCAAATCCTTAACAGTTATAGCATTTCACTCTCTTGTTCAAGGGTGGAACTTTTGAAGTTGAAATCCAGGAGATTGAGTTTCGGGAAAAGGACATTTCTTCCATTCTGGAACTTCTCATATCCTGGGTTTGTTGACCCTGATATCTCTTGGGCGGAGGAAGGTTGGAATCACCTTCTGGGAATAAAAACCTTTTGAAAGGTGATGGTGCTGGCTTTGGCGGGACTTTGACATCAAAGGCTTTGACAAAATCCTTCACCATCCAAACTGCTTCAGCCATGGAAACTGGCTTGGCATTCTTCACCACCACCAGGATATTCAAAGGTTCGTTCAGTCCCCGATTGAACCTGGCCAAGCTGTTCTTCATCCAGTGGAGGCGAGTGGCAAGTATTTGAGGAGGAGGCGAATGCTTGGTGATATGCTTCAATAGTTCTACTCCCCTGGGTTAACTCTAAGAATTCGTTCATCTGCAGACCCAATTGCTAATTTATGAATTTCAGCTCAAATAACAATTTGTATGAATTTCATCACACAATTCTGATCTTATACTGCTACTTCATAAATTTTTGATATTTTTGGCTTTTTGGTTGATCCTCATTAGTCAAATTGCTCTGATACCAGCTGTAAGATCCCCGTCCCCACCGCGCAACGGATTTAGGGTGCTAGTAACGGAAGCAGCACTTCTTGCGCGGGGCAGGGTCCCACACTCGGGGCCTCGCCCACCAATAATTCCTCGGTTCTTCCAAAACCGAGCTCGAAAAAACTTCCCTTGCTCGGAAAGCATAGGCGATTCCTCCATGATAATCTTACTCTATCGTAGTCAAGGTCATTCCTAACCAAACTGATCCGACAGACCAAACCTGTAAAGACACTTGGTCAGATCAAGGAAGAAACTTGCACTTGGATCATAGAGATCAACACGTTTTTCCCCATCGAGAGGCACAGCCGTTGATTCTTATCCATAGAACAATTACCAACCAGGATTTACTTCATCTATCGATTTATAATAGAATTGAGTCTCATTTTACGGATCCATCAGTCCAGCCTATGGGTTAGCCAACCGCCCAACCACTGTAGGGATGGGATCCAATTTAGAATTTGGTTAGGTTTTGTCCTGGGTACCAGGGAAAAGAGTTCCCAGGCCCCCTAGCCGGATATTCATGAAAAATTTTGTATGGAAAGAAGCTATAAATTTCAAAAGCTGAGCATTAAAAGGGGATCTAATAATACTTCTTGATTTTTAAGACTTTAAAATAGATAATAATGGATATTTTCTAAATTTCACAAGGAAACGGTATAGTAAATATTAGACACAATAAAGTTTTTACTTGTGCGATAAATGACTATAAATTTCTAAAGCTGAGCATTATAAGGGGATATAATAATACTTCTTGACTTTTAAGACTTTAAAATAGATAATAATGCATATTTTCTAAATTTCACAAGGAAATGGTATAGTAAATATTAGACACAGTAAAGTTTTTACTCGTCGATAAAGGACTATAAATTTCTTAAGCAGAGCATTTCAAGGGGGTCATGATGATAAAGGACTATAAATTTCTTAAGCAGAGCATTTCAAGGGGGTCATGATGATAAAGCTTGATTTTATGTTGGGAATGTGAATTAGCAATTCATTAGAGAAAAAGTTAGAAAACTTTACTCTTGGGGATATTTATGAAGGGTGAAATTTTACTTGGTATATGTGGCCATTCGGGTGCCTAGGTGTGCACAAATCATAACCTTAGTCATTTAGAACTTATTAATATGGGGCTTACTGACCCATTCTTAGTCCCTCCCATACCTTATTCTAGAATGGAGAGGATACTTCTCACCGGATACTTCTCACCTCACCTCTTGCCATATCCTCATTCCATAGGAGAACACCACCCCCACCTTTTACCTACCTGATTTGGCATGTTTGAATGCTTCTCATCCCTTCCTCTCATGGTTGCAAAATATGCCTACTTCCCTCCTCCTTGATGATTACTTTTGATCATTACTAAGAATCTCTTTCTCAGTGTCTATTGCCTCCTACTACTACCCCCTCCACCCCCGGGTGCTTTTGGTGATGTTACTAGAGCAAGAGGACTGCTTTCTTCTCTCCCAAAGCCAAGTTGTGTGTACTATAAAAAATAAATCTATTTTTTAGTTAATTTTTACGATTAATCATTACTTAATCTTTCCATAGGGTTTAATTGTTCCTCTAATGTGCTATAGAGTTCCTTGGGAAGCAAATTCTTGGAGTTTTCTTATTTTTCTCTACCTTTTACTCTCAATTTTGAATTACAAAGATCTTTCTCATAAAATGAATCAAGAGAAAAAGGGTATGGAGAGAAATGAGATTGTGGAAAAGCTATACCATTGTAATTAATTTCTCTAGTAATGCTAGGTTGCTTGTGAGAGCTTTGCTCATCTTGTGGAGATTCTCCCCTTTTCTTAGATTTCTAATTATTATCTTGAGCATCTCTTTAATAAATCATTATGGTTTTTAGAAGATTAGAGATTAATCTAGATCTGATATAATGTTTGTTTATATTCTATAGCTTTGTTATTTCCTCTCATTTCAACTTGAGCATCTTGAGCATCTCTTTAAATATATCATTATGGTTTTTAGAAGATTAGAGATTAATCCAGCTCTGATGTAAAGTTTGTTTATATTCTATAGCTTTGTTGTTTCCTCTCGTGTCAACCTTACCCTCTAAGGCAACTTCTTCTCTAAGGCTTGGAGCTCCAAGTATTTGGTTTCCCTTCTTTTAGGCCTTAAAGCTATAACCTATCTTTTGGCCTCGATCACAAACAAAGAGCAAGATTCCTTGACACTAACACTAAACTAGGTATATGTCAACAACAAAATGCTTTTTTCTTATTTCAATAACTTTTATTCTAGAGGGAGCTTAAAGAGAGTAAGATCTCATCACCATGAAACCAAGAGGATTGGACCCTAGAAATGTTAGTGGTGAGGGAGAACATGGTAGTGGGTGGTTAGATTGGTTAATAGAGAATAGATAGGAGTTAGTGGGGGGGTAAGAAGATAGAAAGAACAATATGTCCTATCCAATCTAGCTTTTCTAAGAGGCACAAGGGGGGGGGGGGGGGGAAGGGGGGGGAGGCAGATTTAAGAGAGAACTTACTGGCAAACCTCTTTATCTCCTTTGTACTTGACCCTACTACTTGAATCTATGGAGAGATGGATTGAACAATATTAAAATCCCCTACTATAATAATATCAATTTTAAGTTAGTGAGTCCCAAAGCTTGGATCTAGTGTTGTGAGCTCTAGTGGCATAAATTGATATAAAGGTAAATGTGCATAAAGAAGAGTTTACAGGGATTGTAGCCCACTTGTTCAAGGGGGCTAAATAAGTAGATTACTAATAATGTTCTTCCACTTTGGGTGGACCTCATAGCTGCCCCACCTTTGCTATCATATATATATATATATATATTGTATGTATGTATATGTATATCTATGTATATGTATGTTTATATATGTATATATGTATGTATATATATGTATATATTGAAAATATGCAAGGGAGAAGAGAGCTTGACCTCTTGTAATTACACACGCACAAACCCTAGAAGAGAATACACAAGGTGAGGCTAAAAATTCTTCTTCTTCTTCTTCACACAACAAAAGAGGTCTACAAAGAAGATAAAGTGACTAACACACATAATAGAGTATATGCAAGCAGTCCATAACGTGAACACACTAAGAGGAGTGGGTAGGTGTGGACTAGTCGGTGTAGTCTAGTTGTAGAATCTCTGGCGAAGATATGTTGATGCCAGTTACCAAACCTGCCAATGATATAAATGTCGAACGATTATGTAGGTGCCTCGTGAGTGTCAGCTCATGTTGAGCTTGATATAAATGTCGAACGATCATGTAGGTGCCTTGTGAGTGTCAGCTCATGTTGAGCTTGATATCTCAACACTCCTCATCAAGCTCAACTCCGGCTCATGAACTCCAAGCATATCATCTCAAAATCTACAGAGCTTCTCAGCTCCCAAGGCTTTTGTGTGAAGATGTCAGTGACTTGATCTTGTGTGTTGATGTAGGCCAAGTCAATGTCGCCTACCAAGACTCTCTCCCTGATGAAGTGGTAATTTACCTCAATGTGTTTTGTCCGCGCATGGAAAACTGGGTTCCTGGCCAACTGTATACTGCTAAGATTGTCACAATACATGACAACCTTTCTCTCCACATACAACCCCAAATCAACAAGTAGCTTGTGTAACAAAGCTATCTCACACGCTGCCACCGTAGCTCCTCTGTACTCGACAAGGCAACTATGTGCTGCTTCTTGCTGCTCCATGTCACAACAGCACTCCCTAATGAAAACATAAATCCACTGGTAGATCTCCTATCTGAGATGCTATCTATATCTATATACCCATATAGCTCTAATGGTACACATGCTGCATAGAACAATGTATAATCAACACTGGCCCTCAAATAGCTCTAATGGTACACATGCTGTGAGATAGCTTGTGTAACAAGCTATCTCACACGCTGCCACCGTAGCTCCTCTGTACTCGACAAGGCAACTATGTGCTGCTTCTTGCTGCTCTATGTCATAACAGCACTCCCTAATGAAAACATAAATCCACTGGTAGATCTCCTATCTGAGATGCTATCTATATCTATATACCCATATAGCTCTAATGGTACACATGCTGCATAGAACAATGCATAATCAACACTGGCCCTCAAATACCTAAGTGTGCGTCGCACACTATCAAGATGTGGTTTGTGCGAAACCTACATAAACTCGCTCTTTAAGCCAATAGTGTAACTCAAATCTAGCCTGCTAATCGTGACATAGATCAAACTCCCCACAATCTTCCTGTACATAGTGGGATCCTCCAACATATAACCTACATCCGCACTAAGCTTGCCATTTTGATCTAATGGCACTGAGATTGACTTACACTCAGCCGTCCCATACTTGGACAACATGTCCAACATGTATTGTCTTTGTGATAGCCAAATACCCTTAGGTGTGCGAATGACCTCAATTCCCAAATAGTAGCGTAGATCTCCCAAATCCTTCATCTCAAACTTCCTTTTGAGAAGACTTTTCACATGATCAATCTCATCCAAGTTGTCACCCCCAACAATTAGATAATCTATATATATGGTGATGATCATAATACCCTTATCACTCTTGCACACATATAAAGAGTGATCTACATATGCCATATGAAAACCAATAGTGACAAGTTACTCAACAATCTTGTCATGCCATGCTCGTGGAGCAAGCTTCAACCCATACAAAGCCTTACGAAGCTTACATACATACTTTGGGTGACTTGTATCCTCAAAACCAGGTGGCTGATCCATATACACTTCTTCTTGCAAGTCACCATGCAAGAACACATTTTTTACATTAACAAGATAAATGATGCCACAAATGAATCTATGTCCAAAACGAATCCCGAGTTACATTGCAAACCTCTAATGTAAAAACCAACCTGTAGTTGTAAAAACCAACCTGTAGTTGTAGCCACTACAATCACAACTCTCACAGTTGCCATCTTTGCAACCGAAAAAAATGTCTACTCATAATCAATCCCATGTGTCTGCACATATCCTGTGGCTACTAATCTAGCCTTGTACCTGCTTATGCTACCATCACTGTTATGTTTCACCTTATACACCCATTTACAACCAATAGCTTTCTTGCCTTCAAGCAATGGCACCAAATCCCGTCTCATTTCCATACAATGCATCCATCTCCTCATCCATAGCTTTCTCCCAACACACAATTCCAATAATCTCATCAAAACATGTGGGTTCTACAACCTGCACAACTTTTTCCATATAAGCATAGTGATGTGCCACATAACCATCATAAGTCAACCTCTGCATAAGGTTTTTGACTCTTCCAGATCTTTGTAACTTTGCATTCATGACTTCCATAGCCTTCTTCACACCATGTGTCCTCATTGTTGGAATCCCAAGCTCCTTATCAACACTCATCTCCGAGCCACTAGACTCTCCATCAATAAGAGAATGCCCTGCAGAAATATTAGGCATATCAAGGGCCTTTATGTGGTGTACCAACAACATTTCCAGGACTGGTATTATGACGCAGCCTGCTCCTCCATGTATCAACATAACCGCTAGATGAGGACTCTCTTGGTCCACTCAATGACTCTGATTGCTCACTTGCATTATGTGCAACCATGTTTCCACTTACATCAGCCCCAATAACATCTTAGGGTCACCCCCCTTAAATGAGAGGCGGGAAAAACGTTCTGCTGTAAATGAACTATTTCTTGGCAACGACGACGACTTTTTCGGAGTCTTATTTTGGTTATGGTCAACCAATCGGGTTGGGAGTTCCCTGCCTGACCGCCGATTCAGAACCGCTCGTGACAGTTTCCCGTCATACGGCTCCCCGCATCCCATCGGCGGGTGGGGGTTCCGGAATGCGAGCTCCCCCGCCCTCTTCTGATCGTGATGATGCCCATGCAGCAACTGCCCGCAGGTTGTTTCAGCAGCTTATATATATATATATATATATATGTATATATATATGTATGTATGTATGTATGTATCTCCGTACCTCTATTTGGGTACGTATATATATATACATATATATACGTACCCAAATAGAGGTACGGAGATACACATATATACTTTTATATACCTCGATCAAGGTACACAAATATGTATACATACATGCATCGTGCATAATAAATGATCGAGGTATGTGTATATACTTTTATATACCTCGATTAAGGTACGCAAGTACATATACATACATGTAGCACGCCTAATAAACATCCATATAGCTTGATTGTCATGGGACCTCATGTACCTCTTAAAGAACTAATCAAACTCACATATACATCAATGATTAAACCATACATTTGAATGAAACTAATAAGATTAAATCGTAGCATAGAACAAGATAAATAAAGAAAACATCACCACCATCAACACACTAGTGTGTGCAATCTCCCCCCTCATGTGTGCAACTCCTCTTTTCACACGACATGAGTATTTTGATATTTGTATTCAATATATAGCCCAAGAAACTAATAATAGTTATGCGTACAAATTTGGGCTTGCTTTTCCACTTTTACAAAAAATAGCTAGAGTACTAGAACTTGTTTACACACTAAGTATAAATAACCAAAACTCTTCTAACATATGTGTTAGTAATATAGCAATGCCACGCACAAGCGTGCATAAATAATTTGTATAATCATTTGGCACATGGCCAACAAAATAATAATAATCCGAGATAATATAGACAAGATCCTCTATGTGCGACGCGCGCACTACTTATCATCCCCAACCTAAAAAGGGGAAACCTTAAGATAGTCTACTAAGTCTAACAAAAGAAAAATTTCCTACTCGTCAACACCTCGACCATGTAAAAATGCAAGGATACAACTAATAGGTAAGACCTAGTTCTATCCCGTAGAGGGAGCGTGATCTCTTAAAAGACTCTTAAAATCAAATCACCCATAGAGTGATTGACCTTAACTTGGGAAACCTCTATTCTTCATTCCTAGAACTAACGCTTTTTTCCCCATCTATGCGAGGCACAGCCGCTGGTCTAATCCTCTAGAGTAGGGTTGCCCAAGGACCTGCTTACCTAACGTAGGGCTTTCAATTAATTATATTGGAAAGCTACCCGACTAATCGGGTCCACTCGTCTATAGGATGGTGCCATGTCATCATGGCATTCTATCCTTCCACAGCACCCAACTCACACATCAATTTTATTTTCTATTATTTAGTCCTACCACGCTGTGTAACATATATAAACAAGTTTCTTAATTAGAGACCTTACAAAGTGTTCGTTAAAACAACCACTTAACAATGATATAACAATAATAAAAAACAAGGGATTTAATAAAAAATAGATACAATGTTCAAATAAATCCATAGCAAGATCAAGGTATCTGTAAGGTCCCCCAACCTAAAAAGGGGAAACCTTAAGATAGTCTACGAAGTCTAACAAAAGAAAAAATTCCTACTCGTCAACACCTCAACCGTGTAAAGATGCGAGGATACGACTAATAAGTAAGACCTAGTTCTATCCCGCACGAAGAGTGTGGTCTCCTTAATGACTTAAAATCAAATCATCCATAGAGTGATTGACCTTAACTTGGGCAACCTTTATTCTTGATTCCTACAATCCTGTACCATCCTATGATTCCCAAAAATCCACGAACTTCGCTGACTGATTTAGGAGGTGGCCACTCCAGTATATCCTTGACCTTGCCAGGATGTACTAAGATACCACTTTGAGAGACAATGAATCCAAGATACTCAATCTCGTGAGTAAAGAAGGTAAATTTACTATTCTTAGCATAGAGTTTATGTCTATGCAATAATTGCATAACTCTATGCACATGCTCCTCATGCTCTTCCATGGACAATGAATCCAAGATACTCAATCTAGTGAGTAAAGAAGGTAAATTTACTATTCTTAGCATAGAGTTTATGTCTATGCAATAATTGCATAACTCTATGCACATGCTCCTCATGCTCTTCCATGGACTTGGAGTAGACTAAGATGTCATTAAAAAAGACAAGCACAAATTCATCTAAGTAGGGACGAAATATATCTTGCATTAGGTGGTTGAAAGTTGCAAGAGCATTGGTTAATCCAAATGACATTACAATAAACTCATAGTGGCCATAACGGGTATTGAAAGTTGTCTTAGGTATATCTACTTCCTTGACTCTGATCTAGTAGTAACCAAACCTCAAGTCTATCTTTGAGAAAACCTTGGCCCCAGGAAGCCTGTCAAGAAGCTCGTCAATGGAGGGATAGGATACTTGTTCTTGACAATGGCTTGATTTAGCCCTTGATAATCAATGTAGAGATGAAGAATGCCATCCTTCTTCTTTTGGAAAAGAATGGGTGCTCCCCAAGGAGAGTTGTTGGGGCGTACCTCCTTGCCCAATGAGTTAGGAAAGTCACTTCTTGAGCTCCGTGGCTTCAGGGGGAGACATCTTATAAGGTGTTTGTGAGACAGGTTGAGCACCAGGAATTAGCTCGATTTCATGATTGACTTCTCGAGAAGGTGGTAGCCCTATAAGCTTATCAAGAAAGATGTCAAAGAATTCTTCGAGCCAAGAGGGTTTTGATTCTTTACTAGGTTCAGCAGGTTTGTTGAGCTTAACTCGGAAAACTTATTGAGCCTTGTGTGCTCCCTTAAGAAGATGTTTTGCTTTGACTACCCTAGACTTGGGTTTATTTGTCTTCCCCTAAACTAATACTACTTGGCCATACTCATTTTTAAGAATGATACTCCCGTGGTTACAGTGAATACTAACATTGTTTGCGATTAATTAGTCCATCCCAAGGATCCCATCATAAATACCTAATGGTAAGACTCTAAATGGCCATGAGTTTGTTCACCACCCAATTCAAAATCAAGGTTTCCTCCTACAGAGTGGTGAGATACTACTTCCTTCTCACTAGTTAGTTCTACAACCATTTTCCTAGTTAGTTTTTGACCCAAGTTTAATTTTTGTAAACACCTTGGACAAAGAAATGAATGGGTACTTCCGCAATCAATCAAAAGCTGCAATGGCTTACCATGATGAGTGGTTAGGGTTTGAATAACACCAAATTGTTGATTAGGACCTTGATGCTCTACCACTACATGGACGATGGCACGCTCTTCTTCAGCCAATTCCAAAGTTGGTTCTTCATTTATAGCATAGGTAGCACGGGCAATTGCTTTCACGACCTCTGCCACGTCCTCCACCTCTTGCACCTTGGTGCTTGGGGGGTACCACCGCCTTGATTTGCTCGATCACTTTGAGAAAAGGATGTTGCCAGCTTGGGACAATTGGCCTTAAAGTGTCTCGGCTCATTGCAATGAATACACACAAGGGCCTCTCTAGAAGAAGCAACATACGAGCGAGGAACAAAGGAGTTGGTTCGCCGACCTCGGTTGTAGTAGGGAGCATTTTGCTTGGGCTTCTTGTAAGACTGATCCTTAAGATTTGATTTAGGGTGAGATCTCTTCTGGGGCCTAGCTTTGCGAGACTTCAGTTCCTTCACAAGAGGTTTGGCTCATATGAGAGCATCTTGCAATGTACTCAGCCTCATTGCTTTAAGGCGGGAATCCAAAGGTTCATTCAAGCCTGGGCAGAAGCGGGCCACTTGCTGGGAGGTAGTCATAGATGGCGTATACTTTTGAAGAGTGATGAACTTAGAGGAGTATTCTTCCAGGGTTAAATTGAGCTGCTTGAGGCTAAAGAACTCATTCATCTTCATAGAATCATGAGTCTCCCAACCCATATTAAGCTCCACAATGTATTTCATGTAAGCTTGTTAAAGCCTTATGTACCCAGTCTTGATCATATTCTTGATGATGAGCAAGTTGTAATCCCAACTCAAGGAGTCCTTGAGTTGCAGCCTAGTAGGATCATAGATTCTAGAGAAAGGCAACTCTATAATAGAACTCTTATAGAACATCTGGTGCAATGGAAGAGGATGCAACTTGGGAAGAGCTACCCTGAAGAGGATGCAACTTGGGTACATCACATTAATACAATATTCCAAACAAATAAGAAAGATTCTAAACAAGATACAACATATTACTCTTAAGAGATTACCCCGAATTCATGACCGGATGAGGACATCTCGATTTCTTTAAGGGGGGAAGGATGTAACATGCCCATCTTCAATAATAATATATGTCCATTTAATTATTAAAATTCAA
Organism: Cibotium barometz; assembly: GCF_041138505.1. Classification (NCBI taxonomy): domain Eukaryota; kingdom Viridiplantae; phylum Streptophyta; class Polypodiopsida; order Cyatheales; family Cibotiaceae; genus Cibotium; species Cibotium barometz. The sequence continues at coordinate 69,391,293 of NC_141046.1, forward strand.
TATATGTCCATTTAATTATTAAAATTGATGATTTTTACACTATAAAAGGGCATCTATTAAATGGACATATATTATTATTGAAGAAGGGCATGTTACATCCTTCCCCCCTTAAAGAAATCGAGATGTCCTCTTCTCAATTGATGATTTTTACACTATAAAAGGAACCATAAATTCATTTATTAAATGGACATATACTATTATTGAAAATTAAAATTGATGGTTTTTACACTATAAAAAGGGACTATAAATTCATCTATTATTGAAAAGAGACCATATATTATTATTGAAAATTAAAATTGTTGATTTTTATACTATAAAAGAGACCGTAAATTCATCTATTAAATGGACACATATTATTATTGAAGATGGGCATGTTACATCCTTCCCCCCTTAAAGAAATTGAGATGTCCTCATCTCGTCTCATGAATTCGGGGTAATCTCTTAAAAGTGTATCTTCATCTTCCCAAGTTGCATCCTCTTCAAGGTATTCCTTCTATTGCACCAGATGTTCTATAAGAGTTCTATTACGGAGTTGCCTTTCTCTAGAATCTATGATCCTACTAGGCTGCAACTCAAGGACTCCTTGAGTTGGGATTACAACTTGCTCATCATCAAGAATATGATCGAGACTAGGTACATAAGGCTTTAACAAGCTTATATGAAATACATTGTAGACCTTAATATGGGTTGGGAGCTGTAGCTTATAGGCACTTTTGCCTAAACACTTGATGACCATATAGGGTCCATAGTATCTTGGGTTGAGCTTCTTATATTTCCTAAGTGATAGAGAGCTACGCTTGGGTTGCAGCCGCACAAAAGAACTTTGTCTCCTTCCTTGAAGATCCTTTCAGACCTCTTTGTGTCGTAAATGCTTTTGCCAATCTTGATCAGATTTAATATCTTTTTGGATTGCCTTGGTCTGCTCTTCCATCTTCTCAAGCATTTTGCTGGGGCTTCTTGTAAGACTGATCCTTAGGGTTTGATTTAGGGTGAGATATCTTATGGGGCCTAGCTTTACCAGACTTCAGCTCCTTCACAAGAGGTTTGGCTCGTATGAGAGTATATTGCAATGTACTTGGCCTCATTGCTTCGAGGCCGGAATCCAAAGGTTCATTTGAGCCTTGGCAAAAGCGGGCCACCTATTGGGAGGTAGTCTGGATGGGGCATACTTCCGAAAAGTGATGAACTTAGAGTAGTATTCTTCCAGGGTTAAACCGAGCTATTTGAGGCGAAAGAACTCATTAATCTTGATAAATTCATGAGAGGGGGGGAGATACTGCTCCTTCATAGCTTGTTTGATGTCATCCCATGTTTGGGAGTGTTTAGTGAATCCCTTAATGGCACCATTGCTTCCACAGAGTTTAGCATCCCCAGTGAGGCAAAATCGTGTAAGCATGGATTGGTTCGCCGCTCTGGTATTGGCAGCAGGAGGGCAGCTGAGAAGTAATCGCCCATTGCTTCAATCCATACTTCGGCATCCTTCTCAATTTTTGAAGCTTCCCCTTTGAAGGAGGGAGGTTGCATCTGTTTGAGTAGGAGCTTCTTCTCCTGGGTATTAGTGTATAGTGCATTGGGGAGGGGCAGTCATCCTAGCCATCATCGCAAGATTAAATTTAGAATCACGAGATTCATACTTTACACTACGCTCATGATTTTAGAAGTAAAACCTTGAAATCACTTTATTTCTTAATTCAAATATTTACAAGGACAAGTTTGATTACAAGGATTTGAGACTAATGTATTTAGTCTTTATTCATCATAAAAGAGACTCCTAGGCTTAACTAAGACATAAGACTCGAGCAATCCACGTAGGTGAAATATGGGGGTTCCGCCGTGGTTTTTAAGATACGGAAGACTGAAGGTAGGGGAGGTAGACTCTAGATTGTATTGTGTTCCATAATAGCTACTCTATTGGCGCGCAAGACTTGCATTACTTGATCATATACCCAGCGGTTCTGTGGTATACAGTTCTCCTCTATGGACACATAGTTGTCGGTTTGGGAGTACACATGAACTAGAATAAGCAGACCATCTTCAGCTTCTCGATCCAATGCACCCGCTTTAAATTGATGGTGAGGTTCCCAATTCGGTATGGCCGGATGATGAAGTACCTTGGCCCACGATTCCAAAAGTACCCCACTCTCTTTGGAATCGAGAGGGACGAGGAAGGGACAACTTGTCGAGTATTTGTACCATCGTATCATGGAATTTAAAATTTGCAGAGCGACAAGCTGTCTGGCAGATGAACAGGAAGACTAGGAATCTCGAGTAAGCATCTCCCTCTTCCTACAATCATTCAATCACCAATTCAAATTGTACTAGTAAGGAATCTTTTTTTAATGAGCAAGAGAGATTACCTCATCAAGAGAAGTTGGCTTGAAGATGTTCACATCCAATTGAATAGTTGTCTCAAGACCATCTTCATACTTTTGTCGGAGTGACTCTTTAAGAACATCCTCGAGCATCCGAAGCATAAGAAGTGATGGCCAAATCTCTCTGTGTATTGAGAAACAGTATCACAATCTGCAATGCAGAGAAGATTCCTTGCTCGATGAGTGTTAAGGTGGAATTGTGAAGGAAGAAAAGCAGACTTGAATTTGTCTTGGAATTGATCCCATGTGAGAGGCTTGGTAGGACCCATACAAAGTGTGTTCCACCACAATGAAGCTTGATCATTCAAATGATTAGTAGCACACTTTATTTTATCTTCCTCGGAGAATCGTTCTCCAGCAAAATAATCATCAAATTAAATCAACCAAGAAAGAACTAAACGACTATCTTTTTTACCACATCAAATTCGGAGAACATGAATGCACGATGGCTGATATTGGAGTCCTTGTGAGTCCTTGTGATAATCTTGCTCAAAAGATCATCTTTGAGAGGCATGACATCAGGAGATTCATCATGAGCAACATTTATTTTAGGTAAAACATACATTCAAACACAACCTTAAATAACAAATCCTAGGAACTAAGATCGGCTCTGATACCATTTGTAAGAAAAACGGACACCGGAATAAGCCTCTGGCGTAAATTTTTAGTTAAAGTATAGTAAACTTTCGGCCTTCACAAATGCATGCCCGGGTGTTCGATTGATGAATGAACTGCACCCCAACGACCAGGGAGACACCTCAGACAATTTCACTGAAAGAAAAATTTGCAATTATCGAGACACGCCGGTACGCATATCGAAGTCGGTGCCCAAAAAGGGATCCGCATCGCAAAAGCTATCGTACACATACCGACGAGTGCCTATACAACGGCCACGTAAGGACCAAAGGCCAACTGCCCTAGCATGTGGTCCCCACTGGCCACCACGTGGACACCCATGTGACCACTGACCTGAAAGGTATATGCGTACCTCACCTTTGACCCGCGCACAGGTACTATCCCTTTCCCCAGACTCATGAAGCCATAGACCAATGTACTTTCACTATACACCGTCCTTTGTTCCCCGCTTTACTCTCTCTTTCCCTACACTCGTACCCATACCAGCCCTATATAAACCCCCAATACTTCTCTATGGCCGACACCCGACACTCTGAGTGGAGATTGTACCTAACAACCCTCTGCAGCTCGTAACCCGATAGCCCTCTATAGCCTATCTCCCAAAAAGCCCTTTTCAATCCATCTCCAAGTAGGCTCTGCAAAATTTCTTCTAACCCTTCTCTTGTGTGGAGGGGGTGTCCTACACTGTTCTCCCCCCCACCCCATGTGAATAGACTTAAGAGGGAACCCTCCCATCTCCCCCCTTTGGTTCAGTTTCCATCCTTGCCCCCAACTTAAGGGGACACTCTATTTTTTTCCTTCCCCCATTTGCGGAGACTTAAGCAAGCACACTTTTGCTCTTAAAGGTGGTTCCCAAGAGTGAGTTTTGTGCTCATAAAGTAAACAAACAAACTTCAAATTGCAATTCGACTTAAGCATTGAGTTCACCGCGTGACATGAGCTATGAGAAGGTGAATAGTATGGCTCCTCCTTAAAGACGCCAAAATGTTACATCAGGAAGCATGCATAACGACCCTAGAGGGAATACCGTGGACGCAGTCCAAGCTCTTCCTGTGGGAGTCCCACATGGAGCCAATGGCCAGCCGGGCAACGACGTTAGCGAGGCCCGGAGTCGGCCCAAGGTATCCCTCCTACCATTGGGAAGAACTCGCCGGTTTGGGCGAGTGTTACGAATGCTACCCAGTTCTGTGGGCCCAGGCTAGGGTGGTAAATAAGCCCACTCTAGCACATAGACATCCCTCCGAGGAGTGGGAGGATCAAGCGACAAAACCTGAGAGAGAGATAGGTCGGCTTGAGTCCTCGTCGGCTACCAACGACGAGGTGTATGGTCCCATAGGGATTTCCTAGTCTATGGAGACTAGAAGGCCAAATTCTAGATAATCGGCATGATAAGATAAGCCTTGATCTGGCTATGGATATATTTGAACATTGTATCTATTTTTAATTAAATTCCTTGTTTCCTAGTATTGCTGTATCATTGTTAAGTGGCTATTTTAACGAACACTGTGTAAGGTCTCTAATTAAGGAACTTGTTTATATATGTTACACAGTGTGGTAGGACTAACTAGAAAACAAAATTGACGCTTGAGTTGGGTAGAAAGTGGCTATTTTAACGAACACTGTGTAAGGTCTCTAATTAAGGAACTTGTTTATATATTGTTGTATCATTGTTAAGTGGCTATTTTAACGAACACTGTGTAAGGTCTCTAATTAAGAAACCTGTTTATATATGTTACACAGTGTGGTAGGACTAACTAGAAAACAAAATTGACGCTTGAGCTGGGTAGAAAGTGGGAGGATGGAATGCCATAACGGCACCATCCTATAGACGGGTGAACCCGATTAGTCGGGTAGCTTTCCAACATAATTGATTGAAAGGTAAGCAGGTACCTGGGCAACCCTACTCTAGAGGATTAGACTAGCGACTGTGCCTCACGTAGATGGGAAAAAAAATGTTGTTTCTAAGAATCAAGAATAGAGGTTACCCAAGTTAAGGTTAATTACTCTATGGGTGATTTGATTTTAAGAGTCATTTAGGAGACCACGCTCCCCCTACGGGATAGAACTAGGTCTTACCTATTAGTCGTATTCTCGCATCTTTACACGGTCGAGGTGTTGACGAGCATGAAATTTTTCTTTTGTTAGACTCAGTAGACTATCTTAAGGTTTCCCCTTTTTAGGTTGGGGGACCTTACATCTATCTCACAATCGTAAACACATTAGTTGTTCCAATTAATTGCTATCTCCATAGCAATTAATCCCATATGAAACGTTGATAGGCACAAACACAACATACACTCACCACTTGTTAAACTATGAGATGAGAGTATCATTATACACATCATGTAGCATGTATTACCACTTGTTACACTCGACCATGTGCAGTTGTCTAATGTAGTCCACTTGTTATGCTTTGACCATATAAAGTCGTCATGCATGGCACTACTTGTTACACCTCAAAAACATACACCCGTCAAGCATGGTCTCAAGCTATACCAATAACACTAGGTAACTAGTATTCAATACGAGATCACCCACGATACCAATTCACTAGGATGGCACACTAGCATCCAAGCGTCTCTATTTAGCTAAAGGGTGGACATTATGTAACATCTCTCTTGTTTAAATAAGCAACTGACCTCAGTTGCGTGACAACAAGACATTCTATCAAGGACTTCTTTGTGTAATAAATTCTAGTGTCGAATACTACCAGAAATTATCCCACATAAATCTAGAGATATGTAAATCTAGAGATATGTAAATCCTTCACACAAGATTAATCTTTGTGTCCCATACCACAAGACTAATATGTAGTGAAAATTTCATAAAGTATAGTTCAAGATGAAAGAGCCAGTTCCTCCAGGAAGTTCTACTTTTGATGCATAAAAACTCTCCTTGAAATTTACAAAAAGTTTTAAATAAAATTTATGGTAAAAATAATCAAATAAAACGAATTTGTTACCTTAGGAGTCGGAATACTCGTTGTAGTAGAAGTCTTCTTCTTTATCGTCGAATTTTATTACTTTTTTTTTTGTAAAATAATTTGAGAAGCGATAATTTAAAAATTATAAAAGTAACAAACTTATTTGATTCTCATTTGTTGGAAAGAAGCTTGTCTTCCAACAAGCTTATCACGCCGCCTTTAAGTCAATGAAAACGTAATCTTTGAAGTTGATGATGCTTGACACAAGAATATGAATTATTAAAGACTCCTTTTGTTATTGAAGAATCCGAGAAAAAACATGGTGAACAAGTCTTTAAAAAGTTTGTAATATTTTGTAGAAGAATCCTTCATGAAGTTGTCCACTTGGTTGAAAATTTTGCTCAACTTAATTTTGGTTTTGTAAAGCTGCCTCTCTTTTTCTCCTTTTTTTTGGGTAGGCTATGAAGGCTTGTGGAGTTAAGGAAAATACAAGCTTTCTACCTTATGAAATACATAAGACTTATTGTGGTCATAAGCTTTTAAAGCTTATAATAATAAGCTTTATAACCTTGCAAAGTTTATAAGCTTTAGCTTTTAATAAGGTCCTCTATGCAACACACAACAGGCAGCCTGACTGTGAGAGTAAACTGTTGGAGCGAACATATAAACAAAGAAGAAGAATAATAAACTTGCCAACTAGTCACACAATCGTTAGTAATAATAATAAGCTTTATAACCTTGCAAAGCTTATAAGCTTTAGCTTTTAATAAGGTCCTCTATGCAACACACAACAGGCAGCCTGACTGTGAGAGTAAACTGTCGGCTGAGCGAACATATAAACAAAGAAGAAGAAGAATAAACTTGCCAACTAGTCACACAATCGTCAGTAATAGTCGCTCAGAGAGAGAATAAGGAAAAATTGCCAGTCCTTTTTTGGTGAATTTGTCACCGCCTCTAAAGAGAGAGAAAAAGAAAAGAAAAATCATGCACCCTCCATTATAGATTTGCTAATGTATGTGCCAATCCACCAAAAACTAAGAGCAGGGCATTAATCCTCAAGCTTTGCTCCATACATCCTTAAAGATGGATCTGCAAACCATCCTCAATTTACCAAAATCACTTTTGTGAAACTAGGCGTGGTTTCTCTTGCACATTAATGGTTTTGGAGGAAAGGGTGACAATCTCTCTATGCCCTTGATTCCAATCTCCATCCAAGGATCCACAAAATTCCCATCATGAACCATTCAACCTTTGTCTAAGAGTTTTTGAGCATTTGTCTGCTTTATTCTTTGGATTTTTGTGAGCTTCTTCTTTTTCTTCAAGTGCAAGTATCCATACTCTAATACCACTGTCACGAGACCTCATGTACTTCATCAAACTCACATATACATCAATGATTAAACCATACGTTTGAATCAAATTGACAAGATTGAAGCATAAGATAAATAGAGCAAACATCACCATTAACACACTATTGGGTGCAATCTTCCTCCTCATGCGTGGAGCTCTTCCTTTCACGACATGAGTATTTTGAGATTTGTATTCAATATATAGCCTAATGAGCTAATAATAGTTATCCGTACAAATTCGGGCTTGTTTTTCCACTTTTAAATAGCTCAAGCTCTAGAGCTTATTCACCCACTAAGTGTAAATAACCAAAACTCTTCTAATATATGTGCTAATAATATAGCAGTGCTACGCACAAACATGCATAAATAATATGTACAATCATTTGGTACATGACCATCAAAATAATAATAATCTGAAATAATATAGACAAGATCTTCCATGTACGATATGCAAACATAAACACATCAGTTATTATGCTATCTCCACAACAATTAATCTCAATATGAAACATTGTGATAAGCACAAACACAACATTCATTTACAACTTGTTACACTAATGATTATACTCATCATATAGTATGATTTGTAATTGAGAATCTAGTTTAATTTATAATTGAGAACCGGTTTTAATTTTACCCTAGCCTTGAATCAATGAATGGTGAACGAAATCACTCCGAGATGTTGTTACTGCTCTTTGGCCCTCCCATCCTCTCGACCAGTTCTCATTATCGCGTCCCGACTCTTATCACCTGTGACAGGCGGAGAGAAAGGACGTCCTTGTGCCCGACTGCTTTTTCGAATTTGTGCGTGCTTTCGTTACCCTCCTTGTCCTCCGAAGATGCCGGGAAATCATGCTGCAAGCCACGTCACTCCTCCACCTCCACCTCCAGTGACGTTCTCCAGTGTCGTCGTCTACTACTACTACTACTACTGCTGGTGATAGTGACTTGTTTTCTGTCTATATTTGATGATGGCCACGCAATGGCCGCAGCGGGTATGTCTCAACAACACTCAAAGTCTGGCTATAGTTGTGCCAATGTATCTCACTATTACGAAGGCATGGATGGCCTTGAGGGTGAACATTTAAAGAAGAAACTTTTCAAGATCATTCGAAATCATCACATTATTCCTTACGATCAGGTATCAAAAGTCCCTATATTTCAATGTATGCGTTCTTTTTATGGATTTTATATTCCCCTCTTTTAGTAGTGATAACAAGTTCACAGTGAGAGAGACATCAGAAGGCAAAGCTTTACCAGATCAACTTTAATAGAGCACATGTGATGGGCTCTCTATTCTTCGAGACTCAGAAGACTACACGAGGACACAAAGTCCAAATTCCGGACTATTTTCTTCACACATGTGGTCCGTAGGGTCAATCAGTTTACACCGGTTTGATCATAGTTGACAAAGCCTTACCAAAGTTGACTCTGCTAACTGGAGTGCTTGAGGTCACCACTACCATAGGTTTTGTGGCCACGGCGAAAAGTAAAAAACCGCCTTTGGATGTGCCTACGGGCAGGGGAAAATTGCTACGACAGGTGGATCTAACTCGAGAAAAGTTCCTGACATTGGATGTGTGCCTTAATCATAATCAAGATGGTTGTAGAGCAGTGTTGAGAGTGCTTGAATACAAGCAGAGGTCCAGTTGTACAAGTGTTATATTTGAGAGGCTAAACAATGCAAGAGCATACTACCCATACAAGGGCTCCGCCAGATACTCTTTATCATTGCAACCCACCTATTGGCATACAGAAAAAGAACCACTAGAGGAACGTTATTAATAAATCCTTACACAAGCAAATGGATAGAGACGACGGCGGCAAAGGAGGCCTTTTCTCGATAAAGATCTTTAGACCGGATAAGGCACTACCCCCCTTCTTTGACTCAAGCTTATCTTCCTCGAGTTTTAGTCCAGAGAAAAAAAGCATGCGCAGGAGGGAGGGTTTATCAAATGGATAAAGGCAGCCATGAGCTAGCAAAATGAAGAAATTTCAAACAGACATTTCTGGACCTAAAAAAACACGCAACCTATAGGCAAAAAAAACACTGATAGGAGGGCAAGGAGCCAAACACTATAGATGAGGCTCAAAGTAATGCTCGTTTTCAGCCAGTAGTTAGCTCATGCTTCTAGCTAGGCAAGTTATGCTAGCAATTGGTGGGATGGTAAAGTAACTCTTGATGTGTCTTTAAGGTAAATTTATTTGGAAGCAAAGAAAATTGTTATATTTATATAGCTAACGTTGAAAAAATTTACAAGATCTTTATGGAAAGGTGAAAATAGAAGTGAGGTCGGTAGTAGCATTGGGGTCATAGAGAATTTTGCAGCTAATTTTTTTTGGATTGACGTGGAGTCTCCATATATCCTATTGCCATGGAGAGAGGAACGGCTCATCTTCAAGAGTTTGTTCTTCTACCATCGTAGTGGAAGGAACCTGGTCGTGCTGTCGTAGCTCTTGGAGGCGTTGTTGCACCCTAGTGAGAACCGTTGCTAGACACCTCTTGACATCATTATTATCTCTTTGTAGTTGTGCCTTGGGTGGACACCCATACACTATTTGGGCATTTCCGACCTCAGGATGAGCTTTGGACCTATGGATGAGCTCCATAGTGAACATGACTCATTATGGTAGAGGACTAACGCTTAGGACTGGCACCTCATGCCAGGGGACTTATGTGTATGCCTAGGGCTAGCAGTGCATAGTCACCACAAAAGGGAAACGGGAACGAAACTGGCACCCCGCGAATCGAAAATGGAAAGGGAAACGGGTAGGAAGCGGCACATAGACTTGGTCTGTAGGTTGGCCACAGGTTGGCTAGCCGACTCGACACTTCCGCCTCAGCCGGCGTCTCGGCTGGTTGACCCAACCTTGTGTGCATCTGTGTGTGTGTGTACATCTGGTTGTTTTTTAAGGGGGGGGAAATGTACAGGTTGAATTTGGATTGAGATGTTTTTTCTAAACAGAAGGGGATGGGAAACACGTTTCCATGTTTCCCACCTCCGTTTCTCACGTTTCTTGTGACTATGGGCCAGTGTGAGGCCGAGGATTTCGGTCTATGCCCATATTCAGAGTGTGGAATTTCGATTGGCCAGGGGACGTAATGTCTACTCCGGAATGACTGTTTGTTAACAAGCTAAATGAAAGGGAGATTGTCCAACACATTCTTATGCATGGCATACTTGCATGCTTGGAATTGTTTTACTGCCTTTAAGACTTGTGTGTTTAGTTCATGGGTAGGGGATGCCCGCCCGTGAATCGTGCACTTGAATTTGTATTCAGACCATGCTTGTGGGCTGTAGATAGGTGGTAAGTCCTTAACTCTTTGTTATTCATTTATGATTTGTGGCTCATTTTTCTGTTTTGTAGGTCCACACATTAAAGTGTGGTCGGACAACTTATGAATGAGTTGGGCATTCTCACTAATATAAATTGGTTGACTACACTTATATGAGGTGTTGTCATGTGCATGCTCGTTCCCAAGGTTTTTTCTTGAAGGGCAATAGATAAAGAACTGGTTTTGGAACTAGACTCTGGAGCTACAGCAGCTAGGCATGGGCAGGAAGATGGTGGAATCACCCAGCAAGCTTTCGGCGAGCTTTTATGGAGGCATATTTGTGTCGGGACGATCCACTAGGGATGGAAGAGCCAGAACAGATCGAGTTTCACTTTGTGAGAAAAAGAGGAAAGACAGTGGTCAGGAAATTCCTCTTGAAGTTTAAGAATTATTCGCGTATGAATGCGAAGTGGATGCCAGAAGAGTACTTCAAGGACTACCCATATATTCTTCGAGCTTATGAGGAAGCAGGTGGTCCAGATGTATTTGAAGTATAGGCTTGAACGCCTTGTGATCAAGACAGATTTAAGAGGGAGGGATTTGTGCCTCTAGTACTCTACATTGTATATATATATTGGACTAGAATTGACCATTATTCTACTTATATAATGGTTACTTGGACATGCTCTAGTTTGGGTGGCAATGATGCCCAATAGCCCAGCCACGTCATCATCTATCTGTATAGTTGTACGAAACTATGTGGAGCTGTACGGACGACTGAAAATTTCAAAAACCCTAAAAATTTTAGAAAACCCTAAAATTGCTCCAAAAACTGCTTTTTGGAGGTTTTTATCGCGCGAAAACCAGTAAAACAGGTTTTATATCAGTTTTGTTTCCAGGAAGAGCTTTCCATGGTTTTCTTTATCAACAAGGCTGTAGGAGTTCTGGAGATTACTCATGGGATGAGCGAGTGATTCTTGGACTTGAACTTGGAACTTGGACTTGATCATTGGATTGGAACTAGGACTTGGATTGGAACTAGAACTTGGATTTGGGATTTGGATCTAGACTTGGATTTGGATATGGACTTGGATTCATTGGATTTGGATTTGGATCTGGACTTGGATTCATTGGATTTGAATTTGGACTTGGACTTGGACTTGGACTTGGATTTGGAGTTGCATTTGGATCTTGACTTGGATTCATTGGATTTGGATCTGGACTTGGACTTGGACGTGGATTTGGTCTTGGACTTGGATTTGGATTTGCACGTGGACTTGGATTTGGACTTGGACTTGGACTTGGACTTGGACTTGATTTGGACTTGGACTTGGACTTGGATATTGGATATTAGATCTGGTACTAGCCCGGTGAGAGATTCTTGTGGGTCATCCCCATGGTGTGCCCGACATCAGAGATCTCATGCCTCGACACCAACTTTGACTTAGGGATTCTACATCGGCATATTTGTTTGCTTTTGTATTGATTGTATTGATCCTGGCCAGCGTGCTTATGGATTGTTCCTGAACAAATTTTTGAAAGGGAGCGGGGCCTGTTTCCTACTCAGTGTGGTGTATTGTGCAAGATCTCTATTTCCTTCTCTCTCCCTTCTCTCTCTCTATATCTTTATCTCTTGGATATGTGGTTGAGTCTATCACGGCAACGCTGGGCTTACTACAATTTGCACAGCCAGCGCATCAAGAAAGATGAAAGTGACTGCTTGCTCTACGGCCAGCATAAAGAAATACCACTAGGTGGTCTACTGTAGAGCCATCGTTGAGAGAAGAGAGAGGGAAAGCTGTTGGAAGGTTGGTGTTTTCGAGCGTGTGATCTATGGCTAGAAGGTGCCTTGGATTATCCCATAAGTGGAAGCATGGGAAGTTGAAGAGCCATATATTGGCTAGAGTGGCACCTTGTCATTGTCATCTCCTCCGGCCGGTGTTTTGGGAGGCAGCTCACCGGGAGATGGGAGCTTGGTGGAGGGATGCTGTAGTGCCCGTTGGGGGTGTTCGTGGTGCTCAATGGTGATGCGTCTCCTACGTGCGTTAGTCTTCTGCTGCGCATTCTGACATGGAGTTTGAGATGACTGACCTGGGCTTACTCCACTTCTTTTTGGGATTGGAGATCTGGCAGACCCAGAGGGGGTTTTTTGTCTCTCAGCAGAGCGGTATGTTCATGAGTTGCTTGAGGCCTTTGGGATGGAGAACTGCAAGCCTATTACTTCGCTGATGGACCCAAACACAAAGTGAAGTGTTAATGATCCTTGTGAGCCAGTTGATGCCTGCTAGTATCGGAAGTTGGTTGGTTCATTGATCTGGTTGCTGAACACTAGATTGGACTTGAGCTTCTCCGTGGGGTTGTTGAGCTCTTTTATGCAGACGCCATTTTAGTCTCATTGGGACGCACGATTGTGGATCTTGCAGTATCTGCAGAGTACGAAGGATCTAGGACTCTTTTACACAGGAGGGGATGGAGTCAGACTCCAAGGTTGGAGTGACTCAGATTGGGGAGGAGATCCAGACACGAGGAGATCTACTTCAGGTTACAGCTTTACCCTCGGCTCAGGAGCAGTTTCTTGGAGCAGTAAGAGGCAGCCAACTATTGCCCTATCTTCGACAGAGGCAGAGTATCGGGCTGCTTGTGGGGCTGCTTGCGAGGTTGTGTGGCTGTGGAGGCTGTTAGGCGAGATTGGGTTTCCACAGAAGGAGCCCACAGTTATCCAGTGGGATAACCAGAGTTGTATAGCTATTACTCGTCGGAACTCGATCTTCCATGCCCGGACCAAGCACAGAGATACAGTATCACTTTGTACGTGAGAGACTTTATTGTTCGACGGAGGACAATGCGGCGGACCTCTTCACGAAGTCTCTACCTCAGGCTACGCTCAGGCGGCACTCCAGCTCCCTAGGGTTGATTTCATAGCCAGGAGCTGAGAGGGGGTGTTAGAAGTCGTCTCCTGTCTTTATCAGACACCAGGGCCTCTGTTGTGGGTGTGCCCGCCCTGTATAGGTGTTTTCTCATTTTTCCTCACTCCCCGTATTTTTTCCCCATTTTTCAATGGTGTGGGTGGCTGCCCTATGCTGGAAGGATCACACAGAAGCTGGCCGACTGCACTCATACGCATATGGAGCTGGCCGACTTGTTCTGTTGGGGTCGTGGAGGATTTTTTGGTTGGCCGACTAGAGGGACCCAATCGTGAGGCTGGCGGCCTGCTTCTCCACTGGCCGAGTGCATTTATGGGGCCATATATAATGGCCCCATGGCCCCCACATCATTGTATCATCTTTTCAGTGCGGGATCTTGTGCATATAGAAGAGTTACATGCCTATCTCTCTCCTTCTCTTGTGCTGTCTATTTTTCTGCACTCTACTTGCTCTTGTGGTCTCAGATTTGGTTATCATCTCCGTTGTGTATTTTGACATGGTATCAGAGCTCGGGCATGTGTGGTCGTGGGCAGCTGAGGCATGTGTGGTCCTGGGCGACCCCCTCACGCCTCGGTGGCTTGCGGAGCTCGAATCGAGGGAGGGTGTTGGAAGGTTGGCGATTTCAAGCGTGTGACATCCCCTCTGTCTTATAAAGTAGTTGTCCGCAACTGTATAAACTTGATACCACTGAGATATCCTTCAAGAATAGCAAATCCACTGCCAATCAACAGTATTACATAATTCCGGCATTAAAGACATAAATCCAGATCCACGATTCGAAGCCAGATACAGGCACAAGAGCCAACCGTATCAAGAAAGAATCTATATCCATATCCCGAGTCAACAACTTTGATAATAACTAGACACAAGCACAAGAGGCAACTGTGTCTCAAAATATTCATAAATCCATAAGCCGACTCAACAACTCTCATATTAACGAGAATAGAGGCACAAGAGCCAACTATGTCTCAAAATATTCATAAATCCATAAGCCGAGTCAACAACTCTGATTTTAACTAGACACAGGCACAAGAGCCAACTGTGTGCCAAATATCCATAAATCCATAAGTAGCTTTAAGTATGTGCAAAAAGAAAATAAGCAGAATACATAGCCACAAAACATCTTGCATAAGTGCACCAATTCTATGATCCATACGCATGCCCAAGCCTAACATGCTTCACATGCCCATATGGTTCACTAGGGCAACAACCCTTCCATGAAACCAAACATGCTTCACATGTCCATATCGTTCACCAGGGCAACGGCCCTTCCATGAAACCATACATGCTCGTCAAGGTTTCCCCTTCCACGAGGCATCACTCACCAGGAACACCAACCCTTCCATGAGTCTAGATATTAACTCACTACAGTCACCAACTCTTGCATGAGTTTATAGGGTCACCAACCCAAAGTCACTCACTAGGGTTGCAAACCCTTCCATGAGTTCATGAAATACTTGCTGGATAGAGTCACCAACTCTTTCACGATCCCATGAGTTTGGATAGTGAGAAATCAGAGGCACCAACTCTTCTCACTAAATGGAGTCACCAACTCCTCTCATTGGACAGAGTCACCAACTCTTCCATGAGTGCATAATAACATAACAATAAATCACAAGCATAGAGATCCTGGTTCTCCATAAACATGTCTGTTCCTGGATTCAACTAGGTATATATATATATATATATATATATATATACATATGTATGTATATGTATACATATGTATGTATATGTATACATATGTATGTATATGTATACATATGTATACATATGTATACATATGTATACATATGTATACATATATATATATATGTATATATATATATGTATATATATGTATGTATACATATGTATATATATACATATATATATATATGTATACATATGTATACATATGTATACATATACATACATATGTATGTATATATATACATATATATACATACATATGTATACATATGTATACATATGTATACATATATATATATATAAACATGTCTGCGATTAGATAGTTTTACAGGCATTTTGGCCGATGATAGAAATCCATAGAGAAATCCTTGATCCATAAGATATCCAATAAATCCACTGTAACCATAGTATTCTCATAGTCTAGAATCAACGAGTCCATGTTACTGATAAATAATTCATAGTTTTGTAACCGCATGTGCGACATATTCTAGCGTGCCATACCACTAGAATACTCTTATATGAGATCCTTGTGTAGGCGACAGTTCTAGCATCCCATATTGCTAGGAGCCTCCAGTACACAAGACTAGACTATTCATCAAAACCATAGAGAAGCCTTTTCCAGAATTAGAATGGTTTTCAAGGACACCGCTTTTCAGAAAAATAACTTTCCTGAAGCACATCTTAAAATAGACATGAGAATCACTCTCCACTTGCGTCAGCAAGGGAGTTCAACATGTACAAAATTCCAAATACTAGCAAAAAGCATCAACTTGGTAAAACTCAAAGTATACTTAGCTTTTCTGCAAGCGATGAGCAGAGAAGTATGCACTTCAGCCTTGATGATGATCGCTTGATGATCTGATTGTTGAATGCTTGATCGATTATGATGCTTGATGCTTGAATGCTTGAATTAATGCAACACTAGGTATTTATATGCATGAGAAGGGCTGGTGGTTTGCTCAAGAGCAAGTCGGCTCGCTCTCATCATACACGACTTGATAAAATATCATTTATATGCTGATTATAATGCTTTAATGCTGCCGACTAGACTATATGCTTATGCAATGTTTTAATGCTATGGTTGAAGTTCGCATGCAATGCAATAAATGCTTCTAATGCAAACTCTGAGGCTCTGACTGGCTTCTATACGCATGAATGATTCTCTTCAAGTGGGTTAAGGAATTGGACTGACTGACTGACCTTCTATGGCTGAGGAAAGACCTACGTAACTCGTGCCCGACATGTCCCGGACTGGGGCTTACAATGGGGCCATGGCATACGACAAAATCATATCCTAAAGGGTCCTACTGATGTACAATGATGCACTGATGATGAGCCATCTTGTCACCATGCACTATAGTGCAGAGTGCATGTGACAATAACGATTAAGTTAGATGTTTTGGGGGGCACTAGATTAGCAAGCATTAGTGCGGAGTTTCGTAGATGGTTTCGTTGCTAAGTTAGTTTATGGTCTTCTAGTTGGATGGTTGGTTGAACATAGTGGATTCCAGGGTCTTAACTTGTGTTACAACACCATGGATCTCCTAAACACGAAACACAAGCGATTAGTACAAACCCCCTAAGAGGGGTGCAAGCTAGCTCACCTTCCAACCGTAGGTTCTATGCTTCGAACCACCCCCGAGCCAGGAGCTAAGGTTTCACTCCCACAAATCCATGCCAATCTTTCAGCATGCCGACCTATGCTTTGCCAATAACTCTGACCAATAGTGAGGTTATGACAATAATAACCCATGCTTCACTTATATAGTGCCCCTTGCTGCTATAAATAACCATCCTGTTATAAATAGACAGTACACATGGATTTATTAATAATAACCTTAGCCACCTATATTAGCCTGCTCTCTCCTAATTCTAGATTAGGCTACTAATCCCAAGGATTAGCACTAGGTATGCAACATTCTCCCCCTCCTCAGACATTTCCACTCTTGGAAACAAAATCTGTCTTAGAAAGAAAACTGGGAAACCTATGTGCTAAACTAGGAATTGACTCTTAAGTTGAAGTCTTGGAAAGAAATAAAGGAAACTCAAACTACATTTGACAAGTGGCCTCAGAATCTAGTTCACCATTCATGCACTTTCCACCCATAATTCTGCCATTGGAATTGACTAAATCTGTTCCTCTACAACTATCTTAGTGCAACTAAAAACAAACCAACTCGAACTAGAGTTGTGAGGAACACAATAATCCCTCAATCCAACTCTTGAGGAATCAGATAATCTGACATCATAGAGACAATTGTCGTACCTAGGGGATAAAAATACCTTCCCTCTTTGAGAACCTCAGAGCTATCAGATATGTGAACACTCTCGTCATAAAGGACCTCTGAAAGTGTTCCCATCAAGATCGTGTCCAAACCAGAACACCCATGATATAACTCTCCTACTGTACCATATCCTTTGCCAAATACACAACTAGGGAATTTGCTGTACATCAAGTCAATTATTTCTAGGGCTACACCTCGAAGTCCATTTTCAAGTTCTAATTCTCAAGAGAAACTTGGATTGACACCCATACCAAACATAACATGTTCAGTATTATCATAGGCAGATCTTGACCAATCAAATGATATCTCGGTGCTGAACATGTGCAATGTTCCATTAGAAATGATGTATCCTCTTTGTTGCTTGTGTTAGAAGTCATCTCTTGTCTATACATATACACCAGGGCCTCTGTTGTGGGTGTGCCCGCCCGTATTAGGTGTTTTCTCATTCTTCCCCACTCTCCATATTTTTTTCCCATTTTTCCCTATTTTTCCATGGTTTGGGTGGCTGCCCTATGATGGCAGGAAGGGTCGCCAACCTTATGGATGGGGGCAATAGTGTGTAAAGTCCATGCGGGCGGGAACCCCTCTATAATAGCCCTGTTAAAGAGAGGTGCTATAAATGGCGCCACCGTGTCAGCTGCATATGAAAAATGCTCACCTCTAAGGCCTGTGTGGTCCACGCATCCGTGCTGGAGTCGGCGTATAGCACTCTCCACCATATCGTTGTAAAGAAAGTAGAGTGAGTGGGCCGAGGCTCTAAAGGATAGGGTATAGGCGGCTGATCTGGCACATCATATAGGGAGTTAGCATATGTATGCCAGATCTTGGGGTCAGAGATAGGGGTGTGTGAACGGTGTTCCCATAGCCTCCGCCAAGCCTCAGCTGAAGCGTTGCTCAAAAATAAGTGGTACATGTCCCAGTGTTTGGTTTCCTCGAACATGCGTTTCTTACGGCGAGTTAAAGATTGATTAAGTCTTTGTGCCTTGCGGCCCGAGATTTCACCCCTCTCTACCTCCTGTTTGAGACATGAACGAGTAGCCTGACTCTCGTTATCGTACCAACTATTTTGGGGCATCTTTCCAGTGTTACTCTTGGCGGTACTCCTACAGGAATGTGGGAAGCTTAATAGGGCGGATGTATGTAATAAATCTATAAGCTGTGTAGTAAGAGTGTCAAGAGGTGAGTGTGGGTCTAGATGAAGGCGGCCTCAGTAGATAGAAGTACTATATAGATGATCACAATCATGCGTGAAATATATAGTAGGGCGAAGTGATGTACTAGTAGTAGGTAAAGTGGTAGAACTAGAAGGATGTGCTCGTAAAGATAGTAGTAGGTATGTATGATCCGCCCAAATAGGACAAGTAGGAATGGAAAAAGAGTCCACGAGACTCATGGTCTCTGTGGGACCAAGAATGTAGTCAACAGTGCTCCTCCCTCCTCCATATGGAAAACAAGTGTAGGCTCCTGAGCTTGGCCACCTCTCGAGCCCATTATAAATAATGAGCCGATGATGCGCACCAAACACCAATAGCTGTCTCCCATGTTTTTTGATCTCCCCTAGATCCTCTGAAGATCTCTGTATCCCAAGGTCCTCCTCATCCAGCCCCCTCAAATGTGGATCCTCCATGTCATACACCTCACACTGTCTACTCTGGGTCCTGGCATTAAAGTCTCCCACTAGCAAAATATCCCCCCTCCTCCTATACTCCATGATCCCCTCTGACAATGCTGTGAATATCTCCCCCTCCTTTGCTATAGCATCCTCATGCTCCTCTGCATCCTCCATCTGATCTCTATGACGCTTCCCCTGAGCAAAAAGTGAGCCATCTGGTGAGAAATAGCACACAAAAATATATACCGCCCTCGTATCCGTGAGCTGCACTCTGACCCACATGAACCTAGCTTCCTCATCTCGGCTCATCACTGTAACACGTGGGCAGAGCTCCTCCCTAAAAAGTACAGCCACTCCTCCCGATCCTCGAACACCTCCTGCCCATCTAGTCTGTCCTCTAAAGGCAAACTCCCATGTTATAGCCTGTCACCCTCGGCAAAGTCCTCTCTTGACTCTGGTGTGTCTCTATGAGAAAAATAATGTCCCGATCTCCTAGCACCTCCTCAAAACACCCTGGATCTGACCAGAGTGACCCATTGCAATTCCACACTGCCATCTGTACCTTTGTCTCATAGGCCGTGAGTCCCCATTCGATGATCTTGCCATCAATGATGACATGACCATCACGATAGAAGGCTTTTTTTCTTGCCATTCGTGCCCCTTCACTTTGGGCATCTCTTGTTTGCGATGTGCCACTTGTGCCTTGGAGAGAGAGAGAGAGAGAGTTAGTTGAGTTAGTTTTGTTGTGATCAGATTTTATAATCTCATAGATTTTTTGTCTCTGTGAATGTTGAATTTGCATGCATGCATGTTTGTGGCCCCCTCTTGTTGTATATAGTCATAACATGATAGAAATTTCAAGCAGTCCTTTTTGATAGTGCTATTTGGAATCGGAGCTCCTTTGTACTACCTTTAGTGCAAGAAAATTAATCATTTACATACGAGCGACTTTAATATTCTCAGGTTTGGGATGCATTAAAGCTACTGGATGCAGCAGATTCAAACAATCCTGAAGATTCTTTCGATGTGTGAGCTTCATTTGTTTGCAGAAAAAATGCTTGACAGTCAAAGGAGGATAAATACTTCTCAAGGAGTAATATTTATTTTATAAAGGGGGTATTTCTTGAAATGTTTTTTGGACTAATGATTGGCTTGTATAAATTGGATGTTTGTAGTATTGAAATCTACAGTCAAAAAGCTGTTTCAAAAAGACTGGCTGGAAAACCAGATGGATGGAATAGTAAGGGCTATTCAACCAAATGTCTTGCAGTTGTAGTGTTATATTCTTTGTTCCATATTGCTAACATTGTAACATCCTCTAAAGGAGAACATTTGTGGCCTCGTTCCTATGGTCTTATCAGAGGACGACCAGAATTCGATGATTTAAACAACTTACGCCCTGCAGATGTGAATGGTACACTTGATTTTCATTACCCTGCACATGCCAACATGTGAATAAGCTTGTAGGGAACTCTAATTCCGTGTTTAGTCACAAAGTCTTTCTGGTTTGAATGGCTGTAGTTAATTCTGCACGTGGCAACAAATATTATGGGGAGTGTACACAGACTAGCAACAAGAAATGTGTAGTACCTGCAAACCGGGAGGCTGCCCTAGATACAGCAACAGACAGAAAGGTTTGGATGCCACCACTCAAGGTCTCTCTCTCTCTCTCCCCGTGCACTTAGGCGAAAGGATGTTGCACTTAGTATCGTTGTTTTAGTTTTGTTTCCCTCAAATCTTTGTGCACTAATTGTTTTGACATTTGGGTCATATGTTTGGTCCTTAACCTGTCCACGGACCTATGTAAACAGGGTTAAAAATGGTGGATAGCCCAATCCTTATAGGTAATTGACAAACCGGAAAGATTGCTATAGCTATTGATACCATTCTGAACTAGAAACCAATCAACGCATAGGGCTAGCCTGTTCAGCTGCCATGCAGAGCCATTCGACGCTTGCTCCACCACCACATAGGTCCGATTGGATAAAAATGTTCAACCATGGCATAATTGGTTAAGTTTTCCTCGGAAGCCGATGCTCTGGAATATTTACAGCCATGGTTTTGGATTCTGCTCCCCTGTAATTCCCGGCACTATATCATGGTTGTGCTATTGGAGAGGCTTCCAGAGATCATGGAATGCACACTTTAATCATCTATGACGATCCCAACAAGTAATTAGTGGCATATTGAGAAATGTCATTATCGCCATGTTGACCACCAAGTCGTGAAGTTCCCCTTGGAGATGTCTCTCATTCATATCTTTGTTCTCTGGGAAGAGCTGCCAAAACGTTAGACTAGATTGGCGCAGGTAGCTCAATCACTTCACTTGTCATTGAAACATAAGCTGGAGACGTTTTTGTTTAAACTCTTATCAATTTCATTCTCGTTACAGGTGGATAAATCTCCCTGGAAATGGAAACTGAACCTTTCTATCACGAAGTTGACTCGTTAGTGACATAGGATTACTAGCTAGTTGCGTTGGGGTTTGCCGCTAGCCAAAAGCTATGAAAGAACTTAGTGGCACCTTAAAATTGGAGCTGGCATAACATTGTGAAGTTGTTGCTTGCGTGTAATCTAGGTCAGAACCTGATCCCGCTAGTTAGTATTGGCCTCTGGTCAATCCTACATCGGTCAATGGGTTCTCGGACTGGATCCCTTTGACACAAATTGCTTAATATGAAAAGGACCTTTTGACAAAGTCAAACCACACATACTTGAGGGTATCAAGTAAAATGTATTGAGTGAAGAGGTATAGAAAAATCCGGCTACGTGCTGCTAAAGAATTGCCAGTTTCTTTCATTAGTAACAATTGGTTCATTTTCTAGCTCAAGAAATGGGGAGGGAGGCCCCGTCACGTAATTACTAAGGAAATCCTCCCTTTCGTGGGAGCTCTCGGCAAAGCGGGTGAGTGGATAACGGGAATCGAACGAGATAGCTCACCCATAGGTGGTTTGTCTCCTGTAATAGATATTCCGCGGATAGGTCCTTAGCAACCTTCAATAGGTTGTGCAGGGCAAGACCGAGAAAAAGGACTCCTAACCCACAACCCTCTTCCACCCATCTATTTACTGCAGATTTTTCTTTGAAATTTTGATTCACAAAATAGCCGAGAGAGATCAATCGTGGGGTGGAGTAAATGGCCAACTCGTTAGGCTCATGACCTGAAGACTGGGTTCAAACCTTGCTCCACAAATAATGTTGGCAGCAACAAAAAAGCAAACGAAGATTATTGTATAATAATCCATGCTTTTTTTTTTCTACAAAAGAGATTTCTGTTATGTACCTAACACTAACCCTCGGCATTAGGGACTAATCCAACAGGGTTAGGGGAGCCCTAGGATTAGGGAAAGTAGGCTTGAATGGGTGGCTAAGGTTCAATATTAATAAATCCAAGGTTATTGGCTATTTATAACTAAACTATTATTTATATCAGCAATAAACTCTATATAAGTGAGTCTTGGGTTATTATTGATTCAGTGTGGTCTGGACTTGGATCAAGAGGCCTACTCTTGCCATGGACATGGCGGATCATGGGTAGTCTTGCCAAGGGCCCTTGTGGGCAGGCATTGGTGGTATGGGACGCTAGGGCTGACTGACATGGACGTGTGGGAGTGGAACCTTAGCCCTTGGCTTGGGGGTGGTTCACAGTCACGAACCTATGGTTGGGAGGTGAGCTTGCCTGCACCCCTTCTATTTGGTTTGTACTAAGTTTGTTTTGGCCTGCGTATTAGGGTTGATCTGTGGGAGGATCTCACAACTTCTATAAGTAAAATAAAATGAGATCTCAAGCCAGAAGGTATCAGGGGATCTTCTAAAGCTGTGGGATATAAGCAAATGTTTGGCAACAACAAACACCAAAATTTGTAGGAGAGCAATAAATTCGGCTAGTGATCACTTATCCTAAAATTTGTGTGTCATTGATTTTTGCTGCCCCCAAACCCACCCCACCTTTCCCCGAGAAAAAGATCTTTCGAATAGTAAAAAGAATGTTTATTTGAAGGCTCTCGGAAGGAAGCTACATATGAGGGGGAAGAGCAGAGTCCCGCATTGGGGGGCTGTGCTGCAAATCACCTCTGGATGAGAAAGGTCTGGGACTCCAAATGTGTTGAAGAGCTTCCTGTCAGTCTTGCATGGCCCTAGAGTTGCTCTGGATGGGCTACCATTGGTGGCCATGGAGGGTATGGATGAGATCAGTCCGGATGGAGTGGACTGACTCTAAGGAGGAGCGGCTGTCCCCTCAATGAACACTGGGGCTGGGTGCCAGTCTAACAGAGGGAGCATGTTAAAAGGAGGGAAGCAACAGGGGCAAAAGAAGAGATCGGGTAAAGGAAGGAAGAAAAAGGGTGGGTGTGCTTATCACGGGGAGGGTGCACGAGCCAGAGGAGGGTGGTGGAGTGAAGGAATTGCTGCAGGTGTGTATCGTGGGATGCACTTGTATGTGGGCACAGCTTAGGCATGCAAAGGGGAATATGAGCGAGTGCACAAAGTGGGAAGGAGCAGGAGGTTGAAATGGTTTTAGAGGGACTTGAAACAATGGCCATGGTCAGGGTCAATGTGCAGTGCAGTGCATCATTTAAATTTCGGACAATTATCATGCATAGTATAAAGAGAAGAGAGAAGCAGAAGTCTCTTTACAGTAAGGGCCGATTGCATTGATTGCATCACTATATTTTTCTTTACCTTCATTGTGCTGATTAGAGGCATGTCTCGTTCTTTTTTGTTACCTAAATTTGTTGGAGAGATGCATTGTTTTTTTTCTACAAAATCTCATTGATATTTTGTCTTATCTGCGGTAATTAACACAAGTATCTTCCAGTAACAGTTGAAATGGAAGTGCCTCAAGTGGTAAAGGTGCATCCGATCTCATTTTTGTCATGCCTTCACACGTGTGACAGGTTAGAGGAGATATAGCTCGATCCCTAATGTATATGGCAGTACGTTATGGAGCCAGTGAGCTTGACGGAGAATTCCATTTACAGCTGTCTGATACTCCAAATACTGGTTTGGCATGTTCTCTTGACTTGTCAATTAGGTGAATTGGAATCTTTGAAGAGCATGGGTACTTTGTCAGTGAACACGTGTCACTGATTTATTATGTCATAGTTCGTATACATGTCATTGGTTCAAAGGTCACCATCATGGATAATGCATAGATCAACTTTGAATGTATGGTATAACATGGCTTGGTTCCTGATGACAATTGTTGAACTTGATCCTTTAACATTTAAGATCAACATCGTACTGAAAAACCAAGACAATAAGAGTATCTACAGACTACAACACTTAACATCATAAATGTGGACGAGCTTTACTTACTCTTCAACCCCCTTTCTTAACTGCAAATCCAAAACTCTCGGGGTTATAGATTCAGTGTGCTAAAGCATTGGTCGTGTATGTATACTCAGGAGTCGCTAGAATGCCTTTAGACCCTATTCAAATAGTTCCAATAAAAAGTGATGTGTGACTTGGGAGATGGTTCCCCGTACCTGAGCGCTGCGCCCACCCCACCCCGGTACCTTCACTGCCCGCCTCTCTTCTTTCCCGCTATCCTCTGCCCTCCTGCAGGCTAGCTGCCCCTGCTTCCTGTTTCCTCCCTGCCTCTGCTGCCCCCGCCTTCCTGCTGCCCCCATCTTCCTGCTGGCCCCGCTTTCGCCTGTTGCCCGTGCTGCCTGGCCTCCTCTCCTGCCCCCACCCTCTTTGCTGCCATCGCTGCCATTTCCTGCCCTTCCTGCTCTCCCCTCCGCCTCCCTTCTCTTCGCTGCCCTTCCTCCGCCTCGCTCAGGAACAGAATATTCTCTAACAGGTTTCAAGCCAGCTTTTCTTTCTGATTAGCATCATGGCTAATCAACCCCCTCCAACTGGGCGAACCATTCATTTTTCACAAGATGAGCTTGAGATCCTCTTCGTCGAAATTGAGAAAGACTCCAAGGTGACACTGACACCCCTCCCATATCCAAGCCTGCGACTGGTACTAGTGGTGCTGCCTTCTGGCTCTACACTCCACTTTTAAGATTAAGGCTACTTGGGAGAGGATTCTTCCTAGTAGACTTTCTTATTAGAAGTGCTCAACGGTACTCCCTTCCCTTTGGGCCAAGGAAGATTTTCTTCCTACCCTACACTAACCACTTCGACCTTGTCGAAGAAGACCGGAACTGCTACCCTATCACACTCAGATTCCCGGGTGTTCCGCATGCTTATTGGCCATTGTTGGAGGCCATTGGGGCAGCCTTTGGGCTGGTCCTATAGGTGCCCACCATCCCAAGTTTTCCTACTTCTGCTGCCCAGGCAGTCACGGCCTTGGCTGATGTTGTTCCCAGGGTTATGGTGTTGGCTCGTGACAGTGAGCCCTTTGAGGATTTTGTGTTGCTTCCAGGACCTAATGGTCCCTTGAAGCAACATATGGAGACGTCAGGCAGTCCTAACCAGTGCTGCCGGGTTTGTCACCTAGTCGGCCACTTTGTGCGGGATTGCCCTAGGGCTAGGGGTCGTAGGAGGCGGTGGCACAAACGCACTCCCTAAGCGACACACCCTATTGCTCCGCCTTGGCCCGCCTTTCCCCAAGAGTGGCAGGTCATCTCTCACGGCTGCCCTCAAGGTGGAAACGTTGGGCCACAAGAAGAGGCCCTTCCCAAAGACAATGTACACAATGATGACGTATAGGTCAGAGTGATGATCCTAATCAGTAGATTAGTGTCGAGGTACATAACACGAAGGGCCTATAAGACCAAAAGATGATACATATGCTCCATGTCAAGGCAACACGGAAAAGAAAACCAACCCGCCAAAAGGAAAACAGGGCCAATGTAATATGCAGGCCTTGTGTATACGATGGAGTTGGCATTAAAAAACTGTCGTTGTGTCATGCTTTCATATGATTGTGTACAAGGCAGCAATGTTTACCGTCTATGATTAGCCACTCGATGGTGCTGGAAATTGTCATGGATTTGAAGCTTGACAAGTAGAGGGTCAGGGTCTCTAGAGGCGGGGATGTTGGCTCTTTAAAGTGCAGGTGTGGGTCTTAGAGGATTCCATGAGTGTATGATGCAAGCATGTCGCGAGCATGGGGTGTACTCACTGTGTGAGGTCGCTTGACTCTCCCCAAAGTCCATCTGTTCCAGTGGATCTCGCATGGGCTGCGGGTGGGCAAGGGTACTCAGGTGAGGGCCATAGAAGTTATTGATTTAGATGTTTGTGTGGTATATCCCCTCGTCCCATCGTCTACGTCTGTGATTAGTGGAAGGATCCCCGTATCTCGTAGTAAATTGGGTTTTCTAGGCATGTAGTGCTGCTCTCTCCCTAGTGCTACATAGTCTGTATATCTATCCATTCTGTGGGATGCCCTCTGCTCTCCTTGTGTTGATCCGAAGGCGATGTGACGACACCCTTAGCTGGCCAATGGCAATCCTCATTGTGTGGGACGTGTGTTTGTGGAGATGCCGCTTGAGAAATTTGATTCGACTTCACTGGATGAATTTAAAGAAAAAGAAAAAAGCGGCTTAGAAATGGTATTGTCATCTAATGTAATCTTGGTGAACTTTGAATGCATTTATTTCAGGTACTGCACACATGGGACTCTTGTCTGTACTGCTGAAGTGGAATGTTACGGATCCTCCCTCAAGCGAAGAGAAGGTGCGGAACTCTCGAGTGTGCACTGTCTATCAGCACAACAGAAATCCTTTTGTGGACCATCCCGAGTTTGCAGATCTTATATGGGGAAGATCGAGAGGAACGTTGCCCAGAGAAGTTGATGGTTTGATAATAAAAAATTTGAAACGACTTCATAGACAAGCATTTATCGTTCACAAATTTCACCGGAGACCTGAGTACTCGCTTGAAAGGTGAGACGGATACGTACTTGATTGAGGTCGTCCCCATCATACGAACTCCAAAGGTAACTATGATGATCTAATGAGGAGCTAGAAGTAAGACGCTACCCCAAACACACAGACCCTTCACCAATTGCTGGTACAAACAAAAATCTCGCATTACCAAAAAAAAAAACTATGATGATCTATGACAAAATGTTCGAGTAAGATATTCAAAGGAATGCTTGGTGTGTTTCTTGGGTCGATATGTTCGTACCGTTTTTTATGACTTTATGTTAGCTAATTGAGAAATTATCTTGCTAACTTTGATCATAGAGTAAAGGATTAGTTTTATACAATGTTGGTATTGATAAGCACACTTGTCAAAATCTAAGAGTAATTGTCAAGGAGGTAGATGCTCCAATCAAGCTCATCCTAGGTATTTGTATGACTTTTAAACACCCCATATTCACATGCACCTATGATGTGGACATGTATTAGATGCTTATTTAGATGATTGTACATACTAGCATGCACTAGGCTCTAGACCTTTGGTCAGAACCCAGTTTAGCATTATACAAGTATTTGTAAAAATAGGGGCCAGTGATACTTCATCTGATTTCGAGTCAATGGAAGGATCCCAATCGCAGGAAGTGAGAACTCTAACCAGGTACGAGTCTTTTGATGAGATGAGCAGTTGGTATACACCAGCAGTGAAGGCAACAGAAGACGCAGATGTAAGAAGTGCTCATGCTGCACCACATGTAGAGCAGTAATCACAGATTATCAACTTTCCTTGATTTAGTTATCAGAATCTTTGTTTCACATTCAACCAAATTGAAAGTACAGTTACTCTACTTTTCATACTAACATACTTTCTAAGTCTCGGTCATTATTTGGCTTAGTTAAAGGTAACTTTTCCTTGACTCAATTTAGTTAAATTTCGTTCTTATTTGGACCCTCGGTCCTTTTAAGAATTCTAGATTCCTTTTCCAGAGAATCTAGTCCTCTAACAATGGATCCAATGTTAATCCATGGTCACGCATGTTAAGGACAGATGCAAGTACACATGCATCATACAAAGGGTAAGAAAAGGTAGATCAATCTTTTGTGCTTACAGGTCACTCATACGTGGATGGTGACTCTAGTGGCTCTGAGAAGAGCCTTAATGATTCATGCTTTCTCACTGACTCTAGAAGGAAAAGCACATTAATGTTTTTGAACTCCCAAATCCAAAGATAAGGTTAATTTCACATGGCTCAAGAATGTGTTCGTGCCAAGATTTTCTACAAGTAGCGATAGATGGAGTCATGTGGCACAACTGCTCCAACCATAGATCTTAATGTAGTCACAAGGACGGATTTGTTGAATATGGCTGCGGAAATGGGTCGAGGAATGATCAGGGAACTAGGCACTGCTCTAGAATCTTGACCCTCCCAAATGAAGCCACACATAATTTCAAAGCTCGTTTAAAAATTTTCTGGGGATGGGGATCCTATTCAACATGTACAGATCTTTGAGTCCACATGCAAAAGGGGGTGAGAGCCAAGAGAATCTACTCTAATACCAATTATTGGAGTGGAGATCAATGTAGCAACACATATATAGATGCAACAAGCTAGGAGAGAGAGATAGAAGCACACCACTCAAAGTAGATTGATGTAAATAAGTAAAGTACAAGTGAAGTGACATGATGCAACACACACATAGATGCAGCAAGCAAAGGAGAGATAGGTAGAAGTACAACACTTAAAGTAGATTGATGAGAATGAGTGAAGCATAAGTGAGGAAAAAACTCCTAAAGAGGGATAAAGTGCCATGGTCCATTATTAGCCTATGTCCACACATCACTACCATAAGAAGAGAAAGAAGAAAAGAAGAATAAGGTTTCTTTTTTTAATCAAATTTAGGTGAAATGGCATTTCGATCAGGAGTGTTATCTTTAGTTTCAAAATGTTTCGTTCGTTTTGTGTTTCGTAGGGAAAAAATGGGTTTTCATGTGACTATGGTCAAGATTACAAACACACCTCTACCTTTGTCAAAACAAAACTGGGTGCTTAACCCGATGATGAAATAATTAGCTTCTATAAATAGCCAAGGAAAGATAGAAACATCAGTATACATCATTATTTTCTATTCATTTAGAGTTGTGTTTAAAGGTAAAAGAAGCAAAAGCTATTATTTTCCATGCTATGATGCCATGTGGTTCAATGTGCTTGCAGTAATTTAAAAAACATTGATAGATTGGGAGTGATGCCCTTAAGGTTAGACCTTATACAAAGTTTATATAAATTGGATGTGACAAATAATGCTAAGGTAATCAAATCCTAGTCATTATTATTAACTTTAATAAGGCAATCAAATCCTCACATAATAGGACTATTTTGGAAAAAATGAGATAAGATGAGGTAGGGGTGTCGGAATTGGGCAACCTAGGGCTCTTTGGAAAACTATTTAGATGAGAAATAGGGCTACAATGGTGGTTTATGATCAATCCACAAGGTTGGGTTTTCTGTTTAGGCAAAAAGTGGCCAAAAGGCATCAACAATGCTTATCACATGCATAGGAAACCATTACCACCTTAATTGCACTAACTGCCACCATCAGACCCCATTGTCCATTGCAACCATTGGTCTTTGCATTACATAATTCCCTTCCATTGATACATGAATAGTCAATACATTGTCCCTTGCTTGCATAAATCCAATGCCAAGTGATCCAATTGCCGATTTGATTTGAAGTAGTGTCAATAATGAGATTTCTCTTGTTGATCTACCAGCCAAGGGTTCTCACCCCCTTACTAAGGTCTAGAATCCAATGGAAAGGGTTAAGGCCAAGTCTTCACAACATGTACCTAAGCCCCCTCCTTATCGCTTTTCTAAAAGCACTCACTGCAGCGGCAAGAAGAGTTCAAGGCATGCTCCCCCTTGGCCTCTCCACCAATGCTAAGGGCACCCTCTCAACATGCTAGATTCTAGTGCTTTCTGGAAATGAAATTACATAATGGAATTGAAAATCTAGCAATGTAAAGAGAGTACAATGCTGAGGCTTACAATTCAAAGTATCTCCTCATGCTCACGTGCATTACAAAAATTTATTTTGCGCTCATGCTTACATTATGCTCCTTGTTTCCTTTCTTCACCAAAATCCATTGCTCCAAGGCTTGTGATAGTCATCCATAAATAGAAAGGCAACATAATGCCCTCATCAAGGCATAACAAATGTAAAAAACTCTAGTGATTGCATGCTTTCACCTTCAATCCAAGTGGCTTCTTCATATGTGTAGGGTAAAGGTGATAGGAGAAGTGTGTGGAATGATCAAGAGGTTCAAAGCAATGTAAGCATTATGCATAGAAATGAAGAGAAACCCTTGGTTTGTAAGGATTCTGCCCTAAACCTTGTTTTCTCCCTTGGCCAAATTGATTGAGAAATACATGGTTATGTAGAGGAGATTAAGGGGAATAGGATTATGGATTGAAAACTCAAGAAATCCTAATGTGAACCCTAATCTTGGAGAAAATTTGAAAAACCCTCTTTCTCCTAAGAAACCCTAAATTTGTAATAGAAAGAGGTAAAGAAACCCTAATCCCATGGTTTGAGGGTCAACTAAATACTTGAATGGGTAGGGAAGAGCATGGTTAAAAAGATTTTGTGCATAAACCCCTTAGAATCCGTAATTTGTTGTGAAACCCTAAATTCTTGAAACAAGCTCAAATGATACAAAAGAAGTATCAACTGTAAGCATATTGAATAGTGTTGTTATACTAAGATTGTATTAATCAGCAACCATACGATTTCAAAAGTAAACCCATAGTAATTTCTTGTGGTTACCGGTCTATGTTTTTGTAATAAAAACACCGAAAGGTGTGGTCACCTGACGGGAAGTGATATATTTGTGCCATTTTTTCATGTTCTTCAAATTTATATGAATAAAGTTTTAGCTTATCATGCTTGGAATGATACTTACTATTGAGCATCTTTCTGAATAGTATTAGCATGATTATACTAATCATGCTAGTAGTATTAGCTTGATTACACTAATCTATGCTTAACAATTTGGTCATAAACGATGGCCATCAATCATGTTGGTAGTATTCGCTTGATTACACTAATCTATGCTCAACAATTTGGTCATAAACAATCAATCATAAGGCTACTTGCATATTATCAACAAGTTGAATTTTAGGTTGATAATAAACACTTGCTTTTAATTAGGTCAAGAGAGCATAACTCTACTACTATCATGCCACCTAGTAAAATGATTTACTTTATTTGGTCTATTCAAATCTTTGGGCTGGCTATAGTCACTTGTATAGCAACGTCTTCAAGAAGCAAGTCAATGATCAATGCCTTGATTTTCATTGATGTTTGGGAGTATTAGGTTTTTTTTTTGCCTAACTTAATGATCAAAACTTTGACTTTACCTAACTCAAATGACTTTGAATTTGGTAGTACTAGGCTCTTGTTTTTGGCCTAACTCAATGGTCAAAACTTTGACTTTGATTGTTCTTTGTTGAGTTTTAATTCACTTAAATGTTTTCTTCTTAACTCAACTCAATAATCAATGCCTTGATTGTGATTAATCTTTGTTGAGTTTTACTCCCTATAAACAATATTAGAGGCTTGTAATGCTTTATTCACAATTTCCTTAGGATCACATTTTTTACAATTCTACCTCCCATTAGCTAATTGGTTTAATCAATGGAAAGGGGCAGTAATACCTCGAATGTTAACTCTCATTGAATGGTATTGTCTTGATGGCAATTTCAATGGTTTGAAGTCTATATTGGTGATTCTCTCTAGAAATTTTGAGGCAACAAATGAAAACTTTATTTTAGGTTTCGTTAGTATCTCTACTCATACATGAATGTAAATTTTTTAAAATGAAACTTTAATCAACATTTGAAAATCTCTTCTCCAACTTGTGGAGTTTAAAATACCTCCCCAAAATACACCCTTGATTGTGGTTCTTCAATTGTTCTACATTAGTCTTATGGCTTTTGTTTCCACACACACACAAACACCACCGCTCCCCCCCTCCCCAAAAAAAGAAGAATAACACATGCACGCGAGAGAGAGAGAGAGAGAGAGAGAGAGAGAGAGAGAGAGAGAGAGAGAGAGAGAGAGAGAGTTGATAGGCTAAAACATAACTCTAGCTAGAAAATAATGAAGAGATTTTTTGTGGCTTGACCGAAAATCAATATATATCACTAAGACCCACCTTTTATAAAGGTAGGCCAAAAATTCCAAGATAAATGTAAAACTATCAGCTTGAGCATGATGATTCTAGTTCAAAAAGGTAGTTTAGCATATAGCCTATGATAACGTCTAATTCTTTACATGATTGAGAGATAAATTATAAAATTAATAGTATCCTACTAATATAATGACTAGGATTTGATTACCTTACTCATTATTATCTATCACAAAGGTAGGCCAAGGAAGTTTTCCATTGTAATGGAGGACATGGAAGGAGAAGAGTTGATTGAGCATTGAACCATGGACACTATGGAAGATATTGAAGAGCAATTAAATGTGTGAAGTACTCACAAATGTTCACTCACAAACATTCACAAGTAATATCTAATGTCACTCTTCTACAATTGCTTGTGGAAAGACTTGATTTCAAACCCCTTCTTTGCCTTCATTATGCATGTGCTAATTCCAAATTCATATTATATTTGGAATGATTAAAAAGGACTTCTAGGAATTTATTTGAATCAATCAAAATTCTCTCATGGTGGATAATGCCATGTACCAATGTCTCATGGTGGATAATGCCATGTACCAATGTCTCATGCCTCACACCAAGTAAAGATATCCATAAATGATAACATTGCTTCCAACAATGTTGTTTGCAACCATTATTACAACCCCCATAACAAACAATGTCTACAAAGAAGTGTTAATACACAAAAAATGGCTTCTAACACAATAATGTGAAAGACATTCATTTTTTAATGGTTCATCAATGCTCTCCGTGTGTAAGCATCATGATAAATAGTCATATCACTAAATTTTATGGTAATTTTCTAAATTTATAGGAAATTCTCCACCATAGATACAACAATTATCATAATCTTAACTCACAATTTCCCCTAGCCTTGGTCAAGTTACAACTATTGAATTCATTAGATTGGTAAGCACCTTATACCTTCAACGTTCCTTTCCAAGGACACATACAATACATACACTTATGTTTACCCTTCTCTTACTTCTCTCTCACTTATGCCACATGGTTGGTAGTTGTTAAAGGATGGTAAACAAAAGTTTCTCCTTGAGAAGTAGTTTGTTTGTTATATGCCACATGCTCAAGGATACTCAACCACAACTTTGCCACCATTCCATATGTGTTTAGGTTTATCATGGCATCCTATTCCCAAGTTAATGGAGATAGTCCCAATAATCACTCTTGCTGTTGTGTTAAGTACCATTCATATTGTGGCCAAAACTCTATCTATAGGTTGCTAAAGTTTGTGCCATGCCTTCATGGGCAAGACTGATGGTGTGAGATGGACTCCTTTCCACCATGTTCTCATATGGGTGATTATGTCTAAAACTATTACTGTAATGCTTTATCTCCAAGGAAAGATTCATCTATTAGTAGAAATTAGAATGTTTGCTTGTGAGTATACTACAATGCTTAGGAGGTAAACTACACAGAGTAGAAAAATGAAGGGGGTTCTAGGGGGTTTGGGGAAGCCATATTAGGGGCCTATAATGACACTATTGTTAGGTGAGGAAGGGAATTGACTCCAATTGTAAAAGATAGTTACCCTCCTGTGCTGCTACATACTCTTCAAATCACTCTTCAAATCACTCGTCAAGGTGTTCCAATCACTCCCAAAAGGTGCAAACTAGGTCCATCCAGATAAAGCAAATGGTCTCTAATGTTGGCAAGGCTATCAATGAAATGTTGCCCATGTTGGAAGTGGTGAGGTGGTGAAGACACAATCCACGAGAGAAAATGGTCTCTTCTACTGGCAAGGCTATCAATGAAATGTTGCCCATGTTGGAATTGGTGAGGTGGTGAAGACACAATCCACGAGAGAAAATGGTCTCTTCTACTGGCAAGGCTATCAATGAAATGTTGCCCATGTTGGGAGTGATGAGATGGTGAAGACACAATCCACGAGAGAGAAGGAGACGGAGTTGGCATAATTCAGAGAGAAGGGAGTTGAACACAAGCACACATTATCATTAGAAGGAAGGCTATCAAATAACCTTTGAAGTACAAAGAGAAGTTCATGAGAACCATACACAAATGAAAGGTCTACATCACAAAAAATAAAATCTAGATAAAACTAGGATGTGTTCACACACATTTTGCCTAAGGGAGGGTGAACATACATGGGTTTTTATACATTGCCACTGCACATATTCAACAAATCCCCTTCTAGTGGGGTAATGTGTTTACAAGGCCCAAGTATCATCGACCATGTTTGCAATGTCCTATTTCTCCTTGGAATTGTCCTTTATTACTGAATTGGCTTGCTCTTTCCTCTGAACACTAGCACTCTACTTCTTGCATTCATTATTGAAATATGCCTCATTGTGATAGTATTAACACTTCCCTTTTTTCTTGTGGGAAGTATCTTCAAATTTACCTTTATCTTTGACTTGAAATGCTTGTTTACGCCATGAGTGGAAGTATTGGAATTAACCCTAGAATGTTTCTCCTGCAAAAGAAGACCTACCAACTTGTCAAAAGTTATTGGAGGTGTACCTCTTCTCATTGAGAGAT
Source organism: Cibotium barometz (assembly GCF_041138505.1). Taxonomy (NCBI): domain Eukaryota; kingdom Viridiplantae; phylum Streptophyta; class Polypodiopsida; order Cyatheales; family Cibotiaceae; genus Cibotium; species Cibotium barometz. The sequence goes on from NC_141046.1 coordinate 69,425,912, forward strand.
TCAGAGAGGTACGAAAGGTTTGGTAGGATGTCCAGAGTGAACTGAGAGTAGTGTTGACCAACGCTTGATCTAAAACCACTTCATTGATGTTGAGCAGTTGTTCCTTAAGGTCTTTGATCTTGGTCAGATAACCGATCCTTGATGACATACTTGCATCCATGCGAGTGTTATCTATCTCATGCTTGAGGTACATCACCTGAGCCTCATTAACAAGCTTGGTACATAGACTCGAAAACATGCCGTGAATGCTGAGATGTCTTGTAAGACCGGATGTGCATGATAATGGTGCATTTGATTAAGAGGAAGATGATGGAAGATGATAATGGTGCATTTGATTAAGAGGAAGATGATGGAAAGGGCCTGTGTATCTCGAGCATTCCATCGTCATTGATCTTTGGTTTCAGGGGATTCTTGAGAGGGAGCTTCGGTTGCACCAGCCACTACCTCTGCTAATGATCTCTATGGAGTAGTTGGCTGGTTGGGAATTCGATGGGATGGTCAAGGCTCATTGTTACCAGTAGAGACAATCCCCTAAAGACTTTTTGCAAGGATAAAACTCAACAAGCTAAAGTTTGTGCCATCCAACGGGTCCTCAGTAGTTGTAAGGAATCCAAGAATGCCGGAGGCCATAATCATCCACACAAAGTATGCAAACTCTCTTGATTGTGGAGGAAGAACCACCTTTTAAAGCCTCATTAGAAGTTACCATTCTTCATTATCTTACCAACAATCTTTTTTAAAACATGTTGGCAAGTTGTGTTTTGAAACATCCTCAATGGTCCTTTGGAGATTGGAAGTGCATCTTAACTCCTTTATATAAAGGTGGATCAGATGGAATATTTGAGAGTGGAATAGGTCATGGTCAACTGTGGTTGAGTGCAAGATGACCCAATTAACCATACCTAACCATGGGTAACATTAGACTACACATGAGACCCAACATTATGGTATAACTTATCTGTTCATTTGAACTTGCTTAAGTGCGTACTTGGGCATTGCAACTACGAGGACACGATGTTTTGCAAACATGTCTTTCAATCCTTATTGTGGCCCAAAATGAAAAGGTTGATCCACACTTATATGTAGCCTATTTGGTAGTCACTAACCATTATGGCTCAAGTGAACACCATCAGATGCCAAAACCACGTTTGCATGGAGTGCGAGTTGGCATGCCTTATGAACATGAATTGCATGCGAGGTGCCTAATTTCAAATTGAGGGTATCGATTTCCAACAATATGATTCATTTGATGGCACGTAAGTGCATGGAATAGAACTTGTACGTGGGATCTCTTGATTAGGAACCCACTATAAAACTACTATGCTGCACGTTAGCGAATCATGAACATGAATTGCGAGTGAGGCACATAATTTCAAATAGAGGGTTACATGTTCTGGCGAATCATGAACATGAATTGCGAGTGAGGTGCATAATTTCAAATAGAGGCCATTCGAATCTGATAGCTTTGCTACACGGCTCGGGTAATGATTTACCCTCAACTTTGTATGTGTGGGCGGTTAGCCGGTTAGCCCTTCTCTAGGTTCATTCGCCTCCCCTCATTTGATGGCACCAAAGTGCATGGAATATAACTTGAAATTGATTAGGAGCCTAATGTAAACTACTACACACCACACACACACACACACACACACGCGCGCGCGCGCGCGCACCCGCGCGAGAGAGAGCGAGAGAGAGAGAGAGAGAGAGAGAGAGAGAGAGAGAGAGAGAGAGAGAGAGAGAGAGAGAGAGAGAGAGAGAGAGAGAGGAGGGGGTGGAGATATTGTTAGAAGTCATTTCCTATCTATACATATACACCAGGGCCTCTGTTGTGAGGGTGCGCCCGCCTCGTATTAGGTGTTTTCTCATTTTTCCCCACTCTCCATATTTTTTTCCCATTTTTCCCTATTTTTCCATGGTGTGGGTGACTGCCCTTTGATGGCAGGATGATCCAGATGCAGGCCGACTGCTGGATGCTGGCCGACTGGAGCAGGCTGACTTCACACATGCGCATCTTGTCCATTTGCTGCTGCTGCTGGTGGCCGACTGGAACAGGTGGTGCTGGTCACAACAGGCTGTCCGCCGCGCTGCCTTTTCTACAGGCCATCTATGGGGCCATATAAAATGGCCCCATGGCCCCCACTCCATTATATCTTGTTTTTGGGATTTTATCTTGTGTATATAGTAGAGTTACACGCCTCTCCCTCTCCCTCTCCATTGCTGTGTTTTTCTGCACTTGCTCTTGTGTTGTGAGATTTTGTCTTCATCGCCGCTGCATATTCAGACATGGTATTGGAGCTCTAGGCTCTTGATAGATCTTGGGAATTGTGTGAGCAAGAGGGGGATTGTTGTGTTGCTAATTGGTGGACCGTTCTAGACTGTTCAAGAAGAGGAGAAGCAAGAGGAAGGCAGTCTGATTTGCTGCACAGCCACTTGCAGGTTTAAGTTCTTCTTTGTTCCCACCCACCCACCCTTTTTAGTTACATCCCCGCAATGGCAGATCTGCTTGAGATGGCTGAGAGACATGTGAAGATCCCGACACTCCCCACGTTCCCAGTAGACCATCAGTTGGACGGGAATAACTACGGCATCTGGGGGTAATGATGGAATCTGTTCTGGAGTCTTATGACCTTGCTGATTTCATTGTTGTTGGGGTTTCACGGCCGGGGAGGTAGAGGAAGGGGAGTTACCCTCGATACAAAAGGAACGCGAGGCATAGGCACAGTTGTGGGATCGTGAATGCCAGGGTCCGTTCATTCATCTTCCTCAACTGCACATCGTAGGTAATCAATCATGTCAAGCATATAACGCTGGCCAGAGGTATATGGCAGCATTTGGCTTCTCTTTATAAAACAGGGTATCGCCCATGAAGAGGCTTTCCTTGGAAGTACAGATGCAGGTTATGAATCCTGCAAAGTCGTTGACGATGTGGGAGCACATTAACAAGCTGCAGGCTCTTAAGAAGGAAATTCTTCAAGCTGAAAGGAGATATCATCAGAGGATATGGACATAACGTCGTTGCTGTCACATTTGCCCTCTCAGTACTCAACATTCTACTCGTCTTTTATTACCAACGGTAGGTTCAGCACCATCACATGGGAGGAGCTTGTGCCCATGGTCTTGGACCAGGAGGAAAGATTCACGAACCCTCCACTGGGCGGAGGTTCAGAGGCCTTAACTGGCCAACGGTCGAAAGGCCGTAACAAGGGCAAAGGGAAGGCTTCACCGGAGAAGTCTTCTAAGACTTAGACCGCAAGAAACTGAAGGCAGAGAGGACCTGTAATGATTGTGGCGAGAAAGGCCACTATTGGAGGCAGTGTCCCAAGCGGAACACCGAGAAGGGTGAAGAATCCTTAGCAGCCGTGAAGACTCGAGCATTTGTGCACCTGGAGGTGATGGTGGACACCGATGTTTCATTTTCTTTAGGCAGGGAGGAGGTTGGAGGACTTGCCGCTCTACGGATTCTCGGGAGTGGATTCTAGACAGTGGTGCTTCTAGGCACATGACTCCTTCTCATTTGGATTTATAGGATCTCTGCAGGTATTGTGGTCACATTATTACTAGGGATACATCCACTATCCCAGTTCACAGTGAGGGCAGGTTGGAGATAGTTCCCGATGGCAGAGGGGGGAAGCATTCCTCCCAAGTGTTGTATGTTCCATCACTTGGTTTTCATCTGTTGTTAGTGCATCAGGTTTGCAAGATTGGCGTACGAGTGGAGTTTGATGAGCATTTTGTTACTCTCTGGGACAAAGCAACAGGCTAGGTAGTTTGGGAAGGCGGAGTGGAGAATGGAGTTTACAAACTTTTAGCACTCTCTCTCCCAGGTCCTCAGTTTTGTGATGAGTGGCAGTCTGGTAATGGCCACTTAAGTGTGGATACATTGTAGGTGCGGGCTTTCCGGGAGATGGAGGATAGCTTGCCAGTTGATGGTGGCAGTAGTTGGCAGGAACTTTCCAGTACAGATGTTGGTAGTTCTTGTGTTCGTCAGTCATTAGAGGAAACTTTACACGTAACTTATGTTCTGATGTCTCGTAGTATTCGAGACAAAGAAACTCCTGTAGATGAGGAAGTTCTTTCCATGGGGACCTCTTGGAAGGCCACGCAAGTGACAGTTGATTACTTTTGCAGAAGGAGGTGGATGTTGCACATTCTCCAGGCTTTGTGGTTTCGAATTCAGAGGGGGTTGGTTACAGGTTTCCGAAGGCCTTGAGTGGTCTTTAGCAGGTTTCCAGGACTTGGCATCCCATCATAACAGTTGTTGATCCTTGTGAGCAGTATGGTGCCTCTCTGACTCGGAAGCAGAATGGTTCATTGATTTGGTTGATGTATACCAGATTGGACGGGAGCTTCTTGATGAGGCTGTTGAGCTCATGTTTGTAGATGACTCTTTGGGAGGCAAGATTGCGTATCTTGTGGTTTCTGTAGCATGCGAAGGATCTTGGACTCTTTTACACAGGAGGGGGATTGATGGATATAGCCGACTCCAAGGTTGGAGTGGCTCAGATTAGGGAGGAGATCCAGACATGAGGAGATCTACTTCAGGATACAGTTTTACCCTCGGCTCAGGAGCAGTTTTATGGAGCAGTATAAGAGGTATAGCCATCTCTTGCCTTGTTGTCGACAGAGGCAGAGTATCGGGCTACTTGTGGTGCTGCTTGTGAGGTGGTGAGGTTGCAGAGGTTACTTGGCAAGATTAGGTTTCCACTGGAGGAACCCACAGTCATCGAGAGGCATTTTGTTTGTGAAAAGATCATTGTTGGCTGATGACATCTTGCTAGAGTTCTGTTCGATGGAGGACAATGTGGTGGACCTCTTCACGAAGTCTCTACCTTAGGCTATGCTCCGGCGGCACTCCAGCTCCCTGGGGTTGGTTCCACAGCTAGGAGCTGAGAGGGGGTGTTAGAAGTCATCTCGTGTCTATACATATACACCAGGGCCTTTGTTGTGGGTGTGCCTACCCGTATTAGGTGTTTTCTCATTTTTTCCCACTCTCCATATTTTTTCCCCATTTTTTTCTATTTTTCCATGTGTGGGTGATTGCCCTTTGGTGGCAGGATGATCCAGATGCATGTTGGGCTGCTGGCCGACTGGAGCAGACCAACTTCACACGTTTGCTGCTGGCCGATTGGAACAGATGCTGGTCGGGTGTCCACAACAGGATGTCGACTGCCTTTTCTATAGGCCGACTGCATCTATGGGGCCATATAAAATGGCACCATGGCCCCCACTCCATTGTATCTTGTTTTCGGGATTTTATCTTGTGTATATAGCAGAGTTACACGCCTCTCTCTCTCTCCCTCTCCATTGCTGTTTTTTTTTTGGACTTGCTCTTGTGTTCTCAGATTTTGTGTTCATCTCCGCTGGCACGCCAATAAAGTTACGCATACGAATTTTTGTTTGTGTCTTATTGATAGGCTATCAAATTTCATAATCCTTTTTGGATTAATTCAATTAATTATTTACATATATAACATACGAATTTTTATTTATTATCAAATTTCAAAATCCTTTTTGATTGATTTTCTTAGAATATGTGTCAACTAATGTTGTAAAGCTGATTTGGGAGAAAGTGAGGCGAAATGTAGCTTTCCTTCTCGCTGACGTGTCGAGTGAATGCGTGACGTTTAGAGGGATGTAGTGACACTCCGATCGTGGCGATTAAGCGGAGCGGACGATTCAGGAGTTGGTGGTCTTCGCCCCCCTTCCCTCGGTTTTGAGAAAAGATTTCGAGAGCTCTACTTTTGATCCGGTTTGTATACGAATCGCAGTGTGTTGAAGGTCTTCCGTTCTGTTGTGAGGGGAAGGGGCACCAGTTGGGGTTCTGCAAACCGTAAACCGGACCAATGGAGAGTTCCGGACCTCCTCCCGAGACATACATCAACAGGAGGAGGAGTTACGATTTGCAATTGTCGTCTGGCCTCCTGCAGGCCCCGGTTCACGCGTTCCTGGAGCTGCTTGGCGTATTCAGAGGTTCGTCCGCACATCCGTCGTCCGACAGCGAGGCACCCATCGTCGTGTCTTCTCCGGCGGGGTTGAACGGGAGCAGCAGAGATCATGCGACAGGGGGAGATGCAGAGGTGTCTATTAGAATCACGGCCATGGGAGAGACAGACCAGATCAGGACGGCGTCCAGCGATGCTACCGTCGGCAGCAGCAGCTCATCTACAATGACGGCGGGGCCCAATCCGGCCGGAGCTCTTGGTCCAGAGAGTGGTGCTACACCCAATGAGAGGGATGCAGGAGGTCCTCAGAGGTATGACTTCCAGCAGCTTGCGCGATGGATTGAACAAGTTCTTCCCTTCTCGGTGCTTCTCTTGATGGTCTTCATCCGTCAGCATTTGCAAGGTCAGAGCTTGCTTGCTTTGCACTCCTACGCTACTTTTACGCTCCACGTTGCATTTTGTTTTCTTCAAATGTATATTTTATTTTCTAGGCAAGTGAAACTAGTGGGATTCATCATGTGTCATCCTTCTCTAATACAATATACATGGAGTCAATGTCCACCACCAGGGGTGGTGTCTCTATGGTTCTGGAGTATATCCCGGATTTGGAGCTGGTGGACAGGTGGGCTGGATCTTGGAGGGTGAGTCTGCTGTTGGCCATCCCTAACGACTCCATGTCTGTTGGGCGTTTGTAGATCTTGGGTCCAACAGACCCTCTCGTGGCGAGCTTGGTTGTCGTACCCATGATGGTTGGGTGTCTGCCATGTTAACATGATGGTGCCTGAGGAAATCTATAATGGATGTCTTAAGTGCGCTGAGCTTGCCTCCTTGTGTGTAGGCTACTTAATGAAACCTCTTTGACGCTGCCAAAGGTCTAGATGCCCAAACATTTCTGATCTCAGTAATGCATCACTTGCGTGAGGGGGCCAAAACCCTCCCTGAAGAGATAATGAAACCTCCCTTGTATCTCATAGTACTCTTGGATGCAGATGTCCTTTGTTGTTTATTCCATGACTCGTGCAAAGTGGGAACCCACGTCTTTTGTGGGGATCCTAGTGATTATAGGCTACCTGGTGTGAACCAAGAGAGGATGCAAAGGATCGATAGCATGAATTCAATAGTGCTATGTATAATATGCACTTATCTAATTTTATTTTGGCGTTAGAGTTGTCATGATTGATAGTTCCTTTGTGCATCTAGGAATAACAATGGTCAGTCGTGCATAGATAGACGCCATCGGAAAGCCTCGATGAAGTAATTTCGTCAGGCATTTGCTTTGATTGCAATCCGTGTGTGTCATAGCTGAGTGCTAGTGACCACATTTGTGACCATGGATAACTCATTGCTGTCAACATGGTAAGAATGGGCCATTGTGCCATATTTTCCTTGAGGTGCTCTAGGTTGATTGATGATTATACTAGTACTTATACAATGTGTAGATTTGGTTCTATAGAGTAGAGATCCCTTTATAGACCTAGATTCAGGTTTATCTTACAGAGTTGGATCGGTACTAGGTTTAAGTACCAAAGCTGTTACCCGAGGGAGACATGATATGCAGATGTGTGATATACACAGCATTGATGGTATGACCTATTCCCAGATGCCTTTGGCTCACGTATGTACTCTAGCCCAGGATCATAGCAAATGTTGGATGGCATTTGTTGTGGAGTTTTTGTATGCTGTAATGGTAGCATGTTTCCTTGATGCACCTTTGTTTCATCTCAAATTTTGAGATGAGTGAGGCTATCACTTATTGCATGTAAGATGGGGTTCTTGGTAAACCTTGATTATTTGGGGATTTTATCTTCTGGATGGGACTTGAGTTTCCTTTTAGTGCGCAGATAAAAAGGTGGAGGTGGGTATTATCACTGAATTACCAGAAGCAATCCGTCGCTTTCGCAATTGGTCCCCCAATGGTAGGCCTCCAACTAACATGCGCCATAGGAACACCTTCCCTTGATATGGAATCTTAGACCACCAGTCCTGTAAGATTACTTCTTTCCACCAGGCCCTACTTTTCCTAACGTTCCATACCTCCACTCTCTCTCTCTCTCTCTTCTTCAGACTCCTCAGTCATGGAAAGATTTCATCCTCCATAGCTCCATGATTGATCATCTTGTGATTGCCAACAAGTCGGTGTCAGGGTTTTCTACATCTAATATGGTACAAAAGGTGACATGATTGTTTGTACATGACTTGGGCCCTTGGTGAGCCCCAAAGGGGTGACCTATGGTCCCTACATGACTTCTATTGACTTCTACAATTGATGAATGGTGAGTTATGCTCAATGTACTATGCCAATGGTTGGCTCATGCTTATATATATGCCGAGGTTGTTGGTTGGCTAGATTCAAGTGCTGTCGGGGGCAGCTTCGGACAAATAATTAATCCAATAAATCTCTTATATGATGCGCTTACTTCCTTGTGTGCCCAACTTGTTGGCCTTCATGCTGTTGCTTGGCCGCCTGCCGCCTAGGACTTCTGCTGGCTATCAACAAGGGTCTGTTGGGTGCTGATGGGGCTCCCATGCCCTCCACAGTGGTGGTGGTGATGATGATGTTGATGATGATGATGTTGATTTTGTTGATGATGATGATGCTTTAAGTGCTTTCCTAACTGCTACAAGCTTTAATTGTTGTCCTAATTGCTATATTAATCAAGGATTATGATGTTCCTGCTGAGGATTATGCCATGGCACGGGCGTGCACACGTGACATCTCCTTGTGCTAAACTTGAGGACGGGGTGGACACTTTGTCATCCTTCCTCCCTGGACTACTGACTTTGAAACTTCTAATTTGACTATGACTTTGACTTTGATATTTTTTTCTGAACACCTTCCACTTTTGATCTCCACTTCCAAGTCTTTGTTATGAGCATGTCATCTATATACAAGATGACAATGAGAATATCGGCACTAGTTTTCTTCACATACAATGTGCTGTCAGCTGGACTATTCACATAAATCTTGGTTGGTTAGATGAGCATGTATTTTATCATACCAAGCTCTTGGAGCTTGCTTTGACCCATACATTGCTTTGTGTAACCTGCATACTTTATGTTCCTTGCCAGGAACTACAAAACCAATGGGCTGATTTACATATACTTCCTCCTATAAATCCCCATTTAAGAATGCAGTTTTGATGTCCAATTGATGCACTTTCCATCCTTTATGTGCAGCCAGTGCAATCACTAATCGGATTGTAGTCATCCTCGAAGTAGAAGCAGAAGTCTCCTCATAATCTATTCCCTTTTTTTGAGAATAATCGCTTCTACATAAGAAGAAGGCTCTTCTGAATCAAAGAGACCACCCATGGCTAATGTAGACACCCCATGATGCATATTCAATGCATGGCTGGAACTAGCCCTTGTTCTACCTGTCAGTGGAGTTGTAAGTTTGCTATCTTGCAAAGTCTCTAGCAACCATCTTGGCACGGACTTTGCTATGTCTATGGCTGTTTGCACTTTCTTGACAAGATCTTCAACTTCTTCCATAGAAGGGGGCTGAATTGCTGGTTGTTCCACGTGTTCTACATGAGGATTTTCCTGGGTAGGGGCTAGCTGATCGGAAGCCCCACTAGTTGCAATGGGTAATAGCCCATCAAACATGTCATGTATGCTTGTATCATGACTTTTATACAAGCCGTACATGGGCTGAACTGAATTTTCAGCGAATACCACATCTCTGTTGACAAAAAATCTGTCATGTATGCTTGTATCATGACTTTTATACAAGCTGTACATGGGCTGAACTGAATTTTCAGCGAATACCACATCTCTGCTGACAAAAAATCTGGCGTGTTGCTGGATCATAAAGACGGTATCCTTTTCTCTCATTGCTATAGCCCACAAAAATGCATTTTATTGCTTTATCATCTAGCTTTGTTCTGGCACATGTGCTTGCTTTATCATCTAGCTTTGTTGTGAGTTGTTCTTATGCATATGCCAAACCCTAAATGTACACATATAATCCACTTTTGGGTTTCGGATGTACCAAGCCTCAAATGGCGTTATTCGTTGGACACCTATTCAACAAATGAGTTGCACACATTATAGTTTCCATCCAAAAATTGTGAGGCAACTTTTATGCTTTCACCATGCATCTTGCCATCTCTATGAGAGATCTGCTTTTCCTCTCAACTACACCATTCTGTTGTGGTGTATAAGGGACAATACATTGGTGTTTGATGCCCTTTGAAGCATATAATCCTTGAATGCATTTGACATGTATTCTCCACCTCTATCTGACGGAGTGTTTGGACGTTACATCCACACACATTTTTAGCCATTGCTACAAAGTGTTGAAAGCATGTAAACACCTCTGCTTTCGCTTTCAAGGGGAAAACCCAAGCAAACCTTGAGTAGTCATCAATGAATGTGACAAAATAAAGACGTCCCCCTATGGATGGTGTCCGCATTGGACCACATACATCACTGTGTATGAGTTGTAATTTATTTTTAGCTTTAATGGCTCCATCCGTGGGGAGTGGTTTACGATGCATCTTTCCCAAAATACACCCCACATACATGTCTTGTCGGAGACTCAACAGATGGCATATTATCAACCATATTATGCTTCTGCAAAAGCATCAAACTCCGAAACTTTATATGCCCAAAACGTGCATGCAAAAGCTGTGCATCATGCATAGCGAGAGTGTGGGCAACCACTGTATGTGCATCACAAGTACGCTTGTCATAGCTGTCCACAGCTTATACAAGCCATTGTCGCGTGTTCCGGAAGTGACTATTGCATAACCCTTTGATGGGTCTTTCACCAAACACTTCCCATCTTCAAATTCAACCTTTAAACCTTGGTCGTTTATGGCTGAGACGGAGAGCAGATTTTTCTTTATCCTTGGAACATACAAAACTTTTGTCATACATATTGTTATAGGATTGAGTATTTTACCTCTCTTCTTAAGCATTGTAATTATGTTTTAAGCATGTTTAACACTCACTAATCATGTTTTGCTTTGTATATGCATATGTAAAATGGTACACCGTACACGTGTGTGTGGGTACAGATACATGTTTTGGTGTGTGTGTGTGTGCATGCTCATGTGCATGTATCTATTTTTTTGGGAATTTTTCTTACCTTGTTGTACGTGGAGCAGCTCTGCAGATCAGCCAGTAGAAGCTCTGCAGAAAGGGTTGCAGCCAGTACAGCAAGGGACAGCCGGTCACAATGTAGAGGTGGCCAAGTGCAGCTAGTCAGCAGCCAACGCAGCAGGTGACTTGGCACTGGCGGCTGATTGCTGGCGCTGACGTGGCCGACTGCTGGCGCTGACACATGGCGGTTGGCTACTGCACAGGAGCTGACATGGCTGCAGGTGTTGCCACATAGGCAGGTAGGCGCACAAGCTAGAGAGAGAGAAGCGCCGTGCAGCAAGTGTAAGAGAGAGGCGATGGACAGCTAGATGCGATGGGCTACCGGGCGGCAGCAAAACGCGCAAGGAAAAAGCGAAGGAAAGAAAAAGCGCCGGGCAGTCCCAACATCACGCAAAACAAAGCAGCGTGGGATTTTTCGAAAAGCTAGCGCCCATAGTAATTATTATTTTTAATTACTAAAAAAGAGAAAAAAGCTATTCGATAGTCTTTTGGAAAAAACCCTTTGTAATAGATTTTTCTAAGGGGAAAAGCATAGCTTTTTTACCCAAACTTGTATAAATAGGGACACAACACAAATTGGGTGAAAGCTTCAAGGAGATCTCCTCTACGTGGAGCAAGGGGATTTCTTCTCGGAAATTGTACAAGGGCTACGCCGACCTTGAGTGATAAATAAATACCTGCAGGGGCACCACGCTTGGGGCCGATTGGTCTTTTGTGTAGGAGCACTCTAGCTCCACTTATTCTTTTTCTTCTTCTTCCAAATTTATTATTCCAGTTCGTAAAGCGATTTAAGTGTGATTAAGTGTGTTCACCGCCCGTCAAGTTTCTTAAGGCCGGTTTCACATATATTTGCACCATTGGCTGTCACAAGTATGACACTGCCAATTCCCTTTACTGGATAAGTGGTATGATCTGCACATGATACAGAGCGGGCATTAGAAGCATAAACCAAGTGCTGAAATACATCTTTGCATGAAGTGATGTGGGTAGAAGCACCACTATCAAAATACCATAATATATCCTATCTGTCGGATGTAATGCTAGAGATATCATTCCGTGAAGCACTTGGTGTGTCACTAGTACATGTGACCAAAAAAGTATACTCTTCTTGAATTACATTAGCCGATTGCTCTGCTTTGTCATCAAAAGAGTCTGCTACTACATTATCCGCATTTTTCTTCTTCTCTTTTGCAATCCGCTTTCTACATTCATTGATGTAGTGGATAGGCTTATGACAAATAGTGACATTTTCCTTTCTTATTAGGCTTGTTTGTGAAGGAATGCACAGTGGAAGATGGGAAAGTGGAAACACATGAGAGAGAGAGAGAGAGAGAGAGAGAGAGAGAGAGAGAGAGAGAGAGAGAGAGAAATGAAATGTTATATTAACGTCTTCAAAAGGCCATAATGACCTATGAGACCAAAAAGTTACATCATGGTGGATCTGATACAATGTCTGGATAAAAAAACCAGAAAATGAAAAATAAAGATGATACTACTGGCACCTAGAAAATGAAACTGGAATTGGAAGGTAAACAGAAACCCTTATAGGGTGTGAATATAGTGAGAGGGGGGGGGGTATGCTATGGAGGTGAGTGGAGTACAGTGAGGAGATACATCATGTGGGACGGGGGGTACACTATGAAGAGAGAGAGAGAGAGAGAGAGAGAGAGAGAGAGAGAGAGAGAGAGAGAGAGAGAGAGAACGCAGATGGATACCTGCCCTCAATATCAACCAATCAAGAAGCACATGTTGGAGCCTAGTACAAGTCCTGAGCAAGAGGGGAAGATAACCTCGTATGTGAGGGACTGCAGCAATCCAATATGCAGAGGCACAAAGCAAATGAATGTGAGGGAGGGAAGGCTTGGCTATATATATGCCCAAATAGGGGTAGCCGACCAACTCCTCACGACTAGGAATAAAACCTAATGACTCCATAAAATAGGGAAAAAGTGGGAATATGATGTGAGGGGTGACCAACCCCTCTAGCTAAACATGGTCAGCCCTAAAGACTAAAATAGGACACCACAAAGGAAGCCAGCAGCAAGGGGATGATGATGTCTAACACCCCCTCTCAGCACCAGATGCTGAGTGAACTCCAAGAAGCCAGAGATGCCGTCCTCGATCAAAGATGAAAGAGTACAGCAACATGTAGCTGGAAAGCTCCATAAGCAATCTCCTCAGCAACTCAGCTATAAAAGCAATAGAATAAGTTGCCAGGTATACCGCTCCTCTGGAAGAAAACAACCATGTAGGCTGCGACGTGCTGCTCCAAATAATGGTCTCACTCCCAAGTGTAAGAACACTCCCCGAAGTCGAATGTCGTGTTTCCAGCCTGGAGAAGGTATGTAAAACCTGAAAACCAACCAAGATTAGATCCTGTAGCTAATCAATCCTGGGAGAAGCAAGCCGCTCCTCACTGGAACCCTCTGAGTCCATCTGTTTAAACTTTGTAACAAGAGTTGCCAAACGTTGAAAAGAAGCATCCTCTGGAAAGGTCGGCATTGCAAGATGTAAAGACTTTGTAGAAAAGATAGGGTCCATTTGCTCAAACTCCGTACCATGAGTTGCCCAATGTTGTACACATGCACACTGCACTGAGGTGGGCATCACCAAATGAAAGGACTCCACATCCCCCTCTAAAAAATGATGTCGTTATTGGATTACATGGTTGAACAACAATGGATCTAGAGAGAGAAAGTAAGGGGGAGAGAAACAATGACTCAATGAATAAGACACAATAAAAATGAATATATTGCATAATGGAAATGAGGCACAATGGGTATATAAGGATGTGGAGAGTGGATAGATGTGATGTAGAGAATGCCACATAGGCACACATACATCACAAATGATAAGATAGGATAAGTGAGTTGGCGGGAGTTCACACACGGGTAGACATAATAAGTGGGCGCACATACGAGCTCCGCAATACCCAACAAACCTCCCTTCGGAGCGAAGATGGAGATGTAACAAAGAAAACCTTCAAAAGCTAAAATGATCTCTAGATTGTACCATGTCATCTAACAGTCGTGTCCACTATGCCAACTCAAAGGCTTAGGTTTGAGCATGACTCAGAGGCCATACTAGGCTCACGGCTTCCGTACAAGCGTGGACAGAGGGGCTCCAGGTGTAAGCGTGGATGCATAGCGACTCAGAGGGCTAGGTGACCAAAGTACCCACATTGTAGAACCATTCTAGGCTTGATTCATAGGAGCATCACCCTTGGTAGTTTTCACAACCCCCGTGGCTCCTAACATGGGTTTAAAGGATTTACATGGCTTTGGTTATTTAGGTGAGCACATGGGAATCGAGATACTAGGATAAAACCCCCAGCAGGGGGCACTTGGGCACCAGAGATACGGTGGATCTTCATAGAGATGAGGAGGACAGGCCTCAGTAGAGGATGGGAGGACAAATTTGCCTTGAGCATCCTGCGAGCTTGGGAGTTGCTGAGACTGGGGCTTTCTCAGAGACCTCCCACTTGTGATGAGGAGCGGGCCAGATAGCCGCTCATCTGGAGCCCCGCGGTACGCACAGAGCAGGGTCATATGCTGGGTTCTCGACCTCGTGTAGCCTGGGGACCATTGGCGGCAGGCCCAGCACGCAGTTTTGGAGATTGGCAGGCCTTTTGCAGTCTCCCGGAGGAGATCCAGGCGGAGAGGCTGAGTCACTTCAGAGGGGGGCTTATTATGAGGGATGACATTCAGGAGGCACTCACTGAGGAGTGGTTGACGCCTTTCGAGCCAGCGGCCCCACGGTGGATGGGAGCCTTTACACAGTTGGAGATCCTGATTGCTGTCAGAGCTTGCACTGAGGATGGTAGATGCCTCTACTATGAGATACAGGATGAGGGCAGACTTCAGAGAGTGGAGGCGGAGTCGCCTTTGGTTGCAGAGTGCATCTTTCAGAGGATACGGGTAGTGGCCACCGCTTCTCGGAAGTGGTATATTGATCCAGACCCTGCAGTTGTGGACTTTGATTGGCGCATATGGGCATATGCTGCGCGCCCCTTCGCCCGGCTCCAGTGGGACCCTGGCGAGTACAAGTGGCATGATGCTTATGCGTCCCCCGAGGCCACAGAGATCACCTTTTTCCAGTACACTGTTCGGTTGGGGAGGCATATTTTGACTGCGAGGAGGATGGTCTCTCCAGCTGCATCGAAGCATTGGCGGCTACAGGGACTCTCACAGGAGTTCCTGGAGGATTTTGGGACCAGGCTCTGGGCTAGCCGACAGGCAGGCAGGATCTCGGCTTTCCAGTGGCTGGTTGCCCACAGGGGCTCTGCAGTTGGCACCTGGCTTGTCTACAGTGGCCTTCCGCCGGCCTGCGTCTGATGCGGCCACCCATTGGAGACAGAGACATTGCCTATGGGACTGTCCACAGGCGCAGCAGATTTGGCTGAGGATGCTGTGCATTTTGGCCCCCCTCTCTGCAGAGGGCATGTATACGTGGGGAGCCGCTGCTTGGTCGACTTCGTCAGGGCCAGCTCTGGGATACAAGACGGAGCAGGACAGCCAGGCCATCAGATTCATTAGGGGCTAGCCTTGCCTTGTTCCTTCACCGGATTTCTCGTCAGCCGGCTGGACACAGGAGAGGGATTTACGATGGGAGCTCCTCAGTAGCCTCACCATATGGTTCACCTGGAGAGCCCGTTGTTTCAGGGCCTTTGAGGGGAGACTGGAGCCACCAGCAGAGACTTCACACCCTGCGAGGACAGTATGACCGCATCCGGGGCGACTCGGATCGAGCGATCTTGCGGCGCCAGGCCTTCCACACCACTTGGCGCAGCGGCCCTTTCTATACTCTACACGCGGGTACCCCCCGCTGGCACTACAGGCCACCTGTTTGGATTTCCCCCCCTCCTATTGTATGATATAGCCTCTCAGTTATTTGTACTTTTTTGCACCTAGGGAGAGTCTCCCTAGCTGCCTTGATTGGATCTCTGCTCTGCCTTCTTATGAGCAAGAGAGGGTTTTGTAGCCCAGTGGGCCTTTTTTTATAACTAATGAAAGGATCTTTTCTCGGAAAAAAAAAGATACTAGGATAAAAACACACAGAAAAAACCATAGATAGTCAATTTTTGGAGTACTACTTGAATGAGTGCACAGAGCCGAAGCAAACAAGCACTAGAGTGCGCTGAGAGAGAGAGAGAGAGAGAGAGAGAGAGAGAGAGAGAGAGAGAGAGAGAGAGATGAAGCAACTATATGTTGAATATATTGAAGTGATACAGTCCCAAGCAAGAGACATGAAGAGTCTCATAAGTGAGGGAGACTGAGAAAAGAGGGAGGCTAGCCCACCTATTTATAGGTAAGAGGGGCTGGCTGACTGGACATCTGAACTTGGCCGACTGGACATGGGACAGTTGGCCGATTGGGAAAAAGGTACTCGATCTGGGAAAAATGCCAGAAAAATATACAAAAATAGGGTGGCCAGCCCACAACCAAGGGCTATGAAAAGGGACCAAAAAGGGGACTCCAATGATGAGCAGAATCTGGGGATGAATGTGCTAACACCCCCTCTCAGCACCAGATGCTGAACACACTCCGAGAAGCCGAAGATGAGGAGCCAAGGAAGCTTGAGAAATCGGCTTGGTGAACAAATCTGCTGCATTCTCTGCTGAAGGACAATACTCCAAACGCAAATCTCTAGCAAGAACCCGTTCACGAACATAGTGATCCTGTATCTCAATGTGTTTTGTACGAGCATGAAACACAGGGTTCTTGGCGATGGTGATGCAACTTTGATTGTCACACCAAAGAAGAGTAGATCCGGTAGGAGGACAACCAAGCTCCCCCACTAATCTCCGCAACCAAATCGCCTTGCATGCAGCATAACAAACTGCACGATACTCTGCCTCTGTAGAGGAAAGCCCCACAGTAGGCTGCTTTTTATTGCTCCATGAAATGGCTCCAGACCCAAGTGAAAAAACACAACCGGTGGTCGAACGCCGAGTATCTGGATCTCCAGCCCAATTTGAATCAGACCATCCAAGAAGAGTGCATCTTTGGCCATAGAAGATGCCAAAGTCCAGAGTACCACGCAAGTACCGAAGAATTCTGAGAGCACACCGCCAATGCTGCTGACGGGGTTTGGATGAGAAAGAACTCAATAAGCTGACTACGAAACACTCGTCCAATCAGGAGCAGGTCAACCAAACCAAACAACCGACGAGAACCCGATACTGTCCCAGATCAATCCTTGGAGAAGCATCAAGAAGAGAGAGCTTCTCACTAGTATCCATAGCAGAAGATATTGATGTGTATCCAGTCATCTGAAATCTGTGACGTATCTTCCGTGTGTACCTCTGCTGAGAGAAGAAAATGCCCTTCGGGGTTTGCCAAATCTCAAAGCCAAGAAAATAATGCAGAAGGCCAAGATCCGTCATCTCAAACTCTGTCTCCAAAGCATCCATGACTGAACGGATCGTCACAGAATAAGAACCTTTAAAGATGAGGTCATCAACATAGACCACAATGATAACAATATACCCCCTCTCAAGGAGGATATAAAGGTTCGAATCTACATGAGAATGGTGTAGGCCGAGCTTCTGAAAGATCTCATCAATCCACTGGTACCAAGTCCATGGCGCTTGCTTTAGACCAGTGGTACCAAGTCCATGGCGCTTGCTTTAGACGATATAAAGCTTTCTTTAGCCGGTACACCTTATCTTGTTTGCCTGGAACAACAAATCTCGATAGCTGATCAACATAAATCTCCTGTGTAAGCTCTCCATTCAGGAAAGCTGACTTGACGTTGATCTGGAATACGGGCCATCTATGATGTCCTGCAAGAGCAAGAACGGTGCGAATGGTAGTCATCCGAGCTGTCGGAGTGAAGGTCTCATCGAAGTCGACTCCAGGGCGTTGAGCATAACCCTTGGCAACCAACCTCACCTTGTGCTTGTCCAAAGCTGCCATCAGCTCGGAACTTTGATTTGAAGATCCACCCTACACCAATCACCTTACGCTGCAATGGCCTAGGCACCAAAGTCCAAGTGCCATTCCGTTCAATAGTATCCAGCTCTGCCTGCATAGCATGACGCCAAGGCTCATGTGAAAGAGCCTCGTCCACAGAAGTGGGATCAGACGGACCATGAATGATAGAGGACATAAGAGCATAGTTAACAAACATGTTGCCCTCATGAATTTGTTTCCTTGACTTTGGAAGAAGAAGCTCACCACCCCCCTCTGAAGACGTAGGAGTCTCGTCGAACATCACATCACGGCTCACAACAACTTTGCCGGCCTGCTGATCATATAGACGATATGCCTTGGACACAGTGCTGTATTCGAGAAAAGTCATGCCTTGAGACTTCGAGTCCAACGTGGAGTGATGCTCCTTAGGCACATGTACATACGCTGAACAACCAAATTCTTGGAAATGAATAACGGAGGGCTTCTCACCACGGAAAGCCTCAAATGGAGTTTTATCTGGAAGAGCAACAGTAGGAGATCTGTTTTGAATGTAGACAGTAGTAGAAGCCGCCTCAGCCCAGAAACGTCGAGGTAATGAAGAATGCTCAAGCATAGCATGAGCCATGTCCATAATAGTCATATTCTTCGTCTTTGCAACTCCATTCTGTGATGAAGTATATGCTGTAGTAAGCTGTTTCCGAATGCCATGAGCCTTGCAATATTGCTGAAACTCCTAGGATGTAAACTCACCCTCTTTGTCGGTCTTGTGAGCCTTGACCGAGGAACCAGTGTCTTTTTCCACCTCAACCCTCCAAACACAAAAGTGTTGAAAAGCCTCATCCTTGGACTTTAGAAAGAAGACCCAAGTATATCTGGAAAAGTCATCCACCATCATGAGCATGTACAACGCCTTACTCAAAGACCCGGTACTCATAGGACCGGTACTCATAGGACCACATAAGTCTGCATGAACAAGAGCAAGTGATGTCGAAGATCTGTGTGTCACCTCCTTCGGAAAGGCGGCTCGATGTTACTTCCCTTGTAAACACAGGAACAAACAGAAGATGGAGCCTTGATGGTCGGTAAACCCTCAACCAACCCATCCTTCGAAGCTCATTGTAGAAGCTGATAGCTCAAATGGCCAAACCGAGCATGCCAAAGAGTTGAAGAAGAACCAGAAGAAAGCAAAGCGGTCAACTTGTACAAACCACTATCTTGGACTCCCTAAGCCAAGATGCTACTAGTCTCCTTATCATGAATGGTAATCTCGTAACGAGAGAAGATCACCTCCGCATCTTGAGCTGTAAGAGCACTCACTGACAAAAGGTTAAATGCCAAATCTGGAATGTACAGAACATCAGAGAAGTACCTCTTGTCCTCGGAGGAGCGGAAGGTGGGGATGGTGCCATGTCCATTCACGGGCATGGAAGAAGAATCACCCAAAGTGATCTCGCCTATCCTGGCAGTGAAGTCCTCGAACTAATCTTGATGGGGTGTCATGTGAGCTGTAGCATCGCTATCCACAATCCACGACTGTGATGACTGAGAAGTCACAAGAGCAAGTACACGATGAGTACCTGCTAATAAAAGAATACTATCATCTTTCTTGGTCTGAGACACCGTTGTAGAGGAAGAGTTCTTTGCTTCTTCATCGTGCTTCTTCTTGTGACATTGGGGCGATTTAGGACCCTTCTTTCCACAATAATGACACTCAATGTCCTTGTTTTTAGAAGATCTGTTTTTGTCTTTGTCTTTATCCTTGTTGTTATCCTTGGAGTTCTTGTCAGAACCCCCTTTTCCTTTCTTTTGTTGATTCTTCCCTTTATCTCGTGCAACCAAAGCTCCATCAGAACCACCAGAGGTGCCAGTCCGCTCCTCAAAGCAATCTGCATAATGGAGGGGAGAACTTCCTCCCAAGTAACTGGAACAGGACAAGGAGAAGAAACAAGAGATTGAAAATAAGCATCAAACCTCTTTGGAAGCTTGGAGAGAAGCCGAATAGCCATATCCTCTGTAGAGATATCCTTACCACAAACAGCAAGCTCGTCCCAGAGATCTTTCATCTTCGAGATGAAAGTAGATAAAGATAGAAAGGCAGAAATTGACAAGTTCATAAGCTGCTTTTCCAAAGCCAAAATCCGTCCCGGAGACTTAATCTCGTAAAGATCTGCAAATGCCTTCCAAACTTCATGTGCAGCGTCTGCTATACGCACATGAGAGAACATAATCTTTTCAATTCAACATCAGAAAAGATAAAACACGACGATCATTTGCTTGCCAAATATCAATCTGTGTCTGAGACTCTGAGTCACACCACCGGAAGCAAGGGTGGGAGGGGTGGCATTGGCAGGTGTAACAAGCCAATCCCAGAGATCCACGCCACGCAAGGCTGATTTCACCTTCACCTTCCACAAAGTGTAGTTGGAGCCATCCAACTTTGCAGACTCAATGAAGTGTAGTCGAGGCAGCCATCACAAGAGCTTGGGCTCAATCTCAGAAAAAATGCACAATCTCGGAAGGAGTGTCCACCACAAGTACCAGAAGCCACCAATCCTCAACTTAGAACACCAAAAAACTGCAAGAGCCACCTGTAGGGAAGAAACGCAACAAGATAGATGCTGCAGCCCTGAAAAGGAGTAGCCGACAGGTGGAAAGGTGGATCTCAGAGATCAAACCAGTGAAGGAAGACTTGAATCTGTAGTGGAGAGGCGCTGGAAGAAGCCAGCCGACCAGCAGCAGATTTGAGAAGAAAAAGCAGATGTGAAGGTGCTGAAAACTGAGGCAGATTTGGGGCAGAAAGTTAACGCTGACTGGGGCAGCAGATTAACGCTGAACCGGGAGTGATGATACCATGAATGAGTGCACAGAGCGGAAGCACTAGAGTGCACTGAGAGAGAGTGCAAGAGAAAGAAAGAAAGTTGTATTAACGTCTTCAAAAGGCCAAAATGACCTATGAGACCAAGGTTACATCATATCCATGAGGTACATCATCTTGGGTACAAAATAGTAATAAAGAAAGATAACAAAAATCTAGAACTATAAAATCTGATGTAGGTACATGAGCAGAGAGCTCTCATATCACCCTAATACATCCCTCATGGGCCGCTATGAAATGGTGCTCAAGGTGGTAAAACTGAGCTGGCGAGATATGAAGCAACTATGCTGAATATACTGAAGTGAGTCCCAAGCAAGAGACATGAAGAGTCTCATAAGTGAGGGAGCAAAAGGAAGACTAGACTATGGGAAAAGAGGGAGGCCAGCCCACCTATTTATAGGTAAGAGGGGTTGGCCGACTGGACATTTGAACCTGGCCGACTAACATGGGACAGCTGGCTGACTGGGAAAAAGGTCCCCGACCTTGGAAAAATATAAAAAAATATAAAAAAATAGGGTGGCCAGCCCACAACCAAGGGCCATGAAAAGGGACCAAAAAGGGGACTCCAATGATGAGTAGAATTTGGGGATGAATGTGCTAAAACTACTCCTGGGAGAGAACCCTTATCACAAACATAGATAGAGATGAAGGGGAAATTTTCAGAAGAAGAATTTGGGGCCTAGGTGATCCCCCTCCAGACGAAAAGCTGGGACAGGTTGAAGTGTCGCTTGCGGGGTCGTTTCCATGGAATGGCAACCTGTAGTACAATAAATAAAATCGATGAAGTCTTGGATAGAGAAATTAATGCCCTCCCGTGATGAATGCACACTGTAGTGGAATACGTGCTTAGTTTTTAAAATGTCCGGACAATAGTCGTCGGAAAAAGCTGAAGCTTAGCCTTAAGGGTATCAAACCACTAAAATTTTATCCCAACCTTGTTCGAGGAGAATCAACAAGTGGTGCATGAGCGGCTACAGACTTGCTGCAATTGCATGGAGCGTCGTCTCTCTGCTGAGGATGATGATGGTGTACTGCACTACCCTGCGAGACAGGGCTCTACCTCCACGAGAGCTGATTTCTTTGTGGCGTGCTGCTTCCACTTCGAGCTGTGTTTGAATGTTGCTATGTGTTGCACTCGATCTGTGCATATGGCCTGAATTTGTGTGGCTGCCCCTTGCTTTTACCTCGTACACATCAGGGCTTGGGCTTGTGCATCCGTTTTCTCCTTGCTCCTTTTGTTTGCGAAGTCAAAGCATCTTTTATGTGCGCTATTCAGCTTGGTGTTGCTGGCTCTTGGGCTGATTGCAGGCCGCCTTCAATGAGAGGGTCTCATTTCAGACTGCTCCAGCCCTCTTCTCTCTTGACTTGGTTGTTCGTTCCTCTGAATTTTCTGTATGCTACTGTTGCTTCAAACCTTTCTTCTGAGATGCCAAGTATGTGTGCCTGCTGCTGCTCTGCAAGTGCACAACCGTTTTGGGTGTCGTCAGCACAAGACAAGGAGCAATGAGGCAAGCACAGTTCGTTCCTCTGAATTTTCTGTATGCTACTATTGCTTCAAACCTTTCTTCTAAGATGCCAAGTATGTGTGCGCTGCTGCTCTGCTGCTCTGCAAGTGCACAGCCATTTTGGGTGTCATCAGCACAAGACAAGGAGCAATGAGGCAAGCAGAGAAGTAGATTAAACAAAGAAGAGACAATTCTTATAGAAGATATATACTAAATCAAATGAAACTAAGGTATCTTAATCTAATGGAGTAGATGAAGATTGAATTGCGCGCCTTAAGCGCCCATGGATCATGGCTCTGATACCATATTGGATTACATGGTTGAACAACAATGGATCTAGAGGAGAGAAAGTAAGAGGGAGAAATGGAATGATATATTAACGTCTCTAAGAGGCCATAGTGGCCTATGAGACCAAAACTGAGAGTACATCTGAAGTTGGAGAGAAACAATGACTCAATGAATAAGACACAATAAAAATGAATACATTGCACAATGGAAATGTGAGGTACAATGGGTATATAAGGATGTGGAGAGAGGATAGATGTGATGTAAAGAATGCCACATAGGCACACATATCCATCACATATGATAAGATAGGATAAGTGAGTTGGCGGGAGTTCACACATGGGCAAACATAATAAGTGGAAGCACATATGAAGCTCCGAAATATCTTGGAGTCGTCGGACTGATACAAGTCCAACGTGATTTTGATCCAAATCCAAAAGACTCTGGAAGAACCACTGTGCCTTGGGCACGGCTAGCAACCACAGATCCAAAGTATCCCACCGGGTCCAAAAGTCCATCCCCCAAAACAGCCGTGCATGCCGCATCAAACCAAATGCAGAACTAGCAGAGGGAGGGGCATCCTCAGAAGCATCCCAAAGAGAGGCAGAGGTAGACTCCTCACAATCAGGAAGGGAAGTAGGAATATAAAGTGTAGTGGTAACAAAGTCCTCAAAAGCATCACTGAGAGCAAAAGACTCTTCCATGGAATCAGATTCCAAGAATCAGCAACAAACAAATGATCCTTGTGTAAGGATCACACCTCACAGGCAAAACACCCTCCTTTCTTTGCAAACACTGCAAAGAACATAGGCTTGGACAAAATAAACTCTGCTTAGGATCTCTGAAAAGATCACTACTCTTGTAAAGAAAGAACTACTCTCCTCCAAAATCTGCAAACTCTAGTCGCAGAAGAAAGTCTCCACATATACAAAACAGCTCCCGAAACTGATTCTCAAGTGAAGTAGCTGGAGATGGTCCCCCTTCCCTTTTGGGAAGCAAAGTGCAGCCAAAACATTGCTGTCCAGCAAAAAGCAGCACTCCACCGCCAACAGAAGGCAAGGAACATGAAGAAACCGGGGAACTTTGTAGGCCAGGCACAAAATGCAGGTATAGATGCTCCAAAATCAGCAAAACGCTGACTGAAATCAGAAAATTCAGTGTCCTCCTCATGTACCAAAGTGTCACCAAAGCCACAATCCACACAAAACCCCCTTTGCAAGTGATATGTGTCCACTGGAAAAGAAAACGCAGCGAACAGAGAGGCTGCAAACCTGAAAATATAGGCCGACCAGCTTCCACACCTCAGATGAGGAAAAAACGCTGAAGAGAAGGTACCTTGGGGTCCAAATGATGAAGCCGAGGTGAAGGTAGAGCTACCAGTAGGAACAGTCCAAAAAATGCAGCAAAACAGGGCTGCAAATCTGAAAACGCAGAAGTCAAAGGGGCAGTAGATAAGGCAGAATTTGAAAACGCAGATCTTGGAAGGTACTACCAAACCTTAGATCAACCAACCAACATCAGCAAATGAGCCTGTAGGAGAAACTAACGCAGCAAATACACTGCTGTTGCCCTAAAACAATGGAGGCGGACAGCACTACAGGAGTCCAAGGGACAGATGCTGATGAAGATCGACCACAAAACTGCAACGGTGAAGTGCTTGGAAGAGGGCAAACTGACAAGAAGCATATCTAAGAAAAAAAAAATGCAAGAAAGAGGAGGAAGCAACTAATGGTGCAAGTCACTGGTGCTCTCATACCATGAAGGAATGTACAGCGGAAGATGGGAAATTGGAAACATAGGAGAGAGAGTGCAAGAGAGAGAGATGGAAAGAAACACAGATGGATATGTGCCCTTAATATCAACCAAACAAGAAGCACATGCTGGTACAAGTCCCGAGCAAGA
This sequence comes from Cibotium barometz, assembly GCF_041138505.1. Lineage (NCBI taxonomy): Eukaryota > Viridiplantae > Streptophyta > Polypodiopsida > Cyatheales > Cibotiaceae > Cibotium > Cibotium barometz. The sequence continues at coordinate 69,450,441 of NC_141046.1, forward strand.
GGGGAAGATGACCTCATATGTGAGGAATTGCAACAAGCCAATATGCAGAGGCATTAAGGCATGCAAGAGGCACAAAGCAAATGAATGTGAGGGAGGGAAGGCCTGGCTATATATATGCCCAAATAGGGGCAGCCGACTAGCTCCTCACGACTAGGAATAAAACCTATGACTCCATAAAATAGGAAAAAAGTGGGAATATGATGTGAGGGGTGACCAGGCCCTCTAGCTAACATGGTCAGCCCTAAACGCTAAAATAGGACACTACAAAGGAAGCCAACAACAAGGGGATGATGATGTCTAACAGTTTGCATCCCCTTTGTCAGACTTTGTCCATGACCAACCTTACTAGATTGGTGTCCCCCATGCTTAAAGTTGTTTGCTTTACCCTTATCCTTGGCTGAAAATGCCTCGTCTCCACCACGGTTGCTAGATAGGTTTTGCTCTTGTTTGCTCTTCCTACAAGAGTAAACCCACCAGTTCTTCAAAAGTGACGGGATTAGCTTCTCTTCTCATAGAGAGGTTGAGAGAGGTGTGAAAGCCCAAATAGGAGGGTGGTAAAGAATTTAGAATGTTGGTGACCAGTTGTCTGTCTGGGGTAACCTCATCAATGTTGAGTAATTGTTCTTTCAAATCTTCCACTTTGGTGAGATGATCTGACACCCTCATCCATAGAAAGAATATCCAATTGTCTCTTCAAGTAGGCAACTCTTGCCTTGTTGCGGATATGATACATTGCTTCCAAAGTGTCTCATGCAAGCTTCGATGTCTTGCAGGACCGAATGTGTGGAATAATAAACCTTTTCACTGAAAGGGCTATCAAGGACCTGGCCTGTGCATCTGTCATGGCCCTGTGAAAATGGAGCAGGACAAGTGTGGGCATGGTGGTTGCAGAGTCAGAATATTTTATGATTCACATGGGGGGTGCCCGGACAGTGTTTAAAGATGTGTGGACAACCCTAGGTGTGAAGGGGGAACATTAAAACATTAACTTTTAATGTTTATAAAAGTTGCCCCTAGGCCTTAGTGGCCCTAGGGAACTTATTAAGTTGGGCCCTAGGGATTAACTTAGGAAGGAGGTTTTCTCTCTCTTCACTCTCTCTCCTCCCTTTTTGGGGAGTCGTGTAGCAAAAGAGGACCCTCCCTCATGCGCATGGAGAACAAGCGTGGAAAAGCAAGAGAAGAGAAGGAGGCGACTGCTGAAGATCAGTGTGCTGCTGTTTTTCTGAGAGAACCAGCCGTACAGCACTGTACGGCCAGATTCGGGCTCTCTCTCTCTCTCTCTCTCTCTCTCTCCTCTGCTGCTGGCGGCGCACAGAGTTGCTGCTGGAAACTCTGCGCAGAAGCTCAGAACAGACTGCACAGCCAGTTTTCCAGCTCAAACCCTACTGTACGACTGCCGTACAGTGTACGGGCAGTCAGGTACAGCAGGTACAGGTGCAGGCGGTGCTTCTCTGGTGCTGGACAGACCTGTGCAGGCTGATTCAGACAGGTACAGAAGTGGACAGCAGGCTGTTTTTGCAAGTACAACGCCTGGCACGCATCCCGAGGCGGTACAATCAAGTACAGTGCTGATTTTCAGATCTGTACTTTCAAGGACAGCATAGGAGTGAGCTTCAGGAGGAAGATACAGGCAAGTGCAAGCACATGTGTGAAGCAGGATTGTGGGTTCAAGTGCCTGCAGGCACAGATTGGTGCTGTTGCTTCCTCCAGAGTTGTTTCACGAGCTGAACTTGGTAAGCCTTGACTCTGTTCATCCATCTCTCTTTCTATTGCTTGATGTCTGCTACAGGTATGTGTTATCTGGCTCCTTGTGAGAGGAGGAGAATAGCAGATTGACAAGAGATTAAGACAGGGATTGAACAGCACATGTATGTTGAGCTGAGAATATGTATCATGCTTATGAGTTATGCCAGATGTATGCCCATGGCTGGCCTGCTTTGTGAACTTGGCTGATCAGAGGGAGGCACAGTGTGTTGTTTGAAGACACAGATCTGTGTGCATAGATCCTCTGTGCTGAGAAGGATTTGTGGGCAGTCAGATTGGACTACAGGTGTAAACTCTTGGCTGGTTTTTATGTTGTACTCAGCCATACATATTATTTTAATGGAATAAAGAAATACCGCAAGGGGCGCCAAGCTTTGGGGCCAACAGGTGTCGTTGTGTATTCAGATTTGGGCACTCTAGCTCCAATCTGTGTTTGGTTTTTCATCTAGACTACAAGTGGACGGGTTTTAGCTCTTACCGCACTCTGGTTTTCTATCAGAGGCCGGTTTCAAGGTTCCGTTGCCGGGACCAATCATCAACTTTCTGAAGGGGGTGAGCTCGTGGTTGCTTTGGAGAAAGCCATCGCTGAAAATTCAGCAATCATGTCTGATACAGAGGAAGAGTACTTCTATCAAGAAGAAGAAGAGCAAGAGTCTTCACCTGAAAGAGATGTATCTGAGGATATTTTTGCAGGAGAACAGGCTGCAGATGTTGAGCCTTATGAGGATGTAACACAGCCAGAAGATGTGCATAGTAAAGAGGATGATGATGCTCGGTTCAAAGATCGCTTGGCTGGTGTTATGGATACTTTTATGCAGCTCACACAGAGCGAGAGATTTGCTGAATTTATGAGATCTCGCACAGAGCCCCGCACAGAGCCCCAGAAAAAGAAGAAGAAGGTTCGTTCGAAGAATCTTTCTCATGGTCATAGTGGTACCACTCCACAGGATCCATCTCCTGCACAGTTTCCGAACATGCAGCATGCTTTTGGTGCTAACCCACAGAGTTCCTTCTATGGACAGCCACCTATTCCTCAGCAGAACATGCATCCAGGGTACTTTGGTGGTGGCTCGGTGTTCCAATCCATGACTGGGGGTTATCCTCAGGGAGGCATGGGTATGTATGGGCCTTTTGGAGCCAATTTTCAGCCTGGCATGCAAGGGAATATGTATGGTGGTATGCAGTCCGGTATGCAAGGAAATGTGTTTGGAAGCATGCAACCTGGGATGCAAGGCAATATGTTTGGTGGCATGCAGCCAGGTATGCAACATGGAATGTATGGAAACATGGCTGGGATGTATGGTATGCCTGGTGTTGGAATGGGAAATGTTGACCCAATGATGGGTATGAATGTTGGGGGCAGCAATCTCACGAAACCACTTCCATATGATAATCTAACGCCTATGGGAAAGGCGAAGGATTACAAGGAAGGGGGAGCTGCAGTGAAGTTTGACACTTTCAGTGGGGCCAAGGATAAATTGAAGGCACTTACCTTTTTACAGCAGTTTGATGCTGCTTTTTCTGGTGGGAATTATACAGAGTCTTCTAAGGTGAGGAAAGCTGCCACTTTTCTCAAGGGCAATGCTTTGCAGTGGTGGTCTACTCTTCTTTTGCAGGGCATAGCACCCACCACATGGGTCCAATTCAAACAGGTTTTCTCTTCTGTATGGCTCACATCTACATTTGAGGTGGATGTTATGACAGCATGGCACAAGCTGGATGCTTCAAAGTGTGATAGTTTGGAGGATTATAACAAGAAGTTTTGGGAAGCTCTACTTCCAGTGACTTCTTATCGTGCCGTGCCATTATCTGAGCAGGTAGAGAAGTATTGTTGTGGGCTGCCCAAGGAGGTACGCGATTACTGTATAAAGACAAGAGTAACGAACATGTCACAGATGATTGAAAATGCTATGACAGCTAATGCGTTACTCACAGGTGGTTCATCTGGGTTTAAAGGCAGTAAGAAATTGAGCAAGAAAGCTGAAAAATTTGGGCATGCTTCGCGTGATGCTAAAGGGACTTCAGAGACAAAGTATAAGAAGTTGCCAATGCCCAAAAGGACTTCTGAGGAAAGACAGGCTTTGAGAGATGCTCAAAAGTGTTTTTACTGTACTGAAGAGGGGCATATGTCATTCAATTGTCCCAAGAGAACGTCCAAGAAGGACCCTGACAACAAAGGAGAGCCCAAGCCAAAGAAACAAAAGCCTTCTGCAGGCTTAGTTCCTGATCTTGTGGGTGAGCAGCTAAGTGGTGAAGCTACAGAGTTGTGCAGAGCATGGGGCAAAGTGAGAGATCAGAATGCTTTGATCTTCTTTGACACAGGTGCTAGAGCCAACTTCATTTCACCAGATTTGGCTGGCCGATTGGGGATTCGCGCAGAGGAGATGGGGCCGTTACATGAGGCAAATATGGCTTGTCCAGGGTATGCAGAACCCGTTACTCCTATTATTGGGAAGCTTCGGCTTCATTTGCAGGGCTATGTGGACAGCGAGGAGTTTTTCATCATGCCTTTGGATGGCTGTGATGTTTTGTTGGGGATGCCATGGTGCCACAGGGTACATGCGGTGGTGGATACTTACAATAGGAAAATTACTCTGACTCATAGAGGGAAAGAGCATGTATTGGATGTAAAACTCAAAGGGGAATCTGTTCCTATTGTATCCGCTTCGGCGATTTCATCAGTAATGAAAAAGCATCTTTCCGCGTACTTGATTTATGTAAAGGATGCACAGGATGATGAGTCTAAGTCTAATTTGTCAATGTTAGATAAGGACAGGGCTGATTTCTTAAGTGGGTTTCAAGACTGTTTTTCCGAGTCATTGCCAGGAGAATTACCTCCTGAGAGGCCAGAAGATCATGCCATAGATCTGATTCCTGGTAGTACTCCACCGAATAGACCGCCGTATCGTGTTAGTGCAGCCCAACAGGAAGAGATTATGAGTCAGGTGCAGGAGCTTCTAAATAAGGGGTTGATACAGCCTAGCTCATCACCCTTTTGCTCACCTGTGCTCTTAGTGCAGAAGAAGGATGGTTCTTGGCGCATGTGTATAGATTACAGGGCGCTGAATAAGAATACCATCAAGAATCGATTCCCCATACCGAGGATCGATGACATCTTGGACCGCTTACAGGGCTCCACAGTTTTCAGTCGTATTGACTTGAAAAGCGGGTATCATCAGATACGCATTAGACCCGAGGATGTGCATAAGACAGCATTCCGAACCACGTTTGGGTTGTATGAGTTTTTGGTTATGCCCTTTGGTTTGACAAATGCGCCTGCCACATTTAACAGAATGATGGACAGGATTTTCAGACCTCATAGAGAGTTTGTGGGCACATTCTTTGATGATATGATTGTGCATTCACAAACTGAGGAAGAGCATAGAAGGCATTTGGCCATTGTGTTTGCAGAACTCAGAAACCATAGGTTGGTGGTTAATGGCAAGAAGAGTGAGTTTTTCTTGCAGGACATACATTTCTTGGGGCATATTGTGTCTGGTCATGGAGTCCGTATGGATCCAGCCAAGGTGGAAGCAATACTTAATTGGCCAGCTCTGAGGACCGTGCATGATGTACGCAGCTTTCTAGGATTGTGTTCCTATTACAGGCGTTACATACGGCACTTTGCTGAAATTGCTTCACCTCTTCATGCTTTGACGAAGAAAGCAACTCCGTTTAGATGGGCTGATCGGGAAATTACAGCATTCAAAAAGCTCAAAGAAAAGCTTACTTCGGACCCAGTATTGGTGTTACCGGACCTCCGAAAGGCTTTTGTTGTCCAGTGTGATGCATGTGGAAGCAGCATTGGTGCAGTTCTCATGCAAGAGGGACATGTGATAGCCTATGAGAGTAGAGTTTTGCAAGATGCCGAGAAGCATTTACAGGTGTATGAGAAAGAGATGTTGGCTGTAATTCACGCTCTTTCTACATGGAAACACTACTTGCTTGGGGCTGATTTCACTGTGCAGACAGATCATCAGACTTTGCGATATTTCCTCACGCAGACTAAGCTTTCAGAGAAGCATATGCGTTGGGCAAACTTTTTGTCAATGTTTCACTTCCAGATTGTGCATGTGGAAGGCAAAAAGAATGTAGTGGCAGATGCTTTGTCACGCAAGCCACAGGTCTCTGCAGTTTCACTTGCTTATCATCATGAGCTTGATGAAATGAAAGAGCAGTATGCCCATGATGAGGATTTTGAAAGGTTGTATGATCAGATGTCTGAGGGTCAGCGGCATGAGCATTATACTCTCAGAGATGGGTTTTTATTGATGCATGGCAGACTGTGTGTTACCAGGCCATTGCGACTCAAGGTTATGATTGAAAGTCATGCTCCACCGTATGCAGGTCATAGAGGTATTGACGCCACGGTCAAAGCAGTGGAGACTTTCTTTTATTGGCCAACCTTGAGAAGAGATGTTGATGCCTTTGTGAGGCAATGCATCGTATGTCAGAAGGTAAAGTTTGACCGTCAGAAGACACCAGGGTTATTACAGCCTTTACCTATTCCGGATAGACCTTGGGAGAGCATTGCCATGGATTTTGTATTTGATCTTCCACGGACACAAACGGGAAATGATGGCATCTGGACAATCATATGCAGGTTCAGTAAGCAGGCTCATTTCATTCCCGTGAGGAAGACAATTAAAGTGGACCATATGGTGAAGTTGTTCATGGCGAACATCTTCAAGTATCATGGCTTGCCTACGTCTATCATTAGTGACCGTGATCCACGGATGACGAGTTTGTTTTGGAGAGGGTTGTTCGACAACATGGGTACAACTCTCAAGTTTTCATCGTCATTTCATCCACAGACAGATGGTCAGTCAGAAGAGGCTAACTCGACAGTGTTGGATCTTCTAAAGTGTTATGTGTCAGAGCACAAGCAACAATGGGAAAAGTATCTTCCTTTGGTGGAGTTTGCATATAACAACACTGTACATAGCTCGACAGGCAAGGCGCCTTTTGAGATTGTAGAAGGAGGGAAGAAGGTTCCACCCATTTTGCATACAAAGGATAAGATCTTTGAGGCTGATCAGTATGTGGAGAGCTTGGATGAAGCTTATCGGAGAGTTAAGTTGGCCCTCCAGAAAACTCAGCAGAAGCAAAAGAAAGCCGCAGACCGTCACAGACGTGATTTACAGTTTGCATTGGGTGATTGGGTTCTTTTGCGCTTTGAAAAGGCTAGACTCAAGAAGATGAAGGGTAAAGAGCGCTTATTCCCTAAGTTGAGCATGCGATATTATGGGCCTTTTCAGGTTTTGGAAAAGATTGGTGAGGTAACCTATCGTTTGAAGTTACCAGATCACTGGAGGATTCACAAAGCTTTTCACGTGAGTCTTCTTAGACCTTTCCGTGGGGATGTGCCTGAGGATGTATCAGATGAGGCTCAGCCGGAAGTTGAGGAACTTGATGAGGTTCTGATTCCAGAGCAGATACTGGCACATAAAGAAAGGAAGGTACGAGGTAAAGTTTCCCGTCGCTATCTTGTGAAGTTCAAGAACTATTCACCGATGGATGCGAAGTGGATGGAGGAAGGTGACTTAACAGATTCACCTCAGGTTTTGCAGCTTTATCTCGATGCCTTTGAGTTAGAGCCGACTCTTATTGTGGCTCATTCAGGTTCAGCAGAGCATGGGTCTGGAGCATTACCTGATGCTCAAGAGGGAGGTAGCACCTCCACTCCCTTGATACAGACAGGCTCAGATGACATCTAGAGGTCGCTTGGTGCAGATTTTATCTCATCCGAAGGTACTGAGGCTGACAGTACATCTGTTTATGGGACTTCTATGATATATATGTACTAGTCACATGGACATTATTGTGGATATGTATGGTTCACAGTGGTATACAACTTGGACTATTACTATGCCATTGCTTTGCAGTGAATGATGATACATGTGTATGGCTCAGAGAGATTGGGACGCTGATCTTGCCATATTGTATATTTCACTTTTGATATTTTGATGCAACACCAGAATGCAATCGAGGACGCTTGCCATCTTTCAAGAGGGGGGTATGTCATGGCCCTGTGAAAATGGAGCAGGACAAGTGTGGGCATGGTGGTTGCAGAGTCAGAATATTTTATGATTCACATGGGGGGTGCCCGGACAGTGTTTAAAGATGTGTGGACAACCCTAGGTGTGAAGGGGGAACATTAAAACATTAACTTTTAATGTTTATAAAAGTTGCCCCTAGGCCTTAGTGGCCCTAGGGAACTTATTAAGTTGGGCCCTAGGGATTAACTTAGGAAGGAGGTTTTCTCTCTCTTCACTCTCTCTCCTCCCTTTTTGGGGAGTCGTGTAGCAAAAGAGGACCCTCCCTCATGCGCATGGAGAACAAGCGTGGAAAAGCAAGAGAAGAGAAGGAGGCGACTGCTGAAGATCAGTGTGCTGCTGTTTTTCTGAGAGAACCAGCCGTACAGCACTGTACGGCCAGATTCGGGCTCTCTCTCTCTCTCTCTCTCTCTCTCCTCTGCTGCTGGCGGCGCACAGAGTTGCTGCTGGAAACTCTGCGCAGAAGCTCAGAACAGACTGCACAGCCAGTTTTCCAGCTCAAACCCTACTGTACGACTGCCGTACAGTGTACGGGCAGTCAGGTACAGCAGGTACAGGTGCAGGCGGTGCTTCTCTGGTGCTGGACAGACCTGTGCAGGCTGATTCAGACAGGTACAGAAGTGGACAGCAGGCTGTTTTTGCAAGTACAACGCCTGGCACGCATCCCGAGGCGGTACAATCAAGTACAGTGCTGATTTTCAGATCTGTACTTTCAAGGACAGCATAGGAGTGAGCTTCAGGAGGAAGATACAGGCAAGTGCAAGCACATGTGTGAAGCAGGATTGTGGGTTCAAGTGCCTGCAGGCACAGATTGGTGCTGTTGCTTCCTCCAGAGTTGTTTCACGAGCTGAACTTGGTAAGCCTTGACTCTGTTCATCCATCTCTCTTTCTATTGCTTGATGTCTGCTACAGGTATGTGTTATCTGGCTCCTTGTGAGAGGAGGAGAATAGCAGATTGACAAGAGATTAAGACAGGGATTGAACAGCACATGTATGTTGAGCTGAGAATATGTATCATGCTTATGAGTTATGCCAGATGTATGCCCATGGCTGGCCTGCTTTGTGAACTTGGCTGATCAGAGGGAGGCACAGTGTGTTGTTTGAAGACACAGATCTGTGTGCATAGATCCTCTGTGCTGAGAAGGATTTGTGGGCAGTCAGATTGGACTACAGGTGTAAACTCTTGGCTGGTTTTTATGTTGTACTCAGCCATACATATTATTTTAATGGAATAAAGAAATACCGCAAGGGGCGCCAAGCTTTGGGGCCAACAGGTGTCGTTGTGTATTCAGATTTGGGCACTCTAGCTCCAATCTGTGTTTGGTTTTTCATCTAGACTACAAGTGGACGGGTTTTAGCTCTTACCGCACTCTGGTTTTCTATCAGAGGCCGGTTTCAGCATCCCTGGGAGTCCCATCTCTTCTGCACTTGTGTGGGAGGAGGTTCTACTTCAGGAGCTCTTTGAGCAGCTCTTCTTTGAGGCTTTACTGGTTTTATGGTAAGTGGGCGTGTGTCGTCACCACACTCGATGTCCCAAAAAAGCCCTTTGGCTACCAACAAGTTACGGATCATGAAACTCCACAGGGACTAGTTTGATCCATCAAACTTGTCCTCCTGGGTGAGCACACCAAATACATCTGTAGCATTTTGAGCCAAGTAGACAAAATACACTGGTAGGCGCAAGCACCAATGTGCACTGCCAGGCAACCAAATGTCGTGTGCAAACTTTTTCTTGTAACCTCAAGCAAGTATAAACCTGCACCAAATTGTCCAAGTACACTCAATGTGTATACATATGTGACAAATCATTGCTGTTGTCCCCTGTTACATGCTCCAAACTGAAAAGCCCAAATTTTATGCATTGCAATTGCTTCAATGCGTAGTTAATTGCTCAATTTTTACAAAAGCCCCATTTTTTGCAATTGAAAGAGACTCAATTTACTGATTTTGACCTCAATTTGGAAAACCCCCAAATTCCAAACAAAGAAGCATGTTCAATTTTGCCAATTTTACATCAAATTGAGAAATCCCTCAAACTAAACTTCTAAAGGCAACTGAAAGAAACCCCCAAATTCTTGCACCTGCAAATGTCTGCAAATTGATATTTGTAAAATAATTTTTTTAAACCTACATAGTTACATGGAGAGCTATAGTTGACTTGAGGTGGAGCTAAACTGGAAGCATGACTGTGACTTCTGGCTCATCCTGTCTTTGGTCTTGGAGTGAGAGTAGGGGCTTGCTAGTGGGAGCAGAGGGGGAGCTGCATGTGGCGACGAGGAGAGCTGCAGGTGAAGACAGTGAGCTGTAGTAGACGGGGACGGATGACGAGTTGCAGATGGGGACTGATGGCAACCTTGGCTGGTTGCAGACGACGATGGATAGCAGACGGGGAGCTTGAGACCGCGATGTCGGCAAGGGAGCTGCAGTCGGGGACGGACGGGAGCGGCAAACCATTGATGGTCGGAACTGGCGACAAAGTGATCGACAGATGGTGTAAGTGCTAGATGGAAGGAGCAGAGAAATCATCAAACTTCTATCAAGTGCCACATAAGGCACAAGTGCGGCTAAGCTCTGCCCACCTGTGCCTGACGTGGTGGAGAGTGCGCTGCCGCTTGGCCGGGTGGTTGTGGTTTCTTGGGTAGTAGCACCGCCTGAAGGTTGAAAGAGGTGGCCTGCGGCTGGGTGGGCGGCGCAAATGTTCACCGGACTGAACGCCGTAGCGGCGGACGGAACAACGGTTGCCGGACGGAATGTCGCAGTGACGGAAAATAGGCGGCGTAGGGAACAACAACACACCAGTCGGGCGGAATGGCCGCGCACTGTCGCCACAACAACAGGCTTTGATAGCAATTGTTGGACTCACACACTCACACACAGAATTAGGATTTCTTGCAGATTAGGGTTAGCTGTAGGAAGACACACAAAGAGAGCAAGAGGGTGTGTTGTAGGTCATAAATGCAAGTGAACTCTTGTATGTGAGTGACATCCATATAAGATCCAAGTACAAAAGTTGAATGGATAGAGTGTCTTTTCACAATTGATATCCAAGGGGAAAACCCACATGGGAAAAAGGTTCCCTTGGTGGAGCCCCGTTCACACGTAGCACTACTATAAGTAAGCATATGCCTACAACCTTTGGCCCCTACATGACTTCTATTGACTTCTACAACATATGAATGATGAGTTATGCCCAATGTACTATGCCAATGATTGGCTCATGCTTATATATATGTTGAGGTTGCTGGTCAGCCAGCTACAGGTGCTGTCAACCAGCTTTGGACAAATAATTAATCCAATAAATCTTGTATATGCTGCGTTTACTTCCTTGTGTGCCCAACATGCTGGCCTTCATGCTGATGCCTGGCCGCTTGCTGCGTAGGACTTCTGCTAGGTTGACAGGGGTCTGCTGGCTGCAAGAAGTGGGGAGAGAGATTGAGCCATGTGAGAGAGGGATCCAAGAAGAAGAAGTTGTAACTCCTTCAACCACTCACCATCCCACGACTCCTTCAACCACCCACCATCCCACGACTCCTTCAACCACCCTTTTTTTGTTGTATTATAAAGGTATCTTATTACATTGGTTTTGAACCTTAGAGTTGAGGCCTTATTCTTGAAAGAAATCTAAAACTAAGCTTTAAAACCTTTGCCAAAGCATGGAAGCATAAGGAAATGTGTACAGCATTTAACATCTTGCGGACCCGCTATATATGCCGTCACTTACAACTTGCCAAAAGGTATTACAATGAGTACAATAAAAGGGCATCAATTCCAATGAAATTATACAGAAGGTAATGTTTTGCCCATGTAGAACCTCTTTGTTGATGCTATTTTGGTACCAAAGTTAGGTGTCATCATTCCTTCCACAGTTAACTCGCGCAGTGTCCCCACGAGCAAAAGGATCAAAGTAGAACTTCCATTATGACACACAAACCACATATCTTCATCACAACTCCAACTCCACACTCACAAGGGACCACCTCAATCGGTACTCGTCCCTATACACTCCACAAACTCCATTTTTTCAAAATTTCAAGAAAGATGAGGAAGAAACAAACTCCAAAACTTCACCCTTGCAAACACCCAACTTGCATCCTAAGAAAGGTAATGAAAACTCCACCTTTTGGCACCAATGAAAACCCAACAAGTGTACATGAAGTGACTGAATCATGGAAAATCATAAAAAAACCAATTAAAGCCGAAAGAAAAAACAGTCATGTAAGTGCTAGTGGTACAATGCTATTATGCTACAATGATACAATGTGATGGGATCAAAGAGGATATTGTTCAGTTGTGACCATATAGAAGCTCTCCATGTCCATTGCCTCTGGAGGGGCACCCCTGTGTCTCTGGAGGATTTCTTGTCTGAAGCTGCTTGGTGGAGCATCCCCTTGAGAGAGAGAGAGAGAGAGAGAGAGAGAGAGAGAGAAAGCGAGTGAGAGAGAGAGAGAGAGAGTTCTACAAACCAAGGAGGAGCTCTTGATATCATTTTCAAACAAGTTCATAGCACTTGCCTTTAAAAAGAAAAATTGAGGTGAAAATCATAGCACTCTGTTTTAAGGGCCTTTTTTGGTTTTTTCTTTTTATTGTTAGGCCTAAACTATGCTTGCCTCCAAAAATTTAAAACTTCAGGTTTTCTTGTTACTTTATGGATCTCTGCTGTGATGATCAAATCAAATGATCTTCTTCGAAAACAAACAGCACTAAAGGTACCATGTTGAATCCTAGACCCTATGTATCTTTTCTCATAATTGATCTTTGCGGGCATATCCCCACATTTGTCTTTTCTAGTTCAATCTGTCTACTATTGCTGCATCTTGTGTACAATTTAGCTGTGGAATTACGTGGCTGCTCAGGGAACAGTGTTGGTGATGGGTAAGGCCTTTGCCCAGCCCTAACTCTACGACTGCTTAGATGAAGGCTACTTTTAGTAGTAAAGGGGTTTAAGGGCAGTCTGCTGTATTTTGCTATTTTTAACATGCCATTGTGTGTAGAAAGGCTTTTGCAAAAGCACAAAGAACACGTGGTAAAGTGGTGTGTGTACATGTAGGAAGATACACTTGGAAACTATTATGTGTACATGATGCAAGAGAGTTGCAGAGTGTGAGAGAGTGTACACAAGGCACTTTTGGGCCATTGTTGGCTAACCTCTAATATGACTTCAAATTGGGTGTTTTCTCTTGAAAAGCCACAAGATTGAAACGTGTTACACTTGTGAACTGCTAAGCTGAACTTTGTCACCCAAACTCTCAGTCAGGGCTGGAAATAGGAGTTGTTTTGTTGCTAAAACTGCAGCCAAGCATGGCAATTGTGGACTGTTGAAAGCAGAGCTGCAGCTATGGAGGGTCGAAGAGGTACACATGGCTATGGCATTGGGCAAAGAGAAAGAAAGAAAGTTATATTAACGTCTACGGAAGACCCCAAGGGCCTATGAGACCAAAAGTAATACAATGGTACCATGGATATACTGAGCCATGGAAAACTGAAAGAAAAAGCGAAGTGAAAACATCTAACAGTACATGTAATCAGCAGATGATCCTGTGTAGAGTGAGATACGCTGTGATCAGCTAACGACGATATTTGCCTCAGCGAGAACCGATCTGATGGTGGAGTGAATGTCACGCCTCTGTGATGGGAGCGTGACATGTCGGCGGAGAACCTCACGAAGATAAATGAAATGAAATGAACTGATATATTAACGTCTCTAAGAGGCCATAGTGGCCTATGAGACCAAAACTGAGAGTACATTTGAAGTTGGTGTCTCATCAAAGAGAACATCTAAATGAGAATAAAAAGTACAATAAACTGATTGTCCTACAGTTATAAGAACAGAACTGTAAGACTCCGAGATGATACTGAGTAGAAAATACTGGAAAATACTGAAAAATGTATATCAGGTAGATCCATGTATGCTGATCACTTGAAGTGTTGCCCTCTCCTTAGATCAAGTATCTCCGCCAAGGGGCTGTCTAGAATGGAGAGGTCGTAGAAGCGAGGTAGGCGCCTCCGATGCTGAGCAATAATGGCTCTGATTTGGCGATGGTGAGGATGCCGTGGTCGAGATCCTGGTGGGCGTGGCCGATGAGTACGACATAAGATAACTGCTCTATCAATGGTGACTCCCTGGGAGCATGGTCGGTGCCCTGATGGCCCAATGGAGGAGGTATCAAGAGGTATGTGGGCTGGGTTGCTGGTGCTGGTGCTGGTGCTGGTGCTGAAGAAATCTGTCAGGGTCCTCTGTCTAGGTACATCATGGCTCGGCCTCTTGTCTGCCAAGAGGGTCTCTCTGTGTCTCTTGAGCTCAAGTAGAAACAATCCGAGGCATCTGTTATCCTCAAACTCCGTGACCCTGATCCTCAAACTCCATGACCCTGCGTAACGGCCCAAAACCCTCTCGGAAGAGGCAGTGATATCTCCCTCGGATCTCATAATAGACTGTACATCGGCAAATGTAGAGAGAGAGAGAGAAATGAAATGAAATGATATATTAACGTCTCTAAGAGGCCATAGTGGCCTATGAGACCAAAACTGAGAGTACATCTGAAGTTGGTGTCTCATCAAAGAGAACAACTAAATGAGACTAAAAAGTACAATAAACTGATTGTCCTACAGTTATAAGAACAGAACTGTAAGACTCCGAGATGATACTGAGTAGAACATACTGGAAAATACTGAAAAATGTATATCAAATAGATCCATGTATGCTGATCAGTTGAAGTGTTGCTCTCTCCTTAGATCAAGTATCTCCGCGATGGGGTTGTCTAGAATGGAGAGGTCGTAGAAGCGAGGTAGGCGCCTCCGATGCCGAGCAATAATGGCTCTGATTTGGTGATGGTAAGGATGCCGTGGTCGGGATCCGGGTGGGCGTGGCCGACGAGCACGACATAAGATAACTGCTCTATCAGTGGTGACTCCCTGAGAGCGTGGTCGGTGCCCTGATGGCCCAATGGAGGAGGTATCAGGAGGTGTGTGGGCAGGGTTGCTGGTGCTAGTGCCGAAGAAATCTGTTAGGGTCCTCTGTCTAGTACATCATGGCTCGGCCTCTTGTCTGCCAAGAGGGTCTCTCTGTGTCTCCTGAGCTCAAGTAGAAACAATCCCAGGCATCTCTGATCCTCAAACTCCATGACCCTGCATAACGGCCAAAGACCCTCTCGGAAGAGACAGTGATATCTCCCTCGGATCTCATAATAGACTGTACATCGGTAAATGTAGTGTTCCTCTGTCTCTACCTCCTGGTAGCATAGCTGACAAATGCGGTCATCCACGATCCATATACGCCGAGCGGGTGATAAAATGATCCGGTGAGAGGTGTAGAAAATGGCTCTTGTAATGAGCCATTTTCGTGCCCAAGGGCTCAAGGGGGCTAGTCCATGTCCTCTCTGTGTCCACTCTGATGATATCCATTTTCGTGCCCAAGGGCTCAAGGGGGCTAGTCCATGTCCTCTCTGTGTCCACTCTGATGATATCCATCGTGATCACGCGGTTTTGCTCTGAGCGGGTGAGATCCAAAAATGGACAATCCAGGCTGTATTGAAAGGGTGGTAGTGCCTGTCAAACCATGATCTCATCTGAGCATACCAACAATGAGTATCTCCATCCTCTGCAAACTGTATGGATGAGGTAAATGACAAACGGGAGTACCTCTGTTGAGGGAGCTCCCATAGCCGCTGTAAAAAGGTAACTGCCTAGAATAGGGCCGTGGTTACTACTGGTGGGGGGAGAAATGAAATGTTATATTAAGGTCTTCAAAAGGCCATAATGACCTATGAGACCAAAAAGTTACGTCATGGTGTATCTGATACAATGTCTGGATAAAAAACCAGAAAATGAAAAATAAAGATGATACTACTGGCACCTAGAAAATGAAACTGGAACTGGAAGGTAAACAGAAACCCTTATAGGGTGTGAATATAGTGAGGGGGGGGGGGGTACGCTATGGAGGTGAGTGGAGTACAGTGAGGGGATACAATATCATGTGGGACGGGGGGGTACACTATGGAGGTGCCTCCATCTCATAATATGTGCCACATCGGACGTTGGCGGATCTCCTCAATATCCTCTGTGGTCAGCACCTTGACTGGGTGTCCCGCATGTCTCGCAAGAATAATCCGAATCCGTCGCTGCAAACTCCGTCTATGCTGCGATGCCCTCCTCCGTAGTCGTGGGCGTCTGGACCACCCAAGCTCAATCGCACGATCAATCAGTGTACCGCTGGTGTGGGCGGTATCCATGTCTTGCTGCTGCTGTGGTCCATCTGGCGCAGTGATGGCTGGACTAAAGAAGTCTGTAATGTGCCTCTAAGTCTAGCTCTCTGTGCGCCTAAGCAGGCTATCTCTATATCTCCGCACTCAAGCAAGAACAATCCCAAACACCTCTGGTCCTGGTACCCCATGACTCTGGAAAGTGGTCCAAAACCCTCTCTGATAAACAGTGGAAACGACCATGTATCTCATAGTATGCAGTACAATGGCATATATAATGCAGCTCTGTCTCTGGCTCCCCATGGCATACTCGACATATCCTGGCCTTAGCTGGTATACCTCTATATCGGCCAATCTCAATCTCAAGCTGGTGTGAGGATGTGCGAATCTGACCAATAGCACATCGTACTGCATGAGACAGGTGTACATCCATGTAACTGGGTCTGATCACAAAACCATATGCTGTGAGCTGAAGAAAATGCTCTCTGTAAATAGCCATCTTCGTGCCCAGCTCCTCAGTCGGCTGTATCCATGTCCTCCTAATGTCCAGCTGAACTAAATCTTGACGGATGAGTCTGGTAATCTCTGTCCGTGTGAGAGTGAGAGGGTGCCTCCAGAGAATACTGGAAGGGAGGCAATCTGTCCACGCTAAAACCATGTGCCTGGAACCAAGATGTCATCTGTCCATACCAACAAGCCGTGTCTCCCTGTAAAGCTAACTGTCGGGAGGACTCAAGGGTGAGGCGTGCATATCTGTCTCGGGGGAGATCCCACAAGCCATGTATGTAGGAGACTGATCTCGTAAGAGCCTCAATCACGAGAGGGGCAGTCGCCGGCTCTGCTCGAATAATCTCATGAGGTACCAAGGCCTTGGCTCTAATAATCCTAGCAATCATAGATACCAAAGGCCTCTCCATACCTCTCCACCCGCCTGCGCTGTGATGGCCCACTGAAGGTCCCCATATCTGCACTCCATAGAGTGTCAAAAAGCCAAAGTTTCGTTCGAGGTTCCTGAAACTGAACCTACGAACACATCCTCTCCAAACCACCCAGGCTGCATGTGCTCTAGTCAATCTAGTCTCTGCTGCTCTCCTCATTGAAAACACTGGTCCACTGAATACTGCCCCAAGATGTGTATATGCATCTGTATACTCCACAATCTCCTGCCCATATGTAAATGTGGGAGCTGATCGCCTAACCCACTGTGGCGTGGTGTTAAACACCATAACCTTGGTTTTGCCAAGGTTGACAGACAATCCACTATCATGTGCAAACTCATGTAAAGCATCCAGATGACGCTGCATACCCTCAGGGGAGTCAGAGATCAACACAATATCATCAGCATATAACAATAGTGGGATCCATATACCTGCTAGCTGGGCTCCTCTATCCCCCAATCTCTCAATGTAGTCAGAAGCCTCATCCACATACATACCAAACAATGAAGGAGATAACGGGCAACCTTTCTTCACTCCTAAGTGGAGTGAACCAAAGTAGAGATCCCCGCTGGGGTGCGTACCTGTCTTGCAACTGATCTATATAAAGCCATAATCCCCCATATGAGCTCTGTGGGTACCCCCATCTCTTGTAATCGCCTCATCAATCTGGCTCTGGGCACTGTATCAAATGCTTTGCGGAAGTCCACAAAGCTACAATAAATCCGTTGTCCATGCGACCTGCCCTCCTCAATAATGGCCTGCAGAGTCAAGATGTGGTCAAGAGTAGAGAAACCTCTCCTGAACCCTGCCTGTCCCTCTGCTCGAATGCCCTCTCTCTCTGCCCATCTACTCAACTGCTGCTCAAGAATGGATGCATACAGTCGTGCTAGTGTGTGACCAATCATAATAGTGCGATAATTCCCTGGAGAGAGAGAGAGAGAGAGAGAGAGAGAGAGAGAGAGAGAGAGAGAGAGAGAGAGAAATGAAATGTTATATTAACGTCTTCAAAAGGCCAAAGTGACCTATGAGACCAAAGTTACAACCATGTGACATCTGATACACTGTCTGGAAAAGAAAAGAAAGAATTGAAGGTAAGTATCTAGCCCTACAATTCAGCAGTAGGGAGCATCTACACAGAGAGAGAGAGAGAGAGAGAGAGAGAGAGAGTGAAGTACATGACTCAATGATGCGACTGTTGCTTGATTAATTCCATGAAGTACAAGTTCCTTTATAGATTACAAAGGTTCACCTCTTGACATCATTGCTTATGTCATAGCGCACACAAACACACTACCACATTTATAAAGTGGGTTTACACACGGGTAAGACCTTGATTCTCAACCCCTCCCCCTCAAGGGATTATCTCTTATTACTGTGTCAAGGATAAATCTAGGCTCATGGTTTCTCATGCCAGTTTTCTTAGTCACATGACTCTAGTTTAACGAGCTAGTTATGGGACACATGGGTAAGAACAAACAAGGATGAGGTCACACACGCAATTGAAAACAACACACAACCCAATAGAAAACAACACATATCTTGGACTTTAAAAAGCCCATTCATCATAAAAATAGTTTTCTTCCTTTGCGGAAAGCTCTGTCTTCTCAATGATATTGGCATCTGGCTCTTTGTTAAAACAATTCCTTTCATTGTGGTTGTTTTTTCCACAATATTTGCATGGCTTTTTTGAATAACAGTCTTTCTTTGCATGACCATTCCTACCACAAAGAGAACACTTTATACCTTTGAAGTTCTTCTTTGTGAAGGAGCTATCTCCCTTGCTTATCTGTTTTTGAGCTTCCTTTCTGAAATGGAGTGATCATAAAGCTTAGATATGGGATAATCACTATGGATTAATACAAGATTAAGAAGATAATCTCATACAACGAACCATGATGCCTAAGTGAGTTAACCTCTCACCAAGAGGATGGAAATAGCCTTCCATAAGCCAAAGGCTCCATGAACATACAAATGTCCAAGAGAGATAATGTCCAAAGATCATAAAAGGTCATAAAAGTCATAAAAGGTACAAATGACAACCCATGAGTTTCTTACATATCTTAGCCCATGACTATGGTCCTAAACCTAATCTCAAAGTTGTTGCTTCATTACAAACCATCTCCTCGTATAATGATTTCGTCATTGAAATCAAAGGGTGGTCGTGCACAAAAAATAAAATAAAATAGAAAGGTTATATACAAAAAGTTCAATATATGACTAAGTGTCACCATTGAAGAGAACCAATACCAATACATGAATCTCATGACCCATGGGGTCAAATGGAAAGATAAAGGACTCCCATCGATGATAAGGCTAGTCGGGTATTCTCCGGGATCAAATGGAAAAGATAGGAGTGTCACTCCGAAGATGAGGTAATCCATACAACCGTAACCACATGGATGAAATGTAAATCCAAGCCATGTAGACTCCATAGCAGTGGCTCTCAAACTACGTGGATCGAATGGAAAATGTAGAGAGCCAATGTCGGTGACGTAACTTGCTATATATCCGTTGAGTCAAATGGATAACCAAAGTGTAGACCATCCAACCATGGAACAAATGACCACCTGGATCGAGAAAGAAGTATCGAAGCTCCTCGTCCAAGGTGAAATGACCACCAGAAATACCATCAAATCCATGGCCCAAATAATAGCTCGGTTGGAAATTTGGATGCGATGCATGTAAATTCACGTAATGCGCCATAAAATTAAAGACCATGCATCCCAAATGATATATACTGCATCCAAAAGTAAATGTCCTGGTTCCAAAGAAAATAGGATCTTGTCGACACCCATAGGAGCCAAAAGAACATATCTCAAGGTTGGTATCATGCAAGGGTAAGAGCAAACCAATGCTATCATCTATGTAGCATCTCTGGAAAATTCAAAGACATGATCCACTATATCAATAGGTATATGGGCTTGAGCCGAACCATGCATCATGTGCTCATGTGCAAAACCCTCTATGTGTGTATGATGATCCAGGATAACAATATGATCATCAACATCATCCTAGTCATCACTGAAAAATAAAGAGGTATCTCCACATGAAAGATAAATGGTATCATCTCCTAAATCATTATCTATGGCATTCCCAAGGTCTCTAAGTTCATGCTCATAAACATGGTCTATCTCCATCAATGATGTCTCAATGTGACCTACATCCATCCCATTACAAATCTATCTCCAGCAATATAGGATCTAAGGAGATGTCTAGATCAAATGCAAATCTCAAGATCTATTCCATATGATCTACTATGAATATGATCGATATGCATAATCCTACTCTGATGTCTCACCTCAATGAAATCATCACTACTCTCATGCACTATCCTTGACTGCCCAAATACACGAACTCTATCTACACAAACGCTGCCAGGAATGCTATGAATATTAGTAGTAGTGGTCGTATGAGCGATATTTCCACAAATAGAAATCCTAGAAGAATAGCGTGATGCATCTAAGACTAGGAACTTAGATCTATGCTCATAGGTGTCTTTATCACTCGTAAGTGGAGTATCACTAACTCCAAGTGTGCTAATGGATACACTAATCCCGAGTGTGCTAATGGATACATCACTAATCAAATGCACACTATCCTCTAGAATGTCACCACGATCAACTAGAGTGTCCACATGATTCGTAGGAAAGATGATAGGCATAGAAGTGTCAATGCTCGGTGTGCTCGCTACTATCTCTGCCCATGAGATCATACCCACATGATCTGACTCACACACATCACTATCACATACATCATCATCATGTGTATATGTGTCAGTAGCATCATGTACACATATATTACTATCATCATGTACATGTGTGTGTGATACATCAATATTATCATGTGTGTGTGTACAATACATCATCATGTGTATGAGTGTACAATACATCATCATTATCATAAGTATCGGTGTCGGTGTAGTCTACATCCTCCGGAACATAATCATGGTGGCTCAAGAGTATGGAACACTCATACAAGTAGCCGAAAGAAGACTCGTCCTGTGTGAACAATGCCGAACCCTCTGTATCAAGGTAGCCAAGCAATGAAGCGACAAAGTCACCATTTGTGGACCATTTGGACCATCTGGCATAAACCTCCCTCTCATCAAACAAATGCCGTTTGTGACTAGGTATCAAATCCACAACCTCGAACATCCGTCCGTGGCATGAGGATGCCGCCTCATCATAGTGAGAAGTCGATGCGTGAGGATGTAGAGGTCTAAGTCTCGATGTGCCGAAGGTATGTGTGAACGCGGCAAATGATATGTGATCCTCAACACCAAGTGGCAACTCATGATAACGAGCCTAGAACAATGATAATAGCACACGGGCAGAAGCCATATGATCAGGATCCGATAGGGAAATGAAGTGACATCGATGACGAAGCTGATGTGTAGTGTGTCGATCATAAGATGGGTAGTAATAGTAAGAAATACTCATGGTTGCGCGTGAACACCACCCAACACACTCAATCAACACCCAAAACGCTCAAAATGTGAGGCACATGTGAACAAACTCACCAAATCCCCAAATGTGCCCACAATACACTAGGCGTGTAACTAGCAATGCACAAAACTCACAGTGTGTAAGGCTCCAATGCACTAATGTGCATGAATCATCCCTCACAACACACATAACTTTGTGCTGCATATGAATAGCTCCCAATAGGTCAATAGGTTTGTGTGTGTGTGAAGTAGCCAAAAGGATAATAGTAGGACCTAGTGTGCCTGGACAAAAGCAGTATGTGTGAAAAGGTTGAAACCCTAAAGGTTAGCCTAAGAAGAAAGAAAGAAAGTATATTTTTTAAACTTTCTTCCTCACGCTGCTTCTGACAGCCATTGCGCTGGTGCCTGTGTAAGCAAGAAGGCTAAGTCTTTCTGACGCTGGCTGAGTCAAAAGGTGATGAAGCCCAAACACGATGTTGCGATGATGCCTGTTTATGTGCGTTGCAGTGCTGAAACGATATAGAGAGAAAGACCACGCTGTGCTGCTGCTGTTTGTGCGCAGTGCAGTGCTGAAACAATATAGAGAGAAAGAGGACAAGATGATGCGCTGATCCTTGCTGTGAATGCTGCACTTGGTATGTGATCTGGACGGTGAATGCGCCAGCTTCCGCAGGGCCTGACTCATTAGACGAGTCTGTACTGCTATGGGTGCATCACCCATCTCTAGCTCAGCCCGAGGAACAAGTGCAGCCACTCTGTCTACCACAATGACATCAATTGATCCACTGCAAACAAAAGTGTCTGTCAAGCTAAGGGCCTGCTCCCCACAATCAGGCTTTGCTAACAGCAAATTCTCTCTGTGTGCACTCCAGGAGCTTCTGCAAATGAAGGATCTAGGACATGCTCAGCATCAATGAACACACAGTAACCTTCTAAGCTAAGGGCCTGCTCCCCACAATCAGGCTGGGCTAACAACAGATTCTCTGTAGAGGTATCTGTTGTGAGCTGAGCTGTAGCTTGTGCATAGTTCCACCGGAGTGAGGTCCTCAATTCCTGTGTTTGATAGTATGCTCGTACTATGCTACAACTATGGCTATGATTAATAGTATGCTGGTTCTACCCTGCAACACGATGGCCTTCTCTGCAGCTATGGCTATGATTAATAGTATGCTGGTTCTACCCTGCAACACGATGGCCTTCTCTGCAGCTATGGCTATGATGCTTTGATGCTTGCTTGTAGTTGCGCTTGCCCACTCTGTGCCAGCTGATGAAGTTACTCCCTCTTGAGCAACAATGAAATGTAGCGCCTGTAGGGGCCGATGAAGTTGCTATGGCAAAGGTCTTCTTGTTTGGTCACTAGGAATTAAACGCATAGTTGGAAACACTGAGCAGAGGAAACATAAATGTTATGAGGAAGCACTGAGCTGTCTTGCTTCCACACACATCATTGATAACACTGTCTATCTTTTCCCTCTAGTTGTAGGTGCAGTCTTTTTCCAGGTTCAACTACTGCTGTTTTTACAGTGTTTTCCAGTGTGCCTTTTTTTAACATTCTCTTCTTGCCATTACACCACTGCAGAACTGGACTGGGACAGCCAGTTTGATTTGTCGATCTTCCTATAGCTTATCACTAATTCGTTGTTCTAGCCTGTCTCCATTCTAGTGCATAACAAGATTCCTTGTAGACTAGTTCTACAGTGTTTGAGTCATGCCCCTCAACCAAATAGAGGATACAGTGAATTGAGGGCACAGCTTTCAGACTCCTGTTCTGCTTCTCAAGAGCCATTCCAGAATACCACTGGGTAATGCATCATCATGGAGATTCTTTGTGAAAACTCTCATTGGAATTGGTCTTCACTAAGCCTCTTACATTGCAATGACCCTTAGATTTTGCATTTGCGCTCTGCATTGTTCACTGCACTTCTACATAATCAACATTTGATGCAATCTTGTTTTTCATTCAAAATTTGACTAGGTCGACCAAGATTACTCACTTTCTTGATGAAAAATACACCACAATAGTGCTATCCACCATCCAACTGTTTGCCCTCTTTCAATGAGAGCTTAATCAAAGCTCAATGATGAAAAGGTTCTTGTATTATGTTGTTGTAGAACTCAATCTTGATTTTATTGTCATGTTTATCACTAATCTTTCAAGGATTAATACTAATCCACTATTGTAATCACTTTCTTCATCACAAACTGCTTGTATTATCTTTTGTATTTGGATCTTTATCAATATTTCAGGATTTTGCACAAAGATTAATTGAAATGGTAATAGGCAGTAAAGATTCGATGCTTACACCTCTTTTAGGTAAAGATTTGAAATCTGATCAAGCTTTCCATTGTTGAAATTGTTGTAGACTTGATTTGTAGTAAAACTTTACTCCAAATCCATGCAGAAAACTTGATTTGCACAATGCCTTTGTAATCTTTACAAATTTGCACCAAGATTCTTTAAAGCTTCACTTTGCTTAATAAAGTTTCACACAATATTTGCTCCAATTTGATGAAAAACTTCACAATTCTGCAACATAAATTCATTCAAATATGTAACAGAAATGTAAATCTGCACAATGGCTTTGCAAATGATAACAAGAAAACTAGGGTTTGTGTGAAGATTTGATGGAAATAATTCAGCCATATTAGCGGACAGGCAGATTTCACATTGTGAAGTTTTTGTCCGAGTTGTGGCCAGTTGATATTGTGCGTATTCTTTCTATCATTAGCAGTGCATTTACCCTGTCAACTACTTATTTGCTGTACTAATTCTTTCTACTTGCTACTTCCCTTAGTGCTAGGCTTCATTATGACTGAGTCTACCCTGCATCTTCGGAGGTTTGACTGAAACTCAGTACGAAGGGCGTTGTGTGAATATATGCTCTTATGTGTGTGTGTGTGTGGAGTGCGTGTGTGAGAGCATATCTTGATACAGAGTTTACACCCACTATTGGGCACTGATGACGTTAGTGGGGATGTCATAGTATCTAGTCCATACTATGTATAATGGAGTTGATAGTTATAGTCTTGTGGGTTGACTATCATGAGTATATAACATGCACGTTCCTAAAAGGTGAATTTGGGCACGTTCCTGGATTCATCTAGGTATATATATATATATATATATCTAATTCATGCAAAATTTCTACAAAATTAAAGAAAATTAAGAAGATTTTCAAGAACTTCAAGAAACGCATAAAATAAAAAAAATGCATTTTGAAAACTGTGAAAATTTTTAATCCAAGAATGATTAACACTAATCATGATCAAGAAATACATTTTGAAAAATTAGATTAATATTAATCCAAATATGATTATCACTAATTATGATTAAGAAAATTCATTTTAAAAATTAGAGTAAGAATAATCAAAAAATGATTAATCTCTTAATCAAAGCATTAAGATCTAAGCCAAGAGCTCTGGTATCAATTGAAATGGAGTGATCATAAAGCATAAAGTCGAGATATGGGGATTAATACAAGATTAAGAAGATAATCTCATACAAATAAGCATGATGCCTAAGTGAGTTAACCTCTCACCAAGAGGATGGAAATAGCCTTCCATAAGCCAAAGGCTCCATGAACATACAAATATCCAAGAGAGATAATGTTCAAAGATCATAAAAGGTCATAAAAATCATAAAAAGTACAAATGATAACCCATGAGCCCCTTATATACGTGAGCCCGTGACCATGGTCCTAAACCTAATCTAAACGTTGTTGCCCCGTTACACTTTCTTCCTTGAAGGAGGCTATGACCCCTTCTAAGGTGAGATTGGGAAGGTTTTTCAGTGTTGTGATGAGGGTGTTGTAGTGATCTTTAGGCATTGAATTTTTCAATACTGCTAGGGCCAAAACTTATTCCACATTTGCTTTAAGTTCCGCAAGCTGGTTTATTAGAGACTTCATTTTGTTCATATGAGCATCAAAGCTCTCATGTGGTTGCATTGTGAGTTCATAGAGCTTTATCTGTAGAGAAACTTTGGAGTTTCTTGCTTGAGCTTCAAAAAGCTTGTCCAATTTCTCATAGGCATCTTTGTAAGTTGGTAGATATGCCACATGGTGTATGAAATTATTAGAGAGACCAAGGGCTATGAGGCCAAAGGCTCTTTGATCCCTAAGCTTCCATGTTTTTTGTGCTGCATCTTCTCTTCCCCTTCAATGAAATGCCGAAGGCCTTCTCTCATTAGACTAAACTTTAGCTTATTCTACAAGGTGTAAACTCTCCCCATTGAATTTTTCAATGAACATGTGGAAATTCATTATATGCTATGAAATTGGGAAGGCCTTAATATGTTAGTGTCCAATCCCGTACAAAGAATGCCCAAAAAACTAGGGTGGGCTTTTAAAAAATGGTGTTATAGGAGGTTGTAGCAATAACACTTGAATGCATGATATATGCCCTCAATTTTCAAAAAAGATAAAAGATTTGGGATTAATGCTCTAATTAAGTTGGATTTGCAAAAATTTAAAAAGTCCCAATTTCTTTACTGTTGCAGAGACCTCAATTAGATGAATTTTACCAGATTTTTGGAATGCCCCAATTTTTTTGATGTGATAGGTCTTGCAGGTACAATCGTGTGTCGGCGGAGCCGAGTAGATGGTTGTTTGCAAGTAGGACCCGGAAGGACTTAGACGGCTCGTGATGGTGCAGATTAGATAGCTCACGTAGATGCTATTCAGACAGTGTTGATTAGGGTAGTGTTGAGATATGCTAGGCGGTTGGGCTGCGTAGACTGGGTAGTGCACAATGGCAAGGCGGCAAGCTGGATGCAATTATGTACAATGTGAGTGCGGGCAGGTACTGGCGATAGGTGGATTAATGCGTGAGTAATGCTCTCGTACCAAATGATAAGAGGAGAGCTGTAGCCATGGAGGTTCGAAGAGGTACATGGCTATGGCACTGGACAAAGAGAGAGAGAGAGAGAGAGAGAGAGAGAGAGAGAGAGAGAGAGAAATGAAATGATATATTAACGTCTCTAAGAGGCCATAATGGCCTATGAGACCAAAATTGAGAGTACATTTGAAGTTGGTGTCTCATCAAAGAGAACAACTAAATGAGACTAAAAAGTACAATAAACTGATTGTCCTACAGTTCTAAGAACAGAACTGTAAGACTCCGAGATAATACTGAGTAGAAAAAAATACTGCTCCCGCTCTACATAGTCCGAAACCTCATCCACATACATCCCAAATAAGGTGGGAGAAAGGGGGCAGCCCTGTTTCACCCCAATAGTGGAGTGAACCATCTCAGATATACCCTGAGTAGTACGTACCTGCCCCACAATTGTCATGTATAAAGCCATGATTCCCCAAATCAGCTCTGTGGGCACTCCCATCTCCTGTAGTCTGCGCATCAGTCTGGCTCTCGGTACTGTGTCAAAAGCTTTGCGGAAATCCACAAAGCAACAATAAATCCTCCTGCCATATAATCTGCCCTCCTCAATAATAGCTCTGAGTGTCAAGATATGGTCAAGAGTGGAGAAACCTCTCCTGAACCTTGCCTGCCTTGATGCACGTATGCCCTCTCTCTCTGCCCATCTACTCAACTCCTGCTCAAGAATAGATGCATATAATCTAGCCAATGTGTGACCAATCATGATGGTACGATAATTTTCAGGAAGCATGGCATCCCCTGACTTGAAGATAGGCACAATCGTGGACATATTCCAAGTCTCAGGAAAACCCTCACACATGGCTCGGTTAAACATTATAGCAATAAGCTCTGCAAGCATATCTCTGGCATGAATAATGTGCTCTGCTACCAAACCATCATGATCATATGCTCTCCCAGTCCTCATCCTGTCAATAGCTTTCCTTACCATCTCAGCAGTAAAGAAAGCACATGTCTCTGGGCATGGCTCCGATGGGTCTGGCAGGGGCGGCTGTCCTGGTGCTGTGTACAGGGATGCTGCATACTCACCCCAAATCTCTGTGGAGGTACTGGCTGGTGATGGTGAATGCTCATGGAATAGTCTCCATGCCTCACCTGAGTCCTGACTCATAAATAACTGGTACAAATCCCTCTCTAACTGAGCAAGATAAGCCCTCTTCTTCCGTCGCACTAGGTGCCGGAAGGTAATCCGTGACTGTCTGTGAGTGGTAACACCCATGAGCACCTCTCTCTGTAATCTGATCCTCATCTCTCTGCACTCCTCATCATACCAACTGTTCTGGGGCACGTTCCTAGATCGTCTCCGTGTAGGCTGACTATGGGGATATGCCTCTGATGCTGCAGCATGAAGCGTCTCTATCAATATCTGAGTGAGATCATCTAATGGCCGTCCCGGCTCCTCGGCACATAAGCGTCTGTATCAGAGTCACATGGGGACGGGGGACGGGGACGGGGACGGGGACGGGGACGGGGAAGTGCCGTCCCGGGGACGGGGTCCGGAACGGCAAAAAAAAACCTCTTTTTTAAAAGCAATTTAGGAGTTGTATGCATGACATACATATAGAGACACACTTTGAACAAAATTTTACACCGAATAGACAAAAAAACAAGAGTCATTTTGAGCAAAATGCGCTAATAAAACATCGATGGCACACTGATTATGTGATTGATAGTCTGATAGATACAAAGAGATAAGTACATGCCTCATGGGCAGTGAGGGTTACAAAAAAGAGTGGGTACAAAATAGAGATACTAGATAGATCATAGATGATAGAATCATAGATCACAATAGATCATGCAATTCCATGCCCTTGAACCACCGCCCACTCCACGACTAGTGTAGTGGACCTCATCCCACCATGACCATGTGTGCACCGCCGGCCTCCTTCGTGAAGAGCTCGCAACGGAAGATGTGGCGGCGGCGCCTTCACCTTGAGATGCCATGAATGATGATAGTGTGAGAGAGAGGGAAGAAGGGTGCAATAGAGAGTTGCAAGTTGCCGCTTGACTCTTGAGGCTTGCAAGTCTCAAGAGGGATGGATCATGGAACTTGGAGAGAGAGAGAGAGAGAGAGAGAGAGAGATGGCTTGGAAGTTGGCACAATGTAGATAGTATAGAGAGAGAGAGAGGGCTAACTTGCCACTTGGGCCTTGAGGCTTGGACAATGGAACTTGGAACTTTGGAAGCTTGAGGCTTGAGCAATGAGGCTTGAAGCTTCAAACTTGAGTGTGGAGAAAAGTCCTAAAGTGTGCATTCTTTCATAGCTGGAAATTTGCCCGTTTCTGGCCGTTTCTGGCCATTTTCTGACCATTTATAACCCCTGTCTACGTCCCCTATCTGCGTCCCCTGCCCGTCCCGCGTTTCGGGAACGCGTCCCCGGGACGACTGTATGCGTCCCCATTCTGCACGGCGTCCCCTGCGCGTCCCCCCCCGTCCCCGGTTGTCCCCGTCCCCGCGACCCGCGTCCCGCGTCCCTAAGGGCCGTCCCCGCGTCCCGCGTCCCTAAGGGCCGTCCCCGCGTCCCCGTGTGACTCTGGTCTGTATATCTCATCCGTGTACAAGTGTCAGTCTCCCTCGTAAAGGTATAACGAGTGTGTGTGGAGACCTGTCCCAATGGAGCGGTGCTGAACTGAAATGTGAGAGTGAAGGACAAGATAGCATGATCCACTGCTATTCCAACCGGCCTAGTGCCTACCATAAAATCCTGAAAAGAGGGAATGAGACTAGGCTGAGCCATAACATAGTCCACTGTACTAGCACCATGCCGATGTGGAAAGCTAGTGAAACCGCCCGATGTCGGGAATCTCTGTAGGCCATTCAGGATGGCCAATCCATGTGCAGTCCCCATGTCTAGCA
Source organism: Cibotium barometz (assembly GCF_041138505.1). Classification (NCBI taxonomy): domain Eukaryota; kingdom Viridiplantae; phylum Streptophyta; class Polypodiopsida; order Cyatheales; family Cibotiaceae; genus Cibotium; species Cibotium barometz. The sequence goes on from NC_141046.1 coordinate 69,479,590, forward strand.
AATACCGCCCATACACTGTATGTTCCTCATCCTGTGAGAGTCTAGATAGGCCCATATCCCTAACATCAAGCTCATTCAACATCTCCTCTGAGGTATCATAAAATATTGTCTGGTTATGGGCAGTCCTAGCATTGAAGTCCCCCAAGAGAATGATGTCACCATCCCTGGAGAACTCCCAAATGTCATCATCCAAAATAGAAAAGGGAGACTGCCCGCTAGGTGATGCATACACTGATGTACTAGGAACAAAATAGCATATAGCAATGTAGAGATATCTGCCCGTCTCTGCCCTCAGTCTAACCCACATGTACCTAGCTTGCTCATCTCTGCGGACTATATGTATCAGTGGCTGTAGCTCCTCTGTAAACAATACTGCCACTCCTCCTGAGCCCCGTCCTCTATGCTCTGAACGAGTCTCCTGTCTACAAGCTGTCTCCCATCAGTATCCACTAACATGTGGCATGGACTGTCCAGGAGCCTGATGCGTCTCACAGTAGAAGATGATGTCCCTCCCAGTGAAACTATCCTCAAAAGCCCCTACATCAAGGTGTAGAGATCCATTACAATTCCAAGTAGCAACTTTGAGTGTAGTCCCATAGGTCTCGCGCCGTCATGAAGAGCGCCTCTCCATAATCACCACTCTACCATCTCTATAGAAGGCCACTTTCCCTTTCTCTCGGGCTGCCCTTATCTCGGGCATAACTTCTTTCATGTGGGCAAGTTGCGAGAGTGTGAGGTCATCTCCAAGAAATATTCCCGTCTTCTTGAGTGTAGGACGTCTCTTCAAGAAGTCCTTCTTTGCTTCCATGGAGGGGAAACGAATGATAAGTGCTCTCTCCTTAGAAGATTCGCCACTACCTTCTCTCTTCTTTCCCACTCTCCATGCCTTTGTGTGCGTGGCTTCAATGCCCATCATAGAGAAGAGCTCCTTGGTTTCCCCTTCCGCATCATCACGGTCTTTTAGACCGGACACTCTTACATGTAAGGCCCGGGTCTTCCTCCTTTGCTCCTCTTCAAGGGTCATGTTGATGATGGTGGGAGTGGGGATGGGTGGCGATTCTTTACCTTTCCCTTTCTTGGCGACCTCGATCCATTTCTCGGCCTCGTCCATCTTCTTTTGTGTCTTTGTGATCACCTCCACCCATGAAGATGTCTTCTCTTTATGTTGCTCCTCCTCCTCTTGAATGATCCTCATTTGTTCCTTGATGGTATTCAGCTCTTCAATAAAGGAGGGCTGAAATTCTCCATCCTCAAGCTTGCTTTTTGAAGTGGCTTCCAACTCCTTTTTGAGGGCTGAGATTTCAGCCGCTTGACTTTTAGCATGCAGTTTGGCCTCCACTAGTTCCTCCTTTAAGGTTGAAATCTCAGCCTCTTGCTTGGATGTTCTCAACTCAAGCTCTTTGATTTTGTCAAATCCCTTCTCGAGTTTGGAGAGGCGGTTTATGATTGTGGTAATGGAAGAGTCGACCATCTTCTTGTTTTCTTTGATAATTGTGCCGAGCTTGTCCTCCACTTTCACGAGCTCCTCTTTAAACCCGGTCTTGGCCATGACTTTTTGCAAAACTTCCCACTGCCAATGGATTGGAAATTAATCCATGACACAAGCGCGAAACAGCAGGCAGGGGGAAAGAGGGGGGTTCAAGCCATGTAGGGGAGAGAGAGAGAGAGAGAGAGAGAGAGAGAGAGAGAGAACTGAAATGAAATGAAATGTTATATTAACGTCTTCAAAAGGCCATAATGACCTATGAGACCAAAAGGTTACATCATGGTGGATCTGATACAATGTCTGGATTAAAAAAAAACCAAAAAATGAAAAATAAAGATGATACTACTGGCACCTAGAAAATGAAACTGGAACTGGAAGGTAAATAGAAACCCTTATAGGGTGTGAATATAGTGAGGGGGGGGGGTACGCTATGGAGGTGAGTGGAGTACAGTGAGGGGATACAATAAGAGAGAGAGAGAGAGAGAGAGAGAGAGAGAGAGAGAGAGAAATGAAATGAAATGAAATGTTATATTAACGTCTTCAAAAGGCCATAATGACCTATGAGACCAAAAGTTACATCATGGTGGATCTGATACGATGTCTGGATAAAAAAACCCAGAAAATGAAAAATAAAGATGATAGAGAGAGAGAGTAGAGAGAGATGACAAGCTAGAGAGAGAGTGAAGTACACGACTCAATGATGTGACTGTTGCTTGATTGATTCAATGAAGTACAAGTACTTTTACAAGTTACAAAGGTCACCTCCTGACATCGTTGCTTATGTCATAGGCTATAACACACACAAATATCTAGATATTATTCTTACCCCTCTAAGAGGTGGTTCACACACAAACACACTACCACACTCATAAGAGTGGGTTCACACGCAGGTAAGACCTTGATTCCAACATGGACAAGCAAAGAAGTTGAAGATTTAATCCTGGATTCCATTGCTATACAAAGCAGAACACTTGTTGGGGTTTTCTTGAAGATATAGGGAATTGATTGTGTGGCTTCTGCGTGAAACACTACTAGCCTAGTAAATTCACTAACCTAGAGTTCTTGCAAGGATTAATTCTTCACTGAATTCCATCATTGTATGACCAAAGTACTTGTCAAAGAAAACCTGAAAATATATATACGTTATAGTAACAACAACAAGGACATGCTAGATGTTAGGATTGCATATACTCGAAACCCTCCTTGAGTAAAAATAACTCGTTTTGGATTGAGCGACGATGACTGCAATAGAGTGCTAACCGTTAAGCCACATCACTAATCTTCTTTGTGATTTGGTAAGGACCACAACATCGAGAAGATATTTTGTAATGCTTTTCAGTCCTCATCGTCTTAGAGTCCTTTGGGACTTTAGATACACCCACATGCCCTCATGTAAAACTCTCAGGGTCTGTCAGTTGGCATAATACCGAGCGTGATCTTGAGCACTCTTTTACGCTTTTCCTTGCAACTTTCAACATCTCTTGCATATCATGCAAGAAATCCATTGCTGATTGCAACTTGACCCCTCGTAGTCCTGCGATGATGGCTTCGGCTGATAAATGTACATAAGCATAAATGGGCTCCATATTGATCCATGAAGAGTTGAGCCAAGTTGTGACTCTTCATCGACGACTTGGTAGAGATAAATCTAGTCATCTTTGTCAATTGGTCAACGACGACCCAGATTGAAACCTAACATTGTTTAATTGTTACAATGAGGACATGTAAACCCTAAATTGGATTTTGGGAACTTGGGTGGTTTTCTCTAACTACCACATTCTTGAATCTTGATTTATTCGCAAACGGGATGACATTATAGCCATTATTGACTATAGATGGACGTATATGAGTAATCCCATCCATGGGATGGCTGCATTGCTCCATCCTTTATACAAGACCCCTGAGCTATTTCAATAGGCTACCTTGTTGACTATGCGAGACGCATGCATCGACAAGATATATTCAAAAGACGAGCAGATGGAGTTCGATCAGGAGATGATCAACTATATGAATAGCTTGGGCCGGTCATTTTCGAGGAAGATTGCTTTGAGAAAGGAGACTTGCAAGTCTCCTTTGACATGGTGGCATAATTATGGTTACCATGGACTTCCAAAATTGTGCCACTTGGCCCTTCATATTTTAGTAATATTACTAATTTTAGATATTCGGTCGTGGGTGCCATTGTCCCAAAACTTTAAGTACAGTCTAACTTCTATGGTATAAACATTATGCTTGTGCGTGAAGGATTTCTTTGTTGGTACGTGTGAGTGTAATTGGAGTTGATACTCGCTCATACACACCAAGATTTGAAATCGTTTGAGTACTTCTTAGTTAGAGAAGTTAGTGTATTGCAGGGCAAACTTGAATCTCGTGCGAAGTCTCCACACGTTGGGGACACTAAAGCAGGTGAGGATGCACATACTTTTGGTATAACAACTTAGCAATCAACAGGTAGATTCGAAAAGCATCAAGATGAGTCCAGATCCTACGCTTGGTACTGCAGATAAGGTGCGCAGCTAGTGAGAGATAAGCAAGAAGAGTTGCTTTGTCAACTGCATAGGGAGCTTGAGAGTGTGGATCATCGAGTGACGAGAGCACGTGCTCGAGCTTACGACATACAGTTACAGGAGCTGGGCCCAGATCTAGAGGCTACGCGGAGAGAGAGCATTAAGAACGAAGGGTTTTCACCCCAGTCAACGATTGATTCTTATTCGTAGTTGGGATGCACAGATAGACGTGTGGACGGGATGAATAGCAAAGGGGAGTCTATTTTCTATTTGAGTTTCTTACTCATTCCAATGAGATCAGCTCAGAGATTCCTGATAAGATCGACCTGCCCGAGTCGCCTTATAAGATTGACTCAGACAAGCTGGATGGATCTACAACACCGTTAGCCCGGGAAGAGGAAAGCTTCCAGTTCGTACTCCTCGGAGTCGTGCAAACGTAGCCATTCCTATCATTGATACTGACATTGCAGCGAGAGATGATGATGATGCGGTGCCAACCGCTACGGTCACTGCCATTGCAGAGCCATAGTAGGAAACGTGTTGACAGATGGAGATCTTGGATCATCATCGTCTTCATCATCTGATGGTGATGAAGTGGATTGATCATTGAGCGCTCTGTAATGTGCAGTGATAGTGACACTAGTGACTAGAACTATTATTTTTTGGCTTCTCTAGATAGTAAACTCTCTTTTAACTTTTAAATTTTGATTGATTGCTCAATGCTTATAGTATGTAACCCGTGGCATTTGAGTCATGGGTACTTAACGTTTGAGTGATTCCATTTTGTGAAACCTATTTATGCTTTTGTTTATTGATAGTTCTCATTTTGGTAATTGTGTTGTTGTTGAATGCTCAGAAATGAATTGTTTTTTCATTGATTTTTCTGTATATATATGTACACTATATAGTATATATTTTTATGTTTTTACGAACCTTACGTATTTAACGTACCTCAAAATCTCAACCCGTACGTGAATGCGTACCTTACCGCACCTTTCCACCTTGACTCACAATTATTAGTGCAGACACTCGAGCTACCTAGTACCCACGGTGGCAAGTGATCACCGTCAATCTTGCCAGGGTACATACATGGAAGTGTGGGATTGAATGGTGGCTAGGTTGGAAATCTAGCTTCGGGACTACCAACAGACTTTGGACTTCCACATCATGGACCTTGACAAGATGGGTGTGATCTTGTGGGAATGTCCAAGTTTTTTTACAAGAGTGAGTCGATGATGTTGGATTATCGGTCTCATAGGCTCTCACTTTTTGTCTTTGACATTGGATGACTATCATCATCCCTTGAGTGCTCTGGGATTCCAACTTTGTCATATGTCTTCCTTGGCAACTTAACCGAATCTCTTGTTTAGCCTCTAATTCCACCCTATGATTGTGCATCTGTTCCAATGATGTCCCCTTGCATGCATACCCTTGTCCCTGAACGCACTAACGTATGATTGATGACTGAGGTTGATCAAGGCACCTAACTAAGGCTACTCGTCCTGTTCCCGAGAAGCCACTGAGGTACCACTTTGAGGACCTAGCTTTCATGGGCTAAATGCTGAGGACCTAATGCATGCCTGACCTTCCTGATGCTTCTTAACTCCTTGCGTTTACCTTGCTTGGACCTGTACAACCAATGGCACTGAAAAAGCTTAGAGTTGGAGGGTTCTTGCATCCTTTGCAAATTCCTAAGAACAAATGGAAAAGTGTCTCAATTTGTAGTTGGATTATCCCGGACTAGTAGGAGCTAGGTGTATAATTCAGCCGTATTAGCGGACATGCAGATTTCACATTGTGAAGTTTTCGTCCGAGTTGCGGCTAGTTGATATTGTGCTTATTCTTTCTATCTTTAGCGGTGCATTTACCCTATCAACTACTTATTCTGTACTAATTCTTTCTATTTGCTACTTCCCTTAGTGCTAGGCTTCATTATGGTTGAGTCTACCCTGCATCTCCGGAGGTTTGACTGAAACTCAGTACGAAGGGCTTTGTTTGAATATATGCTCTTATGTGTGTGTGTGGAGTGCGTATGTGAGAGCATATCTTGATACAGAGTTCTACACCCACTATTGGGCACTGATGACGTTAGTGGGGATGTCGTAGTATCTAGTCCATACTATGCATAATGGAGTTGATAGTTATAGTCTTGTAGGTTGACTACCATGATTATATAACATGCACGTTCCTAAAAGGTGAATTTGGGCATGTTCTTGGATTCATCTAAGTATATATAAGGTTTAGGTAGATAAAATACCGTTGCTGTGTAAGCGATGAACAAGCTTTGACATGGGCCTTCATCTCCATGAAGAAATGGTACACAAGCCTCAAAGTCGACGCCTGCATGTCGGTCATGCATAGAAGGACAAACAGTGGCTTGAGAGCCAATGTGATGTTGTGCATCTCCATCCAAAATTGCTCATCAAGCACTTTCCTCTGTATATACCTTTTGGGCTCGGACTGAGCATGATGCATCAACCTCCACATAGGATCACCATTGTCTGCAAAAGAGGATCTCAAAGCTTGAGCAGCCTTTGCAACATGATGTACATGTATGCAAATCGTGTCTTTGAGGGACGAACCATGTCCAAAGGGCTATGGCTCCAAAAAATAGCTAGTGCCTGATGCTTCTTCCGAAAGAATGTAGTGATCCGTGTAGCATTGTCAACCACAAGCTGAGCCCATGGGAGCTTCCGTATGGCCTCCATAAGCAAGTCTAAGCAATGGGCTGCATAGGGGGGGTCCAAACAATGCAGGGAACTCACCCTCCATCTCTCTCATTGCCTTGCAGTTAGACGCATTATTCATGACAATCTATACCACATTATCCACGCCCACCTCAATGATTGCCTGTCGAATGTGTGTGAAGATGAACTCGCCGGAAATGCGTTCACTTGCCTTCCCAACATCAACTCCACGTAAGAAGTATGTGCCAAGGCAAGATGACACAAGGATATTGATGATGTGTCGTCTGCGGGTATCACTCCAATCGTCGGAGATGATAGTGCAACCAAACTGCCTCCACCCATCTCTCATGGGTACTAGGGCCCTGCCTATTACAGCCTTTTGATCATCCAAGATTGTAGTGCGCATCTTGGTATAGTCAAGGCCTGTCCATGTGTCAGTATGGCCAACTTGTGCGATAGCCCCTACCATCCTCTTCCATTAGTCAGTGTGCAATACATTAAAGGAGATATTGCACTCAATGAGAGTGCATGCTATCTCCATCTCTACAACCTTCTGTCTTTCCTTTACCCATGAATGTGCATTGATGCATGATTGCAAGGTGGATTGCCTTTGCATAGGCGGGGGTGCACTTCCTTGTGCACGAGTATCTGCCGCTACATCCACATCCTCCTCATTAGCAAGACAAGTCCTCTTTTTGCTTCCTAATTCCTTTGTTTGTGTTGCATGAGGCTTAGAAGAGGGTTGAGTCCCTAACTGACTAGGTAAAGGCCCGAGTCCATCGAGCAATACATCCTCAAAAGCATCCTCATTTATGGTAGGAGCCATTAGTGATCGCTCGCGGATGATTGCATCCTTCACTTCCGTAGGCACATGTTCACATGCACCAATATTCCTAGTAGTGCCTATCCTTGTCAAGTGACGAATAACATGAGTGATTGTACTCGTGCTTGTCTTTGAACAGTACTTGCATTGCCACTGATGGGTTCTTGTACTGGATTGTCATGGGGTCCTCACTATATTGAGGACACTAGTATAAGCAACCCAATATGCGTTTATTGTGCGAGGCATAGTGTAATCTCGTTGCTACAGAGAAAAAAAACTGTTGTCAGAGAGAGCCAGAATATAGACTGTGTACAATGTGGAGAGAGAAATGAAATGTTATATGAACGTCTTCAAAAGGCCAAAGTGACCTATGAGACCAAAGTTAAAACCATGTGACATTTGATACACTGTCTGGAAAAGAAAAGAAAGAACTGAAGGTAAGTATCTAGCCCTACAATACATCAGTAGGGAGCATCCGGAAGCAGCAACTAGGGAGAGTGGGAAGCTAATGCTACTAGTCAAAATGGGGTACATGAGTACATGGATACATGAATACATGAATATGGGGGAGTACAAAAGTGACAGTGAGTACAATAGTATATGGCTGGAGTGGTAATCATCCTAGGAGCTCTAGCATGGGTCTCTGCTGGATGGCTTGGGTATCTACCATAGTGAGATGCCTGGTCGGACGAGCCCGATGCCTCGCAATGATGCTAGGATCCGCGAACCCTCAGGCGTCTGGATCTGCCCAACTGGATAGCTCTCTCAACTAGAGTCCCACGGGGTGCCTGCTGCTTGGTTGTCGGCTTTGTGTCCTCCCGGGTAGTCCCTCTAAAGAAGTCAGTAATCTGTCTCTATGTGGACTCCCTGCCAGTCGGGCGTCTACTCCTGATAATGGACTCTCTGATTAGGCCTACGGATCTCCATGAGATAAAAACCCAAGCATCTCTGATCACAATAGTCCATGACTCTAGCCAGTGGTCGAAATCCCTCTCTGAAAAGGCAATGGTAGCGCCCTCGAATCTCATAATATGCTATGCAACGACGACAGATGTAGTGCTCCTCCGTCTTTGGCTCTATCCAACAAATCTGACAAATCCAGTCCCCTGGAGGTATGCCTCTAAATCTGCCTGTCTCTATCTCTAACTGATGTGAAGAGGTGCGGATCTGCCCAATGGCGCACCTCAATCCATGAGATAGATGGGTATCCATGTAGCTCGGTCCAAGTATAAAGCCATCCTCAGTGGTGCGGAGAAGATGGTCTCCATAGAAAGCCATCTTCGTCCCCAACTCCTGTGAGGGCTCTAGCCATGTCCTCCTTGTGTCCAATTGAATGAGGTCCTGTATGATGACTCTACTAATCTCAGAATGTGTCAAGGTGAGAGAGGGTGACTCTAGAGAGTACTGAAAGGGTGGAAGTCTGTCTAAACTGAACCCATGGAGCTCAAACCAGGATGCTATCTGCGCATACCAACATGAAGTGTCTCCCTCCATGGCTAGCTGATGAGAGGATTCTAAAGCAAGTCGTGTATACCGGTGTCGGGGAAGCTCCCAGGTGCCATGAATGAAGGACACTGATCTGGCAAGAGCCTCGAGTACGATCGGTGGTGCTCCCATCTCGGCTCTGATAATCTCATGGGGTACCGAGGCCTTAGCTCGAATCATCCTGGAGATCATGGACACAAATGGTCTCTCCATCGATCTCCATCCATCGTATGTGCGTCCTGATCGACTCTGACGATCTAGGCTAGGCCCCTAGATCTGTACTCCATATAGCATCGCCGATGTGACCAGCGTGTCAAAAAGCCACAGCTTAGTGCGTGGCTCCTGAAACTGTACCTGTGAGCACATCCTCTCTAGACCTCCTAGTGTGCATATCCTCTAGTCAGTCTGGCCTCTGTTGCCCCCCTCATGGAAAATGTGGGCCCAATGAACACCACTCCAAGATATGTGTATGAGTCAACATACTCCACTGTCTCTTGCCCATCTATGAAAATAGGCGCTGATCTCCAGACCCACTGAGCTGTAGTATTAAACACCATAACCTTGGTCTTACCAAGGTTAACTGAGAGCCCACTGTCCTGTGCATAAGCATGTAAAGTATCCAAGTGCCTCTACATACCCTCTGGTGAGTTTGCTATAAGCACAATATCATCAGCATATAAGAGGAGAGGTATCCAAGTGCCAGCCAACAGGGCTCCTCTGTCCCCTCGTGTCCCAATATAATCAGAGATCTCATCAATGTATAGTCCAAATAGAGTCGGAGAGAGCGGGCAGCCCTGTTTCACCCCTATAGTGGAGTGTACTGGCTGGGAGAGACCCTCTGAAGTCCGCACCTGCCCAACTACTGTCTCATAAAGTGCCATAATACCCCAAATGAGCTCACATGGAACCCCCAAGTCTTGCAGCCTGCGCATCAGTCTAGCTCTGGGCACTGTGTCAAAGGCCTTGCGGAAATCCACAAAGCCACAGTGGATCCTCCTCCTGTGTGCTCTGCCCTCCTCAATGATAGCCCTGAGGGTAAAGATATGATCCAAAGTAGAGATCTCCTCCTGAAATTGGCCTGTCCCTAAGCTCGGACCCCTTGTCTCTCTGCCCATCTGCCCAACTCCTGCTCAAGAATAGAGGCATATAGCTTGGCCAGCGAGTGACCAATCATAATGGTGCGGTAGTTAGTCGACAGGCTCAGATCTCTAGACTTGAGTACCGGCACAATCGAGGAAGTACTCCAAGTCCCAGGAAACCCCTCACACATGGCTCTATTAAACATGAGAGCTAGCAAGTCTGCAATCATATCTCTAGCATGTATGAAATGCTCAGCTACAATGCCCTCATGATCCTGTGCCCTCCCTGTATGCAATCTGTTGATGGCCCTCCTCACCATCTCTGCTATGAAGAAGGTAGAAGTGGGTGGACAGGGCTGTGGAGGGTTCGGTAGTGGTGGCTGCTCTGGTACTGTGTAGAGGGACGCTGCATACTTGCCCCATGTATCTGGAGAGGTAATGGCCGGAGGCGGGGGGTGCTCTCTAAGCAATCTCCAGGCCTCCCCAGAATCCTGACTCAAAAACAGCTGATACATGTCTCACTCTTGCCGAGCTAAGAATGCTCTCTTCTTCCGCCGAATGAGGCATCGGAAGATGATGCGTGACTGTCTATATGTAGTAACACCTGTGGCCACCTCTCTCTGTAGCCGGGCTTTGAGCTCCCTACAGTCATCATCATACCAACTATTCTGGGGCATGCTCCCAAGACGTGGTTGTACTTTGGGCTGCGTGTGTGGGGGGAAGGCCGTCGCTGCAGCTGTATGCAAAGCCTCTGTCAGGATCTGTGTGAGCTCTGCTAATGGCCTCTATGGATCCTCTGCACTCAACAAGCTGTAGGTCTCTGCAGTGTATACTCCATCAGTCTATCTACACAAGGTATATCTCGGGTGGTAGGAGGACTGTAACTCGCGGCGGGTGCCCGGGAGACTAGGGCCTTTGACATACTTGTTGATACCATCAAGGCATGTTACAGTCTTAACACACATCCATCATCACTTTGCATAAAACATAAAGCTGGACAAAACATCCACAAATGCTGAAAAATGGAGCTTGCACGTGTGACACCGCATAGAGGCCGGAATGGGCCGACCCCCCCCCTTGGAGTATTTTATTACCCAAGGAGATTAATATCATGTACAAGCTTTGAGGGCCTTACTCTCCCCACGGGAGATGCCGGATTATCCCTATACAAATACCATAACACAGCCCAACACAAGGCTACCAAGCCGGAACATAGGCTGTAGAAATGCCGAGCCAACAATATAATCCATATACCTCTGTGTGGGTACTGATTCTTCCCCAAAAACCACGGGTCTTCATGCGATAGAGCTGGTACAGCAAGTACAACTCTCCATTCAGCCGGTACAGTAGGTACAGTGGCTGGTACAGCAGGTATAGTGGCTGGTACAGCCGGTACGATGGCTGGTACAGCAAGTACAAATGCTGGTATAGCAGGTACAATAACTAGTACAGCAGGTACAGTGGATGGTACAGCCGGTGCGGTGACTGGTACAGCAGGTACAGAGGCTGGTACAGCTGGTACGGTGGTTGGTATAGCAAGTACAGCAAGTACAAATGCTGGTGCAACAAGTACAATGGCTAGAAATCATAATAAATGATTAAATTCCCTTGCCTTCAGTATTTCTTCGCGATGGAAGCCTCCAAAACAGTTCCCAACAGCCGGTATTCTTCATGGGCAGCCTTCAAGAGAGAGAGAAAGAGAGTAGCCATCATTAGGGCAGCCTGTAACGGTGGTAGAGGCTAGTGTGCAGCAAGAGAGCCTCCATTAATGAAGAGAGAGGGCTCCAATTTATAGATTTGGGCCTCCCATGAGCTAAAATGGCAAGAGAAGGCTACGATGACAAGTGGAGAGCCACACAATAGCTGAAGTGACAAGTGTGAGGCCACTTGTCTCACTTTGATCCACTTTCTAACAAATGTCAGGCCACTTGTCTCACTTTGGTCCACCTCCTTGCCACATGTCCCAATCTAAGAGATGGGTCCTTCCATAAACTTTATCTCTAAAAATATCCCAACTGGTAGACATTCTGTCATAGGCACTTTGCCAACTCTTGGTATCTGCTCAATTCCAGATGTAATGACGCGAACAGAATTTCCATCAGAGTCGGGCCAAAAATAGCAACTCTCCTAAATTTTAGGAGTGTGGTCCTTTGTATTCTAGGATAATCCCCCATTCCCAAAGCTTGTACTTTCCAAATATTTAAACATCCTGGAGTCCACCAGACCCCTTTCAGACTGGGGAATGTCCAGGCTGGTTTCCCAGGCTGGTGACATCCTCGCCAACTTCTTAAAAGTTGTCCGCAACTTTAAGCTTCAAGCCATATATTCAAGATATAATCATGTCCCATCGATTTGGGCGAGACGAGATAGTCTCAAAAATCCAATATAACTGAAGAATCCATGTCCCAAAGAAATGGGCGAGACTAAATAAGTGTCCATAATACCAATATCAAAATCATGTCCCAAGATAAATGGGCGAGACAAAAAGCAATCCCATAAGTCTAGATATCATAATCATGTCCCAAGTAACTGGGCGAGACAAATCAGTCCCATAAGTCCAGATATCATAATCCATGTCCCAAGTAAATGGGCGAGACAAGACAGTCCCATAAGTCCACATATCATAATCCATGTCCCAAGTAAATGGGCGAGACAAAATAAGTCTCCTGCCAATAAGGCATCGGTCCAAATGATCCTTGGCATAGATATAAGTTTCGTGCCAACCAGGCGTCATGTCCACTTTACCACTTGCACTCCGTGTTGGTACTCTGACCACATACCTTGGATGAGAGGTGGGCTCAAGTAATAAGATAAAACAATCACTCGCAGGCTAACCTGGTGTTCCATAAGCATTTCTGCTACACATAGTTTATAGGCATTTTGGCCACCAATAGTTTGTAGGCATTTCGGCCACCAACTCACACTACCCTCTCAAGTGCCCATGTTCCCTTCCATCTGCTCTCTATTGTTCCACCCACACATGGTAGAAACAATCTTCAAGAGAGCACGTAGGACAAGAGAACACTACACAGGGTATGTTGTGCTTGTCACTACCCTTTGAGGTGCCCATGTTCCCTTCCATCAGCTTTCTATTGTTCCACCCTCACATGGTAGAAACAATCTTCAAGAGAGCACATAGGACAAGAGAACACTACACAGGGTATGTTGTGCTTGTCACTACCCTTTGAAGTGCCCATGTTCCCTTCCATCTGCTCTCTATTGTTCCACCCTCACATGGTAGAAACAATCTTCAAGAGAGCACGTAGGACAAGAGAACACTACACAGGGTATGTGAATCATGAGTTTCATAAGTCCAATGCATCCCAAATAAAGGGAGCCAAAAAGGAATAATCCATCCCAGTAAAAGGGAGTCATAAACATAATCCATAAACCTGAGGATGGATCCAAATCCCTAGAAAAGAAGTCCAAGAATCCATAGATCTGTATACCATACCTCTTACCACATACTCCGTGCTAACCACACACCTTGGAGTAGAGGTGGACTTTATCCATAAAAGCATCATATCCATGAGATATCCAAAGATTTTCTTCTCTATAAACTCGGACAGATTCGTCCATAGAAATTGCTTGTGAAGCCTAATATCTATATAAATCTCGTCTAAGAAAGAAATCTCCATGGATATAATCCATCCCAATAAAGGGAGCCATGAAAAGAATTCATCCCATTAAAGGGAGCCATAAACAATGTTTCCCTGAAACCATCTCAAGGCAAACAACACCACCTTTCTCCTTGCATAGCTATACAAGGGTTAGTGAACATCAAAAACACTTCATAGTAAATAGCAAAAGCACCAACTTTGCAAACTCAAAGTATACTTAGCTTTTCTTTGCCAGGTTGATCGTGAAGCCAAAAGAAATATCTCGTCACTATATCCTTAAGATATCCTGAGATATATCTCCATATAGCTTGCTTGTAAGCTTGATAATATAATCCACAATATCCATATGGAAAGGGTGCTAAACGTGTGCACATAAAGCCAACTCCATACTTCCAAGATAATTTTTGTGAATTCATAAATCCTTAGATTAACAAGCTGTTTACTGCTCGTGCTCTTGCTTCATAAGCTATGAAGCGGCAGGCCATGCTTAACAGCAATGATGGTAAGTGTGGTCCCCACTTGAGATCTTTTCTCTTCCTTATTGATAGAAGGAAGCCTCCGCTTCCAAGAAAGCCTATGCTCTGATACCAATGTAACTCGCGGCGGGTGCCCGGGAGACTAGGGCCTTTGACACACTTGTTGATACCATCAATGCATGTTACAGTCTTAACACATATCCATCATCACTTTGCATAAAACATAAAGCTGGACAAAACATCCGCAAATGCTGAAAAATGGAGCTTGCACGTGTGACACCGCATAGAGGCCGGAATGGGCCGACCCCCCCTCGGAGTATTTTATTACCCAAGGAGATTAATATCATGTACAAGCTTTGAGGGCCTTACTCTCCCCACGGGAGATGCCGGATTATCCCTATACAAATACCATAACACAGCCCAACACAAGGCTACCAAGCCGGAACATAGGTTGTAGAAATGCCGAGCCAACAATATAATCCATATACCTCCGTGTGGGTACTGATTCTTCTCCAAAAACCACGGGTCTTCATGCAATAGAGCTGGTACAGTGGTTGGTACAGTGGTTTGTACAGCCGGTATGATGGTTGGTACAGTAAGTACAAATGTTGGTACAGTAGGTACAATGACTAGTACAGTAGGTACATTGGTTGGTACAGCCGGTACGGTGGCTGGTACAGTAGGTACAGAGGTTGGTACAGCTGGTGCAGTGGCTGGTATAGCAGGTACAGCAAGTACAAATGCTGGTGCAACAAGTACAATGGCTAGAAATCATAATAAATGATTAAATTCCCTTGCCTTCTGTCTTTCTTCGCGATGGAAGCCTCCAAAACAGTTCCCAAGAGCCGGTATTTTTCATGGGCAGCCTTCAAGAGAGAGAGAAAGAGAGTAGCTATCATTAGGGCAGCCTGTAACGGTGGTAGAGGCTAGTGTGCAGCAAGAGAGCCTTCATTAATGAAGAGAGAGGGATCCAATTTATAAATTTGGGCCTCCCATGAGCTAAAATGGCAAGAGAAGGCTACGATGACAAGTGGAGAGCCACACAATAGCTGAAGTGACAAGTGTGAGGCCACTTGTCTCACTTTGATCCACTTTCTAACAAATGTCAGGCCACTTGTCTCACTTTGGTCCACCTCCTTGCCACATGTCCCAATCTAAGAGATAGGTCCTTCCATAAACTTTATCTCTAAAAATATCCCAACTGGTAGACATTCTGGCATAGGCACTTTGCCAACTCTTGGTATCTGCTCAATTCCAGATGTAATGATGCGAACAGAATTTCCATCAGAGTCGGGCCAAAAATAGCAACTCTCCTAAATTTTAGGAGTGTAGTCCTTTGTATTCTAGGATAATCCCCCATTCCCAAAGCTTGTACTTTCCAAATATTTAAACATCCTGGAGTCCACCAGACCCCTTTCAGACTGGGAAATGTCCAGGCTAGTGACAAGGACTGCCCAACCTGGCGGGTACTGTAGTGGAAATCCACTGTAAAGGAGAGAAGTGCATGATCCACCGTAACTTCGATGGGCGTGGGCCAATCGCAAAATCCTGGATACTCGGGATGAAGGCTGGCAAGGCTAAAACATAATCCACTGTGGTGGCCCCATGTCTGTGTGGAAAGCAAGTAAAGCCACTGGCAAGTGGATACCTCTCTAGGCCATTTAAAATGGCCAGCCCATGTGCAGTCCTCCTCTCCAAGAGGTATCTCCCATACTCAGTACCCTCCACCTCATCCCGTGATCTCCGGGTCAAACACATCTCCTCTGCATCTATCTCTCTCAACATCTCCTCTGAAGTGTCAAAGAAGGAGGTCTGGTACTGAGCCGTTCGAGCATTTAAGTCCCCAAGTATGATAACATCTCCCTCCCTGGAGAACTCCCGTATGTCCTCATCTAGAATCATATATGGAGATTGCCCCTTGGGCGCTGCATAATGTGATGTGCTGGGTGGAAAGTAACATATAGCAATGTATAGGGGTCTACCCTCATCTTCCCTCACTCTGACCCACATGTGCCTCACGTCTCATCACGGCGCATAACATGGATGAGTGGCTAAGGCTCCTCTCTAAAAAGAACAGCAACTCCTCCAGATCTGCGACCAACATGCTTCGAACGGGCCTGCTGGCTACAAGTCGTCTCCCATCTGTATCCCGCCACTCTCGGTAATGTGCTGCCAGGGGCCTGATGTGTCTCCGAGTAGAAGATAATGTCCTTGTCCGTGGGTGTAGGGCTCGAAATGCCCATGCGTGTGTATAAATCTTTGGCTTCCTCCTCTACATTGTCACTGTCCTTAAGACCCGTGATCCGCACATGAAGTTCCCTTGTCTTTCTTCTTTGTTCCTCGTCAATGGTTAGGTTGATAATCTTCGAGGTAGATGTGCTTTCGGCCTCCTTGTTCTTACCTTTCTTGACCACTTCTATCCATTTCTCCGCTTCATCTACTTGCTTTTGCGTTTTTGTGAGCACCTCCACCCACGAGGAGGTCTCCGGGGCCTTCTTTTCTTCTCCCTCTTGAAGTGTTCTCACTTGGGCCTTGATGGTGTTCAGCTCCTCCATCATGACGGGCTGAATTTCACCTTCCTTGAGCTTATGTTGAGCGCATGCTTCTTCTATCTCCTTCTTGAGATTTGCGATCTCTGCATCTTGGGCCGCTATCCGCGCTTCAAGCTTCTTGACTTTGTCAAGAAGGCTCCGGCTGACCATATTAAATGCATTGTCCGTCTCTTTCTTGTGTTGTTGGATGGCTGCCTTGATCAGGTCTTCAATGTCGATCCTCTCCATCTTGTCTTGGGCTGAAAAAGGGTGGTTTCGGGTTAAAAATTAACCCTTGGCCATAGGAAGAGCTCCGTGCGTGTCTCCAGTGCTTCCTAGAGAGAGAGAGAGGCCAGAGGGGGCTGTTGCGAAGAGAGAGAAAGATAGACAGGTGGGAGAGGGAAGTAGGAGAGAGAGAGAGAGAGAGAGAGAGAGAGAGAGAGAGAGAGAGAGAGAGAGAGAGAGAGAGACTTGAACAGTGAAATCGGTGAGCCTACAGGTGATACCTCACGCAAGAGCCAAAAATCCTCTAAAGAGGATGGAGGGCATGTTGTAGCATCCCAAGAGGGTTAGTCGTCTCGCAAGGCAACCCCAAGAAGTATTCTAGAGGCAAGAGAAGGTCGGCACTGCTTACCGAGGAACAATCAAAAAAGGCGCAGAAGGATAACATGTGCTTTGAGTGCAACTGGCCTGGCCATCACTATCACTTCAAGGATTGTCTGAAGAAGAAGTCTTTGGTGGGTAAGACCTCAGGACACATTACGGAACTACAAAGTAACTCTTTGTGTTGAAATTCATCATCTGGATGGTAGTAGTTGCCAAGAGTGTCAGATTAGTGAGTCTCCCTTTGGTCCGCATGATCTCCTGCGAGCTCGAGCTGAGGGATCTATAGGTAGCCATCGGATGCAAATTCTATTTGACAATGGCTCTACTCACAACAGGGTTGCATCCATACGCACGTATGTACCTTACCGTGAGGTACGCTTTTGTGTGCAGTACGGAACAATACCGTACGGTACGGATCCGCATGTTGTGTTAAAAATAAAATTGGCCAAAAAAAAATCTTAGGCGGCTGCCGTCGGTGATTTCAGCCGACTTATGCAAAGTTATACTATATAAGAAAACGCAAGCGGCAGTCCCATATACAAGCAACCGCACAAAACGGCATGGTTCATGTGTGCAAAACGTCACCTGGGCCGTGGGGACTTCTGTGCTCATTGTCTCATAAAAGTTTTTGGCATAATGGTAGATGTCAACAAAAGAGTGAATATGCTTCCGTAGAACCTCATTCTGATAATCCGATGGAAGGCCGAACAAGTAACACATGTGGCTCGTCAAGTGCCTTACAACGGTTCCTAGGTCTTTAAACTCTTGGGTCAGCCAAAGGAAGAGAGTGATCTTCCTCGGTCAAAGCTGTCCCAAAGCCTCTTCCAGAAATCTGAAAGGAAGCGCTGTGATAGGCTGTGAGACTGCCAGTGTGCTATTGCTGCCGGTGTGCCATCTATCTTCGGCATCTGGATCGTGCAGCCGAGCCACCCTGTATATGCAAAGAAAGGGGCATCTAGAGTCTCCACCCTATCTGTGGGATCATGCCAAGTCCACTCTCCAAGGTCCCATTGCAACCGCGTGAGAGGTCAGTGCTCCCAAATCCATAACCGCCAGAATCTCTCCCTGGCCACCTTGGCCGGTGCTGGATCTATGTGCCATGCCCGTGCCCGAAAACCAATCACCCTCACCCTCTGCAAGGTGGAGCCTCTAAAATCCTCCAAGGAGTGCTCTAATCTCTCTAATTTGCCATGTAATCCAATAGAAAAAGTGAGCAAACCATTGTCCTCATTTGCTGCATGGACTGCGACGAGGATATCGTGTTTGGTGAACATGCCTAGCCACATTGGGGGGGTCGGCTTTGGAGTAGGAGTCAACCACTCTTGAGGAATAGCTGAGTTGATGTCGATGCTGAGCGTGTCTCTACCCCGGATCCCTGTCATGCCTCTCTCCTGCTCCTCCCGAAGTAACTGCTTGTGTGCAATCCAATCTCCAAGAGACCTAGCTGGTCCCATGCTCAAGGCGCCCGAGGATATGAGCATGTGGCCACTGGGTAAATGGATCAGGGGGTTCCAGATCAAATGCTGCCGAAGCTGCTCCTCTGAGGCCGTTGGAACAATCTGTCTGAGGGCTGGATTGAGATGAGCCCAAGCACGAAGTAGAATGGCTGCGAATCTGTCTTCAAAGGCTGCACTGAAACCACGGGCTTGCATCTCTGTGAAGATCCATCTAGTACTCTGCGGCCACGGACCTCCAAGGCTCGGAGTGCGGGCTGAAATCTGGGCCAAGAGGAAATCCTGCCAAGGCTCACCACCGGGTAAGAGTCCTCTGACAATCAACTTGCCGAGCAGGGCACGGATCTGTATTGCTGGATCGATGAGGCCAAGCCCCCCCCTGCTACGTGGTTGAATGATCACTCTCCATGCCACCTTGGCCCTGGGTGGCCTCCTATCACTTCCGACCCACAAGAAGTTCCGAATCAAACGTTGTGCCTGGCCAATACAAGCCCGAGAAAAGGCCCAGCATGAGGTGATGTACCACATGGTGGCAAGCAGTACCTGGTTCGCCACCACCACTCTGCTTGCTAGGGATAGCCTCGCCAAGCTCCAGTATAAAAACGTCTTCCGAATACTCAAAAGAAGCGGAGCGAGCTCTTTCTCGGGAGAGATATCAATGCCAACTTGGCAACGGAGGTATCGGATTGGAGTGCCCCTCCGGATCCACTGGAAAGCCTGAACTGGTCGCCAAGTCGGGGTGGGTGCTGAGCCTACCCAAAAACCACACGACTTGTGCCATTTGATCTGGGCTCCTAATGCACTGCAGAAAATCTCTATTGCCTTCACGAATCTTTGGAGATTCCCAACATCTCCAGCACTCTGAGTCCAGCAGCTCCTACGGGCGGAGGGGAAGGTGCAATCCTTGAAGTTCGGTCTCCTGGGCAAAGAGAAAACTACTCATGGCCTCGGCGACAAATAGAAAGAGATACGGTGCAAGAGGACAGCCTTGTCGAACCGAGCGGGAAAGGGGGAATCTGTCACCTCGGGCTCCCTGAATGAGAACCTGGCTGTGAGATGCTGAATAAAGTCCTGAGACTCCACGAATTGAGTCCATGGGGAATCCCATTTGGCTCATAGTGCCCTCCAGAAAGCTCCAATCCACCCTGTCATAAGCTTTCTCAAAGTCTAGAAGTAGCACAATGAGGTCTTGTTGTCGCATCTTGGCCGAAGCTATCGCCTGCCAGAAGGTAAAGATGTTGTCCAGAATGCTCTGATCCTGAACAAAACCAGTCTGAGTGTCGTGGATCAAGTCTGGGAGAGAAGGCTGAAGTCGCTTGCTGATGGCCTTGGCCAAAATCCTATAGGCCGTCCTTAGAAGGGTGATGGGTCTCCACTGCCGGATCTCCAATCTATCACCACCCTCCTTGGGAATCAAATGTATCAAGTCCTCTGTGAGCTTCTCTTGCATGGAATTCGTGAGCATAATCTCATTGAAGGCAGTGCGAAGGCCACCTTCCATGAGGTCCCTATGGCGAAGAAAGAAAGAGAGAGGAAGCCCATCCGCCCCCCCCCCCCCCCCCCCCCCCAGGCATTTGCCCCTGGGTAATGCTGTCATCGCCTTCGCCATCTCCTCTGAAGTGAAAGGGGTCAATAAGAAAGACTGAAGGGAGGCTCGGTGCTCGAGACTGGCCCCACAGCAGCTTCAGTGGTGGCTAGAGCAGCTGGGCTACCTTCGGTCAGAGTTTTGGTTCCTGACATCTCCTCCCTTCCGAAGGTCATTCAGCTACCTAGGATAGGGGGGGGATGGATTGATCAGAGAGTGGAGTTCTCGGGGCTCCCGAACCAGTGCTTTATTTGCAGGCAGGTCGGCCACCTGGCCAAGGCCTGCCCTCGCAGGAGACCCCGACCTTCACCGCAGCAGCAGGCCCCTGATGGCCCGCCCACAGATGCGGCTGGGCAGGCAGACTCCGGGACACCTGCTCAGCCCACAGAGACCTCGGAGTGGCAGCCTGGACAGGGGCGTCGTCGAGGGAGACAGCCACAGCAGCACGCCCAGAGATCGATGCAGCAGCAACCACAGTCTCAGCATCACTGGGTTCCCGTGAGGAACAGCTTTGCTCCCCTCGAGGAGGAGACCCCAGCACCGACTGAGGACCAGGAGATGCCAGCACCCCCTCCTTCGCCCCCGCCCCCACCCCCACCCCCACCCCCCCTCCCCCGTCCCCCCCTCCCGCTCGCTTCCACCCTCGCCTCCTCCCGTCCCCGCTCCGGTTTCGGCAGCGGCTCCTTCTCCACCCCCTCCCCCCCCCCCCCCCCCGCCCGCCTCAGCTCCCCGGGAGGCCCTGGCAGTCCCCTGGCGCTCACCTGCAGTCCGGAGGGCCCTGAGCACCGACCTTGCTCGAGCACCGCAGAGGAGACTTACCATGCCGATTCGGGCTTCACGGATATCATCTATCCGCAGTCGGCTGAGTCGTCTCGGCACTAGACAGCGCTTGGAGGCTTTTGATTACTCCTTCACACGGCTTTTTGGAGCAGAGGGCCCCCATGAGCCAGCACCCATCAGAGTGCATGTAGTGATACCTCCGGCCCGCGGGGAGGAGGCACTTGATTCAGCAGTGGCCTTCTCGTTCCCTCTCTGTGGCCCATGCGATCGGGAGTGGACTGTGGAGCTCGCTCTTAGCACTTTGAAGACTCAGGCAGTTGAGTTTTCTCACCATGTGAGCGATCTGGAGGTGACAGACGTGATAGGCCGACTATGGGAGTTGGCTCATTTTTTCTTGGATCCCGGGAGAGTGGATGCCTCGGGGATTCGTCATTTGGTCGTTCGCATAGTGGTAGACTTAGCACGCGACCCTGGATATGTATGCATTACACGAGGTTGCTCTGTCTGAGCGGGAGGCAGTCGCCATGGGAAACAGCCACTGGCGCCTGATCCGTGATTCTTGCAGCACATCGGGTGGGTAGATTCGTAGCCACTCGGATGGGGACTATTCTCCATCCAAGCCGCTAGCGAAGGCCCGCCGTACGGCTGAGACAGCATCCACCTCAGCAGGTCACCCATGAGGATCATCTCATGGAATGTACAGGGCCTTGGCAGAGCACATTATATACGTTATCGTGGTTGCTTGAGGCAGGAGCTTCAGAGATGCCTGGTTGGGGGCAGTATTGATATTTTGATGATGCAGGAGCACCACTTGGGTGAGAGCAGGATCTGGAGATATGGGTTGGTGATGCCTGGTAGATGGGACACCTTTTGGTCTGCAGGGTTTGGCCCTTTGGGTGGGCAAGGGGGAGTATGCATGGTCATTGCGGATGTATGGCAGCAGGCCATTGTGGATCGCGGGATCATTGTGCCTGGTAGAGCACAGTATGTCATTCTGAGGACGCATGATGAGCTCTTTGGCGTGCTCAATGTCTATGCGCCCAACCATGCTAGTGCCAGAGTAGAGTTCTGGACCCAGGTTACGGATGCATTGCCAGAGGCCGCACATTGGTGTGTCGGGGGAGACTTCAACATGCTTGAGGACCCGGCCAATAGGGTGGGAGGCAGTCATGTTACAGTGCACGGCACGGAGCTTGCAGCTTGGGAGCGATTTTGCATGTCACTGAGGATCACTGATGCATGGCAGCATGGGGCCTTCTCCCGCTCTTAGGACAGTCTTAGTTTCTCTCGGTCGGATCGCCGGCAGGGAGGGACTAATCTATCACGGATTGATCGCTTCTATGTGGGCGACAGGTTAGGGGAGCGAGGGGGCTCCGTTGGCATTCTCGCTGGCACCTCTTTTTCAAACCATGCGCCAGTTATTTTGACACTTGAGGAGAGGACACGGGAGACCAGCTTGCAGTTGAGGATCCCAGAGAGGGTTCTTACAGATCCCAGTCTCGCTGAGGACATTGAGAGGATATGGCATGATAGTCAGAGCTCCGACCAGGATGCAACAGGCCAGTGTGCCCAGGGACTCATCGAGCTTAGCTCTTTTCTGCACGCTGCAGCCTTGACACGGCTGGGAGAGACTCGCGAGCGGGAGCATCGGCTGAGACGCAGCCTTGCTTCACTTCAGCGCCTTCAGGAGCAGCAGCCTGGCGTCCCAGCTGAGCCAGGCACGCCAGGAGGTTAGAGAGGCAGAGGAGCAGAGACATGAGTTTTACTATCGTCGCCAGGCCTCTCAGTGGACGCAGCTTGGTGATAGAGTGACTGGGGAGTTTTTTGAGATTACTAGACCCCGCCATGCTCGAGCAGGAGTCCGCCAGCTTGGGAGGCCGGACGGTTCGGTGGCTACTGAGCCCGAGGAGATCAGAGCCATTGCCACTGGGTTCTATAGAAACCTGCTTTCAGCGGAGCCAGCCACTGAGGCTCGGGATGCTTGCAGACAGACTGTGTGGGCCCATGTGCTGCAGAGGAGGGTCATAGATCGTATGCGTACAGTTCTGGGTGAGCCTCTTTCAGAGGTTGAGCTTGCTGAGGCCTTGAGGGTCCTTCCGCGCCATAGTTGCCCAGGGGAGGACGGATTGACTCCTGCCTTTTTTATGCGCTATTGGGACCTTTTGGGGCCAGGCCTCCGCAGGGGCTTTCAGTATGTTTTGGACACTGGGGTGATGCCACAGAGCTTTTCAGAGGGCTTGATCTTTCTTATCCCCAAGGGGGAGGGAGTATCAGATGATATTCGGCATTGGAGACCTATTACGATCCTCAATACTGTCTACAAGGTCTTAGCAAAGGCCTTGAGTTTGAGGATCCAACCCTTCCTGGGGGAGTTGATTCATGCTACCCAGACAGGATTCGTCAAGGAGCGTAGTATCCTTGACAACATTTTCACCTTTTGGGAGGTGACGGCCCGAGCTAGATTTCTTGGTGAGGACTTGGTCGTGATGCTTCTCGATTTTGAGAAGGCATACGATAGGGGTTTCTTAGAGGGCACTATGCTTCGCTTGGGCTTTGAGCCAGGTTGGATTCGAGGGGTGGCGGCTCTGTATTCCATAGCTCGTAGCCAGGTGCTGATTGCAGGAGGACGGGGGCCGAGTTTTGAGCTGACCAGATCAGTCTGTCAGGGGTGTCCTCTCGCCCCGTTTCTTTTTCTGTTCTTTGCTGAGGCTATGAGCATGTATCTGACGGCAGAGGAGGTTGGTTTTAGAGGACTCCAGCTCCCAGTCCGGGGGGAGGACCTGCTCGATGCTGAGTTTGCTGATTACACGGGCTTATTTTTGCATGGCCAGGAAGCCAATCTTCATCGGGCAGTGTCACCAGCCTCGACATTTCCCAGTATGAAAGGGGTCTGGTGGACTCCAAGATGTCTAAATATTTGGAAAGTACAAGCTTTGGCAATGGGGGATTATCCTAGAATACAAAGGACCACACTCCTAAAATTTAGGAGAGTTGCTATCTTTGGCCCGACTCCGATGGAAATTCTGTTCGCGTCATTACATCTGGAATTGAGGAGATACCAAGAGTCGGCAAAGTGCCTATGACAGAATGTCTACCAGTTGGGATATTTTTAGAGATAAAGTTTATGGAAGGACCCATCTCTTAGATTGGAACATGTGGCAAGAAAGTGGACCAAAGTGAGACAAGTGGCCTGACACTTGTTAGAAAGTGGATCAAAGTGAGACAAGTGGCCTCACACTTGTCACTTCAGCTATTGTGTGGCTCTCCACTTGTCATCGTAGCCTTCTCTTGCCATTTTAGCTCATGGGAGGCCCAAATCTATAAATTGGAGCCCTCTCTCTTCATTAATAGAGGCTCTCTTGCTGCACACTAGCCTCTACCACCGTTACAGGCTGCCCTAATGATGGCTACTCTCTTTCTCTCTCACTTGAAGGCTGCCCATGAAGAATACCGGCTGTTGGGGACTGTTTTGGAGGCTTCCATCGCGAAGAAATACTGAAGGCAAGGGTATTTAATCATTTCTTATGATTTCTAGCCATTGTACTTGTTGTACTAGCCTTTGTACATGTTGTACCAGCATTTGTACTTGCTGTACTTGTTGTACCAGCCACCATACCGGCTGTACCAGCCATTGTGCCTGCTGTACCAGCCATTGTACTTGCTGTACCAGCCATTGTACTTGTTGTACCGGCTGAATGGAGAGTTGTACTTGCTGTACCAGCTCTATGGCATGAAGACCCGTGGTTTTTGGGGAAGAATCAGTACCCACACGGAGGTATATGGATTATATTGTTGGCTCGGCATTTCTACAGTCTATGTTCCGGCTTGGTAGACTTGTGTTGGGCTGTGTTATGGCATTTGTATAGGGATAATCCGGCATCTCCCGTGGGGAGAGTAAGGCCCTCAAAGCTTGTACATGATATTATTCTCCTTGGGTAATAAAATACTCCAAGGGGGGGGGGGGGGGGGGTCGGCCCATTCCGGCCTCTATGCGGTGTCACGTGTGCAAGCTCCATTTTCAGCATTTGTGGATGTTTTGTCCAGCTTTTATGTTTTATGCAAAGTGATGATGGATATGTGTTAAGGCTGTGGCCATGTTTAAGTGTTTTAATATGCATTGATGGTATCAACAAGTGTGTCAAAGGTCCTAGTCCCATGGGCACCCGCCGCGAGTTTCAGGCAGAGCAGTCGCTCCAGGTTTTTAGTGCAGCTTCGGGAGCATTGATCAATTGGCGCACGACAGTGGCCTTTTGGATCAGTAGCGCT
This sequence comes from Cibotium barometz, assembly GCF_041138505.1. Lineage (NCBI taxonomy): Eukaryota > Viridiplantae > Streptophyta > Polypodiopsida > Cyatheales > Cibotiaceae > Cibotium > Cibotium barometz. Next base: position 69,504,975 of record NC_141046.1, read on the forward strand.
CCCACTCCGGCATGGAGCCCAGACCCGGGTTTTAGATGGATTCCTCCTGGCACAGTAGTGCGATATTTGGGATGCCAGATTGGACTAGATTTGTTACCTGAGCAGCAGATTGTCCCGCTCCTTCTGAGCATTCGGAAGAAGCTTTTGTATTGGAGTACAGCTCAGCTACCCTTGGCTGGGAGGGTGGTGGTGGCAAATCAGGTGCTTTTAGCGACCATGTGGTACATTACGTCTTGTTGGATCTTCTCGAGCTCTCGCATCAGCCAGGTACAGAGGCTGATTAGGAACTTTCTTTGGTCTGGGCGGGATGGTCAACCAGCCCGGGCAAAGGTTGCTTGGGCAGTTATTACACTTCTGCTGGCCCAGGGAGGCTTGGGCATTATAGATCCAGTTGATCAGAGTAGAGCCTTATTGGGGAAGCTTATTGTTCGGGGGCTGCTTCCAGGCGCTAAGCCTTGGAAAGAGCTTCTTTTGCAGCGGCTGCAGGCTCGGGCTCCTCCAGCAGGGGGCACTTGGGCACCAGAGATATGATGGATCTTCATAGAGATGAGGAGGACAGGCCTCAGTAGAGGATGGGAGGACAGATTTGCCTGGAGCATCCTGAGAGCTTGGGAGTTGCTGAGACTGGGGCTCTCTGAGAGACCTCCTCCTTGTGTTGAGGAGCGGGCCAGACAGCCGCTCATGTGGAGCCCAGCGGTTCGCACAGAGCAGGGTCATATGGTGGGTTACCGGCCTCGTCTAGCCTGGGGACCATTGGCGGCAGGCCCAGCACGTAGTTTTGGAGATTGGCAGGCCTTCTGCAGCCTCCCAGAGGAGATCCAGGTGGAGAGGCTGAGTCACTTCAGAGGGGGGTTGATTACGAGGGATGACATTCAGGAGGCACTCACAGAGGAGTGGTTCAGGCCTCTCGAGCTAGTGGCCCCACGGTGGATGGGAGCCTTTACACAGTTGGAGATCCTGATTGCTGTCAGAGCTTGCATTGAGGATGGCAGATGCCTCTACTATGAGATCCAGGATGAGGGCAGACTTTAGAGAGTGGAGGTGGAGTCGCCTTTGGTTGCAGAGTGTATCTTTCAGAGGATACGGGTAGTGGCCGCCGCTTCTCGGAAGTGGCATATTGACCCAGACCCTGCAGATGTGCTCCCTGATTGGCGCATATGGGCATATGCAGCGCGCCCCTTGGCCCGGCTCCAGTGGGACCCTGGTGAGTATGAGTGGCATGATTCTTATGCATCCCTTGAGGCCACAGAGATCACCTTTTTCTAGTATACTGTTCGGTTGGGGCGACATATTTTGACGGCGAGGAGGATGGTCTCTCCAGCTGCATCGGGGCACTGGCGACTATAGGGACTCTCACAGGAGTTCCTCGAGGATTTTTGGACCCGGCTTTGGGCTAGTCGACAGGCACGCAGGATCTCGACTTTCCAGTGGCTGGTCGCCCACCACAGGGGCTCAACAGTTGGCACCTGGCTTGTCTACAGCGGTCTTCCGGCGGCCTGCGTCCGATGCGGCCACCCTCTGGAGACACAGAGACATTGCCTATGGGACTGCCTTCAGGCGCAGCAGATTTGGTTGCGGATGCTGCACATTCTGGCCCCCTCTCTCCAGAGGGCATGTATACGTGGGGTGCCGCTGCTTGGTCGACTTCGTCAGGGCCTGCTATGGGCTATGAGACGGAGCAGGACAGCCAGGCCATCAGATTCATTAGGGGCCAGCCTCGCCTTATTCCTTCACTGGATTTCTCGTCCGCCAGCTGGACACAGGAGAGGGATCTACGATGGGAGCTCCTCAGCAGCCTCACCATCTGGTTCACCTAGAGGGCCCGGTGTTTCAGGGCCTTTGAGGGGAGACTGGAGCCACCGGCAGAGACTGTTCGGGGGATTTGGCAGGAGTTGATCCACACCCTGCGAGGACAATATGACCGCATCCGGGCGACTCGGATGAGGCGATCTTGCGGCGCCAGGCTTTTCACACCACTTGGCGCAGCGGCCCCTTCTATACTCTACACGCGGGGTCCCCCCGTTGGCACTACAGGCCACCTGTTTGGCTTCCCCCCCCCTATTGTATGATATAGCCCCTTAGTTCTTTGTACTAATACTTGTACTTTTCAGCACCTAGGGAGAGTCACCCTGGCTGCCTTGTTTTGTTCTCTGCTCTGTTTTCTAATGAGCAGGAGAGGATCTTTTGTAGCCCTACGGGCGTTTTTTATATAACTAATGAAAGGATCTTTTCTCGGGAAAAGAAAAAGAAGAAAAAAAAAAGAAATGCTTTGGAGAGGCGGCCGGGGGGGGGGTGGGAATGGTAGGCACGGAAGAAGAGGAAGGGGCAGATGGAGCGATTGCAGGTAGAGTCGGAGGCGAGGGTGGGGGAGGTGGGGGGGCGGGAAGGTGGAGAGGCTGGAGAGGGACGCTGCTGAGAGGCATCCATCGGAGAGGCAGGTTGTTGGGGAAGGCTCGTGAGAGAGAGGGTGGGGTCAACCGACCCCACTGAGCACCGAGGGCCAAAAGTAGAGTCGGGACAATGAATCAGCCGCCACCCTGGGTGGGTGGGTGCTGTGATAACTGCTCGTAAAGGTTCTCTGACAGAACTGAATCCTCTTGCATGTTGCTAGCCTGGCGCGGACGGCGGTGACGCTCAACTTTGGTGCTCGGCTGGCGACCCGGGCGAGGGCCAACTGTCCGCCACTCTCCCGTTGATCGGTCATCCATGTTCGGTACCTAGTGCTCTGCGGCTTGGGAACCTGCTCCTCCCTCGGCCCCCTGGTGCGGATCTGAGCAAGAAGTAGGAGGGGGAACCACCGGGGGCGGTCTCCTAGACTGACGTCGAGGACAAGCTTTGGCGAGATGACCCATCTGCCTGCAAATCAAACATTGGCCTTGAAGGGCGGAATACTCCACTTTGCATAATGGGGTCACCCCGAAGGCTGGGAATAGAGAGGCACAGAATCCGGCGAGGCAACAGAGATTCGGAGAGATGGAATCTCGGCTGTATTTGCCTCTGTTGTAAGCTTCTTAGGCTTTGGTCAAGCGGTCGTTAACTGACTCAGTGATTTCGGAGAATGATTCCGTCGTCTTGTTGGCCTATAGAGATGGAGATACCATTCTCGTCAAAAGAGAAGAGAAAGGGCGACCAAAAGTTGCCTCATACACTAGATGAATGAGTATCGTTTAAGATGGCTTGGACAAATAGAAGATAATCTTTCCATTTGGACTATCGGTCATGATAGTGTGACTTGAGAACATCGAATTCCAATTGGTTGTAGATTTTTGTGTGGCCGTCTGTCTGTGGATGGAATGTACTAGACAAATGCAACTTGGTACCAAAGTTCTCGAATAATGTCCTCCAAAAATTCTAGGTGAACTTGGAATCCCTATTTGATGTGATGGTGCTAGGCAAACCACAAATGGGGTATCGATGTTTGAGAAAAAGGCGGGCTACGTCCTTGGCTGTGGCCGTGTGCTTGCATGGGATGAGCATGAAGAACTTACTAAAGTGATCCACGATGGTAAAACATTAAGTGTTGTGAGATCCGGTGGATGCTAGTAGAGACCCTACAAAGTTCATAGAAACGTCGATAAGAGATTCATTCGGAATAGGCAAAGGTTGAAGTAAACCAACCTTTTTCATATGTGAAACCTTGACTTTTTGACAAATCTCATAGGCTTGAACATGTGAATAAACATCATGTCTCATTTTTGGCCAATAAAAGGCCTTACCAATTTCTCCAAGGTACTTTTAATACCTCTATGGTCTCCAACTAAGGAGTCATGGGAATCCTGGAGAAGAGCTGCGTGCTTTTCTTGAAAGACATAAAGATGGTTCTTGTAGAACAACCAATCGTTCTGCACTGAATAATGGCTAGGCTCAAAAGTAAGTGCCAAACTATATTGAGTACCAAACTCTGCGGAATTGACATACTGATCTTTTATGCTATCCAAGCCTTTTCTACAGATCTCGAGAATGGTAAGACTCCTGCATGGTGTGGATGCTAGTCTTTCTACTAAGAGCATTTGCAACAACTGGGTTATGCTTACCAAGGATGTACTCGATCATTCCTTCAAACTCTTGGAAGATCTGACTCCATCTGGCTTGCCGATCACTCCACTGGGCACTTGGCATTATGTGGAGCCACTTAAGTGCTTGGTGGTCTGTTTTGACTGCGAAAACCCATCCATAAAGAAAAGGCTTCCAATGTTTCAACGTTGTGAGCACACCCAAAAGCTCTCTGTCATAAACTGAATAATTCCTTTCGGCAATATCCAACTTTTGGCTATAGTAGGCCAGGGGTCTATTGTGCTGCTGAAGAACGACTCCAATGGCTACTTTGCTGGCATTGGTAATGACCTCGAAAGGTTCATCCCAAGATGCTAACTTCAGAACATGCACCTTGCGTGTTAACTGTGACTTTTCGTTGACGGATTTTCACCCCTTGACCAAGTCAGTGAGAGGTGCTGCAAGGTTGGAAAACTGGTCAACATGTGTACTATAGACCTTGCAAAGTCGCACGAATGAATGGATCTCTCGGGTGGTCTTAGAAATGTCCCAATTTAAGATCTCTTGAACCTTTGAGAGGTCCAATCGAATCCCGGAGGAACTAATGATGTAGCCCAAGTATTGGACGTCTATAACGTTGAAGATAAGACTTTTTGGCATTGTAGAGCCTAATATCTCGCAAAAGTTGCAAGAATTTCTCCGCATCTTTTTCATGCTGCTCCGTAGCGGGCTGAAAATATAAATATCGCATTAAGAAATATGAAAACACACTTATGTACTGCGAATATCTTGGACATCATTTTATTGAAGGCTGCAAATCAAAATCCAAATCCAAGTCCAAGTCCAAATCCAAGTTTAAATCGAAGTCCTGCTACCCTGAAGTTTGTACACAAGGTACACAGGTGGTACGTGTAGATGATGAAGTGTATGATGATCAACTGTAGTCTTGTTGTCCAAACTAGAGAAGTAACAGCCCACACAAGACCTGTATGAACCGGATCAATCCCACGGGCAGCACAACAGAATCGGCTAGTGCCCAAAACAGCAATTCTTTGGGCTGGCTGGGAGACCCTATGCCCCACAATGTTGGCTTGGAAGAGGTTTCAAAGCCTCACCGAGGTGCAAAGATTGGATTTCACGCAGCATTTGAGAGGCTCTAGCCGGAGGATTGCACAGATTGATGCATCCATTCCCAACCACCGGATTACTGAATCTTTCTTGGATGGTCGTCATCATTCTTGGTTTGGGGTTTTTTCTGGGATAGGTGTTCCTCTTCAGGTTATGGGTCTCCCCTTGCCTAGGGAGGATGATGTACCGGTCTTTTTTTATGTATAGGACGGATGGCAGCTGGAGAGATGTGACGTGGAGGACCTTATTGAGGGCCCCTAGATTTGTCCAGTCAGAGTTGTTGGCAGGTTAGGGAATCATGTTTTTGTTGACACACACAAGACCTGTATGAACCGGATCAATCCCACGGGCAGCACAACAGAATCGGCTAGTGCCCAAAACAGCAATTCTTTGGGCTGGCTGGGAGACCCTATGCCCAACAATGTTGGCTTGGAAGAGGTTTCAAAGCCTCACCGAGGTGCAAAGATTGGATTTCACGCAGCATTTGAGAGGCTCTAGCCGGAGGATTGCACAGATTGATGCAGCCATTCCCAACCACTGGATTACTGGATCTTTCTTGGATGGTCGTCATCATTCTTGGTTTGGGGTTTTTTTTGGGACAGGTGTTCCTCTTCAGGTTATGGGTCTCCCCTTGCCTAGGGAGGATGATGTACCGGTCCTTTTTTATGTACAGGATGGATGGCAGCTGGAGAGATGTGACGTGGAGGACCTTATTGAGGGCCCCCAGATTTGTCCATTCAGAGTTGTTGGCAAGTTAGGGAATCATGTTTTTGTTGACACACCCTCCCCCCCCGGGATGATCACAGAGTGTTAGCCTTTGGTTGTATGGTGGCTGCCCTATCAGACATTTGCATTGGGACCCCGGTGAGTGGGAGTGGAAGGATGCTTGTAACCCTTTGAAAAGCATGCCTTTTTTCAGTTATATGGTGCGGAATGCCAGACATCTTATCTTGGGACACAATCAGAGTGTCCCTATTCTTAGACCCCATTGGGAATCTTACGGCATTTCGATTGACATTCAGAGGGTATTTTGGCGGAGATTGTGGCATTCTTATAGGAAGCCACAGATTTCCTCCTTTATCTGGGTTTCTCTTCATGGTGGTCTGGCTACCAATCAGTGGAGGTCTGTTACTAGTGCTTGCCCAGCATGCCCTAGATGTGCAGGAGTTTCGGAGTTAGTTTACCATTGTTTATGGGAATGCAGGGAAGCACAGAGGGTTTGGTCTGCGATTGCACACCTCTTTGGTAGGATTAAGAAGGATACTGTCATTTCTTTTGGTTCTATCATTTGGTTGACACTGTCTAGGCCTCAGCCGAGGTTCGAGGGGTCGCCATTATGGTTAGGCAAGGAGTTGCTTGGCAGTGTTGTCTTCAGGGTTTGCCACTTTCACACTTTGTCCCTCTGGCACAGAGGTTAGACAGCTCTTGGGAGATTATTGCTAGCATCTCAACTTGGAATATCTGGAAGGCTAGATGCATTGAGGCCATTGAGGGTACTCCCGTTCTTGTTTCTTAGTGTCTTGCAGGATTTGGAGTGATATTATTCACACCATTATGGCTACTTGGGCCAGAATCCAGGGATCTTCGAGGGAAGCGCGGCTAGTTTATGAGAGTGGGACATTGGTATCTTTTTCACATCCTCTCATTCGGAACCCTATTGGCAGCACAGGGCTTCTGATTGGTTGAGATCTCCATCTTGCTTGGTGTGAAATCTCCATTTTGTAAATTTTTTCATACTTAATAGAAGTCTCCTTTTCAGAAAAAAAAAAACAGCAAGTGGTTGTGCTTTTGGGTGGCACACAGGTGCCCTATAGGTGGCATAGCTGGCAGCTGGCGTTAGCGCTGTCAACAAGTGGCAGCCATTCAGTGTATGGTATGCAACCAGGTGGTGGGCATGGCTCAGAAGGCTAGCGGTGCTGTTTTGGTGCAGGTAGTGCTTTCCAGCAGTTCAGGTGGCGCACAGCAAAAGAGGCAGGTTGGCGGTGGCCAATCAGGCCCGTCGGTGGTGGTGCTGGATAGTAGGCGTAGCCAAGCAGCGTAGATAGTAGGTTGGCGCACAAGTGAGTGGTGGCTGGCACAAATGGCATAGAGAGGCAGCAGCGTTGGTAGCAACCAGGCAGTTGTAGGAAGGCGCTGGCGGAAGACGACGCACAAGTATGACAGCGAATGAGGTTCAGGCAGAGGCGGCCAGTACAATAGCTTGCGGCAGTGGTAGATCGCGGTGGCGCATAGGTACGACGCACAGCAGCAGCATGGTAGCGCTCAAGTGGCAGTAGCAATGAAGGCTCACGTTTTCAACGATGATGTTGATGAAGAGGATGATGAACTCCAAGCTTTGATGATGGTTGCCATGCTACAATGATCTTGTTCATGAGGAGGAGAGAAAGACTCATGCTAGTTTTATACTAGAGGAGGAGTCCTGCTTTTTGCCAAAAGCTAGTAAGGCTTTTGCTTTTCTTTTTGGATTTGCTTTTCCTCTTTTAACTTTTAATAATAAAATTTTACTCAAATATGGCCTTCCCAAAGTTTTTGTGCTTTTTCTTTTTTGGCTCTAGGGCCTTGCTTTTCGGCCCTAGAGTTGCTTCTTTGAAGAAGTAGCTTTTTGCTTTTTGGTCCGGCTAGATCTCCTCTTGCTAGTGTTCTTGGCTCTCGATCAACTCAACTTGACTTTTTGCTTTCCTTTGTTTTTTGACCAAAAATGGTGCTTTTCCATGTGCAAACTTTATGGTCCCTATCCCCATGTCTTCTTCTACCTGTCCATCATGTGAATAGAGCTAGGATGGCCAAATAGTTACATTATCAAACTTTTAGACATAGAGAGAGAGGGAGAGAGAGATAGAGATGTGTACACAGTATGGGGTCCCGATTACCCACTGAAAGGCCCCCTCCTATTGCTAGGAGTATTTGCTTTATTTCTTAAAGAGAATGACTACAGGACTGACTTTGAGACTGTAGATGACCCAAACACGAGACCTTCAGAAGACCAAGAGTAGGGTTGAGTGCACACTACTATAGAAGCACCAATGATGACCAATCTTGATGCCAATGTAGTCTTCCAAGGGGCTGTGGGAGGACTGCAATCTGTGGCTGAGAGAAGGGTTGAATTGGGGACTGTTTCTATGGCTGTGAGGCAAGCGATTGATGGCTGTATATGCAGGCTGAGAGTGCTGCGTTTTCTGCAAGAGAGGGGATGATAGAAGGAGCTGCGTTTTCTGCAAGAGAGGAGCTGAGAGTGGATGTGCTTCAGCTTGGAGATGATCGATGCTTGATGATGATCATTGAATGATTGAATCAAAGAAGCGCTAGGTATTTATATGCATGTGAGGGCTGGTTGGTTTGCTCGAGAGCAAGTCGGCTAGCTCTAATCATACACGACTGGATAAATAGGCTTTTATGTGCTGTTTATAATGCTTAAAGGCTGCCAACTGGACTGTAAGGTTGCCGACTAGGTCATATGCTTATGCAAAGTGTACAAAGGCTAAAGGAAGGTTCACATGCACATGAAATGAATGCTATGCAATGCAGACCATGACCTAATGCAAACCCTAAGGCTTATAGACGGATTTCTACATGCATGAATGAATCTCTTCAAGTGGGTTAAGGGACTTGACTGATTGACTAACTATGGTTGAGGAAAGACCTATGTAGCTCGTGCCTGACATATCCTGGACTGGGGCTTACAATATGGCCACGACATACGATAAAATCATATCCTAAAAGGGTTCCTACTAATATACAAGATGCACTGATGATGAACCAGCTTGTCACCATGCACTACAGTGCAGAGTGCATGTGACACATTTGTGGTCTCGAAAAGGATTTGATGGCCAAGCCGGGCGAAGTAATCAAAGAATGGGATGGCCTCGTAGGGATCTTGAATCAATTGGTCTCTCCATTGTCACTCTCCGGGATCTCGGTGTATGTGAACAAACGGGCTGCTCTCTCAAAACCATAAGGGCCAAGATACGCCTTTGACCTCAAGAGGGGGGGGGGTCTATGGCGAGCTTCCTCCCCTTGCAGCCCACCACATGGACTTGTTGAGGAGGAGAGTGGAGGGCATCATTGAGATCTACCACTAGGACGCTGTCAGGAGGTCACTTGGTCTGACCACATGAGTGTTAATGAGGCGGCCTTGTTAATAACGAAAAACTAGGAGGAGAACTCCAGTGCGGGTGAAAGAGCCCATCCGCGGGATGTTAGGGGGGTATGACAAAGAGAGAGAAATGAAATGAAATGAAATGTTATATTAACGTCTTCAAAAGGCCATAATGACCTATGAGACCAAAAGTTACATCATGGTGGATCTGATACAATGTCTGGATAAAAAAACCCAGAAAATGAAAAATAAAGATGATACTACTGGCACCTAGAAAATGAAACTGGAACTGGAATATAGTGAGGGGAGGGTACGCTATGGAGGTGAGTGGAATATAGTGAGGGGATACAATATCATGTGGGACGGAGGGGTACACTATGGAGGTGCCTCCATCTCATAATATGTGCCGCATCGGACACTGGCGGATCTCCTCAATATCCTCTGTGGTCAACACCCTGACTGGGTGTCCGGCATGCCTCGCAAGAATAATCTGAATCTGCCGCTGCAACCTCCGTCTATGCTGGGATGCCCTCCTCCGTAGTCGTGGGCGTCTGAACCACCCAAGCTCAGTCGCACGATCAATCAGTGTACCCCTGGTGTGGGCGGTATCCATGTCCTGCTGCTGCTGTGGTCCATCTGGCGCAGTGATGGCTGGACTAAAGAAATCTGTAATGTGCCTCTGAGTCTGGCTCTCTGTGCGCCTAAGCAGGCTATCTCTATGTCTCCGCAGCTCTAGCAAGAACAATCCCAAACACCTCTGGTCCTGGTACCCCATGACTCTGGAAAGTGGTCCAAAACCCTCGCTGAATAAACAGTGGAAACGACCACGTATCTCATAGTATGCAGTACAATGGCATATATAATGCAGCTCTGTCTCTGGCTCCCCATGGCATACTCAGCATATCCTAGCCTCAGCTGGTATACCTCTATATCGGCCAATCTCAATCTCAAGCTGGTGTGAGGATGTGCGAATCTGACCAATAGCGCATCGTACTGCATGAGACAAGTGTACATCCATGTAACTGGGTCTGATCACAAAACCATCTGCTGTGAGCTGAAGAAAATGCTCTCTGTAGAAAGCCATCTTCGTGCCCAGCTCCTCAGTCGGCTGTATCCATGTCCTCCTAATGTCCAGCTGAACTTAATCCTGACGGATGAGTCTGGTAATCTCTGTCCGTGTGAGAGTGAGAGAGGGTGCCTCCAGAGAATACTGGAAGGGAGGCAATCTGTCCATGCTAAAACCATGTGCCTGGAACCAAGATGTCATTTGTCCATACCAACAAGCCATGTCTCCCTGTAAAGCTAACTGTCGGGAGGACTCCAGGGCGAGGCGTGCATATCTGTCTCGGGGGAGATCCCACAAGCCATGTATGTAGGAGACTGATCTTGTAAGAGCCTCGATCACCAGAGGGGCAGCCGCCAGCTCTGCTCGAATAATCTCATGAGGTACCACGGCCTTGGCTCTAATAATCCTAGCAATCATAGATACCAAAGGCCTCTCCATACCTCTCCACCCGCCTGCACTGTGATGGCCCACTGAAGGTCCCCATATCTGCACTCCATAAAGCATAGCTGATGTCACTAGAGTGTCAAAAAGCCAAAGTTTCGTTCGAGGTTCCTGAAACTGAACCTGCGAACACATCCTCTCCAAACCACCCAGGGCTGCATGTGCTCTAGTCAATCTAGTCTCTGCTGCTCTCCTCATCGAAAACACTGGCCCACTGAATACTACCCCAAGATATGTATATGCATCTGTATACTCCACAATCTCCTGCCCATATGTAAATGTGGGAGCTGATCGCCTAACCCACTGTGGCGTGGTGTTAAACACCATAACCTTGGTTTTGCCAAGGTTGACAGACAATCCACTATCATGTGCAAACTCATGTAAAGCATCCAGATGACGCTGCATACCCTCAGGGGAGTCAGAGATCAACACAATATCATCAGCATATAACAATAGTGGGATCCGTGTACCTGCTAGCTGGGCTCCTCTGTCCCCCAATCTCTCAATGTAGTCAGAAGCCTCATCCACATACATGCCAAACAGTGAAGGAGATAACGGGCAACCTTGCTTCACTCCTATAGTGGAGTGAACCAAAGTAGAGACGCCCTCTGGGGTGCGTACCTGTCCTGCAACTGATCTATATAAAGCCATAATCCCCCATATGAGCTCTGTGGGTACCCCCATCTCCTGTAATCGCCTCATCAATCTGGCTCTGGGCACTGTATCAAATGCTTTGCGGAAGTCCACAAAGCTACAATAAATCCGTCGCCCATGCGACCTGCCCTCCTCAATAATGGCCCGTAGAGTCAAGATGTGGTCCAGAGTAGAGAAACCTCTCCTGAACCCTGCCTGTCCCTCTGCTCGAATGCCAACTCTCTCTGCCCATCTACTCAACTGCTGCTCAAGAATGGATGCATACAATCGTGCTAGTGTGTGACCAATCGTAATAGTGCGATAATTACCTGGCTCCATAGGGTCCCCTGACTTGAAGATAGGCACGATGGTGGACCTACTCTAAGTCTCGGGTAAGCCTTCGCACATAGTACGATTGAACATCACTGCTAGAAGCTCTGCCAGCATGTCTCTCGCATGAATAAAGTGCTCAGCGACCAATCCATCATGATCATATGCTCTCCCAGTCTTCATCCTATCAATGGCCTTCCTTACCATCTCTGCGGTAAAGAAAGTACATGTCTGTGGGCATGGTGCTGGCGGGTCAGGAAAAGGTGTCTGTCCAGGAACTGTATATAGAGATGCTGCATAACTACCCCAGACCTCTGTAGAAGTGATGGCCAAAGCAGGGGAGGACTCATGAAACAGACGCCAAGCCTCCCTCGAATCCTGGCTCAAGAACAGCTGGTATAATTCCTCCTCTAGCTGAGCAAGGAAGGCCCGCTTCTTCCTTCGCACAAGGTGTCGGAAGGCAATACGTGACTGTCGGTGAGTAGTGACTCCCAAAGCAACCTCCCGCTGCAGTCGGGCTCTGGTCTCTTTGCACTCCTCATCATACCAACTGTTCTGGGGCATACATCTAGAACGCTGTCTCTGTCCAGGCTGAGTATGTGGATATGCCTCTCTTGCTGCATCATGTAAAGTCTCTGTCAGTATATGGGTCAACTCCTCCAAAGGTCTCCCTGGCTCCTCTGTGTACAGACGTCTATAAATCCCATCTGTGTAGACAGCATCAGTCTCTGAGGTAAAAGTATATCGAGTGTGATCTGCCCCTTGTGTCCTCTGAGCTATGGTAAAGTGAAAAGAGATAGTTAATGTCAACAATGCATGATCCACTACTACCCCAATGGGCCGAGATCCAACTGTGAAGTCCTCGATGCATGAAACAAAGCTGGGCATAGCCATAACATAATCCACTGTGCTAGCACCATGTCTATGTGGAAAGCAAGTAAATCCAGCTGCTGACGGAAACCTCTGCAAGCCATTAAGTATGGCCAACCCATGTGCAGTCCCCATATCTACCAAATATCTCCCATACTCTGTGCACTCCACATCCTGTGAGCGTCTATCCAATCCCATATCCAGAGTGTCCAGCTCTCTCAGCATCTCCTCCGAGGTATCATAAAAGGCTGTCTGGCGGTTGCCCGTCCGGGCATTAAAGTCCCCTAACAGGATGATGTCTCCATCCCTAGAGAACTCCCATATGTCATCATCTAGCACAGAGAAAGGAGACTGCCCTCTAGGTGCTGCATATGTCGATGTACTAGGAGCAAAATAGCATATGGCAATATACAGGAATCTGCCTGTGTCGGCCCTCAGTCTCACCCACATATATCTGGCCTGATCATCTCTCCGAACGATGTGTAGAAGCGGTTGCAGCTCCTCCCTGAAAAGAACTGCCACCCCTCCTGATCCTCTACTACTGTGTACCGATCTCGTCCCTACTCTGCAAGCTGTCTCCCATCTGTATCCTGTCACCTGTGGCATCATCTGACCAGGGGCCTGGTGAGTCTCCGAGTAGAAGACTATATCTCTATCTCTAAAGCTGTCCTCAAAGGCACCTACATCAAGTCTGAGGGATCCATTGCAGTTCCAGGCTGCCAGCTTTAATTTGGTCCCATAGGTCTCGCACCGTCATGTAGAGCGTCGCTCCACGATGACCACCCTCCCTTCTCTATAAAATGCTATCTTTCCCTTTTCTCTTGGCGCTCTAATCTCTGGCATAACTTCCTTCATATGTGCAAGCTGTGAAAGAGTAAGATCATCACCAAGAAAAATGCCTGTATTCTTTAAAGTGGGTCGTCTCTTCAAGAACTCCTTCTTTGCCTCAATAGAGGGGAAGCGAAGTATGAGAGCTCTTTCCTTTGATGTTTCCCCGTTGCCTCCGCTTTTTTTGCCCACTCTCCAGGCTTTTGCGTGGGCCGGACTGTCAATCCCCATCAACACCATAAGCTCTTTTACCTCCTCTTCAACTTTATCCCGTCTTTAAGGCCGGTAATCCTCACATGCAAAGCACGTGTACGTCTTCGTTGTTCCTCTTCCAAAGTCATGTTGATGATTGTAGGTGTAGGGGTTGTTATCTCCTTACCTTTACCCTTCTTGGCGACCTCTATCCACTTCTCCGCTTCATCCATCTTCTTTTGCGTCTTGGTGATGACTTTCACCCATGAGGAAGTCTTTGCTTCGTTTTGCTTCTCTTCTTTCTTAATTGCCCGTACTTGTTCCTTGATAACCTTGAGCTCTTCTATCATGGATGGCTGAATTTCACCTTCTTCAAGTCCACCATTTGCCTTGGCCTCTGCAAGCTCCCTCTGAAGAGCTGAAATTACGCCTTTGAGCGTGTTGACTTCCCCGTGAAGGTCTTTGACTTCCGCTATGAGGTCCTCCTTCTCCTCTTTCCACCGCTTACCCTCATTGAATACCATTTGGAGAAAGTTGGCTTTCTCCTTCCACCATCCCTCCATCTCTGCCTTCCATTCCTTCATTTCCTTTTCCACATTTGTTATCCTCTTGTTTGTGACCATAAAGGTCGCCTTCGTCGGGTTGCACAAGGGGGAAGCCATGGAAGAACTGAGAGAGAGAGAGAGTTATGCTGCTGCCTTGGGGGCCTGAGCAACGGTGGGTGGGAAAACGGACGCAAACAGCCTAACGGATAGATAGACTGGCCATTGCCAGCCGTGGCGCCAAGGGAGGTGAGATTCGGCGCGCTGATAATGTGCCGTGAGGGAAGGTGGAAATGAGGGTTCCAGGCCAAGGGTTGTCTCTTCCTCATTGGTGGGGGGAACTTGGATGGGAGTGGGGCGGAGAAGCCGCCATGTGTGGAAGAGGCTCGCTGCAAACTGGTCCTCAAAACCACTGTTGAGAAAGAAATCCTTCAGGGCTCCTCTTCAGGTTGCAGTCCTCGCACAATCAGCTTGCCCAAAAGGGCCTTGCTCAAGGTTGTGGGATCTATCAAGTCCAAGCCTCCTTGGGCCGAAGGCTGAATCAGTACGCACCAAGCCACCTTCGCCTGAGCTGGGTGACCATCTCCTCCAGACCAAAGAAAGTTCTGGATCAAACATTGCATCTACCCAATGCAAGAATGATGGAAGGCCCAACATGAGGTGATGAACCTAGTTGGCTACCACCGTTTGCCTTGCAAGTGATGACTGGACATAGCTCCAATAAAAAAGCTAGGAGGAGCGGGTTTATCTGCTGCTCTGCTGAAATATCATAGCATCCAAGATACCGCAGAGCCGTGCCGTTTGAACTCGTGAAGTGGGTGCTAAGTTGGATTCGGAGTGTTACTAACCCAGAAGCCACAGGACTTGTGCCATTTGATCCTTGCCCTTGAAGCTAGGCAGAACTCCTCACCAGCTGCTGCAAAGCGGCGGAGGTTCCCTTTCGAGAGGTAAGCTGCGGTGTTATTTGCAAATTTTGCATCCAACTACTCCTCTATGGTGCGAAGAGGCAAGCGCAACCCTTGGAGGCTTGTATCCTGCACTTGAAGAAAGGAACTCATGGCCTCGACCACGAAAAGGGAGACGAAATGGTGTAAGAGCAAACTCTCCCTGGCCGCCTTGCAGTAGGACATGGTTGTGGGCTCTTTTGTTGAGGGCCGCAACTCCTCGGATCTAGGCAGGCAAAAATCCAAGTCTTAGCGTAGTCCCCTCCAAAAAGGTCGAATCAACTCTGTCATATGCCTTATGGAAGTTGAGAAGCAAAATGGCCATGTTCTCCCCCGTAAGCTTAGCTGTGGCTGTTGCCTTCCAAAAGGTGAAGATGTTATCCAAGATGTTGCGGTCTCAAGTGAAGTGAGTGTGAAAAGCATGTATCAAATGTGGGAGGGAAGGATCTTGTACTACGTTCCTAAGAGGGTGATGGGTCTCCACTGTCGTGTTATGTCTTGACAGGCCTATGATTAAGGCCAGGGGTATGTGCTAACCGAGGATTAGGGTTAGAGTTAATCCAAGGTTAGGGTTAAGGCTTAGCTGGGGCATGGGGACTTGGAGGGTTCACACGTGGGCTAATGATGCCAGGAAAAAGAGGTCTATATTGGCGAAGAGCTCATAATTAATAGCCTAGATCTAATAATGGTTGAAAGCTTATAAATAAAGTAGGAAAGCTAATAAGTAAAGCAAGGGCCAATAATAGCCAGGTTATATAGTTATAAGTGACCTTTGGGTCACCTATTAGACAAAAGAGGAGTAGTCATTCGGTGGCCTTAGGCTACTAGGAAGCGTGCAGGATCTTGTAGCCATGGATCTGCAAGGTGGGTGGTTCGGCCTAGTGGTATGGGATGCTAGGCTGGGGCCATGGGTACCAAACACACTCGCCAATCCATGGGTCAAGCCCCAAGAGGAGTTGAAGATGAAGTGAATGTGGAAAGTGTTCATAAGCATACTCCTCAATCATCCATAAACTCAAGGCCTCATCCAATCAACCCTCGCCAAATCCCTTAAAATTGAAAGTCTTGGCGCATGTGCATCGATCTGCGCAATGCTTACAAGACCAACAAGATCACCTTCATGTATAAAGGCCGAGAGCACGTCATTGATGTTGGTGAAGAGGGTGACACTATCCCCGTTGTATTTCATGTACAAATTAAGAAAGTAATAAAAAAGATGTTTTTGCTTACTTGATTATTGTATGGGATCATGTTGAAGAATCTAATATGCATGTAAAAACTCTTAGTAATGATAGGCTCATATTTTTGCAAGAGTACAATGAGATGGAGGCACTGAAGTCTGAAACTGAGCCAGAAGTCTCAAAATGCGGAAAGCGCTCTGGTTCAACTAAAGAAAGAAATTGAACATCTCAAGTTCCAACAAGAGGTCAGGAAGGGCCTCTGGTATACTATGCCAATCTCCAGGACACACCACCTAGGAGTGTTCCAAAATAGGAAGTACTTCTCTTTCTGTGAGAAGAGCGGGCATGAAGCTAAGGATTGCTATTATATTAAGGGGTTCTGCCACCTGCCTCAGCAGCAACAACAATTCCCTACTCCAAACCCTCCTACCGCTCCTACTGGCCACTATGCCACTCCCTATGGCACAATTTACCACACTACCATATCAGCCTGTTGCTCCCCCCACCTTCCCTCAAACAGCTGCTTCTCCCACCTATCCTCTGCTTGCAACCACTCCACAGCCCACCTATCTTGCACCACCCATTTCCACTCCACTTGCACCACCTGCAGCGATGGCAGCTGCTCCCACACCCAACTACCAAGTTTGTCCACCCCTACCGGTGTGGATAATAGGGTCACTGCCAGATCCGGTGCCCTTACCTGAAGGGTCACCCTGTTGCAAGCATTGCTCTGAAGTGAAGGATCACTACACCGGCTCTTCCCGCAACACCAGTAGCAGACTTCACCTTTCCCTCTTTTCCAGGTACCCATCTAATCTTGGTGCAGGAGAAGGGAAAGGGGAAGACAGTGGATGCCCACACCGCCTCACCTTCCTTGCCATCCTCACCAGCATCTGGATAGGCTGCAGCAGTGGTCACCTGGGCCCAAAAGAAGGCAAGGGGGACCAGCACTTCCACTCCCACAGATACAGAGCAAGGTGAGCCCTCTTCTCCAATTCCTTAAACAGTAGTGGATTATGCTCTTTTACAAGCCTTCAAAGATTTTCAGAACGCTTGGCCCATGGTGGTTGACATTCCTCCTGCTACTCCAGCTTTAGAGGAGGAGCTCACAGTGGAATCCAGTGGAACCACTCTCTTCCTAGAAAAGCTCCTACAACAGTACCACCCCTAAATCTCTCTCTATGACCTCTTACAAACTGAGCCCAAGTGTGCGTCCACAGTTCAGCACCATGCTCCATCAGAAGGGTATGACTGAACCACTTAGTGGTGGGCAATCACTTGTCAAGGATGGGGGCATAGCAAGTTGCATGGGCATAGGCCAATCTGGCACCTCTCTTACAGATAACCGGAGCCCTCACCTGACCATCCACTCTCTGGCGCTATTGTCGATGGTGGGTTAGGAGTCAACCTGATCCCAAATTTACTCTACAAGCTGTGGGTCTCCACAGCCAACCTCTGTGTGTCGGATGGCCGATCAGAGAGAGGTGACTCCCATTGGTCTGGCAAGTGTCAAGGTGGTAATCCAAGGCACCACATTCCTTCTTGATTTTGTAGTAATCTGACTACCTGAGGTGAATGGTGCCTACTCATTACTCATTGGAAGACAATGGCTGAGGTGTACTGATGTGCTGTATGACTGGGGATCTGAGAGGCTGTGGATTCCCCAAAAGCACGCTCCAAGGGAGCTTAAGTTGGAAGGTCTGGACCATGCTCGTCGTCATGCTGGACACCCACAGCCGGTCACCCCGCTGGACACTCACCAATCCTTCCCGGAACCTACTTTCAAAAAAAAAAAAACTTTACTTACACTGCGTCATGGTGCCCCCCTCAGTCAATTTTAAAAAAATATAGAAAATTCGGTAAACCCTATTTGCCTCCTTCTCAGACGGCCCCTCCATGGTTGAGAATGGGTAAGAGCTGGTCCTAGTTGAGAATGAGCAAGAGCACCACTGAGTGCAGAGAGAGACTGATGTTGACCAGCAAGATAATCAGCACATTAACAGAGGGTTAATTTGAGAATTAAAGGGGAAGAACATAAGAGTCGTGGAAAGTATTATGATATTTGGTCCTTTTTATGGGGAGGTCCCCCTTTACAAGGTGTGTGCATATGTTGCCACCATGCATGCCACATGTCGAGGCATGATGCCAAGTGTCCCTAAGAGGTGTCACCTTTACACATCGTTGCTTACATAAGACGGTTGTTCACACACACAAAGGAACCCTCACACTAGCGGCTGTTCACACACACTAGAACTGCTTTATTTAAACCAAAGCTTACATACAGTAAAGTGCTAGTTTACACAACCACCTAACACTTGTTTATTCCCACATTAATCATTATTAATATTAACAGGACTACTCAAGAAAAAAAAAAGTGCAGTTGATGGAAGAGCAAGTGATGCTACTCTAAAGAAGCTTTCCTCATGTAGATCAACATTGTTTCATACTTGTACCATATCAATAAAATAATAGTTTATATATGTAGTACCCATATCAATCAAGTAATAGTTCATAGACATATTTCCGTATCAAGAAGATAATTTACAGTTCTCATCCCCGCCCTAGCCCCCCCTCTCTTTAAGTGCCCAGCCTAACTGTTTACAGCGTAATTGCTGTTATCTGATGTAATGTCATTGTAGGGATAGTATTTCCTGGCATACCAATGAGCATGAGAACAATATGTCGTAGGTGCAAAAAAGATGGGGGTAAAGTTTGCAACTAGATGTCAAAAGTCATGTATCGGGAAAGAGGGACGCACAGTGACTGTATACATATGTGGTGCAGGGTGAAAGGAAAAACTTGATTGTTGTCACAGTTGGAGTAGGGCTGCTTCTACAAATCATTGGAATTTATTGGTGGTTCAAGGAGGGGGATTTGTTCAGGCCTCTTTTGTTGCTTCCTCCCAAAGAAATTCCAAAGTTTTGGCATGCAGTCTTTGTAATCGTGGTGAACGGTATCCATTCCTTTTACGCATTGCACATATTTGGTTGTTCAGAAGTTTTAGAAGAGTATTAATTCATTTGGGTTTTATCGTATCTTATAAGGATTACAAAATATGCTGACAGTTTTAATTATGTTTATCAGTTGAATTATGGGCTTGTCTACATTTTGAAATAATTAATGTTTTTTTTCCCAATTTGATGAAGATACACTGGTGAGGCAAGGTGCAATGGTTTTGAAATGTGGCCTTCTTATTCACTATAAAAATATGAGGGGTCGGCACTATCGCAGGCAGGTTAGGAATTCTGCCTCAAATATTCATGCTCTTTATCAAAGCTATTCAATTCTTTCTATGGGTCACTTTGTCCTTGTAGTGGAGCTCTTGGCAGCTCTAATGAACTTTGGGAGGACTCATCTTCGCTCATTGGCAATTGTTACCTACGAAGTTTCATTAAAGGATTCTTGTTGAATTGATGCAGGGGCAACTTTTGACTTTTATAGAGTATCTCATTCTTCTTTATCGGGCTTTGCTCCCAGCACCAGTTTGGTATCGTTTTTTCTTAAACAAAGAATACGGGAGCCTGTTTTCTTCTTTGACAACTGGCCTATATTTGACCTTTAAGCTCACATCTGTATTGGAAAAGGTAACTGTTGCCCGACTCACCCACTCATGTTTTACTATACTTGTCCCATCACATTTTTAGCTCCTGGACTTGGGCTTGTTTACTAGTTTTGCTTTTGTTGCACGTTTTTTGGAGGCTGTATGTGTTGTTATAGAGTGTGCATAAGTTGGAAGTTGTGGTGTCAATGCAATCCTACGAGGTTAATTCTTTCTTTCTTGAAGTTTTTCAAGATAATAGAAGCTTGTTTTAGTTGAACTGGAGCTGATCACTTACATCTGACTTGCCAAACTTTACAGTTTGAGTGGAGATCAGCAGGTGACTTTGAGTGCTGGCTTGGTGTCTAGATGTGGCCATCTTCTGCCCTTGGGCATTATAGGTGGGAAAGTGCATGTTTTGGGTGCTGCCTAAGAGAAACATGGCATACATTTAGCTTGTAGCAAGCGGTCATTCCGAGCATAGACATAATGTCCTTGGGCCAACTGGAATACTGTAATCTAGATATGGGTGTGGATCAAACACCCAAGCCTCTTATATCCAGCCTACTAGCCCTTGGTGTTGACATGAACCCCCTGCCATGAGGTGCCAATCCACCTGACCCTTGGCGTAGACGTAAGTGTCATGTCCACACTATGGAGTCTGTCCATAGGTCCGGAAACATAGAGAATGCCCAACAAGTGACAATAGCACCAAACATTGCAGGGGAAATGAGGGTGTTCATGGACGCAAAAGAATTAAAAACTGTTACTGGCCATGACCCTTAAACATGATATTTGGAACACGGTTTCAAAGATTGAAGGGTAGACATCAGTCCCCTACCATGAGGTGCTAGTCCACATGACCCTTGGCGTAGACGTAAGTCCCCTGCCATGAGGTGTCATGTCCACACTATGGAGTCCGTCCATAGGTCCAGAAACGTAGAGAATGCCCAATTAGTGATAGACATTGCAGGGGAAATGAGGGTTTCATGCCTACAAAAGAATTAAAAATTGTTACTGGCCATGACCCAACATACGTTGATTCTTCTATGGTGATTTTCATGCTAAATTTAAAATGTTTTTTATAGGTAATTTGCACAATCAAATTTAGAGAAATATATGGCCCATGCATACATGTTCCGTGGCTGAATAATCACTCTCCATGCCACCTTGGCCCTGGTGGGCCTTTAGTCATTGCCGGCCCATAAGAAGTTCCGGACCAATCGCTGAAACTGGCCAATACATGCTCGAGAGAAGGCCCAACATGAAGTGATGTACCACACGGTGACAAGAAGAACCTGGTTCGCCACTACCACTCTACCTGCCAGGGAGAGTCTCGTAGAACTCCATTATAAAAGCATCTTCTGAATAATCAGAAGAAGAGGGGTGAGCTGCTACTCTGGGGAGATATCAATGCCCACCTAGCGTCCAAGCTAGCGAACTGGAGTGCCTCTAGAAAGCCTCAGCTGGCCGCTAAGTCAAGGCGGGTGTAGAGCCTACCCCAAAACCACACGACTTGTGCGAGTTGATCTGTGCTCTTGATGGGCGGCAAAAAACCTCAACCACCTCCACGGATCTTTGGAGATTCCCCTCATCTCCTGAAAGGAAGGCTGTTGTGTCATCTGTAAACTCTGAATCACGGAGCTCCTCCTGTGTGCGGAGGGGGGGAGACAATCCTTGGAGCCCGGTCTCCTAGGCTAAGAGAAAACTACTCATGGCCTCGGCGACGAATAGGAAAAGGTAAGGTGCCAAAGGACAGCCTTGCCTTAACTGAGTGGGAAAGGGGGAATCTGTCGCCACGGGCTCCCTGGATTAGGACTTGGCTGTGCGAGGCTGAGTAAAGTCTTGAAACCCCATGAATCCACTCCACGGGGAATCCCATCCGGCACATTGTGCCCTCCAAAAAGCTCCAATCCACTCGATCATAGGCTTTCTCAAACTCTAGGAGAAGCACAATAAGGTTTTGCTGCCGCCGCATCCTAGTCCAAGCTGTCGCCTCCCAGAAGGTAAAGACGTTGTCCAGAATACTCCGATCTTGAACAAAGCTAGTCTGAGTGTCATGAATCAAGTCCGAGAGAAAAGGCTGAAGTCTCCTGCCGATGGCCTTGGCCAAGATCTTATAGGCGGTCCCTAGAAGAGTGATGGGTCTCCAGTGCTGGATCTCCGATCTGTCACCACCCTCCTTGGGAATCAAGTGAATCAAGCCCTCTAAGAACCTATGTGGCATGGCACTTGTGAGGATCATCTGATTGACGGCAGCTCGAAGGCCGCCTTCCATGGCGAAGAAAGAAAAAAACTGGTAGCCCATCTGTCCTTGGGCACTCGCCCTTGTGAAGTGTAGTTACTGCTTCCGCCAACTCCTCAACAGTGAATGGTGTCAATAAGAAGGATCGAAGAGAGGGGGGGAATCACCTCTCTAGTGTGCCGCCAGACCCTCTCGCACGCATCCATCACTTGTGGAGATAATGGGGCGCCAGTGAGAAGAGATCGGAAAAAGTCTGTGGCGATGGCTCTCACATGGGGTGATCAGAAACAATAGCTCCATCATCGCCACACAACCTGCGAATGTCGTCTCTCCTCTTGTGGGGGCCGGTTGTCTCAAAGAAATCCCCTATGACTCTGTCACTGGCTTGAGTCCAGAATGAAGCTCTGGCATGATACCTATATTCCACCCTCCTCTCCTCAATGGATCTAATCTCTGTGCGGGCGGCAGCTAGCTGACTCTCAATCCACTGGCTATCTGGGGATCTCTCCTGAAGGCACTGTAAAGAGGCAAGACCCCTCCTCAGACTCCTCTCCTGCTCTCGGAATCCTTCCAACCTGCTCTGGGCAGCCTGCCTCATGCAAGAAACTAATGATCTCCCCTAGGCCCACATCTAATGTGCACGTAGTAGAGCCTAAGATAAAGTCCAGTCCCACCGATATGTGCTCTGTTGCAAATCTCGTAGTCTTAAATGAGGCTGTCCAGAATCCTAGTGCTCGCATGCCTGTCATGCCTCCAGGGATCCTCTAAGGACAGAATAACTGATGCGTGATCTAAAAAGTAGTGCCTGCCAAGATACCGACCATGCCCCCAGGGTTGCAAGCCCACTCATCAACATAAAACCTGTCAAGTCTAGAGAGGTTAGGGCCGGTGCTCCTCCTATATCCGATCGCGAGAAGCAAAGGCTCCCTGGGCTGCACCCAAACTCTGGAAGATGCCAAGGGTCCTACCCCCTCTGTACCAGTATCATCTCCTCCCAGGCAGAATACTATGCTCCTAAGACTATGGCCGTGCCACCTCGAAGTCTGTCCTTTGCTGCCTCCATCATGTAGAAGTCACCGCCCATGCACCAAAAGTGAGCCTGGGGGAGGGCCTGCCGGACTGTGCTCCAAAAGATGGCTCTACCTGCAGCGCCGTTCGGAGCATAAACATTGAGGAAGCCAATGCTATCCTCTCCAATCACGAGGGGGCTTGCTCCGTGACTAGAGGGGGCACGTTGCCAATGGGTATGTGCTGAGATAAATGCTCAAAATAGTTCTTTGATAGAACCGAATCCTCCTGAGCCTTGCCAAGCTGGCGCGCGCGGCTGCGGCGCTCAGCTCTAGTGGTGGTCGACTGACCGCTCGGGCACGGGCCAACCGTCTGCCACTCTCTGGTAGCTGAGTCGTCTGTAGTCGGGGCCTGATGCTCCGCTCCCTGGGAACCTACCTCTCTCTGCCCCTTGGGGAGGTTCTGAATGTGAAACGCGCGCGGGGGGGGGGGGGTGCGCCGAGGGCAAGCTCTGGCTAAATGTCCCATGTGCTTGCAAATGAAGCATTGACCTGGAAGGCCTGAATACTCCACGGGTTGTTGGATGGGGTTGCCTCGGAGGCTAGGAATAGATATACAATGAGGCACTGAATCCGGCGAGGCCATACAGATGTAGAGGGATGGAATCCCGGCTGCCGGTGCAAGGGCTGAGGCAGCAGTTGGGGGGGATTCCATCACTCTCCCGATGGCACCACAAATCACCAGGAGAAGAGGAAGGTATTCCTTCCTAAGGACTAGGAAGCAAATTGTCACTGGGAAGCTCGACACGCCAGCCAGAGGGTCAAACACAAGATCGAAGCCGTGCTGCCACCGCACAAAGAAGGCCTGCGTTGTACGCAATGCAAGGGGGCCCAACTGCATGACTCGGTCTGACGCTGTTGGCGAGTCGAACTCCACCTGGTAGTATCCTCGCCTCAGAGGGTGAATGTGTGTGATCTTTCCAAGGTCACCAATGAGGCTCGCACGTAAAAGATCCTTGAGTTGTTCGCGTGCAAGGCGGGTACCAAGAATTTCGCAAACTAGTGTGGAGGCCTCTAATGTTGCAACAGTCGTGGCGAGAACCTTAATGTCTGTGTATGCAAGCAACGGTGGCCTCAGTCGGGGATGACGGAGCGGCTGCCATGGAGTCCTCGTGAAGGTGAAGACTAGAAAATGCTGAGACTTGCCGAAATGAGAGACGCCCCGAAGAACTTGAAAATCAACCTGCGAGGAAGGGGAAACAAGGAATCAGGAAGGAAAAGAGAGAGAGAGAGAGAGAGGGGGGGGGGGGGGGGAGGGGGGGGCAGCCACCATACCGGTGTTCTGTAATGCCAAGTAGGGTCACCACCTCTATCAGTGAAAGAAGCGGGCCATGCCACCAAAGCCTCAAGAAAGCTTCCCGTCGCTTCCGCATGCGGTCAGATCCACCCTACAACTTCCCCCACTGGCCGCGGAGGGTATGTATGATTTCGAGCCAAATGTCGTTGAGACTCCTGGGGGTGGCCACACTTCGGACAAGCAGCTGACCGACCTCCGACTGCCAACCAAGTGCCTACCATCAAGCTCCTGTGTGCCAACAACCAAAGAAAGAGGGTGATCTTTCTAGGCCGAAACTGTCCCAGAGCCTCTTCCAAAAATCTGAGAGGAAACGCCGTGAGAGGCCCTGTGCCTACTAGTGAGCTGCTGCATCCGGGGTGCCATCAACCTCTGGCATCTGTATATGCAAAGAAAGGGGCATCCAGAGTCTCCTCCCGATAAGTGGGGTCATGCCAAGTCCACTCCCCCGGTTCCCACTGAAGGCACGTGAGAGGTCAGCACTCCCATATCCATAGTCACCAAAATCTCTCCCTGGCCGCCCTGTCTGGTAGTGGGTCTATGTGCCACTCCCGTGCCTGCAATCCAATCACCGTCACTCTCTATAAGGTGCAGCCACTGAAATCCTCTAGGGGGACCTTGGATCTCTCTAACCTGCCATGTGATCCAATAGAAAAGATGAGCAGACCACTGCCCTCATCCACTCCATGGACAGCCACAAGAATATCATGCCTGGTAAACATGCGGACCCATACTGGGGGAGTCGGTCTCGGATAGGAGTCAGCCACTCCAGGGAATAGCTGAGTCGATGTCAATGCTAAGCATGTCTCTATGCCGGATCCCTGTTAGGTCTCTCTCTTGCACCTCCTGGGGTAACTGTCCGTGTGCGATCCAATCTCCAAGGGACCTAGCAGGTCCTGTGCTCAATGCTCCCCATGATACATGAGGCGGGCCCCCAACGTGTGGCCCCTGGGTAAACGAATCAGGGGGTTCCAAACCAAAGGCTGCCGAAGCCGCTCCTCTAAGGCTATCGCAACAATTTGTGTAAGGGCCAGCCCGAGGTGATCCCAAGCCCCAAGGTTGAAGTAAACTGGCTGCTAATTTGTCCTCAGAAGCTGGACTAAAATCGCAGGCCCTCATTTCTGTGAAGATCCATCTGGAACTCTGCGGACAAGGCCCCCCTAGACTCGGGGTGTGGGCTGAAATCCAGGCCAAGAGGAAGTCCTTCCACGGCTCGCCACGAGGAAGGAGTCCTCTAAAAATCAGCTTGCCCATCAAGGCACGACTAAGAATCGCAGGTCGATGATGCCAAGCCCCCCCTGTACGTCGTGGCTGAATAATCACCCTCCATGCCACCTTGGCCTTGGCAGGCCTCCTGTCCGTGCCGGCCTATAAGAAGTTCCGGATCAACCGCTGTACCTAGTCAATACATGCTTAAGAGAAGGGCCAACATGAAGTGATATACCACATGGTGGCAAGAACAACCTGGTTTGCCACCACCACTCTACCTGCTAAGGAGAGCCTCCTGGAACTCCAGTATAAAAGCTTCTTCCGAATAATCAAAAGAAGAGGGGCGAGCTGTTGCTCAAGAGAGATACCAATGCGCACCTAGCATCCAAGATAACGAATAGGAGTGCCCCTCGGGATGCATTGGAAAGCCTCAAGTGGGCGCCAAGTCGGGGTGGGTGCAGAACCTAGCCAAAAACTAGACGACTTGTGCCAGTTGATCAGTGCTCCTGATGCACGCCAAAAGATCTCGATCACATCTGCAAATTGCTGGAGATTCCCCACATCTCTTGAAAGGTAAGCTGTTGTGTCATCAAAAAACATGTAGTCAAGTAGCTCTTGGTGAGGGCGGAGGGGGAGATGCAACCCTTGAAGCCTGGTCTCTTGAGTTGAGAGAAACAACTCATGGCCTCGGCGACAAAAAGGAAGAGGTAAGGTGCTAGAGGACAGCCCTGCCATACCGAGCGAGAAAGGGGGAATTTGTCACCACGGCCTCCCTGAATGAGAACTTGGCTGTGCTAGGTTGAATAAAGTCTTGACACCCCATGAATCCACTCCACAGGAAATCCCATCCTGCTCATTGTGCTCTCAAGACTGCTCCAATCCACCCTATCATAGGCTTTCTCAAAGTCTAGGAGAAGCACTATGAGATCTTGCTGCCGCATCCTAGCCAAAGCGTCCGATCCTGAACAAAGCTTGTCTGAGTCTTGAATCGAGTCGGGGAGGAACGACTGAAGTTGCGTGCTGATGGCCTTGGCCAAGATCTTATAGGCGGTGGTCCCTAGAAGAGTGATGGGTCTGCACTGCTGGATCTCAAATCTGTCACCACCCTCATTGGGAATCAAGTGTATCAAGCCCTCTGAGAGCCTCTCTAGCATGGCACCTATAAGCATAATCTCTTTGCTTTTCTAGCTTTAAGGCCTTGCTTTTTGGCTTTAGAGATGCTTTTTGAGAAAGCACCTTTTATCTTTTTGGTCCATCTCAGTCTTCTCTTTCCAATGGTGCCCTTGACTCACAGTCAACCCTGTTTGACTTTTCTCTTTTATATGCTTTTTGACTAAGAATGGTGCTTTTTCTTAATCAAACCTTATGGACCCTGTCCCCATGTCTTCTTCCACCTATCTGGTGTCCGGGCATGGATTTCATCATGTGAAAAGAGCTAGGAGGACCAAATAGTTACACCATCGTAGCCAATGGCCATAGTTGGGCGAGTACGTCGGTGATGCGAAGGTCGTGAAGATGGTGGGACAGCTCAACCGCCTGTCCATGGATGGCGGCAGTCACCAACTTTGAGTCCCACTCCGTCCTCGGGGCTGCACTCAAGGGGAAAGAGAAGATCATCGCGCCATTTTCTGGCGTAGAGAGTCTGGAGTGGGGAAAAACCATACAAATTCGTATAGGGGCTATTGTCTCCGCAAACATATTTGTCCCTTCCGTCAGAAGACATTGGAAGAAACTGTAATCCACAGGCCGCCCCAAGATCTTGGGAGGCCCAACCGGGGACTCTGGCGGGAGAGCCCTCATTGGGGAAGCGGCAATGGTCATCTCAACCAACTCAGAAAAGCGGTGAACCAAATGGCTCAAACATATTTGTCCCTTCTGCCGGAAGACATTGGAAGAAACTGTAATCCACAGGCCGCCCCAAGATCTTGGGAGGCCCAACTGGCGGGAGAGCCCTCATTGGGGAAGCAGCAATGGTCATCTCAACCAACTCAGCAAAAACGGTGAACCAAACGGCGAACGGAACTCGCCGACAGTCTCTGGTCTGGGTCGGGGGCTGTTGGGGGTCGACGGGAATGCTCTGGAGAGGCAGAGGGAAGGGGGAGGGCGGGCCTTGATGAGGAGGACAGGGCATAGGGAACTGTTACCAGAAGAGTCGGAGGCGAGGATGGAGGGGGCGGGGTGGTAGGCAGGGGGGAGGGGGGGGGGTGGGGAGGGGCAGGCGAGGGGTGCGGAGGGAGCGATCCACAGTAGAAGGAGGCTGTTGGGAGAGGCTCGCCGGGGGCTTAGTGGGGTCTACCAGCCTCGTTGGGCATTGAGAGCCGGGGGAGGTATCATGACAGGGAATCGGCCGCCAAACCGGGGGGTGCCCGCTCTGTGACTAGAGGGGGCTCGTCACCTATGGGTTGGTGCTCTGATAAATGCTCGAAATGGTTCTCTGTCAGAACCGAATCCTCTTGAAATTTGTCAGCATGGAGTGCACGGCGGCGCTCAGCTCAGCTCTAGTGGTCGGCTGACGGCCCGGGCGTGGGCCACTCTCTGGTCGCTGGGTCGTCCACAGTCACGACTTGGTGCCCCACTACCTGGGAACCTACATCTCTCTCTTTACCCTGTGGTGAGGATCTGATTGGGAAGCGGGGGGGGAACCATGGATGGCGGTCTCCTGGACTAACGTCGAGGGCAAGCTTGGGCTAGATATCCCATTTGCAACAAATGAAGCATTGGCCTGGAAGGCCTGAATACTCCACTTGTTGAAGGATAGGTTTGCCCTACAGGAATGGAATTGATATAGCATGAGGCACAGAATCCGGTGAGGCTACATAGATGCAAAGGGATGGAATCCCGGTTGCCCGTGCGAGAGCGGAGGCAGCATTTGGGGGGGGGGGGATTCCATCACTCTCCCGATGGCACCAGCGATCACCGGGAGAAGAGGGAGGTATTCCTTCCTAAGGCTTGGGAAGCAAACTGTCACTAGGAAGCCGGACACGCCAGCAAGTGGATCAGATGCAGGGTCGAAGCCACGCCGTCACCATGCAAAGAAGGCCTGGGCCGTACGTAGTGCAACGGGGCTCAGTTGCATAACTCCGTCCGATGCTGTTGGCGAGTCAAACTCAACCTGATAGTAGCCATGTCTCAGAGGATGAATGTCCCCACTGATGAGGCTGGCCTGCAAAAGATCGGTGAGCTGTCCCCGTGCTGGGCGGCTACTGACAATCTTGCATACTAGAGTGGATGCCTCCAATGATGCAACAGTCGTGGCGAGAAGCTGGAGATCCATTTCCGAAAAAGAGAAGCAAGTAACGGCAGCCTCGGTTGGGGATGATGGAGCGTCTGCCATGGAGTCGTCCTGAGGGTGAAGACCAGAATGAAGCCGAGACTTGCCGAAGAAAAAAGAACGCTAGAGCTGAGAGAACTGCCTGCAGGCGACGGAGGAGAGGCTACAAGAGGAAGGAAAGAGAGACGACGGGGGAGCGGAAGGCGGGGGAGAGCAAACGAAATGGTAGAGAGGGCCCCGGGGGGGGTGGGGGGGGGTGTCGGATTACAGGCAGGGAGGAGGAGGGATAACAGGCAGCGAGGAGGAGAAAGCAACAAAGTGGGGGTTTAGGCGAGGGAGGCAAGGCGGACGCTGATGCGGATAAAGAGGAGCAAAGGAGGGACAGCAGCACGAAGGAGGGGGAAAGTGGGAGGGGGAGGTGGAGGCGGAAAAGAGGCAAAGGCGAGGGGGCCACCGCAGGGGCCCCGGGGGGTGGGGGGGGTGTGCAACGGCGGGGGGAAGCTCCAGCGATGCTTACTTAGAATTAAGTTAGGACCCTTTATTAATGCATATCCTCTATTTTATGGATTGTCTGTCCTGATTTTAATGAGGTGTGTACCTACAACCACATGTTAGCCATGAAACCTCATAATATGAAAAATTGGGTCTAGGGTAATTTTACCATCTACAAAACCCATAAGAAACACCTATTAGGGCTCAAATAGGGTAATGTGAATACACACGGGTTCCAGGGTATCCCTGGCCTTGTGAACATTCACAGGCAATAAATATTAAGTGATTTCCACACTTGAAAACTAGTTCACACGTGCAAATCATGTCCGGCAACATGTTTTAATGCACATGCACTGTGGTTTGGACAATCTTGACCTTGTATCAGAAAACAAGGGGTCAAACTGTTGACATGACTCATCACGAACTTGCAGTTATTGTATATAGTGACGTTAAGTTTTTCAAGCAGAGAAGACTCCAATGCCATGACTTAAGAGATAAGACCCCAAAAGAGTACAAGAATGCAAGGCTCATTTTCTTTTGTAATGGAGGATTACCCCTGTACATTTGTATGTTCTGTTTTGTATTTTTTTTTATACAGTCCAGTCGTGAGTGATTCCCCTCTCTTTTTGGCTTTCTTGCTTCATTTCGATGGTAATGCATAATCATCTGATGTGAAACATGGTCTGATTAACAGTTGTTTGTTTTTACCATCTTCTTTACTGTACTCTTGACTTGATAATGATGTTGTGCTAAGAGGTGATGATTGATCAGAGCAATGTACATCAATGAGGGATTTTATTCTTGTGATGGGCTGTGTAAAAGGATTGCCCTAGGATGCGATACCTTTGTGATTTTTTGAATGACAGTCTTTCGTTTTCTTTCTAATACAAGTCAAATGCTGCAGTTGCAAACATTCATTGCAGCTTTGAAGGCCCTTTCCGGTCGCGAAGTACAATATGGATCCTATGCAACATCAGAGGAGGTAAAGAAGTCATATTTACTGTATGATGGCTGCATGATGCCATTTTTCTGAGGTTTTAAATTGTGAACTTGGATATAAAATAGTATCTTGTGCTTATTTGGACTTCTTGCTGTTTTTCTAAGTACATACAATAGTTACATTATACAGATACTTTTACAGAGGTATAGAATAAAAAAGAGCACATCATTCTACCTCTTAGGAGGAATGTACATATCAGGCTCTGCGTG
This sequence comes from Cibotium barometz, assembly GCF_041138505.1. Classification (NCBI taxonomy): domain Eukaryota; kingdom Viridiplantae; phylum Streptophyta; class Polypodiopsida; order Cyatheales; family Cibotiaceae; genus Cibotium; species Cibotium barometz. The sequence goes on from NC_141046.1 coordinate 69,535,544, forward strand.
GGGCTGTTTCTTGTAGTTCACCTGCGAGACGTTCCCCGCCCCCCACCCCCCCCCCCCCACCCAACAAAACTTCCCTTCCCTCTTACTCACTCTTGCCACACCCCACCGGCTCGTTCTTGCTGTCCCTGATTTTCTACCCAATTTTCCCAATGTTTCAGAAGACTGTATGGCAGCCACTCCACCTTTCCTGACTGAGGCTGCCCTCAACTATCCTTTTTTGAAGCATACCTCTAGCCCTTTTCTACCTCGGTGGCCTCATGGAATCCACCACATTGGTTTGCAAATTGTTGGCAGCAGACCTGCACAAGGGAAGAATTACGACCTTCTGCAAGCTGCTCTTGTTGGCAAGCACGGATATATCACCAACATCCAATTCCTAGAAAACAGCTACGCCAAGGTTGAATTTGACTCGGCCGCCCTAATGGAGAGTCTTGCAGCAAAGTCCATCACAATACACAAAGCCATGCATACTCTGCTTGGTTTTGCACGGCACAGACCTGTTGACAGCCTCCCTGTTGCAGTCTGCTTCCCAGGGCAGCCCAAGGGGAATCATTTGCTTCTCCCGGTGATCCGGCACCCTCTTGGTCAAGTGCTTGATACTTCCTGGACTGGGGCGGCAAGATTAACCTGGCCTGTGGGAGTTGTGACAATTCTGGTGCTCATCTCCTCCCTGGAAAACCTCCCTCAGCATCTCTCCATTTCTCAACTAGATGATATTTCACCTTTTGCATAGGATGGCCAACATGGGCAGTGTTTTGTTTGCTGTCAAAATGAGCCATCTTGTGCACTCATGCTCCTTGTGTGGCCGATGGTAGGTGGCCGGTGCAATCCCCTGCAGATGACCCCCCCAAAACGGCAAAACGGCCAGCTGCTCATAGAGCCCGTGTGTGGGAGCAGCCTCATCATCCTCCCTTTGCCCTTAACTCTCCTGCCAGCCCCACAAAGAGTGTCACCATTTGGCCACCCAATTGGCCCACCCGTGCTTTTTCTTATGATGTATGTACATTGGACTAGTGTCCATGGCAGTTGTATATGCCGGGGATTGATGCCACTCATGTGATACTGTGGACTTGGCCTTCCGTTGGGACTTGTGCCTCCGTGTACATGCCCAGAAATGCTTGGTGGATTGGTGTTCCATTGGGTCTGGTACCTCGTGTACTTGCCTGGAGCACGTCTATTTTGGTATAGTCTAATGAACGGGGATTGTCCATACCAATGTTGCATTGCATAGCATCTTTATGTGCTTGCTTGCAATTGAAATTGCATGCTGTTTTCATGCTTGTTTGACCAATGTGTAGTTCTAGGTAAGGGGACGTCCGCCCGCGAACCGTGCGTGTGAAACTGTCTGCTGACATGGTTATGTGGCATGTGACAGGTGGTAAGTATTGGTCATAAACCTAACCTTAGGAGTTAGCACTAATTTATAAGTGAGTGTGTACACACTTCATTAAGTTTTGGGCGACCAAAACTCACTTATAAATTATGACCAGCCCCGGTGTTCACACACACTGATGTCCCGAGGTGGACATAACCCAATGTCCACTGCCCAGACCTTATCCCCTTTGTACAAAGGGAGTAACCAGCCGTGTGTCCACTCTAGCTTGCTCCACAAAGCACCTGCCTGCCACCTACACTGGACAACTCACCACCTCACTCTTCCTCCTCTCTCTAGAGATGGGCATTGGGGCTGCATTTTCTGCACTTTCTCCTACACACTCCCAACGACTGAAATTCAGCAAAACAGCTCTCTTTATTGCTGTAATTTCTGGTCTTTTTGATAAAAACTCTGATTTCAGCCCTCTTTTCTAAAGTTGAACCATAGGGGAAGCTTTCCCAAGGTTCCCTTCATCCTCTTGAAGACTTTTGTCGCGAAGAAATGCGACAAATCGAAGATCTCTTCACTCCAAGGACTTCCATCGTGAACACTTCCGTTGTCATCGACTCTACTTTCAATTGGTAAGCCTTAATACTTAAATATGGAAGCAAATGTTGGTGAAACAATAGAGAGCAGATGGTAGGAACATGGGCACTTGAGAGGGTAGTGTGGATTGCGAGTCTACATCGACAACCACTTGTTTGCAATACTGTATTCATATGCATTGGTATGGAAATCTGGTCAGAAATGCCCATGACACTATGTACTTGATTCTCCCAAGATCAATATACTTTATTTGAGGGAGGGGTCAGCCGTTCCGGCTCATTGTGTGTCTCTTGTCAATTCAGCAATTTACTTCTTGTATTTGAGCAAGTGTCCACCAAATCTTAGTGTATTTAAGTGTATTGATTAGCATTGTGTTCAACCAAGTTACAAAGAGTGTAAGAATAACACACACACACACACCCCCCCCTCCCCCCTCCCCCCCCCCCCAAAAAAAAAAATCCCACCTGGGCAAAGTTTTGTTTGCCGTCGATGGTCGAATGAGCCACCTTGTGCACCCTTGCCCCCTATGGTGGGTGGTCATTGCAACTGCCTAAGTGATAATGAGGACTCCAGCTTGAGTGAGGGCTGTTCCTGGGAATCCAATTCTTCATATAGACATGCATGGACTAAGAAGTTTGAGATCTTGACTCCCCTACAACTACTCAAAGGAGTTTTGTAAACGTCATTAGAAACATTATCATAGGCGGTCCAACCGAGGAGTGGTAGTCTAAGACTCATCAAACTGTCCAGCAAGAGAGACCACCCACTAGAAAGACCAAGCACGGAGGCATCCACTTCCGATATGGATCCTAACCAGTCTAGCCTAGGAATGAGAAGAACCAGACCTATAGAGGAAGGAGTAATTCTTCCTAGAACCACAACCGGAATGGTCTCTAAGACAACGGTTACATTTGCAGCTTTTGGCTTGGCTAGCTGTGAGAACACGAACCTTGGAGTGTTTGGAACAGCCTGGAGACCCAACATTCCTTCTAGCTTCTTAGCATCAGACCCCGATACAAGCAATGCAAGGAGATTTAGGTTCAACATGATTACAGAGGCCACAACAACCAGTTACCACTCATGCCACACCAGGATTGAAGAGTCAATTAAAGCTGCTGACTACATAACTATGGGAACCTTGCGGCACGGAGCAGCATGCTCCGGACTAGACCTTACCCTAGGAGGAGCATACACGCCATAATATTAACTAGCCTCGCACGGCTATCCTCCACAATATCCCAACTTGCCTCAGATGCTCGGCAACACCCAATGCATACCATATCTCCAATGACCTACCCATACCCGTACTATCACCCACAACCACTGACTCAACCTCTGTTTACACGACTATCCTCTGCTCTAACCACTGAAGATATCTTGAGGATAGCAACCCAAGTAGGAAGGGGGTAGCAACGGGGCTAGCAGTAACACCACCACTGGCTGGCAAGAGGACCAAAATACTATCAAATCTATGCAAATTGCAAAATTGATGCCCAAGTTCAATGGGACTGGAGACCCCACTGCGCACTTGGAAGTGTTTGATCTGATGTGCGACACTTGTGGTCGACTTGATGACCTTGTATGGGTAAGTGCCTTAGGCCTTACCATAGGAAAGGCAAGTCAGGTTGACTTTGACACCTTAAAGATTGCTTTCACAATTGGGTACTCCTACCGGGGAACCCGATGGAACCGAGTGGATCAACTTTACCATGTCAAAAAGCAAGAGAAAGAATCAATCAGAGACTACATCAATAGAGTGAGATATCTTCACTCTCGGTGCTCGGACAATGACAAATTGTGTGATGAACAGTTAACAGGGAGATTCTTGGAAGGAATCTTCGATTCAACCTTGCACAACGCCAAAGTATAAAAGCTTTGAGTCATGTTGTAGAAGTGCCATAGACTTTGATGATAACTTCATGAGAACTTCTTGAAGGAATCTCCCTGAAGGAACCCCTTCCGAAGCATCCTTTGGCATAGTACCTTCAAAGGTCGGTAGCAAAGGGAAAGTGCTACAGGCCACACTAGCCATAGAAGCATAGTCACAGGGGACGTGGGGGACGGACCCCTGGGACGGGGGAACGCCGTCCCATAACGTGTGGGAACGAAAACGGACAGGGGACGGCCAGGGGACGTGTGAGCCCACACTGTAACAAGGGGACGGCGAGATGGTGATTCGTGTGGGACGGGACGGGATGGGACGGTCAGCTGACCGTTGTGCAGCGTTGACCAGTCTATCGTTGCGCCTTGTAACCATTGGGAGCCCTGTAGCCGTTGGGCGCCGTGCCATTGAGCAGCCCTCCCCACTTGGCCCATGGCTATAAGAAGAGTCCCCATTGACACATGCTATAGGAACTTTAACTTTCAAGTCTTCAAGTCTTCAAGACTCAGCTCGGGCCTCCTTGGCACTTGCTCTAGCCTCTTAGCTCTTGCCTCTTGGCACTTGCAACACTCCTCAAGGCTCAAGCAAGGCTCAAGCTCAAGCCTCAAGGCTCAAGGCTCCTCAACTTTCAAGGCTTAAGTGGGAAGTTCATTGGCTCAACACTCCTCAACTTCCAAGGCTCAAGACTCAAGTGGGCATTGGGCAAACCCGGCAAGGCTCTAGCTCTCCTCAAGCCTCAAGCCTCAAGGCTCAAGTGGCATTGGGTAAGTTGTAATTTCAAGTTGTCACTTGTTGTCTTGTTGCTCTCCTACACTCACCTCTTGCTCTAGCCTCTCCATTGGCAAGCCTCTCCTACATCTGTCTCCTACACTCACCTCCATTGCTCAATCCTCACCTACATCTCTCTCCTACACTCACGGTCTCACCTCCTCTTGCTTTAGCCTCTCCTACATCTCTCTCCTACACTCACCTCCATTGCTCAAGCCTCCTTGGCACTTGAGTCTTGCCTCCATGGCATCTTCATCGCGACCATCCCCCGCACCTCGTTCCGGCGGCGCCAATACGAATAGAGAAAGGAGGACCGAAGGTTGGTCTTGGTGGGAAGAGGTCAACTCCGATCATCACGGAAGTGGAGGAGGCTCTCGCCCATGGTCCTGCAAGCTATGTCCATATAGGCGAACGGGTGGGGCGGATAAAGTGAGAGCTCACCTCTTGCATGAGCTCGGTCATGAGGTCCGATTTTGTGATCAAGTCACACCGGAGACGAGAAGGAGGCTTCTTGAACGTGTTGCTGCACATGAGGCCTTGCTTTCAAGGAGGAGAGTGCTGCATGTGCCCGTGGATCCCGCAACACTAGTGAGGCCATCCCAAGGTTCGGCATCCCCATGTGCAGCATCCACTTCATCGGCACCTGTGGGCGCATCACCCGCCCCACAAGAACGGGCCCCAACACCATCCTTCTCCATGCCGACCGCATCCACACACTCACGCCGAAAAAGTACTCTTGAGGGTAGTTGGGACCCCAAGAAGAAGGAAGAGGTGGATACGGCCATAGTCCGCTTCTTCTTTCATGACCACATTGCTTTCCATGTTGCCAGGTAATCAAGAATGAAGATGTCTAGCTTAAGATCTATCATTTTACAATGTTCCTCTTACAAGTTACTTGAACTTTGAACTTTGAAGTTGATCGGGTATTAAATTATTCATTTTTTGTGGATAGATCGGACTATTCAAGGTCATGGTGAAGAAGATAGGGGAGTATGGTCCAAACTATACGCCCCTATCATCGGAGTCCTTGCGCACCACATTGCTAGAGAAGGAGAAGAGGCTTGTGAAGCAAGCAACAGAAAACACGAAGCGACAATGGGCAAGGAATGGAGTGTCCCTGATAGCCGATGGATGGAGTGATACGCGAAGAGGTCCATCCATGGCCTTGTCGCATATTCCCGCGGTGAGATGTACTTCATTGCCTCACATGATGCTTTTGGGACCAAGAAGAGTGCTGATGTGCTAGCAGCAGAGTGGGCTAGTGGCATAGAGATCATTGGCCCAGACCTAGTTGTGGGCTTTGTTGCTGATGGGGAGGCTTCAAACAGGGCAGCCGGAGCGATCATTGAGAGCATGTACCCCAACATCACCGTGTCATTTTGCATGGCACATTGCTTAAATAATCTCTTGAAGGATATTGGGGACTTGCCATGGATCCGGCCTATCATCCAAGTGGGCAGCCAAATAGTGACATTTGTCACAAACCATCAGTTCCTACGCCATGAATTCTCCAAAAAATCTAGCCGTCAGCTCCTCAAATACTCAGATACGAGGTTTGCCTACAACTTCTTGATGCTCCACCGACTGAAAGAGTGTAGTGGTGCATTGAGACAGTTGTTCATAGTGACGAGTTCACTTCTTCACCATTGGCTTCCACTGAGATAGGAGCTCTATGCAAGGAAAAAGCAGAGAGCCCTGATTTTTGGGAAAAAGTGAAGTGCATTGATGCTATGGTTCAACCTATTGTCCACTTGATGAGGCTTGTGGATGGTATGAAGCCATGCATCGGCAAGGTATATGAGGCTACGGACAGCATGATAGAGAAGCTCAGGGATTTGGAGCCAAATGAGGACAGGTACGAGGAGATCCGTGCCCTATGTGTGCGTAGGTGGAACTCCTCCTCCGCTCCTTTGCATGCAGCAGCCTATGTGGTGGACCTTGAGTTTTAGGATAAAGAGCAAGAAAGTGACACAGAGGTGAGCAAGCTATGGAGACTTGTCTTGACTCAACTTGTGCCTAACCCAAATGTTAGGCGGAAGATCCGTGACCAGTTGTCCAGGTATAGGAGCTTTCAAGTCTCTTATGGAGACATGGATGCACAAGATGATCGCTTCAAAGTTGGGGCTGCTTTGTGGTGGGAAGATTTTGGTTTGGATGGACCTGAGCTTCAACATCTAGCCATCCGCATTCTCAGCCAAGCAGTGAGTTCCTCTTGCCTAGAGCAACTTTGGAGCTCATACAGTCACATTGCATCAAAGAAGAGGAACTGTCTTGGGGTGGAACGGGCAAATGATCTAGTCTTTGTGAGTGCAAACTTGTGAATGCTTTGCAAGAGTGCAACTGCAAAGGCTGATGCATTTACCGAGTGGGAGATGTCTCAAGATGATGAGGAGTTGGAGGAGCAAGTGGAGGACATCTCTATGGAGCATGCAGGCATTGTAGGGACCCATGATCGTGAGGCTAGCACTTCACATGCCCCTTGAGGCTTTTTGACATATGTACTCCTCTAGTGATAGTCTCTTTTTTGTATGCCACTTACGTGGTTAGGGCCTAGGTCTTTGCCCTTGTCTTTTGCTTTAGCCTTTGGCAACTGGGTCCTGGGTGCCCGATCTCCTTTTTTGTAACACCCATTTTTTTTGCTAGTATGACTTAATATTGATGCTTTGGAAGTGTAAAGTGACTTTGTTTTAGTATTGTTAAGTTTCTTGAATGAGTGCTTACTTAAAATTGCATATTTTGTATGGCGTCCCATGCCGTCCCCCGTTCCCCGTCCCCGTTCCCCGTCCCATGTTACTATGCATAGAAGACCAAGCAGCTGCATCATGCAACAAATGACTGAGCAGTGGAAGATTGGCGCACAAAAAGATAACTTAGGCCAACTGCATTTGTATCCCATATGTTAGTTGGTCTGGTGTTCAAAATGTTGCGCCAACCACACCAGCACGAAATTCCCCCAGCTAACACCGAGACAGGGAGGATTCTGGTCTGTGTACTCCATGAGGATGTGAAACCATGATATTGGTCATTGCTACAAGAGTCGGCGTCAAAGGTAGCAGGCGCTAGTCGCATCAACTCCACCCAACATCTGGCTTTGTCGGCTCCACTAGCGAGACCCTTGCTTGCCAACGCACCTCACGCAGTATGTGCCTCAAAGGGGAATTCTAAGAGTTCCGGAACTACCCTTGCTGCCTTCAGTATTGCCACGACAACCACTCATTTCCAGAGTCACCCCCATGAACCAATTGACCCTAACAAAAATACCTAGAAGGAATAGAGGGAGACACTAACTACCTAGAACCACTAGAGGCCAGAAGTCCCCTAGGTCAAATCCTAAGGCACGACGTTCAAGATGGCGATAGTGTCTACCCTGTATATATAGCCACAGTGCACTCGAATAGGGGGAGGGACACCAATACCTTACGATCCCGTATGCCACTACAATGCTACCATTGCAAGGGACCTCATCGGATAGCAGAGCATCCAATCCAGGTCCAGCCCAAGAGCACAAACCAAGTACGAGCCTTAATTTGTTAAGCGTCAGGGATGGGCTGCTACAAACAGTTTCTCTCAACGTCGTGACTAGAATACAGAATAGGAGGAGAGGCGTCATTCATGAAGTCGGGTAGGCTTTAGATTCCGGTACTCAAAGGGCACGAAAGCCGGCCCGAGTCCTACCAACCGACGACGTTTCAAAACATGCTAGAGTTGCCTCTAAAACGAGAAGATGAAGAACCAAGAAGATAGGACAAGGGAAAGACCGAATGACAGTTCAAGAGGGATTAGGTGAGGACACAGTTTCCAATATCTCTTCATCCTCTTCAAAGGAAGATTTGAATCCCAGCCCGCTACAGACCTGGAAGAACTTGAGACCCTAGCAATCCTAAGAAGTTGGCAGAGTATCCCAATCCTATTGAAGAAAAAAGCAGGCTCGAAGTAGCCCAAGAATTGGTAAAAGCCTGCTAAGCATGTTCGATTCGTGCTCATAGCCGTCCATTCATCGATGAGCATCGTGTTGTGATGAACTTTTCACAGCATCCTAATTCCTATGAGTGCCATCCTAGGCAGACCCTTCATGAGAGAGACCTGAATGGTCCATGATTGGGACACAGACCACATCTACGTTCATAAAAGGAATGAAACCTTTATAGTAAATTTACGAACATGAAAAACTCATCCTATGAGTGGTGGACCTTTCGTCAAAGACTCCATAACCAGCTAAACATGTGTCAAACTTGTCATAAAACGTTGGATGAGGAATCTGACAGCTTTGAGTTTGCCTCGCTTCCAAAGTCGGAAGACTCTGAAAATTAGATGCACATTCTTGCAACCATAGACATCCTCGCAATGAGAATATGCACAAGATATGCCAGAGTAGATGACAAGGAAATAGCTTCCATATATATGTTGAGTGTTGCATCAATGTAACGTGTCCTAGAAGAGTTGCAACAATTCTGTTAACATGGCCTAACTGTGGCCTAAGTCGTTGACTCAGAAGAGAAGGACTGGGAGGTGAAGCCCACCAGACTTTGGCTAGGCATGACCACAAAGACTGGCCTAGAACACAAGCTCGCACTAGTCGACATGGGTGCTAACCATAACTTAATGTTCCACGCAACTTGGTGTGCACTGCAACAAGCGTTGTTGACACCCACAAATGCGAGAGTTGAAGGAGTAGACACATTCAAAAGCTCATGCGTAGGATTGTGCATTGCTATGTTCTACATTGGAAATAATCCCTTAGATGGGAAGTTCTATGTTATGCCTACAGGAACTATGCACGAAGAAGTGCTCCTTGAAAGAGGATGGATGGGGCACAATCAATGCCAAATAGATTGGGATGGGGCCGGTGCTCCTCCTATGCGATCGCGAGAAGCTAAGGCTCCTAGGGCTGTGCCCAAACTTTGGATGATGCCAAGGGTCCTGCCCCCTATGTACCAGTATCATCTCCTCCCAGGCAGAGTACTTTGCTCCCGAGACTGTGATCGTGCCTCCTCCTAGTCTGTCCTCTATTGCCTCTATCATGCTGAAGTCACCACCCATGCACCAATAGTCAGGCCTAGGGAAGGGCTTGCCGGACTGTGCTCCAAAAGAGGGCTCTACTTGCAATGGCGTTCAGTGTATAAACATTGAGGAAGCCAACACTTTCCTCTCCAATCAAAATGGTAACCCACTGTGCTCGCCCCGGGAACTATGACTCCTGAGCGTATCACTGCTGGCAAAAGCTGCTCACACTGACAAAAATACAAAACTCCTCCCTGTGTCCCTGAAGGGCCGAAGGATGGAGACCAGAAAGTGTGACTCTTGCCTGGTAAAATCTTCCCACATCGGGAGGTGCGCCCCTCAAAAGGTGATGCTCCTGGAGGAAAAGAATGTCGATAGGTCCCCCAATTGTGGCTCTCTGAAGCTCTCCTCTAAGGATGCCAGGTCTCTGAAAACACCGAGGCTCCCCTTAACCCTATATGTTCCATGAGACTATCCGCAAATCAATCTCTGTGTGAGGCGGAACTAGCCGAACTGCCCTCCACTCGAAGAGTCTTGGGCAAGGGTTTAGACAGGGAATAATCATAATCCGCCTTGGGACGAAGGCAGGCCAAGTGGATGTGGATCCTGTCCTCCATGTGACGCCACTCTGTCCAAGTGCAAGAGTATGCATACTCCGGACTCCATCAATCACGATGGAGGTACCTGTAAGAAGGGGGAAGAGGTATTGCGTCAGAAGTATGCATGAACACAAAAAGCAGCACCTCCAAGCTGGAGGCCACCATCTCCCAAGTCCTAGTCTCTGTTGCCTAAGCCTCCAAGCTCTATCCTAGCCAATGGCCATAGATGGGTGAGTACATCGATGATGCGAAGATCGTGAAGATGATGGGAGAGCTCAACTGCCTGTCCCTGGATGGCGGCAACCACCGACTTTGAGTCCCACTGTGTCCCCGGGGTTGCACTCAAAGGGAAAGAGAAGATCATCGCACCATTCTCTGGCGTAGAGGGTCTAGAGTGGTGAAAAACCACACATATCCGAATAGGGGCTACTGTCTCCTCAAACATATATGTCCTTCCATCGGAAGAAATCACGGAAGAAACTATAATCCACAGGCTGCCCCAAGATCCTGGGGGCCCACCTACTAGGGACTCTAGCAGGGGAGCCCTCACTGGGGAGGTGGCAATAGTCATCTCAACCAGCTCCAAAAAATGATGAATCAAGCGGCGAACAGAGCTCGCCGGCTGCCTCCGCTCCGGGTTGGGGGCTGTTGGGGGTCGACAAGAGTGCTCTAGAGAGGCGGAAAGGGAGGGGGGGGGGGGGGGGGGGGGGCATCTCAATAGGGAATCGGCCCCCAAACCGGAGGGACCAAAGGGGCCCACTCTGTGATTGGAGGGGTTCTGTCGCCAATGGGTAGGTTCTTTGATAAATGCTTAAAACGGTTCTCTTATAGAACCAAATCCTCATGTACTCTGCCAGCCTGGCGCGTGCGGCGATGGCGCTCGGCTCTAGTGCTCCGCCGATGGCCCAGGCGTGGGCCAACCATGCGCCACTCTCCAGCAGATGGGTTGTTCGTGGTTGGGACTCGATGCTCCACTGTCTGAGAACATGCCTCTCTCTCTGCCCCCTTGTGAGGATCTGAACGGGGACCGGGAGGGGGGGGGGGGGGGGGTTGACGCCGAGGGCAAGTTTTGGCTAGATGTCCCATCTGCCTGCAAATGAAGTAGTGACTTGGAAGGCCTGAACACTCCACGTGCTTCATGATGGGGTCGCCCCGGAGGCAAGGAATAGATATAAGATGAGGCACTGAATCCGGTGAGGCAACACAGACGCGGAGGGATGGAATCTCGGCTGCCCGTGCGAGGGCCGAGGCATTTGTGGGGGGGGGGATTCCATCACTCTCCCGATGGCACCACGAATCACCGGGAGAAGAGGAAGGCATTTCTTCCTAAGTCCTAGGAAGCAAATTGTCACTGGGAAGCCCGACATGCCAGCCAGAGGTTCAGATGCAGGGTCGAAGCTGTGTTGTCACCGCGCAAAGGCCTACGCCGTACGCAATGCAAGGGGGCTAACCTGCATGACTCGATCGGACACCGCTAACGAGTTGAACTCCTCCTGGTAGTAGCCACACCCAGGAGGGTGAATGTCTGTGATCTTTGCAGGCTCACCAATGAGGCTCGCCTGTAAAAGATCTCTGAGTTGTCTGCACGCAAGGCGGCTACCAACAATTTTTCAAACGAGGGTGGAGGCCTCTAATGATACAACAGTCATGGCGAGGATCTAAAGATCCGCTTCAGAAAAAAGGGGGGGGGGGGGAGAGAAGAGCGAAGAGGGGCGGAAAAGAAGGGGGAGCGAGGCAGAGAAGAGAGGGGAATGGGAGGCAGCAAGCGGACTGGGGCAGGTGCAGAGGAAGGGAGGGAAGCACGGCAGGGCAGCAAAAACAAAGGGGGGCAGGGTAGCGCAAAAGCAAAGGGGGGGAGGTGTCACTAGCCTGGACATTTCCCAATATGAAAGGGGTCTCGTGGACTCCAGGATGCCTAAATATTTGGAAAGTACAAGCTTTGGGAATGGGGGATTATCCTAGAATACAAAGGACCACACTCCTGAAATTTAGGAGAGTTGCTATTTTTGGCCCGACTCCGATGGAAATTCTGTTCGCGTCATTACATCTGGAATTGAGCAAATACCAAGAGTTGGCAAAGTGCCTATGACAGAATGTACCAGTTGGGATATTTTTAGAGGTAAAGATTATGGAAGGACCCATCTCTTAGATTGGGACATGTGGCAAGAAAGTGGACCAAAGTGAGACAAGTGGCCTGACACTTGTTATAAAGTGGATCAAAGTGAGACAAGTGGCCTCACACTTGTCACTCCAGCTATTGTGTGGCTCTCCACTTGTCATTGTAGCCTTCTCTTGCCATTTTAGCTCATGGGAGGCCCAAATCTATAAATTGGCAGAATACATGATGATCTATGAGTTTGTAAATATTAAATTTCAATATTTTCTTGATTAATAGCTCTAAGAATTAACACAATATGTGTAGAGAGAAGTATAAAGTGGCTGCTACTAAAGAAGTACTTCCAAAGTTGTGTAAATGCAGGTAGAGTGATATATAATTAAATGCCCATATATTATAAACACATCCAATATCCTTGAAACTTTATAAAAGTGAAAAAAGTTACTATTTATCATACGCTACAAGGTTTCACCACTATCCCATCATTGACGGTCTTGATCCTCCAAAGTACAAGAAGAATTAGAATCTAGAGATATTTTTATTTTCTACATTGAATTACACATTTTTAAAATCATAGATGAGCTCAAAACGCTAAATATGTTAATTTTGACTATAAATATGACCATACTTCAATATTGTTTAGGTCTGTAAAAAAGTATGAACTTTTTTTTCCCTAGTTACCGGTGCACATACTAGCACATATACCAGTGCTTTATGATATACCTTTTCCATGGTGTACCACCATTTATATTGGCACCCATAACTGTTGTTGATAACTAACCACCCGTAACCCATCATCCCTTGTACTATGATAGGAAAACTCTCGAGAAAAGCTCAATGCTAATTCACTATTGATGGGAGGCTCTTGATACACCTTGTAATGCAAAGTCATCATCTATTGATGCAAGTCTACACCGACCATTCTACACTTCACCTTGGAGCCTTTTTTAACCTCCATGAAAACAGACAACTACTGTTTGTTGTTAGGGACGACAATATCTGTGAGCTATGTAGGTCCTTACCTATTAAGCTGAACATGTCACCATTACAATAAGTAGAAGTAGACAATGAAAACCATGTACCATATATTTTGTAGGCAATGGAGAGAGAGAGAGAGAGACAAGAATCAATAGCAATTCATCTCCTTGTGGTATCATAGGAAAACCCTTGGGTTTCACTATTGAGGGAAGACTCTTGATACACCTTCTAATGCAAAATCATCATCTCTTAATGAAAGTCTTCACCTTCCATTCTACACTTCACCTTGGAGCCTTTTTAACCTCCATGAAAATAGAAAACTATTGCTTGTTGTTAGGGACGACAGTATCTGTGAGAGAACAAAAAATGAAATGCACACCAAGGAGAGAGAGCTTAACATGTCAACATTACAATAAGTAGAAGTAGACAATGAAAACCATAAACCATATATTTTTGTAGGTTCATTTGGAGAGGGAGAGAGACAAAATGCATATGAAGAGATATGAAATAACACATGTAGAGAATGGAGAGAGAGGGAGAGAGACATGCAGAGAGTGGAGAGAGAGTGTGTGTCCATATTGTGTGTGTGAATGCATATGATAAAAAGAGGAAAAAACAAGCAGACAATGAAGAGAGAGAGAGAGAGAGGAAGGAGACAATCATCATATGAGGCTGGCTGATCTTCCTGAGTGTCAACAGACACCCATTACTATTCTCACTGAGGACATTACTGCGGGGGAGACTGGTTTATCTTACTGCCCTACACAAGATAATGTTGTAAATCTATTTGCCTAGAGAGAAGTTTGAAGCTTTCTGAAAATCTTTAGGCTTGCTCTCATACAGTGAGTGATATGCTACCTTGTACAAGTTAACACTTACACTAGAGGGGGGATTTGAAGGCAAATGCACACTTATACTAGTGGTATGTATAAACAAGACCTAACCAAGAGCACTTTTTCCCATGTGGTTTTTCCCCTTGGATATCCAATGTGAAAGGACACTCTATCTATTGCTTTGTACTTTCATATATTATTATTATGGATGGTTGACTCCATCACCTCCACCAATTCTCACTCTCACAAATCTGCGTACTCTGTCTATCTCCATCTCTTTGTGTTGAAACCACACTCTCTCTCTCTCTCTCTCTTGTTGTGGCTAATGCACACTTATGGTAGTGCTACATGTGAACAGGACCTAACCAAGGACACTTTTTCCCATTTGTTTTTTTCCCTGGGATACCCAATGTGAAAGGACACTATCTATTGCTTTGTACTTTCTTATTATTATTATGGATGGATATGTGGATGGTTGACTCCGTCACCTCCACCAATTCTCACTAACAAATCTGTGCTCTCTGTCTATGTCCATCTCTCTGTGTGTCTATGAGCTGAAACCCTCTCTCTCTCTCTCTCTCTCTCTCTCTCTCTCTCTCTCTCGTTGTGGCTTTCCAACAATATGGCAGTCGTGAGTGATTTCTGACTCCCAATTGTTATGTACTTGGACACTACTCTACAGATTAGGGTTCTAATCTAGTGGGGTTAGGGAGCCTGGGATTAGGGATTCACAGGTTGATACTTGGCTAGGTTTCTTGGATTGATAAAACAAGTTTAATGGCCTATTATAGCAACTTAGCTATTTATGGCATAGTTATCACACTATATAAGTGAGCTTGGTTTATTGTGAGACAGCTGTGTGCAGATGCACCACTGAAGGTCTGGCTTGGACCAGGAGAGTAGACCCACACATGGCAGCTATGTAGGTTGGCATGTCGAAGGCCTACGGGCAGGTTTGGGTGGTATGGGACACCAGAGTTAGACACAGACCTATAGGATTGTGCATTAGTGGATGCCGTCGCAGTTGGGAGGTGAGCTAGCCTGTTACCTTGTGATTTGGTTTAGGACTAACCTTGGTTTTCAGCTTTGTTTAGGGCAGATTTTGGGAAGGACTTCACAGTTGGTATGAGAGCCACCCTAACGTAGAGGGTGAAGAGGTATGCGTGTCTAGGCATCGTAGATGTTGGAGTTCCTAGGTATTTCTCACTCCGTTTTCTCTGTCTATCAAAGCGATTGCTCTATTGAAGTTGTACAAGGTTTTTTTGTTGGCGTCAAGGATTGCATACGTAATTGTGTGTCAAAGGGGATGAAAGAAGAGCAATGTTGTATGTGTGTGGGACTGTGGTGAGTACCTTGTAGGCCTGAAGCAGCTGTGGGTGTTGGCCGGCAAAAGAGGCAAGGTGGCTAAGCCTTGAAGGCCAGCCAAGGGGGCAGCCAGCCCTAGGCGGCTGTCCTGTGCAGTAGGCGGCCAGGCCAGCCAACTAGACAAGCGCAGTCAGCCAACTCTGGGCATCACCGACCGTGGGCAACCAGTCTGCAGGCGCCTAAAGGAGGCAGCCAGGCATGACGGGCAGCCAGCAGGAAGGATGTGCAAGAAAACGGGGGCAGCACACTGAAAGTGCAGAATATAACCTGCATATTAGCATGCACCATCAAGGAAAAAGCATGTGCAGGCAGGAATACAAACAGGCCGGCAGTTTTTTTGGGGGAAAAGCAGCATATCGTTAAGCAGATGGGTTTTTTTTTCATTAAAATAGTTGATAGTTTTTTTCTAAAAAGGGGAGGGGAATCTATAAGTTAATAAAGCACATGGGTTTTTTAAAAAATAAAACT
Organism: Cibotium barometz; assembly: GCF_041138505.1. Lineage (NCBI taxonomy): Eukaryota > Viridiplantae > Streptophyta > Polypodiopsida > Cyatheales > Cibotiaceae > Cibotium > Cibotium barometz. The sequence goes on from NC_141046.1 coordinate 69,551,475, forward strand.
AAACAGCACATTAGTTTTTTGGAAAAAAGCTCAAAAGCAAGTAAACTACAAAGGAGGTGTCACCATTTGGTCCATCTCCATTTTTGGAGCCACTTCTATGGGACTGTCACTCCATAGAGTGGCCAGATTTGTGCCATGTTCACATGGGGCCAGGCCAGTGTCCCATGTGAAAGGACCAATTTTATGGTGTCACATGGACGGGAGCCAGATCAATGCCACCTGTGTGCGACCAGTGCTGCGTCACATGGACGGGAACCAATTTCGTGCCACCCGTGTGAGATTTTCTTCGTGCTGTATGGACGGGAGCCTGTTGGTGCCACCCGTGTATGGCCACTATGGTATCTTACCTATGGGACTGTCACTCCATAGGAAGACCAGGATATATTTATTTATATTTGTCGCGCCAGTTTTGTGCCGAACAGGAACTTCTTAGGAACTTCTTGTACAAGTTTCATGGAAGGAAGATTTCGTCCATTATTTGTATACATGCATTTATGCCTGCATGCATAAATTTGTTTTTGCATGACTTGTTTGCGTGTGCCTGCCTGTTATGCTGTGCCAGTACACTGGTGGACAGGGATGCCCTTAGTGTACCGTGGAATGCTGTTTGTTGACTTGGTGGTGTGGGGTGTGAATAGGTGATAAGTATTTTTTATTTGGCCTTTTAAAATGGTAAAACCCATAAACTTGAGTGAACCTTAATATTTATAAGGTATTGTATTCAAACTCAATTTAAATAGGAGCTGGATACTTGCGTATGCTTATGAGGGGAGGACCCAAAGTAATAAAATGAACTAAGGTTTTATAACCTTTTTAAAAAAGGCTTGCATGGAAATTCCCACGTGTGGGTTGGTGGAAAACTTGCGATCTTCAGGGCAACTACCCGCCGCCTCCTCCACGCCTGCTGAATTTGCCCCTACACGTCTCCTCCACGCGTGGAAGGACTCACTTGTGTGTTGCCCTTGCTGTACCACCTGCAGTACCTGCCTATCTGCTGCCCAGTTGTACCTGGCTGTACTCGCCTATCTGCCCCTGTTGTACCTGCCAAGGAGCTGGTGTACTTGCAAACAGAGCTGACTGCCTTGCTGTACCTGCGAACTGCTGGCTGCCTACATGTACTTGTGTGTACTTGCTGTACCATCTTCAGTATCTGCTGGCTGCCCACGTATACCTAACAGTACCACCTGCTGTACCTATTGGCTGCCCACGTGTACTTGACAGTATCTGCTGTACTTGCAGGTTGCCCATAAGTACCTGTTGTACCTGTCTTGTGTACCTACTGGTTGTTTTGTTGAAACTTCCATTTTGGAGTACAATACAAGGGAAATAGTCTTCACTATTGAGATTTGAATTAAAATCCATGCCAGGTATTTATTTCAATATTTTATCTCAAATTCAGATAATAATTCAAGTTAAATGTTGTTATTCCAAGCTTTGTGTAGGTAAATTCTTCTCCAGTTGCATACACTCTGGAGGATCATTGGAAAGAGGTTTCTCCCATGACTGCCCTGACCGCGCCCTCATTTATAGAGGAGCCAGTGAAGGTCAAGAGGGTATGAGGAAAAACCAAGTACAAAGTTTATTAGGAGAACCGGGAAACGTTCCCTAAGGGGTGTCACTGTTGCCTGCGTTAGTATGGGCATGCCTGTTTGTGCACGGTTCCGGAAGACCAGTGAAAGGCAAGTGTACACCCAGTGAAGGTGGGAATGAGCCTGTGATTTGGGGCTACTCCTACCAACACCTCTTCATCGACTTGAACCAGTTTTATTTCGTTGTTTTCACTCCCTTGTGGAGAAATCTGGCCTGTCAGGCCCGTGACACTTGTATAAATATAAATAGTAAATACTCCAAGAAATACAAAAAGTATTGAGGGGGGGAGCCCTTTCCGGCCCCAGTACTAGTGTCATTTGTATTTTTAGTATTTCCAGTATTTGTGTTGCTAATGTTGTTTTCATTGTTTTAATAACAATTAAATTAAGTGTTCTAAATATGTGTATATTGTCTTCCGATATGTAGGCCTTCTGTAGGGAGCGGTCACATTGGTATCAGAACCCGGTCGTCTCTCTTTCTCAAGAGGAGACAGGGAGTTTTGAGATCGGAAGCAAGCACGAACACGTAATTCAATGGACAACCAGGGCAACCCATTGGAAGTGCCGAATTCGAGGGGCCAATCAAGTGCTTCAGGGGATTCCGATGCCTTGCATGGAAGGCATAAGCCTCTTGAGAGAGTCTATGACAGTGCATACATGGAATAGCCATCATGTGGTAAAGAACCCATGCACGAGGAAGAGCCCAATGCATTGAGCGCTGAGTTGGAGCACATGAAGAGGCTCTTGCAAGCAAAAGAGCAAGAGCTGGAATTCTTGCATGAAGACCCCCATGTACAAAGTGTCATAGAAGCCAAGAAATCTGATGCTATGGTAGACATGACTTTTGAGTCTATGGCTCGAGAAGTGGGGAAGAAGCCAAGGGAGTTGGCACTCTCTTATCTTATCCGCAAGGTTGACCTTAAAGAGGGAGAGGATGGACAGCTTATGTTCAAGAATCCACCCCGTTTGCAGCATAGAGACCCAGCCTCTCAAAGGTTGAGATTATATTTGCATAAAGAAGAAGTATCGGTCACCTCTCGCCATGCATCCACTCCTCATGGCACAGGAGGAAACAGATTTATGCATGCTGAAAGCCATTTGGATTCTAGGTATGTACATCATGGGAACAGTGGTCAACATGCAAGCCAAAAGACCTTGCCTATTGAGTTGTCTCGTGGGGTATGGCGAGACAAGGCATCTTTCAGCGAGGTCACGTGCAGTTCCACAAGAATCAAAGACCCACGTCACTTTGGCTAGTGGAACACCTATCATTGCCCATCAAGCTCATGCAGAGAGAGCTGCCCCGTTGGACAGGGGCAAGAGAAGGAGGCAAGAGCTTGACCCTCATGCCAAAAAGCTCAAGGAGTTCAAAGCCGGGGACAAATCAGTGAAATTTGATGCCTGTCATGGGGAGTTTGATGCTTGTAAGGTGCTTGCTTTTGTGGCCCAGTTTGATATTGCTTTTAGTGAAGAGGACTTCACTGAGAAGTCCAAGATCCGTCATGCAAGCATGTTTTTGAAGGGGAGAGCTGCCCATTGGTGGATCACTGAAAAGACCACCAAAGACCCCATTTGCACTTGGAAAGAGTTTAAGGATAGATTTTATGCCCAATTTTTGCCACCAAATGCAGAGCATACACTCACATTAAAGTGGGATAGACTTGATCAAAAGGATAATGAGTATGCGAGCAAATTTTGAAAGTTTTGCTCGAGGTTACTCCTTTCATGCAACTCTCTGAGGATGAAAAGAAAAGAAAGTTTCGTTCCGGGTTGCAACCAGCCTATCGTTCGGGCATTGAATTGCACCCGAAACACACTCTTTAGCAGCTTATAGCATCTGCTCTTGCTACGAAGCAATTGGTGCTCAAAATCAAGCAACATCAACGTGGTTCCAAGGGCAAAGAGAAGGCTGTTCCAAACCTGCAAAAAGGGTGACAGCCACGTAAAAAGAGCTTTCGGGATGTCCAGAAACGAGGTAAAGCTGAAAATACCTCATCCAAGGATCATGGGCCAAAGAAGAACAAATTTGCCTTGACCCCCGAGCAAAGGAAGCAATATGCAAAGGAGGGGAAATGCTTTTCTTGTGACAGTAAAGAGCATATGTTTAGACAATGCCCCAACGGCAAACCAAAGCATGATGGCAAGCAACCCAAGGCAAATGTGCATGCAGTTCCCGATGTGCAGGGAAACACAAAGCATGATGGAAAAGAGAGGATGGTATGCAAATCATGGGGTCAAATCAAGGATCAGCTCGCTCTATTTATGTTTGATGATTGTGCAACAGATAATTGCATCTCCACCCAAATGGCAGACGCCTTGGGTATAGAGGTTGAGGACATGGGGCCTCAAATTGAAGCAGAAGCTGCCTTTGTTGGTAAAGAGCTGCAGGTTACCCCACTTATTGGGAAGTTATGCATACATATTCAGGGTTATCTTGATCATGAGCATTTCTTGGTTGTCCCACTTAATGGATGCGATGTATTGCTTGGCAAGCCATGGCATCATAGGCTTGAGCCCCGCAAAGAGTACAAGAAGACAAACATGATTTCCTTTATGCATAGAGGCCGCATGCATGTTATTGATGCTGGCAAGGAAGGGGATTCTATCCCAGTTGTATCTCACATCCAGACTAATAAAGCAATGAAAAAGAGTCTTTCTGTGTACTTGGTTTTTGTTCGTGATAGCATTGAACCAAGTCATGAAAATGTGGATGTTTTGACTCAGGATAGGCTGAGTTTTCTTCATGCATACAAAGATTGTTTTGCTGATGCATTGCATGGTGAACTACCTCCTCAAAGGCCCAAGGATCATCGCATAGATCTTGTGCTAGGTAGTTGTCCACCTAACAAACCTGCATATCGTGTGAGTGCCGCACAACAAGAAGAGATCATGAAGCAGGTTAATGAGCTTTTGGAGAAAGGTTAGGTTTAGCCAAGTTCCGCACCTTATTGCTCTCTTGTGCTTCTTGTTCAAAAGAAAGATGGGTCATTCCGCATGTGTGTGGATTATAGAGCTCTAAATAAGCTCACCATCAAGAATAGATTTCCAATCCCACGTATTGATAACATTTTGGATAAGCTTGATGGCTCGGCTTGTTTCAGCCGTATTGATTTGAAGAGTGGTTATCACCAGATACGAGTGGTGCCACAGGATGTCCACAAAACTGCATTCAAGATAGCTTTTGGATTGTATGAATTTTTGGTGATGCCTTTTGGTCTCACTAATGCGCCAGCCACATTCAATCGTATGATGGATAGGATATTCTTGTTGGGTATGAGGGAAGAAGCTTGCACACACACACACACACACACACACACACACACACACTTTTTTTTTTTTGTAAAACCAGTTGAAATTGCATTATATCATAAATGTACAGAAGGGTTTGACATCAGGAGGATGTCTAAACCCTAGAACTTAAAAACAGCAGTAAAAAAGTTCTATGCAAGATCAAGGCAGTGCTTAAGAAAAGAGCCTATGCCCTATCCATCAGAAACAGTAAAAGAAAAGCTGAACACAAGAAACATCCAAATCTCCCTCATGCACGGCATCATATAAGGACTGCCGCAACGAGGCTCGGAAGAACTCATAAGGGTGCTGAAGGGGTGAATTCAGATATATATGATTTCGTTGTAGCCAGAGGGTCCATAAGGCCCAGTATATGATCCAATGGAAGAAAAGAGAATACTGTGACAAAGAAGCTGATAAGGTGCCAAACATCCAGAAAAACTTGTAGAACCTGTGTGCAGGAAATCTGAGAGATAAAAAATAGGAGATCTTGTCTAGAAGATTTCTGGAATATGCACAAGACCACAATAAATGCGGAGCACTCTCAGTAGTATGATGACATCTTGGACAAATAGGAGAGGCAATCCTTCTTTGAGCCAATTTCACTCCCACTGGAAAAATACCGACAATGCATCTCCAGAGAAAGAGTCTCTGTTTCAATGGCATTTTCAACTTCCATATCAATGTTAGTTTTGCTTTCCACCAAGCTAAAGACTTATCCAGATGCCAAAGAGAATTAGCATGCTGAGCAATCCATGGAGGAGGTAATATCAATCGATAAGCCTGTATAGAAGTCAATAGATGCAAAGATTGAGAGGATAATCTTGAACTTGAAGAGTGAAGATGCCAATCTTGAAGCCTGTCTCTTACATCCAATGTTGGAATCGGAATGAAAGGGTGTAAGAGATCTGCAATAGCTTTCCATATAGATCTATGATGCATCCCAAGATTGTATTGTTGGCATGCTGTCGGAAAAGAAAGAATTTGCCCTGTAGTATCCACTACGTCGTCAATGAACCGGATGCCCAATTTCATAAGATTGTAAGCTCTGATTGGTTGTTGTACAGCAAGGGGAGAGTAAAAAACAGCACTCCAATGTATGCTTTCCATTCAAAGCGAGGAAGCTATAGAAGCAAGATGGGGAGACCATTTGATGCGAGAGAGCACTTTCTTCCAATCCTGAATCAAGGAAGTAGAAAATGGACAACCAGGGATTTTACCTTGAAATTTGCCAAGCACTACTTCCGATGGATCAACCAACCAACGACCATAAGCATTTGTGCGCATCCGACCACACAAAATTGCCAACATGATAGACCAAGGCTGCTCTTGTTGAAAAAAGGTTTTGAGCATAGTGATCTTTCTTGCCAGCACATGAAATTTGATGTTTATAATATTCAAACCACCATGCATTTTTGGCGAGCAAAGCAGGTCCATTCTGAGCAACCTTAAAGCTTTTTTATGAAGATTAGTTTTCCAAAAGATCTCCATGGCTTGAGACATAAGCCAGAACAATGGACTGAACAATTCGAAGCCGTACATGTAATGGCCAAGTGGAGATCTTCCAATATTCTAATTTGTCCTTAATTTTGTTTAGCACCCAAGATATTTGTTGCTTATTTCTGATTTTCCAGCCAATGGGATAGCCCAAGTGTCTTACTATGCTTTCCGGATAAATAATCTGGCCGGGCCACAGGATAGCATGCCAGTCACAATGCTTGAGAGGTAAGAGTTTTGATTTCTGAAAATTAATTTTTAAACCAGCTGCCAACCCAAAATCTGAAAGAGTATCCATCAATAGACGAAGCTCCAAAGGACTGTTCTTTGGCATGAAGAATGAATCATCTGCATAAGCCTGTGCAATGAAAGGCCGTGAACCAGAAATCTGAAGCCCCTCTAACTGTCTAGTATCAACCAGATGATCCATGTAAAGAAGCAAAGGATGCGAAGCAATAGCATAGAACAGAGCACTGAGAGGACATCCCTGTCGAACTGATCGTTCTAGAGTCCAAGACTCAGACAAATGTTTCCCTATAAAGCATTGAGCAGTGGAATCTGAGTAAAGCCAATATATGACATTAACTAGCTTTGGCCCAAAACCAAGTTTAGACATGATTTGAGAAACATAATCCCACTGCACCGTATCAAATGCCTTTGCCACATCCACCTGCATGACCAAGACATCTTGAGCAGAGTATTTTGCATATTCCATTGCAATGAGAGTATTGGAGATATTATCATGTATATGCCTTCTTGGAACAAAACCATATTGCCTGGGATGAAGTCCATCATGAAGGATATCCTTTATCCGGTGTACCAACATTTTAGCAATAAGTTTATATATAACAGGCATCAAAGTGATAGGCCTCCAATCATCCATTGTCTCACACAGGGGTTTTTTGGGAAGAAGCTTAACCAGACCATGCTTCCAAGCTGAGGGAAGATGTTGATGCTGCCAGGCTACATTAACGAGCTTCAAGATTGGACCCTTCAATTCAGCCTAGAAGGCTACAAAAAATTCAACCGTCAAACCATCCCAACCTGGGGATTTATGTTTACCCAAATGCTTGAGGGCTTCATCCAATTCTGTATCCGAAAAGGACATTTCCAGCATTGAAGCTTTTTGCACAGAAACAATAGGAGAAACAAGCTCAATAGATCTGCTCCGAGCCAATGCAGCCTGAGATGTAGAAGAAGATGGTAGAGAAAAAAGAAGCCGAAAATGATCCAGACATTGTTTTTCTAACTGAGATAAAGTCTGGGTCCAAAGACCATCCGATTTCCTGACTCTCATGATAGATTGACTTTGTCTGTACGTGTGTAAGTTTCGAAAGAAAGATTTCGAGGAGCAGCCCTTATCTAACATAGGTTTAACTCTAGCCCTTGTCTGCCATTTGGAAAGCTTGCGTTTATCATTAGCATCAATTATGGAAGAAGCACAAGACAATGAATTCTGTTCAGAAGCAGAAAGAGACCTTTGATGGCTAATCTGTACCAAGGACTGCTTGTATGATTTTGCCCACTGGATATGCTGTCTGGTTTCTGCCATGTACCATCTTCCATATTCCTTAATGACATTTTGAATACGATGTACAAAAGAGTTCCAAGCAAAATCCAGATCCTCCTGAGCATGAGATAACAATGGCTTACAAGCCAATCTGATCATTTGCTGGAATTTTTCATGAGAAAGATATAATTGATTAACCTGCAAATGTCTGACTAAAGAGAGCTGAATGTCATCCAGAGGCATACCAAAAGAAAGGTTGAGCCAAAGTGGAGTATGATCAGATAGTTGTTGAGAATAATCAGTCCACATTTGACATGTATAATCATCATATTGCTGAGCATGAATAAGATACCATCTATCAAGCCTGGCCCAATATTCTGTAAAAGCATTATGATGATATGTGAATCCCAAAACCGAAGGGTGAGTTGCTGTCCATAAATCTGCAGTATGAAGAGAAGAAGTCATATGTTCCCATCGCTGGATTTCAGAGGGAATCATATGGGATTTATGTGTGGTATTGTCCTTCCAGTGAGGGGAATTATTAAAATCACCACAAAGTAGAGCATTTGAAGACCAAGGATATTGGTTAATGGAGTCCCACATTTGAGCTCTGGAAGCTGAAATTTGAGAGGCATACAAGGAGCCTATTTCAAAAATCTCTCCATTGATCATGCATTGGATAATCATCCATCGGCCACAAGGATCATTATATGCTACACAAGGCTGCAGATCATGCCTGGCTAAAATGCACAGCCCAGAGAATTGTCCAGATCCTGCATAAAATATATCATAGCCTGAAAAGAACCCATGCTGGCCAGCAAAAGAATGCTGATTATGCTCTTGCAGACACACAACATCAGGATGAGTATTGTTTATATAATGCCATAGGAGCCTCCATTTATGCTGATTGCAGAGGCCCTGTATATTATAAGAAAAACATATAAGAGAAGTACGCATGAAAATATGTACAAGAGATGAACAGTCCTGAAAGAGAAAGGGAGGCATCAAGCCTCTGCCATTGCAACAGGGTCTTGCTGACCCTCAAAATCCAATTCCCTGACTAAATCATCTTCTTCATAAAGTGGAATACCCTTCTTAACTGCATTGACCCATGCCTTTGAGATGGGCCTGTCCGAAGAGGTAGAAGGTTGACCAGGAGATGGAGCAGAAGCATCCCAATTGCGAGATTGGAGAGGTCTTTGTTTGAGAGGCACCGTCTTCTTTGCATTCTGCCAACCCTCGTGAGAAGATGAATTATTTTCCACTAGCTTGCTTTTTCCTTTATCCTTGTTTTGGACTAAATTGGCTTGGTTCCCTGTAGGAAGTGAAGGCTTTGCTCCTTTAGCTTCAATCTTTTCCACATAAGTCTTTTGACCTCCTTTATTAGATGGCGGAGGAATGGCAGTTGGAGGAGGCGGATGAAGGATTGAGGGACACTCAGAAGCTAGATGCCCGAACTTGTGACAAGAGAAACAAGCTCCAGCAAAAATGCCCCATTTCAAAGTGAAATATTTCTTTCCCAAATTAACACCCTCAATCTCAACTGCAATAGAAGAGGGGGTTGGTCTATCAGTATCCCATAAGATGCAAAAACGATTTTTGTTACCTGTGGGACGAGGGGGACAAATCACTTGTCCCAATGTCATCGCTAAGCCTGGAAGCTCTATTCTCATGTAATCTGGGAAATCAACGACTTCAACCCATACAGGGCAGTGATGTTTGATGAGATTCTGATAATCCTTATTAGGAGACCAGGGCATGATGTGCACCATTTGACGACCAAAAAATAAAGGGGACATTTCCAGCATCTTTTGTTTTGTCAATGCATCCAAGAGATGAACTTCATAAAATCCTCTGGAGGCAAAATAGACTCCTTCTACATAGCATCCACCTAGGAGAGAATTCACCCATTGTCCCACATCATTAGCTGAGGGTATTTTACCTGGAAAAAAGATGATGACTGCAGTTTGAGAGAGCTTCTTCAGAGGATGCACAAGAGAAGGCAACTTCATCTTGTAGGTGAGTTCCGGAGCAGGTAGTATCCATTCTCTTCTTCTTTGTTGAAAATCCTCATTCAACATATCAAAAACATAGGAAGCATCTTCAGATGAAGGAGCTGTGGGGGGCAGAGTTTCCCTTAATTGTCTTTTAGGTTCAGTAGAAAGAGCTCTCTTGATATAAAACTTGCTTGTTTCTGCCATCGAGACTATTCGATTCAGCAGAGGGCACAGAACAGAAAAAGGGGACAGCTCTATGGAAAACTATCTTACACAGAAGGGAAAAAACAGTGACCTGTAGGAGGTGCGCGCACACACACACACACAGACACACACACACACAGACAGTCCTATACACGTACGCAGGTCGCAGAAGACAGGAAGAAGAGCAGATTGATGATGATAAGACAGCGCAACTGGGAACAAGAGAAGGGAGCGAAGAGCTGCAGGGCCAAAACAGACTAGGAAGGAGCCCGACACAGTCCAGGAAGAGGCGCCTCACCACACGTACTCACCCAGAGCAGGCGAGCAGATAGTCTAGGGAGCAGGCGAGCAGATCGAGGGAGCAGGCGAGCAGGTCACACACACACACACACACACCGCCACACACACCACACACCCACTGCTTAGCATTACACACACACACACACACACACACACACACACCCCAAATGCAAGAGAGAGCAGAATATATGAAGCTCAAGAGTGCTAGAAAAGATATACTCAATAATGGAATGAAAGTATAATGTGAGTACATAAAGTAGCCTAGGGCAAGGTGCCCAACACACATAAGTGTGTTCACACGGGGAAAAAACCTGTGTCCAGTGTCACAGGAAAAAAGTGCCCTTGAGTAAGTTGTGTTCACACCCGAACTAGCTGGGAGTGGTCATGACCAACAAACCCCCCTCAAGTGAATGGTGTGAACGGGGACAGGGTGTAGCAAACTACCCTGGAAGAGGCTGCAAGCTTAAAGCTTCGCGGAAAGCTTCAAACTTTTCCCTCAAAAGAGGCTGTGTAAACCCATCTACTATATTGGCATGTGTAGACACATAAGCCAAGTCAATCTCTCCTACATGGAGCCTTTCCCTAACATAATGATAGTGAACCTCAATATGCTTTGTGCAGGCTTAAAATACTGGGTTTCGTGCAACTGCCAAAGCACTCTAACGGTCAGTGTAAATGGTGGTAGGAGACTGCTGTCCAACACCAAGATCGGCTAGAAGGCGTCGTAGCCAAACACATTCCACAGTAGCTGTAAAGGCTGCCCTGTATTCAGCTTCACAACTAGAAGTGGTCACTGTAGGCTGCTTCTTACTGAGCCATGAGATGCATGAGTCACCAAGAAGAAAAGAGTTACCATTGGTTGACACTCGCGTGTCATAGCAACTTGCCCAATCACTGTCTGTAAATGCAAGCAAGCATAGTGTAGAAGATTTGCCATAAAACAAGGCAAGCAAGCATAGTGTAGAAGAACTGCCATAAAACAAGGCAAAGTTTGCAGTGCCTTTGAGATAGTGAAAGACACACTTACACGCTTGCCAATGCTTAGTGCTCGGTCAATGCATGAATCTGCTCAATTGGGAAACAACATACTGTATGTCCAAACGAGTAGAGCATAAGTTGATAAGGCATCCCACAGCTTGTTGATAGGTGGCAACATCAAAAGGCTCACCAGCATGCTCAAGTGACAGTTTGACTTGGTTCCATAGGAGTAGAAACAAGTTTACAATGTGTCATGTGAAAACGCTCAAGGAGCTGCTCAACATATCTGCACTGAGATAACATGATACCACCCTCAAAAGGTATAAACTATATGCCCAAATAGTAATGTAAATGCCCCATGTCTGTGACATCAAATGCATGCTGCAAATCAGCTTTAAAAGCTGAAATATCACCCTCTTCAGGGCCAGTGACGAGCATGTCATCCACATAAAGAATAAGGATGAGAACATTGTTCCCAATGTGGCGTACATAAAGTGTACTCTCAACTGAACTATTCTGAAACCCTTTGGCAGTCAAGTATGTATGAATTTTGTGGTACCAAGCAGTAGGGGCCTGTTTAAGACCATAGAGTGCTTTATGTAAACGACATACTTTATTTTCTATACCTTTTTGAATAAAGCCAGGAGGTTGAGACACATAAACTTCCTCCTGCAAATCACCATGCAAAAAAGCAGTTTTAACATCCAACTGATGTACATGCCATTGCTTGTGGACAGCCAATGCAATAGCAGTACGTATGGTAGTCATACGTGAAGTGGGAGCAAAGGTCTCCTCATAGTCAATGCTCTCATGTTTGGCATACCCTTTGGCAACCAAGCGAGCCTTATATTATGGCGATCAACTGAACCATCAGGCTTACGCTTAAGTTTGAAAACCCATTTTGTGCCAATAGCACGCTTGCCGAGGGTAAGTCACATAACTCCCAAGTACCGTTTTTGTCAATGGAGTCCAACTCCGAACGCATGGTTGCCACCCAATGGTCATCCTCCAATACATCAACGTGAGAAATGGGTTCCTCATTACAAGCGGTGGCAACAAGAGCTGTATCCACATAATGTGAAAATGCATGGCAAGAAGCAGCACGTGTACGACCTGGCATAAATGTACATTGTTTGCTATCACGCAAAGTGTCAACCAGCCATCTAGGAACAGTTTTTGACTTCCTAGTATCTACATCTTCCTTTGCCAATGCATCACCCAAGGTATCCTGATCAATCTGAGGCATTTCAGGATCAATTTGGGGCAAGTTCAGTTGCTGATTTTGCTGGTTTTCAGCAGGCATAGGTGGCTGTAAATGAGCTGAAGCTGGCTCTACATTGCCCACATTTGAATTGAATAAAGGCAACAAAGTATCAAAGACATCTTCCGGCCCAATAGACGGCTGTTTGGTACATGAGACAAGTGGTTGAGATGCATATTCGTCAAAGATAATTTCTCTTGACACAATGATCTTACCTATATTAGGCACATAGAGTCTGTATCCTTTACTCTCAGTACTATAACCAATGAAAATGCATTTGATTGCCTCTTCATCAAGCTTATGTCTTTGTTGTGTGGGCACATGCATATATGCCAAACACCGAAAGACTCTCATATGAGTTACCACTGGAATCCTGCCATTCCATGCCTCATAGGCAGTCATACATTTCAAGGCTTTAATGGGGCAACGGTTAAGCACATAATTGGCACACATAACCGCCTCAAGCCAAAACTTACTGGGAAGATCCTTGCTTTTGAGCATGCAACATGCCATCTCCATAAGTGTACGATTACGTCTCTCTGCAACTCCATTTTGCTGAGAAGTATAGGGGGTAGTACACTGATGAGAAATACCATGTGACTGCATGTAAGCTGTGAACTCATTTGACAAATATTCCCCCCCTCGATCTGTACGCAATGTGACAAGCTTGTGTCCACAAGCATTTTCAGCCATGGGACGGAAGTCTCTAAAAGCTGCAAAGGCACCTGACTTCATTTTTAAACCATACACCCAACAAAACCGAGTGTAGTCATCAATGAACGTGATGAAGTACAAGTGTCCTCCAAAAGATGGAGCCCTCATGGGGCCACAAAGATCACTATGAACAAGTTGTAATGGTCGGACAGCCCTCATAGCCCCATCTTTAGGAAAGGAATTCATGTGCATCTTTCGCATCCCTCACATACATGCTTGAAGGGAACCTGCATAGGAGGAAGCTCATGCACCATACCTTGCTTCTACAAGCGTACAAGAGATGAGAAGTTCAAGTGACCAAACCGAGCATGCCATAACTCAATGTCACTCAACAAACGGGAGGTGGAGGCAATCATAGCATCATGAGAATAAGTACTCCTGTCATACATATGAAGCTTATACAAGCCATTGCATAATGTCCCAGAAAGCATAAGAGAAGCTGAATCTGTGCTATCATACAGTATACTGTAAGATCCCTCACCCCGCCGCGCAACAAATTCAGGGGTGCTAGCAGCGGAAGTAGCAGTTCTTGCGCGGAGCAGGGTCCCACACTCGAGGGCCTTGCCCACGGATATTCGGACAAGAGACTAATCTATTGGTTCTTCCAAAACTAAACCCAGAAAAACTTCCCTTGCCTGGAAAGCACGGGCGATTCCTCCAGGATAATTTTTCTCTAACGTAGTCAAAAGCCTTAACTAATTGAACTGATCCGACTGAACCCGTAAGTCCCATAGTCAGATCAGGAAAAGATTGTACTTGGATCATAGAGACCAACGCTTTTTTCCTCATTGAGAGGCACAGCCGTTGATTCTTTTCCATAGAACAATTTTTGTCCGGGATTTACTTCATCTATCGTGCCATACCAAAATTGAGTCTCAATTCAGGGATCCATCAGTCCAGCCTAACCCCATCTAGTCCCGTGGGTTAGCCAACTGCCCAACCACTGTAATGATGGGATCCAATTAAGAATTTGGTTAGGTTTTGTCCCGGGTACCCAGGGAAAAGAGTTTCTAGGCCCCCTAGCTGGATATTCATACAAACTTAAAACTAGTCACACCACTTACACACCCAATATGAAATTGCCTTTTTCATAGAATCAGCTCTCTTTAAAAACAATCATTTAATGAAACCATTGTGTCACTGATCATAATCCTTAAAATCTCCGATTGAATCCTTATTTCCAATCATTCCTTCATCGGTGTACCTATGGCATCATTGGCAACCAGAACGCTCACCACCTGTCCACTCAGGGGCCTTTTCGATAGTTCCTAGCTTATAGTAACCGGCAATATATTCACATATCAAAATGGAATCTCTGTTGAAGATCAACAAGATCAACCAACGGATCCATATAAAAGAGCCATGGACTCATCCGTTGAGGACCAGCAAGGTCAATTAACTAGATCCATGCCCGAATTCAGAAAACAACTCTTACTCCTTGTTCCAATATCTTCCACGACACACGTGTGGGTATCGTCGGCGACCCAGAGCCCGAGCATCGTATGGTCAGTACCCTCTAGGATCCTTCGCAGGTGACCTAGCGCTTCACTCATAGGCCGCTTCCTTGGTCCATCATCCACCGTACCGGAAGCTCACCATTTTAATCGAACCGAGGCTGGTCAAGACCTCGGCCGACCTTGCTACGCGAGACGTCCTCCATTGACTCTCTGTCAGCTGTTGCAACTTTATCAGATTAGGTCTCCACGACCTCATTCACAAGACAGTCAAAATGCTTCTCCAACATTCTTGACATAAAACAGTCATTTGAAAACAGTTCAAAAATACAGTTTCTATAACGAACTCCCGTCTTTCCACATTGTTCCACATCAAACCACATTATTTAATTCCACAATCAATTCATAAGTATTCCTATTCTCATCCAATCTCATCATTTTCATCTCATCTCATCTTTCCTCAATTTAACCTCATCAGATCTCATCCACTCACATCTACCCATATTCACATCTCATCACATCACATTCATTCACATCTCATCCATTCAGACCACATCACATTCACTCACATCTCATCCATTCAGACCACATCACATTCACTCATATCACATCTCATTCAGACCACATCACATCTCATTCATTTTACCTCACATCTCATTCATTCACATCTATCTCGATTCACATCCTTTCACATCACATTCATTCATATCCATCACATTCATTCTCATCACCATTATATCACATCACTTCTATCCATATCATATCTCATTCATACACATCTCATCTCATTCATCCACATCCATCCAATCGTTCACATATACGACTACTCACATCTATCCATACATTCATATCTATCACATCACATTCATTCATATCCATCATTTTCACATTCATTCAAATTCATCACATTCACATTCATTCATATTCATCACATTCACATTCATATATATTTATGACACATCACAACTCTTTTCATCACATCACATGCTTTCACATACACATCTATATCGATTCTTTCACATACTCATTCACATCAATTCTTTCACATATCATCCACTCATATCCCATATCATTCATTTACATCCTGATTCACATGACATCACATCTCATCCATTCATTCACATTTATCTGATTCACATCGTATCTCATCACATCTATTCACCTCACATTCTCATCAGCTCTATTCATACCACATCCATCCATCCATTCATCATCTATCTGGTTCACATCTTATCTCATCACATCTATTTACCTCTCATTCTCTTCACCTTTGTCACATCACATTCATCCATCCATTCATTCACATCTATCTAATTCACATCACATCTCATCACATCTATTTATCTCTCATTCTCCTCACCTCTATTCACATCACATCCATCCATCCATTCATCATCTATCTGACTCACATCACATCTCATCACATCTATTTATCTCTCATTCTCATCACCTCTATTCACATCACATTCATCCATCCATTCATTCACATCTATCTGATTCACATCTTATCTCATCAGATCTATTCACCTCATATTCTCATCACTTCTATTCACATCACATCCATCCAATCATTATCTATTTGATTCAAATCTTATCTCATCACATCTATTCACCTCATATTCTCATCACATCTATTCACCTCATATTCTCATCACTACTATTCACATCACATCCATCCATCCATTCATCATCTATCTGATTCACATCACATCTCATCATATCTATTTACCTCTCATTCTCATCACCTCTATTCACATCACATCCATCCATCCATTCATTCACTCCAATCATCATCTATCTGATTCACATCTTATCTCATCACATCATCTATTCACCTCATATTCTCATCACATCATCTATTCACCTCATATTCTCATCACTCCTATTCACATCACATCCATCCATCCAATCATCACTCCTATTCACATCACATCCATCCACTCATATTCTCATCACTCCTATTCACATCACATCCATCCATCCAATCATCATCTATCTTATTCACATCTTATCTCATCACATCTATTCACCTCATATTCTCATCGCTGCTATTCACATCACATCCATCCACTAATCATCATCTATCTGATTCACATCTTATCTCATCACATCTATTCACCTCATATTCTCATCACTTCTATTCACATCACATCCATCCATCTAATCATCATCTATATGATTCACATCTTATCTCATCACATCTATTCACCTCATATTCACATCACATCCATCCATCCAATCATCATCATCTATCTGATTCACATCTTATCTCATCACATCTATTCACCTCACATTCTCATCACTTCTATTTATAGAATTTAAACATAGAATTTAAGAGAATTCTAATATTTGATATAAAGATTCTTTATGCATCTATTTATGCATAATTCAATTTTAAGGAAAATAACACTTTTGAAATAAAAATAAATCTTTTATGCATCTTTCTATGCATAAATTTAATTTTAATGAGAATAACACTTTTGAAATAAAAATAAATCTTTTATGCATCTTTCTATGCATGAATTCAATTTTAATGAGAATAACACTTTTGAAATAAAAATAAATCTTTTATGCATCTTTCTATACATAAAATCAATTTTAATGAAAGCAACACTTTTGAAATAAAAATAAATCTTTCTATGCATAAATCAATTCTAATGAGAATAACACTTTTGAATTAAAAATAAATCTTTTATGCATCTTTCTATACATAAATTCAATTTTAATGAGAATAACACTTTTGAATAAAAATAAATCTTTTATGCATCTTTCTATGCATAAATTCAATTTTAATGAGAATAACACTTTTGAATTAAAAAAATCTTTCTATGCATAAGTTCAATTTTAATGAGAATAACACTTTTGAATTAAAAAATAAATCTTTTATGCATCTTTCTATGCATAAAAATTAAATCTAATGAAAATGACACTTTTATAATTTAAAAAAAATTCTTTTAGAATGCACAAACGGTGGGGATTACTCTTTTAGAATAACATGAAGATAAAATTTATTTTCACAAAATTCAAGAAAAATTTTACCATGACCTCCTTTGTATGGCTGATCATTTCTCAATTTTTATATTCTAATATTACTTTAAAATTAATCCCAAGTGAAGTAAAACACTCTAATCTACTCAATTTTCACTTTCAAGTGAGTAAACAATAAGAAAGATTAAATAAATTTATTTGTTACTCATTTTAGGATAGAGAAAGGCTGAATTCTTAAGGAAGAGAAGAGGGTGGCCTTTTCATCAAGGCATAAACATCCATATTCACATTAAAAAGCAAGAATCAGAAAATCATAGATTAGAATTCAAAAAAAGTAGAATTATTGACTTACATAGAGTTTTGTGAGCTTTCCTTTGACTTGAGGGATTGAGGGTTCTACTCTTGTTTGGATCAAGAGTGGCCACCAATTCTTTGTAGAGGATTTAGTCAAAAATAATTGAATTATCAAGTGAATTCAATGTTTTTGGCTCTTGGGAGGAGTAGAGTAACAGTGCATAAACACTATTAACCTTTTACAAAAGGGGAGGCTTCTATTTATAGGAAAAAATAAGCCTCTAACCAAGCAAAGTGATTCTAGAATTTTCTTGATCAGTTTGGTCAATTTTTGACCATTTTTAGGTCAGTTTAGCTCACTTTTTGAATCTAGTTAGAACAGGAAAGAGGAGAGAGAAAATGTCTCATTATTTATGAGTTTAAAACTTCTCCACACATGTGAAATAGGCGCCTCCTTCATGAGGAGAATTTTCCACACTGAGGTGTCAAAAATGTTTCATTTCCTCTAAATATCTCTTCTTTTTTAACTAATAAACCTTGTCCTTAGTCAACTCTTCATCTTATGTGAGTATTTACTTATTTTTGGGAGATTTTCTTTTATTCTTCAATTTATCTCCTTCCTACATTTGGATTAAGCTTATTGGTCCATAGGAACCTTAATTGGAGCATAATTCAAATTTTTTGAAAATCTGGACCCTTAGGCTAAGCAACAATGATCAGAAAACTGAACCTTAAACCCAGATAATGCAAGGGCTGAAACAGAAATGAGATTCTTCTTAATGCCTAGTACATATAAAGTGTCACAAAGAGTAAAGCTATCCCCATTACATGATGTTAGCTTCACATTGCCAATGCCTTTCATGGGGTAAGAGGCATCATTGGCACACAAAACTATGCCACTTGGAGGTGAATCCTGCAAATTGGCAAATAGATCTCTGCAAGAAGTGATGTGCTTAGAAGCACCACTGTCAAAGTACCAATCTCCAGCTGAGATAGACATATAAGAAGCAGGCAAACTGCATGTAACCACTAATGCATATCCCTCATGAGCAAAGTTTGTCTCTTCTTTAGTGTCCACAGTAGGATCCAAACCTTGCTGCTTCTTTTTCTTTTCACTCTCAATGCGCTTCCTACATTCCTCAATAAGATAGCCAGGTTTTCTACAATAGTTGCATTTCTTCTTTTTCTTGTTGCCACCCTCTTTAGACGAGGTAGAATTTGAATGGGCATGTGGTTTGCCCTTAGGTTTACCACTAGATGAAGCTCCAAATTTACCTTTGTTTTGATCAAAGGCACCAAATGCCTGATCAGCAGAAAGCATAGTGATCCTATTAGAACGAGACTGCTCCTCCTGCAGTAAGAGAGTCACCAACTCATCAAAGGTATACAAGTTTGGATTACCCTTCATGAGTAGACGAAGAGTAGTAGCAAAACCCTGATAGGATTCTGGCAAACCCTGAAGCACTGTAGATACAAGTGAACTATCTGGAATGACGTCATCAATATTGATGAGCTGCTCTCACAAATCCTTGATGCGGGTAAGGAACTTGTTCATTGAATAACCCTCATCCATATGCTCAGACTCAATCTTCTTGCGAAGATAGGCAACACGGGCCTCATTGCGAACCTGATACAAAGAAGCAAGTATATCCCATGCACCCTTGGAAGAAGTGCATGAACAATGTGCGCTATAACCTGCCTTCTGCATGAAAGGGCAATCAAAGCATGTGCCTGAGCATCCTTGGCATCCCATCTGAGCTGTTTTGGAGTGGGTGGCAAAGGTGCAGAAGATGTAGCACCACTTGAAGATACATCATCACCTGCATCAATGGTTCCTGAAGTATTTGCTACTCGTGCAAGAGCAATGGGCCTGACATCAGCCCCTGATACATAAACCCACAATTTTTTTGCAACAAGTACATGTTTCATCATGTATGTCCACATAGGATAGTTCTGTGCCATCCAACTTATCCTGAACGGAAAGCATACCAAATAAATCACTAGTGTTCCCCGACATGGCGGTCACAAGTGTGTTCAAACAAGTAGTAATGCTGCAATAATGCTGTAACTCCCAAAAAATTTGGGGGAAATGCCCCAATGTCGACTGAATCTGCCTGTAACACTGAGAATGCCTTCAAATGCTATAAAGAACCTGCAAATTGTGTCAATTTTTGCTCCCCAAATCTCAATGCAATTACGCACCGAATCAGCCAAAATCCCCAAATTTCAATGCAATTACGCACCGAATCAGCCAAAATCAATGCCAATGTATGTCAATTTTGCAATTTTGAGCTCAAGGATGAAAAGCCCCAAAATTAATGTACCCAATTTGCTAATAGTTGTTAGCAATTTCTGAAATTTTAAAAGAAATTAACAAAATAGCAAACTGGTTACTGTTTACTGCTAGCACTGAGTTCGAGGAGAGGGAAAGCGCACAGCACAGATCAAGACAGCATCAAATATGGGCGTCGTACGATGCAGGGCATTAGATATGGACGGCGTATGGCGCAAGTACAACTGACGCAGAGCCGTACAGGTGGCGCAAGACCGTACAGGCGGCGCAGGCGACGGATCTGGCGTCGGCGTTGGAAGCGACGGCGGTGGCGTTGCGCATAGGCGTAGATCTGGCCGGCAGCGGTGCATGCAGAGGGCGGCTCAGATCAGAGAGGCGGCAACGCACAGGGGCGGCAGCAGCGAACAGGGCGGCAACGACAGCGGCAAACAAGGGCGGCGGTTCTGTAGGTGCAGGACAGGGCGGCAGCGGCGCACAGCTGAGGGCGGCTAAGGGTAGAACCCTAACCCTAGACAGCAAAGCCCTTGTTCAGCAAAACCCTAATCCTAACCTGCAAACCCTAATGCAACAAAACCCTAACCCTAACCAGCTCTGATACCAATGTTGGGTATGAGGGAAGAAGCCTGCACACACACACACACACACACTTCTTTTTTTTTGGTAATATCCAGTGCAGTATATTTATATGCTCATAAATTTACATGATGGGAGGTCTCCGAAATGGAGAGTATCCCAAAGATCAAAAACATAAAAAGAAAAGCTCTATGCAAGAAGCATCCGTATCACCCTCATGGCAGGCATCATATAAGGATTGCCGCAATGAGGCTCGGAAAGATTCATATGACTTGTGAATCTGCCGACCCAAGTATGCCAAATTATGCTCACTCCAGATTGTCCAAAGAGCCCAATATCTCACCCAAGATAGAAATAGTGAGTATTGAGACAAAAACCTCATAAATCTGCCAAAGAGCCAGAAATGTTTCCCAAATCTGTGACTCGGGAAACGGAGCCCAAGATAATCTGAAATTCTCCCGAGGAGGATCCTAGAACACGGGTAGTGCCAAAGCAAATGAAGAACAGTCTCTGAAGGAGCCTGACATCTTAAACATGTGGATGGTGCAATGCGACATTTAGCAAGTGTGACCCCCACTGACAATGTGCCTGTCATACATCTCCAAAGAAAAAGTCTTTGTTTCAATGGCATTTTACACTTCCATAACATCCCGAGATTCTTCCGCCACCATGAGAGGGGCTTCCTTATATGCCACAGAGAATTAGCATGTTGCTGAATCCATGGAGCAGGCTGAAGAAGCCTGTAAGCTTGGATGGAGGTTAAGGCGGGAAGAGGAACAGGATGAGTGCATGTAGCAGAGGGTTGCAATTGCCAATCCGTAAGCCTGTCTGTGTCAGCCACAGGAGGAACAGGTAGAAAAGGATGTAATAAATCAGCAATTTTCTTCCATATAGACCTATGATGCATTCCCAATGCATAGGAAGTAGTGGCCTGAGGAAAAGATAAGACATAGCCCTGATCATCTACCACATCATGTATGTATCTAATTCCCAATTTCATGAGATTGTATGCCCGAACAAGTTCCTGTAAAGCGAGTGGAATGTCAAAGATGGCACTCCAAATTCCAATGAATACTTTCTTTCCTCATTGAGTTTGACCCCGAGCAATTATCAGGAGCCCATTTGACCTTAGAAAGTACTTGTTTCCAGTCAAGTATCAGAGCAGTAGAGAAAGTACTTGTTTCCAGTCAAGTATCAGAGCAGTAGAGAAAGGACAGCCAGGTATCTTCCCTACAAATCTCCCAATGACAACCTCCCAATGATCAGTAATCCAATGACCATAAGCACAAGTCCTCATGTTGACACACATGGATGCTAGCATACAAGTCCATGGCTGTTGTTGGCGGAAAAAAGTATGCAGCATAGTCGCCTTCCTTGCAAGTACATGATATCTTATATTGAGGACATTAAGTCCACCATGCATCTTAGGAGAGCACACCATTTTCATCTTCATCAGTCTCAATGCTTTCACAGCAGTTTTTGTCCTCCATAACATCTCCATAGCTTGAGACATAAAGGCTTAAATATCCCTGGAGGACCAATGCAGCAAAGGCAAATAGAACTGGACATAGGACATTACAATGGACTGGACTATTCTGAGCCTGACATGAAGAGGCCAAGTAGAAATCTTCCAGTATTCCAGTTTATGTTGAAGTCTTTGGAAGATCCATTTTAGCTGCTGCTTCCTGGTGATATGCCATCCTATGGGATATCCCAAATGCCTGACTACATCTTTGGAATGCATCACCTGACCCGGCCAAAGAATAGAATGCCAGTCACATTGTTTCAGGGGAAGTAATTTAGATTTGTCAAAATTGACATGCAATCCCGCTGCCAAGCCATACAATGAAAGAGTGGTCATAAGCATTTGAACTTCTCGGGAAGAATTCTGTGGCATAAAGAAGGAATCATCAGCATATGCTTGTGCCAGAAAAGATGTAGCCCCAGGGATTTTAAGACCAGTCATCTGTCCTGTGTTTGTAAGATGATCAAGATACATTAAAAGGGGATGGGTCGCAATGGCATAGAAGAGAGCACTAAGAGGACAGCCCTGTCTAACTGATCGACCCAATGTCCATGACCGAGACAGATGACCCCCAAGAATGCACTGAGAAGTAGAGCCAGAATAAAGCCAGTAAACTGCATTTGCCATCTTGGGACCAAAGCCCAACTTGGTCATGATTTGAGAGATAAAATCCCATTGAACAGTGTCAAATGCCTTAGCAATATCCACCTGCAATATAAGCACATCTTGATGCGAATACTTAGCATATTCAATTGCAGTCAAGGCATTGGATATATTGTCATGGATTTGTCTTCGCGGCACAAACCCATACTGATGAGGATGAAATCCTGCATCCAGTATCCTGTGAAGCCTATGCACGATCATTTTGGTAATGAGTTTGTAAACTACAGGCATCAAAGTAATAGGCCTCCAATCTGACATATGGTCACACAGATGTTTTTTGGGCACAAGTTTGACTATGCCATGCTTCCAAGAGTGCGGCAACTGATTTTCTTGCGAGGCAACATTGATCATTTGCAAGAGGACTTCTTTCAAATCATCCCAAAAAGAAATATAAAATTCCACCGTAAGGCCATCCCAGCCAGGGGACTTATATTTGCTGAGGTGGAACAATGCATTATCAAGTTTTGTGTCAGTAAAAGGTCTCTCCAAGGTAAGAGCATCATCCATTTCCACTATTCGAGAAACATATTGGAGAAATTCAGTCCTAGCCTCAGTCATTTGATTTGATGGGGAACTAGGAGCGGAGAATAATTTCTGGAAATAATTCTGGCATTCATCTTGGAGATCAGAGAAAGAGTGCGTCCAAGAGCCAAGCTACAAATTCATCCACAATGGGGCATGATCTGACAAGCCCAATGAGAAATCTATAAGGAGATGAGGGCTAAAATCTGCAAATTGCTGAGAGTAAAACAAATACCATCTGTCAAGCCTTGCTCAGTATGTGGTAAGTGCATTATGATGAAAAGTATATCCAGGCACTGACCCTTGGAGAAGCACCCATAAATCTTCAGCTTGCACAAAAAGAAGCATGCTGTCCCATTTCTTCCTTTCCAATGATAGCATATGAGATCTTGAAGTGGTGTTATCTCTTGGGAGAGGGGAACTATTAAAATCTCCACAGATGAATGCATTGGATCTCCATGGATATCTGCATAAAGAATCCCATAATGAAGCCCTCATGGCAGAGGTCTGGGAAGCATAGACTGATGCAAACTCAAGAGTATCACCATTGACATTACATTGTATGACCATCCATCTGCCACTGCTGTCATTGAAGGCTAACTGAGGCTCCAGCTCATGTCTAACTAGTATGCATACACCTGAGTAGGTAGTGGTACCAGCATAATATATATCATAACCGCCAAAATAAACATGATGACCAACCATGGAGTGTTGATTATGCTCTTGCAAACAAACAATATCTGGCTGCATTTTATGTACATAATTCCATAAAAGCCTCCACTTTGAGACATTGCAGAGGCTCTGTACATTGTAGGTAAAGCACTTAAGTGTTTGAGGCATGAAAGAGGTATATACAGCAAAGTATCAAATATAAAAACAAGACATCAGAGAGGCAAAGCCTCTGTCTGCATGGGCTACATTCCTTCATGACCCATGAAAGACATAGCATTCTCCCCTTCTTCTGAATCACATATGGGGATGCCCTTCTTCAAAACCCCCACCCAATTTTGAAGAACAGGAGCTGCAGTAGAAGCCTGTCCTGGTGAGGGAGAAGAAGCATCCCATTGACGAGATTGAAGGGAGTGTTGCTTCAATACAACCACCTTCTTAGGTTGTTGAAAACCATCCTGATCAATCCCCGCGGATTCCTTCATCTTCTCTTTTCCTTTATCTTTTCCTTTTCCAGCAAGTGACTGCACCTGATCGATTGGTTTGGCATTCTTTGCTCCATTTCTATTCGCTGTCTTAGCTTGTACACACACACACACACACACACACACCCCAAATGCAAGAGAGAGCAGAATATATGAAGCTCAAGAGTGCTGGAAAAGATGTACTCAATAATGAAATGAAAGTACAATGTGAGTACATAAAGTAGCCTAGGGCAAGGTGCCCAACACACATAAGTGTGTTCACACGGGGAAAAAACCTGTGTCCAGTCACAGGGAAAAAGTGCCCGTGAGTAAGCTGTGTTCACACCTGAACTAGCCGGGAGTGATCATGACCAACAATTCCGACCCTATCGAAAATTCACAGGTGTATTCTTTGATGACATCTTGGTTTTCTCCAAGAATGAGCAAGAGCATAGGACTCATTTGGCCACAGTGTTTGAAGAGTTGCGGAAGCATAAACTCTTTATTAATGCCAAGAAAAGTGAGTTCTTTCTTTCAGAGATACACTATTTGGGCCACATTGTATCCAAGGATGGTGTACGAATGGATCCTACCAAGATTGAAACCATTCGAAATTAGCCGGAGTTGCAAAATGTACATGAAGTACGTAGTTTTCTGGGGTTATGTTCATATTATAGACACTTCATAAGGCATTTTGCTATGATTGCCACTCCTCTACATGATCTCACGAAGAAGAAAGCCACTTTTAAATGGACCCCAAAGGAGCAGGATGCCTTCTTGCAACTCAAGAATGTTATCATATGTGGACCCGTATTGATTGTTCCCGACTTGCAAAGGTCATTCATAGTGGAATGTGATGCTTGTGGCGATTGTATAGGGGCTGTCCTAAATCAAGAAGGTCATGCAGTTTCATATGAGAGTCGTCAATTGCATGATGCCGAGCTTCATATGGATATCTATGAGAAAGAGCTCTTGGCTATAATTCATGCCTTAAAGATATGGAAACATTATCTTCTTGGGACTGAATTTGTAGTCAAGACAGATCATCAAAGCTTGAGATACTTTCTATCTCAAACGAAGCTTTCGGAGAAGCAGATGAGAATGGCAAACTTTCTTTCCATGTTTCATTTTCAGATTGTACACACTTCGGGAAAGAAAAAATGTGGTGGCAGATGCATTATCCAGGAGACCTTATGTGGCTGCAGTTTCAGTGACCTCTCATGGGGACTTATCTGCCATGCGAGATTTGTATCATTTGGATGCTGATTTTTGCCATATATGGATTGATTTGATAGCTGGTCACTCACATGTCTCTTATGTGATCAAAGAGGGTTATCTTATGAAGGATAACTGCTTATGTGTGGTAAAGGATATACATCCAAAGGTTATGGAGGAATGTCACGCTCCACCTTATGCTGGCCATAGAGGTATCATGCCTACTACATGCATGATTGAGAGATATTTCTTTTGGCTAAGCATGCGTAAAGACATTGAGGCATATGTACGTGCATGTCTTACTTGCCAAAAGGTGAAATTTGACAGGCAAAAGCCTCCAGGTTTACTTCAGCCATTGCCTATTCCCTCGTAGCCATGGGAAAGTATTACTATAGACTTTATTATGGACTTGCCTAGATCCCAGCATGGGAATGATGCTATTTGGACCATTGTGGACAGGTTTAGCAAGCAAGCTCACTTCTTGCCCGTCAAGAAAACCATTAAAGTTGATCATATGGTGAATTTTTTTCTTGCTAACATCTTCAAGCATCATGGTATGCCTAAGTCCATTGTTGGGGATAGAGATCCCAGGACTACGAGCCTCTTCTGGAGGGCTTTATTTGATAACATGGGCACTAAACTTGAGTTTTCATCAGCTTATCATCCCCAAATGGATGGCTAAAGTGAAGCTACAAATTCAGCTGTGTTGGATTTGTTGAAGTGTTATGTGGCAGATCAAAAGACTGCATGGGAGAAGTATCTTCCACTTGTAGAGTTTGCCTACAACAACACAGTTCATGCCTCCACGGGAAAGGCCCCGTTTGAGATTATTTATGGCAGAGTGGTCTTACCACCCATCCTTCGTACAAAGGATGAGATTTTTGCAGCTGATGAGTATGTGCGTGACTTCGATGTAGCCTTTGCTCAGGTGTAGACAGCCATTGCAAGGTCACAAGATAAGCATAAAAGTGCTGTTGACAAGCATAGAAGAGACATGCAAGTCAAGGAAAGTGATTGGGTATTGCTGAAATTTGCGAAAGCTAGGCGTCGGAAGAGGGCAGGACAAGAGGGATGGTATCCAAAGCTTTCTACTCGATATTATGGACCCTTCCAAGCAATTGACAAGATCAATGAAGTGTCCTTAAAGCTTGCTTTACCCAGCCATTGGAGGATTCACAATGCTTTTCATGTGAGTCTTTTGTGGAAGTATGTGGGGCCAGATCCAGAGGAGCTTGTCACAAAAGATCTGCCAGAAGTTGATGAGCTTGAGGAGATCCTTCAGCCAGAGCAGATTATATTTCAGAAGGAGAGAAAGTTACCACATGCAAAGCTTTCCAGGAGGTACCTTGTGAAATTTAAAAATTATTTACCAATTGATGCAAAGTGGGTAGATGAAGATTATTTTGCTGACTACCCTCATCTTCTACAGGCATATCTTGAGGCTTTTCAGTTGAGGTCAACTGTTTAGAACCCCGGGGGGATGTCACCATTTGGTCCATCTCCATTTCTGGAGCCACTTCTATGGGACTATCACTCCATAGAGCGGCCAGATTTGTGTCATGTTCACATGGGGCCAGGCCAGTGTCCCATGTGAAAGGGCCAGTTTTATGGTGTCACATAGACGGGAGCCAGATCAGTGCCACCCGTGTGCGACGAGTGCTGCGTCACATGGACGGGAACCAGTTTCGTGCCACCCGTGTGAGATTTGCTTCGTGCTGTTTGGACAGGAGCCTGTTGGTACCACCCGTGTATAGCCACGATGGTATCTTACCTATGGGACTGTCACTCCATAGGAAGACCAGGACATTTATTTATTTATATTTGTCGCGCCAGTTTTGTGCCGAACAGGAACCTCTTGTACAAGTTTCATGGAAGGGAGATTTCGTCCATTATTTGTATACATGCATTTATGCCTGCATGCATAAATTTGTTTTTGCATGACTTGTTTGCGTGTGTCTGCCTGTTATGCCGTGCCAGTACACTGGACGGGGACCCCCCCAGTGTACGGTGGAATGCTGTTTGCTGACTTGGTGGTGTGGCGTGTGAACAGGTGGTAAGTATTTTTCCCATAAACTTGAGTGAACCTTAATATTTATAAGGTATTGTGTTCACACTCAATTTAAATAGGGGCTGGACACTTGCTTATGCTTATGAGGGGAGGGCCCAAAGTAATAAAATGAACTAAGGTTTTATAACCTTTTAAAAAAAGGCTTGCATGGAAATTCCCACGTGTGGGTTGGTGGAAAACTTGCCATCTTCAAGGCAGCTACCCGCCTCCTCCTCCACGCTTGGAAGGACTCGCCTGTGTGCTACCCCTGCTATACCACCTGCAATACCTGCCTATCTGCTGCCCAGCTATACCAGGTTGTACTCGCCTATCTCCTGCCCAGTTGTACCTGGCTGTACCCGCCTATCTGCCCCTGTTGTACCTGCCAAGGAGCTGCTGTACTTGCAAACAGAGCTGACTACCTTGTTGTACCTGCAAACTGCTAGCTGCCTACATGTACTTGTGTGTACTTGCTGTACCATCTTCAGTACCTGCTGGCTGCCCACTTATACTTGACAGTACCACCTGTTGTACTTGCTGGCTGCCCACGTGTTCTTGATAGTATCTGTTGTACCTACAGGCTGTCCATAGGTACCTGTTGTACCTGTCTTGTGTACCTGCTAGTTGTTTTGTTGAAGCTTCCATTTTGGAGTACAATACAAGGGAAATGGTCTTCACTACTAAGATTTGAATTAAAATCCATGCCAGGTATTTATTTCAATATTTTATCTCAAATTCAGATAATAATTCAAGTTAAATGCTGTTATTCCAAGCTTTGTGTAGGTAGTTCTTCTCCAGTTGCATACACTCTGGAGGATCATTGGAAAGAGGTTTCTCCCATGACTGCCCTGACCGCGTCCTCATTTATAGAGGAGCCAGTGAAGGTCAAGAGGGTATGAGGAAAAACCAAGTACAAAGCTTAATTGGGAGAACCGGAAAACGTTCCCTCCACGGTGTACACTGTTGCCTGCATTAGTACGGGCGTGCCTGTTTGTGCACGGTCCCGGAAGACTAGTGAAAGGCAAGTGTACACCCAGTGAAGGTGGGAATGAGCCTGTGATTTGGGGCTACTCCGACCAACACCTCTTCATCGACTAGAACCAGTTTTATTTGGTTGTTTTCACTCCCTTGTGGAGAAATCAGGCCTGGCAGGCCCGTGACACTTGTACAAATATAAATACTCCAAGAAATACAAAAAGTATTTGGGGGGGGGGGGGGGGGGGGGGGCGGCCCTTTCCGGCCCGTGTTGGTGTCATTTGTATTTTCAGTATTTCCAGTGTATTTGTGTTGCTGATGTTGTTTTCATTGTTTAATAACAATCAAATTAAGTGTTCTAAATATGTGTATATTGTCTTTCGATCTGTAGGCCTCCTGTAGGGAGCGGTCATCACAGGAGGCGTTTGCTTATGAGTTCTCCACAGGCAGCCCTGACTTGTGTACAGCCAATAGTCCATGTGTCATGCCTTTTGTACGACCTACATAGGCTGTTCTCCAGCCTATTGTTGTACAGCCTGGTTGGCTATACAGCTTGGCGAGCCTGTGTACCCATGTACCTGCTGTGTACCCACCTGCCATGTCCATGGCAGGAGTAAGACTACTGTGGTCCAGGTACAAAGACCAACTATCAAGTATAACAATAAATGACCTCAATAACCCATAAGTCACTTATATAGCGACTTCTGTTGCTCCAGTGATAAATAGCCAACAAC
This sequence comes from Cibotium barometz, assembly GCF_041138505.1. Lineage (NCBI taxonomy): Eukaryota > Viridiplantae > Streptophyta > Polypodiopsida > Cyatheales > Cibotiaceae > Cibotium > Cibotium barometz. Next base: position 69,581,229 of record NC_141046.1, read on the forward strand.
CATGTATTATCAATGATAATGAACCCTGGCCACCTGTAACATACCTGTAGCCTGCCCTCTAATCTCAGGGCTCCCCAACCCTACCCAAATTAGGACCTAATCTTGAGGATTAGGGTTAGGTACATAACACTTCCAAAATTTGCTAACACATGCATGCACAGATTCTCCTTCATTGTGCTTCACTAATCTCACTTCTTAGGGATACTCTTCATTGCATTAAGAAGCAAGAGCTGTGTATAGAACTTTGATTTGAACTCATCCCATGTACTCATGGGAGTACCTAATAACTTTCCGAAAGGCAGCTGTACATTTTAAGAACATGCTTGCATGATGCACTTTAGACTTCTTAGAAAAGTCCTAATCACTGAAAGCTATGTGAAAGTGTGAGATGAAAGACATGACTTTTGAGGCATCAAAGTCACCATGATAAGTCTCAAACTTGATAGATTTGTCACCGGCCTTGAATCCTTGCTATGGTGCTCACTGTCATCATGCTTTCTCTTGCTCCTATCAACTGGAATTTATCCACTACTTGCTTGGCCGGCCATAGTGATTAAAAGCACTAATAGCTAGTGTTCAAAATGGGAGATTGTTGTCCAAACTGAGAAGAGGAGAAGAACCGTGCTTTGATACCAATGCGGTATCCCTATCTGGGGAAGAGCACTTCTTGACACACTTAAGACTATTAATACTGTCAACACTTTCTTGACACAAAAGATAGCAAAACTGAAAATGAAAGTACACTAGCACTGAGGCCGGAACACGGCTGGCCCCCCCCCCAACACACACAACACAATATATATATATATATATATATATATATATATATATATATATATATATATATATATATATATGTATTAGTAGGGATAAATTTGTATACAAACCTTCACGGGCACTAAGTCCGAGATTTCCATTAACAGTGCAATGAATACATGCACCAAAAACAAGGTGTGTCAATGTCGAAACCTCAGACCTCCAAGGAGCTGCACCACGTATGCTTTATCCTACAGTGTGACACACAGCACATGCCACCCTTTCCTGGATCCACACCAAAAGGTGGAGCCAGTCCTAGCGGTGGAAGACCAGAATGCCAAAGAGTCCAGACATCTTCACGACAAACGGAGCACCAACAACAGAAAACAGTTGTATTCAAGCTGCTTTACAGGTTTCCGGGCGATAGAAACACTCCAAAACTGGATTTTAGGGTTTCTGACAGGTCATAGGCCTATCCATATAGGTCCGTACACAGTACAGATCCGTACAATACGGACTTGAGTTTCCGTACAGGTCGGCCAACGAATGGGAGTATAGGAGAGAATGCCAGAGTTGTTACCTAGCTCACATGATGGAGAGAGAGGTTGTACGGCCTATCCATACAATATGGATCCGTGCAGTAGTACGCACAAGACGGACTAGGGTTTTTGTACAGGTGCTATGTTGTGCTTGGATTGCAATCAATTGGTGAGCAGTCTTTATTATGATTGTTGAGTCTCATCCAAGGCTAACCAAGATTCTCTTGATGTGGAACACACCTAGAAGTAAGGCTTTAGGACCTCCCAGCCATAAGAGTCCATCCAGACTCACCCCCGAGCTAGAGGCCATAGCTACACCCTAGGCAGAGCTCCCCCGTGGTAAGACTTAGGCTACAAGGCAGACTAGACAATCGTGTCCTAGAACTATACCTTGGGTTAACTTATATAGGAGCTTTGGCCCTAAACTTAGCCCTACTTTTATTTTAAGTGCTTTCCCATAGTTCTTTTAGTAACTACACCTCCTATTTAAAGCCTTCCTTCACTTAGTGTGAAGCCGTCCCCTAGCCAGCCACAGGCACCCATCTAACTTGGGGTTAATCCACCCTAGGTTAGGTGCCGGACGTAACAATGATGTTATGAGGTCTTTGTTTTTCTGGAACAAAGATCCTTCATTAATCATAAAAGGAAGAACATCCACAAAAAAGCACACTACAAGCTGCTCTCAAGAGAAGCGATATGTACATCCCTCAAACGAGGTATAAATCATAATGTATGGGGGGGGGACTTCCTCTTCGGTTGGCCGCTGTCAGAGGGAGTCTACATCGGCGGGGAAGGGGGGTTACAACGTTAAGCTCTACAATTTGCTTGAGTTTGCAACCCATAAAGTGTTGCCACATATTAATAGTCCACAGACAGCAAGCCATCTTTTGTTTTGATTCCTTGCATTCAAGGATTCATGTAACATTATTGATATGTAAATTTAATGATCTAGGCTGGATTCATGTTGAGAGTCTTACTCATAAACAAGACTTCAGGCTATCACAAATTGCATGAATTCTTGGGTAAAGTTGGTGTTGTACTCGCTTATGATGTGTTGATAAACACACGTGCTTGACAGATTAAAATCCATCCTGGCTAATGTCCTATCTTTCATACGGCTTGGTATTTTATACTAGTTGATTTTTTCTGTGCTGACAAATGATATGGCGGCTCTGTTTTGTGATTGAATATCTTGAGTTGAACTTTTGTTTTGCAAGCAGGTTGTAGCTGCAGGAGATCTATGTGCCATCTGCCAAGAAAAAATGCATGCACCCATCTTGCTCAGCTGCAAACACATTTTTTGTGAAGATTGCGTGTCTGAATGGTATTTTTCAGTATATGCAATTCCCAACTTCTATTTTCAGCATATTCAATTCCTAACTTCCATTTCAGCACATGTTGATTTGTCTAGGTGTTGATACACTAGCTTGCCCCATGTGTACAGGTTTGACAGAGAGAGGACCTGTCCCTTATGTCGTGCTGTTGTAAAGCCAGCAGAACTAAGATCATTTGGGGATGGATCAACAAGCCTCTTCTATCAAGTGTTTTAACTTAAAAGACTTGTATCCTCTCCTCTTTATAATGATTCATACTCATGTTCAATAAGGATCCTAGCAAAGAAATTACAGCAAGAAAGCTGTGAATAGGTGGATTGATACAAATGCAGAGATGACAGGGTTCTGAGCGTGTCACCTTTCATCAAAAGAAGCGTGATCGCAGGGGGAAAAATCATGTACAAGCTGTTTGGTACGCTTGGCACCAACTACCCCACTGGATGAATACACATTAGGGAGCTCGTGTTTTCTTCTTTTCAGGTTGTAAGATACAATGCTGCATGAGAGACAGTGTAGTAAGGTGATGTGTTCATCCTAAGCCTACAGGCCTACCAGGTGAAGGACTAGTTCTAGGCTCTAGCCTTCCTTCGATAGGCTGCTCAACATTGCAAATGCGAGTCTATTACAAGAGTGAAAGAACTGTATTCCAGAGCGGGTGACTGTGGGGCTGTATGGGTGGGAAGCCTCCAAACCTTTAAACGAAAAATAACTGTTCCTTTTCTTAGGGGCCTGTATTTATTAATAGTTCATTATGTGAACATATTCAATCAAGCATTGCAAGAGAATGGAAAATTTTAAATTCACGGTTCTCCGACTTTTAGGGACAATTTTACAAAGTATGGTGGCAATGAATTGTCTTTAAAGCATACTCCATTATTGCTTGCTTCATTTCAGTCTCATTTTGGACGTAGGTGGAGCATTGATTGTGCATGTGTGTGTGTGTGTGAGAGAGAGAGAGAGAGAGAGAAAGAGAGAGTCAAGGATGCCCTCTTAGTGCATTACTAAATGTGATTGCCACACATCCACTTTTGATGTATATGGATGTCTTGGTTGCATAAGGGCAATTACATGGTCTACAGTTGCCCAATGGTTCGCATTTTGTGGCCCAAGCCTATGCAGCTGATTCTTTGTTCATGCCCAAAAATGATCCAAATGATCTCAAGTGCATCATGAGAACTTTGGAATTATTTGGTAAAGTAGCTGGACTTTATATCAACTTTTCAAAGTCTAAACTGCTTCTGTTGATTGCTTGTGATTGGCATCCAATGTTATGTCCAGGTCAAATTACTTCACCAAACGACTTGGTTAGACATTTGGGAATCCATTGGCATGGTATATGTCTATGGAGGATTCCAATTAATACTTTTATGTTTGATGCCTTGGAGGAGTTGTGGAAAGAAAACTAAGCATCATACGAGAGCGATGCATCTTTTGAGACGATTTTTGGTCTGTACACCTAAAATGCATGGTGATTTAAATGTACTTGATCTACATTATCATCTCTTGGCAAGAAAGGCCACCATGATTCCCACTTTTTTTCAACTTTGGCAACCATGGGTTGTGGTTCTATTAAGACTAGAGCTTATGGCAATTGGCACATTTCTCACTTGGAAGTTTTTTACTTTTTTAAAAAAATGTAGTTTTTTACTTTTTTAAAAAAATGTCAATGTAGTTTTTTTCTTTTTCAAAAAAAGGTATGTGTGTGTGTGTGTGCGAGCGAGAGAGAGAGAGAGAGAGAGAGAGAGAGGAGAGATTTTATTAAGGTCTATTAGGGTCTACGAGACCAAAAAGATGCGACATGATCCACGTGTAGACTAGATATCAAAACACAAAAGAAAAGGACACGGGCTACGTATTGCGTACGTCCTTGTGTGTACAATGTAATAATAAACATGGGGAGCTCAATGTAAAGTGGTGGAGTAGAGCACTGAGGTGTCTAACTCTTGTGATGGTGCCTACCTAAGGTGTCATAGGGCGGTCTAAATCTTTGAGGGCAAGGATGTTTGGCTCGTTGGAGGGAGGTTGCCCAATCTTTGATGATTCTGTGGGTGCGCGTAGTAGCCAAGACCTGGGATGGATCAAGGGAAGTGTCCCATATGCTCTGTTTGGTTGGTCAGTGTAGGTAGGTACATGTGGCTCTATTTTTTGCTGGGGACTGAATAAATATGTGATGGAGGCTTGAGTGAAGTCTTGATGTCCTCTCCTTTGTGTGTATGGTCACATCAGCGTCTCTCGATGTCTATGCATCTCTTGTAAGTACATTTCCAAGCATTTATGATCGCTAAGTGCATCACTTGAGCAAGAGAGTCAAATCCATCTCTAAAAAGGCAATGAAACCTCCCTTGCAGCTCACAATACATTGGGCATCTAAATAAGTAATGTTCCTCTGACTCTCTCTCCAGTCAAGCATAGCTTGCATATCCTAGCCTCCCATGGGATGCTCTCATAGCCCGCCCTATACTCTTTCCTAAGTCAGTGTGAAGATAATCTCATCTGGACAATAGCAATCCTCATGGCATGTGACATGTGTCTATAAAGGTACTTAGGTTTCTCAATGAATCCATTTGATGTAACCTACAAGAAGTGCTCTTTGTTGAAGGCTAGCTTCGTAGGAGGATCATTGGGTGTCACCAATGGCTAACTAGTGTGAAGCTGGGATAATAGAGAGAGGGTTGGTTCTCTATGAATAAGTTATGACCTGTATACAACCTCTTTATCGGACTTCAAGCTTGTGATAAAAAAGTATATATGTAGTTGGTGGTCGGATCAATGAGTCAAAGAGGAGGCATTTTGTCTGACCTTGTTGAAAGTGAGCATAGAAGCATTGCTCTATCTAAACGCATAAATAGCCGTTGGTGAGCCTTTGCCTCGGTTGTGTGTGTGTGTGTGTGTGTGTGAGAGAGAGAGAGAGAGAGAGAGGGGTGGTTGGTTTCGTGTGTGTGTGTGTGTGTGTGTGTGTGTGTGTGTGTGTGAGAGAGAGAGAGAGAGAGGGAGAGAGGGGTCTCATATGTCCAAACCAACAAGCCTATGAGATCCAATCAGAAGTAGGAAGTTTTTGAAGTGCTTTTGGTGCTAATGCCTTGCACTTGGAAGTGCTCCTCGACGATGGAGCAAAAGCAACAATGGCAATTTCTTGCATACAAAAGCAAGATATGGTTGATCTGCGTGTGTTGGCCGCGTCGTTATGGTGTCAATAATAATGAGAAGGTTGGCTGATGAGGTTCAGCGCATCATTCGGCTATGTATGACGAGAAATGTGGTGGCGCTACCAGCAGCCAGCCATATTTAGGCTCTCAGACGTAACGGGCTGATTAGCAAGAGCTTCTATGGAAGACGGGTTACAGCCAGTTCTTGACCTGTCAAGGATCCTTCTTTTAAGAGGAACACCCAAAGTAGAAGAAGCCCATGCACAAACCCAAAAACATGGCTAGAAATCCGGATAAATGTTAATAACCCATATGAGTGTATAAAGAGCTGAAAACTATATATGTACCCACTATCCATCATACGGAACCATCCCACCACCATGATAAGCATCCCAAATGTGAGTGTGAAAACCACTAAAAAATGAAAACTCCCAAGTTCTACAACCAATAATTTTTTGTAAATGCCCAAAAATCACCCAAGATGATCAAGAATAAACCCATGCTCTTGCACATAAGCTAAAGGCTTCCATGCTTCGGGCATTTTTTCCACTTAATAAGGAATTTCTCATTGGTACAGCACTTCAAAACCTTGTGTCTTCTTCCCACTACCTTTTCCAATATATATTGAATCTTGTCCCGCATATGTTTTGAGATTAGATGAAACACATTATGCATCCTTGTAGTGTTGGTCAATTGAAGTTGATAAGAAGCTACCTCTTCCACTCTCTTGAGCACCATGAAAGGTCCATAAAATATGTCTGCCAATTTGTTGTTGAGTCCACCCTTGAGAGAATGTCTTGACTTGGGTAACCTTAAGAAAGACACAACCCTTGAGAGAAGGTCTTGACTTTGGGTAACCTTAAGAAGACATAAGAAGACTCTATGTACATCGGCATAAGACTTCATCTCTTCTTTTGTGCCTTCTTCATGTTATCCTTACATTGTTGCATCAAACCTTGCATTCTCTATAACTCTTATTTTGCATGAGGGCTAACACCATTCTCTTTGAAGACCATTGATGGCACATGCACTGCATAAAGACCCTCAAATGGTGACATACCAATGATTGAGTAAGAGCTATTATTATAGCAAAAACGTAACCAAATACAGCCATTTATCCTAAATGGTTTAGCATGGCAATAATTTCTCAAGTATGTCTCCAATCACTTATTAATCCTCTTCATTTGCCTATTAGTTTGAGGATGATAATAAGCGGTGCTTGGAGTAAGCTTGGTGCTCATATCTTCAAACAAACTCTTCTAAAAAGAAACCATGAACTTAGGATCTCTATCACGTAAAGTTTGTTGGGATGTCCCATGTAGCTTGAACACTTACTCCATGAATTGAGTGGCCACTTGAGAAGCCAAAATTTGGGTACGAAATGAGCAGCTTTAGTAAGCCTATCCACCATCACATAAATGGAATTCCACCCATGCTTTATAAGAGGCAAGCTAGTAATGAAGTCCATAGATATATGAGTTACCTTATGGAATAGGCAAGGGCTGAAGTAAACCACTTGGCTTATGAGTGGGATCTTTGTTTTGTTGACACAAGGTAAGCATTGGGGAACATACTCACATACACATTCCTCCATAAGCCCTTCCAATAGAAGCTTTGTCTCACCTTTTCATAGGTTTTGTAGAGACCCAAATGCCCCAACAGTGGAGAGGAATACATCTCCTTGCAACACTTTCTCCTTGAGAAGTTTGGAAACCAAGTACAGTTTCCCATGATACCATAGAATTCCATCACAAACACCTTGCTGTAATTTCTAAAACATTAGGCCACCACATGATCAAGTAAGTACTCTTTATATATATCCATAATCTAATCTTTGTAGACCTCCGAAACAAAAGACAGAGTGCATGTCCACATGCGGGAAAGAGCATCAGCTTTCCTAGTCATGTATGAGATGTCTTGCTCATAAACATGCAAAGACCTTTCCTTGTCGGTAAGCTTTCTACTCTCGTATGCAATCACACCATACTTTTGATACAAAGCAACCCCAATACCACTACCACATACATCCACCCTTATGGTAAAGGGTAGGGAAAAATCAGGGCACATTAATTAAGATAGGGGTTGAAGTGAGGATCTCATTGAGCTCTTGTTGGAAGCTCTTCTCTACTATAACATAAAGCTTCTTTCTTTAGCCTATGAGTGAGAGGAGCCTATCGGTAGAGGAGCAACAATGGATGCGTAACGCTCCATGAACCTCCTATAAAAGAAAGAAATCCCCAAGAATCCTCTCGTGTTTTTTGGAGTATGCCATTCTTTGACACATTGCACCTTCTTTGGATCTACTCGATGCCTTCATAACTCACAATGTGGCCCAAATACTCAACCTCACACTTCATAAAAAAGCATGTATTTTCTTTGGCATATAATTTATGCTCTCAAGGCGTTTGATACTTACCTACAGCAAATGCTCCTCTTTGCTCTTGCTATAGATAAGGATGTTGTCAAAGCCCATCTATAGAGAAAGGGATGACGCACCTTATTCATGAGGGCTTGAAATGTGCTGGGTACATTTGACAAACCAAGGGGCATAACCATAAAATGAAACAACCCTTTATCAGTATGAAAAGAATTTTTCTTGAGCTCATCCCCATCCTTCATTCTTATGTGGAGATATCCGAATTTGAGATAAAGAACTGAGGTCCCTTGATCTCTCATCAAGTAGATCATCAATTCTACATATGGAATAGCAGTTCTTGATGGTAAGCTTGTTAAGATCTCTATAATCAATGTACATACTATATGTACCATCTTTCTTCTTCACTAATAGAGCATGGAGATTGACTTGGTTGCACAAATCCCATGTCCATGAGCTCTTGCACTTGTTTGGCAACCTCCTCTCTCTCAAACTTGGAGAGTCTATAGAGCTTGTTGACTAGTTGAGAATTTGGCCCAAGTTCAAGTGTATGGTCAACATCCCTCTTTGGTGGACACTTACGGGGCTGAAATGCATCCTTATAATACTCCAAAAGTTGAGCCATCTCTTTTTCAAGGGGATATCCACCTTGATTTTCAATATCTTTTATGAGCTGCAACACATATATAGATCTCAAATCCTTCATCTCCCTCTTCAATTGCTTTTTGGCAGCAATGATGAGGGATAGCTTTGAGAAACCAATGCCATTGAGAGTCATAAGCTATTGACCATGCAAAAACTCAATGAGCTAAGTCCAATGAAAACTCGCCCAAAGTGCTCAACCAATCACATCCCAATATCAAATCAATAGGCCACAAAAAAAGATTGGCTTACATAGAGTATTCAAGTGTGAGGACTATGGCGGTAGTAGGATGGTAAAACATAAAGGAAACTTCATTCTCCCCATTTTCCACTGAACTCTCAATGCATGTGAAAGATTTTATGGGCTGTAATCTCATATTTTGGATAGATTTGGAGTTAACAAAGCTATGTGCTCCCCAAATCAACCAAAATATGAGCCACCCTTCCATTCATAGTGCCTTGAAGCCTCAAGGTAGTTTACAACTCGTCACAATCAAATCATTTGATCTAGCATATACATGGGCTGATTTGCCACGTGGATCAAATGGACACTCATGGTTATCCGTAGAAGGGTATCTTGGAAGCTCTTGTTGGTTGAATTTTATTGAATCCTCTTGTACTTGGCCTCATATATGGCTCTGCAAGCCTCATTCTTCCTTCAAAGACGATGGTGTTTGAGCTGACATGTCCGCTTTGATAAGAGGATCCAACTTCCATGAATGAGCTTTCTCAATATCATGCTTTTATTTCCATAGACATGGAAAGCTTCATGAATGTAGTCTTTCACCATTTCGTGTAAGCTCATACCGTTGTTCCATGAACCTATTAAGAACCAATGGTGAAATAAAATCCATATTCATCCCTCTCTCTTCAACTCTTGCCAAGAGTTGGGAATGTTTCCTTATTTCACCTTGTGCCTCCAAGATTTAGGCATGTTTTCTTCTTTCACCTTGTGCCTCCACCATGACAGGGATAGTCATCCATGTTTTCTTCTTTTACCTTATACCTCCACCATTGATGGGGATAGTCTTCCATATGCAGTGATGCAAATTAAACCTTTTCCTCTTCACTCTTTTGATAAAGGTGAAAATATGTATCCAAATTTATAACCGACTCCTGCAACTCATTAAGGGATGAACCACTTCTCTTAAACTTAGAGAGTGTGACCTCTTCCTTCATGTCTTTCAAAGTGTTGGAAGAGGGATCATCCTTACTGTTTAGTCGCTTATGTGCTTTTGCCATCGATTGTAAGAGGATAGGAATTGTGCAAAATCCTTGTATTCCCTCTTGAAGTAGGGAGGAAGCTCCATCCAACGGCCATAAGCTACTCTTTGCATGTGAATATTCTCATTGGATTTCATGCCATCATCCCCATAAGCATCCTCCTCTAATTTATGGGCCTATTTGACTTAACATGCATTGCAACCCTCTTTCCCTAGCTTCACCCCAACCAATTCCTCTTGATTTATTGGAAGTATTATGCGACCTCCCATACATATGTGAAGCACCAAGGATTGGAACACCCTTTGAAATTCCCCCATGAGCCTTTGTTGCATCCACCATAAATCTCACATGTGGAGTAGCCTTCATGGTAGCCTCATGAGAAGGCTCTTTTGTTGGTTACTTGCCATCCCTATGAGCTAATTGGGCACCATCATGTGCATTCATTTTTCTTTCCATAGCATCAAACTTAATGGTAATATTAGCACTCATGGCTTGAATGCTTTGATTGAGGTAAGCAACTTATCGACAAGCATGTGAATAAGCCTCTCATTGAAATTGGCTGGAAGAGGATTGGCCTCATGAAAGTAGATTTTGCATATCAATTCCTTTTGCATGGGTTTTACAGCGACGGTTGAATCCTCTCCATGGCCAGCAAACCAAAAGGGAGAAAGGTTTCCCACTCCATGGAAGACATGGAGGGTGAGGGAATGCAAGATTAAGATAAAATCACCATGGAGGATACTATATTGGAAGATCATGGTGATGCTTTGGAACAAGCATCAAGAGAGCACGATGAAGAAGTTTATGTGGGAAGTGCTCAAAAGTATACTTCTCATGAGGCCAATCCTCTTCTAACTATTTCCAATGAAATATTCACATTTAGTTGGACTCCCTCAATCAAAGAATTCAAACCATGAGTTCCAAGATCACTACAAAGTTTGATGGAATGGAGAGCAAGATGATTGCACATGATGAGGCTCAACCTACTCATAGGGATGGTAAGCAACCAACAAGGGGGTCTTCTCATGAGGCGACCATGAAAGGCTACTCCACATGTTGGCTTCATGATGGATGGAAGGAAGTCTCATGTAGGAGTTTCAGAGAGTGGTACAATTCAGCACGGTCCTTCACATTTGTATGGGAGGCCATATAGTACTCACAATGAATCTATGGGCAGCAATGGTTTTGGTGAAGCCAAGTGGGTTGCAATGCATGCCAACTCAAATTAGCCCATACATGTGGAAGAATATGCTTATGGGAATGATGCCATGCAAAGGGTTACCTATGGACGTTGGATGGATCTTCCCCTTACATCAAGAGGGAATAAAAGGATTTTGCCCAATTTCTATCATCCTACAATCAATGGAAAAAGCATAAACCTCCCAACAACATGGGTTTTGCCAATAAATAACATGAAGGATAAGGTCTCTTTCTCTCCAAAATTTAAGGGAAATGGATCAACCCATAATGGGTTGGAGGAGTGGACTAAGGTATTTTCAACTTTACCCAAAGAGTGAAGAGGATAAAGTTCAGTTTGCATCATTGCACATGGAGGATTATGCTCATCAATGGTGGAGGCACATGGTCAAGGAAGGAAACATGCCTCACACTTGGGAAGAGTTAAAAAGAGATGAATATGTCTTTTCATCTCACCATTGGTACATGGAACAATGGTATGAGCTTGCACAAAAGGGTGAGATGGTGAAGGACTACATCAAGAAGCTTTCCATGTATGTGGAGAGGCTGAATGAAAGCATGAGATTGAGAAAGTTCATTCATGGATTGGACCCTCTCATCATCAAGACAGATGTGTTGGGATCAAACACCAACTTCTTTGAAGGAAGCAATGAGGCTTGCCGAGCTTTATGAGCCCAAGTACAAGAGGGCTCAACCATTTCCATCTAAAAAGAACTTCCAAAGACATCTACTACCACATGGAATAATGGGAAGAGATCTTTTCTCACACGAACTTCTTCCATACCCAAGTCTCCAAAGGGTAGGCAATTCTCATACTCAAATTGAGGGGGATGCCACCGACTCTCAAATTGATGGCATAAAAAATCCCCTCTCATGATAAGAAGCTCACATACACTCCCAACAAGTCAAAGCAATTGGATGGTTCAAAGATTCATGAGTTGAGGATAAAAGGGTTATGTTTTACATGTGGGGAGAAGTGGAGTAAAGAGCATATATGCAATGGTAAGAAGGCTAGTGTGAGCATGATTGTCATGGATGAGGATGACATAGATAAAAATGATGATGTGGTAGAGGATGCTTATGTGGATTGCCATAAGGAGGTGTCAAAAGAGTCTCCTTCAATGGAGGACTATTGATCCGGGTGGCAAATCAGCCCATGTATGTTCTATATCACATGAATTTCTTAAGGGACGTAAGGGATCCACTACCTTGAGGCTTCAAGGCACTATCAATGGAAGGGTGGCTCATATTTTGGTGAATTCGGGAAGCAATAGCTTTATCAACTCAAAATCTAAGATTACAACCCATAGTGCTTCCTAATGCATTAAGTGTTCAAGTGGAAAATGGGGACAATAAAGTTGCTACCATGTACTGCCCTTCTACTTCCATAGTACTCACTCCCCAATACTTATGCATGCTAACCTCATCATGTCCCATTGATTTAATATTGAGATGTGATTAATTGAGCACTTTGGGTGAGTGGTGGGTATACCTCCTACATGTCTATGCCACCTTGTATATGTCTTAGGGAGACTCCACATAAGCATCATGCCACCTCATATATGCTTCTTGAGATCTACATATAGCTTGTTGGCGTACTTGCTAAAAATATTTTAAAAATCTTGAGTAAACTCATAATAGTCTCTACTTGATGGGTAAAGCCTTTCCATAAAGAATCTCAAATGGTGCATGGCCCGATAAACATGGTAAATCCTTTCAAGTTGTATTATTGTAAGCAAACTCAAGAAGGTAAATATATTTATCCCAAGGTCTAGGTTGCGATGATGAAACATAGACTTTAAGTAAGTCCAAAATTGTACTATTAGTAACTTTCGCTTCTCCAATAGACTCTGGATGAAATGTAGTAGGTGAAATCCAACTTAGTGCCTAATTCCTCAAAAAATGACTACAGAACTTAGAATCACAATTAGACACATAATGACATAGGGTAATCCATAATGTAAAAATATATTTTTTATAAATAGGTGTGCAACTTGTTGAGATGCAAACTCCTTTTTGCATGGAAGAAAGTAGGCTTGTTTAATAAAGCGGTCCACTATAGTCCAAATCATGTCATTATGACTTGCAATAGTAGGGAAACCTCTAATGAAGTCTATTGATATCTGATCCTATGGCTCATTAAAAATGGGTAATGGATTCAATAGACCTTGAGTCTTTCCTTTGTAGCTCTTGATCTTTTGACAAGTCATGCACTCAATATTAAATGTAGCTATATCCTTTCCATCATTAGCATCCAATAAAACTCTCTTGCTATAGCATGTAATATACAAGATTTAATGCAAAGAGCACGATGCACTTAGTAATGAAAAAACATAAGTTAGTGCCACATGATAAAACCCTAAATTTTAAAACTTTATTACATCAATGAGAAGAGTAGATATAACATACTAATTATTGAGAAGAGTAGATATAACATACTAATTTCAAAACTTAATTACATCAATGAGAAGAGTAGATATAACATACTAATTATTGATCTGTGTCAAGTCAAGGAAAACATCACCCCATCATGTCAATGAGAACAGAAGATATTACATACTAATTATTGAGATCCGTGTCCCCAGTAAAGGAGAACATCACCCACATCTTTTTTTTCAAACATCACAAAAATGAGCACAATAGTGATGTGCATTTTCAAATCATTTGGAGAATCTATAAAGCAAAGTAGGATTAGTATATATGCTTAAAAGTAACATCATTACCTACACTTATATCTGTGTGTTCTCAAATCATTGGAATAATCTATAAAACAAATTAGAACTAGTATATATGTTTGAAATTAACATCATTACCTGCACTTAAATCATCATGCGCATAAAAAATGCATGATGAGCTCATTACTTGGGTGAGTTCTCATTGAACTTACTCACATGTACATAAGGTTTATGCATGGTGGATAGCTTGTAACACTCGATGGTATTGGTTCTTCAAAGTTGCCCCTCGTCACTTCTAAGCAATTCGAGAGGGAAATGAAGAATATGAGATCCATTTATGTGTTGCAACTCGTTAAGGATGCTGAATCAGGCTGGATAGCCCCTTGATAAAGAGACAATCCCTTGATAAAGAGATGACACAAGTTGTGGAGGAGTATAGGGATATATTTCAAACTCCTAAGTGTTTGCTACCTGAGAGATATTGATCATGTGGTTGATCTTGAGCCAAATGTTGAATTGTTCAACAAACCACCCTATGGGCTCTCTAAGTTTGAGAGAGAGGAGGCTACAAGTCCAAGAACTCACGGAGATGGGGTTTGTGTAGCCAAGTCCATCTCCATTTGCCTCTCCTATGAAGAAGAAGGATGGCAAATATAGGATGTGCATTGATTATAGGTATGTCAATAAGCTTACCACCATAAAATACTGCTATCCCATACCTAGAATTGATGATCTAATTGATGAAGTCAAGGGAGCTATATCGCCAAATAAGGATGAGGGATGGGGATAAGTTCAAGATAGCTTTTCACACTGACAGAGAAATTTTCCATTTCATGGTTATGCCCTTTGGATTGTCAAATGCCACATTCTAATAAGGTGCTTCAACCTTTTCTCTACAAATGGGTGCTGGTATTGTTTGATGACATCCTCATCTATAGTAAGAGCAAAGAGGATCATTTGTTGCATGTGAGGTAAGTGTTGGATGCCTTGAGGAAGCATAAATTGTATGCCAAAGAAAGTAAATGTTCTTTCATAGAGCATGAGGTGGAGTATTTGGGACACATTGTTGTGAGTCATGAGGGCATTAAGGTGGATCCAAGTAAGTGGATCTAAAGAAGTATTTGGGACACATTTTGAGTCATGAGGGCATTATTACGTATGAAAGTAGAAAGCTCATTGATAAAGAGAGGTCTTCACATGTGTATGAGTAAGAGGTATTGGAAATCATACATGCAATCAAGAAGTGAAATCATTATATCTATGGGAGTCACTTCAGAGTGAGAAGTGATCATAGGGTACTCAAATATTTCATGTCTCAACCCATTCTCTCTCACAAAACAAGCAAAGGAGTTATGACTGAGATCTCATACACAGCTAGAAAAGATAACATGGTGGCCAATTCTCTCCCCCATATGTGGGCAGGTATTGTATCTTCTATTTGTGAGGTCTAAAAAGATTGGAAACTAGAAATATAAGAGGAGTACCTACTGGGTCAAGTGGCTAGCCCTATGTTTGAGAAATTATAGCATGGTGTTAGTGATAAGTCACACCAACTTGAGTCGGAGTAAAGGCACTTATCCCAAGTAAAGGCACTTATCCCAAGTACTTCGCTTTACTTGGCAATAATGCCTCAAGTATGCCTCAAGTATGTCTCCAACCACTTATTAACCCTCTTTATTTTCCATTCTTCATTTTACTTGGGATAAGTGACGTAGAGTAAAGCCATTTATCCCAAGTAAAGCAAAGTATGGCAATAATGCCTCAAGTATGTCTCCAACCACTTATTAGTTCTCTATGTTTGCCTTTCTTGCATCCACCTTAAATTTCACATGTGGAGTAGCCTTCATGGTAGCCTCATGAGAAGACTCTTTTGTTGGATACTTGCCATCCCTAATGAGTTGATTGGGCCCCATCATGTGCATTCATTTTGCTTGGGATAAGTGACTTTACTTGGTTGACTTTATAGGTTGTTGAATTTCTGAGATTCCACATTTTATTGGCGTTCACACTCACATTTGGGATGCTTATCATGGTGGAATCATTGGTTATAATGGGTGGTGTCTACATATGTAGTTTTCAACTCTCTTTACACTCACATGGAGTGTTTTCCAACCATGTTTTGGTGTTTTATATGTATGGAGATCATGGGTATGCTCTATGGCTTCTATTTAGACTTTGTTTTGGGTTATGTGCAGGAAATTATAGCCTGAAATTACAGCCTAAGAAGAGTTTATGGAGGAACGTATATGAATCTTAGGAAGGCATGCTCACGGATTTTGAAGAAAACAGGCTCATCATATGGCTATGGTAATTCATGGTAGCATGTTTGGTGATTTTAGAGATAAAGTCTTTGTGGGAAGGGATGGATTGTAATGAAGGGATCAATTCATGGTAGCACGTCTGGTGATTTTAGAGATAAAATCTTTGTGGGAATGGATGGACTGTAATGAAGGGATCTTTTAAACGCCAAGATGGTAAATAGAATAATAGGCATACTTAGGTAAAAACCATAAATAGAACCATGGGCTGATGGTTGGTACTTTTGGATCATTTTATAATTGGACTATGGTTGTAAGATTCCTCCCCCAACCCCTTTTTGATGTCTAGTATATTCCCCTGTAATCAATTCCTTTTCTGAAATATAAGAGATCTTGTTTGTGACTGTTTTAGCCTAGAGAGAGAAAATTATTCTAGAGAGAGAATATAAGAGAAATTATCCTAGAGAGAGAATTATTCTTGGTTAATAAAGATCAACTGAGAAGACAAATATGTCAAGAAATTATCAAGAAACACCAAAAGGTTATAATTGTGTGATATAATTCATACAATTTGATATTCAAACTGAAATTCATAATTTGGTAATCGGTTCTTCAGATGGAAGTACCGCAATTATATAGAATCCCTGACTTGCTTGAGGCCTAGACATGATAGTATTTACCTTATAATTCCAAGGGCCGTGACTACGCGTATATACCGAGAGTATACTGCAGCTCTTTACTGACAGTATATACGAGTAAATCTAAGACTTGAAATTATAAGCATTAATGCTATCGAGATGATGATTTTGAATGTGATTGATATGATTTTTAATTCTGTTTGAGAATTGATGAATTGATTTGGATTCTGATTGAAAATGCTGATTGAAAAATGTTGATTTTTAAAAATTAGTTGAAATATAATGAAACCACAATGAGGGGGAATGGGACGAGTCCCTGTGATGATATTCATAACTAGAATGATGATAACAAATTCAGCAAATCACTATGAGATTAGTGGATTGTGCTGTCAGATTGCTACTATTAATACTTGACCGGTAGATCAAGTTAAGGGATGTCAAATTGAGAACTTGCTTGACTGAAATTTCCGTGGGGAGGAATGTTCCGAAGGAAACTTTTCGGTCTAATGGACCCTTATCATGTTAAAGATATGAATGATGATCTGAATGAATTGTTATTTAATGATGAGTTCTATATAAGGGATATTTATCCCAGTGTTCTGTTGGGTTGACCAGAATATAAGGAACCCAGAATAAAATTGGATCTTAAGAAAAAGAGCTGTCCTCTACCTTGCGAGATGAGGACATCTCGCACTTTTTAAGTGGGGTAGAATGTAAGATTCCTCCCCAACCTTCGAGGTATACTGGAGTAAGAATCTTCCTTTCTGATCTTATAATTATTCCCTCTCTAAAATAAAAGAAAATTTCTGTTTAAAAAAGGAAGACCCTTTTTCTAGAATACTTCTCAGGAGTCACGCTTGTTTTAAGGATTTAGAACAATGAGTTTAGAAGTGAGAATCGGTGTTTTGGATACCAAGGTTTTGGTTTTCATTCGAGTACGGCCCAAAAGGAGTTCTTTATCTCTTGGGGAGTATAAGAAGTTATCCCCCAGATATTGTGATCCTTATATCTGAATTCAATGAAAGTAGGTGACTTAGCCTACAAGTTTCTTTTATCTCCTCATCTCAAAATTCTTAATGCCTTCTATAGAAAAATGTGTCAAACACAAATCATGGAAAGATGGTAAAACTTCAGTGGCAAGTTACCGTTGGCTTCTAGGTTACGCTAGCTCCTTCCTTTATATAAGTCGTAACTTTTACTTATCGCTCACAGTAATCTTACTCCCATCAATCTCCTTTCTTTCTTAATCTCCTTCATGGCTTGGCAACAGGAATTAGTTTTATCCCTGATGATTTCTCACCTTCAAGACGCAAGAGAGTCTGTGAAGAAAGACTTTATAGAACAGTATGAGCGCTCACTTTTTCCTCACCTAGGAACTTCTGTAGCGCAGACCAAATGGCGGACCTATCAAAACATAACTAGGGTAACACCCTGGGGTCAGCAACACTTTCGTAACAATGTCCGCTTGGCCATGGTTATTGAAGCTTTGGGTTTGGGTCCCCGATACTACTGTGTCATGAGATCAAGGCATCTTGGGTTTTCTGAGCGGGTCTTCTTACTGGCATGTTTTCTTCCTCATGAGAAGATATGCCTTTACCCCGTTTTTGGCTTGCCTCTCAGAGGTCCTTTTGTTAGATCACCTCATACCACTGAGATGGGTGCGGCAATAACCAGCAGAATCATTCCCATAGATGAGTTACCCTATACTTGTGCAGCTTGTGAGGACTGCTTTTGTGACCATATGATGGACGGGCTTAAGGAAGTGTAAAGAGTTTCTCTATCTTTACTGTATAAGTTCCGAGAATGAATAAAGTTTAAATCTTGTTCTGAATCTTGCTCTCTTTAAGACTTTTCTTGGTGGTTAATCCTGATTAAAATTTTTCTCTAAGTCTCATATTCGTGCATCTTGCGAAATTATTCCAAGTTGCGAGATGAGGACATCTCGCGTTTTTTAAGTGGGGTAGAATGTAAGATTCCTCCCCCAACCCCTTTTTGATGTCTAGTATATTCCCCTGTAATCAATTCCTTTTCTGAAATATAAGAGATCTTGTTTGTGGCTGTTTTAGCCTAGAGAGAGAAAATTATTCTAGAGAGAGAATATTCAGATTTTGAATATTTTTGGATAGAAAAATATCTCATCTTATTAAAATAAGTTTCCCTGAAACAAAAATTCAAAAAGAATTTTCCAATGTGTAATTGGAATTAATTAGAAATAGGTATAAAGAACCTTAGTCTAAGGGTCTAGATTTTCATAAATCTTTGGATTATGGTCCAATTAAGGTTCCTATGGGCCAATAGCATCAATCCATGTGTAGGAAGGAGATAAATCCAATTTGTAAAAGAAGATACCCAAAAATGAGTAAATGCTCACATAAGATGAAGAGTTAGGTTTATTAGTAAAAAACTATGAGCAATATTAAAATGATTTCATTATGACACATTTGTAAGGAAGGGGAGTTCTTTAAAGGAGGTGCATATTTCACATAAGATGAAAAGTTGAAAATGTACAAGGTTTATTAGTAAAAAACTATGAGCAATATTAAAATGATTTCATTATGACACATTTGTAAGGAAGGGGAGTTCTTTAAAGGAGGTGCATATTTCACATAAGATGAAGAGTTGAAAATGTACAAGGTTTATTAGTAAAAAAAAACTATGAGCAATATTAAAATGATTTCATTATAACACATATGTAAGGAAGGGGATTTCTTTAAAGAAGATGCATATTTCACATAAGATGAAGAGTTGAAAATGTACAAGGTTTATTAGTAAAAAAACTATGAGCAATAGAATTTTGACACATATGTAAGGAAGGGAAGTTCTTTAAAGAAGGTGCATATTTCACATGCTTGAATGAGTTTTAAACTCATAAAAATTGAGATATTTCATCTCTCCTCTCTCCTCATTCAAGTCTAGTTCCAAAAAGTTAGCTTAACTGACCTAAAAATGGTCAAAAAGTGACCAAACTGACTTGGAAAATTCTAGAATCAGTTTGTTTGGTTAGGAGCTCAAATTTTCCTATAAATAGAAGCCTCCCCTTGTTGAAAAAGATATAGAGTCTTATGCCTTGTTACTCTACTCCACCTAAGCCAAAATATATAGTGTCTTATGCTTTGTTACTCTACTCCACCTAAGCCAAAATATATAGTGTCTTATGCTTTGTTACTCTACTCCACCTAAGCCAAAATATATAGTGTCTTATGCTTTGTTACTCTACTCCACCTAAGCCAAAATATATAGTGTCATGCTTTGTTACTCTACTCTACCTAAGCCAAGAACTGTGAATTCTTTAATAATTCACTAGTTTTTGATACTTCTCTCTTTCTTCAATCCCCATTGGTGGCTCCATCAACATACTAAACCAATTGATTGGTTGGGGGCCTCTACCGTGAATAAAGAATCAAGCAAATTATAAGGTAAGTATATTGAATTTTGATCTTTTCTATAATTTCTCAATGATTCTCTCTTCTCAACCCCTCTCAAGCTTGAGAAGTTTAATTGGTATGGTTTTTTAAATGCTATTGAAGTTAATTGGTGAATAGTAGTGAAGAGTTACATAATTTAATAAATGCTATTGAAGTTAATTTCCATTTATGTTTAAATTCTAATGGTTTTTATGTAATTTCTCTCTCTCACTCAAGAAATGGTCATACTCATGACCCATTCTCAATCCAAATGAAGCTTTTCATAAAGCTTTTCGTTAATCCAAGATTAAGCTATGCTTGAGGCCAAATTAATGGCTTTTTGCTATGCTTTTAGTTTACGCACATTGATGATTCAATCCATTATGGATTGATGACCCAATTAGAGACCATTCTAATTATTTCCTTAATGATAAGCTTTATCCCTTAGAAAAAAATTGAGATTTATCAGTCATAGTAGCAGAGCTATGGCAAAATTTTTATAGAAATTACGCATAAAATAAATTCATTCAAAGCATAAAAAGAGGACTTCCTACCATATTCTAGGAACTATCATCCTAGATTAATTAAAAGAATTTTATTATGCATGGAGATGTGGATGTTTGCATGTAGATGTAGATGTATGGATGTGAGTGTGAATGTGGAGGTGGATGTATGCATGGAGATGTGGATGTATGCATGTAGAAGTAGATGTATAGATGAGGATGTAAATAGAGATGTGGATGGATGCATGTAGATGTAGATGTATAGATGTGGATGTGAATGGAGATGTAGATGTAGATGTATAGATGTGGATGTGGATGTATGCATGTAGATGTAGATGTATAGATATGGATGTGGATGTGGAGGTGGATGTATGCATGTAGATGTAGATGTGATGTGGATGTGGAGATGGATGTATGCATGTAGATGTAGATGTATAGATGTGGATGTGAATGTGGAGGTGGATGTATGCATGTAGATGTAGATGTAGGAGGAGAATGTGAATGTGGATGTGGATGTGGATGTATGCATAGAGATGTGGATGTATGCATGTAGATGAGAATGTACGCATATAGATGTAGATGTATGGATGTGAATGTGCATGTAGATGTGGATGTATGGATGTGGATGCATGAATGTGCATGTAGATGTGGATGTGAAAATAGATATATGGATGTAGATGTGGATGTGTGGATGTGAATGTGGATGTGGATGTGGAGATGTGAATATATGTATGAATGTGAATATACGATATGTGATGTGAAGGAATATGGAGTGTTGAGATGGAAAATGATGTGAGGGGATGAGTATACATATAAATGGAATATGGAATAAGTAATGTGGATTGATGAGGGATAATGTGGAAAAATGAAAGTAAAAATAGAAACTGTATTGTAAACTGTTTGTAAATGCTGTTTGTAAATGACTGTTTTATGTCAAGATTGCTGGGGGAGCATTGTGACTACCTTGTGATTAAGGTCGTGAGACCTAACTGATAATGTTGCAACTGCTGAACGGAGAGTCAATGAAGGACGTCTCGCGTAGCAAGGTCGGGCGAGGTCTTGACCAGCCTCGGTGCGATTAAAATGGTGAGCTTCCGGTACGGTGGATGAGGGGCCAAGGAAGCGGCCTATGAGTGAAGCGCTAGGTCACCTGCGAAGGATCCTAGAGGGTGCTGACCATACGGTGCTCGGGCTCTGGGTCGCCTAGGATACCCACGCGTGCGTCGAGGAAGATATTGGAACAGAGTTGGAGTTGTTTTCTAAAATTGAGCATGGATCTGGTTGATTGACCTTGCTGGTCTTCAATGGATGAGTCCATGGCTCCTTATATGGATCCGTTGGTTGATCTTGCTGATCTTCAACGAGAGTCCATCTTCATAAGTGATTATATTGCCGAGTATTAAGGGCTAGGAACTAAGAAACGGCCCCTGAGTGGACAGGTGGTGAGCGTCCTAGTTGCCAATGATGCCATAGATACTCTGATGAAGGAATGATGGAAAAATTAAGAATCAACTGGATAAATTGGAAGATGGTGATCAGTGATACCATGGTTTTATTAAAGGATTGTTTTAAACTGGTTGGATCTGTGAAAAGGCAATTTCATATTGGGTGTGTGAGTGGTGTGACTAGTTTTATTTTGCATGAACATCCGGCTAGGGGGCCTTGGAACTCTTTTCCTTGGTACCCGGGACAAAACCTAACCAAATTTTTAATTGGATCCCATCACTACAGTGGTTGGGCGGTTGGCTAACCCATGGGATTGGATGGGGTTAGGCTGGACTGATGGATCCGTAAATCGAGACTCAAACTTTTGTTTTTACGATAGAAAAAAAAAATCCCGGACAGTAACTGTTCTATGGATAGGAATCAACGGCTGTGCCTCTTGAATGGGGAAAAAAGCGTTGATCCCAATGATCCAAGTGCAAGTTTCTTCCTTGAACTGACTAAGTATCTTATAGATGTAATTGGATCATCTCGATCAGAAATGATCTTGACTACGTTAGAGTAAAAAGTTATCCTGGTGGAATCGCCCGTGCTTCCGGTTAAGAAAGTTTTTCCGGGTTCGGTTTTGGAACAACCGACGGATTAGTCTCTTATCCGGATATCCGTGGTGGGCGAGGCCCCGAGTGTGGGACCCCTGTCCCGCACGAGAAGCGCTACTTCCGCTGCCAGTACCCCGAATCCGTTGCTCGGTGGGAACAGGGATCTTACAGTTGGTATCAGAGCATTTGGTTAATAAAGATCAACTGAGAAGACAAATATGTCAAGAAATTATCAAGAAACACCAAAAGGTTATAATTGTGTGATATAATTCATACAATTTGATATTCAAACTGAAATTCATAATTTGGTAATCGGTTCTTCAGATGGAAGTATCGCAATTATATAGAATCCCTGACTTGCTTGAGGCCTAGACATGATAGTATTTACCTTATAATTCCAAGGGCCGTGACTACGCGTATATACCGAGAGTATACTGCAGCTCTTTACTGACAGTATATACGAGTAAATCTAAGACTTGAAATTATAAGCGTTAATGCTATGGAGATGATGATTTTGAATGTGATTGATATGATTTTTAATTCTGTTTGAGAATTGATGAATTGATTTGGATTCTGATTGAAAATGCTGATTGAAAAATGTTGATTTTTAAAAATTAGTTGAAATATAATGAAACCACAATGAGGGGGAATGGGACGAGTCCCTGTGATGATATTCATAACTAGAATGATGATAACAAATTCAGCAAATCACTATGAGATTAGTGGATTGTGCTGTCAGATTGCTACTATTAATACTTGACCGGTAGATCAAGTTAAGGGATGTCAAATTGAGAACTTGCTTGACTGAAATTTCCGTGGGGAGGAATGTTCCGAAGGAAACTTTTCGGTCTAATGGACCCTTATCATGTTAAAGATATGAATGATAATCTGAATGAATTGTTATTTAATTATGAGTTCTATATAAGGGATATTTATCCCAGTGTTCTGTTGGGTTGACCAGAATATAAGGAACCCAGAATAAAATTGGATCTTAAGAAAAAGAGCTGTCCTCTACCTTGCGAGATGAGGACATCTCGCACTTTTTAAGTGGGGTAGAATGTAAGATTCCTCCCCAACCTTCGAGGTATACTGGAGTAAGAATCTTCCTTTCTGATCTTATAATTATTCCCTCTCTAAAATAAAAGAAAATTTCTGTTTAAAAAAGGAAGACCCTTTTCCTAGAATACTTCTCAGGAGTCACGCTTGTTTTAAGGATTTAGAACAATGAGTTTAGAAGTGAGAATCGGTGTTTTGGATACCAAGGTTTTGGTTTTCATTCGAGTACGGCCCAAAAGGAGTTCTTTATCTCTTGGGGAGTATAAGAAGTTATCCCCCAGATATTGTGATCCTTATATCTGAATTCAATGAAAGTAGGTGACTTAGCCTACAAGTTTCTTTTATCTCCTCATCTCAAAATTCTTAATGCCTTCTATAGAAAAATGTGTCAAACACAAATCATGGAAAGATGGTAAAACTTCAGTGGCAAGTTACCGTTGGCTTCTAGGTTACGCTAGCTCCTTCCTTTATATAAGTCGTAACTTTTACTTATCGCTCACAGTAATCTTACTCCCATCAATCTCCTTTCTTTCTTAATCTCCTTCATGGCTTGGCAACAAGAATTGGTTTTATCCCTGATGATTTCTCACCTTCAAGACGCAAGAGAGTCTGTGAAGAAAGACTTTATAGAACAGTATGAGCGCTCACTTTTTCCTCACCTAGGAACTTCTGTAGCGCAGACCAAATGGCGGACCTATCAAAACATAACTAGGGTAACACCCTGGGGTCAGCAACACTTTCGTAACAATGTCCGCTTGGCCATGGTTATTGAAGCTTTGGGTTTGGGTCCTCGATACTACTGTGTCATGAGATCAAGGCATCTTGGGTTTTCTGAGCGGGTCTTCTTACTGGCATGTTTTCTTCCTCATGAGAAGATATGCCTTTACCCCGTTTTTGGCTTGCCTCTCAGAGGTCCTTTTGTTAGATCACCTCATACCACTGAGATGGGTGCGGCAATAACCAGCAGAATCATTCCCATAGATGAGTTACCCTATACTTGTGCAGCTTGTGAGGACTGCTTTTGTGACCATATGATGGACGGGCTTAAGGAAGTGTAAAGAGTTTCTCTATCTTTACTGTATAAGTTCCGAGAATGAATAAAGTTTAAATCTTGTTCTGAATCTTGCTCTCTTTAAGACTTTTCTTGGTGGTTAATCCTGATTAAAATTTTTCTCTAAGTCTCATATTCGTGCATCTTGCGAAATTATTCCAAGTTGCGAGATGAGGACATCTCGCGTTTTTTAAGTGGGGTAGAATGTAAGATTCCTCCCCCAACCCCTTTTTGATGTCTAGTATATTCCCCTGTAATCAATTCCTTTTCTGAAATATAAGAGATCTTGTTTGTGACTGTTTTAGCCTAGAGAGAGAAAATTATTCTAGAGAGAGAATATTCAGATTTTGAATATTTTTGGATAGAAAAATATCTCATCTTATTAAAATAAGTTCCCCTGAAACAAAAATTCAAAAAGAATTTTCCAATGTGCAATTGGAATTAATTAGAAATAGGTATAAAGAACCTTAGTCTAAGGGTCTAGATTTTCATAAATCTTTGGATTATGGTCCAATTAAGGTTCCTATGGGCCAATAGCATCAATCCATGTGTAGGGAGGAGATAAATCCAATTTGTAAAAGAAGATACCCAAAAATGAGTAAATGCTCACATAAGATGAAGAGTTGAAAATGTACAAGGTTTATTAGTAAAAAACTATGAGCAATATTAAAATGATTTCATTATGACACATTTGTAAGGAAGGGGAGTTCTTTAAAGGAGGTGCATATTTCACATAAGATGAAGAGTTGAAAATATACAAGGTTTATTAGTAAAAAACTATGAGCAATATTAAAATGATTTCATTATGACACATTTGTAAGGAAGGGGAGTTCTTTAAAGGAGGTGCATATTTCACATAAGATGAAGAGTTGAAAATGTACAAGGTTTATTAGTAAAAAAAAAACTATGAGCAATATTAAAATGATTTCATTATGACACATATGTAAGGAAGGGGAGTTCTTTAAAGAAGGTGCATATTTCACATAAGATGAAGAGTTGAAAATGTACAAGGTTTATTAGTAAAAAAACTATGAGCAATATTAAAATGATTTCATTATAACACATATGTAAGGAAGGGGATTTCTTTAAAGAAGATGCATATTTCTCATAAGATGAAGAGTTGAAAATGTACAAGGTTTATTAGTAAAAAAACTATGAGCAATAGAATTTTGACACATATGTAAGGAAGGGGAGTTCTTTAAAGGAGGTGCATATTTCACATGCTTGAATGAGTTTTAAACTCATAAAAATTGAGATATTTCATCTCTCCTCTCTCCTCATTCAAGTCTAGTTCCAAAAAGTTAGCTTAACTGACCTAAAAATGGTCAAAAAGTGACCAAACTGACTTGGAAAATTCTAGAATCAGTTTGTTTGGTTAGGAGCTCAAATTTTCCTATAAATAGAAGCCTCCCCTTGTTGAAAAAGATATAGAGTCTTATGCCTTGTTACTCTACTCCACCTAAGCCAAAATATATAGTGTCTTATGCTTTGTTACTCTACTCCACCTAAGCCAAAATATATAGTGTCTTATGCTTTGTTACTCTACTCCACCTAAGCCAAAATATATAGTGTCATGCTTTGTTACTCTACTCTACCTAAGCCAAGAACTGTGAATTCTTTAATAATTCACTAGTTTTTGATACTTCTCTCTTTCTTCAATCCCCATTGGTGGCTCCATCAACATACTAAACCAATTGATTGGTTGGGGGCCTCTACTGTGAATAAAGAATCAAGCAAATTATAAGGTAAGTATATTGAATTTTGATCTTTTCTATAATTTCTCAATGATTCTCTCTTCTCAACCCCTCTCAAGCTTGAGAAGTTTAATTGGTATGGTTTTTTAAATGCTATTGAAGTTAATTGGTGAATAGTAGTGAAGAGTTACATAATTTAATAAATGCTATTGAAGTTAATTTCCATTTATGTTTAAATTCTAATGGTTTTTATGTAATTTCTCTCTCTCACTCAAGAAATGGTCATACTCATGACCCATTCTCAATCCAAATGAAGCTTTTCATAAAGCTTTTTGTTAATCCAAGATTAAGCTATGCTTGAGGCCAAATTAATGGCTTTTTGCTATGCTTTTAGTTTACGCACAATGATGATTCAATCCATTATGGATTGATGACCCAATTAGAGACCATTCTAATTATTTCCTTAATGATAAGCTTTATCCCTTAGAAAAAAATTGAGATTTATCAGTCATAGTAGCAGAGCTATGGCAAAATTTTTATAGAAATTACGCATAAAATAAATTCATTCAAAGCATAAAAAGAGGACTTCCTACCATATTCTAGGAACTATCATCCTAGATTAATTAAAAGAATTTTATTATGCATGGAGATGTGGATGTTTGCATGTAGATGTAGATGTATGGATGTGAGTGTGAATGTGGAGGTGGATGTATGCATGGAGATGTGGATGTATGCATGTAGAAGTAGATGTATAGATGAGGATGTAAATAGAGATGTGGATGGATGCATGTAGATGTAGATGTATAGATGTGGATGTGAATGGAGATGTAGATGTAGATGTATAGATGTGGATGTGGATGTATGCATGTAGATGTAGATGTATAGATATGGATGTGGATGTGGAGGTGGATGTATGCATGTAGATGTAGATGTGATGTGGATGTGGAGATGGATGTATGCATGTAGATGTAGATGTATAGATGTGGATGTGAATGTGGAGGTGGATGTATGCATGTAGATGTAGATGTAGGAGGAGAATGTGAATGTGCATGTGGATGTGGATGTATGCATAGAGATGTGGATGTATGCATGTAGATGAGAATGTACGCATATAGATGTAGATGTATGGATGTGAATGTGCATGTAGATGTGGATGTATGGATGTGGATGCATGAATGTGCATGTAGATGTGGATGTGAAAATAGATATATGGATGTAGATGTGGATGTGTGGATGTGAATGTGGATGTGGATGTGGAGATGTGAATATATGTATGAATGTGAATATACGATATGTGATGTGAAGGAATATGAAGTGTTGAGATGGAAAATGATGTGAGGGGATGAGTATACATATAAATGGAATATGGAATAAGTAATGTGGATTGATGAGGGATAATGTGGAAAAATGAAAGTAAAAATAGAAACTGTATTGTAAACTGTTTGTAAATGCTGTTTGTAAATGACTATTTTATGTCAAGATTGCTGGGGGAGCATTGTGACTACCTTGTGATTAAGGTCGTGAGACCTAACTGATAATGTTGCAACTGCTGAACGGAGAGTCAATGAAGGACGTCTCGCGTAGCAAGGTCGGGCGAGGTCTTGACCAGCCTCGGTGCGATTAAAATGGTGAGCTTCCGGTACGGTGGATGAGGGGCCAAGGAAGCGGCCTATGAGTGAAGCGCTAGGTCACCTGCGAAGGATCCTAGAGGGTGCTGACCATACGGTGCTCGGGCTCTGGGTCGCCTAGGATACCCACGTGTGCGTCGAGGAAGATATTGGAACAGAGTTGGAGTTGTTTTCTAAAATTGAGCATGGATCTGGTTGATTGACCTTGCTGGTCTTCAATGGATGAGTCCATGGCTCCTTATATGGATCCGTTGGTTGATCTTGCTGATCTTCAACGAGAGTCCATCTTCATAAGTGATTATATTGCCGAGTATTAAGGGCTAGGAACTAAGAAACGGCCCCTGAGTGGACAGGTGGTGAGCGTCCTAGTTGCCAATGATGCCATAGATACTCTGATGAAGGAATGATGGAAAAATTAAGAATCAACTGGATAAATTGGAAGATGGTGATCAGTGATACCATGGTTTTATTAAAGGATTGTTTTAAACTGGTTGGATCTGTGAAAAGGCAATTTCATATTGGGTGTGTGAGTGGTGTGACTAGTTTTATTTTGCATGAACATCCGGCTAGGGGGCCTTGGAACTCTTTTCCTTGGTACCCGGGACAAAACCTAACCAAATTTTTAATTGGATCCCATCACTACAGTGGTTGGGCGGTTGGCTAACCTGGGATTGGATGGGGTTAGGCTGGACTGATGGATCCGTAAATCGAGACTCAAACTTTTGTTTTTACGATAGAAAAAAAAAATCCCGGACAGTAACTGTTCTATGGATAGGAATCAACGGCTGTGCCTCTTGAATGGGGAAAAAAGCGTTGATCCCAATGATCCAAGTGCAAGTTTCTTCCTTGAACTGACTAAGTATCTTATAGATGTAATTGGATCATCTCGATCAGAAATGATCTTGACTACGTTAGAGTAAAAAGTTATCCTGGTGGAATCGCCCGTGCTTCCGGTTAAGAAAGTTTTTCCGGGTTCGGTTTTGGAACAACCGACGGATTAGTCTCTTATCCGGATATCCGTGGTGGGCGAGGCCCCGAGTGTGGGACCCCTGTCCCGCACGAGAAGCGCTACTTCCGTTGCCAGTACCCCGAATCCGTTGCTCGGTGGGAACAGGGATCTTACAGTTGGTATCAGAGCATTTGGTTAATAAAGATCAACTGAGAAGACAAATATGTCAAGAAATTATCAAGAAACACCAAAAGGTTATAATTGTGTGATATAATTCATACAATTTGATATTCAAACTGAAATTCATAATTTGGTAATCGGTTCTTCAGATGGAAGTATCGCAATTATATAGAATCCCTGACTTGCTTGAGGCCTAGACATGATAGTATTTACCTTATAATTCCAAGGGCCGTGACTACGCGTATATACCGAGAGTATACTGCAGCTCTTTACTGACAGTATATACGAGTAAATCTAAGACTTGAAATTATAAGCGTTAATGCTATCGAGATGATGATTTTGAATGTGATTGATATGATTTTTAATTCTGTTTGAGAATTGATGAATTGATTTGGATTCTGATTGAAAATGCTGATTGAAAAATGTTGATTTTTAAAAATTAGTTGAAATATAATGAAACCACAATGAGGGGGAATGGGACGAGTCCCTGTGATGATATTCATAACTAGAATGATGATAACAAATTCAGCAAATCACTATGAGATTAGTGGATTGTGCTGTCAGATTGCTACTATTAATACTTGACCGGTAGATCAAGTTAAGGGATGTCAAATTGAGAACTTGCTTGACTGAAATTTCCGTGGGGAGGAATGTTCCGAAGGAAACTTTTCGGTCTAATGGACCCTTATCATGTTAAAGATATGAATGATGATCTGAATGAATTGTTATTTAATGATGAGTTCTATATAAGGGATATTTATCCCAGTGTTCTGTTGGGTTGACCAGAATATAAGGAACCCAGAATAAAATTGGATCTTAAGAAAAAGAGCTGTCCTCTACCTTGCGAGATGAGGACATCTCGCACTTTTTAAGTGGGGTAGAATGTAAGATTCCTCCCCAACCTTCGAGGTATACTGGAGTAAGAATCTTCCTTTCTGATCTTATAATTATTCCCTCTCTAAAATAAAAGAAAATTTCTGTTTAAAAAAGAAAGACCCTTTTCCTAGAATACTTCTCAGGAGTCACGCTTGTTTTAAGGATTTAGAACAATGAGTTTAGAAGTGAGAATCGGTGTTTTGGATACCAAGGTTTTGGTTTTCATTCGAGTACGGCCCAAAAGGAGTTCTTTATCTCTTGGGGAGTATAAGAAGTTATCCCCCAGATATTGTGATCCTTATATCTGAATTCAATGAAAGTAGGTGACTTAGCCTACAAGTTTCTTTTATCTCCTCATCTCAAAATTCTTAATGCCTTCTATAGAAAAATGTGTCAAACACAAATCATGGAAAGATGGTAAAACTTCAGTGGCAAGTTACCGTTGGCTTCTAGGTTACGCTAGCTCCTTCCTTTATATAAGTCGTAACTTTTACTTATCGCTCACAGTAATCTTACTCCCATCAATCTCCTTTCTTTCTTAATCTCCTTCATGGCTTGGCAACAGGAATTGGTTTTATCCCTGATGATTTCTCACCTTCAAGACGCAAGAGAGTCTGTGAAGAAAGACTTTATAGAACAGTATG
The DNA here is from genome assembly GCF_041138505.1 of Cibotium barometz. Lineage (NCBI taxonomy): Eukaryota > Viridiplantae > Streptophyta > Polypodiopsida > Cyatheales > Cibotiaceae > Cibotium > Cibotium barometz. The sequence continues at coordinate 69,612,039 of NC_141046.1, forward strand.
AGCGCTCACTTTTTCCTCACCTAGGAACTTCTGTAGCGCAGACCAAATGGCGGACCTATCAAAACATAACTAGGGTAACACCCTGGGGTCAGCAACACTTTCGTAACAATGTCCGCTTGGCCATGGTTATTGAAGCTTTGGGTTTGGGTCCCCGATACTACTGTGTCATGAGATCAAGGCATCTTGGGTTTTCTGAGCGGGTCTTCTTACTGGCATGTTTTCTTCCTCATGAGAAGATATGCCTTTACCCCGTTTTTGGCTTGCCTCTCAGAGGTCCTTTTGTTAGATCACCTCATACCACTGAGATGGGTGCGGCAATAACCAGCAGAATCATTCCCATAGACGAGTTACCCTATACTTGTGCAGCTTGTGAGGACTGCTTTTGTGACCATATGATGGACGGGCTTAAGGAAGTGTAAAGAGTTTCTCTATCTTTACTGTATAAGTTCCGAGAATGAATAAAGTTTAAATCTTGTTCTGAATCTTGCTCTCTTTAAGACTTTTCTTGGTGGTTAATCCTGATTAAAATTTTTCTCTAAGTCTCATATTCGTGCATCTTGCGAAATTATTCCAAGTTGCGAGATGAGGACATCTCGCGTTTTTTAAGTGGGGTAGAATGTAAGATTCCTCCCCCAACCCCTTTTTGATGTCTAGTATATTCCCCTGTAATCAATTCCTTTTCTGAAATATAAGAGATCTTGTTTGTGACTGTTTTAGCCTAGAGAGAGAAAATTATTCTAGAGAGAGAATATTCAGATTTTGAATATTTTTGGATAGAAAAATATCTCATCTTATTAAAATAAGTTCCCCTGAAACAAAAATTCAAAAAGAATTTTCCAATGTGCAATTGGAATTAATTAGAAATAGGTATAAAGAACCTTAGTCTAAGGGTCTAGATTTTCATAAATCTTTGGATTATGGTCCAATTAAGGTTCCTATGGGCCAATAGCATCAATCCATGTGTAGGGAGGAGATAAATCCAATTTGTAAAAGAAGATACCCAAAAATGAGTAAATGCTCACATAAGATGAAGAGTTGAAAATGTACAAGGTTTATTAGTAAAAAACTATGAGCAATATTAAAATGATTTCATTATGACACATTTGTAAGGAAGGGGAGTTCTTTAAAGGAGGTGCATATTTCACATAAGATGAAGAGTTGAAAATGTACAAGGTTTATTAGTAAAAAACTATGAGCAATATTAAAATGATTTCATTATGACACATTTGTAAGGAAGGGGAGTTCTTTAAAGGAGGTGCATATTTCACATAAGATGAAGAGTTGAAAATGTACAAGGTTTATTAGTAAAAAAAAACTATGAGCAATATTAAAATGATTTCATTATGACACATATGTAAGGAAGGGGAGTTCTTTAAAGAAGGTGCATATTTCACATAAGATGAAGAGTTGAAAATGTACAAGGTTTATTAGTAAAAAAACTATGAGCAATATTAAAATGATTTCATTATAACACATATGTAAGGAAGGGGATTTCTTTAAAGAAGATGCATATTTCACATAAGATGAAGAGTTGAAAATGTACAAGGTTTATTAGTAAAAAAACTATGAGCAATAGAATTTTGACACATATGTAAGGAAGGGGAGTTCTTTAAAGGAGGTGCATATTTCACATGCTTGAATGAGTTTTAAACTCATAAAAATTGAGATATTTCATCTCTCCTCTCTCCTCATTCAAGTCTAGTTCCAAAAAGTTAGCTTAACTGACCTAAAAATGGTCAAAAAGTGACCAAACTGACTTGGAAAATTCTAGAATCAGTTTGTTTGGTTAGGAGCTCAAATTTTCCTATAAATAGAAGCCTCCCCTTGTTGAAAAAGATATAGAGTCTTATGCCTTGTTACTCTACTCCACCTAAGCCAAAATATATAGTGTCTTATGCTTTGTTACTCTACTCCACCTAAGCCAAAATATATAGTGTCTTATGCTTTGTTACTCTACTCCACCTAAGCCAAAATATATAGTGTCTTATGCTTTGTTACTCTACTCCACCTAAGCCAAAATATATAGTGTCATGCTTTGTTACTCTACTCTACCTAAGCCAAGAACTGTGAATTCTTTAATAATTCACTAGTTTTTGATACTTCTCTCTTTCTTCAATCCCCATTGGTGGCTCCATCAACATACTAAACCAATTGATTGGTTGGGGGCCTCTACCGTGAATAAAGAATCAAGCAAATTATAAGGTAAGTATATTGAATTTTGATCTTTTCTATAATTTCTCAATGATTCTCTCTTCTCAACCCCTCTCAAGCTTGAGAAGTTTAATTGGTATGGTTTTTTAAATGCTATTGAAGTTAATTGGTGAATAGTAGTGAAGAGTTACATAATTTAATAAATGCTATTGAAGTTAATTTCCATTTATGTTTAAATTCTAATGGTTTTTATGTAATTTCTCTCTCTCACTCAAGAAATGGTCATACTCATGACCCATTCTCAATCCAAATGAAGCTTTTCATAAAGCTTTTCGTTAATCCAAGATTAAGCTATGCTTGAGGCCAAATTAATGGCTTTTTGCTATGCTTTTAGTTTACGCACATTGATGATTCAATCCATTATGGATTGATGACCCAATTAGAGACCATTCTAATTATTTCCTTAATGATAAGCTTTATCCCTTAGAAAAAAATTGAGATTTATCAGTCATAGTAGCAGAGCTATGGCAAAATTTTTATAGAAATTACGCATAAAATAAATTCATTCAAAGCATAAAAAGAGGACTTCCTACCATATTCTAGGAACTATCATCCTAGATTAATTAAAAGAATTTTATTATGCATGGAGATGTGGATGTTTGCATGTAGATGTAGATGTATGGATGTGAGTGTGAATGTGGAGGTGGATGTATGCATGGAGATGTGGATGTATGCATGTAGAAGTAGATGTATAGATGAGGATGTAAATAGAGATGTGGATGGATGCATGTAGATGTAGATGTATAGATGTGGATGTGAATGGAGATGTAGATGTAGATGTATAGATGTGGATGTGGATGTATGCATGTAGATGTAGATGTATAGATATGGATGTGGATGTGGAGGTGGATGTATGCATGTAGATGTAGATGTGATGTGGATGTGGAGATGGATGTATGCATGTAGATGTAGATGTATAGATGTGGATGTGAATGTGGAGGTGGATGTATGCATGTAGATGTAGATGTAGGAGGAGAATGTGAATGTGGATGTGGATGTGGATGTATGCATAGAGATGTGGATGTATGCATGTAGATGAGAATGTACGCATATAGATGTAGATGTATGGATGTGAATGTGCATGTAGATGTGGATGTATGGATGTGGATGCATGAATGTGCATGTAGATGTGGATGTGAAAATAGATATATGGATGTAGATGTGGATGTGTGGATGTGAATGTGGATGTGGATGTGGAGATGTGAATATATGTATGAATGTGAATATACGATATGTGATGTGAAGGAATATGAAGTGTTGAGATGGAAAATGATGTGAGGGGATGAGTATACATATAAATGGAATATGGAATAAGTAATGTGGATTGATGAGGGATAATGTGGAAAAATGAAAGTAAAAATAGAAACTGTATTGTAAACTGTTTGTAAATGCTGTTTGTAAATGACTGTTTTATGTCAAGATTGCTGGGGGAGCATTGTGACTACCTTGTGATTAAGGTCGTGAGACCTAACTGATAATGTTGCAACTGCTGAACGGAGAGTCAATGAAGGACGTCTCGCGTAGCAAGGTCGGGCGAGGTCTTGACCAGCCTCGGTGCGATTAAAATGGTGAGCTTCCGGTACGGTGGATGAGGGGCCAAGGAAGCGGCCTATGAGTGAAGCGCTAGGTCACCTGCGAAGGATCCTAGAGGGTGCTGACCATACGGTGCTCGGGCTCTGGGTCGCCTAGGATACCCACGCGTGCGTCGAGGAAGATATTGGAACAGAGTTGGAGTTGTTTTCTAAAATTGAGCATGGATCTGGTTGATTGACCTTGCTGGTCTTCAATGGATGAGTCCATGGCTCCTTATATGGATCCGTTGGTTGATCTTGCTGATCTTCAACGAGAGTCCATCTTCATAAGTGATTATATTGCCGAGTATTAAGGGCTAGGAACTAAGAAACGGCCCCTGAGTGGACAGGTGGTGAGCGTCCTAGTTGCCAATGATGCCATAGATACTCTGATGAAGGAATGATGGAAAAATTAAGAATCAACTGGATAAATTGGAAGATGGTGATCAGTGATACCATGGTTTTATTAAAGGATTGTTTTAAACTGGTTGGATCTGTGAAAAGGCAATTTCATATTGGGTGTGTGAGTGGTGTGACTAGTTTTATTTTGCATGAACATCCGGCTAGGGGGCCTTGGAACTCTTTTCCTTGGTACCCGGGACAAAACCTAACCAAATTTTTAATTGGATCCCATCACTACAGTGGTTGGGCGGTTGGCTAACCCATGGGATTGGATGGGGTTAGGCTGGACTGATGGATCCGTAAATCGAGACTCAAACTTTTGTTTTTACGATAGAAAAAAAAAATCCCGGACAGTAACTGTTCTATGGATAGGAATCAACGGCTGTGCCTCTTGAATGGGGAAAAAAGCGTTGATCCCAATGATCCAAGTGCAAGTTTCTTCCTTGAACTGACTAAGTATCTTATAGATGTAATTGGATCATCTCGATCAGAAATGATCTTGACTACGTTAGAGTAAAAAGTTATCCTGGTGGAATCGCCCGTGCTTCCGGTTAAGAAAGTTTTTCCGGGTTCGGTTTTGGAACAACCGACGGATTAGTCTCTTATCCGGATATCCGTGGTGGGCGAGGCCCCGAGTGTGGGACCCCTGTCCCGCACGAGAAGCGCTACTTCCGTTGCCAGTACCCCGAATCTGTTGCTCGGTGGGAACAGGGATCTTACAGTTGGTATCAGAGCATTTGGTTAATAAAGATCAACTGAGAAGACAAATATGTCAAGAAATTATCAAGAAACACCAAAAGGTTATAATTGTGTGATATAATTCATACAATTTGATATTCAAACTGAAATTCATAATTTGGTAATCGGTTCTTCAGATGGAAGTATCGCAATTATATAGAATCCCTGACTTGCTTGAGGCCTAGACATGATAGTATTTACCTTATAATTCCAAGGGCCGTGACTACGCGTATATACCGAGAGTATACTGCAGCTCTTTACTGACAGTATATACGAGTAAATCTAAGACTTGAAATTATAAGCGTTAATGCTATCGAGATGATGATTTTGAATGTGATTGATATGATTTTTAATTCTGTTTGAGAATTGATGAATTGATTTGGATTCTGATTGAAAATGCTGATTGAAAAATGTTGATTTTTAAAAATTAGTTGAAATATAATGAAACCACAATGAGGGGGAATGGGACGAGTCCCTGTGATGATATTCATAACTAGAATGATGATAACAAATTCAGCAAATCACTATGAGATTAGTGGATTGTGCTGTCAGATTGCTACTATTAATACTTGACCGGTAGATCAAGTTAAGGGATGTCAAATTGAGAACTTGCTTGACTGAAATTTCCGTGGGGAGGAATGTTCCGAAGGAAACTTTTCGGTCTAATGGACCCTTATCATGTTAAAGATATGAATGATGATCTGAATGAATTGTTATTTAATGATGAGTTCTATATAAGGGATATTTATCCCAGTGTTCTGTTGGGTTGACCAGAATATAAGGAACCCAGAATAAAATTGGATCTTAAGAAAAAGAGCTGTCCTCTACCTTGCGAGATGAGGATATCTCGCACTTTTTAAGTGGGGTAGAATGTAAGATTCCTCCCCAACCTTCGAGGTATACTGGAGTAAGAATCTTCCTTTCTGATCTTATAATTATTCCCTCTCTAAAATAAAAGAAAATTTCTGTTTAAAAAAGGAAGACCCTTTTCCTAGAATACTTCTCAGGAGTCACGCTTGTTTTAAGGATTTAGAACAATGAGTTTAGAAGTGAGAATCGGTGTTTTGGATACCAAGGTTTTGGTTTTCATTCGAGTACGGCCCAAAAGGAGTTCTTTATCTCTTGGGGAGTATAAGAAGTTATCCCCCAGATATTGTGATCCTTATATCTGAATTCAATGAAAGTAGGTGACTTAGCCTACAAGTTTCTTTTATCTCCTCATCTCAAAATTCTTAATGCCTTCTATAGAAAAATGTGTCAAACACAAATCATGGAAAGATGGTAAAACTTCAGTGGCAAGTTACCGTTGGCTTCTAGGTTACGCTAGCTCCTTCCTTTATATAAGTCGTAACTTTTACTTATCGCTCACAGTAATCTTACTCCCATCAATCTCCTTTCTTTCTTAATCTCCTTCATGGCTTGGCAACAGGAATTGGTTTTATCCCTGATGATTTCTCACCTTCAAGACGCAAGAGAGTCTGTGAAGAAAGACTTTATAGAACAGTATGAGCGCTCACTTTTTCCTCACCTAGGAACTTCTGTAGCGCAGACCAAATGGCGGACCTATCAAAACATAACTAGGGTAACACCCTGGGGTCAGCAACACTTTCGTAACAATGTCCGCTTGGCCATGGTTATTGAAGCTTTGGGTTTGGGTCCCCGATACTACTGTGTCATGAGATCAAGGCATCTTGGGTTTTCTGAGCGGGTCTTCTTACTGGCATGTTTTCTTCCTCATGAGAAGATATGCCTTTACCCCGTTTTTGGCTTGCCTCTCAGAGGTCCTTTTGTTAGATCACCTCATACCACTGAGATGGGTGCGGCAATAACCAGCAGAATCATTCCCATAGATGAGTTACCCTATACTTGTGCAGCTTGTGAGGACTGCTTTTGTGACCATATGATGGACGGGCTTAAGGAAGTGTAAAGAGTTTCTCTATCTTTACTGTATAAGTTCCGAGAATGAATAAAGTTTAAATCTTGTTCTGAATCTTGCTCTCTTTAAGACTTTTCTTGGTGGTTAATCCTGATTAAAATTTTTCTCTAAGTCTCATATTCGTGCATCTTGCGAAATTATTCCAAGTTGCGAGATGAGGACATCTCGCGTTTTTTAAGTGGGGTAGAATGTAAGATTCCTCCCCCAACCCCTTTTTGATGTCTAGTATATTCCCCTGTAATCAATTCCTTTTCTGAAATATAAGAGATCTTGTTTGTGACTGTTTTAGCCTAGAGAGAGAAAATTATTCTAGAGAGAGAATATTCAAATTTTGAATATTTTTGGATAGAAAAATATCTCATCTTATTAAAATAAGTTCCCCTGAAACAAAAATTCAAAAAGAATTTTCCAATGTGCAATTGGAATTAATTAGAAATAGGTATAAAGAACCTTAGTCTAAGGGTCTAGATTTTCATAAATCTTTGGATTATGGTCCAATTAAGGTTCCTATGGGCCAATAGCATCAATCCATGTGTAGGGAGGAGATAAATCCAATTTGTAAAAGAAGATACCCAAAAATGAGTAAATGCTCACATAAGATGAAGAGTTGAAAATGTACAAGGTTTATTAGTAAAAAACTATGAGCAATATTAAAACGATTTCATTATGACACATTTGTAAGGAAGGGGAGTTCTTTAAAGGAGGTGCATATTTCACATAAGATGAAGAGTTGAAAATATACAAGGTTTATTAGTAAAAAACTATGAGCAATATTAAAATGATTTCATTATGACACATTTGTAAGGAAGGGGAGTTCTTTAAAGGAGGTGCATATTTCACATAAGATGAAGAGTTGAAAATGTACAAGGTTTATTAGTAAAAAAAAAACTATGAGCAATATTAAAATGATTTCATTATGACACATATGTAAGGAAGGGGAGTTCTTTAAAGAAGGTGCATATTTCACATAAGATGAAGAGTTGAAAATGTACAAGGTTTATTAGTAAAAAAACTATGAGCAATATTAAAATGATTTCATTATAACACATATGTAAGGAAGGGGATTTCTTTAAAGAAGATGCATATTTCACATAAGATGAAGAGTTGAAAATGTACAAGGTTTATTAGTAAAAAAACTATGAGCAATAGAATTTTGACACATATGTAAGGAAGGGGAGTTCTTTAAAGGAGGTGCATATTTCACATGCTTGAATGAGTTTTAAACTCATAAAAATTGAGATATTTCATCTCTCCTCTCTCCTCATTCAAGTCTAGTTCCAAAAAGTTAGCTTAACTGACCTAAAAATGGTCAAAAAGTGACCAAACTGACTTGGAAAATTCTAGAATCAGTTTGTTTGGTTAGGAGCTCAAATTTTCCTATAAATAGAAGCCTCCCCTTGTTGAAAAAGATATAGAGTCTTATGCCTTGTTACTCTACTCCACCTAAGCCAAAATATATAGTGTCTTATGCTTTGTTACTCTACTCCACCTAAGCCAAAATATATAGTGTCTTATGCTTTGTTACTCTACTCCACCTAAGCCAAAATATATAGTGTCATGCTTTGTTACTCTACTCTACCTAAGCCAAGAACTGTGAATTCTTTAATAATTCACTAGTTTTTGATACTTCTCTCTTTCTTCAATCCCCATTCGTGGCTCCATCAACATACTAAACCAATTGATTGGTTGGGGGCCTCTACCGTGAATAAAGAATCAAGCAAATTATAAGGTAAGTATATTGAATTTTGATCTTTTCTATAATTTCTCAATGATTCTCTCTTCTCAACCCCTCTCAAGCTTGAGAAGTTTAATTGGTATGGTTTTTTAAATGCTATTGAAGTTAATTGGTGAATAGTAGTGAAGAGTTACATAATTTAATAAATGCTATTGAAGTTAATTTCCATTTATGTTTAAATTCTAATGGTTTTTATGTAATTTCTCTCTCTCACTCAAGAAATGGTCATACTCATGACCCATTCTCAATCCAAATGAAGCTTTTCATAAAGCTTTTTGTTAATCCAAGATTAAGCTATGCTTGAGGCCAAATTAATGGCTTTTTGCTATGCTTTTAGTTTACGCACAATGATTCAATCCATTATGGATTGATGACCCAATTAGAGACCATTCTAATTATTTCCTTAATGATAAGCTTTATCCCTTAGAAAAAAATTGAGATTTATCAGTCATAGTAGCAGAGCTATGGCAAAATTTTTATAGAAATTACGCATAAAATAAATTCATTCAAAGCATAAAAAGAGGACTTCCTACCATATTCTAGGAACTATCATCCTAGATTAATTAAAAGAATTTTATTATGCATGGAGATGTGGATGTTTGCATGTAGATGTAGATGTATGGATGTGAGTGTGAATGTGGAGGTGGATGTATGCATGGAGATGTGGATGTATGCATGTAGAAGTAGATGTATAGATGAGGATGTAAATAGAGATGTGGATGGATGCATGTAGATGTAGATGTATAGATGTGGATGTGAATGGAGATGTAGATGTAGATGTATAGATGTGGATGTGGATGTATGCATGTAGATGTAGATGTATAGATATGGATGTGGATGTGGAGGTGGATGTATGCATGTAGATGTAGATGTGATGTGGATGTGGAGATGGATGTATGCATGTAGATGTAGATGTATAGATGTGGATGTGAATGTGGAGGTGGATGTATGCATGTAGATGTAGATGTAGGAGGAGAATGTGAATGTGGATGTGGATGTGGATGTATGCATAGAGATGTGGATGTATGCATGTAGATGAGAATGTACGCATATAGATGTAGATGTATGGATGTGAATGTGCATGTAGATGTGGATGTATGGATGTGGATGCATGAATGTGCATGTAGATGTGGATGTGAAAATAGATATATGGATGTAGATGTGGATGTGTGGATGTGAATGTGGATGTGGATGTGGAGATGTGAATATATGTATGAATGTGAATATACGATATGTGATGTGAAGGAATATGAAGTGTTGAGATGGAAAATGATGTGAGGGGATGAGTATACATATAAATGGAATATGGAATAAGTAATGTGGATTGATGAGGGATAATGTGGAAAAATGAAAGTAAAAATAGAAACTGTATTGTAAACTGTTTGTAAATGCTGTTTGTAAATGACTGTTTTATGTCAAGATTGCTGGGGGAGCATTGTGACTACCTTGTGATTAAGGTCGTGAGACCTAACTGATAATGTTGCAACTGCTGAACGGAGAGTCAATGAAGGACGTCTCGCGTAGCAAGGTCGGGCGAGGTCTTGACCAGCCTCGGTGCGATTAAAATGGTGAGCTTCCGGTACGGTGGATGAGGGGCCAAGGAAGCGGCCTATGAGTGAAGCGCTAGGTCACCTGCGAAGGATCCTAGAGGGTGCTGACCATACGGTGCTCGGGCTCTGGGTCGCCTAGGATACCCACGCGTGCGTCGAGGAAGATATTGGAACAGAGTTGGAGTTGTTTTCTAAAATTGAGCATGGATCTGGTTGATTGACCTTGCTGGTCTTCAATGGATGAGTCCATGGCTCCTTATATGGATCCGTTGGTTGATCTTGCTGATCATCAACGAGAGTCCATCTTCATAAGTGATTATATTGCCGAGTATTAAGGGCTAGGAACTAAGAAACGGCCCCTGAGTGGACAGGTGGTGAGCGTCCTAGTTGCCAATGATGCCATAGATACTCTGATGAAGGAATGATGGAAAAATTAAGAATCAACTGGATAAATTGGAAGATGGTGATCAGTGATACCATGGTTTTATTAAAGGATTGTTTTAAACTGGTTGGATCTGTGAAAAGGCAATTTCATATTGGTGGGTGTGTGAGTGGTGTGACTAGTTTTATTTTGCATGAACATCCGGCTAGGGGGCCTTGGAACTCTTTTCCTTGGTACCCGGGACAAAACCTAACCAAATTTTTAATTGGATCCCATCACTACAGTGGTTGGGCGGTTGGCTAACCTGGGATTGGATGGGGTTAGGCTGGACTGATGGATCCGTAAATCGAGACTCAAACTTTTGTTTTTACGATAGAAAAAAAAAATCCCGAACAGTAACTGTTCTATGGATAGGAATCAACGGCTGTGCCTCTTGAATGGGGAAAAAAGCGTTGATCCCAATGATCCAAGTGCAAGTTTCTTCCTTGAACTGACTAAGTATCTTATAGATGTAATTGGATCATCTCGATCAGAAATGATCTTGACTACGTTAGAGTAAAAAGTTATCCTGGTGGAATCGCCCGTGCTTCCGGTTAAGAAAGTTTTTCCGGGTTCGGTTTTGGAACAACCGACGGATTAGTCTCTTATCCGGATATCCGTGGTGGGCGAGGCCCCGAGTGTGGGACCCCTGTCCCGCACGAGAAGCGCTACTTCCGCTGCCAGTACCCCGAATCCGTTGCTCGGTGGGAACAGGAATCTTACAGTTGGTATCAGAGCATTTGGTTAATAAAGATCAACTGAGAAGACAAATATGTCAAGAAATTATCAAGAAACACCAAAAGGTTATAATTGTGTGATATAATTCATACAATTTGATATTCAAACTGAAATTCATAATTTGGTAATCGGTTCTTCAGATGGAAGTATCGCAATTATATAGAATCCCTGACTTGCTTGAGGCCTAGACATGATAGTATTTACCTTATAATTCCAAGGGCCGTGACTACGCGTATATACCGAGAGTATACTGCAGCTCTTTACTGATAGTATATACGAGTAAATCTAAGACTTGAAATTATAAGCGTTAATGCTATCGAGATGATGATTTTGAATGTGATTGATATGATTTTTAATTCTGTTTGAGAATTGATGAATTGATTTGGATTCTGATTGAAAATGCTGATTGAAAAATGTTGATTTTTAAAAATTAGTTGAAATATAATGAAACCACAATGAGGGGGAATGGGACGAGTCCCTGTGATGATATTCATAACTAGAATGATGATAACAAATTCAGCAAATCACTATGAGATTAGTGGATTGTGCTGTCAGATTGCTACTATTAATACTTGACCGGTAGATCAAGTTAAGGGATGTCAAATTGAGAACTTGCTTGACTGAAATTTCCGTGGGGAGGAATGTTCCGAAGGAAACTTTTCGGTCTAATGGACCCTTATCATGTTAAAGATATGAATGATGATCTGAATGAATTGTTATTTAATGATGAGTTCTATATAAGGGATATTTATCCCAGTGTTCTGTTGGGTTGACCAGAATATAAGGAACCCAGAATAAAATTGGATCTTAAGAAAAAGAGCTGTCCTCTACCTTGCGAGATGAGGACATCTCGCACTTTTTAAGTGGGGTAGAATGTAAGATTCCTCCCCAACCTTCGAGGTATACTGGAGTAAGAATCTTCCTTTCTGATCTTATAATTATTCCCTCTCTAAAATAAAAGAAAATTTCTGTTTAAAAAAGGAAGACCCTTTTCCTAGAATACTTCTCAGGAGTCACGCTTGTTTTAAGGATTTAGAACAATGAGTTTAGAAGTGAGAATCGGTGTTTTGGATACCAAGGTTTTGGTTTTCATTCGAGTACGGCCCAAAAGGAGTTCTTTATCTCTTGGGGAGTATAAGAAGTTATCCCCCAGATATTGTGATCCTTATATCTGAATTCAATGAAAGTAGGTGACTTAGCCTACAAGTTTCTTTTATCTCCTCATCTCAAAATTCTTAATGCCTTCTATAGAAAAATGTGTCAAACACAAATCATGGAAAGATGGTAAAACTTCAGTGGCAAGTTACCGTTGGCTTCTAGGTTACGCTAGCTCCTTCCTTTATATAAGTCGTAACTTTTACTTATCGCTCACAGTAATCTTACTCCCATCAATCTCCTTTCTTTCTTAATCTCCTTCATGGCTTGGCAACAGGAATTGGTTTTATCCCTGATGATTTCTCACCTTCAAGACGCAAGAGAGTCTGTGAAGAAAGACTTTATAGAACAGTATGAGCGCTCACTTTTTCCTCACCTAGGAACTTCTGTAGCGCAGACCAAATGGCGGACCTATCAAAACATAACTAGGGTAACACCCTGGGGTCAGCAACACTTTCGTAACAATGTCCGCTTGGCCATGGTTATTGAAGCTTTGGGTTTGGGTCCCCGATACTACTGTGTCATGAGATCAAGGCATCTTGGGTTTTCTGAGCGGGTCTTCTTACTGGCATGTTTTCTTCCTCATGAGAAGATATGCCTTTACCCCGTTTTTGGCTTGCCTCTCAGAGGTCCTTTTGTTAGATCACCTCATACCACTGAGATGGGTGCGGCAATAACCAGCAGAATCATTCCCATAGATGAGTTACCCTATACTTGTGCAGCTTGTGAGGACTGCTTTTGTGACCATATGATGGACGGGCTTAAGGAAGTGTAAAGAGTTTCTCTATCTTTACTGTATAAGTTCCGAGAATGAATAAAGTTTAAATCTTGTTCTGAATCTTGCTCTCTTTAAGACTTTTCTTGGTGGTTAATCCTGATTAAAATTTTTCTCTAAGTCTCATATTCGTGCATCTTGCGAAATTATTCCAAGTTGCGAGATGAGGACATCTCGCGTTTTTTAAGTGGGGTAGAATGTAAGATTCCTCCCCTAACCCCTTTTTGATGTCTAGTATATTCCCCTGTAATCAATTCCTTTTCTGAAATATAAGAGATCTTGTTTGTGACTGTTTTAGCCTAGAGAGAGAAAATTATTCTAGAGAGAGAATATTCAGATTTTGAATATTTTTGGATAGAAAAATATCTCATCTTATTAAAATAAGTTCCCCTGAAACAAAAATTCAAAAAGAATTTTCCAATGTGCAATTGGAATTAATTAGAAATAGGTATAAAGAACCTTAGTCTAAGGGTCTAGATTTTCATAAATCTTTGGATTATGGTCCAATTAAGGTTCCTATGGGCCAATAGCATCAATCCATGTGTAGGGAGGAGATAAATCCAATTTGTAAAAGAAGATACCCAAAAATGAGTAAATGCTCACATAAGATGAAGAGTTGAAAATGTACAAGGTTTATTAGTAAAAAACTATGAGCAATATTAAAATGATTTCATTATGACACATTTGTAAGGAAGGGGAGTTCTTTAAAGGAGGTGCATATTTCACATAAGATGAAGAGTTGAAAATGTACAAGGTTTATTAGTAAAAAACTATGAGCAATATTAAAATGATTTCATTATGACACATTTGTAAGGAAGGGGAGTTCTTTAAAGGAGGTGCATATTTCACATAAGATGAAGAGTTGAAAATGTACAAGGTTTATTAGTAAAAAAAAACTATGAGCAATATTAAAATGATTTCATTATGACACATATGTAAGGAAGGGGAGTTCTTTAAAGAAGGTGCATATTTCACATAAGATGAAGAGTTGAAAATGTACAAGGTTTATTAGTAAAAAAACTATGAGCAATATTAAAATGATTTCATTATAACACATATGTAAGGAAGGGGATTTCTTTAAAGAAGATGCATATTTCACATAAGATGAAGAGTTGAAAATGTACAAGGTTTATTAGTAAAAAAACTATGAGCAATAGAATTTTGACACATATGTAAGGAAGGGGAGTTCTTTAAAGGAGGTGCATATTTCACATGCTTGAATGAGTTTTAAACTCATAAAAATTGAGATATTCATCTCTCCTCTCTCCTCATTCAAGTCTAGTTCCAAAAAGTTAGCTTAACTGACCTAAAAATGGTCAAAAAGTGACCAAACTGACTTGGAAAATTCTAGAATCAGTTTGTTTGGTTAGGAGCTCAAATTTTCCTATAAATAGAAGCCTCCCCTTGTTGAAAAAGATATAGAGTCTTATGCCTTGTTACTCTACTCCACCTAAGCCAAAATATATAGTGTCTTATGCTTTGTTACTCTACTCCACCTAAGCCAAAATATATAGTGTCTTATGCTTTGTTACTCTACTCCACCTAAGCCAAAATATATAGTGTCTTATGCTTTGTTACTCTACTCCACCTAAGCCAAAATATATAGTGTCATGCTTTGTTACTCTACTCTACCTAAGCCAAGAACTGTGAATTCTTTAATAATTCACTAGTTTTTGATACTTCTCTCTTTCTTCAATCCCCATTGGTGGCTCCATCAACATACTAAACCAATTGATTGGTTGGGGGCCTCTACCGTGAATAAAGAATCAAGCAAATTATAAGGTAAGTATATTGAATTTTGATCTTTTCTATAATTTCTCAATGATTCTCTCTTCTCAACCCCTCTCAAGCTTGAGAAGTTTAATTGGTATGGTTTTTTAAATGCTATTGAAGTTAATTGGTGAATAGTAGTGAAGAGTTACATAATTTAATAAATGCTATTGAAGTTAATTTCCATTTATGTTTAAATTCTAATGGTTTTTATGTAATTTCTCTCTCTCACTCAAGAAATGGTCATACTCATGACCCATTCTCATTCCAAATGAAGCTTTTCATAAAGCTTTTCGTTAATCCAAGATTAAGCTATGCTTGAGGCCAAATTAATGGCTTTTTGCTATGCTTTTAGTTTACGCACATTGATGATTCAATCCATTATGGATTGATGACCCAATTAGAGACCATTCTAATTATTTCCTTAATGATAAGCTTTATCCCTTAGAAAAAAATTGAGATTTATCAGTCATAGTAGCGGAGCTATGGCAAAATTTTTATAGAAATTACGCATAAAATAAATTCATTCAAAGCATAAAAAGAGGACTTCCTACCATATTCTAGGAACTATCATCCTAGATTAATTAAAAGAATTTTATTATGCATGGAGATGTGGATGTTTGCATGTAGATGTAGATGTATGGATGTGAGTGTGAATGTGGAGGTGGATGTATGCATGGAGATGTGGATGTATGCATGTAGAAGTAGATGTATAGATGAGGATGTAAATAGAGATGTGGATGGATGCATGTAGATGTAGATGTATAGATGTGGATGTGAATGGAGATGTAGATGTAGATGTATAGATGTGGATGTGGATGTATGCATGTAGATGTAGATGTATAGATATGGATGTGGATGTGGAGGTGGATGTATGCATGTAGATGTAGATGTGATGTGGATGTGGAGATGGATGTATGCATGTAGATGTAGATGTATAGATGTGGATGTGAATGTGGAGGTGGATGTATGCATGTAGATGTAGATGTAGGAGGAGAATGTGGATGTGGATGTGGATGTGGATGTATGCATAGAGATGTGGATGTATGCATGTAGATGAGAATGTACGCATATAGATGTAGATGTATGGATGTGAATGTGCATGTAGATGTGGATGTATGGATGTGGATGCATGAATGTGCATGTAGATGTGGATGTGAAAATAGATATATGGATGTAGATGTGGATGTGTGGATGTGAATGTGGATGTGGATGTGGAGATGTGAATATATGTATGAATGTGAATATACGATATGTGATGTGAAGGAATATGAAGTGTTGAGATGGAAAATGATGTGAGGGGATGAGTATACATATAAATGGAATATGGAATAAGTAATGTGGATTGATGAGGGATAATGTGGAAAAATGAAAGTAAAAATAGAAACTGTATTGTAAACTGTTTGTAAATGCTGTTTGTAAATGACTGTTTTATGTCAAGATTGCTGGGGGAGCATTGTGACTACCTTGTGATTAAGGTCGTGAGACCTAACTGATAATGTTGCAACTGCTGAACGGAGAGTCAATGAAGGACGTCTCGCGTAGCAAGGTCGGGCGAGGTCTTGACCAGCCTCGGTGCGATTAAAATGGTGAGCTTCCGGTACGGTGGATGAGGGGCCAAGGAAGCGGCCTATGAGTGAAGCGCTAGGTCACCTGCGAAGGATCCTAGAGGGTGCTGACCATACGGTGCTCGGGCTCTGGGTCGCCTAGGATACCCACGCGTGCGTCGAGGAAGATATTGGAACAGAGTTGGAGTTGTTTTCTAAAATTGAGCATGGATCTGGTTGATTGACCTTGCTGGTCTTCAATGGATGAGTCCATGGCTCCTTATATGGATCCGTTGGTTGATCTTGCTGATCTTCAACGAGAGTCCATCTTCATAAGTGATTATATTGCCGAGTATTAAGGGCTAGGAACTAAGAAACGGCCCCTGAGTGGACAGGTGGTGAGCGTCCTAGTTGCCAATGATGCCATAGATACTCTGATGAAGGAATGATGGAAAAATTAAGAATCAACTGGATAAATTGGAAGATGGTGATCAGTGATACCATGGTTTTATTAAAGGATTGTTTTAAACTGGTTGGATCTGTGAAAAGGCAATTTCATATTGGTGGGTGTGTGAGTGGTGTGACTAGTTTTATTTTGCATGAACATCCGGCTAGGGGGCCTTGGAACTCTTTTCCTTGGTACCCGGGACAAAACCTAACCAAATTTTTAATTGGATCCCATCACTACAGTGGTTGGGCGGTTGGCTAACCTGGGATTGGATGGGGTTAGGCTGGACTGATGGATCCGTAAATCGAGACTCAAACTTTTGTTTTTACGATAGAAAAAAAAAATCCCGGACAGTAACTGTTCTATGGATAGGAATCAACGGCTGTGCCTCTTGAATGGGGAAAAAAGCGTTGATCCCAATGATCCAAGTGCAAGTTTCTTCCTTGAACTGACTAAGTATCTTATAGATGTAATTGGATCATCTCGATCAGAAATGATCTTGACTACGTTAGAGTAAAAAGTTATCCTGGTGGAATCGCCCGTGCTTCCGGTTAAGAAAGTTTTTCCGGGTTCGGTTTTGGAACAACCGACGGATTAGTCTCTTATCCGGATATCCGTGGTGGGCGAGGCCCCGAGTGTGGGACCCCTATCCCGCACGAGAAGCGCTACTTCCGCTGCCAGTACCCCGAATCCGTTGCTCGGTGGGAACAGGGATCTTACAGTTGGTATCAGAGCATTTGGTTAATAAAGATCAACTGAGAAGACAAATATGTCAAGAAATTATCAAGAAACACCAAAAGGTTATAATTGTGTGATATAATTCATACAATTTGATATTCAAACTGAAATTCATAATTTGGTAATCGGTTCTTCAGATGGAAGTATCGCAATTATATAGAATCCCTGACTTGCTTGAGGCCTAGACATGATAGTATTTACCTTATAATTCCAAGGGCCGTGACTACGCGTATATACCGAGAGTATACTGCAGCTCTTTACTGACAGTATATACGAGTAAATCTAAGACTTGAAATTATAAGCGTTAATGCTATCGAGATGATGATTTTGAATGTGATTGATATGATTTTTAATTCTGTTTGAGAATTGATGAATTGATTTGGATTCTGATTGAAAATGCTGATTGAAAAATGTTGATTTTTAAAAATTAGTTGAAATATAATGAAACCACAATGAGGGGGAATGGGACGAGTCCCTGTGATGATATTCATAACTAGAATGATGATAACAAATTCAACAAATCACTATGAGATTAGTGGATTGTGCTGTCAGATTGCTACTATTAATACTTGACCGGTAGATCTAGTTAAGGGATGTCAAATTGAGAACTTGCTTGACTGAAATTTCCGTGGGGAGGAATGTTCCGAAGGAAACTTTTCGGTCTAATGGACCCTTATCATGTTAAAGATATGAATGATGATCTGAATGAATTGTTATTTAATGATGAGTTCTATATAAGGGATATTTATCCCAGTGTTCTGTTGGGTTGACCAGAATATAAGGAACCCAGAATAAAATTGGATCTTAAGAAAAAGAGCTGTCCTCTACCTTGCGAGATGAGGACATCTCGCACTTTTTAAGTGGGGTAGAATGTAAGATTCCTCCCCAACCTTCGAGGTATACTGGAGTAAGAATCTTCCTTTCTGATCTTATAATTATTCCCTCTCTAAAATAAAAGAAAATTTCTGTTTAAAAAAGGAAGACCCTTTTCCTAGAATACTTCTCAGGAGTCACGCTTGTTTTAAGGATTTAGAACAATGAGTTTAGAAGTGAGAATCGGTGTTTTGGATACCAAGGTTTTGGTTTTCATTCGAGTACGGCCCAAAAGGAGTTCTTTATCTCTTGGGGAGTATAAGAAGTTATCCCCCAGATATTGTGATCCTTATATCTGAATTCAATGAAAGTAGGTGACTTAGCCTACAAGTTTCTTTTATCTCCTCATCTCAAAATTCTTAATGCCTTCTATAGAAAAATGTGTCAAACACAAATCATGGAAAGATGGTAAAACTTCAGTGGCAAGTTACCGTTGGCTTCTAGGTTACGCTAGCTCCTTCCTTTATATAAGTCGTAACTTTTACTTATCGCTCACAGTAATCTTACTCCCATCAATCTCCTTTCTTTCTTAATCTCCTTCATGGCTTGGCAACAGGAATTAGTTTTATCCCTGATGATTTCTCATCTTCAAGACGCAAGAGAGTCTGTGAAGAAAGACTTTATAGAACAGTATGAGCGCTCACTTTTTCCTCACCTAGGAACTTCTGTAGCGCAGACCAAATGGCGGACCTATCAAAACATAACTAGGGTAACACCCTGGGGTCAGCAACACTTTCGTAACAATGTCCGCTTGGCCATGGTTATTGAAGCTTTGGGTTTGGGTCCCCGATACTACTGTGTCATGAGATCAAGGCATCTTGGGTTTTCTGAGCGGGTCTTCTTACTGGCATGTTTTCTTCCTCATGAGAAGATATGCCTTTACCCCGTTTTTGGCTTGCCTCTCAGAGGTCCTTTTGTTAGATCACCTCATACCACTGAGATGGGTGCGGCAATAACCAGCAGAATCATTCCCATAGATGAGTTACCCTATACTTGTGCAGCTTGTGAGGACTGCTTTTGTGACCATATGATGGACGGGCTTAAGGAAGTGTAAAGAGTTTCTCTATCTTTACTGTATAAGTTCCGAGAATGAATAAAGTTTAAATCTTGTTCTGAATCTTGCTCTCTTTAAGACTTTTCTTGGTGGTTAATCCTGATTAAAATTTTTCTCTAAGTCTCATATTCGTGCATCTTGCGAAATTATTCCAAGTTGCGAGATGAGGACATCTCGCGTTTTTTAAGTGGGGTAGAATGTAAGATTCCTCCCCCAACCCCTTTTTGATGTCTAGTATATTCCCCTGTAATCAATTCCTTTTCTGAAATATAAGAGATCTTGTTTGTGACTGTTTTAGCCTAGAGAGAGAAAATTATTCTAGAGAGAGAATATTCAGATTTTGAATATTTTTGGATAGAAAAATATCTCATCTTATTAAAATAAGTTCCCCTGAAACAAAAATTCAAAAAGAATTTTCCAATGTGCAATTGGAATTAATTAGAAATAGGTATAAAGAACCTTAGTCTAAGGGTCTAGATTTTCATAAATCTTTGGATTATGGTCCAATTAAGGTTCCTATGGGCCAATAGCATCAATCCATGCGTAGGGAGGAGATAAATCCAATTTGTAAAAGAAGATACCCAAAAATGAGTAAATGCTCACATAAGATGAAGAGTTGAAAATGTACAAGGTTTATTAGTAAAAAACTATGAGCAATATTAAAATGATTTCATTATGACACATTTGTAAGGAAGGGGAGTTCTTTAAAGGAGGTGCATATTTCACATAAGATGAAGAGTTGAAAATATACAAGGTTTATTAGTAAAAAACTATGAGCAATATTAAAATGATTTCATTATGACACATTTGTAAGAAAGGGGAGTTCTTTAAAGGAGGTGCATATTTCACATAAGATGAAGAGTTGAAAATGTACAAGGTTTATTAGTAAAAAAAAACTATGAGCAATATTAAAATAATTTCATTATGACACATATGTAAGGAAGGGGAGTTCTTTAAAGAAGGTGCATATTTCACATAAGATGAAGAGTTGAAAATGTACAAGGTTTATTAGTAAAAAAACTATGAGCAATATTAAAATGATTTCATTATAACACATATGTAAGGAAGGGGATTTCTTTAAAGAAGATGCATATTTCACATAAGATGAAGAGTTGAAAATGTACAAGGTTTATTAGTAAAAAAACTATGAGCAATAGAATTTTGACACATATGTAAGGAAGGGGAGTTCTTTAAAGGAGGTGCATATTTCACATGCTTGAATGAGTTTTAAACTCATAAAAATTGAGATATTTCATCTCTCCTCTCTCCTCATTCAAGTCTAGTTCCAAAAAGTTAGCTTAACTGACCTAAAAATGGTCAAAAAGTGACCAAACTGACTTGGAAAATTCTAGAATCAGTTTGTTTGGTTAGGAGCTCAAATTTTCCTATAAATAGAAGCCTCCCCTTGTTGAAAAAGATATAGAGTCTTATGCCTTGTTACTCTACTCCACCTAAGCCAAAATATATAGTGTCTTATGCTTTGTTACTCTACTCCACCTAAGCCAAAATATATAGTGTCTTATGCTTTGTTACTCTACTCCACCTAAGCCAAAATATATAGTGTCATGCTTTGTTACTCTACTCTACCTAAGCCAAGAACTGTGAATTCTTTAATAATTCACTAGTTTTTGATACTTCTCTCTTTCTTCAATCCCCATTGGTGGCTCCATCAACATACTAAACCAATTGATTGGTTGGGGGCCTCTACCGTGAATAAAGAATCAAGCAAATTATAAGGTAAGTATATTGAATTTTGATCTTTTCTATAATTTCTCAATGATTCTCTCTTCTCAACCCCTCTCAAGCTTGAGAAGTTTAATTGGTATGGTTTTTTAAATGCTATTGAAGTTAATTGGTGAATAGTAGTGAAGAGTTACATAATTTAATAAATGCTATTGAAGTTAATTTCCATTTATGTTTAAATTCTAATGGTTTTTATGTAATTTCTCTCTCTCACTCAAGAAATGGTCATACTCATGACCCATTCTCAATCCAAATGAAGCTTTTCATAAAGCTTTTCGTTAATCCAAGATTAAGCTATGCTTGAGGCCAAATTAATGGCTTTTTGCTATGCTTTTAGTTTACACACATTGATGATTCAATCCATTATGGATTGATGACCCAATTAGAGACCATTCTAATTATTTCCTTAATGATAAGCTTTATCCCTTAGAAAAAAATTGAGATTTATCAGTCATAGTAGCGGAGCTATGGCAAAATTTTTATAGAAATTACGCATAAAATAAATTCATTCAAAGCATAAAAAGAGGACTTCCTACCATATTCTAGGAACTATCATCCTAGATTAATTAAAAGAATTTTATTATGCATGGAGATGTGGATGTTTGCATGTAGATGTAGATGTATGGATGTGAGTGTGAATGTGGAGGTGGATGTATGCATGGAGATGTGGATGTATGCATGTAGAAGTAGATGTATAGATGAGGATGTAAATAGAGATGTGGATGGATGCATGTAGATGTAGATGTATAGATGTGGATGTGAATGGAGATGTAGATGTAGATGTATAGATGTGGATGTGGATGTATGCATGTAGATGCAGATGTATAGATATGGATGTGGATGTGGAGGTGGATGTATGCATGTAGATGTAGATGTGATGTGGATGTGGAGATGGATGTATGCATGTAGATGTAGATGTATAGATGTGGATGTGAATGTGGAGGTGGATGTATGCATGTAGATGTAGATGTAGGAGGAGAATGTGAATGTGGATGTGGATGTGGATGTATGCATAGAGATTTGGATGTATGCATGTAGATGAGAATGTACGCATATAGATGTAGATGTATGGATGTGAATGTGCATGTAGATGTGGATGTATGGATGTGGATGCATGAATGTGCATGTAGATGTGGATGTGAAAATAGATATATGGATGTAGATGTGGATGTGTGGATGTGAATGTGGATGTGGATGTGGAGATGTGAATATATGTATGAATGTGAATATACGATATGTGATGTGAAGGAATATGAAGTGTTGAGATGGAAAATGATGTGAGGGGATGAGTATACATATAAATGGAATATGGAATAAGTAATGTGGATTGATGAGGAATAATGTGGAAAAATGAAAGTAAAAATAGAAACTGTATTGTAAACTGTTTGTAAATGCTGTTTGTAAATGACTGTTTTATGTCAAGATTGCTGGGGGAGCATTGTGACTACCTTGTG
Source organism: Cibotium barometz (assembly GCF_041138505.1). NCBI lineage: Eukaryota > Viridiplantae > Streptophyta > Polypodiopsida > Cyatheales > Cibotiaceae > Cibotium > Cibotium barometz. Next base: position 69,634,898 of record NC_141046.1, read on the forward strand.
ATTAAGGTCGTGAGACCTAACTGATAATGTTGCAACTGCTGACGGAGAGTCAATGAAGGACGTCTCGCGTAGCAAGGTCGGGCGAGGTCTTGACCAGCCTCGGTGCGATTAAAATGGTGAGCTTCCGGTACGGTGGATGAGGGGCCAAGGAAGCGGCCTATGAGTGAAGCGCTAGGTCACCTGCGAAGGATCCTAGAGGGTGCTGACCATACGGTGCTCGGGCTCTGGGTCGCCTAGGATACCCACGCGTGCGTCGAGGAAGATATTGGAACAGAGTTGGAGTTGTTTTCTAAAATTGAGCATGGATCTGGTTGATTGACCTTGCTGGTCTTCAATGGATGAGTCCATGGCTCCTTATATGGATCCGTTGGTTGATCTTGCTGATCTTCAACGAGAGTCCATCTTCATAAGTGATTATATTGCCGAGTATTAAGGGCTAGGAACTAAGAAACGGCCCCTGAGTGGACAGGTGGTGAGCGTCCTAGTTGCCAATGATGCCATAGATACTCTGATGAAGGAATGATGGAAAAATTAAGAATCAACTGGATAAATTGGAAGATGGTGATCAGTGATACCATGGTTTTATTAAAGGATTGTTTTAAACTGGTTGGATCTGTGAAAAGGCAATTTCATATTGGGTGTGTGAGTGGTGTGACTAGTTTTATTTTGCATGAACATCCGGCTAGGGGGCCTTGGAACTCTTTTCCTTGGTACCCGGGACAAAACCTAACCAAATTTTTAATTGGATCCCATCACTACAGTGGTTAGGCGGTTGGCTAACCCATGGGATTGGATGGGGTTAGGCTGAACTGATGGATCCGTAAATCGAGACTCAAACTTTTGTTTTTACGATAGAAAAAAAAATCCCGGACAGTAACTGTTCTATGGATAGGAATCAACGGCTGTGCCTCTTGAATGGGGAAAAAAGCGTTGATCCCAATGATCCAAGTGCAAGTTTCTTCCTTGAACTGACTAAGTATCTTATAGATGTAATTGGATCATCTCGATCAGAAATGATCTTGACTACGTTAGAGTAAAAAGTTATCCTGGTGGAATCGCCCGTGCTTCCGGTTAAGAAAGTTTTTCCGGGTTCGGTTTTGGAACAACCGACGGATTAGTCTCTTATCCGGATATCCGTGGTGGGCGAGGCCCCGAGTGTGGGACCCCTGTCCCGCACGAGAAGCGCTACTTCCGCTGCCAGTACCCCGAATCCGTTGCTCGGTGGGAACAGGGATCTTACAGTTGGTATCAGAGCATTTGGTTAATAAAGATCAACTGAGAAGACAAATATGTCAAGAAATTATCAAGAAACACCAAAAGGTTATAATTGTGTGATATAATTCATACAATTTGATATTCAAACTGAAATTCATAATTTGGTAATCGGTACTTCAGATGGAAGTATCGCAATTATATAGAATCCCTGACTTGCTTGAGGCCTAGACATGATAGTATTTACCTTATAATTCCAAGGGCCGTGACTACGCGTATATACCGAGAGTATACTGCAGCTCTTTACTGACAGTATATACGAGTAAATCTAAGACTTGAAATTATAAGCGTTAATGCTATTGAGATGATGATTTTGAATGTGATTGATATGATTTTTAATTCTGTTTGAGAATTGATGAATTGATTTGGATTCTGATTGAAAATGCTGATTGAAAAATGTTGATTTTTAAAAATTAGTTGAAATATAATGAAACCACAATGAGGGGGAATGGGACGAGTCCCTGTGATGATATTCATAACTAGAATGATGATAACAAATTCAGCAAATCACTATGAGATTAGTGGATTGTGCTGTCAGATTGCTACTATTAATACTTGACCGGTAGATCAAGTTAAGGGATGTCAAATTGAGAACTTGCTTGACTGAAATTTCCGTGGGGAGGAATGTTCCGAAGGAAACTTTTCGGTCTAATGGACCCTTATCATGTTAAAGATATGAATGATGATCTGAATGAATTGTTATTTAATGATGAGTTCTATATAAGGGATATTTATCCCAGTGTTCTGTTGGGTTGACCAGAATATAAGGAACCCAGAATAAAATTGGATCTTAAGAAAAAGAGCTGTCCTCTACCTTGCGAGATGAGGACATCTCGCACTTTTTAAGTGGGGTAGAATGTAAGATTCCTCCCCAACCTTCAAGGTATACTGGAGTAAGAATCTTCCTTTCTGATCTTATAATTATTCCCTCTCTAAAATAAAAGAAAATTTCTGTTTAAAAAAGGAAGACCCTTTTCCTAGAATACTTCTCAGGAGTCACGCTTGTTTTAAGGATTTAGAACAATGAGTTTAGAAGTGAGAATCGGTGTTTTGGATACCAAGGTTTTGGTTTTCATTCGAGTACGGCCCAAAAGGAGTTCTTTATCTCTTGGGGAGTATAAGAAGTTATCCCCCAGATATTGTGATCCTTATATCTGAATTCAATGAAAGTAGGTGACTTAGCCTACAAGTTTCTTTTATCTCCTCATCTCAAAATTCTTAATGCCTTCTATAGAAAAATGTGTCAAACACAAATCATGGAAAGATGGTAAAACTTCAGTGGCAAGTTACCGTTGGCTTCTAGGTTACGCTAGCTCCTTCCTTTATATAAGTCGTAACTTTTACTTATCGCTCACAGTAATCTTACTCCCATCAATCTCCTTTCTTTCTTAATCTCCTTCATGGCTTGGCAACAGGAATTAGTTTTATCCCTGATGATTTCTCACCTTCAAGACGCAAGAGAGTCTGTGAAGAAAGACTTTATAGAACAGTATGAGCGCTCACTTTTTCCTCACCTAGGAACTTCTGTAGCGCAGACCAAATGGCGGACCTATCAAAACATAACTAGGGTAACACCCTGGGGTCAGCAACACTTTCGTAACAATGTCCGCTTGGCCATGGTTATTGAAGCTTTGGGTTTGGGTCCCCGATACTACTGTGTCATGAGATCAAGGCATCTTGGGTTTTCTGAGCGGGTCTTCTTACTGGCATGTTTTCTTCCTCATGAGAAGATATGCCTTTACCCCGTTTTTGGCTTGCCTCTCAGAGGTCCTTTTGTTAGATCACCTCATACCACTGAGATGGGTGCGACAATAACCAGCAGAATCATTCCCATAGATGAGTTACCCTATACTTGTGCAGCTTGTGAGGACTGCTTTTGTGACCATATGATGGACGGGCTTAAGGAAGTGTAAAGAGTTTCTCTATCTTTACTGTATAAGTTCCGAGAATGAATAAAGTTTAAATCTTGTTCTGAATCTTGCTCTCTTTAAGACTTTTCTTGGTGGTTAATCCTGATTAAAATTTTTCTCTAAGTCTCATATTCGTGCATCTTGCGAAATTATTCCAAGTTGCGAGATGAGGACATCTCGCGTTTTTTAAGTGGGGTAGAATGTAAGATTCCTCCCCCAACCCCTTTTTGATGTCTAGTATATTCCCCTGTAATCAATTCCTTTTCTGAAATATAAGAGATCTTGTTTGTGACTGTTTTAGCCTAGAGAGAGAAAATTATTCTAGAGAGAGAATATTCAGATTTTGAATATTTTTGGATAGAAAAATATCTCATCTTATTAAAATAAGTTCCCCTGAAACAAAAATTCAAAAAGAATTTTCCAATGTGCAATTGGAATTAATTAGAAATAGGTATAAAGAACCTTAGTCTAAGGGTCTAGATTTTCATAAATCTTTGGATTATGGTCCAATTAAGGTTCCTATGGGCCAATAGCATCAATCCATGTGTAGGGAGGAGATAAATCCAATTTGTAAAAGAAGATACCCAAAAATGAGTAAATGCTCACATAAGATGAAGAGTTGAAAATGTACAAGGTTTATTAGTAAAAAACTATGAGCAATATTAAAATGATTTCATTATGACACATTTGTAAGGAAGGGGAGTTCTTTAAAGGAGGTGCATATTTCACATAAGATGAAGAGTTGAAAATGTACAAGGTTTATTAGTAAAAAGCTATGAGCAATATTAAAATGATTTCATTATGACACATTTGTAAGGAAGGGGAGTTCTTTAAAGGAGGTGCATATTTCACATAAGATGAAGAGTTGAAAATGTACAAGGTTTATTAGTAAAAAAAAACTATGAGCAATATTAAAATGATTTCATTATGACATATATGTAAGGAAGGGGAGTTCTTTAAAGAAGGTGCATATTTCACATAAGATGAAGAGTTGAAAATGTACAAGGTTTATTAGTAAAAAAACTATGAGCAATATTAAAATGATTTCATTATAACACATATGTAAGGAAGGGGATTTCTTTAAAGAAGATGCATATTTCACATAAGATGAAGAGTTGAAAATGTACAAGGTTTATTAGTAAAAAAACTATGAGCAATAGAATTTTGACACATATGTAAGGAAGGGGAGTTCTTTAAAGGAGGTGCATATTTCACATGCTTGAATGAGTTTTAAACTCATAAAAATTGAGATATTTCATCTCTCCTCTCTCCTCATTCAAGTCTAGTTCCAAAAAGTTAGCTTAACTGACCTAAAAATGGTCAAAAAGTGACCAAACTGACTTGGAAAATTCTAGAATCAGTTTGTTTGGTTAGGAGCTCAAATTTTCCTATAAATAGAAGCCTCCCCTTGTTGAAAAAGATATAGAGTCTTATGCCTTGTTACTCTACTCCACCTAAGCCAAAATATATAGTGTCTTATGCTTTGTTACTCTACTCCACCTAAGCCAAAATATATAGTGTCTTATGCTTTGTTACTCTACTCCACCTAAGCCAAAATATATAGTGTCATGCTTTGTTACTCTACTCTACCTAAGCCAAGAACTGTGAATTCTTTAATAATTCACTAGTTTTTGATACTTCTCTCTTTCTTCAATCCCCATTGGTGGCTCCATCAACATACTAAACCAATTGATTGGTTGGGGGCCTCTACCGTGAATAAAGAATCAAGCAAATTATAAGGTAAGTATATTGAATTTTGATCTTTTCTATAATTTCTCAATGATTCTCTCTTCTCAACCCCTCTCAAGCTTGAGAAGTTTAATTGGTATGGTTTTTTAAATGCTATTGAAGTTAATTGGTGAATAGTAGTGAAGAGTTACATAATTTCATAAATGCTATTGAAGTTAATTTCCATTTATGTTTAAATTCTAATGGTTTTTATGTAATTTCTCTCTCTCACTCAAGAAATGGTCATACTCATGACCCATTCTCAATCCAAATGAAGCTTTTCATAAAGCTTTTCGTTAATCCAAGATTAAGCTATGCTTGAGGCCAAATTAATGGCTTTTTGCTATGCTTTTAGTTTACGCACATTGATGATTCAATCCATTACGGATTGATGACCCAATTAGAGACCATTCTAATTATTTCCTTAATGATAAGCTTTATCCCTTAGAAAAAAATTGAGATTTATCAGTCATAGTAGCGGAGCTATGGCAAAATTTTTATAGAAATTACGCATAAAATAAATTCATTCAAAGCATAAAAAGAGGACTTCCTACCATATTCTAGGAACTATCATCCTAGATTAATTAAAAGAATTTTATTATGCATGGAGATGTGGATGTTTGCATGTAGATGTAGATGTATGGATGTGAGTGTGAATGTGGAGGTGGATGTATGCATGGAGATGTGGATGTATGCATGTAGAAGTAGATGTATAGATGAGGATGTAAATAGAGATGTGGATGGATGCATGTAGATGTAGATGTATAGATGTGGATGTGAATGGAGATGTAGATGTAGATGTATAGATGTGGATGTGGATGTATGCATGTAGATGTAGATGTATAGATATGGATGTGGATGTGGAGGTGGATGTATGCATGTAGATGTAGATGTGATGTGGATGTGGAGATGGATGTATGCATGTAGATGTAGATGTATAGATGTGGATGTGAATGTGGAGGTGGATGTATGCATGTAGATGTAGATGTAGGAGGAGAATGTGAATGTGGATGTGGATGTGGATGTATGCATAGAGATGTGGATGTATGCATGTAGATGAGAATGTACGCATATAGATGTAGATGTATGGATGTGAATGTGCATGTAGATGTGGATGTATGGATGTGGATGCATGAATGTGCATGTAGATGTGGATGTGAAAATAGATATATGGATGTAGATGTGGATGTGTGGATGTGAATGTGGATGTGGATGTGGAGATGTGAATATATGTATGAATGTGAATATACGATATGTGATGTGAAGGAATATGAAGTGTTGAGATGGAAAATGATGTGAGGGGATGAGTATACATATAAATGGAATATGGAATAAGTAATGTGGATTGATGAGGGATAATGTGGAAAAATGAAAGTAAAAATAGAAACTGTATTGTAAACTGTTTGTAAATGCTGTTTGTAAATGACTGTTTTATGTCAAGATTGCTGGGGGAGCATTGTGACTACCTTGTGATTAAGGTCGTGAGACCTAACTGATAATGTTGCAACTGCTGACGGAGAGTCAATGAAGGACGTCTCGCGTAGCAAGGTCGGGCGAGGTCTTGACCAGCCTCGGTGCGATTAAAATGGTGAGCTTCCGGTACGGTGGATGAGGGGCCAAGGAAGCGGCCTATGAGTGAAGCGCTAGGTCACCTGCGAAGGATCCTAGAGGGTGCTGACCATACGGTGCTCGGGCTCTGGGTCACCTAGGATACCCACGCGTGTGTCGAGGAAGATATTGGAACAGAGTTGGAGTTGTTTTCTAAAATTGAGCATGGATCTGGTTGATTGACCTTGCTGGTCTTCAATGGATGAGTCCATGGCTCCTTATATGGATCCGTTGGTTGATCTTGCTGATCTTCAACGAGAGTCCATCTTCATAAGTGATTATATTGCCGAGTATTAAGGGCTAGGAACTAAGAAACGGCCCCTGAGTGGACAGGTGGTGAGCGTCCTAGTTGCCAATGATGCCATAGATACTCTGATGAAGGAATGATGGAAAAATTAAGAATCAACTGGATAAATTGGAAGATGGTGATCAGTGATACCATGGTTTTATTAAAGGATTGTTTTAAACTGGTTGGATCTGTGAAAAGGCAATTTCATATTGGGTGTGTGAGTGGTGTGACTAGTTTTATTTTGCATGAACATCCGGCTAGGGGGCCTTGGAACTCTTTTCCTTGGTACCCGGGACAAAACCTAACCAAATTTTTAATTGGGTCCCATCACTACAGTGGTTGGGCGGTTGGCTAACCCATGGGATTGGATGGGGTTAGGCTGGACTGATGGATCCGTAAATCGAGACTCAAACTTTTGTTTTTACGATAGAAAAAAAAAATCCCGGACAATAACTGTTCTATGGATAGGAATCAACGGCTGTGCCTCTTGAATGGGGAAAAAAGCGTTGATCCCAATGATCCAAGTGCAAGTTTCTTCCTTGAACTGACTAAGTATCTTATAGATGTAATTGGATCATCTCGATCAGAAATGATCTTGACTACGTTAGAGTAAAAAGTTATCCTGGTGGAATCGCCCGTGCTTCCGGTTAAGAAAGTTTTTCCGGGTTCGGTTTTGGAACAACCGACGGATTAGTCTCTTATCCGGATATCCGTGGTGGGCGAGGCCCCGAGTGTGGGACCCCTGTCCCGCACGAGAAGCGCTACTTCCGCTGCCAGTACCCTGAATCCGTTGCTCGGTGGGAACAGGGATCTTACAATGGTCGTTCTTTGAGTACTACGTTTGGGCTTTCATGGGAGCTAGCCCATGATCCTTCCTTCATATGTGGATTATCACATGGATTCCTTGGGTATCGCTTAGACCTATGCCTAAGGAGCTAGCCCATGATGCTTCATGTGTGGATTATCACATGGCTTCCTTGGGTATAGCTTAGACCTATACCTTTATAGATTTTATCTTCATCTTGTTGATGTTATTCAAATGTCATGGATCTATGGACTCCACATAATTTTTCTATTTTGTGTGATTTCTGTAATTTCTTAGTTTTCTTGTGAATACCTTGCTTATACATCTTCTTCTCCTAATGGCCTCCACTTGATGACATGATTTTTAGGTAGCCTCATGTTGTAACCCATCAATATAAGCTTGGCTAGGATCTCTCCATGTAGCCAATGTAGTGAGCTATCCATTTGTAAGAAGAATGACCCAATATAGGAGATGTGCAGGGTGAGCTAAATGTGGTGAGAGAAAGGCCTCCATGGAAGCTTGAAAGAGGGAAAGTAGAAAGACAAGAAAGTGACTTTTCTCCTAATTTTTTAGAAAAGAAGCTCAAACAAAAGCAAGAAAAAATGTTTCCCACTCAATTTTCTCAAAAATTTGAGTTCTTCAAGGTAGAAACATCTCTACCTCTCAAAACATAAAGCTGGCACCATGTCTTGCAAAATTCACGGGCCAAAATCCAGAAAAAAGTGAAACCTTTTTCAAGAAAACTAGAAAATGTGTGCACAAATCCAAGAAATATGTGTAAACACTCATTTTTTTGTAATTTCTTCTTGTCCTTGATCAGCAACAAAGTGAAATGATTCTAAGTTGCCATACTCAAGGAAGCCAATATGATAATCCACACACGAAGAATCATGAGCCATCTCCCATGCAAGCCCAAGTGGTAAGCACCAATGTACTCCAAGAAATGCCATAGGTCCAAAATACAAGTGATCCAAATGATTTTTCTTTCCATGATCCCTTAGCCCTCCTATATGTGCTACCTAATATTACCTATTATTATAATTTTTACAACTTTGGGTAGTATTAACATAACCCTTTATTACATTTCTCTTCTATGCAAACTTCCAATGGTTCATGTAATATATAGATCTCCTTGTTGTTAGCTTTTAAACATCCTTGCTGAGCATCTCATTTTGGTAGGACGGCATCTTGTGATGGTTCCTTTCAGCTCCTTATCTAGCTTGGAAAATTCTACCTCCAGTTGGTTGGCTTGATCTTCTATTAACTTGAGTTTGTCTTCCTTGGCCTTGACTTGGATTGTGAGAGACTCCTTCTTTAAGACCTTGCCTATTCTAACTCCTCTTGTAGCTTTTTTGTGGTTATCCTCCATCTCCTCTTGTTCTCCTATTCTCTATATATCCATCTTCTCTTGTAGGTTTTGTTTGGTTGTCTGCTTGTTCTCCTATTCTCTATATCCATCTCCTCTTGTAGTTTTTGTGTGGTTGTCCTCTTGTTCTCTTGTAGTTTTTGTGTGGTTGTCCTCTTGTTCTCCTATTCTCTATATCTATATCCTCTTGTAGCTTTTGTGCGGTTGTCCTATTGTTCTCCTACTCTCTATATCCATCTCCTCTTGTAGCTTTTGTGTGGATATCCTATTCTGTGTGTCCAGCTCCTCTTGTAGCATGTGTGTGGTTATGTCCAACTATTCTCTATGTGTAACTTGATTTATGTAATGTTTGTGACTTTGTCCTCCTCTTGTGCTTTGGTTATTAGTAGTAGGTCAAGGGTACTATGTAGACTCACAATAAATCTACATGGCCCTGCTCACTATTGATTATTTCCTAGCCATTATATATTTGGCATGATTGAGTTGGTTTATAAGAAGCTTCAATAACCCTGGTGCAGTGGTGGCTTCTTGAGGTCTAGTCCAGTGTTGGCTTCTTGTACCTATAAAAAGGTTTCCTTGTGGCCACCTTTCTTATGTTCAACCAATTGACTATTTCCATGTAATTTGCTATGTCATGGTAAGAGAAACAAGTAGCCATATCTTCTAGTAGGCCATTCCCCTCATATTAGTAAGGAGAGAAACAAGTAGCCATATCTTCTAGTAAGGAGAGAGAGAGGCGTTTGGGGATCATGTAAGCCCAAGTGCATGTGGCTATACTAGTGGTCTCATCCCCTTTTTCCCCATGAGTGAAAATCATCTCTTTGCCCTTTGCCTCCATCATTGTATCGAGGATATCATCAAAGTTTTCTATGCTCAGAGGGATCCATTTAGGGGGGAAAAAGGGCCCTCAAAGAAAATATAAAAAGGAAGCGAGAGCTTTGAACTATTAAATGAGAGAGCTTGGATTCTAGACCCATGTAAACATGGATCTTTTGGAATATTATGACACAAGATCTCATAAGATCAGGTATATCTTTTATGATATTGAGGCTTCATAGTAAAGAGAGAGAAATGTGAGATGTACCTCATTGTCCTCACCTTAAAATTATCCAAATGTCAGAAAGGTAATCTTCACATTAAATTATGAATTTCATTTCCCCCTCTTTCACTTTTCCCCCTTTTTTGAGTGCGGAATTTGAACTCACCACATCTCATTCTTTGCTTTGATTTTTTGGAAACTTAATACAAAGCTTTTAATATAGTATTACCATGGCTAAATTTTAGTAATTTTGGATAATAACACATGGATTTCAAGTTGTGGACATAGTAGGAAATTAGGGGTAGAAATCTTATACATGCAAAAAAACTTGCATGTCTGGGGTTTTATGCTCTATAACTTACGAAAAACCTGAGACATCTTAGAGATAGTGGGAGTCATTACATGTAGTTAAAAATATTATTACCTTTTAAAAAAAATGTTCATAATGTACTTGAACATTTAGGATTTTTAGTAAAATTTATATAAGTACTTATAACTCAATTCATTTACTACATTGTTTCTCATTTGACTATCCTTCCTCTCCACTCTCTCCTTATGTCCCTTTCCTAATCGATGAGATTCCGTTTGCTACAAGAAGTAACCCGACTAATATTAATTAATCATTTGGTATGGTATTGTTAGATCCAAATGTAGGTACATTCCAAAGATTGCCGGTGGAAAGAAAAGTGCAAAGTAAAGTGCCATGTGACAAGATTGCAACTTCGGGAGAAGGGGTGCCTCCTCACAAAGGAGGTGGGCCATCACTCTTATTCGCCGCTGCAACCTCCACGAGGTTGCTTCATGTGCGGGGCAGGACCGATAAAAAGGACGATAATGACTCCCCTCCGAACACGGCCTACAACTTTCATTGTACCGAAAGTCCTTGGAGCAAGAGCGTGAGAATGCCTCTGAGCGAATACGGGCCTTGGAACAAGAGATACAGGCCTTGAAAGAAGAACGCGAAAAGCCAGCCTTAGACGACATCATTGAATTTGAAGTAAAAGATGCTCCAATAATCTATCAATGAAATCGCTCGCTACTACGATGGCAAGTGAATTGTTGTTTCTATTATCAAGAATCCATCACCCAAGTTGCTCTAGAGTATGACATATATGATGCATATTTTAAGAAGCTCAAGGAGTCTTATACAATAGGAGTAACCACCAAAGGATCTATACGTGACAACTAACCCACGAGGGATTGCAACCTAGGGAGGTGGTATCCCATGCCCTTCTACAATAGATGATCAATGAAATTACTCGCTATTTTGATGGCACAAGTATGGATGACATTATCCCATGACCTAGCGATCTAGTATCCCATGACCTACAATAGGATGATGAATGAAATTACTCTCGCTACTACAATGGCACAAGCATGGATGACATTATCATCACAATTTTCTCTTCCAGAGTAAGACATAATAGATGTAGATTTTAAGAATCTCCTAGAGTATTTCAAAGAGGGTGATATTTGCTTACACATCTGTGTCAGGAAATATTCTTGAGCCTACGCTATGGAGCTAAACCCAAGCCCAAGAACACTAAGCAAAGAAAGCTGCTCAAAATTGTCAACTCTCCTCAACTCCCAAAACCAAGCCGAACAAGAAAAGGACCTAAGGCTAGAGTGTGTGACTATGTAACTATCTAGAATGTGAAATGCAGTCTTGTCTAAATATCCCTCCCACTGATATTCTCAATGTTTATGCACATGATATGTGTGTATTAAATAGAGATAATCATCTTCACAAGACACAATCAAGACAAAATTCCAATTGTCGAAAATTTTTGGAATTATATGTGGGCTTCGTGTCATTCTAAAAGGGCCTCTTTGTGCCATCAATTTGAGCATAAAAGTTGCTTATCCTTGGCTGTCCAACCCCATATACTGTTGGAAACTTGGGTATGTAAGAAATTTGCATGGAAAAACAAGTCCTCCCATTACTCCATGTGGTAGTAGATGGCCTTTAGAAGCTCTTATTGGGTAAAATTTGTTGATCGCTTGTACTTAGGCTTACAAAGCTCCACAAGCCTCACTGATTACGCTATGGAGCTAAACCCAAGACCAAGAACACTTAGAAAAGAAAGCTACTCAAAGTTGTCAACTCTTCTCAACTCCCAAAACCAAGGTGAACAAGAAAAGGACCTAAGGCTAGAGTGTGTGACTATGTAACTATCTAGAATGTGAAATGCAATCTTGTCTAAATATCCCTCCCACTGATATTCTCAATGTTTATGCACATGATATGTGTGTATTAAATAGAGATAATCATCTTCACAAGACACAATCAACACAAAATTTCAATTGTCTAAACTTTTTGGAATTGTATGTGGGCTTCGTGTCATTCTAAAAGGGCCTCTTTGTGCCATCAGTTTAAGCATAAAGTTGCTTCTCTCCTTGGCTGTCCAGCCCTATATACTGTTGGAAACTTGGGTATGTAAGAAATTTGCATGGAAAAACAGGTCCTCCCATTACTCCATGTGGTAGTAGATGGCGTTTAAGCTCTTATTGGGTAAAATTTGTTAAGATCCCTTGTACTTAGGCTCGTAAAGCTTTGCAAGCCTCACTTCTTCTTTCAAAGAGGGTGGTGTTTGCGTAAGCACATCTGTGTCAAGAAATATTCTTGAGCCTACACTATGGAGCTAAACCCAAGACCAAGAACACTTAGCAAAGAAAGCTGCTCAAAATTGTCAACTCTCCTCAACTCCCAAAACCAAGCCGAATAAGAAAAGGACCCAAGGCTAGAGTGTGTGACTATGTAATTGTCTAGAATGTGAAATGCAGTCTTGTCTAAATATCCCTCCCACTGATATTCTCAATGTTTATGCAAATGACATGACATGATATTCTAAATAGAGATAATCATCTTCACAAGACACAATCAAGACAAAATGTGTATATCAATGCTAATATATTTATGTCACCACATATAAAATTATTTTCATCACACTTTGACAATGAATAGTCTTGTTTGAATGCGTTTTATTAGCATATGAGAGTGTTTTAATTGATAAACAATGGTATTGAACAAAAAAATATCTTATCTCAAGATTTCTTGGTCAGCTTGAAGATTTGCAAGCTCCTTCTCCTTTCACTGAGAGTTTCTGCCAAATTTGTTTGTGTTGTTGTTTGTGAGATCCCTGTTTCCACCGCGCAATGGATTCGGATGCTAGCAGCGGAAGTAGCACATCTTGCGCGGGCCAGGGTCCCACACTCGGGGCCTCACCCACGGATATCCGGACAAGAGACTAATCCGTCGGTTTTTCCAAAACCGACCGCGAACCCGGAAAAACTCTCCTTATCTGGAAAGCACGGGCGATTTCACCATGATAACTTTTTACTCTAAAGTAGTCAAGACCATTACTGATCAAGCTGATCCGACCGCACCTATAAAGATACTCCGTCAGATCAAGGAAGAAACTTGCACTTGGATCATTGGGATCAACGCTTTTTTCCCCATCAAGAGGCACAGCCATATCCATAGAACAATTACTATCCGAGATTTACTTTATCTATTGTAATAACAGAAATTGAATCTCGATTTACGGATCCATCAGTCTAGCCTAACCCCATCCAATCCCATGGGTTAGCCAACCGCCCAACCACTATAGTGATGTGATCCAATTAGGAATTTGGTTAGGTTTTGTCCCGCGTACCAGCAGGGAAAAGAGTTCCCAGGCCCCCTAGCCGGAAGTTCATGCAAACGCAAAGCTAGTCACACCACTTACACACCCAATATGAAATTGCCTTTTTCTCAGCATCAAACAATCTTTTAATGAAACCATTATGTCACTGATGACAATCCTCAAAATCTCTGGTTGAATCCATATTTCCAATCATTCATTCATCGGTGTACTTATGGCATCATTGGTAATAACCAGAACGCTCACCACCTGTTCACTCAGGGGCCTTTTCAATAGTTCCTAGCTCATAGTACCCGGCAATATTTTCACATATAAAAATCTAGATGGAATCCTCATTGAAGATCAGCAAGATCAATCAACAGATCCATATAAGAGAGCCATGGACTCATCCGTTTGAGGACCAGCAAGGTCAATCAACCAGATCCATGCCCAGTTTAAGAAAACAACTCTTGCTCCTTGTTCCAATATCTTCCACGATGCACGTGTGGGTATCTTCGACGACCCAGAGCCCGAGCACCATATGGTCAGCACCCTCTAGGATCCTTCGCAGGTGACCTAGCGCTTCACTCATAGGCCGCTTCCTTGGTCCCTCATCCACCGTACCGGAAGCTCACCATTTAAATCGAACCGAGGCTGGTCAAGACCTCGGTCGACCTTGCTACGCGAGATGTCCTCCATTGACTCTCTACTGTCAGCCGTTGCAACTTTATCAGTTAGGTCTCCATGACCTTAATCCATAAGACAGTCAAAATGCTTCCCCAGCATTCTTGACATAAAACAATCATTTACAAAAAGTTTACAAAATATAGTTTCTATATCGAACTCTCGTCTTTCCACATTATCCCTCCTCAGGCCACATTACTTATTTCACATTCCATTCATATGTGTACTCATTCTCATCCATTCACTCATGTCGATGACACATTATTTCACATACACATTCACATTCATTATTCGAACTACACATCCATGGAAATTTATGTAATTCTTAACTATCATTAATCAATTAACTTCAATAGCATTCATCAAATTATGTAACTCTTCACTACCATTCATCAATTAACTTCAATAGCATTCAAAAACCATTCCAATTAAGCTTCTCAAGCTTGAGAGGGGTTGAGAAGAGAGAAACATTGAGAAATTATAGAAAAGATCAAAATTCACCATTTACCTTACAAATTACTTGATTCTTTGTTCACGGTAGAGGCCCCCAACCAATCAATTGGTTTAGTATGTTGATGGAGTCACCAATGGGGATTGAAGAAAGAGGGAAGCTCCAATTTCATCAATTTGGAGAGAATTTTAGAGAATAGTAGAAATTAGCATTATTTCAGCATAACTCTAGTATAGTAAAATTCTTCTATTTTTTTCAAAGGATTCATGTTCTATTTATAGGAGAGGGAAGCTCTAACCAAAGCTAACTGATTTCTAGAATTTTCCAGATTTCAGTTGGTTGAATTTGGACTAGATTTAGACCTAGTTTGGTTCCTTTTTAATTCGGTTTGGTTCCATTTTGATTTGGTTTGGTTCAAGAGAGAGGAGAGATAAAAATATCACAATATTTTTGAGTTTAAAACTCATTCAAGCATGTGAAATATGCACCTCCTTTAAGGGACTCCCCTTCCTTACATATGTGTCAAAATGGAATCATTATATCCAAAATATCTCATATTTTTAATATTGCTCATAGTTTTTTACTAATAAACCTTGTACATTTTCAACTCTTCATCTTGTGTGAGCATTTACTCATTTTTGGATACCCAAAATATCTCATATTTTTAATTTTGCTCATAGTTTTTTACTAATAAACCTTGTACATTTTCAACTCTTCATCTTATGTGAGCATTTACTCATTTTTGGATACCCAAAATATCTCATATTTTTTATATTACTCATAGTTTCTTACTAATAAACCTTGTACATAGTCAACTCTTCATCTTATGTGAGCATTTACTCATTTTTGGGTATCTTCTTTTACAAATTGGATTTATCTCCTCCCTACACATGGATTGATGCTATTGGCCCATAGGAACCTTAATTGGACCATAATCCAAAAATTTCTGAAAATCTAGACCCTTAGGCTAAGGTCCTTTATACCCATTTCCAATAAATTCCAATTGCACATTGGAAAGTTCTTTTTGAATTTTTGTTTCAGGGGAATTCATTTTAATAATATGAGAAATTTTTCAATCTAAAAATATTCAAAATCTGAATATTCTCTCTCTAGAATATTTTCTCTCTCTATGTCAAAATAGGCAGAGACAAGATCTTTTATATTTCTGAAGAGGGGATTGATTACAGGGGAAGATGCTAGACATCTTGAGAGGCTGGGGAGGAATCTTACATTCTCTCCCACTTGAAAAACGCGAGATGCCCTCATCTCACAAACTGGGGGTAATTTCGCAAGATGCACGAATATGAGACTGAGAGAAAATTTTTAATTAAGATTAACCACCAAGAAAAGTCTCAAAGAGAGCAAGACTCAAGAGATAAGAACAAAGATTTCAACTTTATTCATTCTTGGAACATATACAGTAAAGATAGAAGAACTTTTTACACTTCCATAAGCCCGTCCATCATATGGTCACAAAAGCAGCACTCACAAGCTGCACACGTATAAGGTAATTCATCTATGGGAATAATTCGGCTGGTTATTGCAGCACCTATCTCACTGGTATGAGGTGACCTATTAAAAGGACCTCTGAGAGGCAAGCCAAAAACGGGATAAAGGCATATCTTCTGATGAGGAAGAAAACACGCCAGTAAGAAGACCCGCTCAGAAAACCCAACATGCCTTGATCTCATCACGCAGTAGTATCGGGGTCCCAAACCCAAAGCTTCAATAACCATAGCCAAGCGAACATTGTTATTACGAAAGTGCAGTTGACCCCACGGTGTTACCCTAGTTATGTCTTGATAGGTCTGCCATTTGGTCTGAGCTACAGAAGTTCCCAAGTGAGGGAAAAGTGAGCGCTCATACAGTTCTATAAAATCCTTCTTCACAGACTCACTTACGTCTTGAAGGTGAGAAATCATCATGGATAAAACCAATTCCTGCTGCCAAGCCATAAAGGAGATTAAGAAAGAAAGGAGATCGATGGAAGTAAGACTAATGCGAGCGACAAGTAAGAGTTACGACTTATATAAAAAAAATAACTAGCGTAACCTAGAAGCCAACGGTATCTTGCCACTGAAGTTTTACCGTCTTTCCATGATTTGGTTTTGGCACATTTTTCTATAAAAGGCATTAAGAATTTTGAGATGAGGAGATCAAAGAAGTTCGTAGGCTAAGTAACCTACTTTCTTTGGTCCACAATATCTGGGGGATAACTACTTATAGTCCCCAAGAGATAAAGAACTTCTTTTGGTCTATACTCAATGAAGACCATATCTGCTTCTCTTAATTCTCTGACTGTCCTCTTCTTATCTGTATACTGTTTCTGTCGATCCTGGGCAGCTTTTTTAACTGAGGACCAAAACCTTGGCATCCAAAACACCGGTTCACACTTCTGAACTCATCGTTCTGAATCCTTAAAACAGGTGGGCTCCTGAGAAGGTATTCTGGGTAAAGTGTCTTCCCTTTTGAAACAGAATCTTTCTTTTATTTAGAGAGGGAATAATTATAAGATCAGAAAAGGAGATTCTTACTCCTGTATACCTCGAAGGTTGGGGGAGGAATCTTACATTCTACCCCACTTAAAAGTTGCGAGATGTCCTCATCTCGCAAGTAGAGGACAACTCTTTTGCTTAAGATCCAATTTATTCTGGGGTTCCTTATATTCTGGTCAACCCAGCAGAATATGGGGATAAATATCCCTTATATAGAACTCATCATTAAATAACAATTCATTCAGATCATATCATTCATATCTTTAACACGATAATGGTCCATTAGACCGAAAAATTTCCTTCTGAATATTCCACGGGAATTTCAGTTAAGCAAGTTCTTAATTTGTCATCCCTTAACTTGATCTACCGTGTCAAGTATTAACAGTAGCAATTTGACAGCACAATCCACTAATCTCATAGTGATTTGCTGAAATCATTATCATCACTTATCATCAGAGGGACTCGTCCCAATCATCCACATTGTGGTTTCGCTCAGCTTAATACATTTCAACTAAATTTCAGAAATCATCATTTTTCAATCAGAATCCAAATCAATTCGTCACTTTCCAAACAGAATTAAAATCATATCAACCACATTCAAATTCATCAACTAGATAGCATTAATGATTATAATTTCAAGTCTTAGATTTACTCGTATATAACTACAAGTAAAGAGCTGCAGTAATACCCTCGGTATATACGGGTAGTCATGATACTTGGAATCATGTCTAGGCCTCAAGCAAGTCAGGGTTCCATACAATTGCGGTACTTTCATATGAAAACCCAATTACTAAATCACAAATTTTTCAGTTTGAATATCAAATTGTATGAATTATATCACACAATTACAACCTTTTTGTGTTTCTTGATAAATTTTTGACATATTTGGCTTCTCAGTTGATCTTTATTAACCCATTTGCTCTGATACCAACTGTGAGATCCCTGTTTCCACCGCGCAACGGATTCGGATGCTAGCAGCGGAAGTAGCACATCTTGCGTGGGCCAGGGTCCTACACTCGGGGCCTCGCCCCACCACGGATATCCGCCGAGGACAAGAGACTAATCCGTCGGTTTTTCCAAAACCGAACCCGGAAAAACTCCCCTTATCCGGAAAGCACGGGCGATTCCACCAGGATAACTTTTTACTCTAAAGTAGTCAAGACCATTACTGATCAAGCTGATCCGACCGCACCTATAAAGATACTCGGTCAGATCAAGGAAGAAACTTGCACTTGGATCATTGGGATCAACGCTTTTTTTCCCATCAAGAGGCACAGCCGTTGATTCGTATCCATAGAACAATTACTATCCAAGATTTACTTTATCTATCGTAATAACAGAAATTGAATCTCGATTTATGGATCCATCAGTCCTCCAGCCTAACCCCATCCAATCCCATGGGTTAGGCCAACCGCCCAACCACTGTAGTGATGGGATCCAATTAGGAATTTGGTTAGGTTTTGTCCCGGGTACTAGGGAAAAGAGTTCCCAAGTCCCCTAGCTGGAAGTTCATGCCAACACAAAGCTAGTCACACCACTTACACACCCAATATGAAATTGCCTTTTTCTCAGCATCAACTAACTTTAAAACAATCTTTTAATGAAACCATTATGTCACTGATGATAATCCTTGAAATCTTTGGTTGAATCCATATTTCCAATCATTCATTCATCGGTGTACTTATGGCATCATTGGTAACCAGAACGCTCCACCACCTGTTCACTCAGGGGCCTTTTCATTAGTTCCTAGCTCATAGTACCCGGCAATATTTTCACATATAAAAATCAAGATGGAATCCTTGTTGAAGATCAGCAAGATCAATCAACAGATCCATATAAGAGAGCCATGGACTCATCCATTGAGGACCAGCAAGTTCAATCAACCAGATCCATGCCCGGTTTCAGAAAACAACTCTTACTTCTTGTTCCAATATCTTTCACGATGCACGTGTGGGTATCTTCGGCGACCCAGAGCTCGAGCACCGTATGGTCAGCACCCTCTAGGATCCTTCGCAGGTGACCTAGCGCTTCACTCATAGGCCGCTTCCTTGGTCCCTCATCCACCGTACTACCGGAAGCTCACCATTTAAATCAAACTGAGGCTGGTCAAGACCTCAGTCGACCTTGCTACGCAAGACGTCCTCCATTGACTCTCCGTCAGCCGTTACAACTTTATCAGTTAGGTCTCCATGACTTTAATCCATAAGACGGTCAAAATGCTTCCCCAGCATTCTTGACATAAAACAATCATTTACAAATAGTTCACAAAATACAGTTTCTATATCGAACTCTCGTCTTTCCACATTATCCCTCCTCAGTCCACATTACTTATTTCACATTCCATTCATATGTGTACTCATTCTCATCCATTCACTCATGTCGATGACACATTATTTCACATACACATTCACATTCATTATTCGAACTACACATCCATGTTCGTACATCCACATCATACATCCAATTCCATATCCGCATTCATACATACACATCCATATCCACATCCATACATCCACATCCACATCCACATTCACATCCACATCCACATTCACATCCATACATCCACATCTACATGCATACATCATTTTTTACATCCTCATTCATACATCCACATCCACCTATATACATCCACATCCGTATCTACACCCATACATCCACATCCACTTCCACTTTCACATGCATACATCATTTTTCACATCCTCATTCATACATCCACATCCACCTATATACATCCGTATCTACACCCATACATCCACATCCACTTCCACTTTCACATGCATACATCCACATCTACATGCATACATCCATTTTCACATCCTCATTCATACATCCACATCCGTATCTACATCCATACTCCACATCCACATCCACATCCACATTCACATTCATATAACCACATACGCCTTCACATCTATTCTTTTACATCACATCCATTCTCACCCTATCACAACCCATATACATCTTATCACATCTTAATTCATCTTATCACCTGCTAACTTATTTCATAAGCATCTTATCACCTCTTATCACCTGCTAACTTATTTCATAAGCATCTTATCACATCTTATACACCTCTTATCACATCCTATCACATCTCATATCTATTTATAGAATACAAGAGAATTCTTATATTTGATATAAGATTTCTTTACACATTTATTTATGCATAAATTCCATTTAAGGAGATTAATACTTTCGAAGTAAAAATCAATCTTTTATGCATCTTCCTATGCATAAATTTATTTTAAATGAAAATGACACTTTTGAATTAAAATTCAATCTTTTATGCATCTTCCTATGCATAAATTCAATTTGGTAGGAATTATACTTTTAGAATAAAAGAATTTCTCTTATGCATCTAAGTTATGCATAAAATCCATTTATGATGAAAATCACACTTTTAGTATAAAAAGAATATCTTTTATGCATACCTCTATGCATGAAATCCAATATGATAAAAGTAACACTTTTACAATAAAATAGTCAACTTTTATGCATACCTCTATGCATGAAATTCAATTATGATAAAAGTCACACTTTTATAATAAAATAATCAACTTTTATGCATACCTTTATGCATGGAATTCAATTATCATAAAAGTCACACTTTTATAATAAAATAATCAACTTTTATGTATACCTTTATGCATGAAATTCAATTATGATAAAAGTCATACTTTTATAATAAAATAATCAACTTTTATGCATACCTTTATACATGAAATTCAATTATGATAAAAGTCACACTTTTATAATAAAATAATCAACTTTTATGCATACCTTTATGCATGAATTCAAATATGATAAAAGTCACACTTTTATAATAAAATAATCAATATTTATGCATATCTCTATGCATGAAATTCAAATATAATAAAAGTCATACTTTTATAATAAAATAATCAACTTGTATGCATACCTTTATGCATGAATTTCAAATATGATAAAAGAAATGCTTTTATATTAAAATAATAATCTTTTATGCATACTTCTATGTATGAAATCTAAATATGATAAAAGAAACACTTTTATATAAAATAATAATCTTTTATGCATACCTCTATGCATGAAATCCAATTATGATAAAAGAAACACTTTTATATTAAAATAATAATCTTTTATGCATACCTCTATGCATGAAATCCAAATATGATAAAAGAAACACTTTTATATTAAAATAATAATCTTTTATGCATACCTCTATGCATGAAATCCAAATATGATAAAAGTACCACTTTTATAATAAAATAATCATCAATTATGCATAACATAAAAATTAATTTCTCCATGATTACAATAAAATTCTTTCAAATAATCTAGATGATAATTCCTAGAATATAGTAGGAAGTTCTCTTTTCATTCTTTGAATGAAATTATTTTATGTGTAATTTTTATAAAAATTTTGCCATAGCTCCGCTACTATGACCGATAAATCTCAATTTATTTTGAAGGATAAAGCTTATCATTAAGGGAATGATTAGAATGATCCCTAATTGGATCATTAACCCAATAATGGATTGAATCATCAATATTCATGAAATACATAAACTAAAAGCATAGAAAAAAAGCCATTAATTTGGCCTCAAGCATAGATTAATCTTGGATTAAGGAAAAGCTTCATTTGGATTGAGAATGGGTCATGATGAGTATGACCATTTCTTGAGTGAGAGAGAGAAATTACATAAAAACCATTAGAATTAAGCATAAATAAAAATTTATGTAATTCTTAACTATCATTAATCAATTAACTTCAATAGCATTCATCAAATTATGTAACTCTTCACTACCATTCATCAATTAACTTCAATAGCATTCAAAAACCATTCCAATTAAGCTTCTCAATCTTGAGAGGGGTTGAGAAGAGAGAAACATTGAGAAATTATAGAAAAGATCAAAATTCACCATTTACCTTACAAATTGCTTGATTCTTTGTTCACGGTAGAGGCCCCCAACCAATCAATTGGTTTAGTATGTTGATGGAGTCACCAATGGGGATTGAAGAAAGAGGGAAGCTCCAATTTCATCAATTTGGAGAGAATTTTAGAGAATAGTAGAAATTAGCATTATTTCAACATAACTCTAGTATAGTAAAATTCTTCTATTTTTTTCAAAGGATTCATGTTCTATTTATAGGAGAGGGAAGCTCTAACCAAAGCTAACTGATTTCTAGAATTTTCCAGATTTCAGTTTGGTTGAATTTGGACTAGATTTGAACCTAGTTTGGTTCCTTTTTTATTCGGTTTGGTTCCATTTTGATTTGGTTTGGTTCAAGAGAGAGGAGAGATAAAAATATCACAATATTTTTGAGTTTAAAACTCATTCAAGCATGTGAAATATGCACCTCCTTTAAGGGACTCCCCTTCCTTACATATGTGTCAAAATGGAATCATTATACCCAAAATATCTCATATTTTTAATATTGCTCATAGTTTTTTACTAATAAACCTTGTACATTTTCAACTCTTCATCTTGTGTGAGCATTTACTCATTTTTGGATACCCAAAATATCTCATATTTTTAATATTGCTCATATTTTTTTTACTAATAAACCTTGTACATTTTCAACTCTTCAGCTTATGTGAGCATTTACTCATTTTTGGATACCCAAAATATCTCATATTTTTTATATTACTCATAGTTTCTTACTAATAAACCTTGTACATAGTCAACTCTTCATCTTATGTGAGCATTTACTCATTTTTGGGTATCTTCTTTTACAAATTGGATTTATCTCCTCCCTACACATGGATTAATGCTATTGGCCCATAGGAACCTTAATTGGACCATAATTCAAAAATTTCTGAAAATCTAGGCCCTTAGGCTAAGGTCCTTTATACCCATTTTCAATAAATTCCAATTGCACATTGGAAAGTTCTTTTTGAATTTTTGTTTCAGGGGAATTCATTTTAATAATATGAGAAATTTTTCTATCTTAAAATATTCAAAATCTGAATATTCTCTCTCTATGTCAAAATAGGCAGAGACAAGATCTTTTATATTTCTGAAGAGGGGATTGATTACAGGGAAAGATGCTGGACATCTTGAGAGGTTGGGGAGGAATCTTACATTGTTGACCTTGCTGCCATTCTTGGTTGTGTGTATTCTCTCAATGTTCAAGACACATACAATTTTTATAGAGGCCTTTTGTATGTGTAAAATCACAAGAGAGTATGTATGTGTTGTGTGTGTTCTTTTTTTAAAGGGAGAAACTTCTCAGAAAACTACCACATGTAGGGATTTTTTATCACACATAGTGTTGAAGCTCTTGTGTGTTTAGGGTATATATACCATATTGACCACACTTCACAATTATTATATACTGAGATAGAGAAAGAGTGGTTACTCCCCTCATGTGACTGTTATGTCCATCTGTCTGAGGCTGTCCTATTGTTGCTATTGTTTCCTGGTTGTGGCGCGGTTGTTTGTGTTTAGGGTATATATACCATATTGACCACACTTCACAATTATTATATACTGAGATAGAGAAAGAGTGGTTACTCCCCTTGTGTGACTGTTATGTCCATCTGTCTGAGGCTGTCCTATTGTTGCTATTGTTTCCTGGTTGTGGCACGGTTGTTGTGTGTTTAGGGTATATATACCATATTGACCACACTTCACAATTATTATATACTGAGATAGAGAAAGAGTGGTTACTCCCCTCGTGTGACTATTATGTCCATCTGTCTGAGGCTGT
Organism: Cibotium barometz; assembly: GCF_041138505.1. Lineage (NCBI taxonomy): Eukaryota > Viridiplantae > Streptophyta > Polypodiopsida > Cyatheales > Cibotiaceae > Cibotium > Cibotium barometz. Next base: position 69,658,862 of record NC_141046.1, read on the forward strand.
CCTATTGTTGCTATTGTTTCCTGGTTGTGGCGCGGTTGTTCATGCTCGCAATTTCCCTATTGAGGGCACCCGGTGTCATTTCTACCTTAGCTGTGCTATTGTCCATGCTATGTGGTGGCTCTATTTTTTGTCGGTCATGTTGTTGTCATCATGTACCTCGCCCTTCTTTTGTTTCACCCCCTCACCGTCTATTCTACTATGCAGCCCCCCATCAAAGGGTGTACACTAGGGTGTACACCAAATGGAACCTTTTTGAGCTTCTTTTCAAAATTTCCTTTTAAAATTTACTAATGTTCCCTCTTCTAAGTCCCCCCCCCAACTCATAAATGGTTGTAGGCCATTCTCTTTTCCTTTGTTGTGCATACATTACATGAAGGGTGAAGCCCTTTTTGTGCCAGCTAACCATCCCCAATGATCTCCATCAAAAGCCGCATCCCTTTTGATGAGCGCGCTTACTCAATGGCCACCCTTAATTTTCCTAAAGTTTGTTTATATATAAAGGCTTTTAATTACTTTTAATACCAAATTTTTTTAGCCCCCCTTTCACATGACTAATGATGGCTTCATTTGCAATGATCATAATGGCCTCCTTTTCTTTCGCAATATGCAAGTCCACTTCTTGTGTTCTTTATGAATAAACAATGACCAAATTTCCATCATGAGCTTGCAGCCCTTTGACATGGTGTATCTTCTCTTCACATTTTCTTCAGTGAGGTTGCACTCCATCTTGTGCTTTCTTTGGTGCTTACGATGCTAGTCCCTATCAAAATAGTTCCTCAAGGCGGCTAACCAAATGGGATCATCATCGTTGTGAGATAAATATTATGCGAGTTGTGGGTAACGGTAGTAAATGGACACATGCAGACACAAAGCTCATACATGCATGCAATGATCACACAATAACATGCTCTCGAGGCACCAAAAGATGCAACAACAATGTCCTATAGGGAAACTAGCTTGCTAGTGTGAACCCAGATTTTCGGTTAACCTAGCGCCTTATCCATTAGGCTTTTGTCAAGTGTTTTTACCATCCCATCTTCTTTTCTTCTCCATACATAAATCATCTTCGGCTTAGGCCTTCTAGCCTTTTGTTTTATCCTATTGTCCCTCTTGTGACTCCCTAGAGTATAACCTTGAAATGATTCCCTTTTTATGATTGCTTGTTCATTTTGATTTCTCTCACCACACGGCTACAATTTTTCACATCTCTAGGGCTTCTAAGCTTATATCGAATTTCATTTATCTTTGGCTCTTGCATAGCTCTAAATTATAGTGCTAAATGTGTATCCAAAATGGCTTTTTTCTACCTCTTATGTTTTGGTGAATGTACCATCAAACCAAGTGATAGTGGCCTTGCTACCCTCACATGGACTTGCAATGAGTATGACAACCTTTGATAAAGCTCTCCATCCTTAATCTTTCATCAAAACTATGAGGATTACAATGTTTTCTTTTAAACTTTGCAAATCTACCCACATAGCTTTTCATTGTCTCATATTCTCCTTGAAAAAAACCACCCAAGGTAACTAACGCATTTAATGCATGGCCGCCGCTACTAACCCCTCCCAGGTAGCAATCCTATGGGCTTCATGTTTCTCAATCATGTGCTACTATGTTAGCCTCTTGATCACTTCATTAAAGGAAATGGCTTTGTTAATTGTTGACTATCTCAATTGGGTATCCGAATCTTATCATGATCATTTCGTACATAAATTTTGCCACTACTTTGTGCAATAATATGTGTAACGAGCATGTAATTATTTCATCTTCTCTGAGCTCCTAGTTTAAACGGGCCTCAAAAATCCAAACCCCATTTTTGGAATGGCTTGAGTGGTAGTATAGGATTGTGAGGCATTCTATCTGAATCATTTGGCTGCCCTAGCATTTGGTACATGTCACACTACTCTTTTGCAAATGTGTGGGTATCTTTTAATGTTGTTGGCCACCATAGTCCTGCTTGGAATACTTTTCTTCGCATGATTTCTCCAAAAAGTAGCCTAGAGTGATTCCTTGATATGCCTTTGCCAGCATAGCTTGCTGTTTATGTTCACGAACACACCTTCTCAGGATATGATCTATGCCCATTTTGTATAGATGTCATGCCACCACCATGCATGACTTGCTCCAGAGAGTTTGATTTTTCCTCTGATCTCTTGACATGTACTCTAGAAAAGACAAGTCAGAAAGGAATTGCAGTATTTCATCATACAAACTTGGTCTTTCTCCATCTATGATGAAGAGATTGTTAAAATTATAGCAATGTGATGAGCTATGGTGGATTAAATACTAGAATCAACATCATTAACAAAGTGATTAGATGATAATTAAGATGTGATTAGTGAGTAATTAATAAATAGCTTAATGTAGGCATGGATAATAAAAAACCAGCAAATTCTCATTAGGCCAATGCCTCAATTTATAGAGTTTACATCCAAGCATCTAATCCTACTGATTTCTCCTTGATTCACTCCACCTCTTTTGCTAGATTCTCTCCACCTCTCCCAGAATATCTCCACACTTCCTAAATCTTCTCATGCTACCCTTTATTCTCTCCCAGTAGATTCTTCTCACCTTTTCACAGGTTCTCTCACATTTATAGATTCTCTTTTACAGCCTCTTGCCAAGGGCTTGTTCCCGCACACACCCTATTCACTTGTATAGTTCAACACCTCCCTTCAAAGTGAATACTCCTAGCATACCTAGACCCTATACCAAGTTTCTTTCTTACTTGATAGTCCGCGATTTAATGCTGAGGTGAGTCACAACTATATCAAATCCTAAAGTCTCTTCAAATCTCTACAAAGAGCATGGACCTCTTCCGTGGAGGTGTCTCCACAAATCCAAAAAGCCTCTATATTTTAATCACTACTAAGAGCATGGAGACACCTCTTCTCTAGAGATGTCTCCACAAATCCTAAAGTCTCTATATTTTAATCACTATTTTAATCACTACTAAGAGCATGGAGACACCTCTTCTCTAGAGATTTCTCCATAACCGCTCAATGTAATCTCTTCTTTGTTTCTTCCTCACCACATTCCCTTAGTTTGTTTCAGCTCCCTCTCATGTGCCTTATCCCCTCCCAAACACCCTTTGTAGGCTATCATACTGGTTAAGACGATGTGTGGTATGGTTGCATCATGTACAAATAAACCACGTGCTAAGTTTCAGCTCCCTCTCATGTGCCTTACCCCCTCCCAAACACCCTTTGCAGGCTATCATACTGGTTAAGACCATGTGTGGTATGGTTAAGACCATGTGTGGTATGGTTGCATCATGTACAAATAAACCACGTGCTAAGTATTCTAATTAATCATCAATTGATTTTAGAACTAAAATTGCCAAATTTTAGCCATTTGCCAAGGCAAGATAAAAGTTCACATGGCACTTTTCAATCGGTTTCATAAATAATACAATAGTCAATGGTTTATGTTGAGTTGGGGTTTATGAAAAGGATAATAACAACCATGGCGAATCACTTTTGCCATGGGGAGATGGGACACATTTTGGAGATTTGGTCTCTTAATCTTGTTGAGGTTTTGTGAAAAAAGAAAATTATCGCAGCCACATATGTAAGCAAGCTATTTTGTGAAGGTGAGTGATTATGGGGATAGTTGCAAGCGATCTTGAAAACATGATTAATTGTGGACACAATTGAAAGAAGAATCATTTATTCCCATAAGGGAATGGGGTGCAACATTAGTTATGTGAATCAAATTGAGAAAAGGATGATAAAAAAGAACCACCCCTTCCCTCTTCTTTCTTCTCTAATCCAGAAAGTTATGTGACATTAGTTATGTGTGAATCCAATATAGAAAATGGGGTGCAAAATTATTTATGTGAATCTAATCTAGCAAAGGATGATTAAAAAAACCACTCTTCCCTCTTTTTTCTTCTCCAATCTAGGAAGTTATGTGACAGAGGTGCTTTTAATGAAGAGGAGAGAGAGAGAGAGAGAGAGAGAGAGAGAGAGAGAGAGAGAGAGAGAGAGAGAGAGAGAGAGAGAGAGAGAGAGAGAGAGCACATCCATTAGTCTTATTTTCACCTTTTTTTAAAAAAATTTAAAGGGAACACAAAAATTACAAGGCTAGAAATTAAAAGGTTATATAAAGCTTATTCACTACAAGGCACAAATATATGATAGCTAATGGTTTTTGTTCTTGTTGGGAGTACATCAATCTACGTCGTTTTGGGTTTTGTGAAAAGGATAATAACAGCCACGGATGTAGAACAAATCAATTTGGTCATAAGGAGATAGGACACATTTTGGAGATTTGGTTTCTCAATCTTGTTGAGGTTTTGTGAAAAAAATATTGCAGAGCCACATATGTAAACTATTTTGTGAAGGTAATTGATTATGCGGATAGTTGCGAGCCATCTTAAAATATGATTAAATTAAAAGTTGAATCATTTATTTCCATAAGGGAATGGGCTGCTGAGAAATTAATTATGTGAATCCAATCTAGCAAAGGATGATATAAGAGAACCACCTCTTCCCTCTTCTTTCTTCTCCAACCTAGGAAATTATATGATATTAGTTATGTGAATCCAATCTAGAAAATGGGGTGCAACATTAGTTATGTGAATCCAATCTAGCAAAGGATGATAAAGAGAACCACTAGTTCCCTCTTTTTTCTTCTCCAATCTAGGAAGTTATGTGACATAGGTGCTTGTAATGGCTCTAAAGGGAGAGAGATGGAGAGAGAAAAGAGGGGAGAGAGAACCTAGCAAAGGATGATAAAAAAGAACCACCTCTTCCCTTTTCTTTCTTCTCCAATCCAGGAAGTTATGTGACATAGGTTATTTTTGCGCGCACGTGCACGAGAGAGAGAGAGAGAGAGAGAGAGAGAGAGAGAGAGAGAGAGAGAGAGAGAGAGAGAGAGAGCACATCCATTTGTCTAATGATTAATTTGCTCAAGGGCTTAGAATTGATTACAAATCTTATAAATGTAGAATATGCAACATTGCACTTTATAACTTTCGTAATTGCTAACTAGCATTTGATATATGTACTTCAAATTCTTGGATTTCTCGGTACTTTATTTTTCTTGCTATGTTCATATTCACACCTGACTCTTGTCTTGATCAAGAACACAAAAAGTACAAGGCTAGAAATTAGAAGGTTATATAACGCTTATTCACTACTACAAGACACAAATATATGATAGCTAATGGTTTTTGTTCTTGTTGTTTGGGATTATATTAATCTACAGCATTTGGGTTTTGTGAAAAGGATAATAATAGCCACGGATGTAGAACAAATCAATAGCCATTTTGCCAAGGCAAGATAAAAGTACACATGGCATTTTTCAAGCGGATAGTTGCAAGCCATGTCAAAAATATAATTAAATTAAAAGTTGAATCATTTATTTCCATAAGGGAATGGACTGCGAAATTAATTATGTGAATCCAATCTAGGAAAGGATGAAATGAGAGAACTACCTCTTCTCTCTTCTTTCTTCTCCAACCTAGGAAGTTATATGATATGAGAGAACTACCTCTTCTCTCTTCTTTCTTCTCCAACCTAGGAAGTTATATGATATTAGTTATGTGAATCCAAATCTAGAAAATGGGGTGCAACATTTGTTATGTGAATCCAATCTAGCAAAGGATGATAAAGAGAACCACCAAGTCTCTCTTTTTTCTTCTCCAATCTAGGAAGTTATGTGACATAGGTGCTTGTAATGGCTAAAGGGAGAGAGATGGAGAGAGAAAAGGGGAGAGAGAGAGTCTAGCAAAGGATGATAAAAAAGAACCACCTCTTCCCTTTTCTTTCTTCTCCAATCCAGGAAGTTATGTGACATGAATACTTTTAATGGCGCGTGCACGCGAGAGAGAGAGAGAGAGAGAGAGAGAGAGAGAGAGAGAGAGAGAGAGAGAGAGAGAGAGAGAGAGCACATCCATTTGTCTAATGATTAATTTGCTCAAGGGCTTTGAATTGATTACAAATCTTATGAATGTAGAATATGCAACATTGCACTTTATAACTTTCGTAATTGCTAATTGGCATTTGATATATGTACTTCAAATTCTTGGATTTCTCGGTACTTTATTTTTCTTGCTATGTTCATGTTCACACATGACTCTTCTCCTTATCAAGCTTCTTATTATTACTATTACTATTTGCAATTAAAAGCAAGGTAAGCTCTGTGGGTGCAACCGATTGCATAACAATGCGAACCTCACACAATCTCATTATAGAGAAAAAGCACTCTATTGCTTAAGTGTGCAAGTAATCCCTCTCTAATTATAAAAACAACCACTTAGCACACAAGAGAGCGAGAGAGTGGGTTTATGTCCTTTCTCATTATGTAAGGTTCCCCCCCTTCCAAAATAGGGGAAACACTTAAGATAGTCCACTAACTCTTAACTTGGAGAAAATTTCCTACTCATCGACACCTTGACCATGCAAAGATTCAAGGATACGATTCATAGGTAAGACCTAATTCTATCCCGCATGGGGGAGCATGGTCTTCTAAAAATCAAATCACCCATAGGGTAATTGATCATAAATTGGGCAACTACAAGACTTGATTTCTAGAGGCAACGCTTTTTTCCTCATCCATGCCGCCGCTGGCCTAGTCTTCTAGAATAGAATTGCCGGAGAACCTATTTATCTAACGTAGGGCTTTCACTTAATATGTTGGAAAGCTACCTGACTAATCAGGTCCACCCGTCCATAGGATGGTGCCGTCGGGGCATTCCATCCTCCCACTTTCCACCTTACTCACGCGTCAATTTGTTTTCTAATTAATCCTACCACACTGTTTGACATAAATAAACATGTTCCTTAATTAAGGCCCTTTTCACAAGGTTTATTAAAACAGCCTTGTTCCATAGTACAATAATGCCAAGACAAGATTTAAAAGAAAAGTTTATACATGAATCAATTTCATACAAGCCAAACCGGCTCTCTTATTCTTTTCCTTTATACCGTCGATGATCTAGAATTCGGCCTTCCAGCCTCTACATGCTGGGCAAAACCCTACGGGACCATACACCTCATCGTCGACCGCCGCTGGCGACGACTCAAACCGGCCTGTCGCCCTCTCAGGCTCCATTGCTCGATCCTCCCGCCCCTCAGAGGGATGTCTGCGCACTAGGGTGGGCTAATTCACCGCACTAGCCTGGGCCCTCAGAACTAGGCAGCATCACAATCACTCGCCTCAATCGGCAAACCTCATTCTACCAATGGTATGAGGGGTACCATGGGCCAACTCCGGGCCTTACTAACGTCTCCGCCGTCCGGCTATACAAGCACAAGAACGGGGCAGCGTCAAGGCAGGGAGAGTTATACCTGTACCTTAATTTAACCAAGATAACAATCCATTTACTCACTAAATCATAGGACTAGAATCCATGTTACCTTCTTAAGAAAACAATCCTTTTCACAAAGATTTTTGCATTTCAACTTGAGATTGCGATAAGATATTCTCTATTTAAGGCATATACTATTGTTTAAAAGAATACAAACTTTAACTAGTAAATCAATCAAATAGATCACTATTAACAATTAATAGAGAAGCCGGGGCCATACCTCAACCCCTAAGAATGATATATAATTGAAAAACAAAATATGTATATACCTTATAGAAATTTGTCGTTTATCGCCTTTGCTTGTTAACAAGAGCTTTAGAACTTGACATATGAGAATAGAGTCTTCTAATACCTTGTCTTTTGATTGAAATCATCCAATAATCTCCAAGCTTTATCTCCTCTTACTCATACTGTGACTCTTCTCTCTTTCTAAGGTCTATGGCAAAATAGCCTTCTTCTCTTACAGGGCTATGGCATACTATTCTTTCTCTAAAAGAAAAGCTATGGAGTTTTGGTCTCTTCCTCCGAAAGACCATAGCAATCTAAGCTTCTTTTCTAAGATATTAGGTAAGAATGAAGGGATATATACATCTCAAACTCTAGGATTACCTTGAGGCTACTTGCTGCCTTCTCACAGTTTTCTCTGTGTAGAGACCCTGACAGAAATAGCAAATTGTTTTGGCTATAACTCTCTAGTAAAAACTCAGAATATGGTCATATAACCAGAAAAGAATGGGAAGGCATCTGGTCTACAGGCTAGAGCGGGTAGAATAGGCAAAAACATTTGTATATAGCCACAAACGTGCCATATTTAGAAACGCGTTGTTTTTCCATATTTTTAGTATGCATGGACTCAAAATGTGTAAAAGTACTCTAAATATGACCTCTTATCACCTAAATTCAAAATTTTATTTTTTGGGGATACTTATCTCTTAATAGAACTATTCTTATGTTCTTATTTCTTTTAGGATTTTTAGAGCTAATATTTTTATTCTAACACTTTCCTAATGTTTCTAGCCTTATTGTCTCACTCTTCTCTAAGTACACTCTCTTTCCTTGTTGAAATCTATATTAAAAGAGACACATACATACATGGCTTGGGAGAGACCTTACAATCTCCCCCAGTTAAAAGATTCGAGATGTCCTCATCTCGCGAGCTGGGGTAGTATCTAAGTAAATCCTCCTGTCTCTTTCAAAGTGGTGTCCCCACTAGGTAGAAATCTTCTTTTATCTAAACATTGTTCCGAGTCTCTTATTTCATGTGTTTGGCTTGTTTTGTTGTGCCTCCAAAATGTCTATTATTCTAAAGTTAATTGGCCTTATTATCCTAAGTTCATGCATCCATATACCTCTCATATGATATGAACCTTCGAATTCCTTACAAATTATCATGGAAAAACGTAAGGGAATCAATTCTTAACGCAATCTAACCTATAATAGCAATTTCATAATTTTAGTATCATCTTGTAGAATACCTCTTTTCATCATGCACATTACTTTACATGAATCTTACACCAATCCTCTTCTATTTACTCATAGAAATACTTGTTGAATTTGGTTATCTTTAACCTTGCTATCTTTAACAAGTATTTCTATTTACTCATAGAAATACTTGTTGAATTCGGTTATCTTTAACCCTGCTATCCCTATTTTTTGACCTAATTTTTGCTCTAGCTCATGATTCCTTGTAGCCAGGGGTGGGCTTGATGTTTCTCTTGAATTAGGAGACCTCTTCTTGATTAACATGGAAGGACTCATGTCCTTCTCGACACTTTTTATATAAAAAAACTTTATCACAGTCTCTGGCTATAATTATGGCTTCTGAAATAGAGGATGGTTTTACATTCTTGATGAGGTTATTCAAAGGTAGATTAAGCTTCCAAATGAATCGATGGAGAAGAGTTACCTCATCCATCTCTAGAGCAAATCAGAGAAGTTTAACAAAAGTTTGGTGGTATTCTTTTAGGGTCTTCCTTTCTTGGGTTAGCCCCAAAAATTCATTCATTTTATCACCTCGAAAAATTATGGAGTGCAAAACCTTTCACGGTGTAATTTCATGGCATCTCATAATTGATTCTAGCTCTAGTGGTTAGATTGACAATAGTGCTTCCAACTAATTTTGCATTTCTTACGATTTTTAAACGAGCAAGGGTGAACTTGCTTCTTTCATTGTATTCATTAAAAGTTCAAAACTATCAGATACTTATCATAGCACCACATTTGAAGGCAGTCAGTATTAATACATCTAAGATCTTCATTTTTTTGAGAATTACACATCTGGTGCCTTGGGATTGACACATCCAAAGATTATCAGGATTGACACATCTGAGAGACTATTAGTTTTCTGAAAATTACACATCTAGTATCTTGGGATTAACACATCTAAGAGCATGATCCTCTGGGAATTACACATCCGAAGTTAGACCCATGTTTGTCTGAGATGGGTTCTAGATCTTAGATGATTGTCCTAGTGTAAAGCATCCAATGGATAACATTCACACGTCAACTATTCAAACCTTAATGGAGTTATAATCTTAATAATTTATAATATGCGAACTAATGAGATATATCATGAAAATTTCTCTAAACAAAGTTTTGGTCTATCCTTCTATTCAATCTCTCACTAGTTTCTTAATTTGATCACTCTATGTTTTTCCTCACAAAAGGTTTTCTCCCCAATCTAATTTCTCAAATTTATTGCACAAATATCTTGCGTGTGCACCCCCAAGATACAAGCACAATTTCATAGGATGATTGTCTCAACATGTGAGGATATTCAAATCACTTCTATGGCCAGTAGAGATGATTGATTCGTCCTCATATGATAAAAAATCACTTGTTTTAATCCCTTTGATAGTTAACCTTTGAAAAACAAATTGTAGAAACTAAGATCGGCTCTGATACCACTTGTAAGGTTCCCCCCCTTCCAAAATAGGGGAAACACTTAAGATAGTCCACTAAGTCTTAACTTGGAGAAAATTTCCTACTCATCGACACCTTGACCATGCAGAGATTCAAGGATACGATTCATAGGTAAGACCTAATTCTATCCCGCATGGGGGAGCATGGTCTTCTAAAAATCAAATCACCCATAGGGTAATTGATCATAAATTGGGCAACTACAAGACTTGATTTCTAGAGGCAATGCTTTTTTCCTCATCCATGCAAGGCACAGCCGCCCCGTTGGCCTATTCTTCTAGAATAGAATTGCCCAAGGACCTATTTATCTAACGTAGGGCTTTCACTTAATATGTTGGAAAGCTACCTGACTAATCGGGTCCACCCATCCATAGGATGGTGCCATCGGGGCATTCCATCCTCCCACTTTTCACCCTACTCACGCGTCAATTTGTTTTCTAATTAATCCTACCACACTGTTACATAAATAAACATGTTCCTTAATTAAGGCCCTTTTCACAAGGTTTATTAAAACAGCCTTTTCCCATAGTACAATAATGCCAAGACAAGATTTAAAAGAAAAGTTTATACATGAATCAATTTCATACAAGCCAAACTGGCTCTCTTATTCTTTTCCTTTATACCGCCAATGATCTAGAATTCGGCCTTCCAGCCTCTACATGCTGGGCAAAACCCTACGGGACCATACACCTCATCGTCCGGCGGCTGCCAAGCTGGCGACGACTCAAGCCGGCCTGTCACCCTTTCAGGCTCCATCGCTCGATCCTCCCGCCCCTCTCAGAGGGATGTCTGCGCACTAGGGTGGGCTAATTCACTGCACTAGCATGGGCCCTCAGAACTAGGCAGCATCACAATCACTCACCTCAATCGGCAAACCTCATTCTCCCAATGGTATGAGGGGTACCATGGGCCAACTCCGGGCCTTACTAACATCTCCGTCGTCTGACTATACAAGCACAAGAACGAGGCATCGTCAAGGCAGGGAGAGTTATACCTGTACCTTACTTTAACCAAGATAACAATCCATTTACTCACTAAATCATAGGACTAGAATCCATGTTACCTTCTTAAGAAAACAATCCTTTTCACAAAGATTTTTGCATTTCAACTTGAGATTGTGATAAGATATTCTTTATTTAAGGCATATACTATTGTTTAAAAGAATACAAACTTTAACTAGTAAATCAATCAAATAGATCACTATTAACAATTAATAGAGAAGTCGAGGCCATACCTCAACCCCTAAGAATGATATATAATTGAAAAACAAAATATGTATATATCTTATAGAAATTTATCGTTTATCATTGCCTTTGCTTGTTAACAAGAGCTTTAGAACTTGACATATGAGAATAGAGTCTTCTAATACCTTGTCTTTTGATTGAAATCATCCAATAATCACCAAGCTTTATCTCCTCTTACTCATACTATGACTCTTCTCTCTTTCTAAGGTCTATGGCAAAATAGCCTTCTTCTCTTATAGGGCTACGACATACTATTCTTTCTCTAAAACAAAAGCTATGGAGTTTTGGTCTCTTCTTCCAAAAGACCATAGCAATCTAAGCTTCTTTTCTAAGATATTAGATAAGAATGAAGGGATATATACATCTCAAACTCTAGGATTACCTTGAGGCTAGTTGCTGCCTTCTCACAGTTTTCTCTGTGTAGAGACCCTGACAGAAATAGCAAAATGTTTTGCTCTGATAAAAACTCAGAATATGGTCATATAACCTATCAAAAGAACGGAAAAGCATCTGGTCTACAGGCTAGCGCGCAGGCAAAATAGGCAAAAACGTCTGTATATAGCCACAAACGTGCCATCTTTAGAAACGCGTTGTTTTTCCACATTTGTAGTATGCATGGACTCTAAATGTGTAAAAGTACTCTAAATATGACCTCTTATCACCTAAATTTGAAATTCTATTTTTTGGGGATACTTATCTCTTAATAGAACTATTCTTATGTTCTTATTTCTTTTAGGATTTTTAGAGCTAATATTTTTATTCTAACACTTTCCTAATGTTTCTAGCATTATTGTCTCACTCTTCTCTAAGTACACTCTCTTTCCTTATTGAAATCTATATTAAAAGAGACACATACATACATGGCTTGGGAGGGACCTTACACATTAGAAATATAGGACCAACTTTTTTATGTGTGGCCGCCGAAGACTTGCTCATAGATTTACAAAAGCTTTTAAGTATGTATACCATTTCTCTCTTTGAAACAAGACTATAAGCATAATCCACCAATAGAAAGTGCAAAAATAAGGAAGAAAAACTCACAACACAGCATTGGGTCTAATGTGTCCCTTGTAGATGGTGGCTCCCCTTCGCATCTGTAGTATTTATATCTTTTATTCTAAAAATAGACCCATGGAGGCAACTTTCTACACAACACCAATAATACGCCAGCTCAATATTCATCAACATGGTATATCACCCACAATACCAATAACACTAAAGTGGCCCCAACAAATTCATATACTAATAATACACCAGCTCAATATTCATCAGCATGGTATATCACCCACAATACCAATAACACTAAAATGTCCCCAACAAATGCATATACTAATAATATCAGCCTGTCAATATTAGTATGAACATGATTATGTTCATAGGTAGAAACACAACACCAGTAATACACTATCTCAATATTCATGAACATAGTAAATCACCCACAATACCAATAACAGTAACATGGCCCCAACAAATGCATATAATAATAATACAAGCATGTCAATATTAATATGGCATCCCCCATGATAGTGGCCAATAACACTAACACGGCCCAAATGCATATACTAATAATACGAGCCTATCAGTATTAATATGGCATCACCCACAATACAATATATCATTATGGTACAATGGTATCTTAGATATCCCTAGTCAACCATAGAGTGGTCTTCCTAACATCCCTCTTTCTTGGGTTTGCAATTGAGCCTCTTTAAGCCTTGTTTGGACCCATTTAATGCTGAGGTAAGTCACAACTATATCAAATCCTAAAGTCTGTATAAATCTCTACAAAGAGCATGGACCTCTTCCCTAGAGGTGTCTCCACAAATCCTAAAGTCTCTATATTTGAATCACTACTAAGAGCATGGAGACACCTCTTCTCTAGTGATGTCTCCATAACCGCTCAATGTAATCTCTTCTTCATTTCTTCCTCACCACATTCCCTTAGTTTGTTTGAGCTCCCTCTCATGCTATCATACTGGTTAGGACCATGTGTGGTATGGTTGCATCATGTATAAATAAACCATGTGCTAATTAGCCTTAATTACTCATCAATTGATTTTAGAACTAAAATTGCCAAAATTTTAGCCATTTTGCCAAGGCAAGATAAAAGTTGACATGGCATTTTTCAAGCGGATAGTTGCAAGCCATGTTAAAAATATAATTAAATTAAAAGTTGAATCGTTTATTTCCATAAGGTAATGGGCTACAAAATTAATTATGTGAATCCAATCTAGCAAAGGATGATATGAGAGAACCACCTCTTCCCTCTTCTTTCTTCTCCAACCTAGGAAGTTATATGATATTAGTTATGTGAAGCCAAATCTAGAAAATGGGGTGCAACATTAGTTATGTGAATCCAATCTAGCAAAGGATGATAAAGAGAACCACCAGTTCCCTCTTTTTTCTTCTCCAATCTAGGAAGTTATGTGACATAGGTGCTTGTAATGGCTAAAGGGAGAGAGATGGAGAGAGAAAAGGGGGGAGAGAGAGTCTAGCAAAGGATGATAAAAAAGAACCACCTCTTCCCTTTTCTTTCTTCTCCAATCCAGTAAGTTATGTGACATAAATACTTTTAATGGCACGTGCACGCGAGAGAGAGAGAGAGAGAGAGAGAGAGAGAGAGAGAGAGAGAGAGAGAGAGAGAGAGAGAGAGAGAGAGCACATCCATTTGTCTAATGATTAATTTGCTAAAGGCCTTTGAATTGATTACAAATCTTATGAATGTAGAATATGCAACATTGATTAACATTGCTAACTGGCATTTGATATATGTACTTCAAATTCTTGGATTTCTGGGTATTTCATGTTCACACACGACTCTTCTCCTTATCAAGCTTCTTACTATTACTATTACTATTTGCAATTAAAAGCAAGGTAAGCTCTGTGGGTGCAACCGATTGCATAACAATGCTAACCTCACACAATCTCACTATAGAGAAAAAGCACTCTATTGCTTAAGTGTGCAAGTAATCCCTCTCTAATTATAAAAACAACCACTTAGCACACAAGAGAGCGCGAGAGTACACTCTAGTTTCGATAATGGGTTTATGTCCTTTCTCATTAGAAATATAGGACCAACTTTTTTATATGTAGCCGCCGAAGACTTGCTCATAGATTTACAAAAGCTTTTAAGTACGTATACCATTTCTCTCTTTGAAACAAGACTATAAACATAATCCACCAATAGAAAGTGCAAAAATAAGGAAGAAAAACTCACAACACAGCATTGGGTCTAATGTGTCCCTTGTAGATGGTGGCTCCCCTTCCCATCTGTAGTATTTATATCTTTTATTCCAAAAATAGACCCATGGAGGCAATAATAGGATTGAGTACATCCAAATATGGGTCTTATTTTTCAAATATAAACCTTAGTACCTTATGCAATACCTTAACAATAAAAAAATTGATCTCTTACACATCTAAGATGTACAAACATAGAATACATTGCAATTACAACTACAACATTCGGCAGGGACAAAGCTAAAATATGGCGTTAATTAAATAAAGACATTTGCACACTGTCATAAATACTCTACATGACACCATGATTGGCACTCCACACCATGCTCAGACCGTCATCCATGTGCGATACTTTAATTAGTATTCTTGCACTGCTCAACACACATTACTCATAAGCGTTATAATCACATAAGTTAGAATAATTAATGGGAATCCTTAACAATTAAGATTATGTTCATTGTGGTAGAAACACAACACCAGTAATACACTAGCTCAATATTCATCAACATGATAAATATAAAAATTTGCACACTGCCATAAATACTCAACATGACACCTTGATTGGCACCCCACACCATGCTTAGACTGTCATCCATGTGGACGCTTGAATCAGTATCCTTGCACTGCTCAACACCCATTACTCATAAGCATTAGTCACATTGGTTGTTAGAATAGTTAATTGCACTCCTTAATAATTAATCACAACATGCTTATGTTCATAGGTAGAAACACAACACTAGTAATACTCTAGCTCAATATTCATCTACATGATTATGTTCATAGGTAGAATTTCTACACAACACCAGTAATATGCCAGCTCAATATTCATCAACATGGTAAATCACCCACAATACCAATAACACTAAAATGGCCCCAACAAATGCATATACTAATAATACGAGCCTATCAATATTAGTATGAACATGATTATGTTCATAGGTAGAAACACAACACCAGTAATACACTATCTCAATATTCATGAACATAGTAAATCACCCACAATACCAATAACACTAACATGGCCCCAACAAATGCATATAATAATAATACAAACATGTCAATATTAATATGGCATCCCCCATTATAGTGGCCAATAACACTAACATGGCCCAAATGCATATACTAATAATACGAGCCTATCAGTATTAATATGGCATCACCCATAATACAATATATCATTATGGTACAATGGTATCTTAGATATCCCCAATCAACCATAGAGTGGTCTTCCTAACATCCCTCTTGCTTGGGTTTGCAATTGAGCCTCTTTAAGCCTTGCTTGGACCCATTTAATGCTGAGGTGAGTCACAACTATATCAAATCCTAAAGTCTCTTCAAATCTCTACAAAGAGCATGGACCTCTTCCCTGGAGGTGTCTTGACAAATCCTAAAGTCTCTATATTTTAATCACTACTAAGAGCATGGAGACATCTCTTCCCTAGAGATGTCTCCATAACCGCTCAATGTAATCTCTTCTTCGTTTCTTCCTCGCCACATTCCCTTAGTTTGTTTTAGCTCCCTTTCATGTGCCTTACCCCCTCCCGAACACCCTTAGCATTGTAAGATTCCTCCCCAGCCTCTCAAGATGTCCAGCATCTTCCCCTGTAATCAATCCCCTCTTCAGAAATATAAAAGATCTTGTCTCTGCCTATTTTGACATAGAGAGAGAAAATATTCTAGAGAGAGAATATTCAGATTTTGAATATTTTTAGATAGAAAAATTTCTCATATTATTAAAATGAATTCCCCTGAAACAGAAATTCAAAAAGAACTTTCCAATGTGCAATTGGAATTTATTGGAAATGGGTATAAAGGACCTTAGCCTAAGGGTCTAGATTTTCAGAAATTTTTGGATTATGGTCCAATTAAGGTTCCTATGGGCCAATAGCATCAATACATGTGTAGGGAGGAGATAAATCCAATTTGTAAAAGAAGATACCCAAAAATGAGTAAATGCTCACATAAGATGAAGAGTTGACTATGTACAAGGTTTATTAGTAAGAAACTATGAGCAATACCAAAAATATGAGATATTTTGGGTATCCAAAAATGAGTAAATGCTCACACAAGATGAAGAGTTGAAAATGTACAAGGTTTATTAGTAAAAAACTATGAGCAATATTAAAAATATGAGATATTTTGGGTATCCAAAAATGAGTAAATGCTCACACAAGATGAAGAGTTGAAAATGTACAAGGTTTATTAGCAAAAAACTATGAGCAATATTAAAAATATGAGATATTTTGGGTATAATAATTCTATTTTGACACATATGTAAGGAAAGGGAGTCCATTAAAGGAGGTGCATATTTCACATGCCTGAATGAGTTTTAAACTAAAAAATGATGTGATATTTTTATCTCTCCTCTCTCTTGAATCAAACCAAATCAAAATAGAACCAAACCGAATCAAAAAGGAACCAAACTAGATCCAAATCTAGTCCAAATTCAACCAAACTAAATTTGGAAAATTCTAAAATTTAGTTAGCTTTGGTTAGAGCTTCCCTCTCCTATAAATAGAACATGAGTCCTTTGAAAAAAAAAGAAGAATTTTACTATACTAGAGTTATGCTGAAATAATGCTAATTTCTACTATTCTCTAAAATTCTCTCCAAATTGAAGAAATTAGAGCTTCCCTCTTTCTTCAATCCCCATTGGTGGCTCCATCAACATACTTAACTAATTGATTGGTTGGGGCCCTCTACCGTGAACAAAGAATCAAGCAATTTGTAAGGTAAATGGTGAATTTTGATCTTTTCTATAATTTCTCAATGTTTCTCTCTTCTCAACCCCTCTTAAGCTTGAGAAGCTTAATTGGAATGGTTTTTGAATGCTATTGAAGTTAATTGATGAATGGTAGTGAAGAGTTACATAATTTGATGAATGCTATTGAAGTTAATTGATTAATGATAGTTAAGAATTACATAAATTTTTATTTATGCTTAATTCAAATGGTTTTTATGTAATTTCTCTCTCTCACTCAAGAAATGGTCATACTCATGACCCATTCTCAATCCAAATGAAGCTTTTCATAAAGCTTTTCCTTAATCCAAGATTAATCTATGCTTGAGGCCAAATTAATGACTTTTTTCTATGCTTTTAGTTTATGTATTTTATGAATATTGATGATTCAATCCATTATGGATTAATGATCCAATTAGGGATCGTTCTATTTATTTCCTTAATGATAAGCTTTATCCCTTAGAAAATTTGAGATTTATCAGTCATAGCAGAGCGGAGCTATGGTAAAATTTTTATAAAAATTACGCATAAAATAATTTCATTCAAAGCATGAAAAGAGGACTTCCTACCATATTCTAGGAATTATCATCCTAGATTAATTGAAAGATATTCATTGTAATCATAGAGAAATTGATTTTTATATTATGCATAATTGATTTTCATGCATAGAGGTATGCATAAAAGATTATTATTTTAACATAAAAGTGTTACTTTTATCATATTTGGATTTCATCCATAGAGGTATGCATAAAAGTTGATTATTTTATTATAAAAGTGTTACTTTTATCATATTGGATTTCATGCATAGAGGTATGCATAAAAGATATTCTTTTTATACTAAAAGTGTGATTTTCATCATAAATGGATTTTATGCATAACTTAGATGCATAAGAGAAATTCTTTTATTCTAAAAGTGTAATTCCTACCAAATTGAATTTATGCATAAGAAGATGCATAAAAGATTGATTTTTAATTCAAAAGTGTCATTCTCATCTAAATTGAATTTATGCATAGGAAGATGCATAAAAGATTGAATTTTAATTCAAAAGTGTCATTTTCATTTAAAATGAATTTATGCATAGGAAGATGCATAAAAGATTGATTTTTACTTTGAAAGTATTAATCTCCTTAAATAGAATTTATGCATAAATAAATGTGTAAAGAAATCTTATATCAAATATAAGAATTCTCTTGTATTCTATAAATAGATATGAGATGTGATAGGATGTGATAAGAGGTGAATAAGATGTGATAAGAGGTGATAAGATGCTTATGAAATAAGTTAGGAGGTGATAAGATGAATTAAGATGTGATAAGATGTGTATGGGATGAGGTAAGAAGTGTATGTGATAGGATAAGATGTGTATAGGGCGAGAATGGATGTGATGTAAAAGATTAGATGTGAAGGCATATGGGGTTATATGAATGGGAATGTGGATGTGGATGTGGATGTGGATGTATGGATGTAGATACGGATGTGGATGTATGTATGTATGTGGATGTATAGATGTGAATGGGATATGGATGTGTATGTATGAATGCGGATATGGGATGTGGATGTAGGAATGAGGATGTGAAAATGGATGTGGATGTGTATGTATGAATGTGAATGTGGATGTGGATGTGGATGTGGATGTGGATGTATGCATGTAGATGTGGATGTATGGATGTGGATATGGATGTGTATGTATGAATGTGGATATGGGATGTGGATGTATAAATGAGAATGTGAAAATGGATGTATGCATGTAGATGTGGATGTATGGATGTGAATGTGAATGCGTATGTGAATTAATGTGTCGTCGATATGAGGAAATGGATGAGAATGAGTACACATTGAATGGAATAGGAAAAAAGTAATGTGGTCCGAGAGTGGATAATGTGGAAAGACGAGAGTTCGTTATAGAAACTGTATTTTGTGACTGTTTGTAAATGACTGTTTTATGTCAAGAATGCTGGGGAAGCATTTTGACCATCTTGAGGATTAAGGTCATGAAGACCGAACTGATAAAGTTGCAACTGCTGACGGAGAGTCAATGGAGGACGTCTCGCGTAGCAAGGTCGGCCGAGGTCTTGACCAGCCTCGGTTCGATTTAAATGGTGAGCTTCCGATGATGGATTAGGGACCAAGGAAGCGACCTATGAGTGAAGCGCTAGGTCACCTGCGAAGGATCCTAGAGGGTGCTGACCATACGGTGCTCGGGCTCTGGGTCGCCGAAGATACCCACACGTGCGTCGAGGAAGATATTGGAACAAGGAGTAAGAGTTGTTTTTTGAAACCGGGCATGGATCTGGTTGATTGACCTTGCTGGTCCTCAACGGATGAGTCCATGGCTCTTTTATATGGATCTGTGGGTTGATCTTGCTGATCTTCCAGGGAGGTTCCATTCTGTTATATGAATATATTGCCGGTTACTATGAGCTAGGAACTATGGAAAAGGCCCCTGAGTAAACAGCTGGTGAACGTTCTGGTTGACAATGATGCCATAAGTACATCGATGAATGAATGACGGGAAATAAGGATTCAACTAGAGACTTTGAGGATTGTCATCAGTGACATAATGGTTTCATTAAAGGATTGTTTGAAAGTTAGTTGATGCTGCGAAAAAGGCAATTTCATATCATTAGGGAAAAACGGAGCTCATTTTGGGGCCCTGTAAGAAATTCACTATTTTTCGATTTATTTCTCTCCTAAAAGATCTCAAAAATAATAAAATATGGAAACGTGGCTCAGAACTGTCAGTAAGGACCACTGAACTGTCAGTTCAGAAAAGAATAAGATAATCTTTTGTCTAACTAACATGATTTTGCATTAAATATCTCCTTAATTTTTTTTGTTTCTCGAAGATTTCGCATCTCTTTTGACGACGTGTGCAGGCCTCTCATAAAGAATCCATCACTGAACTTAATGATTGTATGGATACCGCCACACTTCCACAATTCATGTTACAAAAAGACTATGAGATTGACAAGCCAACTTTGCAACCTCAGAAGCACAAAAATGGCCGATACTAGTGAGTTACAATCTCAGAAGAAGCGATTATACCATCTTCACATCGACTTAGAAGAACAATATGCTCCAGCACAAAAAAAGACGAAAGGATACGGTACTAAATGCTTAACAACGGGAAAATATGAGAAGAGAAGGGATCCAACATATTGACTTATGGTGTGATGGAAGTATATATCCAAAATGTCTAGTAAAAAACTCTACACCTCCATTTGTCAATCCAACCACACTACTGAGGTTTGCGGGCGATGGATAAAATGGACTTCTTGGTTATATTTCAGCACAGTCTGCATTTGCAGAAACATATAAAACAATGTACCTGCAAGAAAAGGGAGCTAAGATTCAAGAGATAGCTATTCGTGTAAAATTGGAGCAGCAGTTGCAGAATGAAATTGAGGAGCATTCAAAGAGTAAAAAAGAGTTAACAAGATCAAGAAGGAAGAGAACCATGCTTGGAGACAGACAACGAAGCAGGAAAATTAAAAACATTGTAAATTTGAAGGCTGGGACTGGTGGATGCAAGCGAAGAATTCAGGAAGCAAGGTTAGTTCGCAATTTTTTATTTTTTAAACTCAAAAATGCTCTCAAATGACTATATCTGTTTTGTCCATTAATGCAAAACAGGATTGGAAGTGTTGAATAATATCGGCATATTGTGTTGTTACTATATTGTTACTATAGGAAATTATTGGAGCCTGCAAAAGAAAATATGGATCCCAACCTTCTTCCAGTTAAACAAATGAAAGGATTGCTTTCTTGTGGTGTAGCAAAAGGTTTGCTTGAAGAAAAAAAATACAAAACAATCAAACGCAATGTTGTAGAGGACTTTATATCCAATAATCAAGTTAATGGTACTACAATTCAAGAGGCTCTTGATGTTAGTGGAGTTAGCAGGAAGGGATATAGTTCGATTTTCCATGCGATATCCTCAACTTTGAGAGATCAAAGGATTAAACGAGTTTTACTACCAAATCCAGCAACAGTGTGGAAGATAAGAGGTCATTTGAATGAAAGTATAGATGAGTTTATTGGACCATATATCCATATTGAAGAAATATTTCATGGTGCTAAAGGAACCACTGTGTATGACCCTTGGAACAATATATTTGTAGATCTACAACAACTTCAAAGAAGAATGGTCGAGTTTTATGGAATAACATTTGAAGAGTGCAAAGGCATTTTGAAATTTGTTATCAAACTGGATGAGTGTGAGGTTGTAAAGGAAAAGAAAATGGAAAGGATTACTATCACATTGATGAATGGAGCACTTGATACATCATTGAATGAAGTGGTTCGAAGTATTTTAGTGTGCAGTCGGAGAAACACATATGGTGGTTGGGCTCATTCCAGGTATGATCATTTTTTATTTTGTACTTGATTTTAGTCAATGTTTTCAAATCTTTTATAGTAAGACTTTTGTTTTGTATAATCACAGGTAAAGACAGAAGACCATGAAACACTAGATTGGGTATTTCACCACACAGAAATACCAAGAATAATTAAAAGACAAGTGCAAGGAGAGAATCTCCTTGCAGGAAAAGGTGATTTTCAAGTAGAGTGGCATATGGCGGGGGATCTTAAAACACTTAAGTGCATGTATAACGTTAGTAAAGGAGGTAACTCAAAGTCTCCTTGTCTTTACTGCAAAGAATCAGCTCAAGTAATGGATTCCAAATGGTGGAAGAGAGCACCTAATAGAGATAAAGTTGACCCTGACTTCAAGGCCATTCTTGACATTCCACTATGTAATGTTCACATATGCACATTGCATGCTCTATGTCGAATTATTGAGAAATTGGTATTTTTGTATATTGGATTTGCTTGGAAACTCCGTCCCGAAAGAAATAGAAAGGATGCTCTTCATGCATTGGAAAAAGTGTTATCCGATATAGGTCTGCATGGAGGTGATGTTCATATCACAAAGGACTTTAAAAAGTCTACCAATGGCAAGGAGGTACCAATCAAGCCCTCTATTGGTGGTGTTAAGGCAAGAAGATTCTTGTCTCGACCCAAACACAATAGTAAGCAAGTAAGGCAAGGTAGAACAGTTTCAAGGATTAGTTATGGATTGTGGAAGCAAGTCCATAATGCCGTGAAAGATCATGAGGCAGATGGGGAAGCACGAAATGTGAAGGCAGAGGTGTGGAGGTCTCTTGATCAAATCTTCATGTTCTGTGACAATGTAACATGGACAAAGAGTGATTACAAGAACTTTGAAGAGGCAATTAAACATTTTGGGAAGTCAATGAAAGACGCATGGACAGCCTACAATATAACTCACTACATGGTAAAGTGATGTCTTCTTCTTTTACTTAAGTGTGATCCTCTTTTCTTTTATAACTTACTATGCATTCTTATGTCTTTGTGAAAACAGCATATCATCTACAACCACCTTCCCTATTTTGTCAAAAAGTATGGATGCCCAGCAATTTGGTCTACCCAAGGCATGGAGAAGTCTCACTACATGGCACGTAATGCATTTTTCAGACACACACAACACTATGGAGGGAGTCAAAAGGCAAATAGTCTGAAGGAAGTCTTCCAATGGTTTTACCGAGGCATTCTACAAAGGCTGCATGCTAAAAGAAAAGTTGCTAGTTCCAAAGTCAAGCTTGCTTTTATTCTAGCCCAAAAGCAAAGACGAAGACAAACTTTGGACAATTCAATGGCAGCAGAGAGACATAGACAGTGGAGGGATTCGAAGATATTTAGAAACCATAAATGGACAAGTAAACATGAATAGCAGTTTGTAACTTATTGGTGTTATGTCCACATGTTTTCAAACTCAATCAATAGATTTTTATTCTGTGGAACAAGTGACTCTTGGTGTTATGCCTATATGTTTTGAGACTCCATCAAAAGTATTTCTTTTGTGAAACATGTGATCTATATTAACAAGCATCAATACATCCATATATTAACACACAAAAAATTCAATCAATACTACTTAATTATGCTAGACATATTGTTGATCCTTACCAATAAAGTACTGAGTGTCAAACGCTTTTAGAAGCTTTTAAGTGTGGGAAGAGTACTGAAGTGTCGTACAGTGATGGGACAAATGCAAAAGGGTACTGATCGTCCGTACGGACAAGGAACTAATGAGGATCAAAGACTTTGTACAAATCAGTTCAACTTCAACATAATGTTTGTGCTATATTTGATGACTAAATCCTATTACTCCCAAGGCTTGCGAGTCGGAACTCTCTTTTTGAACTTGATTGGACTCTTTTTCTTCCTTATTGGCTTGATGTCGACTTTCTGTTTATCAATGCTTGCCTCTGTTGCTTGTCTGAGAGGGGTATCCTTGTCTTCAGCTATCTCCACGTGTTCTTCTTCTTGGATTGTGTGGCCTGATGCAATCATGGGTGGCTCTCGAAACCTTATGAGCTTGTGTTTTCCATAGCCCTCTAGAAATTTGGGCTTCTTAACACCACATGCTAATGCATAAGAAGTGTAAGACAAAAAGTAAGAGGCCCTAGAGGCCTACTTGTTCACATAATCCCCAAATATATCTATGGCAAACAACCTCTCTATTAAAATGATCTTTTCCTTTTGCCATGGAAGATCATGTCCACCTAAAACCCTAGACAAACATTTAAAGAAGTAAACAATGGCTTCTCCATTGTTGCTCAACTGCCTATGGTAAATCAAGATCTTAGCACTGCCTAGATCATGAATATAATGAGCTAGGCTTGACATTTTGCCAAACCCAGCCGGCCTGCTTCCACTTGATCTCTGGAGGAATGTGTCATCCTCAATTTGTAGCTGCCATGTATCAAAAGATTGTAATGAGACAATGATACATAACTACAAAACATTTAAACACAAGATAAAGTATTTGATTTGAAGTAATAATATCATACCCTCTCATTTTCATCAGCAACAAGAAGTTCATCTTTCCAAAGATTTATTCCTCTCCCCTCCAGTCCAGCCTCTTCTTTAAGTTTTTCCTTATGAAGTGCTGAGAGATTCATAGCTTCCTGGGTGAGCTGGAAGGCAGCTTCATCTGGCTCTTGGAAATTTTTAGCCTCTTTGAAACAAATAGTAAGGGCCTCTGCAGGATCAAAAGTTGTTTCCAAAGCTAGCAGTGAATGGTCATCCTCTATGCCAACCTCCTTGTCAAGCCTTGAAGCCTGGGCAATAAGGGAAATGGCATAGTCCTCCCTCAAATTGAACATACACTCTATATCATGGAGGAAAACATAATCTTTACCACCAATCAAGACACCTGGAAGCATGGGCACTGCATAGTTGCTGCTCTCTGAACATCAAAATCTTCAACTGGCTGTTCTGCCCTAAGAGTTTCAGTCCTCAGTTGAACAAGGTCAAGAGCAGCCACTTGCAGCCCCTCATCCTCGAGGTTGATATCTTCTTCCTGCTCTGCCATATCTGTTGCCATAGGAATATCCTCTTTTACCTCCGCTACAGATATATCTTCTTCTTCAGTCTCCTGCCCTTGCTCTTCTAGAGATTGCTGTTGAAAGACAATGTACATAAGGAATGCCATGTTTTCCTCAAGCACTCTACACTTTCTGGTGTGCAAGTTACAGCTGAATTTATATTCCTCAAGCAGGCTGTCAAACCTTCTATTCACATGGTACCTCAGCCTGTCAATGGAGACAATATGATTTAAATGCACAAAAACCTTTTCACCTTCCACAATCCTTCCTGCCTCTGTCAGTTGTTTGAAGGTATCCCAATGGTCTGAAAGGAAATCTCTGTGATGGTCCAAAAGAGAGCTCATAGTGAACTCCCTGTTGAAAATACTGTGGTATATGTGGAAGTTCCTCTGAGCCTTGCACTTGTGAATAAAGTCAAATAGGAGCAAATCTAGAGATTTGTCCTCTTCTGGTTCCCTTTGTTTTGAAAGGGAAGACTCACCTTTCTGCTCTAGTCTCTTGCTTTTGCCTGAATCAAAATTTATATAACATGAATTCTATATGCTCACATATGCAATCAGATAATGTATAGGATATCACCAAACAACTCTCTTCATAAGCACACATGAATCACCTGGTGATTGCTATGGTCTGAGTATAGCAGCAGAAAAGTCAAGCTTCCTCTTGAAAGGAGGGGCCTGAGAATCAACTGTTCCAAAGCAAAAACCTTTCTCATCATCAAGAAAGACATCCCCATGGACATAGAAAGCAGAACAATGAGGAAACAGTGAAAACCAAAAGGGACACAAGAATTTGCAACAAAACGCGATGCAAATCCATTTGAAAAATGTCAAGTGCTCTCCTCGCATTTTGTTGCAAATTCTAAATTTCTATTGACATCCATCTCCAATCAAATGCTAGGGATATCTCACAATGTTCAGGACAGTAAATGATACCAGGAGGAATTTCCCAGGGCAAAAGAGAGCAAAAGAAAGAGGAAAAAATAAAAACTAAAACAAATATCAGAATTTGCAGGAAAACGCGATTTGGAGCATTTGGAAAATGTAAAGCACTATAATCGCATTTTGTTGCAAAATTCTAAATCCTATTCATATCCATATCTAATCAAATCCTAGGGTGATCTACTAGATTTCTAGGCATTGAGATTCAAGAATTCTACAGATGGAAGAAATATATATCAGAAAACATTGGAAAGGGTATAGATCTCTGACCTTTCTTTTCCTCTTCCATACTGTTGGAGTAGCCCTAGAGATTCTCCTGCTCTCTTCCAAACTTGAGCTGTAGCACTGGTAACCTGGAGATCTAGTAATGGTAGTAGTCTTCAGAAAGGTTGCAGAGTGGATGGAGTGTGTTGGGTAGGAAGTGATCAGAGTGGGAAAGAAAAGGATGATGGGAGGGTGCTGGCAGGGATGGAAGACGGGGACGGAAAAGTGTTAATGGATCTAATTATGAAATCATGATTGGCACAATTTCCAAGGCAAAAAGTTGGCAGGACATAAAAATGAGAGACATATTATTAATTCCACCTACAAGGAAATTGAAGGCAGACAAGGTGAAGGTTGTTGAAGTGACCCACTCAATGAGCACAGGGAAAGCTGCTTATGAGGAGTCACTGAAGCAGCAAATAGAAGAATCCAAATTTGCTATAGATGTGGAGACTGTACAGATGGAGCTACAGATACAGAGAAGGTTGCAGGAGCTGGGCCCTAACATAGTTGTCCATATTGAGAAGATGATTTTTCAGAGAATAATTTTGACTTGACAAAAGCATGCTTGGCAGCATTGGCTCATAAGAAATGAGTATTGCTCAGATACTATCATTCTTGCAATGCTCTAGTAAGTGTCTTTTATTTTACATTTGTTTGCAAAACAATCCTTATTGTACCTCCTCCCTTACACCTTACCTTAATTATTGTTTTGTCCAATGTAGCATGATGAGAAGCTGGCTGAACCATGCTGTACAGCATACAGTTTATATTATTGATCCTGCAATTTCCTTCAAGTTAAGAGATCCAAAGGAAACTCCCATTTCCAATTGGTTCAGACACTGTGATTTTGATCATGTTGATATTTTGCTACTTCCATACCATAACAATTATGTGTGTGGCTGCTTCTTTTGGGATTTTCCTTCAAGATTGAGTACTCTTGTAGCCTTTGATTTCTTAATGCTTTTTTCCTTATGCAGTGACCACTGGAGCTTTGCTTCTATTAACATCCAGCAGAAGCAATGCTTTTTATTCAACTCTCTTAGAAACACACACAGAGAGGTGAAATTGTAAGTGGTTTGTGTGCTATTTTTAACTTTAAACTTCATTATTTGGATTTAATGCACACTAACTGATTTATATGTATTGCAATTGTATTAGAAGACTTCTAGATGCATTGGATCAGTGTCCTCCTAATGTCAATCTTTTGGGTTCAATAGAGCCAATAGATTTAGAGGTAGAAAGTTGTTCCCTCTACTGATGTCTATTTCATGCTATGCCTTTGAACTTATTGAATAATTTTATTTTGTTCAGACATTAACAGTTTCTAACATATCTTTCCAACTATCCAGACACCACAACAAGATGATTCAAGTAGCTGTGGCTGGAGAGTGCTGATTAGTGCCAAATATATACTTTCAAGCTATTTTGAGATAGGACAGCCAGAGCTTGTAAGAAAAAATAATTTTCATTTAGCTTCAAAAAATTTGATATTGGTACAAAGTGTTCTAAATCATCATATCTCATTGCAGATGAGAGAAGATAGCTTCAACTCGAGCTATGTGTATAGTTTCAGAGCTGATATAATTTGGAAGTTTTTGAAGTATGCCTTCCCCAAACCTATTGTACCAGCTACTGTCGAGTTGGGTGAGAGCTCTAAAGTCCGAGAAGGTGTCATACACCTTGATGACACAGATGATGCAGATGTGGTGCCACAAGAACAAGGACCTAGTGCTGATGAGGAGAAGCCACAAGAACAAGGACCTGTTGTTGCTGATGTTATTGAGGAAATGATGGAGCAGTAGCAAACAGATGCTCCAGGGACAGTAGAGGAGACAATGGAGCAGCACCAAGAGACTGTACACGACAGGATGGAGCAACAGAAAGTAGATTCTCCAAATAAAGATGATACGGTGAGCTTGGACCATGTAGAGCAGCCTCTAGATCAGCCTGTAGATAAATAGAAAATTGTTGTCAAGAATATGTTCTACATATATAATTAAACACTTCTGTACAGAATTTTACATTTTTGAATATAATACCTTTGTTTATGGAGTCTGTGTTATCTCAATTTTCAAATTTTCAATGTCTTTGCATTTTATTGATCTCTCTCTTCTTTTGAGCACCTGCAAAAAAGCAATATGAAACAATAGGGTAAAGTAAACTAATAGCAGTGCTTAATGAGACTAGGATAAGTCACATGGTATACCTTCTTATTGTTGTAGATAAATAAAAAGTCCTTTGAAATAGAACCTTCTGTCTCAAATAGAATGTCATTGTGCAATTGAGCTAGGGAGCAACATTGTCTTAATGTGCTATTGACTAGCACATCACCATTCTCAACAACATCAATATCAAGAAGTTTATTTTCTGCACCAAAAGAATCTTCATCTTGATCCATTGGGACTAGTTTTGTACCTAGCATTCGACTGCGCTTATAATAAAAAGAAAAAATAAAATTTTGTGATGCAACCATGTACTTCAGTTGCATAGAAGGTTGGACAACCTCACAAAACACTGAACTACATGTCTTCTTATCCCAACCTTTATCCAAAAATTGTGGCATGCATGCCAGACTTGTTGCTTTAACTGTGAACATTGTTTTTGAAACCTTCACTGGAAAGGTATTAAACAAGTCTACAAAAACTGTGAGAGGCATGCATAAAGAAATTTTTACTATCCTTGTGGCAATATTGGGCCTCAGAGCTTTCTGTACTTCTTTGAAAAGATGGCTCTATATGCCTCTGTAACACTAAAATGTGGGAGAGGCCAATCCACTGAATTCCATGCTGGAAGGTCTTGTTTTCTTAACACACCATGTGTGTTTGCATTGTCCAGCAACAACTGATAAAAATGATCAGTAAAAAATATACCGGATTGAGCTAGCTCTGTTGCACATCGACCTTGGTATTGTTGTTCTCCTATCGATCCATGCAAAACATCTATAAATCCCAGAATACAATCGATGCTTTGCCATGTCTCATACGATGAAGGGTATAAATCTGAAATAAAATAACACAAGAATATCAATAAGCAAAGAAAGAAAGCTTTGTCTTAAAAATCCATGCACCTCATAAAGAACAAAACCACAATAGAAAAATATACAATTAGGCCTGTGTTGCGGAAGATCATTTGGATAGTCTCGCAAGACAAGTTCTTTATGCATGTACACTTGCTGAATCAAAACTTCTTTCACCGATATCTTTCCTCTGGTGATTTTAAAATCTCGTACTCTTCCCTTCCATGATGCCAAGAAAATGTTTTTTGTCTGGGGTCTCTTTCTTTTACTAGGTTGCATGAGCACCCATGCTCCTTTCAAAACAATAAACCTTTCCCAAGTTCCTTCCGTGATTGTACTTGAATTCTCTACCGAAGAAATAGAAGAAGCAGGTCGACGGGGTAAGGATGTGTGGTATAATTCTGCCTTCATAGCATTATCATCCACAGAGCGTCTTCCACAAGAACGACCATAGTTTTTATTCACCATGAATACCTTGTGAATCTGTAACCACAGCAAAGTAATGTAAACAAGATAACAAAGTGAAGTTTCAAGAAAGAGAAAGTGGGCAGACAGATAGTTGACAAGAAACATCTTACTCTAAGCCAAACAGGATCAAGGGAGCAGTTTTGGAAAAGAAGAGGTTGCTACACAATGAGGCAGTGGTGTAGAATGGTAGACCTTTCGAAGGAAAGGCAACACAACAATTCAAAGTTCAAAGGGAGGTGGAAGCGAGAAGGCCCTTGTCAGAGAAAATGTCAGACTAGATTCTATCTTCATGTCCAAAGATCTTGTGAGAATAAAAAACCAATCTCCACATTAATGTAGCACGCTTGTACCTACATAAAATATTGTTTCTTTTATCTATTTTCTTTTATTTTTGTGAATTTCCAACGTTACGTTGGCCCTTTATTCATTGGTTGAGAGCTTATTTTTCCAAACCGTAAAAGGCTCCAAAATGAGCTCCCTTTTTCCCTCTTTCTTCAATCCCCATTGGTGGCTCCATCAACATACTTAACCAATTGATTGGTTGGGAGCCTCTACCGTGAACAAAGAATCAAGCAATTTGTAAGGTAAATGGTGAATTTTGATCTTTTCTATAATTTCTCAATGTTTCTCTCTTCTCAACCCCTCTCAAGCTTGAGAAGCTTAATTGGAATGGTTTTTGAATGCTATTGAAGTTAATTGATGAATGGTAGTAAAGAGTTACATAATTTGATGAATGCTATTGAAGTTAATTGATTAATGATAGTTAAGAATTACATAAATTTTCATTTATGCTTAATTCAAATGGTTTTTATGTAATTTCTCTCTCTCACTCAAGAAATGGTCATACTCATGACCCATTCTCAATCCAAATGAAGCTTTTCATAAAGCTTTTCCTTAATCCAAGATTAATCTATGCTTGAGGCCAAATTAATGACTTTTTTCTATGCTTTTAGTTTATGTATTTCATGAATATTGATGATTCAATCCATTAGGGATTAATGATCCAATTAGGGATCGTTCTATTTATTTCCTTAATGATAAGCTTTATCCCTTCGAAAATTTGAGATTTATCAGTCATAGCAGCGGAGCTATGGTAAAATTTTTATAAAAATTACGCATAAAATAATTTCATTCAAAGCATGAAAAGAGGACTTCCTACCATATTCTAGGAATTATTATCCTAGATTAATTGAAAGATATTCATTGTAATCATAGAGAAATTGATTTTTATATTATGCATAATTGATTTTCATGCATAGAGGTATACATAAAAGATTATTATTTTAACATAAAAGTGTTACTTTTATCATATTTGGATTTCATGCGTAGAGGTATGCATAAAAGTTGATTATTTTATTATAAAAGTGTTACTTTTATCATATTTGGATTTCATGCATAGAGGTATGCATAAAAGTTGATTATTTTATTTTATTTCGTGCATAGAGGTATGCATAAAAGTTGATTATTTTATTATAAAAGTGTTACTTTTATCATATTTGGATTTCATGCATAGAGGTATGCATAAAAGTTGATTATTTTATTATAAAAGTGTTACTTTTATCATATTTGGATTTCATGCATAGAGGTATGCATAAAAGTTGATTATTTTATTATAAAAGTGTTACTTTTATCATATTGGATTTCATGCATAGAGGTATGCATAAAAGATATTCTTTTTATACTAAAAGTGTGATTTTCATCATAAATGGATTTTATGCATAACTTAGATGCATAAGAGAAATTCTTTTATTCTAAAAGTGTAATTCCTACCAAATTGAATTTATGCATAAGAAGATGCATAAAAGATTGATTTTTAATTCAAAAGTGTCATTCTCATCTAAATTGAATTTATGCATAGGAAGATGCATAAAAGATTGAATTTTAATTCAAAAGTGTCATTTTCATTTAAAATGAATTTATGCATAGGAAGATGCATAAAAGATTGATTTTTACTTTGAAAGTATTAATCTCCTTAAATAGAATTTATGCATAAATAAATGTGTAAAGAAATCTTATATCAAATATAAGAATTCTCTTGTATTCTATAAATAGATATGAGATGTGATAGGATGTGATAAGAGGTGAATAAGATGTGATAAGAGGTGATAAGATGCTTATGAAATAAGTTAGGAGGTGATAAGATGAATTAAGATGTGATAAGATGTGTATGGGATGAGGTAAGAAGTGTATGTGATAGGATAAGATGTGTATAGGGCGAGAATGGATGTGATGTAAAAGATTAGATGTGAAGGCATATGGGGTTATATGAATGGGAATGTGGATGTGGATGTGGATGTATGGATGTAGATACGGATGTGGATGTATGTATGTATGTGGATGTAGATGTGGATGTATAGATGTGAATGGGATATGGATGTGTATGTATGAATGCGGATATGGGATGTGGATGTAGGAATGAGGATGTGAAAATGGATGTGGATGTGTATGTATGAATGTGAATGTGGATGTGGATGTATGCATGTAGATGTGGATGTATGGATGTGGATATGGATGTGTATGTATGAATGCGGATATGGGATGTGGATGTAGGAATGAGGATATGAAAATGGATGTATGCATGTAGATGTGGATGTATGGATGTGAATGTGGATGTGGATGTGGATGTATGGATGTGGATATGGATGTGTATGTATGAATGTGGATATGGGATGTGGATGTATAAATGAGAATGTGAAAATGGATGTATGCATGTAGATGTGGATGTATGGATGTGAATGTGAATGTGTATGTGAATTAATGTGTCGTCGATATGAGGAAATGGATGAGAATGAGTACACATTGAATGGAATAGGAAAAAAGTAATGTGGTCCGAGAGTGGATAATGTGGAAAGACGAGAGTTCGTTATAGAAACTGTATTTTGTGACTGTTTGTAAATGACTGTTTTATGTCAAGAATGCTGGGGAAGCATTTTGACCGTCTTGAGGATTAAGGTCATGAAGACCGAACTGATAAAGTTGCAACTGCTGACGGAGAGTCAATGGAGGACGTCTCGTGTAGCAAGGTCGGCCGAGGTCTTGACCAGCCGGTTCGATTTAAATGGTGAGCTTCCGGTACAGTGGATTAGGGACCAAGGAAGCGACCTATGAGTGAAGCGCTAGGTCACCTGCGAAGGATCCTAGAGGGTGCTGACCATACGGTGCTCGGGCTCTGGGTCGCCGAAGATACCCACACATGCGTCGATATTGGAACAAGGAGTAAGAGTTATTTTCTGAAGCCGGGCATGGATCTGGTTAATTGACCTTGCTGGTCCTCAACGGATGAGTCCATGGCTCTTTTATATGGATCTGTGGGTTGATCTTGCTGATCTTCCATGGAGGTTCCATTCTGTTATATGAATATATTGCCGGTTACTATGAGCTAGGAACTATGGAAAAGGCCCCTGAGTAAACAGGTGGTGAACGTTCTGGTTGCCAATGATGCCATAAGTACATCGATGAATGAATGACGAGAAATAAGGATTCAACCAGAGACTTTGAGGATTGTCATCAGTGACATAATGGTTTCATTAAAGGATTGTTTGAAAGTTAGTTGATGCTGCGAAAAAGGCAATTTCATATTGGGTGTGTAAGTGGTGTGACTAGTTTTATGTTTGCATGAACTTCCGGCTAGGGGGCCTAGAAACTCTTTTCCCTGGTACCCGAGACAAAACCTAACCAAATTCCTAATTGGATCCCATCACTACTATAGTGGTTGGGAGGTTGGCTAACCCATGGGACTGTAGGCTGGACTGATGGATCCGTAAATCGAGATTTAATTTCTATTATTACGATAGATGAAGTAAATCCGGATAGTAATTGTTCTATGGATAGGAATCAACGGTTGTGCCTCTTGATGGGGAAAAAAGCATTGATCCCAATGATCCAAGTGCAAGTTTCTTCCTTGATCTGACCAAGTACCGTTAGAGGTGCAGTCGGATCAGTTTGATCAGTAATGATCTTGACTACGTTAGAGTAAAGAGTTATCCTAGTGGAATCACCCGTGCTTTCCGGGTAAAGGAAGTTTTTTCGGTTTCGATTTTGGATAAACCGACGGATTAGTCTCTTGTCCGGATATCCGTGGGTTAGGCCCCGAGTGTGGGACCCCTGCCCCGTACACGATGTGCTACTTCCGCTGCTAGTATCCCGAATTCGTTGCTCAGTGGGGACAGGGATCTCTCAAGCATGCTATCATACTGATTAGGACCATGTGTGGTATGGTTGCATCATGTACAAATAAACCATGTGCTAATTCACCTTAATTAATCATCAATTGATTTTAGAGGTAAAACAACCAAAATTTTAGCCATTTTTCCAAGGCAAGATAAAAGTTCACATGGCATTTTTCAATCGGTTTCATAAATAATACAATAGTCGATGGTTTATGTTGAGTTGGGGTTTATGAAAAGGATAATAACAGCCATGGCGAATCACTTTTGCCATGGGGAGACGGGACACATTTTGGAGATTTGGTCTCTCAATCTTGTTGAGGTTTTATGAAAAAAAAAATTATCGCAGCCACATATGTAAGCAAGCTATTTTGTGAAGGTGAGTGATTATGGGGATTGTTGCAAGCCATCTCGAAAACATGATTAATTGTGGACACAATTGAAAGAAGAATCATTTATTCCCATAAGAGAATGGGGTGCAACATTAGTTATGTGAATCAAATCCAGGAAAGGATTAGAAAAAAGAACCACCCCTTCTCTCTTCTTTCTTCTCCAATCCAGAAAGTTATGTGAATCTAATATAGAAAATAGGGTGTGAAATTAGTTATCTGAATCCAATCTAGCAAAGGATGATTAAAAAAACCACCTCTTCCCTCTTGTTTCTTCTCCAATCTAAGAAGTTATGATAGAGGTGCTTTTGACGAGAGAGAGAGAGAGAGAGAGAGAGAGAGAGAGAGAGAGAGACAGTCATGAACCATAGAGCTTGATTTCCACATGTACATAGGGGCCCATGGGCAAAAGGAGAAAGTGACTATAAATAGGGCTTGGGGTACATTGGTAGGATCTTTTCACACTTTTACTACTTTTAGTCATCTTGTACCTTTGAGCTCCATCAATGGAGATTTGGCCTTCCATGGTCAAGTTCATGGCTAACTTGAAAGCCATCCTCTTGGTGAGAGGTTAAACACACTTAGGCTATTTGTGCATCTTCTCTTGCTACATGCACTTATAGATTTTCTCTCTTGTATATTCATGTGATGAGCCATTTGATAACTAATCTCATGATTAATGGATACTAGATTCTTGCTTTGATGTGTTTGATTCAATATTTTACTCTAGATCCATTTCATTTGGTATCAGAGCCTTGATTTTGATCCATTATCAAGGTTTTGGGCATGAGATTAGTCATTTTCTCATTAGGGCCAAAAACGTCTAAAAATGGGCTGTTTGTTAATCTAAAGATTAAGGAATGGTCCAATAGATATTTGCCACGTATACAAAAGTATGGCATTCTTGTCTCCTCTATCTTGGGTCTTGGAGAACTATTTTCACGGAGAACAGCAAAAAATCGCTATCTTTTGGTGGACACCGCTATTTTTGAGAGTTTTGGACGACTAAACATAAAAGTTTGGACCCACCGTACCAGACGTGAGCTCTATATTTTATTTCAAAAAAAATCAAAGAAGATACGAAATCTTTATTTCAAATTTTGAAAATAACGACATTTATGACATGACAAGTTAGTCTCGAACGTCTACACTATCCTTTCTTTCACATTCTCTCTCTCTCTCTCTCTTTGTAGAATTTTTGCGGCTTTTCTCTGTTTCTAAGTTCCCATGGCAAACTCTGCACGTCGTCCATCTCATAGTATCACTTCTTGTGTTTTTAATAATATCAGGGAGGAAGGACTTTGGAAACCTATGTCTTTTCAAATAAATGACTGGGCAACAATGCTTCCTTCTTGTAAAGGTGCACATAAAGTGAAAAGAATCAAGCGAGATGCAGTTAAAAATCACTGGAAAGGAAAAATTCTTGCCTTCAAAGTGACTAACAATGGCTGGCTTGCCAAAGTTCAACATGTGTACATGGCCAAAGATATGATGCTTAATCCAAATGAGCATCACATGTTACAATCTTATTGTAAGAAATATTATTTTCAAAGACAATATGAAAATATCTCATATTTTCTTTTGATGTAAGTGTTTATGGTTTTTCTTTCAGTTATCTTTCCATCGACAGCTGTGGAGTGGCAACCTATTGAAAGTCTGAGTGGAACCTTCAATGCAATTCACAAAGGAATTGCAGATGTTTTGTATGCTGATAAACCACCATCTTTTTTCAAATCGATGGATTTGTTTGTCTATTTTGCAGAATATATGGTTCCATCAAGAGAAGGTGAGAAAGGACAACTTCGTGAAGTGCCTGTTCCTACCATCAACTCGCTAGATTGGAAATCTCCAGACTCACTTACTTTATCGAGCTTCAAATTCAAAATCAAAGAAGACATTTTGAAAGCTATGTCTCCGGGTAGAATATCAAGAAGGATAAAGGTTCAATGGTTCTTACCTTTACATGTCTTTGTGGCATGTTTCAAAACCATGGATTTACAACGATCAAAGACAATGTGGCTCAACAGAAGACTTTCTATGGCTGAACTCGACATTGTGCTTGGAGAAGGATGGAGAACCAAAGAAACTTACCACATTGGTGACAATATTAGTTGCAGAATAAGTCCCAATTCTCTGTCAATTTCATATCAATTATGTCGTCAATCATTAGTTTTAGGTTATGATTATAGAAGATGGAGAAGCAAGCTAGGTTTCTGGGTATCCCTAGATTCAGAAGAGAACTGTCCAGAGTTTGAATTAAAAATATATGTACATCAACTAACTGAGCCTAGAGAACTTATAGTTATAGCTAATTGGATGCTGAAAGATGTCAGAGAGTCACTTGAGTTTCTTGATGAAACATCCTCTGAATATAAATTTAAAGTAGATGGAATTGTTGTAAGCAAAAGGATGGAGAATGTAACATCTTGTATCACGTCTTCCACCCAAAAGAGTTGTATTTGAGCCAAATGCAAGATCATGAAATTGTAATCACAATACTTTTCAAATAAAGATTTTGTTTTGATCTTGTTGTCTGACTCAATATGCTGGTACTTATGACATTTTTTACTGCAAAATCATCATCAAAGATTTTTCTCAGTTGAGGAGTACATCTATTTGTTGACACAAACTGGGTGCTTCATTACAAAGTAAAAATAAACAATTTTTTACATAAATGAGGCTAGAAATGAACATTAATCAAAATCCATCTTCCTCTTTACATTCGAGGACCCAGGAGCTTCAGAGTCCCTCTTTCTTTTTTGTTTGCTGAATCTAGGTGAAAAGAAAGGCTCACTAGCCTTCTTTGTTGAACTTGGCCTTGGGGGGGTTGCTGGCTTAGGAGACTGGACAGGGGGCTGTGAAGAGTCTTCAGGGTGCTCTCTTGATAAAACCTTGGGGGCTTCTGAGAACTGTGGCTCTTCAAAAGGCTTGGGAGATTTTTTAGGTGATAATTTGGGAGACTTGGAAGATGATTTTGGAGGCATGGGTGTTGGCATAGGAGGCTTCGGTGATTGAGCATGCGATACAGAAGGCTTTTAGATTGAAAAAACAGACTTTTTTAAGTTGTAAAAATGATATCCAAAATGACGCGATAGATATGAACGGACTTTGACTGAGGTGGCTAATCGCGTCGTGTAGGAGGATTACTTTGCGCTGTAGAATTCGCAGAGAAGGTGAAGGTGAATATGATAGCCAGAACGAGACGTGAAGGCGGCCAATGTTCTGTTGACGGAGGAACTTGAGCCAAAATTGAGCGATTTTGGGCTAGCACGTGTCGTATCAGGCAAAGCCGCATGTGTATTTCAAAAAACAAAAATGACCGGCTGTTGCTGTTTTTCTCTAGGTGTTGACCGACTCTGCAACGTCTGAAGGTGGTTGCTTGTTGTAGTTCGTTGTTGGCGACATAGAACAATGGCTGCACAGGCGTCGTTGGTGGCTGCTTTTGTCCGCCTAGCTATGCTACTGTCCACGGTGTTGCCGTCGGATATATATGGATGTTGGCAAGGAGTGGCCTGTGCGCCGGTCGAGACGTGGCTGACTGTGACCACAGTCAAGCAAACGAAAGAGAGAGAGAGAGAGAGTGGTTCTCTTCTCTTGCGGGGCTGAAGGCGACTGAAGGCAGCAACGCTAGCTGCTGGCTGAAGGCGGCTGGCGACTGCTTTTGCCTACACCCCTAGATGTCAATGTCCACCCGCCAGCTACACCGGCGCTCCTTACGTGTCCCCCATGCTTCGCAGTAAACAACCAGCACCGAAGTGCCATCGTGGGTGCCGGGCAGCCTTTAAAAGGATGAATGTCCCTAGTGACTATAGCCGCCGCGCCATTAAATTTGTATCCGAAACGATGCGATGGAGGAGGCTTAGACTTTGACTGAAAGGGCGTTATCGCGCCGTGAAGGAGATGAGCTAGCCGGAACGACGCGATAGTGGAGGGTCAGAGGATGTGGGAAGAGCCCTATCGCGTCGTGAAGGAGAATTGGACTTTGACTGAAGGGGCGTTAGAGCGCCGTGAAGGAGATGAGCTAGCCGGAACGACGCGATAGTCGAGGGTCAGAGGATGTGGGAAGACGGTCATTTTTTGACCTCATCTTTTTTATACCCCAATGTAATCAGCGCGACGGGATGAAATATTTTCTACCCAAGTTTCTTAACTGACAGGTACAATACGTGAGAGGAGGCCCTTGCATTTGTTCCAAAGACCTCGTTTTGCTCCATTCAGGTGCTTCACTTCTTTCCCTCAGCTTATCCAACACGACGCGATAGGAGGCCCTCCGAGGTGTTCCAAAGCCCTTGTATCGCGCCGTATTGGTAAGTGCTTCTTGAACCTTTAAACAACCTAGAGGCTTGAATTAAGACGTTGAATTGGTTCTAAGGCAGGTTTTCCACTATGTTTTGGTGCTTCTATTCCATTTCTTTTGCAGATTGAACCGAAGATATGAGTACTAATCTTGAGGGAGGAGAACAAATTTTCGATGACCCAAGTGAAAGGTTGCTGGAGGCCGTTTTGGAGGTTGGTGGAGACATGCAAGTCTACTCAGAGGCATTGAAAATTTTCAATCCCAAATTTGTCCTTGGTGAAATCTTGGATAAATTTAGAGAGTTTATTTCAGATGAATTAAAGGAATTTGAGGATGCAGTTCTTGGTCGGTGTTTGATTCTGGAAGGAAAAGATTACATTCATCTCACTGATTTCACTCAAAATTCTCTTGAAAAAAATAAAGTTTTAAGAAGGTTTGGCAGGTTTTCAAAGAAGTCCAATGTTCTAGTCCCAGAATCCATATCCTGTCAACTCCATGTTAAAAGTTGCAACCTTGTTTCAAAGGACATTGATTTTCTTTTCTTTCTTTTTCTCAAAGATGAGAAAAGTGCTCAAGTTCCAGGTGAAGATGTTCCATCCAAGGATGAATTAAACTTGAATGTCTCCACTGTTTTGAACATAGAGAAATCTGAGACCTTGGAGATGGAAAAGATTGATTTTGCTTCAGAGGAAAAAGAACGTGCAGGTTTGGATGTTGCAGAGTTTAAAGCAAGCACCCTCATCCCTGAACCCATTGAAGATGTGGAGGTGTCTGAGGCCTCCCTTACTATACGAAGCCTCCCCTCCTTTCTTATTAATGACAAAGATTTCATCCCTCTTCA
Source organism: Cibotium barometz (assembly GCF_041138505.1). NCBI lineage: Eukaryota > Viridiplantae > Streptophyta > Polypodiopsida > Cyatheales > Cibotiaceae > Cibotium > Cibotium barometz. The sequence goes on from NC_141046.1 coordinate 69,698,118, forward strand.
TCAGATTCAATTGCAGCTATAGTAGCTGAGGCTTCTGAGGTTGCCTTGGACTTTATTGACACAGAGGAAGAGTCCAAGGAGGAGTTTTTATCTCTTGATCTCCAGACTTCAAATGATTCTTTTGTTACTGCTCCTGATGCACTTGCTGTTTGCATGAAGAGAGTTGAGGAGGAAGCACCTTCTTTGAAGGATGAGGATTTTGAAAACAGGCTCCAGGAGCTTGGTATTCAATCTTTTGGGAGCGATATCAAGCTGAGAGATTTAGAAGAAGAGGTTGCAAAGAAGGAAAAATTTGGTTTATTCAACCTCGTACAGGAGAAGGTTGTTGTTGCAGATGATGAATTGCAGAAGGTTGTTTCATTAATGACCCTTGATATTTTTTCTGTCTTTTAAAGCTTTTTTTAATCAATTATTTTTTTTCTGCAGCTTGAACTTCTTGACAGTGATAATTTTCTTGGAAGAGCCAAAGGTTCACGAGGAAAGGCAACAGAAGGAACCTTTAAGAAAGATTCATCCTCTCTTTTGCACTATCTTCCTTTGTTGGACAAGGCAACCTTTTGTGCCTTTCATAGTCAATATTCTGAAGAGCCTGAGCTACCTTTATTTGCACTAAAGGTATTGTCAAGGTTTCTTGGTTACACACCCCTTCAAATAAATGCTAACAAGATATTGGTTCTTGAGAGAGCTACTGCCCTTAGGATTTTTGGTTATGCTGCAGGCTTTAATGCCTCTAGAGCAGGTTACTTTCTTTGCTATGCTAGCTATGCTGCTGCAGCCAAGGAAAGAGATTTTGAATGTATGATAAATAGTTTATTGAAGAGTAAGAAAGCCTTAAACTATAACCCAGTAAGCCATTAACCCCATCTCCAACAAATCTCATCAAATCATGAGGAGTATGAAAAGAAGGATACCTTCTAGTTTCAGGGTCTGGTGGATATAAACTTCCCTTCCAAAGTCGTTAAACTTCATTGAAATCTGTCAACGGCCTTTGAAAAGAACTTCGTGTAGTCGCATACTCTTTATTGAAACTTAATACTCTTTATTAAGTTTGATAAAGGATGGAACAGAGCAATAAGCATAAAAAGTTAGTAGAGAAAGCTCGTGAAGAACAGAGCCATATCCGAGAGTGACAAAAAAAGGGAGAGAATGGCAAAGAAACAGTGAGAGAGGGGCGGCAAAAATTCAAAAATAAGAATCATGGTCATGTCGGCATTAACTATCCCGGGAATCGTGAAATTGTTTTTTTAATTTTAAAAGGTATGTACTTGAATGCGCTTTAAATAACTTGGATGTGCTTTTATTTAGGAAAATCGCTAAATTTGGAGTCGTTTTGACCGTCAACGGCTCCGCTAATTAGCAAATTAATCACTTCCTTACACAGCCCTTTTTGAGTCGTTTTTGGCCCTAATGTTGATAATTTTTTGAATTTTCTCTTGATTTCTTGGAGTTTTGGCTTAATCTTGCATAATTTCTACTTAATCTTTGGAGATTAGTGGAGGGGAGGCATCATTTCATGTGATTTCATGTGATTTCATGGAGATTTAGCTCATTGGACCTAATTTGGGCACCTTGGACCAATTATTTGGAGCGGGGTACAAAAATTGAATTAATCACCTGTTAATCTCTCTGTTAATCACGTTTATCTTTTGTACTTCTACTCCAAGCTTTCCATAGCCATTACTTCTCATCTTTCCCCCGTTTTGCTCCCATTTGCTAGGGATTTTGTTGATCTTGACTCTTGAGGAGAGGAACACATAGAGTACCAATTTACATGCATTTTTTTGAAAATTTCTAAAAATTTGTTTCCCTTTTCTTTCACTTTGCTCCAAACCCTAATCTCTCTCACATAGCTCACCGTTGTCCATCTCCACTCACTCTAAATGATTTCAAGTGCTATCCTATGCTATCCTATTGCTATAATGGTGTTTATCTTGCTTCTTTTTGACCATGAGGGTAGGCGTGGATGCACTGTTTTCCCACAAAGCCTCACGGCCTAAATTCACAAGGAGATGGTCAAGTGCATCATCAAACCTAAGCCAAGATTTATGAAGTTTGGTTGTTAGCGATGATGTTTGGCATATTTTTGGTGGATTTTGGGGAGTTCTTCATTGCTATTGGAGAGGGAGAAGAGGAGGTTTGAGCAGCCCTCAAAAATTGCAAAAATCTTCAAGATTTGGATACATTGGAGGCTCTATCAAGCAACAATCCAACCATTGAAGCTTTCGGAATACCATTGGTGAGTTGCTATGGCCATTTTCTCAAGCATTAGTGATTAATCCTCATGCTATGGACAAATTGGGGTTATTCATGAAAGGAAACCCTAATTTACAAAATTTTAACATTCCTACATAACTCATGATCCATTGGAAAGTGATTACATGCTCTAATGGGGATGCATAGAAAGCTTATTGCTTACATCTTTCTTTAATCACACCCATTTGGATGTCATGTGGCCATTTGTGAGACAAATGCAAGATTCTTTGATGAATCCATGCATAAATGGATGAAGGAATGCATATGCTTAGATGCATTGATTGAGCCACATGCATGGAGTGGATGTTGGGTAATAATGAGAAGGCTTTTGCTATGGACATGATGCTTTTATGCATTGGAATGATGCTATTGAGCATTGGAAGAGCTTGATGTGTGATTGGAATCAATTGGTAATGCTACATTCGAATGCAAGTTGATGCCCTTGAATGCCATTTGATGCCAATTACTCATAAGCAATGCTTATGGGAGTGATACCAATTGGATATTGATGTCATTGGTATATGGTATTACCTCACTTATGCTTATTGATTGATGTTGGATCTTTGGATGAATGGCGGACATTTGGAGCTATGTGGATAAGCATGAGTTCATGCATAATGGTTTATGAGTATATTGTAATGGGCATGAGTCATGCCACATCCTTGTAAGTGATCCGTCTCATTTTCGTATTCAAGCTATATGCACCTCACAATTGTTTGCACTCACTTTAATTTCTAGAAACTAGATATATTGGTGAGGGTACCCCGGGTGTTGGTGGAGAGGCCCGGGGAGGAGCATGGCTTGAATCCACCGTGCCGTGAGTGCCGTGGTAAAGCGGTACGGTGGAGGATTAGGTGTGGAGGTGAAGACTTGGCCTTAACCCGTGCCTTGGTTCCGACTAGGTACGGGGGTGAGAAGAGCCTGGCCGAGAGATCGGCAAGCTTCAACGTGCTACACCAACGATCTTCGCACAATCATCCTCTTGGTTTATGTACATGGCAATGGCGCCTTAATATGGACATCTCATGGGAATTGATCTTGCATTATGCCATGGGAAACGTATGGTGAATGCTTGGAATTGCAAGGAATTTGTATGCCTTTTGGTGATGCAAGTTGAGGCACATGCTATGTAATGGATGGGAATTGATAAGAGGATTATGGATTTTTGCATTGCCACTTGAGAAAAATTGAGATTTAGTTCCTAAAACAAAGGAGACTGTCAAAATTTTCTCGAATTTTTGGTCATACATGGACAATTGAAACTTGTGGAGCATAATTTGCAGACCTTGGGAGGCCAATGAGGTGCGAAAGGTGTTGACATTGGTTTGGGAGCAAACAAAGATCAACTACGCACAAAAAGGGTCACTTTGGCAAGAATCTGCAGATTCACAAAAACTCTCATTTAGTCCCAACCCTTTTGGACTGAATTAAAAGGGATCCTATGAGCTCTTAGTGCTTCCTTAGAGCTACCCACCAACGAGCCCTTAACCTCCGCATTTTGATATCTCTTTAGGGTAGAATTTAGGGTTTTTGTAGAAATAGTAAACCCTAATTCAGTCATCACAGGGGTTTGAAGGTTTTCTAGATCCAATTACATAGGCTTGTAGTACTCATCGAAGGCTTCCATTTGAGCTAAAAAAGTTTTGCATTTGGATATCTCTAGCTCAAGTTGTACCCAAAATACCGTTTCAACCTATAACCCTATAAACCCTAAAACAGAGAATAGTAACACACCTCATCTCTTACGGGTCTTTGCATAGTGATCTAGTACACTTCATTAGCTCTCCAACAAGCTTTAGATCACTTCAATCGGACATCCCTACCTCAATTTAGAGCCAAATTTTTGAAACCGAAGGTTTCCATGGGGCCGAAGCCAAAAGGGCCGAGGCGCAACACTTTGGCTTCCGATGAGGTAGAGGGTGAAGAGGCAATGATGGAACAAGGAATTTTGGATGCTCCGGAGGATACTCTTGGGCACACTTCAAGAGAAGGGGATACTTTTGGGCATACTTCACAAGAAGGGAATGAGGAGTTGAATGTCGGAAGTGCCCATAATAAGCACACTCCACAATCTTCGCATGCCATCCCCATCGATTCGATCATGCAAATGCTGATGGAAATGAATGCTAAGATAGACACGATGGCTACAACGGTGGAAGTCAATGGTAGGCTTGACACTATGGCTACAAGGATGGAAGTTTTGGAAGAGAGGGTCGCTTAGCCAATGAGCCAACCTTCCTATGAAAATGGTCATGGTGCTTTACATGAAGGTAAGCAATTTGGGACAGCTTTTGAAGGCCGTAGGGAAGGCAAGCTACCCATGGTACAAGAGGTTTCTCCCAAGGTAACACATGAGCATTCCACCAAGAATGTCACTTTCGGATTCATGTGGTGGATGCTAGAAAGCCTTCTATGCGGGAGATGAAGCCTACTACATTCCAAGCGGGTTCTTCTCAATTGGATGGAAAGCAACATGTACCTACATTCAGACATGAGGAGTCAAATTTTGGGGATCTGAGGAGAGTACCTTTGAAACCCAAAGCAAATCAGTTCTCCATGCTTGAAGAGGAGGTGTATGATATGGATGATGTGGTTGAGCTTGATTTGGAACATATGTCATTCATTGAGAGACAAAGAGAAGCTCATGATAGGTGGATGGAAATGCCAAATTTCCTCAAGAGGGAGTACAAGGATTTTGCACAATTCCTTGGATCTTTTGTGCAAATGCAAAAGCACAAGCCCTCGCACCATCATGAGAATGCATCATCAACCGTGTCAAAGGATGTAAAGGATAAGATTTCACTCTCTAAGTTCAAGGGTGATGGTTCAGCCCCACATGAGTTGGAAGAATGGATGAATAAGTTGGATACATACTTTCAGCTCTATCCGAAGAATGAAAGGGACAAAGTGCATTTGGAAGACTATGCACATCAATGGTGGAGACATATGCTCAAGGAAGGAGTTATGCCACATACTTGGGAAGAACTCAAGCATGAAATGAATATGACATTTGTGTCGCCTTTGGTTCTTCACCGATACCATGAAGAATGGTATGAACTCACACAAAAGGGCATGTCGGTTAGGGAGTACATCAAGAGGTTCATGAAGCTCTCTATATGTTTGTGGATGGACTCAATGAAGGCATGCGATTGAAGAAGTTTGTTCATGGTCTAGATTCATACATCAAAGCAGATACCATGAAGAATGGTATGAACTCACACAAAAGGGCATGTCGGTTAGGGAGTACATCAAGAGGTTTATGAAGCTCTCTATGTTTGTGGATGGGCTCAATGAAGGCATGCGATTGAAGAAGTTTGTGCATGGTCTAGATTCATACATCAAAGCGGATGTCTCGGCACAAAGACCAAGCACTATCAAAGAGGCTATGAGGTTGTTGGTGGAGCTATATGAGCCAAAGTATAAGGGGGTTCAGCCCAATGTACCTTTTCATAAGCCATTTCACACTTCTTCAAATGTGGGGAAAAGTCTACCTTCTTCTACATCCACTTACACTTCCAAATTCCATACATCTTTTGGAAGTGGACAGTCCACAAATGGAGTTCATAATGATGCTAAGAAGAGCAATGGGTTTGTCAAGAAGCCTCCTCAACCATTCAAGAAGACTCAATAGATGGATGATCTTAAGATTGAGGAATTGACGAGCAAAGGCCTATGTTTTAAATGCAAAGAGAAGTGGTCACCCAGGCACATTTGCAAATCAAAGAAAGTGGTGGCTACTATGATCATTATGGATGAGGATGACGATTCCAAGTCATCTCATGATGTGGAAGAGTTTGAAGATTGCAGCGAGGAGACACATGAAGAAGACTTAGAGGGTCATTCTTTTGAAGATTGCAACGAGGAGACACATAAAGAAGACTTGGAGGGTCATTCTTTTGTCAAAGAAGAGGGTGAGTTTCCTTTAGACACCGGTGGAAGGGATCATGCATGCATTTTGAGGGACAATATGCTAAAAGATGCAGGAAATGCAGAAAATGTAGCCCATGATGAGGATGACGATTCCAAGTCATGTCATGATGTGGAAGAGTTTGAAGATTGCAGCGAGGAGACACATGAAGAAGACTTGGAGGGTCATTCTTTTGAAGATTGCAACGAGGAGACACATAAAGAAGACTTGGAGGGTCATTCTTTTGTCAAAGAAGAGGGTGAGTTTCCTTTAGACCCCGGTGGAAGGGATCATGCATGCATTTTGAGGGACAATATGCTAAAAGATGGAGGAAATGCAGAAAATGTAGCCCATGTATGTTCCATTTCACAAGAGCTTTTGGCGGGTTACAAGAGTCCGAACACCTTGAGGTTGGTGGGCACCATTAATGGGAGAGTTGCACACATCTTGGTGGATTCAGGGAGTACTCATGGTTTTGTTAACTCCAAATCCCTCAACTCTCTCAAACTATCCCCAACGAAGCTACCCATAATCATCCAAGTACAAGTAGCAAATGGAGAGAATGAAAAAGCCAAGTTGTTTTGCCCTTCAACAAGAGTGAGTTTATCCTCTTCATATGATTGGGAAGGTGACTTGGTAGTATTGGACATGGGGCCCATTGATGTGATTATGGGATGTGATTGGTTGGCTTCTCTTGGTGATTTTCACATGAACCTTCAACAAGGTGTTATGAGCTTTTCACATGATGGATAGCTTGTGGTATTGGCTGGAAATACACCAAAAGAGCTTTCTTTGATCACTCCAAAGAGACTCAAGAAGGAACTCAAAACTCTTGGTACAGTCTATGTGTTGCATGTCACTCAAGAAGGGATGGATAGCAATGGACAGCACATAGACAAGGATATGGCAGCTCTTGTCAAGGATTATGAGGACATTTTCCAAGTGCCAAAGAGTTTGCCACCAAAGAGGGAAATCGACCATGCCATTGTACTTGAGCCGAATGCAAAGGTTGTGAACAAACCTCCTTACCGGTTATCAAAGGTGGAAAGGGAAGAAGTGGCAAAGCAAGTGCAATAATTGCTTTCCATGGGTCTCATTCAACCCTCACAATCTCCGTTTGCATCTCCCGTTCTATTGGTGAAGAAGAAGGATGGTTCCTTTCGTATGTGCATAGATTACCATGATTTGAATAAGGTAACCATCAAGAATAGAAACCCCATACCTCGCATGGATGATCTTCTTTGATGAGCTAAAAGGGGCAAAGCTCTTCACCAAGATTGACTTGAGATCGGGATACCATCAAATAAGGATGAAGGAGGGTGATGAAGAGAAGATGGCATTTAGGACCGAAAGAGGATTGTTTCATTTCATGGTTATGCCTTTTGGTCTCACGAATGCCCCGACCACCTTCCAAGCACTCATGAATAGGGTGTTGGCTCCTTTCTTGTTCAAATTTGTACTTGTGTTCTTTGATGACATATTGGTCTATAGCAAGAGCAAAGAAGAGCATTTGGTAGATGTGAAGCAAGTTTTTGAGGTCATGAGGGAGCATAGATTGTTTGCAAAGGAGACCAAGTGCACTTTCATGGTGAATGAGGTTGAATACCTTGGACACTTGGTGGGAGAAAATGGCATTAGGGCTGATCCAAAGAAGGTGGCATATGTCAAAGAATGGCCAACCCCTACTAATGCAAAAAAATTGAGAGGATTTTTGGGTCTATCTTCTTTCTATAGAAGATTTATGGAGCACTATGCATCAGTTGCGGCACCTCTTACCGATCTACTTAAGAGGGAAGCTTTTTTTTGGGATGCCATTGCCAACAAGAGTTGCAATGAGCTCAAGGCTTTACTTACATCAGCTCCTATTCTTGTTTGTCCGGATTTCTCAAAGACATTCTATGTGAGAGCGGATGCAAGTGGAAGAGGCCTTGGGGCAGTTTTATATCAAGAGCATGGTGTCATTGCATTTGAGAGTAGGAAGCTTTCCGAGAAGGAGATGGAATTGCATGTGTATGAGCAAGAGATGTTGTCTATACTTCATGCAATCAAGAAATGGCATCACTATCTTTATGGTGCTCATTTCAAGGTGAGAAGTGATCATAGGGTGCTGAAATTTTTCCTCTCTCAACCCAATCTTTCTCCCAAGCAAAAGAGATGGTTGGCTATGCTTCAAGGATATGACTTTGAGATATCCTATACTCCGGGAAAGGACAATGTAGTAGCAGACGCATTGTCTAGAATGTAGGCTTGCACCTTGACATCAATTATGGAAGTGTATAGTGAATGGATAAAAGGGATACAAGAAGAGTATCTTGTCAATGAGAGTGCTACCCATATTTACAAAAAATTACAGCAAGGAGATGGTGAAGAACTTCCTCATTATAAGCTTTGGAATGGTCTACTATGGCACAAGGATAAGGTGTATTTGGTTCCAACCTCATCCTACATTCCCAAGGTGCTTCATGGGATGCATTCTTCACCACTTTTGGGTCATCTTGGTGTTCTCAAGACATTTGACAAAGTCAGCAAAAGCTTCTTTTGGAAAGACATGTGGAGGGATGTCAAGAAGTTTGTTTTGGAATGTGTGTCATGCCAAAGGAATAAGGATAGTCACCAATTGCCAAGTGGTTTACTTCATCCTTTGCCTATTCCAGATGGAAAATGGACTCACATTTCCATGGACTTCATCACGGGCTTGCCAAAGACGAAGCATGGATGGGATCAAGTATTTGTGGTGGTGGATAGACTCCTTCCTAAGAGCCGTCACAATATTCTCAAAGGGTCTTCCAATTCCAAGTTGGCACATAGATACTATGGACCATATTTGGTAGTCAAGAAAGTGGGTGATTTGGCTTATAAGCTTGACCTACCTCCTTCTACAAGGATTCATAATGTGTTTCATGTATCCAACCTTAAGAGGTTTGTGGGCTCTCTTCCTTAAGAGATTGAAGAGTTACCACCCATGGATGAAGAAGGAGAGATTATCTATGAGCCGGAGAGGATTGTGGACAAGAGGACAAGGGTTTTGAGGAACTGGAACATTGATGAATTCCTTGTGAGAAATGGAAGCGCTTGCCCATAGATGAGGCTACTTGGCAATCAATGGAGTATGTTCAACAACATGGTTTACTTGATGGAAGTATTCCTTGATCAAGTGGCATGATTATTATATGAAGAATGGGCATATCATGAGGTTTCATATGTGCTGTAATTTCTGGACAGCTTTGGCCGGATCTATTGTTGGGGTTACCAATCTACTCCAACACACTTGGAAGATCATTTGGTTCGATAACAAATATGTGGGACCCTTTTGGGTGCGACTACGCATCATTTGCAGCTCATTTTTACGGAGGTTTCATGAAGAATTTCAAGGGAAGCATCATCGACAACATGGCTGCCATAACAGTCCTACATGCTATTTTTGGAGAAGGAGTTTGCCGGCTTCAATACATTTGGTTTCCCTATTCCAAATGTATTCGAGGCTAATTTTTGAAGACCTCTCTACTTCCCATGGGTTTACATTGAGATTGCGATTCAATTGTAAATATCTTGTATGATTTTGAGGACAAAATCTTTGGGAAGGGATGGTTGTCATGAACCATAGAGTTTGATCTCCACATGTACATAGGGGCCCATGGGCAAAAGGAGAAAGTGACTATAAATAGGACTTGGGGTACATTGGTAGGATCTTTTGACACTTTTACTAATTTTGGTCATCTTATACCTTTGAGCTCCATCAATGGAGATTTGGCCTTCCATGGTCAAGTTCATGGCTAACTTGAAAGCCATCCTCTTGGTGAGAGGTTAAACACACTTAGGCTATTTGTGCATCTTCTCTTGCTACATGCACTTATAGATTTTCTCTCTCTTGTATATTCATGTGATGAGCCATTTGATAACTAATCTCATGATTAATGGATACTAGATTCTTGCTTTGATGTGTTTGATTCAATATTTTACTCTAGATCCATTTCAGAGAGAGAGAGAGAGAGAGAGAGAGAGAGAGAGAGAGAGAGAGAGCACGTCCATTTGTCTTAGTTTTACCTTTTTTTAAAAAATTAAAGGGACACAAAAAGTACAAGGCTAGAAATTAGAAGGTTATATAAAGCTTATTCACTACAAGGCACCAATATATGATAGCTAATGGTTTTTGTTCTGGTTGGGAGTGTATTAATCTACGTCGTTTGGGTTCTGTGAAAAGGATAATAATAGCCACAGATATAGAACAAATCAATTTTGTCATAAGGAGATAGGATACATTTTGGAAATTCAGTTTCTCAATCTTGTTGAGGTTTTGTGAAAAAAATATTGCAGAGCCACATATGTAAGCTATTTTGTGAAGGTGATCGATTATGCGGATAGTTGCAAGCCATCTTAAAAATATGATTAAATTAAAAGTTGAATCATTTATTTCCATAAGGGAATGGGCTGCGAAATTAATTATGTGAATCCATCTAGCAAAGGATGATATAAGAAAACCACCTCTTCCCTCTTCTTTATATGATATTAGTTATGTGAATCCAATCTAGAAAATGGGGTGCTACATTAGTTATGTGAATCCAATCTAGCAAAGGATGATAAAAAGAACCACCAGTTCCCTCTTTTTTCTTCTCCAATCCAGAAAGTTATGTGACGTAGGTGCTTTTAATGGCTAAGGGGAGAGAGAGATGGAGAGAGAAAAGGGGAGAGAGAGAGAGAGAGTCTAGCAAAGGATGATAAAAAAGAACCACCTCTTCCCTTTTCTTTCTTCTCCAATCCAGGCAGTTATGTGACATAGGTACTTTTAATGGTGCGAGCGTGTGCGCGTGAGAGAGAGAGAGAGAGAGAGAGAGAGAGAGAGAGAGAGAGAGAGAGAGAGAGAGAGAGAGCACATCCATTTGTCTAATGATTAATTTGTTCAAAGGCTTAGAATTGATTACAAATCTCACAAATGTAGAATATGCAACATTGCATTTTATAACTTTCGTAAGTGCTAACTAGCATTTGATATATGTACTTCAAATTTTTGGATTTCTTGGTACTTTAATTTTCTTGCTATTTTCATGTTCACACTTGACTCTTGTCTTGATCAAGCTTCTTACTAATACTATTTGCAATTAAAACCAAGGTAAGCTCTGTGCATGCAACCGATTGCATAACAATGCTAACCTCACACAATCTCATTATAGAGAAAAAGCACTCTATTGCTTAAGTGTGCAAGTAATACCTCTCTAATTATGCAAACAACCACTTAGCACACAAGAGAGCGAAAGAGTACACTCTAGTTTGGATAATGGGTAAATGTCCTTTCTCATTAGAAATGCATGACCAACTTTTTTGTGTGGCCACCGAAGACTTGCTCATAGATTTATAAAAGCCTTTAAGTACGTATACCATTTCTCTCTTTGAAACAAGACTATAAACATAATCCACCAATAGAAATTACAAAAATAAGGAAGAAAAACTCACAACACAGCATTGGGTCTAATGTGTCCCTTGTAGATGGTGGCTCCCCTTCCCATCTGTAGCATTTATATCTTTTATTCCAAAAATAGACCCATAGAGGCAATAATAGGATTGAGTACATCCAAATATGGGTCTTATTTTTCAAATATAAAACTTAGTACCTTATGCAATACCTTAACAATAAATAAATTGATCTCCTACACATCTAAGATGTGAAAACATAGAATACATTGCAATTACAACTACAACATTCGGTAGACAAAGCTTAAATACGACGTTAATTAAATATAGACATTTGCACACTGCCATAAATAATCTACATGACACCATGATTGGCACTCCACACCATGCTCAGACCGTCATCCATGTGTGACACTTTAATTAGTATTCTTGCATTGCTCAACACACATTACTCATAAGCGTTATAATCACATTGGTTAGAATAATTAATTGAAATCCTCAACAATTAAGATTATGTTCATTGGCAAAAACACAACACCAATAATACACTAGCTCAATATTCATCAACATGATAAATATAAAAATTTACACACTGCCATAAATACTCTACATGACACCCTGATTGGCACTCCACACCATGCTTAGACTGTCATCCATGTATGACACTTGAATCAGTATCCTTGCACTGCTCAACACCCATTACTCATAAGCATTAATCACATTGGTTAGAATAATTAATTGGACTCCTTAATAATTAATCACAACATGCTTATGTTCATAGGTAGAAACACAACACTAGTAGTACACTAGCTCAATATTTATGTACATGATTATGTTCATGGATAGAGTTTCTACACAACACCAGTAATATGCCAGCTCAATATTCATCAACATGGTATATCACCCACAATACCAAGAACACTAAAATGGCCCCAACAAATGCATATACTAATAATACGAGCGTGTCAATATTAGTATGAACATGATTATGTTCATAGGTAGAAGCACAACACCAGTAATACACTATCTAAATATTTATGAACATCGTAAATCACCCACAATACCAATAACACTAACATGGCCCCAATAAATGCATATAATAATAATACAAGCATGTCAATATTAATATGGCATCCCCCATGATAGTGGCCAATAACACTAACATGGCCCAAATGCATATACTAATAATACGAGCCTATCAGTATTAATATGGCATCACCCAAATACAATATATCATTATGGTACAATGGTATCTCAGATATCCCCAGTCAACCATAGAGTGGTCTTCCTAACATCCCTCTTGCTTGGGTTTGCAATTGAGCCTCTTTAAGCCTTGCTTGGACCCATTTAATGCTGAGGTGAGTCACAACTATATCAAATCCTAAAGTCTCTATAAATCTCTACAAAGGGCATGGACCTCTTCCCTAGAGGTGTCACAAATACTAAACTATCTATATTTTAATCACTACTAAGAGCATGGACACAACTCTTCTCTAGAGATTTTTCCATAACCGCTCAATGTAATCTCTTCTTCGTTTTTTCCTCACCACATTCCCTTAGTTTGTTTTAGCTCCCTCTCATGTGCCTTACCCCCTCCCAAACACCCTTTGCATGCTATCATACTGGTTAGGACCATGTTTGGAATGGTTGCATCATGTATAAATAAACCATGTGCTAATTTACCTTAATTAAACATCAATTGATTTTAGAACTAAAATTGCCAAAATTTTAGCCATTTTGCCAAGGCAAGATAAAAGTTCACATGGCATTTTTCAAGCGGATAGTTGCAAGCCATGTTTAAAATATAATTAAATTAAAAGTTGAATCGTTTATTTCCATAAGGGAATGGGCTGCGAAATTAATTATGTGAATCCAATCTAGCAAAGGATGATATGAGAGAACCACCTCTTCCCTCTTCTTTCTTCTCCAACCTAGGAAGTTATATGATATTAGTTATGTGAATCCAAATCTATAAAATGGGGTGCAACATTAGTTATGTGAATCCAATCTAGCAAAGGATGATAAAGAGAACCACCAGTTCGCTCTTTTTTCTTCTCCAATCTACGAAGTTATGTGACATAGGTGCTTGTAATGGCTAAAGGGAGAGAGATGGAGAGAGAAAAGGGGGGAGAGAGAGTCTAGCAAAGGATGATAAAAAAGAACCACCTCTTCCCTTTTCTTTCTTCTCCAATCCAAGAAGTTATGTGACATAAATACTTTTAATGGCACGTGCACGTGATAGAGAGAGAGAGAGAGAGAGAGAGAGAGAGAGAGAGAGAGAGAGAGAGAGAGCACATCCATTTGTCTAATGATTAATTTGCTCAAGGGCTTTGAATTGATTACAAATCTTATGAATGTAGAATATGCAACATTGCACTTTATAACTTTCGTAATTGCTAACTGGCATTTCATATATGTACTTCAAATTCTTGGATTTCTGGGTACTTTATTTTTCTTGCCATGTTCATGTTCACACATGACTCTTCTCCTTATCAAGCTTCTTACTATTACTATTACTATTTGCAATTAAAAGCAAGGTAAGCTCTATGGGTGCAACCGATTGCATAACAATGCTAACCTCACACAATCTCATTATAGAGAAAAAGCACTCTATTGCTTAAGTGTGCAAGTAATCCCTCTCTAATTATGAAAACAACCACTTAGCACACAAGAGAGCGAGAGAGTACACTCTAGTTTGGATAATGGGTTTATGTCCTTTCTCATTAGAAATGCAGGACCAACGTTTTTATGTGTGGCCGCCGAAGACTTGCTCATAGATTTACAAAAGCCTTTAAGTACGTATACCATTTCTCTCGTTGAAACAAGACTATAAACATAATCCACCAATAGAAAATGCAAAAATAAGGAAGAAAAACTCACAACACAGCATTGGGTCTAATGTGTCCCTTGTAGATGGTGGCTCCCCTTCCCATCTGTAGTATTTATATCTTTTATTCCAAAAATAGGCTTGTGGAGGCAATAATAGGATTGAGTACATCCAAATATGGGTCTTATTTTCCAAATATAAACCTTAGTACCTTATGCAATACCTTAACAATAAAAAAATTGATCTCTTACACATCTAAGATGTGCAAACATAGAATACATTGCAATTACAACTACAACATTCGGCGGACATAGGTAAAATATGGCGTTAATTAAATAAAGACATTTGCATACTATCATAAATACTCTACATGACACCATGATTGGCACTCCACACCATGCTCAGACCGTCATCCATGTGCGACACTTTAATTAGTATTCTTGCACTGCTCAACACACATTACTCATAAGCGTTATAATCACATTGGTTAGAATAATTAATGGGAATCCTTACCCAATTAAGATTATATTCATTGTGGTAGAAACACACCAGTAATATACTAGCTCAATATTCATCAACATGATAAATATAGAAATTTGCACACTGCCATAAATACTCAACATGACACCTTGATTGGCACCCTACACCATGCTTAGACTGTCATGCATGTGTGACACTTGAATCAGTATCCTTGCACTGATCAAAACCCATTACTCATAAGCATTAATCACATTGGTTAGAAAAATTAATTAGACTCCTTAATAATTAATCACAACATGCTTATGTTCATAGGTAGAAACACAACACTAGTAATACTCTAGCTCAATATATGATTATGTTCATAGTAGGTAACACCAGTAATATGCCAGCTCAATATTCATCAACATGGTATATCACCCACAATACCAAGAACACTAAAATGGCCCCAACAAATGCATATACTAATAATACGAGTGTGTCAATATTAGTATGAACATGATTATGTTCATAGGTAGAAGCACAACACCAGTAATACACTATCTCAATATTCATGAACATCGTAAATCACCCACAATACCAATAACACTAACATGGCCCCAATAAATGCATATAATAATAATACAAGCATGTCAATATTAATATGGTATCCCCCATGATAGTGGCCAATAACACTAACATGGCCCAAATGCATATACTAATAATACGAGCCTATCAGTATTAATATGGCATCACCCACAATACAATATATCATTATGGTACAATGGTATCTCAGATATCCCCAATCAACCATAGAGTGGTCTTCCTAACATCCCTCTTGCTTTGGCTTGCAATTGAGCCTTTTTAAGCCTTGCTTGGACGACCCATTTAATGCTAAGGTGAGTCACAGCTATATCAAATCCTAAAGTCTCTTCAAATCTCTACAAAGAGCATGGACCTCTTCCTTGGAGGTGTCTCCACAAATCCTAAAGTATCTATATTTTAATCATCACTATTAAGAGCATGGAGACATCTCTTCCCTAGAGATGTCTCCATAACCGCTCAATGTAATCTCTTCTTCGTTTCTTCCTCGCCACATTCCCTTAGTTTGTTTTAGCTCCCTCTCATGTGCCTCACCCCCTCCCAAACACCCTTAGCATACTATCATACTGATTAGGACCATCTGTGGTATGGTTGCATCATGTACAAATAAACCATGTGCTAATTCACCTTAATTAATCATCTATTGATTTTAGGGCTAAAACAACCAAAGTTTTAGCCATTTTTCCAAGGCAAGATAAAAGTTCACATGGCATATTTCAATCGGTTTCATAAATAATACAATAGTCAATGGTTTATGTTGAGTTGGGGTTTATGAAAAGGATAATAACAGCCATGGCAAATCACTTTTGCCATGGCGAGACGGGACACATTTTGGAGATTTGGTCTCTCAATCTTGTTGAGGTTTTGTGAAAAAAAAAATATCGCAGCCACATATGTAAGCAAGCTATTTTGTGAAGGTGAGTGATTATGGGGATAGTTGCAAGCCATCTTGAAAACATGATTAATTGTCGACACAATTGAAAGAAGAATCATTTATTCCCATAAGGGAATGGGGTGCAACATTAGTTATGTGAATTAAATCCAGGAAAGGATTATAAAAAAGAACCACCCCTTCCCTCTTCTTTCTTCTCCAATCCAGAAAGTTATGTGAATCTAATATAGAAAATAGGGTGTGAAATTAGTTATGTGAATCCAATCTAGCAAAGGATGATTAAAAAAACCACCTCTTCCCTCTTGTTTCTTCTCCAATCTAGGAAGTTATGACAGAGGTACTTGTAATGACGAGAGAGAGAGAGAGAGAGAGAGAGAGAGAGAGAGAGAGAGAGAGAGCGTCCATTTGTCTTATTTTTACCTTTTAAGAAAATTTTAAAGGGAACACAAAAAGTACAAGGCTAGAAATTAGAAGGTTATATAAAGCTTATTCACTACAAGGCACCAATATATTATAGCTAATGGTTTTTGTTCTTGTTGGGAGTGTATTAATCTACGTCGTTTGGGTTTTGTGAAAAGGATAAAAATAGCCACAAATGTAGAACAAATCAATTTTGTCATAAGGAGATAGGACACATTTTGGAGATTCGGTTTCTCAATCTTGTTGAGGTTTTGTGAAAAAAATATTGCAGAGCCACATATGTAGGCTATTTTGTGAAGGTGATTGATTATGCGGATAGTTTCAAGCCATCTTAAAAATATGATTAAATTAAAAGTTGAATCATTTATTTCCATAAGGGAATGGGCAGCAAAATTAATTATGCAAATCCAATCTAGCAAAGGATGATATAAGAAAACCACCTCTTTCCTCTTCTTTCTTCTCTAATATAGGAAGTTATATGATATTAGTTACGTGAAATGGGGTGCAACATTCGTTATGTGAATCCAATCTAGCAAAGGATGATAAAAAGAACCACCAGTTTCCTCTTTTTTCTTCTCCAATCCAGAAAGTTATGTGACATAGGTGCTTTAAATGGCTAAGGGGAGAGAGAGATGGAGAGAGAAAAGGGGAGAGAGAGAGAGAGAGAGAGTCTAGCAAAGGATGATAAAAAAGAACCACCTCTTCCCTTTTCCTTCTTCTCCAATCCAGGAAGTTATGTGACATAGGTGCTTTTAATGGTGCGAGCGTGCGCGTGTGTGTGTGTGTGAGAGAGAGAGAGAGAGAGAGAGAGAGAGAGAGAGAGAGAGAGAGAGAGAGAGAGAGAGAGAGCACATCCATTTGTCTAATGATTAATTTGTTCAAAGGCTTAGAATTGATTACAAATCTTACAAATGTAGAATATGCAACATTGCAGTTTTTAACTTTCGTAAGTGCTAACTAGCATTTGATATATGTACTTCAAATTTTTGGATTTCTTGGTACTTTTATTTTCTTGCTATTTTCATGTTCACACTTGACTCTTGTCTTGATCAAGCTTCTTACTATTACTATTTGCAATTAAAACCAAGGTAAGCTCTGTGGATGCAACCGATTGCATAACAATGCTAACCTCACACAATCTCATTATATAGAAAAAGCACTCTATTGCTTAAGTGTGCAAGCAATACCTCTCTAATTATGCAAACAACCACTTAGCACACAAGAGAGCGAGAGAGTACACTCTAGTTTGGATAATGGGTTTATGTCCTTTCTCATTAGAAATGCATGACCAACGTTTTTATGTGTGGCCACCGAAGACTTGCTCATAGATTTATAAAAGCCTTTAAGTACGTATACCATTTCTCTCTTTGAAACAAGACTATAAACATAATCCACCAATAGAAATTGCAAAAATAAGAAAGAAAAACTCACAACACAGCATTGGGTCTAATGTGTCCCTTGTAGATGGTGGCTCCCCTTCCCATCTGTAGTATTTATATCTTTTATTCCAAAAATAGACCCATGGAGGCAATAATAGGGTTGAGTACATCCAAATATGGGTCTTATTTTCCAAATATAAACCTTAGTACCTTATGCAATACCTTAACAATAAATAAATTGATCTCCTACACATCTAAGATGTGAAAACAAGGAATACATTGCAATTACAACTACAACATTTGGCAGACAAAGCTTAAATACGGCATTAATTAAATATAGACATTTGCATACTGCCATAAATAATCTACATGACACCACGATTAGCACTTCACACCATGCTCAGACCGTCATCCATGTGCGACACTTTAATTAGTATTCTTGCACTGCTCAACACACATTACTCATAAGCGTTATAATCAGATTGGTTAGAATAATTAATTGGAATCCTCAACAATTAAGATTATGTTAATTGGCAAAAACACAACACCAATAATACACTAGCTCAATATTCATCAACATGATAAATATAAAAATTTACACACTGCCACAAATACTCTACATTTCACCTTGATTGGCACCCCACACCATGCTTAGACTGTCATCCATGTGTGACACTTGAATCAGTATCCTTGCACTGCTCAACACCTCTATTACTCATCATAAGCATTAATCACATTGGTTAGAATAATTAATTGGACTCCTTAATAATTAATCACAACATGCTTATGTTCCTAGGTAGAAACACAACACTAGTAATACACTAGCTCAATATTTATCTACATGATTATGTTCATAGGTAGAATTTCTACACAACACCAGTAATACGCCAGCTCAATATTCATCAACATGGTATATCACCCACAATACCAATAACACTAAAATGTCCCCAACAAATGCATATACTAATAATACGAGCATGTCAATATTAGTATGAACATGATTATGTTCATAGGTAGAAACACAACACCAGTAATACACTATCTCAATATTCATGAACATAGTAAATCACCCACAATACCAATAACACTAACATGGCCCCAACAAATGCATATAATAATAATACAAGCATGTCAATATTAATATGGCATCCCCCATTATAGTGGCCAATAACACTAACACGGCCCAAATGCATATACTAATAATACGAGCCTATCAGTATTAATATGGCATCACCCACAATACAATATATCTGTAAGATTCCTCCCCAGCCTCTCAAGATATCCAGCATCTTCTCCTGTAATCAATTCCCTCTTCAAAAATATAAAAGATCTTGTCTCCCTATTTTGGCTTAGAGAGAGAAAATATTCTAGAGAGAGAATATTCAAATTTTTAATATTTTTGAATAGAAAAATATCTCATCTTAGTAAAATGAATTCCCCTGAAACATAAATTCAAAAAGAACTTTCCAATGTGCAATTGGAATTAATTAGAAATGGATATAAAGGACCTTAGCCTAACGGTCTAGATTTTCAGAAATTTTTGGATTATGGTTCAATTAAGGTTCCTATGAGCCAATAAGATCAATCCATGTGTGAGGAGGAGATAAATCCAATTTTGTAAAAGAAAATACCCAAAAATGAGTAAATGCTCACATAAGATGAAGAGTTGAATATGTACAAGGTTTATTAGTAAGAAACTATGAGTGATATTAAAAATATGAAATATTTTGGGTATAATGATTCCATTTTGACACATATGTAAGGAAGGGGAGTCCCTTCAATGCTTACATAAGATGAAGAGTTGAATATGTACAAGGTTTATTAGTAAGAAACTATGAGCAATATTAAAAATATGAGATGTTTTGGGTATAATGATTCCATTTTTGACACATATGTAAGGAAGGGAAGGCCCTTCAATGAGGTGCCTAATTCACATGCTTGAATGAGTTTTAAAATCATAAAAATTGAGTTATTTCATCTCTTCTCTCTCCTAATTCAAGTCTAGTCCCAAAAAGTTAGCTTAAATGACCTAAAATGGTCAAAAATTGACCAAACTGATTTGGAAAATTCTAAAATCAGTTTGTTTGGTTAGGAGCTCAATTTCTCCTATAAATAGAAGGCTCCCCTTTGTTAAAAAAAATTGTGTTTAATGCATTATTACTCTATTTCACCCAAGCCAAGAACTATGAATTTATTAATAATTCACTAGTTTTTGACATTTCCCTCTTCCAAAGATTGGTTGGCCACTCTTGTTCAAACAAGAGTTGAACCCTCAAGCCATCAAGCCAAAGGAAGTCTTTCAAAGTCATTAGTAAGTTGGTGATTTTTCTTTTCACTTATTTTATGGTTTTTATGGCTTTAAATGGTTTTTATGCTTTATGTCTTCTCTAAAAATGTTATACCTCATTACTAAAAGGTAGTTCCCTCTCTTTTCTAACAAAACCAACCATTCTCTATTCTAGGTGAATGGCTAATTGATTAATGTCAAGTTTTTATAATGATTATTTTATTATAAAAGTGTTACTTTTAGCATAATTGAATTTCATGCATAGAGGTATGCATAAAAGATGATTATTTTATTACAAAAGTGTTACTTTTAACATAATTGAATTTCATGCATAGAGGTATGCATAAAAGATGATTATTTTATTATAAAAGTGTTATTTCTAGCATAATTGAATTTCATGTTTCAGCTCCCTCTCATGTGCCTTACCCCCTCCCAAACACCCTTTGCATGCTATCATACTGGTTAGGACCATGTGTGGTATGGTTGCATCATGTATAAATAAACCATGTGCTAATTTGCCTTAATTAATCATCAATTGATTTTAGAACTAAAATTGCCAAAATTTTAGCCATTTTGCCAAGGCAAGATAAAAGTTCACATGGCATTTTTCAAGCGGATAGTTGCAAGCCATGTTTAAAATATAATTAAATTAAAAGTTGAATCGTTTATTTCCATAAGGGAATGGGCTGCACTCACTGCAATTTCTAGAAACTAGATATATTGGTGAGGGTACCCTGGGGGTGTTGGCGGAGAGGCTCGGCGGGGGGGAGCATGGCTTGAATCCACTGTGCCGTGAGTGCCGTGGTAAAGCGGTACGGTGGACGATTAGGTGTGGAGGTGAAGACTTGGCCTCAACCCGTGCCTTGGTTCCGACTAGGTACGGGGGTGAGAAGAGCCTGGCCGAGAGATCGGCAAGCTTCAACGCGCTACACCGACGATCTTCACACAATCATCCTCTTGGTTTATGTACATGGCAATGGCGCCTTAATATGGACATCTCATGGGAATTGATCTTGCATTATGCCATGGGAAACGTATGGTGAATGCTTGGAATTGCAAGGAATTTGTATGCCTTTTGGTGATGCAAGTTGAGGCACATGCTATGTAATGGATGGGAATTGATAAGAGGATTATGGATTTTTGCATTGCCACTTGAGAAAATTTGAGATTTAGCTCCTAAAACAAAGGAGACTGTCAAAATTTTCTCGAATTTCTAGTCATACATGGACAATTGAAGCTTGTGGAGCATAATTTGCAGACCTTGGGAGGCCAATGAGGTGCAAAAGGTGTTGACATTGGTTTGGGAGCAAATAAAGATCAATTGGGCACAAAAAGGGTCACTTTGGCAAGAATCTGCAGATTCACAAAAACCCTAATTCAGTCCCAACCCTTTTGGACTGAATTAAAAGGGACCATATGGGCTCTTAGTGCTTCCTTAGAGCTACCCAACGAGCCCTTAACCTCCGCATTTCGATATCTCTTTAGGGTAGAATTTAGGGTTTTTACAGAAATAGTAAACCCTAATTCAGTCATCACAGGGGTTTAAAGGTTTTCTAGATCCAATTACATAGGCTTGTAGTACTCATTGAAGGCTTCCATTTGAGCTAAAAAAGTTTTGCATTTGGATATCTCTAGCTCAAGTTGTACCCAAAATACCGTTTCAGCCTATAACCCTATAAACCCTAAAACAGAGAATAGTAGCACACCTCATCTCTTACGGGTCTTTGCCTAGTGGTCTAGTACACTTCATTAGCTCTCCAACAAGCTTTAGATCACTTCAATCGGACATCCCTACCTCAATTTAGAGCCAAATTTCTGAAACCGAAGGTTTCCATGGGGCCGAAGCCAAAAGGACAACCGAGGCGCAACACTTTGGCTTCCGACGAGGTAGAGGGTGAAGAGGCAATGATGGAACAAGGAATTTTGGATGCTCCGGAGGATACTCTTGGGCACACTTCAAGAGAAGGGGATACTTTTGGGCATACTTCAAGAGAAGGGAATGAGGAGTTGAATGTCGGAAGTGCCCATAAGCACACCCCACAATCTTCGCATGCCATCCCCATCGATTCGATCATGCAAATGCTGATGGAAATGAATGCTAAGATAGACACGTGGCTACAACGGCGGAAGTCAATGGTAGGCTTGACACTATGGCTACAAGGATGGAAGTTTTGGAAGAGAGGGTCGCTTGGCCAATGAGCCAACCTTCCTATGATAATGGTCATGGTGCTTTACATGAAGGCAAGCAATTTGGGACAGCTTTTGAAGGCCGTAGGGAAGGCAAGCTACCCATGGTACAAGAGGTTTCTCCCAAGGTAACACATGAGAATTCCACCAAGAATGTCACTTTCGGATTCATGTGGCGGATGCTAGAAAGCCTTCTATGCGGGAGATGAAGCCTACTACATTCCAAGCGGGTTCTTCTCAATTGGATGGAAAGCAACATGCACCTACATTCAGACATGAGGAGTCAAATTTTGGGGATCCGAGGAGAGTACCTTTGAAACCCAAAGCAAATCAGTTCTCCATGCTTGAAGAGGAGGTGTATGATATGGATGATGTGGTTGAGCTTGATTCGGAACATATGTCAGTCATTGAGAGACAAAGAGAAGCTCATGATAGGTGGATGGAAATGCCAAATTTCCTCAAGAGGGAGTACAAGGATTTTGCACAATTCCTTGGATCTTTTATGCAAATGCAAAAGCACAAGCCCTCGCACCATCATGAGAATGCATCGTCAACCGTGTCAAAGGATGTAAAGGACAAGATTTCACTCTCTGAGTTCAAGGGTGATGGTTCAGCCCCACATGAGTTGGAAGAATGGATGAATAAGTTGGATACATACTTTCAGCTCTATCCGAAGAATGAAAGGGACAAAGTGCATTTTGCATCCTTGCATTTGGAAGACTCTGCACATCAATGGTGGAGACATATGCTCAAGGAAGGAGTTATGCCACATACTTGGGAAGAACTCAAGCATGAAATGAATATGACATTTGTGTTGCCTTTGCCGATACCATGAAGAATGGTATGAACTCACACAAAAGGGCATGTCGGTTAGGGAGTACATCAAGAGGTTCATGAAGCTCTCTATGTTTGTGGATGGACTCAATGAAGGCATGCGATTGAAGAAGTTTGTGCATGGTCTAGATTCATACATCAAAGCGGATGTCTCAGAACAAAGACCAAGCACTATCAAAGAGGCTATGAGGTTGGCGGAGCTATATGAGCCAAAGTATAAGAGGGTTCAGTCCAATGTACCTTTTCATAAGCCATTTCACACTTCTTCAAATGTGGGGAAAAGTCTACCTTCTTCTACATCCACTTACACTTCCAAATTCCATACATCTTTTGGAAGTGGATAGTCCACAAGTGGAGTTCATAATGATGCTAAGAAGAGCAATGGGTTTGTCAAGAAGCCTCCTCAACCATTCAAGAAGACTCAACGGATGGATGATCCTAAGATTGAGGAATTGATGAGCAAAGGCCTATGTTTTAAATGCAAAGAGAAGTGGTCACCCAGGCACATTTGCAAATCAAAGAAAGTGGTGGCTACTATGATCATTATGGATGAGGATGATGATTCCAAGTCATCTCATGATGTGGAAGAGTTTGAAGATTGCAACGAGGAGACACATGAAGAAGACTTGGAGGGTCATTCTTTTGTACTTGGAGGGTCATTCTTTTGAAGATTGCAACGAGGAGACACATGAAGAAGACTTGGAGGGTCATTCTTTTGTCAAAGAAGAGGATGAGTTTCCTTTCGACCCTGGTGGAAGGGATCATGCATGCATTTTGAGGGACAATATGCTAAAAGATGCAGGAAATGCAGAAAATGTAGCCCATGTATGTTCCATTTCACAAGAGCTTTTGGCGGGTTGCAAGAGTCCGAACACCTTGAGGTTGGTGGGCACCATTAATGGGAGAGTTGCACACATCTTGGTGGATTCAGGGAGTACTCATAGTTTTGTTAACTCCAAATCCCTCAACTCTCTCAAACTATCCCCGACGGAGCTACCCATAACCTTCCAAGTACAAGTAGCAAATGGAGAGAATGAAAAAGCCAAGTTTCTTTGCCCTTCAACAAGAGTGAGTTTATCCTCTTCATATGCTTGGGAAGGTGACTTGGTAGTATTGGACATGGGGCCCATTGATGTGATTGGTTGGCTTCTCTTGGTGATTTTCACATGAACCTTCAACAAGGTGTTATGAGCTTTTCACATGATGGAAAGCTTGTGGTATTGGCTGGAAATACACCAAAAGAGCTTTCTTTGATCACTCTAAAGAGACTCAAGAAGGAACTCAAAACTCTTGGTACAGTCTATGTGTTGCATGTCACTCAAGAAGGGATGGATAGCAATGGACAGCACATAGACAAGGATATGGCAGCTCTTGTCAAGGATTATGAGGACATTTTCCAAGTGCCAAAGAGTTTGCCACCAAAGAGGGAAATCGACCATGCCATTGTACTTGAGCCGAATGCAAAGGTTGTGAACAAACCTCCTTACCGGTTATCAAAGGTGGAAAGGGAAGAAGTGGCAAAGCAAGTGCAATAATTGCTTTCCATGGGTCTCATTCAACCCTCACAATCTCCGTTTGCATCTCCCGTTCTATTGGTGAAGAAGAAGGATGGTTCCTTTCGTGTGTGCATAGATTACCGTGATTTGAATAAGGTAATTATCAAGAATAGATACCCCATACCTCGCATCACGATAATCTTCTTATATGAGCTAAAAGGGGCAAAGCTCTTCACCAAGATTGACTTGAGATCAAGATACCATCAAATAAGGATGAAGGAGGGTGATGAAGAGAAGACGACATTTAGGACCGAAAGAGGATTGTTTCATTTCATGGTCATGCCTTTTGGTCTCACGAATGCCCCGGCCACCTTCCAAGCACTCATGAATAGGGTGTTGGCTCCTTTCTTGTTCAAATTTGTACTTGTGTTCTTTGATGACATATTGGTCTATAGCAAGAGCAAAGAAGAGCATTTGGTACATGTGAAGCAAGTTTTTGAGGTCATGAGGGAGCATAGATTGTTTGCAAAGGAGACCAAGTGCACTTTCATGGTAAATGAGGTTGAATACCTTGGACACTTTTGGTGGGAGAAAATGGCATTAGGGCTGATCCAAAGAAGGTGGCATACCCCAAGCCCTATTTATAGTCACTTTCTCCTTTTGCCCATGGGCCCCTATGTACATGTGGAGATCAAACTCTATGGTTAATGACAAACCATCCCTTCCCAAAGATTTTGTCCTCAAAATCATACAAGATATTTACAATTGAATCGCAATCTCAATGTAAACCCATGGGAAGTAGAGAGGTCTTCAAAAATTAGTCTCGAATACATTTGGAATAGGGAAACCAAATGTATTGAAGCCGGCAAACTCCTTCTCCAAAAATAGCATGTAGGACTGTTATGGCAGCCATGTTGTCGATGATGCTTCCCTTGAAATTCTTCATGAAACCTCCGTAAAAATGAGCTGCAAATGATGCATAGCCGCACCCAAAAGGGTCTCACATATTTGTTATCGAACCAAATGATCTTCCAAGTGTGTTGGAGTAGATTGGTAACCCCAACAATAGATCCGGCCAAAGTTCTCCAGAAAACAGCACATATGAAACCTCATGATATGCCCATTCTTCACATAATAATCATGCCACTTTATCAAGAAATACTTCCATCAAGTAAACCATGTTGTTGAACATACTCCATTGATTGCCAAGTAGCCTCATCTATGGGCAAGCGCTTCCATTTCTCACAAGGAATTCATCAATGTTCCGGTTCCTCAAAACCCTTGTCCTCTTGTCCACAATCCTCTCCGGCTCATAGATAATCTCTCCTTCTTCATCCATCGGTGGTAACTCTTCAATCTCTTAAGGAAGAGAGCCCACAAACCTCTTAAGGTTGGATACATGAAACACATTATGAATCCTTGTAGAAGGAGGTAGGTCAAGCTTATAAGCCAAATCACCCACTTTCTTGACTACCAAATATGGTCCATAGTATCTATGTGCCAACTTGGAATTGGAAGACCCTTTGAGAATATTGTGACGGCTCTTAGGAAGGAGTCTATCCACCACCACAAATACTTGATCCCATCCATGCTTCGTCTTTGGCAAGCCCGTGATGAAGTCCATGGAAATGTGAGTCCATTTTCCATCCGGAATAGGCAAAGGATAAAGTAAACTACTTGGCAATTGGTGACTATCCTTATTCCTTTGGCATGACACACATTCCAAAACAAACTTCTTGACATCCCTCCACATGCCTTTCCAATAGAAGCTTTTGCTCACTTTGTCAAATGTCTTGAGAACACCAAGATGACCCAAAAGTGGTGAAGAATGCATCTCATGAAGCACCTTGGGAATGTAGGATGAGGTTGGAACCAAATACACCTTATCCTTGTGCCATAGTAGACCATTCCAAAGCTTATAATGAGGAAGTTCTTCACCATCTCCTTGCTATAATTTTTTGTAAATATGGGCAGCACTCTCATTGACAAGATACTCCTCTTGTATCCCTTTTATCCATTCACTATACACTTCCATAATTGATGTCAAGGTGCAAGCCCACATTCTAGACAATGCGTCTGCTACTACATTGTCCTTTCTCAGAGTATAGGATATCTCAAAGTCATATCCTTGAAGCATAGCCAACCATCTCTTTTGCTTGGGAGAAAGATTGGGTTGAGAGAGGAAAAATTTCAGCACCCTATGATCACTTCTCACCTTGAAATGAGCACCATAAAGATAGTGATGCCATTTCTTGATTGCATGAAGTATAGACAACATCTCTTGCTCATACACATGCAATTCCATCTCCTTCTCGGAAAGCTTCCTACTCTCAAATGCAACGACACCATGCTCTTGATATAAAACTGCCCCAAGGCCTCTTCCACTTGCATCCGCTCACATAGAATGTCTTTGAGAAATCCGGACAAACAAGAATAGGAGCTGATGTAAGTAAAGCCTTGAGCTCATTGAAACTCTTGTTGGCAATGGCATCCCAAAAAAAAGCTTCCCTCTTAAGTAGATCGGTAAGAGGTGCCGCAATTGATGCATAGTGCTCCATAAATCTTCTATAGAAAGAAGATAGACCCAAAAATCCTCTCAATTTAGTTGCATTAGTAGGGGTTGGCCATTATTAGGAGTGTATTAATCTATGTTGTTTGGGTTCTGTGAAAAGGATAATAATAGCCACAGATGTAGAACAAATCAATTTTGTCATAAGGAGATAGGACACATTTTGGAGATTTGGTTTCTCAATCTTGTTGAGGTTTTGTGAAAAAAATATTGCAGAGCCACATATGTAAACTATTTTGTGAAGGTGATTGATTATGCGGATAGTTGCAAGCCATCTTAAAAATATGATTAAATTAAAAGTTGAATCATTTATTTCCATAAGGGAATGGGCTGCGAAATTAATTACGTGAATCCAATCTAGCAAAGGATGATATAAGAAAACCACCTCTTCCCTCTTCTTTATATGATATTAGTTACGTGAATCCAATCTAGAAAATGGGGTGCAACATTAGTTATGTGAATCCAATCTAGCAAAGGATGATAAAAAGAACCACCAGCTCCCTCTTTTTTCTTCTCAAATCCAGAAAGTTATGTGACGTAGGTGCTTTTAATGGCTAAGGGGAGAGAGAGATGGAGAGAGAAAAGGGGAGAGAGAGAGAGAGAGTCTAGCAAAGGATGATAAAAAAGAACCACCTCTTCCCTTTTCTTTCTTCTCCAATCCAGGTAGTTATGTGACATAGGTACTTTTAATGGTGCGAGCGTGCGCGCGTGAGAGAGAGAGAGAGAGAGAGAGAGAGCACATCCATTTATCTAATGATTAATTTGTTCAAAGGCTTAGAATTGATTACAAATCTTACAAATGTAGAATATGCAACATTGCATTTTATAACTTTCGTAAGTGCTAACTAGCATTTGATATATGTACTTCAAATTTTTGGATTTCTTGGTACTTTAATTTTCTTGCTATTTTCATGTTCACACTTGACTCTTGTCTTGATCAAGCTTCTTACTATTACTATTTGCAATTAAAACCAAGGTAAGCTCTGTGGATGCAACCGATTACATAACAATGCTAACCTCACACAATCTCATTATATAGAAAAAGCACTCTATTGCTTAAGTGTGCAAGTAATACCTCTCTAATTATGCAAACAACCACTTAGCACACAAGAGAGTGAGAGAGTACAGTCTAGTTTGGATAATGGGTAAATGTCCTTTCTCATTAGAAATGCATGACCAACTTTTTTATGTGTGGCCGCCGAAGACTTGCTCATAGATTTATAAAAGCCTTTAAGTACGTATACCATTTCTCTCTTTGAAACAAGACTATAAACATAATCCACCAATAGAAATTGCAAAAATAAGGAAGAAAAACTCACAACACAGCATTGGGTCTAATGTGTCCCTTGTAGATGGTGGCTCCCCTTCCCATCTGTAGTATTTATATCTTTTATTCCAAAAATAGACCCATGGAGGCAATAATAGGATTGAGTACATCCAAATATGGGTCTTATTTTTCAAATATAAACCTTAGTACCTTATGCAATACCTTAACAATAAATAAATTGATCTCCTACGCATCTAAGATGTGAAAACATAGAATACATTGCAATTACAACTACAACATTCGGCGGACAAAGCTTAAATACGACGTTAATTAAATAAAGACATTTGCACACTGCCATAAATAATCTACATGACACCATGATTGGCACTCCACACCATGCTCAGACTGTCATCCATGTGTGACACTTTAATTAGTATTCTTGCATTGCTCAACACACATTACTCATAAGCATTATAATCGCATTGGTTAGAATAATTAATTGTAATCCTCAACAATTAAGATTATGTTCATTGGCAAAAACACAGCACCAATAATACACTAGCTCAATATTTATCAACATGATAAATATAAAAATTTGCACACTGCCATAAATACTTTACATGACACCTTGATTGGCACGCCACACCATGTTAGACTGTCATCCATGTATGACACTTGAATCAGTATCCTTGCACAGCTCAACACCCATTACTCATAAGCATTAATCACATTGGTTAGAATAATTAATTGGACTCCTTAATAATTAATCACAACATGCTTATGTTCATAGGTAGAAACACAACACTAGTAATACACTAGCTCAATATTTATGTACATGATTATGTTCATGGGTAGAATTTCTACACAACACCAGTAATATGCCAGCTCAATATTCATCAACATGGTATATCACCCACATTACCAAGAACACTAAAATGGCCCCAACAAATGCATATACTAATAATACGAGCGTGTCAATATTAGTATGAACATGATTATGTTCATAGGTAGAAGCACAACACGAGTAATACACTATCTCAATATTCATGCACATAGTAAATCACCCACAATACCAATAACACTAACATGTCCCCAATAAATGCATATAATAATAATACAAGCATGTCAATATTAATATGGCATCCCCCATGATAGTGGCCAATAACACTAACATGGCCCAAATGCATATACTAATAATACGAGCCTATCAGTATTAATATGGCATCACCCACAATACAATATATCATTATGGTACAATGGTATCTCAGATATCCCCAGTCAACCATAGAGTGGTCTTCCTAACATCCCTCTTGCTTGGGTTTGCAAGTGAGCCTCTTTAAGCCTTGCTTGGACCCATTTAATACTGAGGTGAGTCACAACTATATCAAATCCTAAAGTCTCTATAAATCTCTACAAAGGGCATGGACCTCTTCCCTAGCACAAATCCTAAAGTATCTATATTTTAATCACTACTAAGAGCATGGACACATCTCTTCTCTAGAGATTTTTCCAGAACCGCTCAATGTAATCTCTTCTTCGTTTCTTCCTCACCACATTCCCTTAGTTTGTTTTAACTCCCTCTCATGTGCCTTACCCCCTCCCAAACACCCTTTGCATGCTATCATACTGGTTAAGACCATTTTTAGAATGGTTGCATCATGTATAAATAAACCATGTGCTAATTTGCCTTAATTAAACATCAATTGATTTTAGAACTAAAATTGCCAAAATTTTAGCCATTTTGCCAAGGCAAGATAAAAGTTCACATGGCATTTTTCAAGCGGATAGCTGCAAGCCATGTTTAAAATATAATTAAATTAAAAGTTGAATCATTTATTTCCATAAGGGAATGGGCTGCGAAATTAATTATGTGAATCCAATCTAGCAAAGGATGATATGAGAGAACCACCTCTTCCCTCTTCTTTCTTCTCCAACCTAGGAAGTTATATGATATTAGTTATGTGAATCCAAATCTATGAAATGGGGTGCAACATTAGTTATGTGAATCCAATCTAGCAATGGATAAAGAGAACCACCAGTTCCCTCTTTTTTCTTCTCCAATCTAGGAAGTTATGTGACATAGGTGCTTGTAATGGCTAAAGGGAGAGAGATGGAGAGAGAAAAGGGGGGAGAGAGAGTCTAGCAAAGCATGATAAAAAAGAACCACCTCTTCCCTTTTCTTTCTTCTCCAATCCAAGAAGTTATGTGACATAAATACTTTGAATGGCGCGTGCACGTGATAGAGAGAGAGAGAGAGAGAGAGAGAGAGAGAGAGAGAGAGAGAGAGAGAGAGAGAGAGAGCACATCCATTTGTCTAATGATTAATTTGCTCAAGGGCTTTGAATTGATTACAAATCTTATGAATGTAGAATATGCAACATTGCACTTTATAACTTTCGTAATTGCTAATTGGCATTTCATATATGTACTTCAAATTCTTGGATTTCTGGGTACTTTATTTTTCTTGCCATGTTCATGTTCACACATGACTCTTCTCCTTATCAAGCTTCTTACTATTACTATTACTATTTGCAATTAAAAGCAAGGTAAGCTCTATGGGTGCAACTGATTGCATAACAACGCTAACCTCACACAATCTCATTATAGAGAAAAAGCACTCTATTGCTTAAGTGTGCAAGTAATCCCTCTCTAATTATGAAAACAACCACTTAGCACACAAGAGAGCGAGAGAGTACACTCTAGTTTGGATAATGGGTTTATGTCCTTTCTCATTAGAAATGCAGGACCAACGTTTTTATGTGTGGTTGCCGAAGACTTGCTCATAGATTTACAAAAGCCTTTAAGTACGTATACCATTTCTCTCGTTGAAACAAGACTATAAACATAATCCACCAATAGAAAATGCAAAAATAAGGAAGAAAAACTCACAACACAGCATTGGGTCTAATGTGTCCCTTGTAGATGGTGGCTCCCCTTCCCATCTGTAGTATTTATATCTTTTATTCCAAAAATAGGCTCGTGGAGGCAATAATAGGATTGAGTACATCCAAATATGGGTCTTATTTTTCAAATATAAACCTTAGTACCTTATGCAATACCTTAACAATAAATAAATTGATCTCTTACACATCTAAGATGTGCAAACATAGAATACATTGCAATTACAACTACAACATTCGGCAGACATAGCTAAAATATGGCGTTAATTAAATAAAGACATTTGCACACTGTTATAAATACTCTACATGACACCATGATTGCACTCCACACCATGCTCAGACCGTCATCCATGTGCGACACTTTAATTAGTATTCTTGCACTGCTCAACACACATTACTCATAAGCGTTATAATCACATTGGTTATAATAATTAATGGGAATCCTTAACCAATTAAGATTATATTCATTGTGGTAGAAACACAACACCAGTAATATACTAACTCAATATTAATCAACATGATAAATATAGAAATTTGCACACTGCCATAAATACTCAACATGACACCTTGATTGGCACCCTACACCATGCTTAGACTGTCATGCATGTGTGACACTTGAATCAGTATCCTTGCACTGCTCAACACCCATTACTCATAAGCATTAATCACATTGGTTAGAAAAATTAATTAGACTCCTTAATAATTAATCACAACATGCTTATGTTCATAGGTAGAAACACAACACTAGTAATACTCTAGCTCAATATATGATTATGTTCATAGTAGGTAGAATTTTTACACAACACCAGTAATATGCCAGCTCAATATTCATCAACATGGTATATCACCCACAATACCAATACCACTAAAATGGCCCCAACAAATGCATATACTAATAATACGAGCCTATCAATATTAGTATGAACATGATTATGTTCATAGGTAGAAACACAACACCAGTAATACACTATCTCAATATTCATGAACATAGTAAATCACCCACAATACCAATAACACTAACATGGCCCCAACAAATGCATATAATAATAATACATGCATGTCAATATTAATATGGCATCCCCCATGATAGTGGCCAATAACACTAACATGGCCCAAATGCATATACTAATCATACGAGCCTATCAGTATTAATATGGCATCACCCACAATACAATATATCATTATGGTACAATGGTATCTCAGATATCCCCAATCAACCATAGAGTGGTCTTCCTAACATCCCTCTTGCTTTGGCTTGCAATTGAGCCTTTTTAAGCCTTGCTTGGACGACCCATTTAATGCTAAGGTGAGTTACAGCTATATCAAATCCTAAAGTCTCTTCAAATCTCTACAAAGAGCATGGACCTCTTCCCTAGAGGTGTCTCCACAAATCCTAAAGTATCTATATTTTAATCATCACTACTAAGAGCATGAAGACATCTCTTCCCTAGAGATGTCTCCATAACCGCTCAATGTAATCTCTTCTTCATTTCTTCCTCGCCACATTCCCTTAGTTTGTTTTAGCTCCCTCTCATGTGCCTTATCCCCTCCCAAACACCCTTAGCATACTATCATACTGATTAGGACCATGTGTGGTATGGTTGCATCATGTACAAATAAACCATGTGCTAATTCACCTTAATTAATCATCTATTGATTTTAGGGCTAAAACAACCAAAGTTTTAGCCATTTTTCCAAGGCAAGATAAAAGTTCACATGGCATTTTTCAATCGGTTTCATAAATAATACAATAATCAATGGTTTATGTTGAGTTGGGGTTTATGAAAAGGATAATAACAGCCATGGCAAATCACTTTTGCCATGGGGAGACGGGACACATTTTGGAGATTTGGTCTCTCAATCTTGTTGAGGTTTTGTGAAAAAAAAATTATCGCAGCCACATATGTAAGCAAGCTATTTTGTGAAGGTGAGTGATTATGGGGATAGTTGCAAGCCATCTTGTAAACATGATTAATTGTGGACACAATTGAAAGAAGAATCATTTATTCCCATAAGGGAATGGGGTGCAACATTAGTTATGTGAATCAAATCCAGGAAAGGATTATAAAAAAGAACCACCCCTTCCCTCTTCTTTCTTCTCCAATGCAGAAAGTTATGTGAATCTAATATAGAAAATAGGGTGTGAAATTAGTTATGTGAATCCAATCTAGCAAAGGATGATTAAAAAAACCACCTCTTCCCTCTTGTTTCTTCTCCAATCTAGGAAGTTATGACAGAGGTGCTTGTAATGACGCGAGAGAGAGAGAGAGAGAGAGAGAGAGAGAGAGAGAGAGAGAGAGAGAGCACATCCATTTGTCTTATTTTTACCTTTTAAATTTTTTTTAAAGGGAACACAAAAAGTACAGGGCTAGAAATTAGAAGGTTATATAAAGCTTATTCACTACAAGGAACCAATATATGATAGCTAATGGTTTTTGTTCTTGTTGGGAGTGTATTAATCTACGTCGTTTGGGTTTTGTGAAAAGGATAATAATAGCCACAGATGTAGAACAAATCAATTTTGTCATAAGGAGATAGGACACATTTTGGAGATTTGGTTTCTCAATCTTGTTGAGGTTTTGTGAAAAAAATATTGCAGAGCCACACATGTAAACTATTTTGTGAAGGTGATTGATTATGCGGATAGTTGCAAGCCATCTTAAAAATATGATTAAATTAAAAGTTGAATCATTTATTTCCATAAGGGAATGGGCAGCAAAATTAATTATGCGAATCCAATCTAGCAAAGGATGATATAAGAAAACCACCTCTTCCCTCTTCTTTCTTCTCTAATATAAGAAGTTATATGATATTAGTTACGTGAAATGGGGTGCAACATTAGTTATGTGAATCCAATCTAGCAAAGGATGATAAAAAGAACCACCAGTTCCCTCTTTTTTCTTCTCCAATCTAGAAAGTTATGTGACATAGGTGCTTTAAATGACTAAGGGGAGAGAGAGATGGAGAGAGAAAAGGGGAGAGAGAGAGAGAGAGAGAGAGAGAGAGAGAGAGAGAGTCTAGCAAAGGATGATAAAAAAGAACCACCTCTTCCCTTTTCTTTCTTCTCCAATCCAGGAAGTTATGTAACATAGGTACTTTTAATGGTGCGAGCATGCACGTGAGAGAGAGAGAGAGAGAGAGAGAGAGAGAGAGAGAGAGAGAGAGAGAGAGCACATCCATTTGTCTAATGATTAATTTGTTCAAAGGCTTAGAATTGATTACAAATCTTACAAATGTAGAATATGCAACATTGCAGTTTTTAACTTTCGTAAGTGCTAACTAGCATTTGATATATGTACTTCAAATTTTTGGATTTCTTTGTACTTTAATTTTCTTGCTATTTTCATGTTCACACTTGACTCTTGTCTTGATCAAGCTTCTTACTATTTATATTTGCAATTAAAACCAAGGTAAGCTCTGTGGATGCAACCAATTGCATAACAATGCTAACCTCACATAATCTCATTATATAGAAAAAGCACTCTATTGCTTAAGTGTGCAAGCAATACCTCTCTAATTATGCAAACAACCACTTAGCACACAAGAGAGCGAGAGAGTACACTCTAGTTTGGATAATGGGTTTATGTCCTTTCTCATTAGAAATGCATGACCAACTTTTTTATGTGTGGCCGCCGAAGACTTGCTCATAGATTTATAAAAGCCTTTAAGTATGTATACCATTTCTCTCTTTGAAACAAGACTATAAACATAATCCACCAATAGAAATTGCAAAAATAAGGAAGAAAAACTCACAACACAGCATTGGGTCTAATGTGTCCCTTGTAGATAGTGGCTCCCCTTCCCATCTGTAGTATTTATATCTTTTATTCCAAAAATAGACCCATGGAGGCAAGTACATCCAAATATGGGTCTTATTTTTCAAATATAAACCTTAGTACCTTATGCAATACCTTAACAATAAATAAAATGATCTCCTACACATCTAAGATGTGAAAACATAGAATACATTGCAATTACAACTACAACATTTGGTGGACAAAGCTTAAATACGGCGTTAATTAAATATAGACAATTGCACACTGCCATAAATAATCTACATGACACCTCGATTGGCACTCCACACCATGCTCAGACCGTCATCCATGTGCGACACTTTAATTAGTATTCTTGCACTGCTCAACACACATTACTCATAAGCATTATAATCACATTGGTTAAAATAATTAATTGAAATCCTCAACAATTAAGATTATGTTCATTGGCAAAAACACAACACCACAATAAATCAATTTACCGATAATTATGTTTGTCTTCAACACTCCACTCGTAATCTTCGGCATCGTGTGAAATGCATGACCAACTTTTTTATGTGGGGCCACCGCAGACTTGCTCACAGATTTATAAAAGCCTTTAAGTACGTATACCATTTCTCTCTTTGAAACAAGACTATAAACATAATCCACCAATAGAAATTGCAAAAATAAGGAAGAAAAACTCACAACACAACATTGGGTCTAATGTGTCCCTTGTAGATGGTGGCTCCCCTTCCCATCTGTAGTATTTATATCTTTTATTCCAAAAATAGACCCATGGAGGCAATAATAGGATTGAGTACATCCAAATATGGGTCTTATTTTCAAATATAAACCTTAGTACCTTATGCAATACCTTAACAATAAATAAATTGATCTCCTACACATCTAAGATGTGAAAACATAGAATACATTGCAATTACAACTACAACATTCGGCGGACAAAGCTTAAATATGGCGTTAATTAAATAAAGACATTTGCACATTGCCATAAATAATCTACATGACACCATGATTGGCACTCCACACCATGCTCAGACTGTCATCCATGTTTGACACTTTAATTAGTATACACACATTACTCATAAGCGTTATAATCACATTGGTTAGATTAATTAATTGGAATCCTCAACAATTAAGATTATGTTCATTGGCAGAAACACAACACGAATAATACACTAGCTCAATATTCATCACAACATGATAAATATAAAAATTTGCACACTGTCCCATAAATACTCTACATGACACCTTGATTGGCACACCCCACACCATGCTTAGACTGTCATTCATGTGTCACTTGAATCAGTATCCTTGCACTACTCAACACCCATTACTCATAAGCATTAATCACATTGGTTAGAATAATTAATTGGACTCCTTAATAATTAATCACAACATGCTTATGTTCATAGGTAGAAACAAAACACTAGTAATACACTAGCTCAATATTTATCTACATGATTATGTTCATAGGTAGAATTTCTATACAATACCAGTAATACGCGAGCTCAATATTCATCAACATTGTAAATCACCCACAATGCCAATAACACTAACATGGCCCCAACAAATGCATATAATAATAATACAAGCATGTCAATATTAATATGGCATTCCCCATGATAGTGGCCAATAACACTAACACGGCCCAAATGCATATACTAATAATACGAGCCTATCAGTATTAATATGGCATCACCCACAATACAATATATCATTATGGCACAATGGTATCTCAGATATCCCCAATCAACCATAGAGTGGTCTTCCTAACATCCCTCTTGCTTGGGTTTGCAATTGAGCCTCTCTAATCCTTGCGTGGACCCATTTAATGCTGAGGTGAGTCACAACTATATCAAATCCTAAAGTCTCTATAAATCTCTACCAAGAGCATGGACCTCTTCCCTAGAGGTGTCTCCACAAATCCTAAAGTCTCTATATTTTAATCACTACTGAGAGCATGGAGACACCTCTTCTCTATATATGTCTCCATAACCGTTCAATGTCATCTCTTCTTTGTTTCTTCCTCACCACATTCCCTTAGTTTGTTTCAGCTCCCTCTCATGTGCCTTACCCCCTCCCAAACACCCTTTGCATGCTATCATATTGGTTAGGACCATGTGTGGTATGGTTGCATCATGTATAAATAAACCATGTGCTAATTTGCCTTAATTAAACATCAATTGAATTTAGAACTAAAATTGCCAAAATTTTAGCCATTTTGCCAAGGCAAGATAAAAGTTCACATGGCATTTTTCAAGCGGATAGTTGCAAGCCATGTTAAAAATATAATTAAAATAAAAGTTGAATCGTTTATTTCCATAAGGGAATGGGCTGCGAAATTAATTTTTTGAATCCAATCTAGGAAAGGATGATATGAGAGAACCACCTCTTCCCTCTTCTTTCTTCTCCAACCTAGGAAGTTATATGATATTAGTTATGTGAATCCAAATCTAGAAAATGGGGTGCAACATTAGTTATGTGAATCCAATCTAGCAAAGGATGATAAAGAGAACCACCAGTTCCCTCTTTTTCTTCTCCAATCTAGGAAGTTATGTGACATAGGTGCTAAAGGGAGAGAGATGGAGAGAGAAAAGGGGGGAGAGAGAGAGTATAGCAAAGGATGATAAAAAAGAACCACCTCTTTCCTTTTTTTTCTTCTCCAATCCAAGAAGTTATGTGACATAAATACTTTTAATGGCACGTGCACGCGAGAGAGAGAGAGAGAGAGAGAGAGAGAGAGAGAGAGAGAGAGAGAGAGAGAGAGAGAGAGAGAGAGAGAGAGAGCACATCCATTTGTCTAATCATTAATTTGCTTAAGGGCTTTGAATTGATTACAAATCTTATGAATGTAGAATATGCAACATTGCACTTTATAACTTTCGTAATTGCTAATTGGCATTTCATATATGTACTTCAAATTCTTGGATTTCTGGGTACTTTATTTTTCTGGCTATGTTCATGTTCACACATGACTCTTCTCCTTATTAAGCTTCTTACTATTACTATTACTATTTGCAATTAAAAGCAAGGTAAGCTTTGTGGGTGCAATCGATTGCATAACAATGCTAGCCTCACACAATCTCATTATAGAGAAAAAGCACTCTATTGCTTAAGTGTGCAAGTAATCCTGAAAACAACCACTTAGCACACAAGAGAGCGAGAGAGTACACTCTAGTTTGGATAATGGGTTTATGTCCTTTCTCATTAGAAATGCAGGACTAACATTTTTATGTGTGGCTGTGAAGACTTGCTCATAGATTTACAAAAGCTTTTAAGTACGTATACCATTTCTCTCTTTGAAACAAGACAATAAACATAATCCACCAATAGAAAGTGCAAAAATAAGGAAGAAAAACTCACAACACAGATTGGGTCTAATGTGTCCCTTATGGATGGTGGCTCCCCTTCCCATCTGTAGTATTTATATCTTTTATTCCAAAAATAGATCCATGGAGGCAATAATAGGATTGAGTACATCCAAATATGGAACTTATTTTTTAAATATAAACCTTAGTACCTTATCCAATACCTTAACAATAAAAAAATTGATCTCTTACACATCTAAGATGTGAAAACATAGAATACATTGCAATTACAACTACAACATTCGGTGGACAAAGCTAAAATATGGCGTTAATTAAATAAAGACATTTGCACACTGTCATAAATACTCTACATGACACCATGATTGGCACTCCACACAATGCTCAGACTGTCATCCATGTGCGACACTTTAATTAGTATTCTTACACTGCCCAACACACATTACTCATTAGCGTTATAATCACATTGGTTAGAATAATTAATGGGAATCCTCAACAATTAAGATTATGTTCATTGTGGTAGAAACACAACACCAGTAATACACTAGCTCAATATTCATCAACATGATAAATATAAAAATTTGCACACTGCCATAAATACTCTACATGACACCTTGATCGGCACCCCACACCATGCTTAGACTATCATCCATGTGTGACACTTGAATTAGTATCCTTGCACTACTCAACACCCATTACTCATAAGCATTAATCACATTGGTTAGAATAATTAATTGGACTCTTTAATAATTAATCACAACATGCTTATGTTCATAGGTAGAAACACAACACTAGTTATACTCTAGCTCAATATTCATTTACATGATTATGCTCATGGGTAGAATTTCTACATAACATTAGTAATATGCCAGCTTAATATTCATCAACATGGTATATCACCCACAATACCAATAACACTAAAATGGCCCCAACAAATGCATATACTAATAATACGAGCCTATCAATATTAGTATGAACATGATTATGTTCATAGGTAGAAACACAACACCAGTAATACACTATTTCAATATTCATGAACATAGTAAATCACCCACAATACCAATAACACTAACATGGCCCCAACAAATGCATATAATAATAATACAAGCATGTCAATATTAATATGGCATCCCCCATGATAGTGGCCAATAACACTAACATGGCCCAAATCCATATACTAATAATATGAGCCTATCAGTATTAATATGGCATCATCACCCACAATACAATATATATCCCCAATCAACCGTAGAGTGGTCTTCGTAACATCCCTCTTGCTTGGGTTTGCAATTGAGCCTCTTTAAGCCTTGCTTGGACCCATTTAATGCTGAGGTGAGTCACAACGATATCAAATCCTAAAGTCTCTTCAAATCTCTACAAAGAGCATGGACCTCTTCCCTGGAGGTGTCTCCACAAATCCTAAAGTCTCTATATTTTAATCACTACTAAGAGCATGGAGACATCTCTTCCCTAGAGATGTCTCAATAATTGCTCAATGTAATCTCTTCTTCATTTCTTCCTTGCCACATTCCCTTAGTTTGTTTTAGCTCCCTCTCATGTGCCTTACCCCCTCCCAAACACCCTTAGCATGCTATCATACTGATTAGGACCATGTGTGGTATGGTTGCATCATGTACAAATAAACCATGTGCTAATTCACCTTAATTAATCATCAATTGATTTTAGAGCTAAAACAACCAAAATTTTAGCCATTTTTCCAAGGCAAGATAAAAGTTCACATGGCATTTTTCAATCGGTTTCATAAATAATACAATAGTCAATGGTTTATGTTGAGTTGGGGTTTATGAAAAGGATAATAACAGCCATGGAAAATCACTTTTGCCATGGGGAGACGAGACACATTTTGGAGATTTGGTCTCTCAACCTTGTTGAGGTTTTGTGAAAAAAAAATTTTATCGCAGCCACATATGTAAGCAAGCTATTTTGTAAAGGTGAGTGATTATGGAGATAGTTGCAAAATCTTGAAAACATGATTAATTAAAGACACATTGAAAGAAGAATCATTTATTCCCATAAGGGAATGAGGTGCAACATTAGTTATGTGAATCAAATCTAGGAAAGGATTATAAAAAAGAACCACCCCTTCCCTCTTCTTTCTTCTCCAATCCAAAAAGTTATGTGAATCTAATATAGATAATAGGGTGTGAAATTAGTTATATGAGTCCAATCTTGCAAAGGATGATTAAAAAACCACCTCTTCCCTCTTGTTTCTTCTCCAATCTAGGAAGTTATGAAAGAGGTGCTTTTAATGACGAGAGAGAGAGAGAGAGAGAGAGAGAGAGAGAGAGAGAGAGAGAGAGAGAGCATGTCCATTTGTCTTATTTTTACCTTTTTAAAAAAAATTAAAGGGAACACAAAAAGTACAAGGCTAGAAATTAGAAGGTTATATAAAGCTTATTCACTACAAGGCACGAATATATGATAGCTAATGGTTTTTGTTCTTGTTGGGAGTGTCTTAATCTACGTCGTTTAGGTTTTGTGAAAAGGATAATAATAGCCACAGATGTAGAACGAATCAATTTTATCATAAGGAGATAGGACACATTTTGGAGATTCGGTTTCTCAATCTTGTTGAGGTTTTGTGAAAAAAATATATGTAAACTATTTTTTGAAGGTGATTGATTATGCGGATAGTTGCAAGCCATCTTTAAAATATGATTAAATTAAAAGTTGAATCATTTATTTCCATAAGGGAATGGGCTGTGAAATTAATTATGTTAATCCAATCTAGCAAAGGATGATATAAGAAAACCACCTCTTCCCTCTTCTTTCTTCTCCAATATAGGAAGTTATATGATATTAGTTACATGAATCCAATCTAGAAAATGGGGTGCAACATTAGTTATTTGAATCCAATCTAGCAAAGGATGATAAAAAGAACCACCAGTTCCCTCTTTTTTCTTCTCCAATTCAGAAAGTTATGTGACATAGGTGCTTTTACTGGCTAAGGGGAGAGAGAGATGGAGAGAGAAAAGGGGAGAGAGAGAGTCTAGCAAAGGATGATAAAGAAGAACCACCTCTTCCCTTATCTTTCTTCTCCAATCCAGGAAGTTATGTAACATAGGTACTTTTAATGGTGCGAGCGCGCACACGAGAGAAAGAGAGAGAGAGAGAGAGAGCACATCCATTTGTCTAATGATTAATTTGTTCAAAGGCTTAGAATTTTCCATTTTCTGCCCTGCCGCCCGTAAAAATTGGGAGGTTATCTAACTTTTCGAGAGGAGTTAGAAAACACCCATCGTCAAAATTTCGGTCTCGGAACCGTTTTCCCATAGTGAGTTCAATATGGGAAACTCGTAAATTTTAGGTGATTTTTGATCCTAAAAAATACGCTATTTTTTTGGCCTGATGTGGTCGAGGGGGTTCAAAATGGGTTCTGGCAAAGTTTGAGCCAACTTGAAAATTTTTGGATTTTTTTGAAAAAAAAAATAAAAAGTAAAAAAAAACAACCTTAAAATTTGACCTTATGCACTTGCGGTCGGGACATCATATAGACACTGCCATAGGATCTAGGGCACCTTCTAGAATGCCTACGCAGGAAAGTGAGACCCAATCGGTAGGAAATTTGGCAGATATTGCTGAAACCTTTTTCAAATCCCAATCTGATACCCTTTCCAAGGACAACTAGCTCATTGTCTATGGACAATCTAGGGCCGTCAAATAGTCATCCCTTAGCCCCAAATAGAACACCCATAAGATCTTTTAATCCATTTGAAGCCGACATCATGGGGTTACCACTCTGTGAGACTTCAATATGTCTACACAAATGCTCAAGGAGCTGAGATCTTTAGGGATCCACAACAACGGTATCTCGTTAAGATTGCAGGCTTTTTCTCAGAGCTTGATAGAGCACCCCTAGTCAATGACCAGGGTAACATGTACATGGGTGGAGATTGTGTTCGCTACGAAGTCACCTATCATCCAGAGAATGTAGACAAATTAGGGGGGCTCTCTAAGAGTGAGTTCTTAGACTTATCAAAGCCTTCCAGAGCAAGGGAGTCTAGAGATGATCGGCTCATTGAGCCGGACATGCCTGGACCATCCAATGCCCAGTCCTCAAAGCCATCCATAGATGATT
The DNA here is from genome assembly GCF_041138505.1 of Cibotium barometz. Classification (NCBI taxonomy): domain Eukaryota; kingdom Viridiplantae; phylum Streptophyta; class Polypodiopsida; order Cyatheales; family Cibotiaceae; genus Cibotium; species Cibotium barometz. Next base: position 69,741,002 of record NC_141046.1, read on the forward strand.
TACTTTTTGTAGATCTAAATTTGAAAAGGGATAGGAAAGGCAAGAGCAAAATGGATCAGGGGGCTGAGAACCAATGGGAGTTTGTACGACAAATTCCAGTGACAAAGGTCTTTCAGGATGACCCACTTCAAAAGGTCTATAAGGACTCTTTAGAAGGATATTATGCCACAACTAGATTGCCATAGCTAGATCTTCCTGTAGCACTTGTGGTGGTAGTAGTCGAGAAGCTTGCAGGATACAAGAACCGAATCGTTGATAAATGGGCCAATGAATACCGAACCTTAGATTGGAAGGAGATTCGTGAGACTGTTGCTCCTCCCCTACGAGAGTTCACTAGAGAGGGACCCTCAACATCAAAGTGGACCACTGCAAGTAGCCCAACTCTAGCACCAAGATATTATCCTACACCAAAAGTGCGACCATAGATCACACCACAACAACGTTTCTCTCACTATGACAATCGGAGGGTAGGGGAGCCAACTCGGCCTCCCATAAATGCACCTCCTAAAATGCGGGTAACAAGATCTTTACGAGTTTTGGAAGAGAGATTGATTACTGCTTTTTCCTTGATGGGGATTCAGCATGACACAATAGCAAACATCTACTCTTTCAAGCAAGGTGAGACTGAGAGTGTTAGAGACTGTGTAAATAGGATGAAGCAGTACATTAATCGTTGCCCATAAGATGAGAAGCCCACCCAGAGTCGATTAATTTCTCTCTTCTTAAAAGGACTCAAAAATTCAACACTGCACACACATCTCTATGCAAAGAAGCATACAAATTTCAATGAGTGTTGCCATGATGCTATGGATTTTATAGATAACTTCAAATTCCAAGATGGTACTGGCCCTGAGGTGCAACCTAGAGATCAGTGGGGTGATGACCAAAGTTTGGGGTCTAGCGCACTAGTAAATCCAGACCAGATAGCTAACCTAGTACTAAGGAGATTGGGACAATCACCCACCCATGCAGCCACAACAATAGCAGCAGCGAATGAGGAGTGTACTACCTACAGGTCCTCATCTTTGTGGAGCATGTGGCGGTAACCATAAAACTGAAGAATGTAATACCTTTTCTCCTCTAGTCACAAACCAACCCACCACAAAGAAGTGGTGCCAGGCCTGTGCGCTTGGAATTATACCCACACCACACAGGAATGTACTCGCATTGCAAGAATGAGACAGGAGCGTGAGCAGCAAAGGGGTGCAGTGGCTCCACAAATGCATCAACAGTATACTAATTTTGAACATAAGCCACCAATGGCACAAGAGCAAGCACGACCTGTCCTTGGAGCTCAACCTCCTGCTCCTGGGACTGCTCCTGTGAGGTTTGTTGACTACGACAATTCAAATATGTGTAGAGACTTGGTAAACCCAAGCTATGTGTAGGAGGAATATGCATCATATTCATCCAAGGAAAATCTCTTTGAAAGTCCTGCATATGCAAGCCAAGCAGTGGAACCTCAACCGAGGGAACAAAATTCTTTGATGTTGCTAGGCGGCTACCAACCTAGGACTCCAGGCCCCTCAGGTCAATGGCAGCAAAGGAAAGTAGAAGCCAAACTAGTGGGCCCTTGTTATGAGTGCGGAGAAGCCCATTGGGCTCCGGATTGTCCACATCGCCAAAGGCAAGTAGCTCGATCCAATACAACAGTACCACAGTTTTCACCAATTGAAAGATATTGTCTAGGTTGTTGTGTAGAACACTTTCCAAAGGATTGTTTACTGAAACCACATGAGGAAGGAACCTCTCAACCAAAGGTCTCACTCAACTTTGTAGAGGCAGTTCCATCGCCACCTTCATCAGAGAATGAGGATGTCGTGTCACTTAGAGTCATGACTAGATCACAGACACGAAATGCCGACATGTAGACTGATGAGACACTCGAACTAGGAATGCAAAGGCAAATCTAGTGGACAAGACCCTACATTCCAATAGAAAAAAAGACCACTAGGAGGAAAAAGAACCGCAACAAGCAAACTAAGAGTGCATCCACTAGTTCTCAAGAAGTCTCTAAACAAAACATGAAGGATCAAGCTTTTACATCCCAAGAAGTGCATGAGGAGCATCAACCTCAACCTGGGCCTAGTGCTAAACAAGATGAGGCTATTACATCCAAGGATAGTTCAAGGGATTCTGTTTTTGTGGATAAGGTGAATGAGACTCTAGATGCCATCATTGATGCTCATAGAAGTCACATTGCAACTTTATCTGAGCTACCCAAGAAGCTTCAAGAATACCCAAACCCTCGTGAGAGGAGAAGATCAATCTAGCTGTACGTCAGCAACTCATTAGGGAAGCTCAATCAATACTTGAGGGCCCACCTCCACTATCCCTTGGGGCCCAACCTCTCTTAAGCCAACATTAGAAACCATACCAGAAGTGTCATCAAGTTGGGAAATGAAAAATGAGCTGATCTCACAAGCTCATAGCGAGAAGTCTGCACCAATTGACACCCCATTGCAATGATGAAGTTATTGATGCTAACGAGGACATGGCCAATGAGATGTGGGCAACAGTTCATGAGAAAGTTAATGAGAATATGTCCTCTATTATTTCACCTCCATTCTCTGAAGTGGATTTTACCAGGGGCACAGAAAACAACTTTAGACGCCCAAGCACCCAGGAGGAAGTTCAAACAATTGTTTCTCCTAGAAGTAAGCATACAATGAGAACCTTACCATCTTATTTGGGAGGATATGAGAACTATTCTCAAACCTTGAGGATACCCTCCATGCATAGAAGGCTGACAAAGGAGATGGATATGGGTATCGTGCAAGCTATTTTGTCACCACCAGTGGCTTGTACCTTACCTTTGCTTGATTTGATAAAACTTCGACCAGAGTTGTGGAATGATATTGCCACGTGTTTGTCAGAGCAAGTATTGCTACAAAAGGGTCACCATCATTGTACTATACACCCTGAGACAAAGCATGTTATGCCAGTTCCTATCAACAAAGTAGGAAAATTTTGTGAGGATGATCAGGGAAATGCTACCCTCCCGTTAGAAGTGTGAAAAGTAGCTTCAACTGCAATACTTGATAGTGGTGCAGGAGTGGGCATTGTGACAAGGTCCATTTGGGAAAAGTGGGGCAAACCACCTATAAGGAGTACCAGGATGCATTTGCAGCTAGCAGATGGAAGCTTAGAACATCCCATTGGGCTGCTAGAGAACATATTGGTCACCACATGTGGGATTGAATATGAGCACACATTTGCAGTAGTGGATTTTGGAAAGCATCCAAACTATGAAGTGATATTGGGTAGACCATTCATGCAACAATTTCAAATGATTCAAGATTGGGGATACAATTATTTGTACCTCTGACATGATTCTATCATCACAAGGGTCAACCTAAAGAATCACTCATATCGTGATGTAACAAGGTCTCCAATAGATGAGTTTGATTCTGCTTCAGCTGAGGGTTCAAGAGTTACATTGTCAGATGGGCGAGAAGATGTGTGGATGTGTGGAGCCTCATGTAAGGATTCAACACTGAGAGACTTAAGGGTAATCGAAGTGTATCAGATGAGGCATACATTCCACAACCCTTCCCTAAGAACTTAATTGATCCCCTAGAATGGAGTCATGTCCTTGCAACATTATCGACATGTGCTTTACCTAAGCCAATTCAATTTGTGACTCAGATGGATATGACATTATTCCTATACGAATGGTACAACCACATGACCTAGATGATTTATACTATGGGGATGCATCCACAACAGCACTGCATGTAGAGGAAGTCTCAGTGGAGGATTTAACACTGGAATCTGCTAATGATGTTGATAAGGAAGATGGATGGGACTCTGATTTTGATGATGATGTGATAATCCCCGAGGAAGAGTTAGGAAAGGCATGCCTACTCTTGAGAGGAAGGGAGTTTCAAGTAGAGATCCCTCAAAGCTGACCTAAACGTAAATGCTATAAGAGCCATAAGAGAATCCGTAAACAAGATGAGAGGGAACGATGTGAGAAAATATAAAAAGAAGACGAGGAGTTTAAGAATGAACACTCTCGATCACCACCTCACTTCTCAGGAAAGAATGGATATCTATACTATGTCCAAGCATAAGATAGTATCAAAGACCAAGTAAAATGATCAGATGGATTCCAACCAGAAGAAAAGCTAAAAATTGTTTAGCAAAAATCGTAAAAAAACAAAGAAACCAAAACAAAAACTCAAGTCTCAAACAGATTCAAAAGAGAGTGTCGGAAGTGCAAAGATAAAGGTTGAATGAAAAAACTCTGATGCAAGATTGCAAAAGAGAGCTCAAAACCGCATGGTCTTGAATTAGTGATGACTCAAGTGGACAAGAACAAGGTCTCAATGTTCCCCCCAACTTCACACAGTACACTCTTCAAGATCGGAAAATTGTTCTTCAACAGCCCATGTAACAAAAGCCAAGCATGCCAGGGGTTTCATATGATGGTCCAGAAGATGCAAAAAAAATTGATATCACTGAGCTAGGAAAAGAGCCTCACTATGTGTGGATTGTCACAGACTTGTCCTTATATGAGGAGAAGTTATTAATTCAAACAATAAAGGAGTATCGCGATGTTTTTGCTTGGAGTTATAAAGACCTCAAAGGAGTTGATCCAAGCATATGTCAGCATACAATTCCATTGCGAGAGGATGCAAAGCCTTCCAAGCAATGTCCTTATACTTACAATGAGAATTTTGCACGAAAGATAAAAGAAGAAATAGACAAGTTCTTAGAGGCAAAATTTATCTATGAGATTGAACACACTGAATGGGTCTCCCCTATTGTAGTGGTGCCCAAGTAAAATGGAAAACTTTGAGTATGTGTAAACCTCAAGAAGGTAAATGCAGCTACTGTACGTGATCATTACCCACTTCCAATCACGGATCATGTTTTGGAACGTGTTACAGGGAAAAAGGCATATAGTTTCTTGGATGGATTCTCCGGTTACAATCAAGTGTCAATTGATCCGAAGGATCAACACAAGACAGCCTTTGCTACTGAAGATGGCATCTTTGCCTATTGTGTTATGCCATTTGGTCTAACAAATGCACCTGCAACCTTTTAGTGGTTAATGAGTCATGTATTCAAGGAGTACCTTAGGCTATTTCTGGAGATCTTCATGGATGATTTATGTGTTCACTCACAAGAGCGTGGTGATCATATAGAACACCTCAGACTTGTGTTTCAAAAGTGTCAAGTTTATTGTATATGCTTGAATCCTGACAAGTGCAAATTCATGTGGTAAGACAAGGGAAAATTTTGGGCCATATTGTTTCTCGCAATGGGATTTCAACAGATATGGATAAAATTGATGTCATTGTCTCATTATCTCGACCTATCAACCCTAAAGGGGTACAAATATTCATGGGACATTGTGGCTATTATCGTCGATTCATCTACATGTACGCTGTCCTAGCCAGACCATTATATGCTCTTCTTGTAAAGTTTAATTGGACTGACGAGTGTGAGGAATCCTTTGAAAAGTTGAAGCAAGCATTAGTGTCTGCATCCATCTTACGGGCACCAGATTGGAACCAAATCTTTCATGTCCATATTGATGCTTTAAACTTTGCAATTGGATGTATTTTGGCTCAATCGGGAGAACATAATAAGGATTTCCCAATCTCATATGCGAGTCGACAGTTGAACAATGTTGAGAAGAATTATACCACAACAGAAAGAGAAGGTTTGTCCATGATGCAATGAAAAAGTTTCACCATTATCTTTTGGCAAACAAATTTATATTTTTTGTGGACCATCAAGCACTGCTATATTTGGTGAATAAGCCTTGTGCAACTGGAAGGATTGTGAGGAGGTTTGTCATCCTTCTTGAGTTTGATTTTGAAGTGGCAGTCCGAAAAGGAACAACTCATCTTAGGGCAGATCATTTGTCTCGAATCACCTCTGGAGAAGCTCCAATGGGTGTGGATGATGATATGTTAGATTCAACACTTTTCCTTGTAGAGACAGCTCCTAAATGGTCTGAACCCATCTTAGAAATTTTGACAAGTGGGCAGATACAACTAGCGGGTCCTAATGTGGACCTATGGCGACCATTCAAGTTAATCTCAGGGAGATTATATCGTCAGGGTAATGATGGAGTGTTGCGACTTATACCTAACCCTGACCAATATGAGGAGATCTTGGAATGGACACATGAGGGTATTGGTGGAATCCATGCATCAGCTACTACTTGTGTGCGACGTATAACTCAAGATGGGCAATGGTGGCCTACCATGCATGCGGATGCTGAAAAATTTGTTTGTAACTGTGCTTCATGTCATATTCAACAACCAATTCATAATGTCACATTGTTTTAAATTTCAACTACACACCAAGTTGGAGTAAGTATATTGTGGACTATCTTTAGCATGGTCATACTGATCGAACAATTCCTAAATATCGAAAGCGTGCTATTGAAGTTAAAGCGGCCAACTATATGCTGATAGAGAGTGGCCAACTCTACAAGAGGGGCAAGGATGGCAACTTGCGCATGTGTGTATGTGAAGCTGACTACTTGAAAATCTTGACTCATGCACATGCAGGTGTTGGGGGTGGACACTTTTCGGGCAATACCACAGCTAAGTTGATTAGGTGGTCTGGGCTTTGGTGGCCAACCTTACAAATGGATGCCGAAGAATATGTAAAACGTTGTGATGATTGTCAAAGGGCCAAAACTCCCATCACAAAGGACAATATGCCATTGCAGCCTATGTTAAGCACACGTGCTTTTGCCAAATGGGGTATTGATTTTGTCGGTCCCATTAAACCTCCAGCTCGTCACATGCCGAATATATTATAGTCGCAACTGACTATTTGACCAAATGGATAGAGGCAAAGGCTACAATAAAAAATGATGCCAGAACCATATCCAAGTTCTTGTATGAGTACGTGTTTACACGCTATGCCTTACCTATTGAAATAGTTAGTGATCAAGGTGTGCATTTTGTGAATGAGGTCATAGAGTTTTTACTTCAAGAATTTCTGGTAATTCACAAGCATTCTGCACTATATCATCCCCAGACCAATGGTCAAGCTGAGAGTACTAACAAGATTCTCTGCACAACACTCACAAAGATTGTTGAGGGACATAGGACTGATTGGGAGCAAAAGTTGCACTCAGTTCTTTGGGCATATAGAATAGCCTATAAAACATATGTGGGCACAACCCCATTTGAGCTTACTTTTGGGCTAGATGCAATTCTTCCCATTGAATTTCTTGTACCTACTCTACGAGTTGCTAAACAATTGGACTGGACTGGTCATGAGCTTTCTCAATGCATTGATGAATTGGAAAAGCTTGATGAGACCCGCTTATTGGCGGTAATGGGGATGTATGCCGAGAAGAGGAGACAAAAGCAATGGTATGATCGAAATGTAACAACTGGCCGATTCAAAAAAGGGGACCTTGTGCTCTTGTACACACTTAAGAAGCATAAGCGAAAGCTCAAGAAACGTGGCCTAGGACCGTTTGTGATTAATGAGCTTACTCCTAGTAGTGTAGTGCGTTTAGAGACACTAGAAGGTGAGCAAATGCCTAACTTCATTAATGGAAGTCATCTCAAGAAATACAATGAACCATTAACTGAAGCCATGCTTCAACAAATGCATGCTTCCCACATGCGGAAAGAAGCACATGACCTACTTAAATGTCAGGCAAAAGAAGAAGCTAAAGCTAGAGTTGCAAAAGCCAAGGAGCATCGCAAAGGCTTTTGTGTTGACCTTACAGTTGACTACTGATGAACAATATGTCGATCCTTTCAATATTCACGTGTCTTCATCTTCATGAGACTACCTACTTTGTCTCTACCTTAATTGACTCTGGTGCAGATTATAATGTTCTCTCATTTGACACATGTGGGACAACCAACACTTGTGCACATTCCTATTGACTTACGAAGCTTCTTAGGTGAAGATAACCCTATAGAGGGAAAATGTGTCATTTATGATGTCCATTCAGGATCACCAGATGTCAGTTCCCTTTTATGTGGCTAGTAAGTCCAAGGCAGTGGTAAAGGTTATTCTTGGTCGATCATGGTTAAGTGCTACCAATTGTTCATTAGATTGGAAGAATAGACAATACAAATTGCAAATTGATTCTGATTGCATCTTGGGATCTGGTGCTCCACGAGTTTTATCATGTCAAAGGGTGGTAGTTCTACCTTACACAACCCAATTTCAACATCTGCTCTTCAAGCTCCAAGACAAATGATGTGGATAATCGATGAGTCCTCGAATGAGGGCCATGGCTGGCATGTTCCAACTACTCTAGTTACTGCTCAAAGAAGGCCAGGAAGAAGGAATTGTCAATTTGGCTACCCAAAGATGCGTACAAACTTGTACCATCTAGCCTAGTTGCTAAACCTCCTAAAAAGCATATCTTTTCCAAGCCTAAACCTTAGATTGTTACTCATTGGATCCCAAAGCATGTTCTTAAAGCACAAGGCTATTATGAGGATGCAACAGCACTTTGGCTTCCCAAATGCTGTGGTTTGCTAGAGCCAGAAGAGTGTATCAATAAGATTCCAAAAGCCACTCTTGGTTTTTCATATCAGTGGGTGCAAAAGAAATCAACACAACCTCTTCAAGATAGGTTCGGTGGTTGTAATAGCACCTACAAATCTACTTGTGTTGACCCTTTCCTAAACATGTATTGAATCTCCAGTTGTCCCAACTTCTCCTTGTTACACAATTCCACCATCAACTTGTGTACCTAAGACAAATCCAACTTTACATGAGTCTCTTTTGAGCATAGATTCTAGCACTTCACTACCTAAATCCTCTTATCTTGCTCAAATTCAATTGCTATCCTTCCCACCTCTTAAGAAGGACATACCCAAAACTAAAGGTAAGGCATTAACACTACAATTGAAGCTCTTTGGTAGATCAATGTTTGAATAGTCTCACTTTTACTAATGTGGTTCCTTATGCCTTTACAGGATTGTGTTCTTTTTGAGATGATCTTATCTACATTGTTTTTGATAGGGATTGTAATGATGGATATGAGTGTATAAAGTTTGAAGTTTCTAAATTTCATTGTTCTATGCCAGATACCTCCTCATGGATACTTGGCGAGATACATGTCCACCATGCATTGACCCTGATAGTACTCAACCTGAACATCGCGGGGGTTATAGTGCTCCTCCTTTTCAAACTCATTTTAGGTACTTTTATGCTCCATTAGGTGAAATTTGTTGTGGCATCACTTTGTCACTTTATTCTATCAACAGCATCATCCATTTCCACATTGTCAAGAGTGTGCACGAGTCGTATTGGTAGAAGCTTCACACATTTGTTGGCTATGCCACTCTTAATTTTGACGATATGGCACGGGCTTAATGAAACAAATTGTGGGAACTACACCCCAATGCTATAACCTTCTTGAGGTGTGATGTAAGATTCCTCCCCAGCCTTTGAGGTATACAGGAGTAAGAATCTCCCTTTCTGATCTTATAATTATTCCCTCTCTAAAATAAAAGAAAGTTTCTGTTTAAAAAAGGAAGACCCTTTCCCTAGAATACTTTCTCAGGAGTCCCACCTGTTTTAAAGATTTAGAACAATGAGTTCAGAAGTGAGAATCGGTGTTTTGGATACCAAGGTTTTGGTTTTCATTCGAGTACGGCCCAAAAGAAGTTCTTTATCTCTTGGGGAGTATATAAGAAGTTATCCCCCAGATATTGTGACCCTTATATCTGAATTCAATGAAAGTAGGTGACTTAGCCTACAAGCTTCTTTTATCTCCTCATCTCAAAATTCTTAATGCCTTCTATAGAAAAATGTGTCAAACTCAAATCATAGAAAGACGGTAAAACTTCAGTGGCAAGTTATTGTTGGCTTCTAGGTTACGCTAGCTCCTTCCTTTATATAAGTCGTAACTTTTACTTGTCGCTCACAGTAATCTTACTCCCATCAATCTCCTTTCTTTCTTAATCTCCTTCATGGCTTGGCAACAGGAATTAGTTTTATCCCTGATGATTTCTCACCTTCAAGACGCAAGAGAGTCTGTGAAGAAAGACTTTATAGAACAGTATGAGCGCTTACTTTTTCCTCACCTAGGAACTTCTGTAGCGCAGACCAAATGGCGGACCTATCAAAACATAACTAGGGTAACACCCTGGGGTCAGCAACACTTTCGTAACAATGTCCGCTTGGCCATGGTTATTGAAGCTTTGGGTTTGGGTCCCCGATACTACTGTGTCATGAGATCAAGGCATCTTGGGTTTTCTGAGCGGGTCTTCTTACTGGCGTGTTTTCTTCCTCATGAGAAGATATGCCTTTACCCCGTTTTTGGCTTACCTCTCAGAGGTCCTTTTGTTAGATCACCTCATACCACGGAGATAGGTGCGGCAATAACCAGCAGAATCATTCCCATAGATGAGTTACCCTATACTTGTGCAGCTTGTGAGGACTGCTTTTGTGACCATATGATGGACGGGCTTATGGGAGTGTAAAGAGTTCTTCTATCTTACTGTATAAGTCCCGTGAATGAATAAAGTTTAAATCTTGTTCTTATTTTGAATCTTGCTCTCTTTAAGACTTTTCTTGGTGGTTAATCGTGATTAAAATTTTCCTCTAAGTCTCATATTCGTGCATCTTGCGAAATTATTCCAAGTTGCGAGATGAGGACATCTCGCGTTTTTTAAGTGGGGTAGAATGTAAGATTCCTCCCCCAACCCCCTTTTTGATGTCTAGTATATTCCCCTGTAATCAATTCCCTTTTCTGAAATATAAGAGATCTTGTTTGTGGTTGTTTTAACCTAGAGAGAGAAAATATTCTAGAGAGAGAATATTCAGATTTTGAATATTTTTGGATAGAAAAATATCTCTTATAATTCAGATGAGTTCCCCTAAAACAGAAATTTAAAAAGAATTTTCCAATGTGCAATTGGAATTAATTGGAAATAGGTATAAAGAACCTTAGCCTAAAGGTCTAGATTTTCAGAAATCTTTAGACTATGGTCCAATTAAGGTTCCTATGGGCCAATAGCATCAATCCATGTGTAGGGAGGGGATAAATCCAAATTGTAAAAATAAAATACCCAAAAATGAGTAAATGCTCACATAAGATGAAGAGTTGAAAATGTACAAGGTTTATTAGTAAATAAACACATATGTAAGGAAGGGGAGTTCTTTAAAGGAGGTGCATATTTCACATAAGATGAAGAGTTGAAAATATACAAGGTTTATTAGTAAATAAACACATATGTAAGGAAGGGGAGTTCTTTAAAGGAGGTGCATATTTCACATAAGATGAAGAGTTGAAAATGTACAAGGTTTATTAGTAAATAAACACATATGTAAGGAAGGGGAGTTCTTTAAAGGAGGTGCATATTTCACATAAGATGAAGAGTTGAAAATGTACAAGGCTTATTAGTAAAAAAACTATGACACATATGTAAGGAAGAGGAGTTCTTTAAAGGAGGTGCATATTTCACATAAGATGAAGAGTTGAAAATGTACAAGGTTTATTAGTAAAAAACTATGAGCAATAAAATTTTGACACATATGTAAGGAAGGGGAATTCTTTAAAGGAGGTGCATATTTCACATGCTTGAATGAGTTTTAAACTCAAAAATAATGTGATATTTTTATCTCTCATCTCTCTTGAACCAAACCAAATCAAAATGGAACCAAACCGAATCAAAAAGTAACCAAACTAGGTCCAAATCTAGTCCAAATTCAACCAAACTGACTTGGAAAATTCTAGAATCAGTTTGTTTGGTTAGGAGCTCAAATTTTCCTATAAATAGAAGCCTCCCCTTGTTGAAAAAAATATAGTGTCTTATGCTTTGTCACTCTACTCCACCTAAGCCAAATTAGATAGTGTCTTATGCTTTGTTACTCTACTCCACCTAAGCCAAATTAGATAGTGTCTTATGCTTTGTCACTCTACTCCACCTAAGCCAAATTAGATAGTGTCTTATGCTTTGTCACTCTACTCCACCTAAGCCAAATTAGATAGAGTCTTATGCCTTGTTACTCTACTCCACCTAAGCCAAAATATAGAGTGTCTTATGCATTGTTACTCTACTCTACCTAAGCCAAGAGTTGTGAATTCTTTAATAATTCACTAGTTTTGACACTTCTCTCTTTCTTCAATCCCCATTGGTGGCTCCATCAACATACTAAACCAATTGATTGGTTGGGGGCCTCTACCGTGAATAAAGAATCAAGCAAATTATAAGGTAAGTATATTGAATTTTGATCTTTCTATAATTTCTCAATGATTCTCTCTTCTCAACCCCTCTCAAGCTTGAGAAGTTTAATTGGTATGGTTTTTTAAATGCTATTGAAGTTAATTGGTGAATAGTAGTGAAGAGTTACATAATTTAATAAATGCTATAGAAGTTAATTTCCATTTATGTTTAAATTCTAATGGTTTTTATGTAATTTCTCTCTCTCACTCAAGAAATGGTCATACTCATGAACCATTCTCAATCCAAATGAAGCTTTTCATAAAGCCTTTCCTTAATCCAAGATTAAGCTATGCTTGAGGCCAAATTAATGGCTTTTTGCTATGCTTTTAGTTTATGCACATTGATGATTCAATCCATTATGGATTGATGACCCAATTAGAGACCATTCTAATTGTTTTCTTAATGATCCAATTAGAGACCATTATGGATTGATGATCCAATTAGAGACCATTATGGATTGATGATCCAATTAGAGACCATTCTAATTATCTCTTTAATAATGAGCTTTATCCCTTAGAAAAAAAATTGAGATTTATCAGTCATAGTAGCGGAGCTATGGCAAAATTTTTATAGAAATTACACATAAAATAAATTCATTCAAAGTATAAAAAGAGGAATTCCTACCATATTCTAGGAACTATCATCCTAGATTAATTAAAAGAATTTTATTATGCATGGAGATGTGGATGTTGCATGTAGATGTAGATGTATGGATGTGAGTGTGAATGTGGAGGTGGATGTATGCATGGGACGTGGATGTATGCATGTAGAAATAGATGTGTAGATGAGGATGTAAATGGAGATGTGGATGGATGCATGTAGATGTAGAGGTATAGATGTAGATGTGAATGGAGATGTGGATGTATACATGTAGATGTAGATGTATAGATGTAGATGTGGATGTGGAGGTGGATGGATGCATGTAGATGTAGATGTATAGATGTAGATGGGAATGGAGATATGGATGTATGCATGTAGATGTAGTTGTGAATGGAGATGTATATGTATACATGTAGATGTAGATGTATAGATGTAGATATGGATGTGGATGGGGATGTATGCATGTAGATGTAGGTGTATAGACGTAGATGTGGATGTAGAGGTGGATGTATGCATGTAGATGTAGATGTATAGAGGTGAATGTGAATGTGGATGTGGATGTATGCATAGGGATGTAGATGTATGCATGTAGATGTGAATGTACGCATATAGTTGTGGATGTATGGATGTGAATATACGATTGTGATGTGAGGGAATCTGAAGTGATGAGATGGAAATGATGTGATGGGATGAGTATACATATAAATGGAATATGGAATAAGTAATGTAGATTGAGGAGGGATAATGTGGAAAAATGAAAGTTAAAATAGAAATTGTATTGTAAACTGTTTGTAAATGCTGTTTGTAAATGCTGTCTGTAAATGATTGTTTTATGTCAAGAATGCTGGGGGGAGCATTTTGACCGTCTTGTGATTAAGGTCGTGATGAGAAAGTTGCAACTGCTGACGGGGAGTCAATGAAGGACGTCTCGCGTAGCAAGGTCGGCCGAGGTCTTGACCAGCCTCGGTGCGATTAAAATGGTGAGCTTCCGGTACGGTGGATGAGGGGCCAAGGAAGCGGCCTATGCGTGAAGCGCTAGGTTACCTGCGAAGGATCCTAGAGGGTGCTGACCATACGGTGCTCGGGCTCTGGGTCGCCTAGGATACCCACGCGTGCGTCGAGGAAGATATTGGAACAGAGTTGGAGTTGTTTTCTGAAATCGAGCATGGATCTGGTTGATTGACCTTGCTGGTCTTCAATGGATGAGTCCATGGCTCCTTATATGGATCTGTTGGTTGATCTTGCTGATCTTCAACGAGAGTCCATCTTGTTAAGTGATTATATTGCCAAGTATTATGGGCTAGGAACTATCGAACGGCTCCTGAGCGTTCTAGTTGCCAATGATGCCATAGATACTCTGATGAAGGAATGATGGGAAATTAAGAATCAATTGGATAAATTGGAAGATGGTGATCAATGATACTATGTTTTATTAAAGGATTGTTTTAAACTGGTTGAATCTGGTTGAAAAAAGGCAATTTCATATTGGGTGTGTGAGTGGTGTGACTAGTTTTATTTTGCATGAACATCCGGCTAGGGGGCCTTGGAACTCTTTTCCTTGGTACCCGGGACAAAACCTAACCAAATTCTTAATTGGATCCCATCACTACAGTGGTTGGGCGGTTGGCTAACCCATGGGACTGGATGGGGTTAGGCTGGACTGATGGATCCGTAAATCGAGACTCAAACTTTTGTTTTTACGATAGAAAAAAAAAAATCCCGGACAGTAACTGTTCTATGGATAGGAATCAACGGCTGTGCCTCTTGAATGGGGAAAAAAGCGTTGATCCCAATGATCCAAGTGCAAGTTTCTTCCTTGAACTGACCAAGTATCTTATAAATGTAATTGGATCATCTCGATCAGAAATGATCTTGACTACGTTAGAGTAAAAAGTTATCCTGGTGGAATCGCCCGTGCTTCCGGTTAAGAAAGTTTTTCCGGGTTCGGTTTTGGAACAACCGACGGATTAGTCTCTTATCCGGATATCCGTGGGCGAGGCCCCGAATGTGGGACCCTTGTTCCGCACGAGAAGTGCTACTTCCGCTGCTAGTATCTCGAATCTGTTGCTCGGTGAGAACAGGGATCTTACATGAGAGTACCAGACCGAGGACCAAATCAAGGTACATTACCTGAGGAGGTTCAAACACAACAATGGAGGGATACATGCATAAATGACTTGCAACCACCTATCTTGCAAGCCCTCCTTCCCCTAGCCTCAACATGTCAATTTCGGATCAATATGAGTACCTATATTGAGCAATTCCAAAATCGGAATTGTCTGCTTAACCTTCCCATAGAACCAATGTCATATTTTAGGGAGAAAGCACTCCTTCCTCTACCACCTTCTCCAGAGGTCGGCTTTTGTACTACAGGGTTTTCCTTGCATCCTGAAGTGATTGATACCATCTTTCTAGCAGAAGTGGACACGGATCCACCACCAGTGCAAGGGTAAGCTCATCAACTCCACAATAAGATCAACAAGCTAGGGCACTTTTTTCCCACTGGGTTTTTCCCCTCGGCTACCAATAACAAATTTTATTCTTTTCTTTTCTTTTCTTGTTTGTTAATAAGACATTTTGTAGAGATCTCAGCTAAACAAGAGCATACAAACACACCCCAATAGTCCACCTACCGTGCACATAAATTAGGAAGGGGGGAGACATGCAATGCCTACAAAGAGAAAAGAGAAGCAATCTGCACATCAGCAATGCATCAATGTAAATGCACAACATCAACGAGTACTACAACAGGTGTATTCAAATCATAATCTCTTATTCTTTATGTGCTTCTCACTTTTGCATATATTGTTTGCATGTTCACGCACAGTTGGCTGGTTTAAGTTTTAAATTAGTTGTTACTATGTGGTGAGTGATTTCTAGATTCTTAGAGGACTAAGTAGAAGGTATTTCTATTTGAAGATGGTGTAAGATATATGCCAATGGAGTATGCCAAGTTCTTATGCTCTCGAAGTATATTAGTTATCCCTAGTGGTAGCTACCTCTAAGGTATGGGCTAGGTGCTACGATTAATAAAAAATTTACAAAACTCATGCCCTAAAAAATATATAAAAGTGAATCGAGACATGACATGCCTACGGCCATTGGAATGCTTGTTGGTAGGACCTTGGGTTGTCTTAGCACCTTGGGGCCGATGCCTTGGTTTCCATGGGGTGAACACTGACGTCTAAAAGATTAAGAAGAAGACCTTCAAGGACTCTATCGCCTTGATAGATGCTGGTAGGACTCTGGGGTACATTATGGGCCCTCGGAACCGATGCTCTCATCTTCATGGGGTACTCCTTATGTCAAAAAGAAAGAAAAGGGTCTGTCACCCTTGAGATACTTAGCGGCCTTTAGATTCTCTTGGCGGAGGTCTCTTGGCCATTGCTTGGGTCTCATTGGGATGGAACCTTCCTCTTTATCAAGCTAAAAATAATAATTCTCTTTAATCTTCTGCTCTTTACACACACACACACACACACACACACACACAAAAGAAAGAAAGAAAGAAAGAGAAAGGTCCAATCACCATTGCTTATATTTAGGAGTAGGGTTGCCACTTAGGAATAACTTAAACACTTGTAGGACATTGAGACTGTGGTCATAACCTGTGGTGTACAAGCACACTTGCCTTTGCATAGCACTATCTACCACTAAGTCTCACTTTGACTAGTCTTTACTCACTTCTTTTAGCACTCTTTAAAACTCTAATCGGCCTTTCACTTGCATGCTCATGTGTGAGATTGTCATTGCTGGTTTTTTTTCAATAAAAGGCTTTACTTGTCTTCCATTGTTTTTGCAGCTTTTGTTTCTATCGCGCCCGAGGATGTGCGCGATTTAGGAAGGGGGGAATGTTCCACGAGAACACTCACGAGAACACGGATTATGGAAGGAGGCCGGAAGCAATTAATGCGATAGAGCGAGATTGTAGCCATGGGAACATAAAGACGCACATAATTTTTTCATATTTTTGTGCCGAAGTGCAATGTAAATTGTTTTAGGCCAATGTGGGTTCTAAATGAGAGTTCTAAGTGTATTAAGCAAGGCTCACTTATGGGGTTGTCCACCCATGTGTGAAAGAGGCCTAGGGTTAGGGTTAGTGACATCTCTATAAAAGAGATGTTAGCTAAAGAAAGTGGACGTTTTTGGCCATTCTCATAAGCTATTGAGTGAAGCTCTTGAGCTCTCAAGCTATGGCAACTCTCTAACTCTCTCTCTATTGTACTCTAATGAGCATCAAGATCCAATGAGTATAGCTCCACTTCATTCTCTTAATCTATTTTAGCATCATTGAAGTAGATTAAACTATGATTAGTTGAATGCTTCTTTCTTTCTCTTGTGTATGCTGCATGCTTGTAGTGTGTGTGTGTGTAGTCTCCATTGATGCAAGCTCTTGCCCACTTCATTGGCAATGAGTTATTCATGGATAGACTCTCTCTATGAGCTTGTGGGTTTGTGAATGTTGCATTCTATGCTTGCTTAAGCTTGTGGTGGGTTAGTAGATGCACGCTTATAGATTTACTGGCATTAAGAAAAGCTAAGATTTAATCAATGTTTGAATGGGATTAAGAGATTGCCATGCATTGCTTGTTCTCTTGATTAGTGTAGTGGGTTTAAGGGATTGAGAGATTGATTGAGGTGTTGAATGGTTGAATCGTCAAGTGGTGGTTCGTGTATGTGAGCTCTCCTGCAAGGGATAAGCCTTCATGCACTAATCGGGTCGAGTCCTCGGATCGACATTGTGTTTCTCAACACATTTGTTGATTGGTAGTACTCTATGAGCACTATATTGCACGGTAGAGAGGACCGCAATACATATATGTACTTCAAATTTTTAGATTTCTTGGTACTTTAATTTTCTTGCTATTTTCATGTTCACACTTGACTCTTGTCTTGATCAAGCTTCTTACTATTACTATTTGCAGTTAAAACCAAGGTAAGCTATGTGGATGCAACTGATTGCATAACAATGCTAACCTCACACAATCTCATTATAGAGAAAAAGCACTCTATTGCTTAAGTGTGCAAGTAATACCTCTCTAATTATGCAAACAACCACTTAGCACACAAGAGAGCGAGAGAGTACACTCTAGTTTGGATAATGGGTTTATGTCCTTTCTCATTAGAAATGCATGACCAACTTTTTTATGTGTGGCCGCCAAAGACTTGCTCATAGATTTATAAAAGCCTTTAAGTACGTATACCATTTCTCTCTTTGAAACAAGACTATAAACATAATCCACCGATAGAAATTGCAAAAATAAGGAAGAAAAACTCACAACTCAGCATTGGGTCTAATGTGTCCCTTGTAGATGGTGGCTCCCCTTCCCATCTGTCGTATTTATATCTTTTATTCCAAAAATAGACCCATGGATGCAATAATAGGATTGAGTACATCCAAATATGGGTCTTATTTTTCAAATATAAACCTTAGTACCTTATGCAATACCTTAACAATAAATAAATTGAACTCCTACACATCTAAGATGTGAAAACATAGAATACATTGCAATTACAACTACAACATTCGGCGGACAAAGCTTAAATACGGCGTTAATTAAATATAGACATTTGCACACTGCCATAAATAATCTACATGACACCATGATTGGCACTCCACACCATGCTCAGACTGTCATCCATGTGTGACACTTTAATAAGTATTCTTGCACTGCTCAACACACATTACTCATAAGCGTTATAATCACATTGGTTAGAATAATTAATTGGAATCCTCAACAATTAAGATTATGTTCATTGGCAGAAACACAACACCAATAATACACTAGCTCAATATTCATCACAACATGATAAATATAAAAATTTTACACACTGCCATAAATACTCTGCATGACACTTTGATTGGCACCCCACACCATGCTTAGACTGTCATCCATGTGTCACTTGAATCAGTATCCTTGCACTGCTCATCAACACCCATTACTCATAAGCATTAATCACATTAGTTAGACTAATTAATTGGACTCCTTAATAATTAATCACAACATGCTTATGTTCATAGGTAGAAACACAACACTAGTAATACACTAGCTCAATATTTATCTACATGATTATGTTCATAGGTAGAATTTCTACACAACACCAGTAATAAGCGAGCTCAATATTCATCAACATGGTATCTCACCCACAATACCAATAACACTAAAATGGCCCCAACAAATGCATATACTAATAATACCAGCCTGTCAATATTAGTATGAACATGATTATGTTCATAGGTAGAAACACAACACCACGAATGTTGTAGTTGTAATTGCAATGTATTCTATGTTTGCACATCTTAGATGTGTAAGAGAATCATTTTTTTATTGTTAAGGTATTGCATAAGGTACTGAGGTTTATATTTGAAAAATAAGACCCATATTTGGATGTACTCAATCCTATTATTGCCTCCATGGGTCTATTTTTGGAATAAAAGATATAAATACTACAGATGGAAGGGGAGCCACCATCTACAAGGGACACATTTGACCCAATGCTGTGTTGTGAGTTTTTCTTCCTTATTTTTGCACTTTCTATTTGTGGATTATGTTTATAGTCTTGTTTCAAAGAGAGAAACGGTATACGTACTTAAAAGCTTTTGTAAATCTATGAGCAAGTCTTCGGCGGCCACACATAAAAAAGTTGGTCGTGCATTTCTAATGAGAAAGGACATAAACCCATTATCCAAACTAGAGTGTAATCTCTTGCTCTCTTGTGTGCTAAGTGGTTGTTTTCATAATTAGAGAGGAATTACTTGCACACTTAAGCAATAGAGTGCTTTTTCTCTATAATGAGATTGTGTGAGGTTAGCATTGTTATGCAATCGGTTGCACCCACAGAGCTTACCTTGCTTTTAATTGCAAATAGTAATAGTAATAGTAAGAAGCTTGATAAGGAGAAGAGTCATGTGTGAACATGAACATAGCAAAAGAAAAATAAAGTACCCAGAATTCCAAGAATTCGAAGTCATTAGGACCT
This sequence comes from Cibotium barometz, assembly GCF_041138505.1. NCBI lineage: Eukaryota > Viridiplantae > Streptophyta > Polypodiopsida > Cyatheales > Cibotiaceae > Cibotium > Cibotium barometz. Next base: position 69,760,768 of record NC_141046.1, read on the forward strand.
CAATGGAAGGCTTCTTGGGCCCTTTTATTTGGCAGTTTAAGGAGTCAAACCTTTTCTCTTAAGAAGAAACGTTTCCTAATTAGAAGCTTCAAAACGGCTACTTTATTCGAATTTGAATTTTGGGGGAAAAATGGAATTTAAAATCTAGCGGACAAAACCATATCATGTAACATATCTATGGAAAGCTCTTGATACGTAGATCACGGATCTATAATCTCCGCTCAAATCGGAGCTTGTATGTAGAAGTTATGGAGGTCCGAAAATTGTAAAATTGCCTCCCCCCCTTTTTGGGGAAAAAAGTGCACCCTTTGACCACTCTTACACCTCTCTTACAAACCCAACATTTCAGTCCACATGGCAACCCCCCATTTGGCTATTCCTTAATCACCTTGATTAGGCTTGGGCAAATTAAAGGGCCCAAGAAGGCCCCATTCACTTCCTAATGACATATATCAAATGCCAGTTAGCAATTACGAAAGTTATAAAGTGCAATGTTGCATATTCTACATTCATAAGATTTGTAATCAATTCAAAGCCCTTGAGCAAATTAGTCATTAGACAAATGGATGTGCTCTCTCTCTCTCTCTCTCTCTCTCTCTCTCTCTCTCTCTCTCTCTCTCTCTCTCTCTCTCGCGTGCACGCGTCATTAAAAGTATTTATGTCACATAACTTCTTGGATTGGAGAAGAAAGAAAAGGGAAGAGGTGGTTCTTTTTTATCATCCTTTGCTAGACTCTCTCTCCCCCCTTTTCTCTCTCCATCTCTCTCCCTTTAGCCATTACAACCTTACAAGCACCTATGTCACATAACTTCCTAGATTGGAGAAGAAAAAAGAGGGAGCTGGTGGTTCTCTTTATCATCCTTTGCTAGATTGGATTCGCATAACTAATGTTGCACCCCATTCTCTAGATTTGGATTCACATAACTAATATCATATAACTTCCTAGGTTGGAGAAGAAAGAAGAGGGAAGAGGTGGTTCTCTCATATCATCCTTTGCTAGATTGGATTCACATAATTAATTTTGCAGCCCATTCCCTTATGGAAATAAACGATTCAACTTTTAATTTAATTATATTTTGAACATGGCTTGCAACTATCTGCTTGAAAAATGCCATGTAAACTTTTATCTTGCCTTGGTAAAATGGCTAAAATTTTGGCAATTTTAGTTCTAAAATCAATTGATGATTAATTAGGGTGAATTAGCACACATGCTTTATTTATACATGATGCAACCATACCACACATGGTCCTAACCAGTATGATAGCATGCAAAGGGTGTTTGGGAGGGGGTCAGGCACATGAGAGGGAGCTGAAACAAACTAAGGGAATGTGGTGAGGAAGAAACGAAGAAGAGATTACATTGAACAGTTATGGAGACATCTCTAGAGAAGAGGTGTCTCCATGCTCTTAGTAGTGATTAAAATATAGAGACTTTAGGATTTGTGGAGACACCTCTAGGGAAGAGGTCCATGCCCTTTGTAGAGATTTATAGAGACTTTAGGATTTGATATAGTTGTGACTCACCTTAGCATTAAATGTGTCCAAGCAAGGCTTAAAGAGGCTCAATTGAAAACCCAAGCAAGAGGGATGTTAGGAAGACCACTCTATGGTTGACTGGGGATATCTGAGATACCATTGTACCATAATGATATATTGTATTGTGGGTGATGCCATATTAATACTGATAGGCTCGTATTATTAGTATATGCATTTGGGCCGTGTTGGTGTTATTGGCCACTATCATGGGGGATGCCATATTAATATTAACATGCTTGTATTATTATTATATGCATTTGTTGGGGCCATGTTAGTGTTATTGGTATTGTGGGTGATTTACTATGTTCATGAATATTGAGATAGTGTGGTACTAGTGTTGTGTTTCTACCTATGAACATAATCATGTTCATACTAATATTGACAGGCTCGTATTATTAGTATATGCATTTGTTGGGGCCATTTTAGTGTTGTTGGTATTGTGGATGATATACCATGTTGATGAACATTGAGCTGGCGTATTACTGGTGTTGTGTAGAAATTCTACCTATGAACATAATCATGTAGATAAATATTCAGCTAGTGTATTACTAGTGTTGTGTTTCTACCTATGAACATAAGCATGTTGTGATTAATTATTAAGGAGTCCAATTAATTATTCTAACCAATGTGATTAATGCTTATGAGTAATGGGTGTTGAGTAGTGCAAGGATACAAATTCAAGTGTCACACATGGATGACAGTCTATTTATGGTGTGGGCTGCCAATCAAGGTGTCATGTAGAGTATTTATGACAGTGTGCAAATTTTTATATTTATCATGTTGATGAATATTGAGCTAGTGTATTATTGGTGTTGTGTTTCTGCCAATAAACATAATCTTTATTGTTGAGGATTCCAATTAATTATTCTAACCAATGTGATTATAACGCTTATGTGAGTAATATGTGTTGAGCAGTGCAAGAATACTAATTAAAGTGTCACACATGGATGACGGTCTTAGCATGGTGTGGAGGGCCAGTTATGGTGTCATGTAGATTATTTATGGCAGTGTACAAATAAATGTCTATATTTAATTAACGCCATATTTAAGCTTTGTCCGCCGAATGTTGTAGTTGTAATTGCAATGTATTCTATGTTTTCACATCTTAGATGTGTAGGAGATCAATTTATTTATTGTTAAGGTATTGCATAAGGTACTAAGGTTTATATTTGAAAACTAAGACCCATATTTGGATGTACTCAATCCTATTATTGCCTCCATGGGTCTATTTTTGGAATAAAAGATATAAATACTATAGATAGAAAGGGCAGCCACCATCTACAAGGGACACATTAGACCCAATGCTGTGTTGTGAGTTTTTCTTCCTTATTTTTGCAATTTCTATTGGTGGATTATGTTTATAGTCTTGTTTCAAAGAGAGAAATGGTATACGTACTTAAAGGCTTTTATAAATCTATGAGCAAGTCTTCGGCGGTCACACATAAAAAAGTTGGTCATGCATTTCTAATGAGAAAGGACATAAACCCATTATCCAAACTAGAGTGTACTCTCTCACTCTCTTGTGTGCTAAGTGGTTGTTTGCATAATTAGAGAGGTATTACTTGCACACTTAAGGAATAGAGTGCTTTTTCTCTATAATGAGATTGTGTGAGGTTAGCATTGTTATGCAATCAGTTGCATCCATAGACCTTACCTTGGTTTTAATTGCAAATAATAATAGTAAGAAGCTTGATCAAGACAAGAGTCAAGTGTGAACATGAAAATAGCAAGAAAATTAAAGTACCGAGAAATCCAAAAATATAAAGTACATATATCAAATGCTAGTTAGCACTTACCACAGTTATAAAGTGCAATGTTGCATATTCTACATTTGTAAGATTTGTAATCAATTCTAAGCCTTTGAACAAATTAATCATTAGACAAATGGATGTGCTCTCTCTCTCTCTCTCTCTCTCTCTCTCTCTCTCTCTCTCTCTCTCTCTCTCTCTCTCTCGCACCATTAAAAGTACCTATGTCACATAACTTCCTAGATTGGAGAAGAAAGATAAGGGAAGAGGTGGTTCTTTTTTATCATCCTTTGCTAGAATCTCTCTCTCTCTCTCTCTCCCCTTTTCTTTCTTCATCTCTCTCTCCCCTTAGCCATTAAAAGCACCTATGTCACATAACTTTCTAGGTTGCAGAAAAAAAAAGAGGGAACTGATGGTTCTTTTTATCATCCTTTGCTAGATTGGATTCACATAACTAATGTTGCACCCCATTTTCTAGATTGGATTCACGTAACTAATATCATATAACTTCCTATATTCGAGAAGAAAGAAGAGGCAAGAGGTGGTTTTCTTATATCATCCTTTGCTAGATTGGATTCACATAATTAATTTCACAGCCCATTCCCTTATGGAAATAAATGATTCAACTTTTAATTTAATTATATTTTTAAGATGGCTTGCAACTATGCGAAAAATCAATCACCTTCACAAAATAGTTTACATATGTGGCTCTGCAATATTTTTTTCACAAAACCTCAACAAGATTGAGAAACCGAATCTCCAAAATGTGTCCTATCTCCTTATGACAAAATTGATTTGTTCTACATCTGTGGCTATTTTATCCTTTTCACAAAACCCAAACGACATAGATTAATACACTCCCAACAAGAACAAAAACCATTAGCTATCATATATTCGTACCTTGTAGTGAATAAGCTTTATATAACCTTCTAATTTCTAGCCTTGTACTTTTTGTGTTCCCTTTAAAAAAAATTTAAAAGGTAAAAATAAGACAAATGGATGTGCTCTCTCTCTCTCTCTCTCTCGTCATTAAAAGCACCTCTATCATCACTTCCTAGATTGGAGAAGAAACAAGAGGGAAGAGGTGGTTTGTTAAATCATCCTTTGCAAGATTGGATTCACATAACTAATTTCACACCCTATTTTCTATATTAGATTCACATAACTTTCTGGATTGGAGAGGAAAAAATAGGGAAGGGGTGGTTCTTTTTTATAATCCTTTCCTGGATTTGATTCACATAACTAATGTTGCACCCCATTCCCTTATGGGAATAAATGATTCTTCGATTCAATTGTGTCCACAATTAATCATGTTTTCAAGATGGTTTGCAACTATCCCCATAATCACTCACCTTCACAAAATAGCTTGCTTACATATGTGGCTGCGATAATTTTTTTTTTCACAAAACCTCAACATGATTGAGAGACCAAATCTCCAAAATGTGTCCCGTCTCCCCATGGCAAAAGTGATTCGCCATGGCTGTTATTATCCTTTGAAAAATGCCATGTGAACTTTTATCTTGCCTTGGAAAAATGGCTAAAATTTTGGTTGTTTTAGCTCTAAAATCAATTGAAGATTAATTAAGGTGAATTAGCACATGGTTTATTTGTACATGATGCAACCATACCACACATGGCCCTAATCAGTATGATAGCATGCTAAGGGTGTTTGGGAGGGGGTAAGGCACATGAGAGGGAGCTAAAACAAACTAAGGAAATGTGGCGAGGAAGATACGACGAAGAGATTACATTGAGCAGTTATGGAGACATCTCTAGGGAAGAGATGTCTCCATGCTCTTAGTAGTGATTAAAATATAGAGACTTTAGGATTTGTGGAGACACCTCCAAGGAAGAGGTCCATGCTCTTTGTAGATATTTGAAGAGACTTTAGGATTTGATATAGTTGTGACTCACCTCAGCATTAAATGGGTCCAAGCAAGGCTTAAAGAGGCTCAATTGCAAACCCAAGCAAGAGAGATGTTAGGAAGACCACTCTATGGTTGATTGGGGATATCTGAGATACCATTGTACCATAATGATATATTGTATTGTGGGTGATGCCATATTAATACTGATAGGCTCGTATTATTTGTATATGCATTTGGGCCGTGTTAGTGTTATTGGCCACTATCATGGGGGATGCCATATTAATATTGACATGCTTGTATTATTATTATATGCATTTGTTGGGGCCATGTTAGTGTTATTGGTATTGTGGGTGATTTACTATGTTCATGAATATTGAAATAGTGTATTACTGGTGTTGTGTTTCTTCCTATGAACATAATCATGTTCATACTAATATTGATAAGCTCGTATTATTAGTATATGCATTTGTTGGGGCCATTTTAGTGTTATTGGTATTGTGGGTGATATACCATGTTGATGAATATTGAGCTGGCATATGATTGGTGTTGTGTAGAAATTCTACCTATGAACATAATCATGTAGATGAATATTGAGCTAGAGTATTACTAGTGTTGTGTTTCTACCTATAAACATAACCATGTTGTGATTAATTATTAAGGAGTCCAATAAATTATTCTAACCAATGTGATTAATGCTTATGAGAGTTATGGGTGTTGAGCAGTGCAAGGATACTGATTCAAGTGTCACACATGGATGACAGTCTAAGAATGGTGTGGGGTGCCAATCAAGGTGTCATGTTGAGTATTTATGGCAGTGTGCAAATTTCTATATTTATCATGTTGATGAATATTGAGCTAGTGTATTACTGGTGTTGTGTTTCTACCTAATTGTTAAGGATTCCCATTAAACGTGATTATAATGCTTACGAGTAATGTGTGTTGAGCAGTGCAAGAATACTAATTAAAGTGTCGCACATGGATGACGGTCTGAGCATGGTGTGGAGTGCCAATCATGGTGTCATGTAGAGTATTTATGACAGTGTGCAAATGTCTATATTTAATTAATGCCATATTTTAGCTTTGTCCCACGGAATGTTGTAGTTGTAGTTGTAATTGCAATGTATTCTATGTTTGCACATCTTAGATGTGTAAGAGAATAATTTTTTTATTGTTAAGGTATTGCATAAGGTACTGAGGTTTATATTTGAAAAATAAGACCCATATTTGGATATACTCAATCCTATTATTGCCTCCATGGGTCTATTTTTGGAATAAAAGATATAAATACTACAGATGGAAGGGGAGCCACCATCTACAAGGGACACATTTGACCCAATGCTGTGTTGTGAGTTTTTCTTCTTTGTTTTTGCACTTTCTATTGGTGGATTATGTTTATAGTCTTGTTTCAAAGAGAGAAACGGTATACGTACTTAAAAGCTTTTGTAAATCTATGAGCAAGTCTTCGGCGGCCACACATAAAAAAGTTGGTCCTGCATTTCTAATGAGAAAGGACATAAACCCATTATCCAAACTAGAGTGTAATCTCTCGCTCTGTTGTGTGCTAAGTGGTTGTTTTCATAATTAGAGAGGTATTACTTGCACACTTAAGTAGAGTGCTTTTTCTCTATAATGAGATTGTGTGAGGTTAGCATTTTTACGCAATCGGTTGCACCCACAGAGCTTACCTTGCTTTTAATTGCAAATAGGAATAGTAATAGTAAGAAGCTATATAAGGAGAAGAGTCATGTGTGAACATGAACATAGCAAGAAAAATAAAGTACCCAAAAATCCAAGAATTTGAAGTACATATATCAAATGCCACTTAGCATTTACGAACTTAGTTATAAAGTGCAATGTTGCATATTCTACATTCATAAGATTTGTAATCAATTCAAAGCCCTTGAGCAAATTAATCATTAGACAAATGGATGTGCTCTCTCTCTCTCTCTCTCTCTCTCTCTCTCTCTCTCTCTGTGTGTGTGTGTGTGTGTCGCGTGCATGCGCCATTAGAAGTATATATGTCACATAACTACTTGGATTGGAGAAGAAAGAAAAGGAAAGAGGTGGTTCTTTTTTATCATCCTTTGCTAGACTCTCTCTCTCTCTCCCCCCTTTTCTCTCTCCATCTCTCTCCCTTTAGCCATTACAAGCACCTATGTCACATAACTTCCTAGATTGGAGAAGAAAAAAGAGGGAACTGGTGGTTCTCTTTATCATCCTTTGCAAGATTGGATTCACATAACTAATGTTGCACCCCATTTTTTAGATTTGGATTCACATAACTAATAGCATATATCTTCCTAGGTTGGAGAAGAAAGAAGAGGGAAGAGGTGGTTCTCTCATATCATCCTTTGCTAGATTGGATTCACATAATTAATTTCGCAGCCCATTCCCTTATGGAAATAAACGATTCAACTTTTAATTTAATTAAATTTTGAACATGGCTTGCAACTATCCGCTTGAAAAATGCCATGTGAACTTTTATCTTGCCTTGGCAAAAGGCTAAAATTTTTGCAATTTTAGTTCTAAAATCAATTGATGATTAATTAAGGCAAATTAGCACATGGTTTATTTATACATGATGCAACCATACCACACATGGTCCTAACCAGTATGATAGCATGCAAAGGGTGTTTGGTAAGGCACATGAGAGGGAGCTGAAACAAACTAAGGGAATGTGGTGAGGAAGAAACGAAGAAGAGATTACATTGAGTGGTTATGGAGACATCTCTAGAGAAGAGGTGTCTCCATGCTCTTAGTAGTGATTAAAATATAGAGACTTTAGGATTTGTGGAGACACCTCTAGGGAAGAGGTCCATGCTCTTTGTAGAGATTTATAGAGACTTCAGGATTTGATATAGTTGTGACTCACCTGAGCATTAAATGGGTCCAAGCAAGGCCTAAAGAGTCTCAATTGCAAACCCAAGCAAGAGGGATGTTAGGAAGACCACTCTATGGTTGACTAGGGATATCTGAGATACCATTGTACCATAATGATATATTGTATTGTGGGTGATGCCATATTAATACTGATAGGCTCGTATTATTAGTATATGCATTTGGGCCCTGTTAGTGTTATTGGCCACCACTATCATGGGGGATGCCATATTAATATTGACATGCTTGTATTATTATTATATGCATTTGTTGGGGCCATGTTAGTGTTATTGGTATTGTGGGTGATTTACTATGTTCATGAATATTGAGATAGTGTATTACTGGTGTTGTGTTTTTACCTATGAACATAATCATGTTCATACTAATATTGACAGGCTTGTATTATTAGTATATGCATTTGTTGGGGCCATTTTAGTGTTATTGGTATTGTGGGTGATATACCATGTTGATGAATATTGAGCTCGCATATTACTGGTGTTGTGTAGAAATTCTACCTATGAACATAATCATGTAGATAAATGTTGAGCTAGTGTATTACTAGTGTTGTGTTTCTACCTATGAACATAAGCATGTTGTGATTAATTATTAAGGAGTCCAATTAATTATTCTAACTAATGTGATTAATGCTTATGAGTAATGGGTGTTGATGATGAGCAGTGCAAGGATATTGATTCCAGTGACACATGGATGATAGTCTAAGCATGGTTTGGGGTGCCAATCAAGGTGTCATATAGAGTATTTATGGCAATGTGCAAAATTTTTATATTTATCATGTTGTGATGAATATTGAGCTAGTGTATTATTGGTGTACATATATCAAATGCTAGTTAGCACTTACGAAAGTTATAAAGTGCAGTGTTGCATATTCTACATTTGTAAGATTTGTAATCAATTCTAAGCCTTTGAACAAATTAATCATTAGACAAATGGATGTGCTCTCTCTCTCTCTCTCTCTCTCTCTCTCTCTCTCTCTCTCTCTCTCTCTCTCTCACGCGCACACATACCAATAACACTCAAATGGCCCCAACAAATGCATATACTAATAATACGAGCCTATCAATATTAGTATGAACATGATTATGTTCATAGGTAGAAACACAACATCAGTAATACATTATATCAATATTCATGAACATAGTAAATCACCCACAATACCAATAACACTAACATGGCCCCAACAAATGCATATAATAATAATACAAGCATGTCAATATTAAAATGGCATCCCCCATATGATAGTAGTGGCCAATAACACTAACACGGCCCAAATGCATATACTAATAATACGAGCCTATCAGTACTAATATGGCATCACCCACAATACAATATATCATTATGGTACAATGGTATCTCAGATATCCCCAATCAACCATCGAGTGGTCTTCCTAACATCCCTCTTGCTTGGGTTTGCAATTGAGCCTCTTTAAGCCTTGCTTGGACCCATTTAATGCTGAGGTGAGTCACAACTATATCAAATCCTAAAGTCTCTTCAAATATCTACAAAGAGCATGGACCTCTTCCCTGGAGGTGTCTCCACAAATCCTAAAGTCTCTATATTTTAATCATGGAGACGGAGCAATCTCTTCCCTAGAGATGTCTCCATAACCGCTCAATGTAATCTCTTCTTCGTTTCTTCCTCGCCACATTCCCTTAGTTTGTTTTAGCTCCCTCTCATGTGCCTTACCCCTCCCAAACACCCTTAGCATGCTATCATACTGATTAGGACCATGTGTGGTATGGTTGCATCATGTACAAATAAACCATGTGCTAATTCACCTTAATTAATCATTGATTGATTTTAGAGCTAAAACAACCAAAATTTTAACCATTTTTCCAAGGCAAGATAAAAGTTCACATGGCATTTTTCAATCGGTTTCATAAATAATACAATAGTCAATGGTTTATGTTGAGTTGGGGTTTATGAAAAGGATAATAACAGCCATGGCGAATCACTTTTGCCATGGGGAGACGAGACACATTTTGGAGATTTGGTATCTCAATCTTGTTGAGGTTTTGTGAAAAAATTATCGTAGCCACATATGTAAGCAAGCTATTTTGTGAAGGTGAGTGATTATGGGGATAGTTGCAAGCCATCTTGAAAACATGATTAATTGTGGACACAATTGAAAGAAGATTCATTTATTCCCATAAGGGAATGGGGTGCAACATTAGTTATGTGAATCAAATCTAGGAAAGGAATATAAAAAAGAACCACCACTTCCCTCTTTTTTCTTCTCCAATCCAGAAAGTTATGCGAATCTAATATAGAAAATAGGGTGTGAAATTAGTTATGTGAATCCAATCTAGCAAAGGATGATTAAAAAAACCACCTCTTCCCTCTTGTTTCTTCTCCAATCTAAGAAGTTATGACAGAGGTGCTTTTAATGAGGAGAGAGAGAGAGAGAGCATGTCCATTTGTCTTATTTTTACCTTTTAAAAATTTTTTAAAGGGAACACAAAAAGTACAAGGCTAGAAATTAGAAGGTTATATAAAGCTTTTTCACTACAAGGCACGAAGTTTTTGTTCTTCTTGGGAATGTAAACTATTTTGTGAACGTGATTGATTATGTGGATAGTTGCAAGCCATCTTAAAAATATGATTAAATTAAAAGTTGAATCATTTATTTCCATAGGGGAATAGGCTGCAAAATTAATTATGTGAATCCAATCTAGCAAAGGATGATATAAGAAAACCACCTCTCCTCTTGCTTGGGTTTGCAATTGAGCCTCTTTAAGCCTTGCTTGGACCCATTTAATGCTAAGGTGAGTCACAACTATATCAAATCCTAAAGTCTCTATAAATCTCTGCAAGAGCATGGACCTCTTCCCTAGAGGTGTCTCCACAAATCCTAAAGTCTCTATATTTTAATCACTACTAAGAGCATGGAGACACCTCTTCTCTAGAGATGTCTCCATAACCGCTCAATGTAATCTCTTCTTCATTTCTTCCTCGCCACATTCCCTTAGTTTGTTTCAGCTCTCTCTCTCATGTGCCTTACCCTCTCCCAAACACCCTTTGCATGCTATCATACTGGTTAGGACCATGTGTGGTATGGTTGCATCATGTATAAATAAACCATGTGCTAATTCACCTTAATTAATCATCAATTGATTTTAGAACTAAAATTGCCAAAATTTTAGCCATTTTGCCAAGGCAAGATAAAAGTTCACATGGCATTTTTCAAGCAGATAGTTGCAAGTCATGTTAAAAATATAATTAAATTAAAAGTTGAATCATTTATTTCCATAAGGGAATGGGCTATGATTTTAATTGTGTGAATCCAATCTAGCAAAGGATGATATGAGAGAACCACCTCTTCCCTCTTCTTTCTTCTCCAACATAGGAATATATAGGATATTAGTTATGTGAATCCAAATCTAGAAAATGGGGTGCAACATTAGTTATGTGAATCCAATCTAGCAAAGGATGATAAAGAGAACCACCAATTCCCTCTTTTTTCTTCTCCAATATAGGAAGTTATGTGACATAGGTGCTTGTAATGGCTAAAGGGAGAGAGATGGAGAGAGAAAAGGGGGGAGAGAGAGTCTAGCAAAGGATGATAAAAAAGAACCACCTCTTTCCTTTTCTTTCTTCTCCAATCCAAGAAGTTATGTGACATAAATACTTTTAATGGCATGTGCATGCGAGAGAGAGAGAGAGAGAGAGAGAGAGAGAGAGAGAGAGAGAGAGAGAGAGAGAGAGAGAGAGAGAGAGAGAGAGAGAGAGAGAGAGAGAGAGAGAGAGAGAGAGAGCACATCCATTTGTATAATGATTAATTTTCTCAAGGGCTTTGAATTGATTACAAATCTTATGAGAATGTAGAATATGCAACATTGCACTTTATAACTTTCGTAATTGCTAAAACTAGCATTTGATATATGTACTTCAAATTCTTGGATTTCTGGGTACTTTATTTTTCTTGCTATGTTCATGTTCACACATGACTCTTCTCCTTATCAAGCTTCTTACTATTACTATTACTATTTCTATTTGCAATAAAAAGCAAGGTAAGCTCTGTGGTGGGTGCAACCGATTACATAACAATGCTAACCTCACATAATCTCATTATAGAGAAAAAGCACTCTATTGCTTAAGTGTGCAAGTAATCCCTCTCTAATTATGAAAACAACCACTTAGCACACAAGAGAGCGAGAGAATACACTCTAGTTTGGATAATGGGTTTATGTCGTTTCTCATTAGAAATGCACGACCAACCTTTTTATGTGTGGCCGCCAAAGAATTGCTCATAGATTTACAAAAGCTTTTAAGTACATATACCATTTCTCTCTTTGAAACAAGACTATAAACATAATCCACCAATAGAAAGTGCAAAAATAAGGAAGAAAAACTCACAACACAGCATTGGGTCTAATGTGTCCCTTGTAGATGGTGGCTCCCCTTCCCATCTGTAGTATTTATATCTTTTATTCCAAAAATAGACCCATGGAGGCAATAATGGGATTGAGTACATCCAAATGTGGGTCTTTTTTTTCAAATATAAACCTTAGTACCTTATGCAATACCTAACAATAAGAAAATTAATCTCCTACACATCTAAGATGTGAAAACATAGAATACATTGCAATTACAACTACAACATTCAACGGACAAAGCTTAAATACGGCGTTAAATAAATATAGACATTTTCACACTACCATAAATAATCTAGATGACACCATGATTGGCACTCCACACGATGCTTAGACCGTCATCCATGTGCGACAACACACATTACTCATAAGCGTTATAATCACATTGGTTAGAATAATTAATTGGAATCCTCAACAATTAAGATTATGTTCATTGGCGGAAACACAACACCAATAATACACTAGCTCAATATTCATCAACATGATAAATATAAAATGCACACTGCCATAACTACTCTACATGACACCTTGATTGGCACCCCACACCATGCTTAGACTGTCATCCATGTGTGACACTTGAATCAGTATCCTTGCACTGCTCAACACCCATTACTCTCATAAGCATTAATCACATTGGTTAGAATAATTAATTGGACTCCTTTAATTGATCACAACATGTTCATAGGTAGAAACACAACACTAGTAATACACTAGCTCAATATTTGTCTACATGATTATGTTCATAGGTAGAATTTCTACACAACACCAGTAATACGCCAGCTCAATATTCATCAACATGGTATATCACGCACAATACTAATAACACTAAAATGGCCCCAACAAATGCATATACTAATAATACGAGCCTGTCAATATTAGTATGAACATGATTATATTCATAGGTATAAACACAACACCAGTAATACACTATCTCAATATTCATAAACATAGTAAATCACCCACAATACCAATAACACTAACATGGCCCCAACAAATGCATATAATGAGCAATATTAATATGGCATTCCCCATGATAGTGGCCAATAACACTAACACGGCCCAAATGCATATACTAATAATACGAGTCTATCAGTATTAATATGGCATCACCCACAATACAATATATCATTATGGTACAATGGTATCTCAGATATCCCCAGTCAACCATAGAGTGGTCTTCCTAACATCCCTCTTGCTTCGGTTTTCAATTGAGCCTCTTTAAGCCTTGCTTGGACCCATTTAATGCTGAGGTGAGTCACAACTATATCAAATCCTAAAGTCTCTATAAATCTCTACAAAGAGCATGGACCTCTTCCCTAGAGGTGTCTCCACAAATCCTAAAGTCTCTATATTTTAATCACTACTAAGAGCATGGAGACACCTCTTCTCTAGAGATGTCTCCATAACCGCTCAATGTAATCTTTTCTTCATTTCTTCCTCACCACATTCCCTTAGTTTGTTTCAGCTCCCTCTCATGTGCCTTACCCCCTCCCAAACACCCTTTGCATGCTATCATACTGGTTAGGACCACGTGTGGTATGGTTGCATCATGTATAAAAAACCATGTGCTAATTCACCTTAATTAATCATCAATTGATTTTAGAACTAAAACTGCCAAAATTTTAGCCATTTTGCCAAGGCAAGATAAAAGTTCACATGGCATTCTTCAACCGGATAGTTGCAAGCCATGTTAAGAATATAATTAAATTAAAAGTTGAATCGTTTATTTCCATAAGGGAATGGGCTGCGAAATTAATTATGTGAATCCAATCTAGCAAAGGATGATATGAGAGAACCACCTCTTCCCTCTTCTTTCTTCTCCAACCTAGGAAGTTATATGATATTAGTTATGTGAATCCAAATCTAGAAAATGGGGTGCAACATTAGTTATGTGAATCCAATCTAGCAAAGGATCATAAACAAAACCACCAGTTCTCTCTTTTTTCTTCTCCAATCTAGGAAGTTATGTGACATAGGTGCTTGTAATGGCTAAAGAGAGAAAGATGGAGAGAGTAAAGGGGGGAGAGAGAGTCTAGCAAAGGATGATAAGAAAGAACCACCTCTTCCCTTTTCTTTCTTCTCCAATCCAAGAAGTTATGTGACATAAATACTTTTAATGGCGCGTGCACGGGACACACACACAGAGAGAGAGAGAGAGAGAGAGAGAGAGAGAGAGAGAGAGAGAGAGAGAGAGAGAGAGAGAGAGAGCACATCCATTTGTCTAATGATTTTTTTGCTCAAGGGCTTTGAATTGATTACAAATCTTATGAATGTAGAATATGCAACATTGCACTTTATAACTTTCGTAATTGCTAACTGGCATTTGATATATATACTTCAAATTCTTGGAATTCTGGGTACTTTATTTTTCTTTTGCTATTTTCATGTTCACACATGACTCTTCTCCTTATCAAGCTTCTTACTATTACTATTTGCAAGTAAAAGCAAGGTAAGCTCTGTGGGTGCAACCGATTGCATAACGATGCTAACCTCACACAATCTCATTATAGAGAAAAAGCACTCTATTGCTTAGGACCATGTGTGGTATGGTTGCATCATGTATAAATAAACCATGTGCTAATTCACCTTAATTAATCATCAATTGATTTTAGAACTAAAATTGCCAAAATTTTAGCCATTTTGCCAAGGCAAGATAAAAGTTCACATGGCATTTTTCAAGCAGATAGTTGCAAGCCATGTTAAAAATATAATTAAATTAAAAGTTGAATCATTTATTTCCATAAGGGAATGGGCTATGATTTTAATTGTGTGAATCCAATCTAGCAAAGGATGATATGAGAGAACCACCTCTTCCCTCTTCTTTCTTCTCCAACATAGGAATATATAGGATATTAGTTATGTGAATCCAAATCTAGAAAATGGGGTGCAACATTAGTTATGTGAATCCAATCTAGCAAAGGATGATAAAGAGAACCACCAATTCCCTCTTTTTTCTTCTCCAATATAGGAAGTTATGTGACATAGGTGCTTGTAATGGCTAAAGGGAGAGAGATGGAGAGAGAAAAGGGGGGAGAGAGAGTCTAGCAAAGGATGATAAAAAAGAACCACCTCTTTCCTTTTCTTTCTTCTCCAATCCAGGAAGTTATGTGACATAAATACTTTTAATGGCATGTGCATGCGAGAGAGAGAGAGAGAGAGAGAGAGAGAGAGAGAGAGAGAGAGAGAGAGAGAGAGAGCACATCCATTTGTATAATGATTAATTTTCTCAAGGGCTTTGAATTGATTACAAATCTTATGAGAATGTAGAATATGCAACATTGCACTTTATAACTTTCGTAATTGCTAAAACTAGCATTTGATATATGTACTTCAAATTCTTGGATTTCTGGGTACTTTATTTTTCTTGCTATGTTCATGTTCACACATGACTCTTCTCCTTATCAAGCTTCTTACTATTACTATTACTATTTCTATTTGCAATAAAAAGCAAGGTAAGCTCTGTGGTGGGTGCAACCGATTACATAACAATGCTAACCTCACATAATCTCATTATAGAGAAAAAGCACTCTATTGCTTAAGTGTGCAAGTAATCCCTCTCTAATTATGAAAACAACCACTTAGCACACAAGAGAGCGAGAGAGTACACTCTAGTTTGGGGAATGGGTTTATGTCCTTTCTCATTAGAAATACACGACCAACTTTTTTATGTGTGGCCGCCGAAGAAAGAAAAACTCACAACACAGCATTGGGTCTAATGTGTCCCTTGTAGATGGTGGCTCTCCTTCCCATCTGCAATAATAGGATTGAGTACATCCAAATATGCGTCTTTTTTTTCAAATATAAATCTTAGTACCTTATGCAATACCTTAACAATAAAAAAATTGATCTCTTACACATCTAAGATGTGCAAACATAGAATACATTGCAATTACAACTACAACATTCGGCAGACAAATCTAAAATATAGACATTTGCACACCGTCATAAATACTCTACATGACACCATGATTGGCACTCCACACCATGCTCAGACCGTCATCCATGTGCGACACTTTAATTAGTATTCTTGCACTACTCAACACACATTACTCATAAGCGTTATAATCACATTGGTTAGAATAATTAATGGGAATCCTTAAAAATTAAGATTATGTTCATTATGCTAGAGACACAACACCAGTAATACACTAGCTCAATATTCATCAAACATGATAAATATAGAAACTTGCACACTCTATAAATACTCAACATGACACCTTGATTGGCACCCCACACCATGCTTAGACTGTCATCCATGTGTGACACTTGAATCAATATCCTTGCACTGCTCAACGCCCATTACTCTTATAAGCGTTAATCACATTGGTTAGAATAATTAATTGGACTCCTTAATAGTTAATCACAACATGCTTATGTTCATAGGGAGAAACACAACACTAGTAATACTCTATCTCAATATTCATCTACATGATTATGTTCATAGGTAGAATTTCTACACAACACCAGTACTATGCCAGCTTAATATTCATCAACATGGTATATCACCCACAATACCAATAACACTCAAATGGCCCCAACAAATGCATATACTAATAATACGAGCCTATCAATATTAGTATGAACATGATTATGTTCATAGGTAGAAACACAACACAAGTAATACATTATATCAATATTCATGAACATAGTAAATCACCCACCAATAACACTAACATGGCCCCAACAAATGCATATAATAATAATACAAGCATGTCAATATTAAAATGGCATCCCCCATATGATAGTGGCCAATAACACTAACACGGCCCAAATGCATATACTAATAATACGAGCCTATCAGTACTAATATGGCATCACCCACAATACAATATATCATTATGGTACAATGGTATCTCAGATATCCCCAATCAACCATCGAGTGGTCTTCCTAACATCCCTCTTGCTTGGGTTTGCAATTGAGCCTCTTTAAGCCTTGCTTGGACCCATTTAATGCTGAGGTGAGTCACAACTATATCAAATCCTAAAGTCTCTTCAAATATCTACAAAGAGCATGGACCTCTTCCCTGGAGGTGTCTCCACAAATCCTAAAGTCTCTATAAATCACTACTAAGAGCATGGAGACAGAGACATCTCTTCCCTAGAGATGTCTCCATAACCGCTCAATGTAATCTCTTCTTCGTTTCTTCCTCGCCACATTCCCTTAGTTTGTTTTAGCTCCCTCTCATGTGCCTTACCCCCCCCAAACACCCTTAGCATGCTATCATACTGATTAGGACCATGTGTGGTATGGTTGCATCATGTACAAATAAACCATGTGCTAATTCACCTTAATTAATCATCGATTGATTTTAGAGCTAAAACAACCAAAATTTTAACCATTTTTCCAAGGCAAGATAAAAGTTCACATGGCATTTTTCAATCGGTTTTATAAATAATACAATAGTCAATGGTTTATGTTGAGTTGGGGTTTATGAAAAGGATAATAAGAGCCATGGCGAATCACTTTTGCCATGGGGAGACGGGACACATTTTGGAGATTTGGTATCTCAATCTTGTTGAGGTTTTGTGAAAAAATTATCGTAGCCACATATGTAAGCAAGCTATTTTGTGAAGGTGAGTGATTATGGGGATAGTTGCAAGCCATCTTGAAAACATGATTAATTGTGGACACAATTGAAAGAAGATTCATTTATTCCCATAAGGGAATGGGGTGCAACATTAGTTATGTGAATCAAATCTAGGAAAGGAATATAAAAAAGAACCACCACTTCCCTCTTTTTTCTTCTCCAATCCAGAAAGTTATGCGAATCTAATATAGAAAATAGGGTGTGAAATTAGTTATGTGAATCCAATCTAGCAAAGGATGATTAAAAAAACCACCTCTTCCCTCTTGTTTCTTCTCCAATCTAAGAAGTTATGACAGAGGTGCTTTTAATGAGGAGAGAGAGAGAGAGCACGTCCATTTGTCTTATTTTTACCTTTTAAAAAAAATTTAAAGGGAACACAAAAAGTACAAGGCTAGAAATTAGAAGGTTATATAAAGCTTTTTCACTATAAGGCACGAAGTTTTTGTTCTTCTTGGGAATGTATTAATCTACGTCGTTTGGATGTTGTGAAAAGGATAATAATAGCCACAGAACAAATCAATTTTGTCATAAGGAGATAGGACACATTTTGGAGATTCGGTTTGTCAATCTTGTTGAGTTTTTGTGAAAAGATATTGCAGAGCCACATATGTAAACTATTTTGTGAACGTGATTGATTATGTGGATAGTTGCAAGCCATCTTAAAAATATGATTAAATTAAAAGTTGAATCATTTATTTCCATAAGGGAATGGGCTGCGAAATTAATTATGTGAATCCAATCTAGCAAAGGATGATATAAGAAAACCACCTCTCCTCTTGCTTGGGTTTGCAATTGAGCCTCTTTAAGCCTTGCTTGGACCCATTTAATGCTGAGGTGAGTCACAACTATATCAAATCCTAAAGTCTCTATAAATCTCTACAAGAGCATGGACCTCTTCCCTAGAGGTGTCTCCACAAATCCTAAAGTCTCTATATTTTAATCACTACTAAGAGCATGGAGACACCTCTTCTCTAGAGATGTCTCTATAACCACTCAATGTAATCTCTTCTTCATTTCTTCCTCGCCACATTCCCTTAGTTTGTTTCAGCTCTCTCTCTCATGTGCCTTACCCTCTCCCAAACACCTTTTGCATGCTATCATACTGGTTAGGACCATGTGTGGTATGGTTGCATCATGTATAAATAAACCATGTGCTAATTCACCTTAATTAATCGTCGATTGATTTCAGAACTAAAACTGCCAAAATTTTAGCCATTTTGCCAAGGCAAGATAAAAGTTCACATGGCATTTTTCAAGCAGATAGTTGCAAAGCCATGTTAAAAATATAATTAAATTAAAAGTTGAATCGTTTATTTCCATAAGGGAATGGGCTGCGATTTTAATTGTGTGAACCCAATCTAGCAAAGGATGATATGAGAGAACCACCTCTTCCCTCTTCTTTCTTCTCCAACATAGGAATATATAGGATATTAGTTATGTGAATCCAAATCTAGAAAATGGGGTGCAACATTAGTTATGTGAATCCAATCTAGCAAAGGATGATAAAGAGAACCACCAGTTCTCTCTTTTTTCTTCTCCAATATAGGAAGTTATGTGACATAGGTGCTTGTAATGGCTAATGGGAGAGAGATGAAGAGAAAAGGGGGGAGAGAGAGTCTAGCAAAGGATGATAAAAAAGAACCACCTCTTTCCTTTTCTTTCTTCTCCAATCCAGGAAGTTATGTGACATAAATACTTTTAATGGCATGTGCATGCGAGAGAGAGAGAGAGAGAGAGAGAGAGAGAGAGAGAGAGGGAGAGAGGAGAGAGCACATCCATTTGTCTAATGATTAATTTTCTCAAGGGCTTTGAATTGATTACAAATCTTATGAGAATGTAGAATATGCAACATTGCACTTTATAACTTTCGTAATTGCTAAAACTAGCATTTAATATATGTACTTCAAATTCTTGGATTTCTGGGTACTTTATTTTTCTTGCTATGTTCATGTTCACACATGACTCTTCTCCTTATCAAGCTTCTTACTATTACTATTACTATTTGCAATAAAAAGCAAGGTAAGCTCTGTGGTGGGTGCAACCGATTACATAACAATGCTAACCTCACACAATCTCATTATAGAGAAAAAGCACTCTATTGCTTAAGTGTGCAAGTAATCCCTCTCTAATTATGAAAACAACCACTTAGCACACAAGAGAGCAAGAGAATACACTCTAGTTTGGATAATGGGTTTATGTCCTTTCTCATTAGAAATGCACGACCAACTTTTTTATGTGTGGCCGCCAAAGACTTGCTCATAGATTTACAAAAGCTTTTAAGTACGTATACCATTTCTCTCTTTGAAACAAGACTATAAACATAATCCACCAATAGAAAGTGCAAAAATAAGGAAGAAAAACTCACAACACAGCATTGGGTCTAATGTGTCCCTTGTAGATGGTGGCTCCCCTTCCCATCTGTGGTATTTATATCTTTTATTCCAAAAATAGACCCATGGAGGCAATAATAGGATTGAGTACATCCAAATGTGGGTCTTTTTTTTAAATATAAACCTTAGTACCTTATGCAATACCTAACAATAGAAAAATTAATCTCCTACACATCTAAGATGTGAAAACATAGAATACATTGCAATTACAACTACAACATTCAACGGACAAAGCTTAAATACGACGTTAAATAAATATAGACATTTGCACACTACCATAAATAATCTACATGACACCATGATTGGCACTCCACACCATGCTTAGACTGTCATCCATGTGCGACAACACACATTACTCATAAGCGTTATAATCACATTGGTTAGAATAATTAATTGGAATCCTCAACAATTAAGATTATGTTCATTGGCAGAAACACAACACCAATAATACACTAGCTCAATATTCATTAACATGATAAATATAAAAATTTGCACACTGCCATAACTACTCTACATGACACCTTGATTGGCACCCCACACCATGCTTAGACTGTCATCCATGTGTGACACTTGAATCAGTATCCTTGCACTGCTCAACACCCATTACTCTCATAAGCATTAATCACATTGGTTAGAATAATTAATTGGACTCCTTAATAATTAATCACAACATGTTCATAGGTAGAAACACAACACTAGTAATACACTAGCTCAATATTTGTCTACATGATTATGTTCATAGGTAGAATTTCTACACAACACTAGTAATACGCCAGCTCAATATTCATCAACATGGTATATCACGCACAATACTAATAACACTAAAATGGCCCCAACAAATGCATACACTAATAATACGAGCCTGTCAATATTAGTATAAACATGATTATATTCATAGGTAGAAACACAACACCAGTAATACACTATCTCAATATTCATAAACATAGTAAATCACCCACAATACCAATAACACTAACATGGCCCCAACAAATGCATATAATAAGCATGTCAATATTAATATGGCATTCCCCATGATAGTGGCCAATAACACTAACACATCCCAAATGCATATACTAATAATACGAGCCTATCAGTATTAATATGGCATCACCCACAATACAATATATCATTATGGTACAATGGTATCACAGATATCCCCAGTCAACCATAGAGTGGTCTTCCTAACATCCCTCTTGCTTGGGTTTGCAATTGAGCCTCTTTAAGCCTTGCTTGGACACATTTAATGCTGAGGTGAGTCACAACTATATCAAATCCTAAAGTCTCTATAAATCTCTACAAAGAGCATGGACCTCTTCCCTAGAGGTGTCTCCACAAATCCTAAAGTCTCTATATTTTAATCACTACTAAGAGCATGGAGACACCTCTTCTCTAGAGATGTCTCCATAACCGCTCAATGTAATCTCTTCTTCAATTCTTCCTCACCACATTCCCTTAGTTTGTTTCAGCTCCCTCTCATGTGCCTTACCCCCTCCCAAACACCCTTTGCATGCTATCATACTGGTTAGGACCACGTGTGGTATGTTTGCATCATGTATAAATAAACCATGTGCTAATTCACCTTAATTAATTATCAATTGATTTTAGAACTAAAACTGCCAAAATTTTAGCCATTTTGCCAAGGCAAGATAAAAGTTCACATGGCATTCTTCAACCGGATAGTTGCAAGCCATGTTAAGAATATAATTAAATTAAAAGTTGAATCGTTTATTTCCATAAGGGAATGGGCTACGAAATTAATTATGTGAATCCAATCTAGCAAAGGATGATATGAGAGAACCACCTCTTCCCTCTTCTTTCTTCTCCAACCTAGGAAGTTATATGGTATTAGTTATGTGAATCCAAATCTAGAAAATGGGGTGCAACATTAGTTATGTGAATCCAATCTAGCAAAGGATCATAAACAGAACCACCAGTTCTGTCTTTTTTCTTCTCCAATCTAGGAAGTTATGTGACATAGGTGCTCGTAATGGCTAAAGGGAGAGAGATGGAGAGAGAAAAGGGGGGAGAGAGAGTCTAGCAAAGGATGATAAGAAAGAACCACCTCTTCCCTTTTCTTTCTTCTCCAATCCAAGAAGTTATGTGACATAAATACTTTTAATGGCGCATGCACGGGACACACACAGAGAGAGAGAGAGAGAGAGAGAGAGAGAGAGAGAGAGAGAAAGAGAGAGAGAGAGAGAGAGAGAGAGAGAGAGAGCACATCCATTTGTCTAATGATTAATTTGCTCAAGGGCTTTGAATTGATTACAAATCTTATGAATGTAGAATATGCAACATTGCACTTTATAAGTTTCGTAATTGCTAACTGGCATTTGATATATATACTTCAAATTCTTGGAATTCTGGGTACTTTATTTTTCTTTTGCTATGTTCATGTTCACACATGACTCTTCTCCTTATCAAGCTTCTTACTATTACTATTACTATTTGCAAGTAAAAGCAAGGTAAGCTCTATGGGTGCAACCGATTGCATAACGATGCTAACCTCACACAATCTCATTATAGAGAAAAAGCACTCTATTGCTTAAGTGTGCAAGTAATCCCTCTCTAATTATGAAAACAACCACTTAGCACACAAGAGAGCGAGAGAGTACACTCTAGTTTGGATAATGGGTTTATGTCCTTCCTCATTAGAAATGCACGACCAACTTTTTTACGTGTGGTCGCCGAAGACTTGCTCATAGATTTACAAAAGCTTTTAAGTACGTATACCATTTCTCTCTTTGAAACAAGACTATAAACATAATCCACCAATAGAAAGTGCAAAAATAAGGAAGAAAAACTCACAACACAGCATTGGGTCTAATGTGTCCCTTGTAGATGGTGGCTCTCCTTCCCATCTGTAATAATAGGATTGAGTACATCCAAATATGCGTCTTATTTTTTAAATATAAATCTTAGTACCTTATGCAATACCTTAACAATAAAAAAATTGATCTCTTACACATCTAAGATGTGCAAACATAGAATACATTGCAATTACAACTACAACATTTGGCGGACAAAAAATAAAATATGGCGTTAATTAAATATAGACATTTGCACACTGTCATAAATACTCTACATGACACCATGATTGGCACTCCACACCATGCTCAGACCGTCATCCATGTGCGACACTTTAATTAGTATTCTTGCACTCCTCAACACACATTACTCATAAGCGTTATAATCACATTGGTTAGAATAATTAATGGGAATCCTTAACAATTAAGATTATGTTCATTGTGCTAGAGACACAACACCAGTATCAAACATGATGAATATAAAAACTTGCACACTCTATAAATACTCAACATGACACCTTGATTGGCACCCCGCACCATGCTTAGACTGTCATCCATGTGTGACACTTGAATCAATCTCCTTGCACTGCTCAACGCCCATTACTCTCATAAGCATTAATCACATTAGTTAGAATAATTAATTGGACTCCTTAATAGTTAATCACAACATGCTTATGTTCATAGGGAGAAACACAACACTAGTAATACTCTATCTCAATATTCATCTACATGATTATGTTCATAGGTAGAATTTCAACACAACACCAGTAATACGCTAGCTCAATATTCATCAACATGGTATATCACGCACAATACTAATAACACTAAAATGGCCCCAACAAATGCATATACTAATAATACGAGCCTGTCAATATTAGTATGAACATGATTATATTCATAGAAAGAAACACAACACCAGTAATACACTATCTCAATATTCATAAACATAGTAAATCACCCACAATACCAAGAACACTAACATGGCCCCAACAAATGCATATAATAATAATACAAGCATGTCAATATTAATATGGCATCCCCCATATGATAGTGGCCAATAACACTAACACGGCCCAAATGCATATACTAATAATACGAGCCTATCAGTATTAATATGGCATCACCCACAATACAATATATCATTATGGTACAATGGTATCTCAGATATCCCCAAATCAACCATCGAGTGGTCTTCCTAACATCCCTCTTGCTTGGGTTTGCAATTGAGACTCTTTAAGCCTTGCTTGGACCCATTTAATGCTGAGGTGAGTCACAACTATATCAAATCCTAAAGTCTCGTCAAATATCTACAAAGAGCATGGACCTCTTCCCTGGAGGTGTCTCCACAAATCCTAAAGTCTCTATATTTTAATCACTACTAAGATCATGGAGACATCTCTTCCCTAGAGATGTCTCCATAACCGCTCAATGTAATCTCTTCTTTGTTTCTTCCTCACCACATTCCCTTAGTTTGTTTTAGCTCCCTCTCATGTGCCTTACCCCCTCCCAAACACGCTTAGCATGCTATCATACTGATTAGGACCATGTGTGGTATGGTTGCATCATGTACAAATAAACCATGTGCTAATTCACCTTAATTAATCATCGATTGATTTTAGAGCTAAAACAACCAAAATTTTAACCATTTTTCCAAGGCAAGATAAAAGTTCACATGGCATTTTTCAATCGGTTTCATAAATAATACAATAGTCAATGGTTTATGTTGAGTTGGGGTTTATGAAAAGGATAATAATAGCCATGGCGAATCACTTTTGCCATGGGGAGACGAGACACATTTTGGAGATTTGGTATCTCAATCTTGTTGAGGTTTTGTGAAAAAATTATCGTAGCCACATATGTAAGCAAGCTATTTTGTGAAGGTGAGTGATTATGGGAATAGTTGCAAGCCATCTTGAAAACATGATTAATTGTGGACACAATTGAAAAAAGATTCATTTATTCCCATAAGGGAATGGGGTGCAACATTAGTTATGTGAATCAAATCTAGGAAAGGAATATAAAAAAGAACCACCACTTCCCTCTTTTTTCTTCTCCAATCCAGAAAGTTATGCGAATCTAATATAGAAAATAGGGTGTGAAATTAGTTATGTGAATCCAATCTAGCAAAGGATGATTAAAAAAACCACCTCTTCCCTCTTGTTTCTTCTCCAATCTAAGAAGTTATGACAGAGGTGCTTTTAATGAGGAGAGAGAGAGAGAGAGAGCACGTATATTTGTCTTATTTTTACCTTTTAAAAAAAATTTAAAGGGAACACAAAAAGTACAAGGCTAGAAATTAGAAGGTTATATAAAGCGTTTTCACTACAAGGCACGAAGTTTTTGTTCTTCTTGGGAATGTATTAATCTACATCGTTTGGATTTTGTGAAAAGGATAATAATTGCCACAGATGTAGAACAAATCAATTTTATCATAAGGAGATAGGACACATTTGGGAGATTCGGTTTGTCAATCTTGTTGAGGTTTTGTGAAAAAATATTGCAGAGCCACATATGTAAATTATTTTGTGAACGTGATTGATTATGTGGATAGTTGCAAGCCATCTTAAAAATATGATTAAATTAAAAGTTGAATCATTTATTTCCATAAGGGAATGGGCTGCGAAATTAATTATGTGAATCTAATCTAGCAAAGGATGATATAAGAAAACCACCTCTCCTCTTGCTTGGGTTTGCAATTGAGCCTCTTTAAGCCTTGCTTGGACCCATTTAATGCTGAGGTGAGTCACAACTATATCAAATCCTAAAGTCTCTATATGATTAAATTAAAAGTTGAATCATTTATTTCCATAAGGGAATGGGCTGCGAAATTAATTATGTGAATCCAATCTAGCAAAGGATGATATAAGAAAACCACCTCTCCTCTTGCTTGGGTTCGCAATTGAGCCTCTTTAAGCCTTGCTTGGACCCATTTAATGCTGAGGTGAGTCACAACTATATCAAATCCTAAAGTCTCTATAAATCTCTACAAGAGCATGGACCTCTTCCCTAGAGGTGTGTTCACAAATCCTAAAGTCTCTATATTTTAATCACTACTAAGAGCATGGAGACACCTCTTCTCTAGAGATGTCTCCATAACCGCTCAATGTAATCTCTTCTTCATTTCTTCCTTGCCACATTCCCTTAGTTTGTTTCAGCTCTCTCTCTCATGTGCCTTACCCTCTCCCAAACACCCTTTGCATGCTATCATACTGGTTAGGACCATGTGTGGTATGGTTGCATCATGTATAAATAAACCATGTGCTAATTCACCTTAATTAATCGTCGATTGATTCTAGAACTAAAACTACCAAAATTTTAGCCATTTTGCCAAGGCAAGATAAAAGTTCACATGGCATTTTTCAAGCGGATAGTTGCAAGCCATGTTAAAAATATAATTAAATTAAAAGTTGAATCGTTTATTTCCATAAGGGAATGGGCTGCGATTTTAATTGTGTGAATCCAATCTAGCAAAGGATGATATGAGAGAACCACCTCTTCCCTCTTCTTTCTTCTCCAACCTAGGAATATATAGGATATTAGTTATGTGAATCCAATCTAGCAAAGGATGATAAAGAGAACCACCAGTTCCCTCTTTTTTCTTCTCCAATATAGGAAGTTATGTGACATAGGTGCTTGTAATGGCTAAAGGGAGAGAGATGGAGAGAGAAAAGGGGGGAGAGAGATTCTAGCAAAGGATGATAAAAAAGAACCACCTCTTTCCTTTTCTTTCTTCTCCAATCCAAGAAGTTATGTGACATAAATACTTTTAATGGCGTGTGCATGCGAGAGAGAGAGAGAGAGAGAGAGAGAGAGAGAGAGAGAGAGAGAGAGAGAGAGAGAGAGAGAGAGAGGAGAGAGCACATCCATTTGTCTAATGATTAATTTTCTTAAGGGCTTTGAATTGATTACAAATCTTATGAGAATGTAGAATATGCAACATTGCACTTTATAACTTTCGTAATTGCTAAAACTAGCATTTAATATATGTACTTCAAATTCTTGGATTTCTGGGTACTTTATTTTTCTTGCTATGTTCATGTTCACACATGACTCTTCTCCTTATCAAGCTTCTTACTATTACTATTACTATTACTATTACTATTTGCAATAAAAAGCAAGGTAAGCTCTGTGGTGGGTGCAACCGATTACATAACAATGCTAACCTCACACAATCTCATTATAGAGAAAAAGCACTCTATTGCTTAAGTGTGCAAGTAATCCCTCTCTAATTATGAAAACAACCACTTAGCACACAAGAGAGCAAGAGAATACACTCTAGTTTGGATAATGGGTTTATGTCCTTTCTCATTAGAAATGCACGACCAACTTTTTTATGTGTGGCCGCCAAAGACTTGCTCATAGATTTACAAAAGCTTTTAAGTACGTATACCATTTCTCTCTTTGAAACAAGACTATAAACATAATCCACCAATAGAAAGTGCAAAAATAAGGAAGAAAAACTCACAACACAGCATTGTGTCTAATGTGTCCCTTGTAGATGGTGGCTCCCCTTCCCATCTGTAGTATTTATATCTTTTATTCCAAAAATAGACCCATGGAGGCAATAATAGGATTGAGTACATCCAAATGTGGGTCTTTTTTTTCAAATATAAACCTTAGTACCTTATGCAATACCTAACAATAGAAAAATTAATCTCCTACACATCTAAGATGTGAAAACATAGAATACATTGCAATTACAACTACAACATTCAATGGAAAAAGCTTAAATACGGCGTTAATTAAATATAGACATTTGCACACTACCATAAATAATCTACATGACACCATGATTGGCACTCCACACCATGCTTAGACCGTCATCCATGTGCGACAACACACATTACTCATAAGCGTTATAATCACATTGGTTAGAATAATTAATTGGAATCCTCAATAATTAAGATTATGTTCATTGGCAGAAACACAACACCAATAATACACTAGCTCAATATTCATCAACATGATAAATATAAAAATTTGCACACTGCCATAACTACTCTACATGACACCTTGATTGGCACCCCACACCATGCTTAGACTGTCATCCATGTGTGACACTTGAATCAGTATCCTTGCACTGCTCAACACCCATTACTCTCATAAGCATTAATCACATTGGTTAGAATAATTAATTGGACTCCTTAATAATTAATCACAACATGTTCATAGGTAGAAACACAACACTAGTAATACACTAGCTCAATATTTGTCTACATGATTATGTTCATAGGTAGAATTTCTACACAACACCAGTAATACGCCAGCTAAATATTCATCAACATGGTATATCACGCACAATACTAATAACACTAAAATGGCCCCAACAAATGCATACACTAATAATACGAGCCTGTCAATATTAGTATAAACATGATTATATTCATAGGTAGAAACACAACACCAGTAATACACTATCTCAATATTCATAAACATAGTAAATCACCCACAATACCAATAACACTAACATGGCCCCAACAAATGCATATAATAAGCATGTCAATATTAATATGGCATTCCCCATGATAGTGGCCAATAACACTAGCACGGCCCAAATGCATATACTAATAATACAAGTCTATCAGTATTAATATGACATCACCCACAATACAATATATCATTATGGTACAATGGTATCTCAGATATCCCCAGTCAATCATAGAGTGGTCTTCCTAACATCCCTCTTGCTTCGGTTTGCAATTGAGCTCTTTAAGCCTTGCTTGGACACATTTAATGCTGAGGTGAGTCACAACTATATCAAATCCTAAAGTCTCTATAAATCTCTACAAAGAGCATGGACCTCTTCCCTAGAGGTGTCTCCACAAATCCTAAAGTCTCTATATTTTAATCACTACTAAGAGCATGGAGACATCTCTTCCCTAGAGATGTCTCCATAACCGCTCAATGTAATCTCTTCTTTGTTTCTTCCTCACCACATTCCCTTAGTTTGTTTTAGCTCCCTCTCATGTGCCTTACCCCCTCCCAAACACCCTTAGCATGCTATTATACTGATTAGGACCATGTGTGGTATGGTTGCATCATGTACAAATAAACCATGTGCTAATTCACCTTAATTAATCATCGATTGATTTTAGAGCTAAAACAAAACAACCAAAATTTTAACCATTTTTCCAAGGCAAGATAAAAGTTCACATGGCATTTTTCAATCGGTTTCATAAATAATACAATAGTCAATGGTTTATGTTGAGTTGGGGTTTATGAAAAGGATAATAATAGCCATGGCGAATCACTTTTGCCATGGGGAGACGGGACACATTTTGGAGATTTGGTATCTCAATCTTGTTGAGGTTTTGTGAAAAAATTATCGTAGCCACATATGTAAGCAAGCTATTTTGTGAGGTGAGTGATTATGGGGATAGTTGCAAGCCATCTTGAAAACATGATTAATTGTGGACACAATTGAAAAAGGATTTATTTATTCCCATAAGGGAATGGGGTGCAACATTAGTTATGTGAATCAAATCTAGGAAAGGAATATAAAAAAGAACCACCACTTCCCTCTTTTTTCTTCTCCAATCCAGAAAGTTATGCGAATCTAATATAGAAAATAGGGTGTGAAATTAGTTATGTGAATCCAATCTAGCAAAGGATGATTAAAAAAACCACCTCTTCCCTCTTGTTTCTTCTCCAATCTAAGAAGTTATGACAGAGGTGCTTTTAATGAGGAGAGAGAGAGAGAGAGCACGTCCATTTGTCTTATTTTGACCTTTTAAAAAAATTTTAAAGGGAACACAAAAAGTACAAGGCTAGAAATTAGAAGGTTATATAAAGCTTTTTCACTACAAGGCATGAAGTTTTTGTTCTTCTTGGGAATGTATTAATCTACGTCGTTTGGATTTTGTGAAAAGGATAATAATAGCCACAGATGTAGAACAAATCAATTTTGTCATAAGGAGATAGGACACATTTGGGAGATTCGGTTTGTCAATCTTGTTGAGGTTTTGTGAAAAATATTGCAGAGCCACATATGTAAACTATTTTGTGAACGTGATTGATTATGTGGATAGTTGCAAGCCATCTTAAAAATATGATTAAATTAAAAGTTGAATCATTTATTTCCATAAGGGAATGGACTGCGAAATTAATTATGTGAATCCAATCTAGCAAAGGATGATATAAGAAAACCACCTCTCCTCTTGCTTGGGTTTGCAATTGAGCCTCTTTAAGCCTTGCTTGGACCCATTTAATGCTGAGGTGAGTCACAACTATATCAAATCCTAAAGTCTCTATATGATTAAATTAAAAGTTGAATCATTTATTTCAATAAGGGAATGGGCTGCGAAATTAATTATGTAAATCCAATCTAGCAAAGGATGATATAAGAAAACCACCTCTCCTCTTGCTTGGGTTTGCAATTGAGCCTCTTTAAGCCTTGCTTGGACCCATTTAATGCTGAGGTGAGTCACAACTATATCAAATCCTAAAGTCTCTATAAATCTCTATAAGAGCATGGACCTCTTCCCTAGAGGTGTGTTCACAAATCCTAAAGTCTCTATATTTTAAACACTACTAAGAGCATGGAGACACCTCTTCTCTAGAGATGTCTCCATAACCGCTCAATGTAATCTCTTCTTCCTTTCTTCCTCGCCACATTCCCTTAGTTTGTTTCAGCTCTCTCTCTCATGTGCCTTACCCTCTCCCAAACACCCTTTGCATGCTATCATACTGGTTAGGACCATGTGTGGTATGGTTGCATCATGTATAAATAAACCATGTGCTAATTCACCTTAACTAATCATCGATTGATTTTAGAACTAAAACTGCCAAAATTTTAGCCATTTTGCCAAGGCAAGATAAAAGTTCACATGGCATTTTTCAAGCGGATAGTTGCAAGCCCTGTTAAAAATATAATTAAATTAAAAGTTGAATCGTTTATTTCCATAAGGGAATGGGCTGCAATTTTAATTGTGTGAATCCAATCTAGCAAAGGATGATATGAGAGAACCACCTCTTCCCTCTTCTTTCTTCTCCAACCTAGGAATATATAGGATATTAGTTATGTGAATCCAATCTAGCAAAGGATGATAAAGAGAACCACCAGTTCCCTCTTTTTTCTTCTCCAATATAGGAAGTTATGTGACATAGGTGCTTGTAATGGCTAAAGGGAGAGAGATGGAGAGAGAAAAGGGGGGAGGAGTCTAGCAAAGGATGATAAAAAAGAACCACCTCTTTCCTTTTCTTTCTTCTCCAATCCAAGAAGTTATGTGACATAAATACTTTTAATGGCATGTGCATGAGAGAGAGAGAGAGAGAGAGAGAGAGAGAGAGAGAGAGAGAGAGAGAGAGGAGAGAGCACATCCATTTGTCTAATGATTAATTTTCTCAAGGGCTTTGAATTGATTACAAATCTTATGAGAATGTAGAATATGCAACATTGCACTTTATAACTTTCGTAATTGCTAAAACTAGCATTTAATATATGTACTTCAAATTCTTGGATTTTTGGGTACTTTATTTTTCTTGCTATGTTCATGTTCACACATGACTCTTCTCCTTATCAAGCTTCTTAATATTACTATTACTATTACTATTACTATTACTATTACTATTTGTAATAAAAAGCAAGGTAAGCTCTGTGGTGGGTGCAACCGATTACATAACAATGCTAACCTCACACAATCTCATTATAGAGAAAAAGCACTCTATTGCTTAAGTGTGCAAGTAATCCCTCTCTAACACAATCTCATTATAGAGAAAAAGCACTCTATTGCTTAAGTGTGCAAGTAATCCCTCTCTAATTATGAAAACAACCACTTAGCACACAAGAGAGCAAGAGAATACACTCTAGTTTGGATAATGGGTTTATGTCCTTTCTCATTAGAAATGCACGACCAACTTTTTTATGTGTGGCCGCCAAAGACTTGCTCATAGATTTACAAAAGCTTTTAAGTACGTATACCATTTCTCTCTTTGAAACAAGACTATAAACATAATCCACCAATAGAAAGTGCAAAAATAAGGAAGAAAAACTCACAACACAGCATTGGGTCTAATGTGTCCCTTGTAGATGGTGGCTCCCCTTCCCATCTGTAGTATTTATATCTTTTATTCCAAAAATAGACCCATGGAGGCAATAATAGGATTGAGTACATCCAAATGTGGGTCTTTTTTTTCAAATATAAACCTTAGTACCTTATGCAATACCTAACAATAGAAAAATTAATCTCCTACACATCTAAGATGTGAAAACATAGAATACATTGCAATTACAACTACAACATTCAACGAACAAAGCTTAAATACGGCGTTAACTAAATATAGACATTTGCACACTACCATAAATAATCTACATGACACCATGATCGGCACTCCACACCATGCTTAGACCGTCATCCATGTGCGACAACACACATTACTCATAAGCGTTATAATCACATTGGTTAGAATAATTAATTGGAATCCTCAACAATTAAGATTATGTTCATTGGAAGAAACACAACACCAATAATACACTAGCTCAATATTCATCAACACGATAAATATAAAAATTTGCACACTGCCATAACTACTCTACATGACACCTTGATTGGCACCCCACACCATGCTTAGACTGTCATCCATGTGTGACACTTGAATCAGTATCCTTGCACTGCTCAACACCCATTACTCTCATAAGCATTAATCACATTGGTTAGAATAATTAATTGGACTCCTTAAAAATTAATCACAACATGTTCATAGGTAGAAACACAACACTAGTAATACACTAGCTCAATATTTGTCTACATGATTATGCTCATAGGTAGAATTTCTACACAACACCAGTAATACGCCAGCTCAATATTCATCAACATGGTATATCACGCACAATACCAATAACACTAACATGGCCCCAACAAATGCATATAATAAGGATGTCAATATTAATATGGCATTCCCCATGATAGTGGCCAATAACACTAACACGGCCCAAATGCATATACTAATAATACGAGCCTATCAGTATTAATTTGGCATCACCCATAATACAATATATCATTATGGTACAATGGTATCTCAGATATCCCCAGTCAACCATAGAGTGGTCTTCCTAACATCCCTCTTGCTTCGGTTTGCAATTGAGCCTCTTTAAGCCTTGCTTGGACACATTTAATGCTGAGGTGAGTCACAACTATATCAAATCCTAAAGTCTCTATAAATCTCTACAAAGAGCATGGACCTCTTCCCTAGAGGTGTCTCCACAAATCCTAAAGTCTCTATATTTTAATCACTACTAAGAGCATGGAGACACCTCTTCTCTAGAGATGTCTCCATAACCGCTCAATGTAATCTCTTCTTCGTTTCTTCCTCACCACATTCCCTTAGTTTGTTTCAGCTCCCTCTCATGTGCCTTACCCCCTCCCAAACACCCTTTGCATGCTATCATACTGGTTAGGATCACGTGTGGTATGGTTGCATCATGTATAAATAAACCATGTGCTAATTCACCTTAATTAATTATCAATTGATTTTAGAACTAAAACTGCTAAAATTTTAGCCATTTTGCCAAGGCAAGATAAAAGTTCACATGGCATTCTTTAACCGGATAGTTGCAAGCCATGTTAAGAATATAATTAAATTAAAAGTTGAATCGTTTATTTCCATAAGGGAATGGGCTGCGAAATTAATTATGTGAATCCAATCTAGCAAAGGATGATATGAGAGAACCACCTCTTCCCTCTTCTTTCTTCTCCAACCTAGGAAGTTATATGATATTAGTTATGTGAATCCAAATCTAGAAAATGGGGTGCAACATTAGTTATGTGAATCCAATCAAGCAAAGGATCATAAACAGAACCACCAGTTCTGTCATTTTTCTTCTCCAATCTAGGAAGTTATGTGACATAGGTGCTCGTAATGGCTAAAGGGAGAGAGATGGAGAGAGAAAAGGGGGGAGAGAGAGTCTAGCAAAGGATGATAAGAAAGAACCACCTCTTTCCTTTTCTTTCTTCTCCAATCCAAGAAGTTATGTGACATAAATACTTTTAATGGCGCGTGCACGGGACACACACACAGAGAGAGAGAGAGAGAGAGAGAGAGAGAGAGAGAGAGAGAGAGAGAGAGAGAGAGAGAGAGAGAGCACATCCATTTGTCTAATGATTAATTTGCTCAAGGGCTTTGAATTGATTACAAATCTTATGAATGTAGAATATGCAACATTGCACTTTATAACTTTCATAATTGCTAACTGGCATTTGATATATATACTTCAAATTCTTGGAATTCTGGGTACTTTATTTTTCTTTTGCTATGTTCATGTTCACACATGACTCTTCTCCTTATCAAGCTTCTTACTATTACTATTACTATTACTATTTGCAAGTAAAAGCAAGGTAAGCTCTGTGGGTGCAACCGATTGCATAATGATGCTAACCTCACACAATCTCATTATAGAGAAAAAGCACTCTATTGCTTAAGTGTGCAAGTAATCCCTCTCTAATTATGAAAACAACCACTTAGCACACAAGAGAGCGAGAGAGTACACTCTAGTTTGGATAATGGGTTTATGTCCTTTCTCATTAGAAATGCACGACCAACTTTTTTACGTGTGGTCGCCGAAGACTTGCTCATAGATTTACAAAAGCTTTTAAGTACGTATACCGTTTCTCTCTTTGAAACAAGACTATAAACATAATCCACCAATAGAAAGTGCAAAAATAAGGAAGAAAAACTCACAACACAGCATTGGGTAATGTGTCCCTTGTAGATGGTGGCTTTCCTTCCCATCTGTAATAATAGGATTGAGTACATCCAAATATGCGTCTTATTTTTCAAATATAAATCTTAGTACCTTATGCAATACCTTAACAATAAAAAAATTGATCTCTTACACATCTAAGATGTGCAAACATAGAATACATTGCAATTACAACTACAACATTTGGCGGACAAATCTAAAATATGGCGTTAATTAAATATAGACATTTGCACACCGTCATAAATACTCTACATGACACCATGATTGGCATTCCACACCATGCCTAGACCGTCATCCATGTGTGACACTTTAATTAGTATTCTTGCACTGCTCAACACACATTACTCATAAGCGTTATAATCACATTGGTTAGAATAATTAATGGGAATCCTTAACAATTAAGATTATGTTCATTGTGCTAGAGACACAACACCAGTAATACACTAGCTCAATATTCATCAAACATGATAAATATAGAAACTTGCACACTCTATAAATACTCAACATGACACCTTGATTGGCACCCCACACCATGCTTAGACTGTCATCCATGTGTGACACTTGAATCAATATCCTTGCACTGCTCAACGCCCATTACTCTCATAAGCATTAATCACATTGGTTAGAATAATTAATTGGACTCCTTAATAGTTAATCACAACATGCTTATGTTCATAGGGAGAAACACAACACTAGTAATACTCTATCTCAATATTCATCTACATGATTATGTTCATAGGTAGAATTTCTACACAACACCAGTAATACGCCAGCTCAATATTCATCAACATAGTATATCACGCACAATACTAATAACACTAAAATGGCCTTAACAAATGCATATACTAATAATACGAGCCTGACAATATTAGTATGAACATGATTATATTCATAGGTAGAAACACAACACGAGTAATACACTATCTCAATATTCATAAACATAGTAAATCACCCACAATACCAATAACACTAACATGGCCCCAACAAATGCATATAATAATAATACAAGCATGTCAATATTAATATGGCATCCCCCATATGATAGTGGCCAATAACACTAACACGGCCCAAATGCATATACTAATAATACGAGCCTATCAGTATTAATATGGCATCACCTACAATACAATATATCATTATGGTACAATGGTATCTCAGATATCCCCAATCAACCATCGAGTGGTCTTCCTAACATCCCTCTTACTTGGGTTTGCAATTGAGACTCTTTAAGCCTTGCTTGGACCCATTTAATGCTGAGGTGAGTCACAACTATATCAAATCCTAAAGTCTCTTCAAATATCTACAAAGAGCATGGACCTCTTCCCTGGAGGTGTCTCCACAAATCCTAAAGTCTCTATATTTTAATCACTACTAAGAGCATGGAGACATCTCTTCCCTAGAGATGTCTCCATAACCGCTCAATGTAATCTCTTCTTTGTTTCTTCCTCGCCACATTCCCTTAGTTTGTTTTAGCTCCCTCTCATGTGCCTTACCCCCTCCCAAACACCCTTAGCATGCTATCATACTGATAAGGACCATGTGTGGTATGGTTGCATTATGTACAAATAAACCATGTGCTAATTCACCTTAATTAATCATCGATTGATTTTAGAGCTAAAACAACCAAAATTTTAACCATTTTTCCAAGGCAAGATAAAAGTTCACATGGCATTTTTCAATCGGTTTCATAAATAATACCATAGTCAATGGTTTATGTTGAGTTGGGGTTTATGAAAAGGATGAGTCACAACTATATCAAATCCTAAAGTCTCTATAAATCTCTACAAGAGCATGGACCTCTTCCCTAGAGGTGTGTTCACAAATCCTAAAGTCTCTATATTTTAATCACTACTAAGAGCATGGAGACACCTCTTCTCTAGAGATGTCTCCATAACCGCTCAATGTAATCTCTTCTTCATTTCTTCCTCGCCACATTCCCTTAGTTTGTTTCAGCTCTCTCTCTCATGTGCCTTACCCTCTCCCAAACACCCTTTGCATGCTATCATACTGGTTAGGACCATGTGTGGTATGGTTGCATCATGTATAAATAAACCATGTGCTAATTCACCTTAACTAATCATCGATTGATTTTAGAACTAAAACTGCCAAAATTTTAGCCATTTTGCCAAGGCAAGATAAAAGTTCACATGGCATTTTTTAAGCGGATAGTTGCAAGCCATGTTAAAAATATAATTAAATTAAAAGTTGAATCGTTTATTTCCATAAGGGAATGGGCTGCGATTTTAATTGTGTGAATCCAATCTAGCAAAGGATGATATGAGAGAACCACCTCTTCCCTCTTCTTTCTTCTCCAACCTAGGATTATATAGGATATTAGTTATGTGAATCCAATCTAGCAAAGGATGATAAAGAGAACCACCAGTTCCCTCTTTTTTCTTCTCCAATATAGGAAGTTATGTGACATAGGTGCTTGTAATGGCTAAAGGGAGAGAGATGGAGAGAAAAAAGGGGGGAGAGAGAGTCTAGCAAAGGATGATAAAAAAGAACCACCTCTTTCCTTTTCTTTCTTCTCCAATCTAGGAAGTTATGTGACATAAATACTTTTAATGGCGTGTGCATGCGAGAGAGAGAGAGAGGAGAGGAGAGAGCACATCCATTTGTCTAATGATTAATTTTCTCAAGGGCTTTGAATTGATTACAAATCTTATGAGAATGTAGAATATGCAACATTGCACTTTATAACTTTCGTAATTGCTAAAACTAGCATTTAATATATGTACTTCAAATTCTTGGATTTCTGGGTACTTTATTTTTCTTGCTATGTTCATGTTCACACATGACTCTTCTCCTTATCAAGCTTCTTACTATTACTATTACTATTACTATTACTATTTGCAATAAAAAGCAAGGTAAGCTCTGTGGTGGGTGCAACCGATTACATAACAATGCTAACCTCACACAATCTCATTATAGAGAAAAAGCACTCTATTGCTTAAGTGTGCAAGTAATCCCTCTCTAATTATGAAAACAACCACTTAGCACACAAGAGAGCAAGAGAATACACTCTAGTTTGGATAATGGGTTTATGTCCTTTCTCATTAGAAATGCACGACCAACTTTTTTATGTGTGGCCGCCAAAGACTTGCTCATAGATTTACAAAAGCTTTTAAGTACGTATACCATTTCTCTCTTTGAAACAAGACTATAAACATAATCCACCAATAGAAAGTGCAAAAATAAGGAAGAAAAACTCACAACACAGCATTGGGTCTAGTGTGTCCCTTGTAGATGGTGGCTCCCCTTCCCATCTGTAGTATTTATATCTTTTATTCCAAAAATAGACCCATGGAGGCAATAATAGGATTGAGTACATCCAAATGTCGGTCCTTTTTTCAAATGTAAACCTTAGTACCTTATGCAATACCTAACAATAGAAAATTTAATCTCCTACACATCTAAGATGTGAAAACATAGAATACATTGCAATTACAACTACAACATTCAACAGACAAAGCTTAAATACGGCGTTAAATAAATATAGACATTTGCACACTACCATAAATAATCTACATGACACCATGATTGGCACTCCACACCATGCTTAGACCGTCATCCATGTGCGACAACACACATTACTCATAAGCGTTATAATCACATTGGTTAGAATAATTAATTGGAATCCTCAACAATTAAGATTATGTTCATTGGCAGAAACACAACACCAATAATACACTAGCTCAATATTCATCAACATGATAAATATAAAAATTTGCACACTGCCATAACTACTCTACATGACACCTTGATTGGCACCCCACACCATGCTTAGACTATCATCCATGTGTGACACTTGAATCAGTATCCTTGCACTGCTCAACACCCATTACTCTCATAAGCATTAATCACATTGGTTAGAATAATTAATTGGACTCCTTAATAATTAATCACAACATGTTCATAGGTAGAAACACAACACTAGTAATACACTAGCTCAATATTTGTCTACATGATTATGTTCATAGGTAGAATTTCTACACAACACCAGTAATACGCCAGCTAAATATTCATCAACATGGTATATCACGCACAATACTAATAACACTAAAATGGCCCCAACAAATGCATACACTAATAATACGAGCCTGTCAATATTAGAATAAACATGATTATACTCATAGGTAGAAACACAACACCAGTAATACACTATCTCAATATTCATAAACATAGTAAATCACCCACAATACCAATAACACTAACATGGCCCCAACAAATGCATATAATAAGCATGTCAATATTAATATGGCATTCCCCATGATAGTGGCCAATAACACTAACACGGCCCAAATGCATATACTAATAATACGAGCCTATCAGTATTAATATGGCATCACCCACAATACAATATATCATTATGGTACAATGGTATCTCAGATATCCCTAGTCAACCATAGAGTGGTCTTCCTAACATCCCTCTTGCTTCGGTTTGCAATTGAGCCTCTTTAAGCCTTGCTTGGACACATTTAATGCTGAGGTGAGTCATAACTATATCAAATCCTAAAGTCTCTATAAATCTCTACAAAGAGCATGGACCTCTTCCCTATAGGTGTCTCCACAAATCCTAAAGTCTCTATATTTTAATCACTACTAAGAGCATGGAGACACCTCTTCTCTAGAGATGTCTCCATAACCGCTCAATGTAATCTCTTCTTCGTTTCTTCCTCACCACATTCCCTTAGTTTGTTTCAGCTCCCTCTCATGTGCCTTACCCCCTCCCAAACACCCTTTGCATGCTATCATACTGGTTAGGACCACGTGTGGTATGGTTGCATCATGTATAAATAAACCATGTGCTAATTCACCTTAATTAATTATCAATTGATTTTAGAACTAAAACTGCCAAAATTTTAGCCATTTTGCCAAGGCAAGATAAAAGTTCACATGGCATTCTTCAACCGGATAGTTGCAAGCCATGTTAAGCCATCAATTGATTTTAGAACTAAAACTGCCAAAATTTTAGCCATTTTGCCAAGGCAAGATAAAAGTTCACATGGCATTCTTCAACCGGATAGTTGCAAGCCATGTTAAGAATCTAATTAAATTAAAATTTGAATCGTTTATTTCCATAATGGAATGGGCTGCGAAATTAATTATGTGAATCCAATCTAGCAAAGGATGATATGAGAGAACCACCTCTTCCCTCTTCTTTCTTCTCCAACCTAGGAAGTTATATGATATTAGTTATGTGAATCCAAATCTAGAAAATGGGGTGCAACATTAGTTATGTGAATCCAATCTAGCAAAGGATCATAAACAGAACCACCAGTTCTGTCTTTTTTCTTCTCCAATCTAGGAAGTTATGTGACATAGGTGCTCGTAATGGCTAAAGGGAGAGAGATGGAGAGAGAAAAGGGGGGAGAGAGAGTCTAGCAAAGGATGATAAGAAAGAACCACCTCTTTCCTTTTCTTTCTTCTCCAATCCAAGAAGTTATGTGACATAAATACTTTTAATGGCGCGTGCACAGGACACACACAGAGAGAGAGAGAGAGAGAGAGAAAGAGAGAGAGCACATCCATTTGTCTAATGATTAATTTGCTCAAGGGCTTTGAATTGATTACAAATCTTATGAATGTAGAATATGCAACATTGCACTTTATAACTTTCATTATATATACTTCAAATTCTTGGAATTCTGGGTACTTTATTTTTCTTTTGCTATGTTCATGTTCACACATGACTCTTCTCCTTATCAAGCTTCTTACTATTACTATTACTATTACTATTACTATTTGCAAGTAAAAGCAAGGTAAGCTCTGTGGGTGCAACCGATTGCATAACGATGCTAACCTCACACAATCTCATTATAGAGAAAAAGCACTCTATTGCTTAAGTGTGCAAGTAATCCCTCTCTAATTATGAAAACAACCACTTAGCACACGAGAGCGAGAGAGTACACTCTAGTTTGGATAATGGGTTTATGTCCTTTCTCATTAGAAATGCACGACCAACTTTTTTACGTGTGGTCTCCGAAGACTTGCTCATAGATTTACAAAAGCTTTTAAGTACGTATACCATTTCTCTCTTCGAAACCAGACTATAAACATAATCCACCGATAGAAAGTGCAAAAATAAGGAAGAAAAACTCACAACACAGCATTGGGTCTAATGTGTCCCTTGTAGATGGTGGCTCTCCTTCCCATCTGTAATAATAGGATTGAGTACATCTAAATATGCGTCTTATTTTTCAAATATAAATCTTAGTACCTTATGCAATACCTTAACAATAAAAAAATTGATCTCTTACACATCTAAGATGTGCAAACATAGAATACATTGCAATTACAACTACAACATTCGGCGGACAAATCTAAAATATGGTGTTAATTAAATATAGACATTTGCACACCGTCATAAATACTCTACATGACACCATGATTGGCACTCCACACCATGCTCAGACCGTCATCCATGTGCGACACTTTAATTAGTATTCTTGCACTGCTCAACACACATTACTCATAAGCGTTATAATCACATTGGTTAGAATAATTAATGGGAATCCTTAACAATTAAGATTATGTTCATTGTGCTAGACACACAACACCAGTAATACACTAGCTCAATATTCATCAAACATGATAAATATAAAAACTTGCACACTCTATAAATACTCAACATGACACCTTGATTGGCAACCCACACCATGCTTAGACTGTCATCCATGTGTGACACTTGAATCAATATCCTTGCACTGCTCAATGCCCATTACTCTCATAAGCATTAATCACATTGGTTAGAATAATTAATTGGACTCCTTAATAGTTAATCACAACATGCTTATGTTCATAGGGAGAAACACAACACTAGTAATACTCTATCTCAATATTCATCTACATGATTATGTTCATAGGTAGAATTTCTACACAACACCAGTAATACGCCAGCTCAATATTCATCAACATGGTATATCTCGCACAATACTAATAACACTAAAATGGCCCCAACAAATGCATATACTATTAATACGAGCCTGTCAATATTAGTATGAACATGATTATATTCTTAGGTAGAAACACAACACCAGTAATACACTATCTCAATATTCATAAACATAGTAAATCACCCACAATACCAATAACACTAACATGGCCCCAACAAATGCATATAATAATAATACAAGCATGTCAATATTAATATGGCATCCCCCATATGATAGTGGCCAATAACACTAACACGGCCCAAATGCATATACTAATAATACGAGCCTATCAGTATTAATATGGCATCACCCACAATACAATATATCATTATGGTACAATGGTATCTCAGATATCCCCAATCAACCGAGTGGTCTTCCTAACATCCCTCTTGCTTGGGTTTGCAATTGAGACTCTTTAAGCCTTGCTTGGACCCATTTAATGCTGAGGTGAGTCACAACTATATCAAATCCTAAAGTCTCTTCAAATATCTACAAAGAGCATGGACCTCTTCCCTGGTGTCTCCACAAATCCTAAAGTCTCTATATTTTAATCACTACTAAGAGCATGGAGACATCTCTTCCCTAGAGATGTCTCCATAACCGCTCAATGTAATCTCTTCTTTGTTTCTTCCTCGCCACATTCCCTTAGTTTGTTTTAGCTCCCTCTCATGTGCCTTACCCCCTCCCAAACACCCTTAGCATGCTATCATACTGATTAGGACCATGTGTGGTATGGTTGCATCATGTACAAATAAACCATGTGCTAATTCACCTTAATTAATCATCAATTGATTTTAGAGTCAAAACAACCAAAATTTTAACCATTTTTCCAAGGCAAGATAAAAGTTCACATGGCATTTTTCAATCGGTTTCATAAATAATACAATAGTCAATGGTTTATGTTGAGTTGGGGTTTATGAAAAGGATAATAATAGCCATGGCGAATCACTTTTGCCATGGGGAGATGGGACACATTTTGGAGATTTGGTATCTCAATCTTGTTGAGGTTTTGTGAAAAAATTATCGTAGCCACATATGTAAGCAAGCTATTTTGTGAAGGTGAGTGATTATGGGCATAGTTGCAAGCCATCTTGAAAACATGATTAATTGTGGACACAATTGAAGAAAGATTCATTTATTCCCATAAGGGAATGGGGTGCAACATTAGTTATGTGAATCAAATCTAGGAAAGGAATATAAAAAAGAACCACCACTTCCCTCTTTTTTCTTCTCCAATCCAGAAAGTTATGCGAATCCAATATAGAAAATAGGGTGTGAAATTAGTTATGTGAATCCAATCTAGCAAAGGATGATTAAAAAAACCACCTCTTCCCTCTTGTTTCTTCTCCAATCTAAGAAGTTATGATAGAGGTGCTTTTAATGAGGAGAGAGAGAGAGAGAGAGAGAGAGAGAGAGCACGTCCATTTGTCTTATTTTGACCTTTAAAAAAAATTTTAAAGGGAACACAAAAAGTACAAGGCTAGAAATTAGAAGGTTATATAAAGCTTTTTCACTACAAGGCACGAAGTTTTTGTTCTTCTTGGGAATGTATTAATCTACGTCATTTGGATTTTGTGAAAAGGATAATAATAGCCACAGATGTAGAACAAATCAATTTTGTCATAAGGAGATAGGACACATTTGGGAGATTCGGTTTGTCAATCTTGTTGAGGTTTCGTGAAAAAATATTGCAGAGCCACATATGTAAACTATTTTGTGAACGTGATTGATTATGTGGATAGTTGCAAGCCATCTTAAAAATATGATTAAATTAAAAGTTGAATCATTTATTTCCATAAGGGAATGGGCTGCGAAATTAATTATGTGAATCCAATCTAGCAAAGGATGATATAAGAAAACCACCTCTCCTCTTGCTTGGGTTTGCAATTAAGCCTCATTAAGCCTTGCTTGGACCCATTTAATGCTGAGGTGAGTCACAACTATATCAAATCCTAAAGTCTCTATATGATTAAATTAAAAGTTGAATCATTTATTTCCATAAGGGAATGGGCTGCAAAATTAATTATGTGAATCCAATCTAGCAAAGGATGATATAAGAAAACCACCTCTCCTCTTGCTTGGGTTTGCAATTGAGCCTCTTTAAGCCTTGCTTGGACCCATTTAATGCTGAGGTGAGTCACAACTATATCAAATCCTAAAGTCTCTATAAATCTCTACAAGAGCATGGACCTCTTCCCTAGAGGTGTGTTCACAAATCCTAAAGTCTCTATATTTTAATCACTACTAAGAGCATGGAGACACCTCTTCTCTAGAGATGTCTCCATAACCGCTCAATGTAATCTCTTCTTCATTTCTTCCTCGCCACATTCCCTTAGTTTGTTTCAGCTCTCTCTCTCAT
Organism: Cibotium barometz; assembly: GCF_041138505.1. Lineage (NCBI taxonomy): Eukaryota > Viridiplantae > Streptophyta > Polypodiopsida > Cyatheales > Cibotiaceae > Cibotium > Cibotium barometz. The sequence continues at coordinate 69,804,969 of NC_141046.1, forward strand.
GTGCCTTACCCTCTCCCAAACACCCTTTGCATGCTATCATACTGGTTAGGACCATGTGTGGTATGGTTGCATCATGTGTAAATAAACCATGTGCTAATTCACCTTAACTAATCATTGATTGATTTTAGAACTAAAACTGCCAAAATTTTAGCCATTTTGCCAAGGCAAGATAAAAGTTCACATGGCATTTTTCAAGCGGATAGTTGCAAGCCATGTTAAAAATATAATTAAATTAAAAGTTGAATCCTTTATTTCCATAAGGGAATGGGCTGCGATTTTAATTGTGTGAATCCAATCTAGCAAAGGATGATATGAGAGAACCACCTCTTCCCTCTTCTTTCTTCTCCAACCTAGGATTATATAGGATATTAGTTATGTGAATCCAATCTAGCAAAGGATGATAAAGAGAACCACCAGTTCCCTCTTTTTTCTTCTCCAATATAGGAAGTTATGTGACATAGGTGCTTGTAATGGCTAAAGGGAGAGAGATGGAGAGAGAAAAGGGGGGAGGAGTCTAGCAAAGGATGATAAAAAAGAACCACCTCTTTCCTTTTCTTTCTTCTCCAATCCAGGAAGTTATGTGACATAAATACTTTTAATGGCGTGTGCATGCGAGAGAGAGAGAGGAGAGGAGAGAGCACATCCATTTGTCTAATGATTAATTTTCTCAAGGGCTTTGAATTGATTACAAATCTTATGAGAATGTAGAATATGCAACATTGCACTTTATAACTTTCGTAATTGCTAAAACTAGCATTTAATATATGTACTTCAAATTCTTAGATTTCTGGGTACTTTATTTTTCTTGCTATGTTCATGTTCACACATGACTCTTCTCCTTATCAAGCTTCTTACTATTACTATTACTATTACTATTACTATTACTATTTGTAATAAAAAGCAAGGTAAGCTCTGTGGTGGGTGCAACCGATTACATAACAATGTTAACCTCACACAATCTCATTATAGAGAAAAAGCACTCTATTGCTTAAGTGTGCAAGTAATCCCTCTCTAATTATGAAAACAACCACTTAGCACACAAGAGAGCAAGAGAATACACTCTAGTTTGGATAATGGGTTTATGTCCTTTCTCATTAGAAATGCATGACCAACTTTTTTATGTGTGGCCGCCAAAGACTTGCTCATAGATTTACAAAAGCTTTTAAGTACGTATACCATTTCTCTCTTTGAAACAAGACTATAAACATAATCCACCAATAGAAAGTGCAAAAATAAGGAAGAAAAACTCACAACACAGCATTGGGTCTAATGTGTCGGGTCCCTTGTAGATGGTGGCTCCCCTTCCCATCTGTAGTATTTATATCTTTTATTCCAAAAATAGACCCATGGAGGCAATAATAGGATTGAGTACATCCAAATGTGGGTCTTTTTTTTCAAATATAAACCTTAGTACCTTATGCAATACCTAACAATAGAAAAATTAATCTCCTACACATCTAAGATGTGAAAACATAGAATACATTGCAATTACAACTACAACATTCAACGGACAAAGCTTAAATACGGCGTTAATTAAATATAGACATTTGCACACTACCATAAATAATCTACATGACACCATGATTGGCACTCCACACCATGCTTAGACCGTCATCCATGTGCGACAACTGTAATAAAGTAGGAACTTTATTCAATAGGGTTAATAATGGGACAAGTCCATGTATAAAAGAAGGGACTTGGACCATGGTTGTAACTTTTGATGATCATTTTTAGAAATGGAAACTTATGTTTCTTGGAGCTCATGGCTTCTCTCTTGGCTTGTGGAAGGCTATTTCCATTCTCTTGGTGAGAGACTAAACACACTTAGGCATCATGTTTACATGGTGATTACTCATATTTTTCATGCATTACATCCCTTCATTCCAATTGGTATCAGAGCTCTTGATTTTGATCATGGGCATGCATGGGTTGTTGGAAAAATTTGCTTGAAAATTTGAGTTTCTTTCATTTTTTTTCTCATTTTCTTGTAATCCTTGAGTGATTCTTGACAAATCTTCTCTAATCTTGCTTAATCTCATGGAGATGGTGAGCATTTCATGGAAATTGCTTGAATTTTGAGTGATTTTGGCCAATTTTGCCATTTTTTGACCAAAATTTGGGTCTCTGGACCAAAAATTTGGGGCAGTCGGGCCAAAACTTAGGGCAAGTGACTAATTGCAATTAACTTTTCTGCTAATCACGTTTAGTAATCATCTTCTTCTTCCTCAAGCTTTCCATAGCCATGGGATGCTCTTCCTTTACCCGTTTTGATGCCAAACCTTAGGGTTTTTGTAGAGCTTCTTGAGATCTTTCATTTGAGCCTCTTTCTTGCAAATTTTTTCTCAAGATTTGGGAGCTTGTGAACCTTTCTCCATGGCTGAAAGTTGAGCTTTCATTGCCAAGTTCTACTCAACATAGATGGCTGCAAGCATCATATTATGGTGATTTCTTCTCTTAATGAGCATGGAGACTAGCAATGGGGCTGAATTTTCACTTCCACGTTGAATTTTGGGGCTGATTTTCGTTGATTTTCATCGCCTCTTCCATGCCTCCTCCAAGCTATGAAGCTTAGCCACAAGATTCATGAAGGATTGCTAAGTGTTTTAGCCCTTTTTGGTGAGATTTTGGGGAGCATTTCATGGCCAATGGAGAGGGAGAAATGGTGTTCTTTGGCTGCAAATCAGGGAGCAAAAAGAGGCTACGTTTTTCTTCAACAAGAGGCTTCTTCAACATTTTCTACCATTGAAGCTTTCCGGATGACATTGGTGAGTGGTTTGATCAATTTCTTGCAAGTTTGAAGCATTTGGTGGAGCTTGGGAATGGATTAGGGTTGGACACATTCAAACTCCCCTAATTTTCAGAAATTAACCATTAAAGCTTGACCATTCACATGCCAATATTGCTTCTCCATGCATTATTGATGGCAATGGTGAAAGGAATTGATTCCACATGAGCTTGGCCAATTCATAGATCACATTTTGGGGGATTTTCTTCATTATGTCTCATTTGGCATGCCATTGATGGAATAGCAAGCTTATGCAATGTTTTTGGAGTCTCTCATGCTCATCTTGATGCCATATGGACACTATGGATGCTATACATAGCCATGCCAATGCTATGTTTTACACATGGGCATAAGAGAGCATAAGTTTTGGAAGCATGCATTTGTCAATATGATGTGAAAGGGATTGTTGGAATGCAATTGCAAATGCCTTGATTGTGGTTAACAAATGCTTATGCAAATGCCATGGTGAGGGCATTGTGAATTGTTGGTTTGTGTTGGAGCTTTTGGATGATGGATTGAGGCATGAGTCCATGCTTTATTGATGAGTTCTAAATTGTAAAAGGGCATGAGTCATGCTCAATACTTGTAAGCCAACAAACTTGTTCTATCATTTGATATTATCCACATCATTTTGTACGTACACTCACCATTGCTACCACTTCAAGTTTCTATAGAATCTAGCAATGTGTGAGGGTACCTTGGCATTGGTTGGAGAGGCCAAGGGGAGAATGGCTTGAACTCTTTGTGCCGTGATTGCTTGGTAAAGCGGTACAAAGGGGAATTAGGTACACCGGTGTGAAGAAATGGCCTCAACCTTCACCTTGGAGGAAAACTCGGTGAAGGGGTGAGAAGAGCTTGGCCGGGAGATCGGCAAGCTTCAACGCGCGTCCTCAACAATCCTCACCATCGACTTTGTGGATGCATTTGGGCAATGGGGCCCCTTTTCCGTCATATTGTGTGGATATTACAAATGCTTTGATGGACAAAGAGTGCATATGATCTTTCATGACATTGTGGGATACAAAGAGTATTGCATTGTGATTTGAGAAGTTGCATTTTCATTTGAGATTTGGTTCCAATTACAAAGGAGACTCTGGCGGAATTTTTCCAACAAGGGAGCCAAACAAGCTTAATGATTAGAGATTTACCCCATGGATACACTTGAAGAGTTATTCACAACTACCAAGGGGAGAAACACCATTCATTTGTAGCCGGATTGAGCTTTGGGACCGAATTTTGGGAATTTCTGGGATTTTACAAAACCCTAATTCAATCCTAGGGTTTTTGGGATTAGGTCCGAGTGATTACATGACTCTATTCTACTCCTTGAGAGTTTTCAAATGAGCCATAGAACCCCTTAATCGGATATCACAATCTCGGTCAAAGTAGTCATGTTGACTTTCTGGTCAAAGTCAAACAAAATATACTTCCACTTTGACTGAATCAAAATGCTTTTAGGGTAGGTTCTATCTTCTGTTAGCTTTCTATAGAGCCGTCAAAATCCTAATTCCGACATATATTTTGCGTTTTAGAGCCAAATTACTACTTTCAGCTGTCCCGCACAAACCCTAAAACAGAGAGTACTTGCCCACACCTAATTCTTACTGTGTTCATTTGGGAGGATAGTAGACACCATTACCTACCCATAGAACCTTCTTTTGTCGAATTTCGACATCATTTGGGCATTCTACCAACATCTTGCATTTCTTCACTATGCCGAAGGGAAGACCACGCAAGGGTGGGGATGTTGTGCAAGAAATGATCATTGGTGATGAGGACATGGAAGGTAATATGGATGCAAGGGATGCATTCATCAATGAAGACAATGGGGGCAATGTACATAATCAAATTTCTCAAGGGACACAAGCGGCGGTCAACCATGACACCCTCATGCAAATGCTTGTACAACGGTTGGAGACCTTAGACTCCAAGTTTGATTCTCATTTTGAAACATTATCCTCACGGATTGGTGTGATGGAGGACAAGTTTGGGAAGTCTTAAGCACAAGAAAAGCATGGGAATTATGGTGACTATGAGCAAAGAAAAGGCAAGGGCATCTTGAATGAGGATTCCATGAAGGCCGTACAAGAGGATCCATTGGGAGCATCCACTCGGGGAGTCATGGCGGATGCACGGAGACCTCTTGTCAAGGACATGTTTCCTCCTTCTTTTCATTCAGGTTTGTCTCACCTCAATGCATCAAAGGGTCCTACCTTTTCTAGGGCAATGCATTCAAGGGAAGAGGATGAGGTGTTTGTGAATGATGAGGAGATTGCACTCGATTGGAATCAAATGTCCTTTGCCCAAAGACAAAGGGATGCTCACGAGAAGTGGATGGAATTGTCGAATATCATCAAGAGGGATTACAAAGACTTTGCACAATTTATGGAGTCATACTCGAAGATGCAAAGATTCAAGCCCTCTACCCAACATGATAACCCATCCCACATATCTTCCAAGGATGTCAAAGACAAAATCTCACTATCAAAGTTCAAAGGTGACGGGTCATCTCCGCAAGAGTTGGAGGAGTGGGCTACCAAGCTTGACACCTATTTCCAACTTTACCCAAGAAGTGAGCATGATATGGTACAATTTTCCTCCTTACATCTTGAAGATTATGCTCATCAATGGTGGAGGCACTTGGTCAAACAAGGGAACACGCCATCAACTTGGGAAGGATTGAAGCGGGAGATGAACTTGGCCTTCATTTCACCCTTAGTGCTCGACCGATACCATGAAGAATGGTATGAGCTTTCTCAAAAGGGGATGATGGTGAGAGGTTACATCAAGAGATTTTTGAAGCTTTCAATGTACGTGGAAGGCTTGAGTGAAGACATGAAGATGAAAAAGTTTGTGCATGGGCTTGAACACTTCATCAAGGCGGATGTGTCGGCTCAAAGGCCTAGCTCTCTCAAAGAAGCTATGAGGTTAGCCGAACTCTATGAGCCAAAGTACAAGAGGTCTCAGCCCATGACCTTCACCAAAGACACACTCAAACCAACCACTACTTCTTACAATTTTGGGAAAGGTCCTACCTCTACATTACCATCCTCTAATCCAAGAACTCCTACATCATTTGGGGGTGGACAGCCAAAGAATGGGATACATCAATTTGATGCCAAAAAGAGTAGTGACTTCATGAAGAAGAAGCCCTTTCAACCCTTCAAGAAGACTCAAAGAATGGATGATCCAAAGATTGAGGAGTTGAGAAGCAAAGGGCTATGTTTCAAGTGCAAAGAGAGGTGGTCACCCGGGCATGTGTGCAAATCAAAGAAGATTGTGGCCACTATGATCCTCATGGATGAGGAAGAGAACAAGGATGACTCTCATGACATTGAGGAATGGGAGGATTGCAATGAAGAAGCACATGAGGAGTCACTTGAAGACCATTCTTTCATCACGGAGGATGGTGAGTTTCCGTTTGATCCGGGAGGTGGAGTTAAGGAAAGCCTTGTGGACGGAGACATGCCTACCAATGCAGAAATTTCAGCTTGCATATGCTCTATCTCACAAGAGTTGTTGGCGGGTTGCAAGAACCCAAGCACACTAAGGTTGGTGGGGACCATCAATGGGAGGGTTGCACATATTCTTGTGGATTCCGGGAGCACTCATAGCTTCATCAACTCTAAATCCATCAACTCTCTCAAACTCAACACAAAGAAAACACCTACAACGTTCCAAGTGCAAGTGGCAAATGGGGAAAGTGAGAAGACTAGCTTGGTTTGCCCTTCTACAAAAGTGGTTTTATCCTCTTCATACACTTGGGAAGGTGATTTGGTGGTTTTGGATATGGGTCCCATCGACATTATCATGGGGTGTGATTGGTTGGCTTCACTTGGTGACATTCACATGAACCTTCAACAAGGTTTCATGAGCTTTCTACATCATGGGCAACAAGTGGTACTTGCTGCAAATGCACCTAAGAAGCTCTCTTTGATCACTCCAAGGCAACTCAAGAAAGAGATTAAGGCTTTTGGCACTATCTATGTGTTACATGTTACCCAAGAGGGGATGGAAGGCAGTGGACAGCACATAGATGAGGAAATGGCAACTCTTCTTAAGGAGTATGAAGATATTTTGCAAGTGCCAAAGAGTCTACCACCTAAGAGGGAGATTGACCATGCCATAGTACTTGAACCGAATGCAAAGGTTGTCAACAAGCCTCCTTACCATTTGTCTAAGGTAGAAAGAGAGGAAGTGGCTAAGCATGTGCAAGATTTGCTTGCTATGGGTCTTATTCAACCTTCACAATCTCCATTTGCATCTCCCGTTCTCTTGGTGAAGAAGAAGGATGGATCCTTTCGCAAGGTGAGATCATTTATGAGCCGGAGAGGGTTATTGGCAAGAGGACAAGAGAGTTGAGGAATCGGAATATTGATGAATACCTTGTCAAATGGAAGCAATTACCCATGGATGAGGCTACTTGGAAATCATTGGAGTATGTCCAACAACATGGCTTACTTGTGGATGACTTTCCGTGACCAAGTGGTATGGTTTACTTGAGCAAATTGGGTAATATGAGGAGAAGTATACATGCTGTAATTTCTGGACAGCTTTGGGAAGGTCTACTATTGGGCCTATTTTTCTACTCCAACAAGCTTCATGGCGTATCCTAATGAAAGATTATGATGTGGACTACATATGGCTGAGTGTACATATCATTTTTAGTCCAATATATGGAGTCTAAATGAAGGATTTTCAAGGGTCTTCATCGACTAGAAGGGCTGTCATAACAGTCCCACTCATACACTTTGGGCTTGAAGCTTTGTGGACTTGTATACATCCGGATTTTCATTGTATATGTGCTTTGGATGTACTTGAGAACTCTTAACCACTTCCCATTGATTACATTAGAGTCTCATACTTTGAGATTGTACATGTTATTGATTTTGAGGACAAAATCTTTGGGAAGGGATGGTTTGTAATAAAGTAGGAACTTTATTCAATAGGGTTAATAATGGGACAAGTCCATGTATAAAAGAGGGGACTTGGACCATGGTTGTAACTTTTGATGATCATTTTTAGAAATGGAAACTTATGTTTCTTGGAGCTCATGGCTTCTCTCTTGGCTTGTGGAAGGCTATTTCCATTCTCTTGGTGAGAGACTAAACACACTTAGGCATCATGTTTACATGGTGATTACTCATATTTTTCATGCATTACATCCCTTCATTCCAACAACACACATTACTCATAAGCGTTATAATCACATTGGTTAGAATAATTAATTGGAATCCTCAACAATTAAGATTATGTTCATTGGCAGAAACACAACACCAATAATACACTAGCTCAATATTCATCAACATGATAAATATAAAAATTTGCACACTGCCATAACTACTCTACATGACACCTTGATTGGCACCCCACACCATGCTTAGACTGTCATCCATGTGTGACACTTGAATCAGTATCCTTGCACTGCTCAACACCCATTACTCTCATAAGCATTAATCACATTGGTTAGAATAATTAATTGGACTCCTTAATAATTAATCACAATATGTTCATAGGTAGAAACACAACACTAGTAATACACTAGCTCAATATTTGTCTACATGATTATGTTCATAGGTAGAATTTCTACACAACACCAGTAATACGCCAGCTAAATATTCATCAACATGGTATATCACGCACAATACTAATAACACTAAAATGGCCCCAACAAATGCATACACTAATAATACGAGCCTGTCAATATTAGTATAAACATGATTATATTCATAGGTAGAAACACAACACCAGTAATACACTATCTCAATATTCATAAACATAGTAAATCACCCACAATACCAATAACACTAACATGGCCCCAACAAATGCATATAATAAGCATGTCAATATTAATATGGCATTCCCCATGATAGTGGCCAATAACACTAGCACGACCCAAATGCATATACTAATAATACGAGCCTATCAATATTAATATGGCATCACCCACAATACAATATATCATTATGGTACAATGGTATCTCAGATATCCCTAGTCAACCATAGAGTGGTCTTCCTAACATCCCTCTTGCTTCGGTTTGCAATTGAGCCTCTTTAAGCCTTGCTTGGACACATTTAATGCTGAGGTGAGTCAAAACTATATCAAATCCTAAAGTTTCTATAAATCTCTACAAAGAGCATGGACCTCTTCCCTAGAGGTGTCTCCACAAATCCTAAAGTCTCTATATTTTAATCACTACTAAGAGCATGGAGACACCTCTTCTCTAGAGATGTCTCCATAACCGCTCAATGTAATCTCTTCTTCGTTTCTTCCTCACCACATTCCCTTAGTTTGTTTCAGCTCCCTCTCATGTGCCTTATCCCCTCCCAAACACCCTTTGCATGCTATCATACTGGTTAGGACCACGTGTGGTATGGTTGCATCATGTATAAATAAACCATGTGCTAATTCACCTTAATTAATTATCAATTGATTTTAGAACTAAAACTGCCAAAATTTTAGCCATTTTGCCAAGGCAAGATAAAAGTTCACATGGCATTCTTCAACCGGATAGTTGCAAGCCATGTTAAGCCATCAATTGATTTTAGAACTAAAACTGCCAAAATTTTAGCCATTTTGCCAAGGCAAGATAAAAGTTCACATGGCATTCTTCAACCGGATAGTTGCAAGCCATGTTAAGAATATAATTAAATTAAAAGTTGAATCGTTTATTTCCATAATGGAATGGGCTGCGAAATTAATTATGTGAATCCAATCTAGCAAAGGATGATATGAGAGAACCACCTCTTCCCTCTTCTTTCTTCTCCAACCTAGGAAGTTATATGATATTAGTTATGTGAATCCAAATCTAGAAAATGGGGTGCAACATTAGTTATGTGAATCCAATCTAGCAAAGGATCATAAACAGAACCACCAGTTCTGTCTTTTTTCTTCTCCAATCTAGGAAGTTATGTGACATAGGTGCTCGTAATGGCTAAAGGGAGAGAGATGGAGAGAGAAAAGGGGGGAGAGAGAGTCTAGCAAAGGATGATAAGAAAGAACCACCTCTTCCCTTTTCTTTCTTCTCCAATCCAAGAAGTTATGTGACATAAATACTTTTAATGGCGCGTGCACGGGACACAGAGAGAGAGAGAGAGAGAGAGAGAGAGAGAGAGAGCACATCCATTTTTCTAATGATTAATTTGCTCAAGGGCTTTGAATTGATTACAAATCTGTAGAATATGCAACATTGCACTTTATAACTTTCGTAATTGCTTACTCTGGCATTTGATATATATACTTCAAATTCTTGGAATTCTGGGTACTTTATTTTTCTTTTGCTATGTTTATGTTCACACATGACTCTTCTCCTTATCAAGCTTCTTCCTATTACTATTACTATTACTATTTGCAAGTAAAAGCAAGGTAAGCTCTGTGGGTGCAACCGATTGCATAACGATGCTAACCTCACACAATCTCATTATAGAGAAAAAGCACTCTATTGCTTAAGTGTGCAAGTAATCCCTCTCTAATTATGAAAACAACCACTTAGCACACAAGAGAGCGAGAGAGTACACTCTAGTTTGGATAATGGGTTTATGTCCTTTCTCATTAGAAATGCACGACCAACTTTTTTACGTGTGGTCGCCGAAGACTTGCTCATAGATTTACAAAAGCTTTTAAGTACGTATACCATTTCTCTCTTTGAAACCAGACTATAAACATAATCCACCAATAGAAAGTGCAAAAATAAGGAAGAAAAACTCACAACACAGCATTGGGTCTAATGTGTCCCTTGTAGATGGTGGCTCTCCTTCCCATCTGTAATAATAGGATTGAGTACATCTAAATATGCGTCTTATTTTTCAAATATAAATCTTAGTACCTTATGCAATACCTTAACAATAAAAAAATTGATCTCTTACACATCTAAGATGTGCAAACATAGAATACATTGCAATTACAACTACAACATTCGGCGGACAAATCTAAAATATGGTGTTAATTAAATATAGACATTTGCACACCGTCATAAATACTCTACATGACACCATGATTGGCACTCCACACCATGCTCAGACCGTCATCCATGTGCGACACTTTAATTAGTATTCTTGCACTGCTCAACACACATTACTCATAAGCGTTATAATCACATTGGTTAGAATAATTAATGGGAATCCTTAACAATTAAGATTATGTTCATTGTGCTAGACACACAACACCAGTAATACACTAGCTCAATATTCATCAAACATGATAAATATAAAAACTTGCACACTCTATAAATACTCAACATGACACCTTGATTGGCAACCCACACCATGCTTAGACTGTCATCCATGTGTGACACTTGAATCAATATCCTTGCACTGCTCAATGCCCATTACTCTCATAAGCATTACTCACATTGGTTAGAATAATTAATTGGACTCCTTAATAGTTAATCACAACATGCTTATGTTCATAGGGAGAAACACAACACTAGTAATACTCTATCTCAATATTCATCTACATGATTATGTTCATAGGTAGAATTTCTACACAACACCAGTAATACGCCAGCTCAATATTCATCAACATGGTATATCACGCACAATACTAATAACACTAAAATGGCCCCAACAAATGCATATACTAATAATACGAGCCTGTCAATATTAGTATGAACATGATCATATTCATAGGTAGAAACACAACACCAGTAATACACTATCTCAATATTCATAAACATAGTAAATCACCCACAATACCAATAACACTAACATGGCCCCAACAAATGCATATAATAATAATACAAGCATGTTAATATTAATATGGCATCCCCCATATGATAGTGGCCAATAACACTAACACGGCCCAAATGCATATACTAATAATACGAGCCTATCAGTATTAATATGGCATCACCCACAATACAATATATCATTATGGTACAATGGTATCTCAGATATCCCCAATCAACCGAGTGGTCTTCCTAACATCCCTCTTGCTTGGGTTTGCAATTGAGACTCTTTAAGCCTTGCTTGGACCCATTTAATGCTGAGGTGAGTCACAACTATATCAAATCCTAAAGTCTCTTCAAATATCTACAAAGAGCATGGACCTCTTCCCTGGTGTCTCCACAAATCCTAAAGTCTCTATATTTTAATCACTACTAAGAGCATGGAGACATCTCTTCCCTAGAGATGTCTCCATAACCGCTCAATGTAATCTCTTCTTTGTTTCTTCCTCGCCACATTCCCTTAGTTTGTTTTAGCTCCCTCTCATGTGCCTTACCCCCTCCCAAACACCCTTAGCATGCTATCATACTGATTAGGACCATGTGTGGTATGGTTGCATCATGTACAAATAAACCATGTGCTAATTCACCTTAATTAATCATCGATTGATTTTAGAGCTAAAACAACCAAAATTTTAACCATTTTTCCAAGGAAAGATAAAAGTTCACATGGCATTTTTCAATCGGTTTCATAAATAATACAATAGTCAATGGTTTATGTTGAGTTGGGGTTTATGAAAAGGATAATAATAGCCATGGCGAATCACTTTTGCCATGGGGAGACGGGACACATTTTGGAGATTTGGTATCTCAATCTTGTTGAGGTTTTGTGAAAAAATTATCGTAGCCACATATGTAAGCAAGCTATTTTGTGAAGGTGAGTGATTATGGGGATAGTTGCAAGCCATCTTGAAAACATGATTAATTGTGGACACAATTGAAAAAAGATTCATTTATTCCCATAAGGGAATGGGGTGCAACATTAGTTATGTGAATCAAATCTAGGAAAGGAATATAAAAAAGAACCACCACTTCCCTCTTTTTTCTTCTCCAATCCAGAAAGTTATGCGAATCTAATATAGAAAATAGGGTGTGAAATTAGTTATGTGAATCCAATCTAGCAAAGGATGATTAAAAAAACCACCTCTTCCCTCTTGTTTCTTCTCCAATCTAAGAAGTTATGACAGAGGTGCTTTTAATGAGGAGAGAGAGAGAGAGAGAGAGAGAGAGAGAGAGCACGTCCATTTGTCTTATTTTGACCTTTTAAAAAAAATTTAAAGGGAACACAAAAAGTACAAGGCTAGAAATTAGAAGGTTATATAAAGCTTTTTCACTACAAGGCACGAAGTTTTTGTTCTTCTTGGGAATGTATTAATCTACGTCGTTTGGATTTTGTGAAAAGGATAATAATAGCCACAGATGTAGAACAAATCAATTTTGTCATAAGGAGATAGGATACATTTGGGAGATTCGCTTTGTCAATCTTGTTGAGGTTTTGTGAAAAAATATTGCAGAGCCACATATGTAAACTATTTTGTGAACGTGATTGATTATGTGGATAGTTGCAAGCCATCTTAAAAATATGATTAAATTAAAAGTTGAATCATTTATTTCCATAAGGGAATGGGCTGCGAAATTAATTATGTGAATCCAATCTAGCAAAGGATGATATAAGAAAACCACCTCTCCTCTTGCTTGGGTTTGCAATTGAGCCTCTTTAAGCCTTGCTTGGACCCATTTAATGCTGAGGTGAGTCACAACTATATCAAATCCTAAAGTCTCTATATGATTAAATTAAAAGTTGAATCATTTATTTCCATAAGGGAATGGGCTGCAAAATTAATTATGTGAATCCAATCTAGCAAAGGATGATATAAGAAACCCACCTCTCCTCTTGCTTGGGTTTGCAATTGAGCCTCTTTAAGCCTTGCTTGGACCCATTTAATGCTGAGGTGAGTCACAACTATATCAAATCCTAAAGTCTCTATAAATCTCTACAAGAGCATGGACCTCTTCCCTAGAGGTGTGTTCACAAATCCTAAAGTCTCTATATTTTAATCACTACTAAGAGCATGGAGACACCTCTTCTCTAGAGATGTCTCCATAACCGCTCAATGTAATCTCTTCTTCATTTCTTCCTCGCCACATTCCCTTAGTTTGTTTCAGCTCTCTGTCTCATGTGCCTTACCCTCTCCCAAACACCCTTTGCATGCTATCATACTGGTTAGGACCATGTGTGGTATGGTTGCATCATGTGTAAATAAACCATGTGCTAATTCACCTTAACTAATCATTGATTGATTTTAGAACTAAAACTGCCAAAATTTTAGCCATTTTGCCAAGGCAAGATAAAAGTTCACATGGCATTTTTCAAGCGGATAGTTGCAAGCCATGTTAAAAATATAATTAAATTAAAAGTTGAATCGTTTATTTCCATAAGGGAATGGGTTGCGATTTTAATTGTGTGAATCCAATCTAGCAAAGGATGATATGAGAGAACCACCTCTTCCCTCTTCTTTCTTCTCCAACCTAGGAATATATAGGATATTAGTTATGTGAATCCAATCTAGCAAAGGATGATAAAGAGAACCACCAGTTCCCTCTTTTTTCTTCTCCAATATAGGAAGTTATGTGACATAGGTGCTTGTAATGGCTAAAGGGAGAGAGATGGAGAGAGAAAAGGGGGGAGGACTCTAGTAAAGGATGATAAAAAAGAACCACCTCTTTCCTTTTCTTTCTTCTCCAATCCAGGAAGTTATGTGACATAAATACTTTTAATGGCGTGTGCATGCGAGAGAGAGAGAGGAGAGGAGAGAGCACATCCATTTGTCTAATGATTAATTTTCTCAAGGGCTTTGAATTGATTACAAATCTTATGAGAATGTAGAATATGCAACATTGCACTTTATAACTTTCGTAATTGCTAAAACTAGCATTTAATATATGTACTTCAAATTCTTGGATTTCTGGGTACTTTATTTTTCTTGCTATGTTCATGTTCACACATGACTCTTCTCCTTATCAAGCTTCTTACTATTACTATTACTATTACTATTACTATTTGTAATAAAAAGCAAGGTAAGCTCTGTGGTGGGTGCAACCGATTACATAACAATGCTAACCTCACACAATCTCATTATAGAGAAAAAGCACTCTATTGCTTAAGTGTGCAAGTAATCCCTCTCTAATTATGAAAACAACCACTTAGCACACAAGAGAGCAAGAGAATACACTCTAGTTTGGATAATGGGTTTATGTCCTTTCTCATTAGAAATGCACGACCAACTTTTTTATGTGTGGCCGCCAAAGACTTGCTCATAGATTTACAAAAGCTTTTAAGTACGTATATCATTTCTCTCTTTGAAACAAGACTATACACATAATCCACCAATAGAAAGTGCAAAAATAAGGAAGAAAAACTCACAACACAGCATTGGGTCTAATGTGTCGGGTCCCTTGTAGATGGTGGCTCCCCTTCCCATCTGTAGTATTTATATCTTTTATTCCAAAAATAGACCCATGGAGGCAATAATAGGATTGAGTACATCCAAATGTGGGTCTCTTTTTTCAAATATAAACCTTAGTACCTTATGCAATACCTAACAATAGAAAAATTAATCTCCTACACATCTAAGATGTGAAAACATAGAATACATTGCAATTACAACTACAACATTCAACGGACAAAGCTTACACACGGCGTTAATTAAATATAGACATTTGCACACTACCATAAATAATCTACATATCACCATGATTGGCACTCCACACCATGCTTAGACCGTCATCCATGTGCGACAACACACATTACTCATAAGCGTTATAATCACATTGGTTAGAATAATTAATTGGAATCCTCAACAATTAAGATTATGTTCATTGGAAGAAACACAACACCAATAATACACTAGCTCAATATTCATCAACACGATAAATATAAAAATTTGCACACTGCCATAACTACTCTACATGACACCTTGATTGGCACCCCACACCATGCTTAGACTGTCATCCATGTGTGACACTTGAATCAGTATCCTTGCACTGCTCAACACCCATTACTCTCATAAGCATTAATCACATTGGTTAGAATAATTAATTGGACTCCTTAAAAATTAATCACAACATGTTCATAGGTAGAAACACAACACTAGTAATACACTAGCTCAATATTTGTCTACATGATTATGTTCATAGGTAGAATTTCTACACAACACCAGTAATACGCCAGCTCAATATTCATCAACATGGTATATCACGCACAATACCAATAACACTAACATGGCCCCAACAAATGCATATAATAAGCATCTCAATATTAATATGGCATTCCCCATGATAGTGGCCAATAACACTAACACGGCCCAAATGCATATACTAATAATACGAGCCTATCAGTATTAATATGGCATCACCCACAATACAATATATCATTATGGTACAATGGTATCTCAGATATCCCCAGTCAACCATAGAGTGGTCTTCCTAACATCCCTCTTGCTTCGGTTTGCAATTGAGCCTCTTTAAGCCTTGCTTGGACACATTTAATGCTGAGGTGAGTCACAACTATATCAAATCCTAAAGTCTCTATAAATCCCTACAAAGAGCATGGACCTCTTCCCTAGAGGTGTCTCCACAAATCCTAAAGTCTCTATATTTTAATCACTACTAAGAGCATGGAGACACCTCTTCTCTAGAGATGTCTCCATAACCGCTCAATGTAATCTCTTCTTCGTTTCTTCCTCACCACATTCCCTTAGTTTGTTTCAGCTCCCTCTCATGTGCCTTACCCCCTCCCAAACACCCTTTGCATGCTATCATACTGGTTAGGACCACGTGTGGTATGGTTGCATCATGTATAAATAAACCATGTGCTAATTCACCTTAATTAATTATCAATTGATTTTAGAACTAAAACTGCCAAAATTTTAGCCATTTTGCCAAGGCAAGATAAAAGTTCACATGGCATTCTTCAACCGGATAGTTGCAAGCCATGTTAAGAATATAATTAAATTAAAAGTTGAATTGTTTATTTCCATAAGGGAATGGGCTGCGAAATTAATTATGTGAATCCAATCTAGCAAAGGATGATATGAGAGAACCACCTCTTCCCTCTTCTTTCTTCTCCAACCTAGGAAGTTATATAATATTAGTTATGTGAATCCAAATCTAGAAAATGGGTTGCAACATTAGTTATGTGAATCCAATCAAGCAAAGGATCATAAACAGAACCACCAGTTCTGTCTTTTTTCTTCTCCAATCTAGGAAGTTATGTGACATAGGTGCTCGTAATGGCTAAAGGGAGAGAGATGGAGAGAGAAAAGGGGGGAGAGAGAGTCTAGCAAAGGATGATAAGAAAGAACCACCTCTTTCCTTTTCTTTCTTCTCCAATCCAAGAAGTTATGTGACATAAATACTTTTAATGGCGCGTGCACGGGAGAGAGAGAGAGAGAGAGAGAGAGAGAGAGAGAGAGAGAGCACATCCATTTGTCTAATGATTAATTTGCTCAAGGGCTTTGAATTGATTACAACTCTTATGAATGTAGAATATGCAACATTGCACTTTATAACTTTCGTAATTGCTAACTCGCATTTGATATATATACTTCAAATTCTTGGAATTCTGGGTACTTTATTTTTCTTTTGCTATGTTCATGTTCACACATGACTCTTCTCCTTATCAAGCTTCTTACTATTACTATTACTATTACTATTTGCAAGTAAAAGCAAGGTAAGCTTTGTGGGTGCAACCGATTGCATAACGATGCTAACCTCACACAATCTCATTATAGAGAAAAAGCACTCTATTGCTTAAGTGTGCAAGTAATCCCTCTCTAATTATCAAAACAACCACTTAGCACACAAGAGAGCGAGAGAGTACACTCTAGTTTGGATAATGGGTTTATGTCCTTTCTCATTAGAAATGCACGACCAACTTTTTTACGTGTGGTCGCCGAAGACTTGCTCATAGATTTACAAAAGCTTTTAAGTATGTATACCGTTTCTCTCTTTGAAACAAGACTATAAACATAATCCACCAATAGAAAGTGCAAAAATAAGGAAGAAAAACTCACAACACAGCATTGGGTCTAATGTGTCCCTTGTAGATGGTGGCTCTCCTTCCCATCTGTAATAATAGGATTGAGTATATCCAAATATGCGTCTTATTTTTCAAATATAAATCTTAGTACCTTATGCAATACCTTAACAATAAAAAAATTGATCTCTTACACATCTAAGATGTGCAAACATAGAATACATTGCAATTACAACTACAACATTCGTCAGACAAATCTAAAATATGGCATTAATTAAATATAGACATTTGCACACCGTCATAAATACTCTACATGACACCATGATTGGCATTCCACACCATGCCTAGACCGTCATCCATGTGTGACACTTTAATTAGTATTCTTGCACTGCTCAACACACATTACTCATAAGCGTTATAATCACATTGGTTAGAATAATTAATGGGAATCCTTAACAATTAAGATTATGTTCATTGTGCTAGAGACACAACACCAGTAATACACTAGCTCAATATTCATCAAACATGATAAATATAGAAACTTGCACACTCTATAAATACTCAACATGACACCTTGATTGGCAACCCACACCATGCTTAGACTGTCATCCATGTGTGACACTTGAATCAATATCCTTGCACTGCTCAACGCCCATTACTCTCATAAGCATTAATCACATTGGTTAGAATAATTAATTGGACTCCTTAATAGTTAATCACAACATGCTTATGTTCATAGGGAGAAACACAACACTAGTAATACTCTATCTCAATATTCATCTACATGATTATGTTCATAGGTAGAATTTCTACACAACACCAGTAATACGCCAGCTCAATATTCATCAACATGGTATATCACGCACAATACTAATAACACTAAAATGGCCCCAACAAATGC
Organism: Cibotium barometz; assembly: GCF_041138505.1. Classification (NCBI taxonomy): domain Eukaryota; kingdom Viridiplantae; phylum Streptophyta; class Polypodiopsida; order Cyatheales; family Cibotiaceae; genus Cibotium; species Cibotium barometz. The sequence continues at coordinate 69,823,415 of NC_141046.1, forward strand.
ATATACTAATAATACGAGCCTGTCAATATTAGTATGAACATGATTATATTCATAGGTAGAAACACAACACCAGTAATACACTATCTCAATATTCATAAACATAGTAAATCACCCACAATACCAATAACACTAACATGGCCCCAACAAATGCATATAATAATAATACAAGCATGTCAATATTAATATGGCATCCCCCATATGATAGTGGCCAATAACACTAACACAGCCCAAATGCATATACTAATAATACGAGCCTATCAGTATTAATATGGCATCACCCACTGTAAGATTCCTCCCCCAAACCCCTTTTTGATGTCTAGTATCTTCTTCTATAATCAATCCCTCTTCAGAAATATGAAAGACTTGTTTCTAACTGTTTTAACTTAGAGAGAGAAAATATTCTAGAGAGAGAATATTCAGATTTTTAATATTTTTGGATAGAAAATTATCTCATCTTATTAAAATAAGTTTCCCTGAAACAGAAATTCAAAAAGAACTTTCCAATGTGCAATTGGAATTAATTGGAAATGTGTATAAAGGACCTTAGTCTAAGGGTCTAGATTTTCAGAAATTTTTGGATTATGGTCCAATTAAGGTTCCTATGGACCAATAGCATCAATCCATGTGTAGGGAGGAGATAAATCCAATTTGAAAAAGAAGATACCCAAAAATGAGTAAATACTCACATAAGATGAAGAGTTGAAAATGTACAAGGTTTATTAGTAAAAAATTATGAGCAATATTAAAAGTATGACATATGTAAGGAAGAGGAGTTCTTTAAAGGAGGTGCATATTTCACATAAGATGAAGAGTTGAAAATGTACAAGGTTTATTAGAAAAAAATTATGAGCAATATTAAAAGTATGACATATGTAAGGAAGGGGAGTTCTTTAAAGGAGGTGCATATTTCACATAAGATGAAGAGTTGAAAATGTACAAGGTTTATTAGTAAAAAACTATGAGCAATATTAAAAATATGACATATGTAAGGAAGGGGAGTTCTTTAAAGGAGGTGCATATTTCACATGCTTGAATGAGTTTTAAACTCATAAAAATTGAGATATTTCATCTCTCCTCTCTCCTCATTCAAGTCTAGTTCCAAAAAGTTAGCTTAACTGACCTAAAAATGGTCAAATATTGACCAAACTGATTTAGAAAATTCTAGAATCAGTTTGTTTGGTTAGGAGCTCAATTTTTCCTATAAATAGAAGCCTCACCCTTGTTGAAAAATATATAGTGTTTATGCATCGTTACTCTACTCCACCTAAGCCAAGAACTGTGAATTCATTTAATAATTCACTAGTTTTTGGAGCTTCCCTCTTTCTTCAATCCCCATTAGTGGCTCCATCAACATACTTAACCAATTGATTGGTTGGGGGCCTCTACCGTGAACAAAGAATCAAGCAAGTTGTAAGGTAATTAGTGAATATTCATCTTTCTATAATTTCTCAATGTTTCTCTCTTCTCAACCCCTCTCAAGCTTGAGAAGTTCAATTGGTATGGTTTTTTTTAAATGCTATTGAAGTTTGAATAGTAGTGAAGAGTTACATAATTTAATAAATGCTATTGAAGTTAATTTTCATTTATGTTTAAATTCTAATGATTCTTATGTAAATTCTCTCTCTCACTCAAGAAATGGTCATACTCATGACCCATTCTCAATCCAAATCAAGCTTTTCATAAAGCTTTTCCTTAACCCAAGATTAAGCTATGCTTGAGGCCAAATTAATGACTTTTTCTTATGCTTTTAGTTTATGTATATTGATGATTCAATCCATTATGGATTAAGGATCCAATTAGAGAATCATTTTAATTATTTCCTTAATGATAAGCTTTATCCCTTAGAAAAATTGAGATTTATCAGTCATAGCAGCGGAGCTATGGCAAAATTTTTATAAAAATTATGCATAAAAGATTTTCATTCAAAGCATAAAAAGAGGACTTCCTACCATATTCTAGGAATCATCATCCTAGATTAATTGAAAGAATTTCATTATAATCATGGAGAAATTGAATTTTAATATTATGCATAAAGGATAAATTTTTATATCAAAAGTGTTATTTTTACCATTTTTATTTTCATGCATAGAAGTATGCATAAAGGATAAATTTTTATATCAAAAGTGTTATTTTTACCATTTTTATTTTCATGCATAGAAGTATGCATAATGGATAAATTTTTATATCAAAAGTGTTACTTTTATCATTTTTATTTCATACATAAAAGTATGCATAAAAGAAAATTTTTATATCAAAAGTGTTACTTTTATCATTTTTAATTTTCATGCATAGAAGTATGCATAAAGGAAAATTTTTATATCAAAAGTGTTACTTTTATCATTTTTAATTTTCATGCATAGAAGTATGCATAAAGGAAAAATTTTTATATCAAAAGTGTTACTTTTATCATATTGGATTTCATGCATATAGGTATGCATAAAAGATATTCTTTTTATACTAAAAGTATGATTTTCCTCATAAATGGATTTTATGCTTAACTTAGATGCATAAGAGAAATTCTTTTATTCTAAAAGTATAATTCCCTACCAAATTGAAATCATGCATAAGAAGATGCATAAAAGATTGATTTTAATTTCGAAAGTGTTAGTCTCCTTAAATGGAATTTATGTATAAATAAATGTGTAGAGAAATCTTATATCAAATAAAAGAATTCTCTTTAAAAAAAAAAAAAGATATGAAATGTGATAAGATGTGATAAGAGGTGTATGAGATGTGATAAGAATTGATAAGATGCGTATGGAAAGTGATAGGATGTGATAAGAGGTGTGATAAGAGGTGATAAGATGCTTATGAAATAAGTTAGGATGTGATAAGATGAATTAAGATGTGTATGGGGGGATGAGGTAAGAAGTGTATGTGATAGGATAAGATGTATATGGGTTGTGATAGGGCGAGAATGGATGTGATGTAAAAGATTAGATGTGAAGGTATATGGGGTTATATAAATGGGAATGTGAAAATGGATGTATGTATGTGGATGTGTAGATATGGAGATGGGAGTGTGGATGTATGAACATGAAAATGGATATATGCATGAAGATGTATATGCATAGATGTAAATGTGGATGTAGATGTGGATGTATAGATGTGAATGGATGTGGATGTATAGATGTGAATGGAAATGTGGATGTGGATGTATGTGAATGTGGATGTAGATGTGGATGTATAGATGTGAATGTGGAATGTGGATGTGGATGTATGTATGTATGTGGATGTAGATGTGGATGTATAGATGTGAATGGGAATGGGGATGTGGATGTATGTGAATGTGAATGTAGATGTGGATGCATGTATGTGAATGTGAATGTAGATGTGAATGTGGAATGTGGATGTATAGATGTGGATGTATGGGAATGTGGATGTGGATGTATGTGAATGTGAATGTAGATGTGGATGTATAGATGTGAATGTGGAATGTGGATGTGGATGTATGTATGTATGTGGATGTAGATGTGGATGTATGGATGTGTATGTATGAATGTGGATATGGGATGTGGATGTATAAATGAGGATGTGAAAATGGAGGTAAGCATGTAGATGTGGATGCATGGATGTGAATGTGGATGTGGATGTGGATGTGGATATGGATGTGTATGTATGAATGTGGATATGGGATGTGGATGTATAAATGAGGATGTGAAAATGGAGATAAGCATGTAGATGTGGATGTATGGATGTGAATGTGGATGTGGATGTGGATGTATGGATGTGGATATGGATGTGAATATATGATATGTGATGTGAAGGAATCTGAAGTGAAGAGATGGAAAAGGAGGTGATTGGATGAGTACACATATACATGGAATGTGGAATAAGTAATGTGGATTAATGAGGGATAATGTGGAAAAATGAGAGTTAATATAGAAACTGTATTTGTAAACTGTTTGTAAATGCTGTTTGTAAATGGCTGTTTTATGTCAAGAATGCTGGGGAAGCATTTTGACCGTCTTGTGATTAAGGTCGTGGAGACCTAACTGATAAAGTTGCAACTGCTGACGGAGAGTCAATGGAGGACGTCTCGCGTAGCAAGGTCGACCGAGGTCTTGACCAGCCTCGGTTCGATTAAAATGGTGAGCTTCCGGTACGGTGGATGAGGGACCAAGGAAGCGGCCTATGAGTGAAGCGCTAGGTCACCTGCGAAGGATCCTAGAGGGTGCTGACCATACGGTGCTCGGGCTCTGGGTCGCCTAGGATACCCACGCGTGCGTCGAGGAAGATATTGGAACAAGGAGTAAGAGTTGTTTTGTGAAACCGGGCATGGATCTGGTTGACTGACCTTGCTGGTCCTCAACGGATGAGTCCATGGCTCTTTTATATGGATCTGTTGGTTGATCTTGCTGATCTTCAACGAGAGTCCATCTTGATAAGTGATTATATTGCCGAGTATTATGGGCTAGGAACTATGGAAACGGCCTCTGTGTGGACAGGTGGTGAGCGTTCTAGTTGCCAATGATGCCATAGATACTCTGATGAAGGAATGATGGGAAATTATGAATCAACTGGATAAATTGGAAGATTGTGATCAGTGGTACTATGGTTTCATTAAAGGATTGTTTTAAAGTTAGCTGATGCTAAGAAAAAGGCAATTTCATATTGGGTGTGTAAGTGGTGTGACTAGTTTTATGTTTGCATGAACTTCCGGCTAGGGGGCCTTGGAACTCTTTTCCTTGGTAACCGGGACAAAACCTAACCAAATTCCAAATTGGATCCCATCACTACAGTGGTTGGGCGGTTGGCTAACCCATGGGATCGGATGGGGTTAGGCTGGACTGATGGATCCGTAACCCGAGACTCAATTTCTGTTATTACGATAGATGAAGTAAGTCCCGGATAGTAATTGTTCTATGGATAGGAATCAACGGCTGTGCCTCTTGATGGGGAAAAAAGCGTTGATCCCAATGATCCAAGTGCAAGTTTCTTCCTTGATCCGACCGAGTATCTTTATAGGTGCAGTTGGATCAGCGTGATTAGTAATGATCTTGACTACGTTAGAGTAAAAAATTATCCTGGTGGAATCGCCCGTGCTTTCCGGGTAAGGGAAGTTTTTTCCGGGTTCGGTTTTGGAAAAACCGACGGATTAGTCTCTTGTCCGGATATCCGTGGACGAGGCCCCGAATGTGGGACCCCTGTCCCGCGCGAGAAGTGCTACTTCTGCTGCTAGTACCCGAATCCGTTGCTCGGTGTGAACAGGGGGATCTCACAGTTGGTATCAGAGCATTTGGTTAATAAAGATCAATTGAGAAGACAAATAGGTCAGAAATTTATCAAGAAACCCAAAAAGGTTGTAATTGTGTGATATAATTCATACAATTTGATATTCAAATTGAAATTCGTAATTTGGTAATTGGGTCTTCAGATGGAAGTACCGCAATTATATAGAATCCTTGGCTTGCTTGAGGCCTAGACATGATGGTATTTACCTTATAATTCCAAGGGCCGTGACTATCCGTATATACCGAGAGTATAACTGCAGCTCTTTACTGACAGTATATACGAGTAAATCTAAGACTTGAAATTATAAGCGTTAATGCTATCCAGATGATGAATTTGAATGTGGTTGATATGATTTTTAATTCTGTTTGGGAACTGATGAATTGATTGGGATTCTGATTGAAAAATGATGATTTTTGAAATTTAGTTGAAATATAATAACTTGAGCAAAACCGCAATGAGGATGAATGGGACGAGTCCCTGTAATGATAAATGATGATAATGATTTCAACAAATCACTATGAGATTAGTGGATTGTGCTGTCAAAGTACTACTGTTAACACTTGACTCGGTATATCAAGTTAAGGGATGACAAATTGAAAACTTGCTTGACTGAAATTCCCGTGGAGGAATGTTCAGAAAGAAAAAATTTCGATCTGATGGACCATTATCGTGTTAAAGATATGAATGATATGATCTGAAATGAATTTATTTAATGATGAGTTCTATATAAGGGATATTTATCCCCGTATTCTGTTGGGTTGACCAGAATATAAGGAACCCTAGAATAAATTGGATCTTAAGAAAAAGAGTTGTCCTCTACTTGGCGAGATGAGGACATCTCACACTTTTTTAAGTGGGGTAGAATGTAAGATTCCTCCCCAGCCTTCGAGGCATACAGGAGTAAGAATCTCCCTTTTTGATCTTAAAATTATTCCCTCTCAAAAATAAGAGAAAGATTCTATTTAAAAAAAGGAAGACCCTTTCCCTAGAATACTTCTCAGGAGTCACGCTGTTTTAAGGATTCAGAACAATGAGTTCAGAAGTGAAAATCGGTGTTTTGGATACCAAGGTTTTGGTCTTCATTCGAGTACGGCACAAAAGAAGTTCTTTATCTATTGGGGAGTTTAAGAAGTTATCCCCCAGATATTGTGAGCCTTATCTGACTTCAAAGAAAGTAAGTGACTTAGCTTACGAGCTTCTTTTATCTCCTCATCTCAAAGTTCTTAATGCCTTGTATAGAAAATTGTGCCAAACCCAAATCATGGAAAGACGGTAAAACTTCAGTGGCAAGCTACCGTTGGCTTCTAAGTTACGCTAGCTCCTTCCTTTATATAAGTCGTAACTTTTACTTATCGCTCACAGTAATCTTACTCCCATCGATCTCCTTTCTTCCTAATCTCCTTCATGGCTTGGCAACAAGAATTAGTTTTATCCATAATGATTCCTCACCTTCAAGACGCAAGTGAGTCTGTGAAGAAGGATTTTATAGAACAGTATGAGCGCTCACTTTTCCCTCACTTGGGAACTTCTGTAGCGCAGACCAAATGGCGGACCTATCAAGACATAACTAGGGTAACACCCTGGGGTCAGCAGCACTTCCGTAACAATGTCCGCTTGGCCATGGTTATTGAAGCTTTGGGTTTGGGTCCCCGATACTACTGCGTCATGAGATCAAGACATCCTGGGTTTTCTGAGCGGGTCTTCTTACTGGCGTGTTTTCTTCCTCATGAGAAGATATGCCTTTACCCCGTTTTTGGCTTGCCTCTCAGAGGTCCTTTTGTTAGAACACCTCATACCACTGAGATAGGCGCAGCAATAACCCACAGAATCATTCCCATAGATGAGTTACCTTATACTTGTGCAGCTTGTGAGGACTGCTTTTGTGACCATATGATGGACGGGCTTATGGAAGTGTAAAGAGTTCCTCTATCTTTACTGTATAAGTTCCGAGAATGAATAAAGTTTAAATCTTGTTCGTATTTTGAATCTTGCTCTCTTTAAGACTTATCTTGGTGGTTAATCTTGATTAAAATTTTTCTCTAAGTCTCATATTCGTGAATCTTGCGAAATTATCACAAGTTGCGAGATGAGGACATCTCGCATTTTTTAAGTGGGGTAGAATGTAAGATTCCTCCCCCAAACCCCTTTTTGATGTCTAGTATCTTCTTCTATAATCAATCCCTCTTCAGAAATATGAAAGACTTGTTTCTAACTGTTTTAACCTAGAGAGAGAAAATATTCTAGAGAGAGAATATTCAGATTTTTAATATTTTTGGATAGAAAATTATCTCATCTTATTAAAATAAGTTTCCCTGAAACAGAAATTCAAAAAGAACTTTCCAATGTGCAATTGGAATTAATTGGAAATGTGTATAAAGGACCTTAGTCTAAGGGTCTAGATTTTCAGAAATTTTTGGATTATGGTCCAATTAAGGTTCCTATGGACCAATAGCATCAATCCATGTGTAGGGAGGAGATAAATCCAATTTGAAAAAGAAGATACCCAAAAATGAGTAAATACTCACATAAGATGAAGAGTTGAAAATGTACAAGGTTTATTAGTAAAAAATTATGAGCAATATTAAAAGTATGACATATGTAAGGAAGAGGAGTTCTTTAAAGGAGGTGCATATTTCACATAAGATGAAGAGTTGAAAATGTACAAGGTTTATTAGAAAAAAATTATGAGCAATATTAAAAGTATGACATATGTAAGGAAGGGGAGTTCTTTAAAGGAGGTGCATATTTCACATAAGATGAAGAGTTGAAAATGTACAAGGTTTATTAGTAAAAAACTATGAGCAATATTAAAAATATGACATATGTAAGGAAGGGGAGTTCTTTAAAGGAGGTGCATATTTCACATGCTTGAATGAGTTTTAAACTCATAAAAATTGAGATATTTCATCTCTCCTCTCTCCTCATTCAAGTCTAGTTCCAAAAAGTTAGCTTAACTGACCTAAAAATGGTCAAATATTGACCAAACTGATTTAGAAAATTCTAGAATCAGTTTGTTTGGTTAGGAGCTCAATTTTTCCTATAAATAGAAGCCTCACCCTTGTTGAAAAATATATAGTGTTTATGCATCGTTACTCTACTCCACCTAAGCCAAGAACTGTGAATTCATTTAATAATTCACTAGTTTTTGGAGCTTCCCTCTTTCTTCAATCCCCATTAGTGGCTCCATCAACATACTTAACCAATTGATTGGTTGGGGGCCTCTACCGTGAACAAAGAATCAAGCAAGTTGTAAGGTAATTAGTGAATATTCATCTTTCTATAATTTCTCAATGTTTCTCTCTTCTCAACCCCTCTCAAGCTTGAGAAGTTTAATTGGTATGGTTTTTTTTAAATGCTATTGAAGTTTGAATAGTAGTGAAGAGTTACATAATTTAATAAATGCTATTGAAGTTAATTTTCATTTATGTTTAAATTCTAATGATTCTTATGTAAATTCTCTCTCTCACTCAAGAAATGGTCATACTCATGACCCATTCTCAATCCAAATCAAGCTTTTCATAAAGCTTTTCCTTAACCCAAGATTAAGCTATGCTTGAGGCCAAATTAATGACTTTTTCTTATGCTTTTAGTTTATGTATATTGATGATTCAATCCATTATGGATTAAGGATCCAATTAGAGAATCATTTTAATTATTTCCTTAATGATAAGCTTTATCCCTTAGAAAAATTGAGATTTATCAGTCATAGCAGCGGAGCTATGGCAAAATTTTTATAAAAATTATGCATAAAAGATTTTCATTCAAAGCATAAAAAGAGGACTTCCTACCATATTCTAGGAATCATCATCCTAGATTAATTGAAAGAATTTCATTATAATCATGGAGAAATTGAATTTTAATATTATGCATAAAGGATAAATTTTTATATCAAAAGTGTTATTTTTACCATTTTTATTTTCATGCATAGAAGTATGCATAAAGGATAAATTTTTATATCAAAAGTGTTATTTTTACCATTTTTATTTTCATGCATAGAAGTATGCATAATGGATAAATTTTTATATCAAAAGTGTTACTTTTATCATTTTTATTTCATACATAAAAGTATGCATAAAAGAAAATTTTTATATCAAAAGTGTTACTTTTATCATTTTTAATTTTCATGCATAGAAGTATGCATAAAGGAAAATTTTTATATCAAAAGTGTTACTTTTATCATTTTTAATTTTCATGCATAGAAGTATGCATAAAGGAAAAATTTTTATATCAAAAGTGTTACTTTTATCATATTGGATTTCATGCATATAGGTATGCATAAAAGATATTCTTTTTATACTAAAAGTATGATTTTCCTCATAAATGGATTTTATGCTTAACTTAGATGCATAAGAGAAATTCTTTTATTCTAAAAGTATAATTCCCTACCAAATTGAAATCATGCATAAGAAGATGCATAAAAGATTGATTTTAATTTCGAAAGTGTTAGTCTCCTTAAATGGAATTTATGTATAAATAAATGTGTAGAGAAATCTTATATCAAATAAAAGAATTCTCTTTTAAAAAAAAAAAAGATATGAAATGTGATAAGATGTGATAAGAGGTGTATGAGATGTGATAAGAATTGATAAGATGCGTATGGAAAGTGATAGGATGTGATAAGAGGTGTGATAAGAGGTGATAAGATGCTTATGAAATAAGTTAGGATGTGATAAGATGAATTAAGATGTGTATGGGGGGATGAGGTAAGAAGTGTATGTGATAGGATAAGATGTATATGGGTTGTGATAGGGCGAGAATGGATGTGATGTAAAAGATTAGATGTGAAGGTATATGGGGTTATATAAATGGGAATGTGAAAATGGATGTATGTATGTGGATGTGTAGATATGGAGATGGGAGTGTGGATGTATGAACATGAAAATGGATATATGCATGAAGATGTATATGCATAGATGTAAATGTGGATGTAGATGTGGATGTATAGATGTGAATGGATGTGGATGTATAGATGTGAATGGAAATGTGGATGTGGATGTATGTGAATGTGGATGTAGATGTGGATGTATAGATGTGAATGTGGAATGTGGATGTGGATGTATGTATGTATGTGGATGTAGATGTGGATGTATAGATGTGAATGGGAATGGGGATGTGGATGTATGTGAATGTGAATGTAGATGTGGATGCATGTATGTGAATGTGAATGTAGATGTGAATGTGGAATGTGGATGTATAGATGTGGATGTATGGGAATGTGGATGTGGATGTATGTGAATGTGAATGTAGATGTGGATGTATAGATGTGAATGTGGAATGTGGATGTGGATGTATGTATGTATGTGGATGTAGATGTGGATGTATGGATGTGTATGTATGAATGTGGATATGGGATGTGGATGTATAAATGAGGATGTGAAAATGGAGGTAAGCATGTAGATGTGGATGCATGGATGTGAATGTGGATGTGGATGTGGATGTGGATATGGATGTGTATGTATGAATGTGGATATGGGATGTGGATGTATAAATGAGGATGTGAAAATGGAGATAAGCATGTAGATGTGGATGTATGGATGTGAATGTGGATGTGGATGTGGATGTATGGATGTGGATATGGATGTGAATATATGATATGTGATGTGAAGGAATCTGAAGTGAAGAGATGGAAAAGGAGGTGATTGGATGAGTACACATATACATGGAATGTGGAATAAGTAATGTGGATTAATGAGGGATAATGTGGAAAAATGAGAGTTAATATAGAAACTGTATTTGTAAACTGTTTGTAAATGCTGTTTGTAAATGGCTGTTTTATGTCAAGAATGCTGGGGAAGCATTTTGACCGTCTTGTGATTAAGGTCGTGGAGACCTAACTGATAAAGTTGCAACTGCTGACGGAGAGTCAATGGAGGACGTCTCGCGTAGCAAGGTCGACCGAGGTCTTGACCAGCCTCGGTTCGATTAAAATGGTGAGCTTCCGGTACGGTGGATGAGGGACCAAGGAAGCGGCCTATGAGTGAAGCGCTAGGTCACCTGCGAAGGATCCTAGAGGGTGCTGACCATACGGTGCTCGGGCTCTGGGTCGCCTAGGATACCCACGCGTGCGTCGAGGAAGATATTGGAACAAGGAGTAAGAGTTGTTTTGTGAAACCGGGCATGGATCTGGTTGACTGACCTTGCTGGTCCTCAACGGATGAGTCCATGGCTCTTTTATATGGATCTGTTGGTTGATCTTGCTGATCTTCAACGAGAGTCCATCTTGATAAGTGATTATATTGCCGAGTATTATGGGCTAGGAACTATGGAAACGGCCTCTGTGTGGACAGGTGGTGAGCGTTCTAGTTGCCAATGATGCCATAGATACTCTGATGAAGGAATGATGGGAAATTATGAATCAACTGGATAAATTGGAAGATTGTGATCAGTGGTACTATGGTTTCATTAAAGGATTGTTTTAAAGTTAGCTGATGCTAAGAAAAAGGCAATTTCATATTGGGTGTGTAAGTGGTGTGACTAGTTTTATGTTTGCATGAACTTCCGGCTAGGGGGCCTTGGAACTCTTTTCCTTGGTAACCGGGACAAAACCTAACCAAATTCCAAATTGGATCCCATCACTACAGTGGTTGGGCGGTTGGCTAACCCATGGGATCGGATGGGGTTAGGCTGGACTGATGGATCCGTAACCCGAGACTCAATTTCTGTTATTACGATAGATGAAGTAAGTCCCGGATAGTAATTGTTCTATGGATAGGAATCAACGGCTGTGCCTCTTGATGGGAAAAAAAGCGTTGATCCCAATGATCCAAGTGCAAGTTTCTTCCTTGATCCGACCGAGGATCTTTATAGGTGCAGTTGGATCAGCGTGATTAGTAATGATCTTGACTACGTTAGAGTAAAAAATTATCCTGGTGGAATCGCCCGTGCTTTCCGGGTAAGGGAAGTTTTTTCCGGGTTCGGTTTTGGAAAAACCGACGGATTAGTCTCTTGTCCGGATATCCGTGGACGAGGCCCCGAATGTGGGACCCCTGTCCCGCGCGAGAAGTGCTACTTCCGCTGCTAGTACCCGAATCCGTTGCTCGGTGGGAACAGGGGGATCTCACACCCACAATACAATATATCATTATGGTACAAAGGTATCTCAGATATCCCCAATCAACCGAGTGGTCTTCCTAACATCCCTCTTGCTTGGGTTTGCAATTGAGACTCTTTAAGCCTTGCTTGGACCCATTTAATGCTGAGGTGAGTCACAACTATATCAAATCCTAAAGTCTCTTCAAATATCTACAAAGAGCATGGACCTCTTCCCTGGTGTCTCCACAAATCCTAAAGTCTCTATATTTTAATCACTACTAAGAGCATGGAGACATCTCTTCCCTAGAGATGTCTCCATAACCGCTCAATGTAATCTCTTCTTTGTTTCTTCCTCGCCACATTCCCTTAGTTTGTTTTAGCTCCCTCTCATGTGCCTTACCCCCTCCCAAACACCCTTAGCATGCTATCATACTGATTAGGACCATGTGTGGTATGGTTGCATCATGTACAAATAAACCATGTGCTAATTCACCTTAATTAATCATCGATTGATTTTAGAGCTAAAAAAACCAAAATTTTAACCATTTTTCCAAGGCAAGATAAAAGTTCACATGGCATTTTTCAATCGGTTTCATAAATAATACAATAGTCAATGGTTTATGTTGAGTTGGGGTTTATGAAAAGGATAATAATAGCCATGGCGAATCACTTTTGCCATGGGGAGACGGGACACATTTTGGAGATTTGGTATCTCAATCTTGTTGAGGTTTTGTGAAAAAATTATCGTAGCCACATATGTAAGCAAGCTATTTTGTGAAGGTGAGTGATTATGGGGATAGTTGCAAGCCATCTTGAAAACATGATTAATTGTGGACACAATTGAAAAAAGATTCATTTATTCCCATAAGGGAATGGGGTGCAACATTAGTTATGTGAATCAAATCTAGGAAAGGAATATAAAAAAGAACCACCACTTCCCTCTTTTTTCTTCTCCAATCCAGAAAGTTATGCGAATCCAATATAGAAAATAGGGTGTGAAATTAGTTATGTGAATCCAATCTAGCAAAGGATGATTAAAAAAACCACCTCTTCCCTCTTGTTTCTTCTCCAATCTAAGAAGTTATGATAGAGGTGCTTTTAATGAGGAGAGAGAGAGAGAGAGAGAGAGAGAGAGAGAGAGAGCACGTCCGTTTGTCTTATTTTTACCTTTTAAAAAAAATTTAAAGGGAACACAAAAAGTACAAGGCTAGAAATTAGAAGGTTATATAAAGCTTTTTCACTACAAGGCACGAAGTTCTTGTTCTTCTTGGGAATGTATTAATCTACGTCGTTTGGATTTTGTGAAAAGGATAATAATAGCCACAGATGTAGAACAAATCAATTTTGTCATAAGGAGATAGGACACATTTGGGAGATTCGGTTTGTCAATCTTGTTGAGGTTTTGTGAAAAAATATTGCAGAGCCACATATGTAAACTATTTTGTGAACGTGATTGATTATGTGGATAGTTGCAAGCCATCTTAAAAATATGATTAAATTAAAAGTTGAATCATTTATTTCCATAAGGGAATGGGCTGTGAAATTAATTATGTGAATCCAATCTAGCAAAGGATGATATAAGAAAACCACCTCTCCTCTTGCTTGGGTTTGCAATTGAGCCTCTTTAAGCCTTGCTTGGACCCATTTAATGCTGAGGTGAGTCACAACTATATCAAATCCTAAAGTCTCTATAAATCTCTACAAGAGCATGGACCTCTTCCCTAGAGGTGTGTTCACAAATCCTAAAGTCTCTATATTTTAATCACTACTAAGAGCATGGAGACACCTCTTCTCTAGAGATGTCTCCATAACCGCTCAATGTAATCTCTTCTTCATTTCTTCCTCGCCACATTCCCTTAGTTTGTTTCAGCTCTCTGCTCATGTGCCTTACCCTCTCCCAAACACCCTTTGCATGCTATCATACTGGTTAGGACCATGTGTGGTATGGTTGCATCATGTGTAAATAAACCATGTGCTAATTCACCTTAACTAATCAATGATTGATTTTAGAACTAAAACTGCCAAAATTTTAGCCATTTTGCCAAGGCAAGATAAAAGTTCACATTGGATTTTTCAAGCGGATAGTTGCAAGCCATGTTAAAAATATAATTAAATTAAAAGTTGAATTGTTTATTTCCATAAGGGAATGGGCTGCGATTTTAATTGTGTGAATCCAATCTAGCAAAGGATGATATGAGAGAACCACCTCTTCCCTCTTCTTTCTTCCCCAACCTAGGATTATATAGGATATTAGTTATGTGAATCCAATCTAGCAAAGGATGATAAAGAGAACCACCAGTTCCCTCTTTTTTCTTCTCCAATATAGAAAGTTATGTGACATAGGTGCTTGTAATGGCTAAAGGGAGAGAGATGGAGAGAGAAAAGGGGGGAGAGAGAGTCTAGCAAAGGATGATAAAAAAGAACCACCTCTTTCCTTTTCTTTCTTCTCCAATCCAGGAAGTTATGTGACATAAATACTTTTAATGGCGTGTGCATGCGAGAGAGAGAGAGAGGAGAGGAGAGAGCACATCCATTTGTCTAATGATTAATTTTCTCAAGGGCTTTGAATTGATTACAAATGTTATGAGAATGTAGAATATGCAACATTGCACTTTATAACTTTCGTAATTGCTAAAACTAGCATTTAATATATGTACTTCAAATTCTTGGATTTTTGGGTACTTTATTTTTCTTGCTATGTTCATGTTCACACATGACTCTTCTCCTTATCAAGATTCTTACTATTACTATTACTATTTGCAATAAAAAGCAAGGTAAGCTCTGTGGTGGGTGCAACCGATTACATAACAATGCTAACCTCACACAATCTCGTTATAGAGAAAAAGCACTCTATTGCTTAAGTGTGCAAGTAATCCCTCTTTAATTATGAAAGCAACCACTTAGCACACAAGAGAGCAAGAGAATACACTCTAGTTTGGATAATGGGTTTATGTCCTTTCTCATTAGAAATGCACGACCAACTTTTTTATGTGTGGCCGCCAAAGACTTGCTCATAGATTTACAAAAGCTTTTAAGTACGTATACCATTTCTCTCTTTGAAACAAGACTATAAACATATTCCACCAATAGAAAGTGCAAAAATAAGGAAGAAAAACTCACAACACAGCATTGGGTCTAATGTGTCCCTTGTAGATGGTGGCTCCCCTTCCCATATGTAGTATTTATATCTTTTATTCCAAAAATAGACCCATGGAGGCAATAATAGGATTGAGTACATCCAAATGTGGGTCTTTTTTTCAAATATAAACCTTAGTACCTTATGCAATACCTAACAATAGAAAAATTAATCTCCTACACATCTAAGATGTGAAAACATAGAATACATTGCAATTACAACTACAACATTCAACAGACAAAGCTTAAATACGGCGTTAAATAAATATAGACATTTGCACACTACCATAAATAATCTACATGACACCATGATTGGCACTCCACACCATGCTTAGACCGTCATCCATGTGCGACAACACACATTACTCATAAGCGTTATAATCACATTGGTTAGAATAATTAATTGGAATCCTCAACAATTAAGATTATGTTCATTGGCAGAAACACAACACCAATAATACACTAGCTCAATATTCATCAACATGATAAATATAAAAATTTGCACACTGCCATAACTACTCTACATGACACCTTGATTGGCACCCCACACCATGCTTAGACTGTCATCCATGTGTGACACTTGAATCAGTATCCTTGCACTGCTCAACACCCATTACTCTCATAAGCATTAATCACATTGGTTAGAATAATTAATTGGACTCCTTAATAATTAATCACAACATGTTCATAGGTAGAAACACAACACTAGTAATACACTAGCTCAATATTTGTCTACATGATTATGTTCATAGGTAGAATTTCTACACAACACCAGTAATACGCCAGCTCAATATTTATCAGCATGGTATATCACGCACAATACTAATAACACTAAAATGGCCCCAACAAATGCATACACTAATAATACGAGCCTGTCAATATTAGTATAAACATGATTATATTCATAGGTAGAAATACAACACCAGTAATACACTATCTCAATATTCATAAACATAGTAAATCACCCACAATACCAATAACACTAACATGGCCCCAACAAATGCATATAATAAGCATGTCAATATTAATATGGCATTCCCCATGATAGTGGTCAATAACACTAACACGGCCCAAATGCATATACTAATAATACGAGCCTATCAGTATTAATATGGCATCACCCACAATACAATATATCATTATGGTACAATGGTATCTCAGATATCCCTAGTCAACCATAGAGTGGTCTTCCTAACATCCCTCTTGCTTCGGTTTGCAATTGAGCCTCTTTAAGCCTTGCTTGGACACATTTAATGCTGAGGTGGGTCACAACTATATCAAATCCTAAAGTCTCTATAAATCTCTACAAAGAGCATGGACCTTTTCCCTAGAGGTGTCTCCACAAATCCTAAAGTCTCTATATTTTAATCACTACTAAGAGCATGGAGACACCTCTTCTCTAGAGATGTCTCCATAACCGCTCAATGTAATCTCTTCTTCGTTTCTTCCTCACCACATTCCCTTAGTTTGTTTCAGCTCCTCTCATGTGCCTTACCCCCTCCCAAACACCCTTTGCATGCTATCATACTGGTTAGGACCACGTGTGGTATGGTTGCATCATGTATAAATAAACCATGTGAGAATTCACCTTAATTAATTATCAATTGATTTTAGAACTAAAACTGCCAAAATTTTAGCCATTTTGCCAAGGCAAGATAAAAGTTCACATGGCATTCTTCAACCGGATAGTTGCAAGCCATGTTAAGCCATCAATTGATTTTAGAACTAAAACTGCCAAAATTTTAGCCATTTTGCCAAGGCAAGATAAAAGTTCACATGGCATTCTTCAACCGGATAGTTGCAAGCCATGTTAAGAATATAATTAAATTAAAAGTTGAATCGTTTATTTCCATAAGGGAATGGGTTGCGAAATTAATTATGTGAATCCAATCTAGCAAAGGATGATATGAGAGAACCACCTCTTCCCTCTTCTTTCTTCTCCAACCTAGGAAGTTATATGATATTAGTTATGTGAATCCAAATCTAGAAAATGGGTTGCAACATTAGTTATGTGAATCCAATCTAGCAAAGGATCATAAACAGAACCACCAGTTCTGTCTTTTTTCTTCTCCAATCTAGGAAGTTATGTGACATAGGTGCTCGTAATGGCTAAAGGGAGAGAGATGGAGAGAGGAAAGGGGGGAGAGAGAGTCTAGAAAAGGATGATAAGAAAGAACCACCTCTTTCCTTTTCTTTCTTCTCCAATCCAAGAAGTTATGTGACATAAATACTTTTAATGGCGCGTGCACGGGACACAGAGAGAGAGAGAGAGAGAGAGAGAGAGAGAGAGAGAGAGAGAGAGAGAGAGAGAGAGAGAGCACATCCATTTGTCTAATGATTAATTTGCTCAAGGGCTTTGAATTGATTACAAATCTTATGAATGTAGAATATGCAACATTGCACTTTATAACTTTCATAATTGCTAACTGGCATTTGATATATATACTTCAAATTCTTGGAATTCTGGGTACTTTATTTTTCTTTTGCTATGTTCATGTTCACACATGACTCTTCTCCTTATCAAGCTTCTTACTATTACTATTACTATTACTATTACTATTTGCAAGTAAAAGCAAGGTAAGCTTTGTGGGTGCAACCGATTGCATAACGATGCTAACCTCACACAATCTCATTATAGAGAAAAAGCACTCTATTGCTTAAGTGTGCAAGTAATCCCTCTCTAATTATGAAAACAACCACTTAGCACACGAGAGCAAGAGAGTACACTCTAGTTTGGATAATGGGTTTATGTCCTTTCTCATTAGAAATGCACGACCAACTTTTTTACGTGTGGTCGCCGAAGACTTGCTCATAGATTTACAAAAGCTTTTAAGTACGTATACCGTTTCTCTCTTTGAAACAAGACTATAAACATAATCCACCAATAGAAAGTGCAAAAATAAGGAAGAAAAACTCACAACACAGCATTGGGTCTAATGTGTCCCTTGTAGATGGTGGCTCTCCTTCCCATCTGTAATAATAGGATTGAGTACATCCAAATATGCGTCTTATTTTTCAAATATAAATCTTAGTACCTTATGCAATACCTTAACAATAAAAAAATTGATCTCTTACACATCTAAGATGTGCAAACATAGAATACATTGCAATTACAACTACAACATTCGGCAGACAAATCTAAAATATGGCGTTAATTAAATATAGACATTTGCACACCGTCATAAATACTCTACATGACACCATGATTGGCACTCCACACCATGCTCAGACCGTCATCCATGTGCGACACTTTAATTAGTATTCTTGCACTGCTCAACACACATTACTCATAAGCGTTATAATCACATTGGTTAGAATAATTAATGGGAATCCTTAACAATTAAGATTATGTTCATTGTGCTAGACACACAACACCAGTAATACACTAGCTCAATATTCATCAAACATGATAAATATAAAAACTTGCACACTCTATAAATACTCAACATGACACCTTGATTGGCAACCCACACCATGCTTAGACTGTCATCCATGTGTGACACTTGAATCAATATCCTTGCACTGCTCAACGCCCATTACTCTCATAAGCATTAATCACATTGGTTAGAATAATTAATTGGACTCCTTAATAGTTAATCACAACATGCTTATGTTCATAGGGAGAAACACAACACTAGTAATACTCTATCTCAATATTCATCTACATGATTATGTTCATAGGTAGATCTTCTACACAACACCAGTAATACGCCAGCTCAATATTCATCAACATGGTATATCACGCACAATACTAATAACACTAAAATGGCCCCAACAAATGCATATACTAATAATACGAGCCTATCAATATTAGTATGAACATGATTATATTCATAGGTAGAAACACAACACCAGTAATACACTATCTCAATATTCATAAACATAGTAAATCACCCACAATACCAATAACACTAACATGGCCCCAACAAATGCATGTAATAATAATACAAGCATGTCAATATTAATATGGCATCCCCCATATGATAGTGGCCAATAACACTAACACGGCCCAAATGCATATACTAATAATACGAGCCTATCAGTATTAATATGGCATCACCCACAATACAATATATCATTATGGTACAATGGTATCTCAGATATCCCCAATCAACCACGAGTGGTCTTCCTAACATCCCTCTTGCTTGGGTTTGCAATTGAGACTCTTTAAGCCTTGCTTGGACCCATTTAATGCTGAGGTGAGTCACAACTATATCAAATCCTAAAGTCTCTTCAAATATCTACAAAGAGCATGGACCTCTTCCCTAGAGGTGTCTCCACAAATCCTAAAGTCTCTATATTTTAATCACTACTAAGAGCATGGAGACATCTCTTCCCTAGAGATGTCTCCATAACCGCTCAATGTAATCTCTTCTTTGTTTCTTCCTCACCACATTCCCTTAGTTTGTTTTAGCTCCCTCTCATGTGCCTTACCCCCTCCCAAACACCCTTAGCATGCTATCATACTGATTAGGACCATGTGTGGTATGGTTGCATCATGTACAAATAAACCATGTGCTAATTCACCTTAATTAATCATCGATTGATTTTAGAGCTAAAACAACCAAAATTTTAACCATTTTTCCAAGGCAAGATAAAAGTTCACATGGCATTTTTCAATCGGTTTCATAAATAATACAATAGTCAATGGTTTATGTTGAGTTGGGGTTTATGAAAAGGATAATAATAGCCATGGCGAATCACTTTTGCCATGGGGAGACGGGACACATTTTGGAGATTTGGTATCTCAATCTTGTTGAGGTTTTGTGAAAAAATTATCATAGCCACATATGTAAGCAAGCTATTTTGTGAAGGTGAGTGATTATGGGGATAGTTGCAAGCCATCTTGAAAACATGATTAATTGTGGACACAATTGAAAAAAGATTCATTTATTCCCATAAGGGAATGGGGTGCAACATTAGTTATGTGAACAAAATTAGGATAGGAATATAAAAAAGAACCACCACTTCCCTCTTTTTTCTTCTCCAATCCAGAAAGTTATGCGTTGAGAAATTATAGAAAGATCAATATTCACTAATTACCTTACAAATTGCTTGATTCTTTGTTCACGGTAGAGGCCCCCAACCAATCAATTGGTTAAGTATGTTGATGGAGCCACTAATGGGGATTGAAGAAAGAGGGAAGCTCCAAAAACTAGTGAATTATTAAATGAATTCACAGTTCTTGGCTTAGGTGGAGTAGAGTAACGATGCATAAACACTATATATTTTTCAACAAGGGGGAGGCTTCTATTTATAGGAAAAATTGAGCTCCTAACCAAACAAACTGATTCTAGAATTTTCCAAATCAGTTTGGTCAATTTTTGACCATTTTTAGGTCAGTTAAGCTAACTTTTTGGAACTAGACTTGAATGAGGAGAGAGGAGAGATGAAATATCTCAATTTTTATGAGTTTAAAACTCATTCAAGCATGTGAAATATGCACCTCCTTTAAAGAACTCCCCTTCCTTACATATGTGTCATAATGGAATCATTTTAATATTGCTCATAGTTTTTTTACTAATAAACCTTGTACATTTTCAACTCTTCATCTTATGTGAAATATGCACCTCCTTTAAAGAACTCCCCTTCCTTACATATGTGTCATAATGGAATCATTTTAATATTGCTCATAGTTTTTTATTAATAAACCTTGTACATTTTCAACTCTTCATCTTATGTGAGCATTTAAGAGACTCCCCTTCCTTACATATGTGTCATAATAAAATCATTATACCCAAAATATCTCATATTTTTAATATTGCACATAGTTTTTTACTAATAAACCTTGTACATTTTCAACTCTTCACCTCATGTGAGCATTTACTCATTTTTGGGTATTTTCTTTTTACAAGTTGGATTTATCTCCTCCCTACACATGGATTGATGCTATTGGTCCATAGGAACCTTAATTGGACCATAGTCTAAAGATTTCTGAAAATCTAGACCCTTAGGCTAAGGTTCTTTATACCTATTTTCAATTAATTCCAATTACACATTGGAAAATTCTTTTTGAATTTCTGTTTCAAGGGAACTCATCTGAATTAGAAGAGATATTTTTCTATCCAAAAATATTCAAAATCTAAATATTCTCTCTCTAGAATATTTTTCTCTCTCTAGGCTAAAACAGATAGAAACAAGGTCTTTATATTTCTGAAGAGGGATTGATTACAGGGAAAGATACTAGACATCAAAAAGGGGGTGGGGGAGGAATCTTACATTCTATCCCACTTAAAAAATGCGAGATGTCCTCATCTCGCAAACTGGGATAATTTCTCAAGATGCACGAATATGAGACTTAGAGAAAAATTTTAATCAAGATTAACCACCAAGAAACGTCTTAAAGAGAGCAAGATTCAAAATAAGAACAAGATTTAAACTTTATTCATTCTCGGAACTTATACAGTAAAGATAGAAGAACTCTTTACACTTCCATAAGTCCGTCCATCATATGATCACAAAAGCAGTCCTCACAAGCTGCACAAGTATAAGGTAACTCATCTATGGGAATAATTCTGTTGGTTATTGCTGCACCTATCTCAGTGGTATGAGGTGATCTAACAAAAGGACCTCTGAGAGGCAAGCCAAAAACGGGATAAAGGCATATCTTCTCATGAGGAAGAAAACACGCTAGTAAGAAGGCCCGCTCAGAAAACCCAAGATGTCTTGATCTCATGACGCAGTAGTATCGGGGACCCAAACCCAAGGCTTCGATAACCATGGCCAAGCGGACATTGTTACGAAAGTGCTGCTGACCCCAGGGTGTTACCCTAGTTATGTCTTGATAGGTCCGCCATTTGGTCTGAGCTACAGAAGTTCCCAAGTGAGGGAAAAGTGAGCGCTCATACTGTTCTATAAAATCCTTCTTCATCACAGACTCACTTGCGTCTTGAAGGTGAGGAATCATTATGGATAAAACTAATTCCTGTTGCCAAGCCATGTGTGGTATGGTTGCATCATGTATAAATAAACCATGTGTTAATTCACCTTAATTAATTATCAATTGATTTTAGAACTAAAACTGCCAAAATTTTAGCCATTTTGCCAAGGCAAGATAAAAGTTCACATGGCATTCTTCAACCGGATAGTTGCAAGCCATGTTAAGAATATAATTAAATTAAAAGTTGAATCGTTTATTTCCATAAGGGAATGGGCTGCGAAATTAATTATGTGAATCCAATCTAGCAAAGGATGATATGAGAGAGCCACCTCTTCCCTCTTCTTTCTTCTCCAACCTAGGAAGTTATATGATATTAGTTATGTGAATCCAAATCTAGAAAATGGGGTGCAACACTAGTTATGTGAATCCAATCAAGCAAAGGATCATAAACAGAACCACCAGTTCTATCTTTTTTCTTCTCCAATCTAGGAAGTTATGTGACATAGGTGCTCGTAATGGCTAAAGGGAGAGAGATGGAGAGAGAAAAGGGGGGAGAGAGAGTCTAGCAAAGGATGATAAGAAAGAACCACCTCTTTCCTTTTCTTTCTTCTCCAATCCAAGAAGTTATGTGACATAAATACTTTTAATGGCGCGTGCACGGGAGAGAGAGAGAGAGAGAGAGAGAGAGAGAGAGAGAGAGAGAGAGAGAGAGAGAGCACATCCATTTGTCTAATGATTAATTTTCTCAAGGGCTTTGAATTGATTACAACTCTTATGAATGTAGAATATGCAACATTGCACTTTATAACTTTCGTAATTGCTAACTCGCATTTGATATATATACTTCAAATTCTTGGAATTCTGGGTACTTTATTTTTCTTTTGCTATGTTCATGTTCACACATGACTCTTCTCCTTATCAAGCTTCTTACTATTACTATTACTATTACTATTTGCAAGTAAAAGCAAGGTAAGCTTTGTGGGTGCAACCGATTGCATAACGATGCTAACCTCACACAATCTCATTATAGAGAAAAAGCACTCTATTGCTTAAGTGTGCAAGTAATCCCTCTCTAATTATGAAAACAACCACTTAGCACACAAGAGAGCGAGAGAGTACACTCTAGTTTGGATAATGGGTTTATGTCCTTTCTCATTAGAAATGCACGACCAACTTTTTTACGTGTGGTCGCCGAAGACTTGCTCATAGATTTACAAAAGCTTTTAAGTACGTATACCGTTTCTCTCTTTGAAACAAGACTATAAACATAATCCACCAATAGAAAGTGCAAAAATAAGGAAGAAAAACTCACAACACAGCATTGGGTCTAATGTGTCCCTTGTAGATGGTGGCTCTCCTTCCCATCTATAATAATAGGATTGAGTACATCCAAATATGCGTCTTATTTTTCAAATATAAATCTTAGTACCTTATGCAATACCTTAACAATAAAAAAGTTGATCTCTTACACATCTAAGATGTGCAAACATAGAATACATTGCAATTACAACTACAACATTCGGCAGACAAATCTAAAATATGGCGTTAATTAAATATAGACATTTGCACACCGTCATAAATACTCTACATGACACCATGATTGGCATTCCACACCATGCTTAGACCGTCATCCATGTGTGACACTTTAATTAGTATTCTTGCACTGCTCAACACACATTACTCATAAGCGTTATAATCACATTGGTTAGAATAATTAATGGGAATCCTTAACAATTAAGATTATGTTCATTGTGCTAGAGACACAACACCAGTAATACACTAGCTCAATATTCATCAAACATGATAAATATAGAAACTTGCACACTCTATAAATACTCAACATGACACCTTGATTGGCACCCCACACCATGCTTAGACTGTCATCCATGTGTGACACTTGAATCAATATCCTTGCACTGCTCAACGCCCATTACTCTCATAAGCATTAATCACATTGGTTAGAATAATTAATTGGACTCCTTAATAGTTAATCACAACATGCTTATGTTCATAGGGAGAAACACAACACTAGTAATACTCTATCTCAATATTCATCTACATGATTATGTTCATAGGTAGAATTTCTACACAACACCAGTAATACGCCAGCTCAATATTCATCAACATGGTATATCACGCACAATACTAATAACACTAAAATGGCCCCAACAAATGCATATACTAATAATACGAGCCTGTCAATATTAGTATGAACATGATTATATTCATAGGTAGAAACACAACACCAATAATACACTATCTCAATATTCATAAACATAGTAAATCACCCACAATACCAATAACACTAACATGGCCCCAACAAATGCATATAATAATAATACAAGCATGTCAATATTAATATGGCATCCCCCATATGATAGTGGCCAATAACACTGACACGGCCCAAATGCATATACTAATAATACGAGCCTATCAGTATTAATATGGCATCACCTACAATACAATATATCATTATGGTACAATGGTATCTCAGATATCCCCAATCAACCATCGAGTGGTCTTCCTAACATCCCTCTTGCTTGGGTTTGCAATTGAGACTCTTTAAGCCTTGCTTGGACCCATTTAATGCTGAGGTGAGTCACAACTATATCAAATCCTAAAGTCTCTTCAAATATCTACAAAGAGCATGGACCTCTTCCCTAGAGGTGTCTCCACAAATCCTAAAGTCTCTATATTTTAATCACTACTAAGAGCATGGAGACATCTCTTCCCTAGAGATGTCTCCATAACCGCTCAATGTAATCTCTTCTTTGTTTCTTCCTCGCCACATTCCCTTAGTTTGTTTTAGCTCCCTCTCATGTGCCTTACCCCCTCCCAAACACCCTTAGCATGCTATCATACTGATTAGGACCATGTGTGGTATGGTTGCATCATGTACAAATAAACCATGTGCTAATTCACCTTAATTAATCATCGATTGATTTTAGAGCTAAAACAACCAAAATTTTAACCATTTTTCCAAGGCAAGATAAAAGTTCACATGGCATTTTTCAATCGGTTTCATAAATAATACAATAGTCAATGGTTTATGTTGAGTTGGGGTTTATGAAAAGGATAATAATAGCCATGGCGAATCACTTTTGCCATGGGGAGACGGGACACATTTTGGAGATTTGGTATCTCAATCTTGTTGAGGTTTTGTGAAAAAATTATCGTAGCCACATATGTAAGCAAGCTATTTTGTGAAGGTGAGTGATTATGGGGATAGTTGCAAGCCATCTTGAAAACATGATTAATTGTGGACACAATTGAAAAAAGATTCATTTATTCCCATAAGGGAATGGGGTGCAACATTAGTTATGTGAATCAAATCTAGGAAAGGAATATAAAAAAGAACCACCACTTCCCTCTTTTTTCTTCTCCAATCCAGAAAGGTATGCGAATCTAATATAGAAAATAGGGTGTGAAATTAGTTATGTGAATCCAATCTAGCAAAGGATGATTAAAAAAACCACCTCTCCCCTCTTGTTTCTTCTCCAATCTAAGAAGTTATGACAGAGGTGCTTTTAATGAGGAGAGAGAGAGAGAGAGAGAGAGAGCACGTCCATTTGTCTTATTTTGACCTTTTAAAAAAAATTTAAAGGGAACACAAAAAGTACAAGGCTAGAAATTAGAAGGTTATATAAAGCTTTTTCACTACAAGGCACGAAGTTTTTGTTCTTCTTGGGAATGTATTAATCTACGTCGTTTGGATTTTGTGAAAAGGATAATAATAGCCACAGATGTAGAACAAATCAATTTTGTCATAAGGAGATAGGACACATTTGGGAGATTCGGTTTGTCAATCTTGTTGAGGTTTTGTGGAAAAATATTGCAGAGCCACATATGTAAACTATTTTGTGAACGTGATTGATTATGTGGATAGTTGCAAGCCATCTTAAAAATATGATTAAATTAAAAGTTGAATCATTTATTTCCATAAGGGAATGGGCTGCGAAATTAATTATGTGAATCCAATCTAGCAAAGGATGATATAAGAAAACCACCTCTCCTCTTGCTTGGGTTTGCAATTGAGCCTCTTTAAGCCTTGCTTGGACCCATTTAATGCTGAGGTGAGTCACAACTATATCAAATCCTAAAGTCTCTATATGATTAAATTAAAAGTTGAATCATTTATTTCCATAAGGGAATGGGCTGCGAAATTAATTATGTGAATCCAATCTAGCAAAGGATGATATAAGAAAACCACCTCTCCTCTTGCTTGGGTTTGCAATTGAGCCTCTTTAAGCCTTGCTTGGACCCATTTAATGTTGAGGTGAGTCACAACTATATCAAATCCTAAAGTCTCTATAAATCTCTACAAGAGCATGGACCTCTTCCCTAGAGGTGTGTTCACAAATCCTAAAGTCTCTATATTTTAATCACTACTAAGAGCATGGAGACACCTCTTCTCTAGAGATGTCTCCATAACCGCTCAATGTAATCTCTTCTTCATTTCTTCCTCGCCACATTCCCTTAGTTTGTTTCAGCTCTCTCTCTCATGTGCCTTACCCTCTCCCAAACACCCTTTGCATGCTATCATACTGGTTAGGACCATGTGTGGTATGGTTACATCATGTATAAATAAACCATGTGCTAATTCACCTTAATTAATCGTCGATTGATTTTAGAACTAAAACTGCCAAAATTTTAGCCATTTTGCCAAGGCAAGATAAAAGTTCACATGGCATTTTTCAAGCAGATAGTTGCAAGCCATGTTAAAAATATAATTAAATTAAAAGTTGAATCGTTTATTTCCATAAGGGAATGGGCTGCGATTTTAATTGTGTGAATCCAATCTAGCAAAGGATGATATGAGAGAACCACCTCTTCCCTCTTCTTTCTTCTCCAACCTAGGAATATATAGGATATTAGTTATGTGAATCCAATCTAGCAAAGGATGATAAAGAGAACCAGCAGTTCCCTCTTTTTTCTTCTCCAATATAGGAAGTTATGTGACATAGGTGCTTGTAATGGCTAAAGGGAGAGAGATGGAGAGAGAAAAGGGGGGAGAGAGAGTCTAGCAAAGGATGATAAAAAAGAACCACCTCTTTCCTTTTCTTTCTTCTCCAATCCAGGAAGTTATGTGACATAAATACTTTTAATGGCGTGTGCATGCGAGAGAGAGAGAGAGAGAGAGAGAGAGAGAGAGAGAGAGAGAGAGAGAGAGAGAGAGAGAGAGAGAGAGAGAGAGAGAGAGGAGAGAGCACATCCATTTGTCTAATGATTAATTTTCTCAAGGGCTTTGAATTGATTACAAATCTTATGAGAATGTAGAATATGCAACATTGCACTTTATAACTTTCGTAATTGCTAAAACTAGCATTTAATATATGTACTTCAAATTCTTGGATTTCTGGGTACTTTATTTTTCTTGCTATGTTCATGTTCACACATGACTCTTCTCCTTATCAAGCTTCTTACTATTACTATTACTATTACTATTACTATTACTATTTGCAATAAAAAGCAAGGTAAGCTCTGTGGTGGGTGCAACCGATTACATAACAATGCTAACCTCACACAATCTCATTATAGAGAAAAAGCACTCTATTGCTTAAGTGTGCAAGTAATCCCTCTCTAATTATGAAAACAACCACTTAGCACACAAGAGAGCAAGAGAATACACTCTAGTTTGGATAATGGGTTTATGTCCTTTCTCATTAGAAATGCACGACCAACTTTTTTATGTGTGGCCGCCAAAGACTTGCTCATAGATTTACAAAAGCTTTTAAGTACGTATACCATTTCTCTCTTTGAAACAAGACTATAAACATAATCCACCAATAGAAAGTGCAAAAATAAGGAAGAAAAACTCACAACACAGCATTGGGTCTAATGTGTCCCTTGTAGATGGTGGCTCCCCTTCCCATCTGTAGTATTTATATCTTTTATTCCAAAAATAGACCCATGGAGGCAATAATAGGATTGAGTACATCCAAATGTGGGTCTTTTTTTTCAAATATAAACCTTAGTACCTTATGCAATACCTAACAATAGAAAAATTAATCTCCTACACATCTAAGATGTGAAAACATAGAATACATTGCAATTACAACTACAACATTCAACGGACAAAGCTTAAATACTGCGTTAATTAAATATAGACATTTGCACACTACCATAAATAATCTACATGACACCATGATTGGCACTCCACACCATGCTTAGACCGTCATCCATGTGCGACAACACACATTACTCATAAGCGTTATAATCACATTGGTTAGAATAATTAATTGGAATCCTCAACAATTAAGATTATGTTCATTGGCAGAAACACAACACCAATAATACACTAGCTCAATATTCAT
Source organism: Cibotium barometz (assembly GCF_041138505.1). Lineage (NCBI taxonomy): Eukaryota > Viridiplantae > Streptophyta > Polypodiopsida > Cyatheales > Cibotiaceae > Cibotium > Cibotium barometz. Next base: position 69,852,011 of record NC_141046.1, read on the forward strand.
CAACATGATAAATATAAAAATTTGCACACTGCCATAACTACTCTACATGACACCTTGATTGGCACCCCACACCATGCTTAGACTGTCATCCATGTGTGACACTTGAATCAGTATCCTTGCACTGCTCAACACCCATTACTCTCATAAGCATTAATCACATTGGTTAGAATAATTAATTGGACTCCTTAATAATTAATCACAACATGTTCATAGGTAGAAACACAACACTAGTAATACACTAGCTCAATATTTGTCTACATGATTATGTTCATAGGTAGAATTTCTACACAACACCAGTAATACGCCAGCTCAATATTCATCAACATGGTATATCACGCACAATACCAATAACACTAACATGGCCCAACAAACGCATATAATAAGCATGTCAATATTAATATGGCATTCCCCATGATAGTGGCCAATAACACTAACACGGCCCAAATGCATATACTAATAATACGAGCCTATCAGTATTAATATGGCATCACCCACAATACAATATATCATTATGGTACAATGGTATCTCAGATATCCCCAGTCAACCATAGAGTGGTCTTCCTAACATCCCTCTTGAATCGGTTTGCAATTAAGCCTCTTTAAGCCTTGCTTGGACACATTTAATGTTGAGGTGAGTCACAACTATATCAAATCCTAAAGTCTCTATAAATCTCTACAAAGAGCATGGACCTCTTCCCTAGAGGTGTCTCCACAAATCCTAAAGTCTCTATATTTGAATCACTACTAAGAGCATGGAGACACCTCTTCTCTAGAGATGTCTCCATAACCGCTCAATGTAATCTCTTCTTCGTTTCTTCCTCACCACATTCCCTTAGTTTGTTTCAGCTCCCTCTCATGTGCCTTACCCCCTCCCAAACACCCTTTGCATTCTATCATACTGGTTAGGACCACGTGTGGTATGGTTGCATCATGTATAAATAAACCATGTGCTAATTCACCTTAATTAATTATCAATTGATTTTAGAACTAAAACTGCCAAAATTTTAGCCATTTTGCCAAGGCAAGATAAAAGTTCACATGGCATTCTTCAACCGGATAGTTGCAAGCCATGTTAAGAATATAATTAAATTAAAAGTTGAATCGTTTATTTCCATAAGGGAATGGGCTGTGAAATTAATTATGTGAATCCAATCTAGCAAAGGATGATATGAGAGAACCACCTCTTCCCTCTTCTTTCTTCTCCAACCTAGGAAGTTATATGATATTAGTTATGTGAATCCAAATCTAGAAAATGGGGTGCAACATTAGTTATGTGAATCCAATCAAGCAAAGGATCATAAAAAGAACCACTAGTTTTGTCTTTTTTCTTCTCCAATCTAGGAAGTTATGTGACATAGGTGCTCGTAATGGCTAAAAGGAGAGAGATGGAGAGAGAAAAGGGGGGAGAGAGAGTCTAGGAAAGGATGATAAGAAAGAACCACCTCTTTCCTTTTCTTTCTTCTCCAATCCAAGAAGTTATGTGACATAAATACTTTTAATGGCGCGTGCACGGGACAGAGAGAGAGAGAGAGAGAGAGAGAGAGAGAGAGAGAGAGAGAGAGAGAGAGAGCACATCCATTTGTCTAATGATTAATTTGCTCAAGGGCTTTGAATTGATTACAACTCTTATGAATGTAGAATATGCAACATTGCACTTTATAACTTTCGTAATTGCTAACTCGCATTTGATATATATACTTCAAATTCTTGGAATTCTGGGTACTTTATTTTTCTTTTGCTATGTTCATGTTCACACATGACTCTTCTCCTTATCAAGCTTCTTACTATTACTATTACTATTACTATTACTATTTGTAATAAAAAGCAAGGTAAGCTCTGTGGTGGGTGCAACCGATTACATAACAATGCTAACCTCACACAATCTCATTATAGAGAAAAAGCACTCTATTGCTTAAGTGTGCAAGTAATCCCTCTCTAATTATGAAAACAACCACTTAGCACACAAGAGAGCGAGAGAGTACACTCTAGTTTGGATAATGGGTTTATGTCCTTTCTCATTAGAAATGCACGACCAACTTTTTTACGTGTGGTCGCCGAAGACTTGCTCATAGATTTACAAAAGCTTTTAAGTACGTATACCGTTTCTCTCTTTGAAACAAGACTATAAACATAATCCACCAATAGAAAGTGCAAAAATAAGGAAGAAAAACTCACAACACAGCATTGGGTCTAATGTGTCCCTTGTAGATGGTGGCTCTCCTTCCCATCTGTAATAATAGGATTGAGTACATCCAAATATGCATCTTATTTTTCAAATATAAATCTTAGTACCTTATGCAATACCTTAACAATAAAAAAATTGATCTCTTACACATCTAAGATGTGCAAACATAGAATACATTGCAATTACAACTACAACATTTGGCAGACAAATCTAAAATATGGCGTTAATTAAATATAGACATTTGCACACCGTTATAAATACTCTACATGACACCATGATTGGCATTCCACACCATGCTTAGACCGTCATCCATGTGTGACACTTTAATTAGTATTCTTGCACTGCTCAACACACATTACTCATAAGCGTTATAATCACATTGGTTAGAATAATTAATGGGAATCCTTAACAATTAAGATTATGTTCATTGTGCTAGAGACACAACACCAGTAATACACTAGCTCAATATTCATCAAACATGATAAATATAGAAACTTGCACACTCTATAAATACTCAACATGACACCTTGATTGGCACCCCACACCATGCTTAGACTGTCATCCATGTGTGACACTTGAATCAATATCCTTGCACTGCTCAACGCCCATTACTCTCATAAGCATTAATCACATTGGTTAGAATAATTAATTGGACTCCTTAATAGTTAATCACAACATGCTTATGTTCATAGGGAGAAACACAACACTAGTAATACTCTATCTCAATATTCATCTACATGATTATGTTCATAGGTAGAATTTCTACACAACACCAGTAATACGCCAGCTCAATATTCATCAACATGGTATATCACGCACAATACTAATAACACTAAAATGGCCCCAACAAATGCATATACTAATAATACGAGCCTGTCAATATTAGTATGAACATGATTATATTCATAGGTAGAAACACAACACCAGTAATACACTATCTCAATATTCATAAACATAGTAAATCACCCACAATACCAATAACACTAACATGGCCCCAACAAATGCATATAATAATAATACAAGCATGTCAATATTAATATGGCATCCCCCATATGATAGTGGCCAATAACACTAACACGGCCCAAATGCATATACTAATAATACGAGCCTATCAGTATTAATATGGCATCACCCACAATACAATATATCATTATGGTACAATGGTATCTCAGATATCCCCAATCAACCGAGTGGTCTTCCTAACATCCCTCTTGCTTGGGTTTGCAATTGAGACTCTTTAAGCCTTGCTTGGACCCATTTAATGCTGAGGTGAGTCACAACTATATCAAATCCTAAAGTCTCTTCAAATATCTACAAAGAGCATGGACCTCTTCCCTGGTGTCTCCACAAATCCTAAAGTCTCTATATTTTAATCACTACTAAGAGCATGGAGACATCTCTTCCCTAGAGATGTCTCCATAACCGCTCAATGTAATCTCTTCTTTGTTTCTTCCTCGCCACATTCCCTTAGTTTGTTTTAGCTCCCTCTCATGTGCCTTACCCCCTCCCAAACACCCTTAGCATGCTATCATACTGATTAGGACCATGTGTGGTATGGTTACATCATGTACAAATAAACCATGTGCTAATTCACCTTAATTAATCATCGATTGATTTTAGAGCTAAAACAACCAAAATTTTAACCATTTTTCCAAGGCAAGATAAAAGTTCACATGGCATTTTTCAATCGGTTTCATAAATAATACAATAGTCAATGGTTTACGTTGAGTTGGGGTTTATGAAAAGGATAATAATAGCCATGGCGAATCACTTTTGCCATGGGGAGACGGGACACATTTTGGAGATTTGGTATCTCAATCTTGTTGAGGTTTTGTGAAAAAATTATCGTAGCCACATATGTAAGCAAGCTATTTTGTGAAGGTGAGTGATTATGGGGATAGTTGCAAGCCATCTTGAAAACATGATTAATTGTGGACACAATTGAAAAAAGATTCATTTATTCCCATAAGGGAATGGGGTGCAACATTAGTTATGTGAATCAAATCTTGGAAAGGAATATAAAAAAGAACCACCACTTCCCTCTTTTTTCTTCTCCAATCCAGAAAGTTATGCGAATCCAATATAGAAAATAGGGTGTGAAATTAGTTATGTGAATCCAATCTAGCAAAGGATGATTAAAAAAACCACCTCTTCCCTCTTGTTTCTTCTCCAATCTAAGAAGTTATGACAGAGGTGCTTTTAATGAGGAGAGAGAGAGAGAGAGAGAGAGAGAGAGAGAGAGAGAGAGAGAGAGAGAGCACGTCCATTTGTCTTATTTTTACCTTTTAAAAAAAATTTAAAGGGAACACAAAAAGTACAAGGCTAGAAATTAGAAGGTTATATAAAGCTTTTTCACTACAAGGCACGAAGTTTTTGTTCTTCTTGGGAATGTATTAATCTACGTCGTTTGGATTTTGTGAAAAGGATAATAATAGCCACAGATGTAGAACAAATCAATTTTGTCATAAGGAGATAGGACACATTTGGGAGATTCGGTTTGTCAATCTTGTTGAGGTTTTGTGGAAAAATATTGCAGAGCCACATATGTAAACTATTTTGTGAACGTGATTGATTATGTGGATAGTTGCAAGCCATCTTAAAAATATGATTAAATTAAAAGTTGAATCATTTATTTCCATAAGGTCATGCAAGATAGATTCTTTGGCCCTATTGCTACCCTACTTATGCAGGAAAGCAAAACTCCGCAGGAGTTGAACAGAGTTCAAGGGTACAGCCTGGATGATGGCATTATGTATTATAACCGCAGGTTATGCATTCCCAATGATGAGGAAACCAAGGACCAAATTCTGAATGAAGCCCATGACAGCCTTATTGCAGGACATCCAGGTTTCATCAAGACCTACATGTCCGTAAAGAAAAGTTTCTTTTGGCCTGGTTTGAAAAAGGATGTGCTGAATCATGTACGTCAATGTCTGACATGCCAAAAAGTCAAAGCTGAGAGAGTAAAAATGCCTGGGAAGTTACATCCATTGGACATCCCCCAGATGAAGTGGGAATGTATCAGTATGGACTTCATTACTGGATTACCTTCAGTGCAATCAGGTTACAACTCCATCTTCGTGGTAGTCGACAGACTAACCAAAGTTGCCCATCTGATTCCAGTAAAAGAAACCTACACTGTAGTGGATGTGGCCAGAGTGTTCCTCAAAGAAATCTTCAGATTGCATGGCCTACCGAGGAGAATAGTAAGTGACCGAGATCCCAAATTTACTTCAAGGTTTTGGACTGCATTTTTTGAAGCAGTGGGAACTTTCTTGGATCTCAGCACAGCTTATCACCCTGAGACCGATGGTCAAACTGAAAGGGTAAACCAAGTAATTGAAGATATACTTCGGACATGCTGTGGCAGGGAACCCAAGAAGTGGCTAAGCTATCTGCATCTAGTCGAGTTCGCCTACAATGCTTCTTATCACCGAAGTATCGGGATGAGCCCTTTTAAAGCTCTGTATGGACAAGATTGCTTAACCCCATTAACTTGGTTTGACCCATTGATTAAGGTCGAGATGTCCAGACAGATGCTTGACGACATGGAGCAACAGATGCAGTCAATTCGTAAAGATATTAAAGCTGCCCAGGATAGACAGAAGCAATATGCGGATAAGAAGAGGACAAATAGAGAATTCAAAGAAGCAGATATGGTCTTCATTCGAGTACGGCCCAAAAGAAGTTCCTTATCTCTTGGGAACTACAAGAAGTTATCACCCAGATATTGTGGGCCATATCTGATTACAAAGAAAGTAGGTGACTTAGCCTACGAGCTTCTTCTGCCTCCTCATCTCAAAATTCATAATGTATTTCATGTAAGCCTTCTAAAGGAATATATACCAAACTCAAATCATATGCTTGATGATGAAATCCTAACCTCTTCAACCCAAGGACAGATGGAACTCCAACCTGAAGAAATTCTCGATGTTCGAGAAAAGATTCTCAGGAACAGAATTCTCAGAGAATTATTAGTAAAATGGAAGTTCTATCCTTTTGAAGATGCCACCTGGGAGAATGAAGCCGATCTGTTCAGGGATTATCCCCAGTTTGCGAGATGAGGACATCTCGCGTTTTTCAAGTGGGAGAGAATGTAAGATTCCTCCCCAGCCTCTCAAGATGTTCAGCATCTTCCCGTGTAATCAAATCCCTCTTCAGAAATATAAAAGATCTTATTTCTAAGTGTTTTAGTCTAGAGAGAGAAAATTATTTTAGAGAGAGAATATTCAGATTATGAATATTTTTGGATAGAAAAATAACTCATCCTATTAAAATAAGTTCCCCTGAAACAGAAATTCAAAAAGAATTTTCCAATGTACAATTGGAATTAATTGGAAATAGGTATAAAGGACCTTAGTCTAAGGGTCTAGATTTTCAGAAATTTTTGGATTATGGTCCAATTAAGGTTCCTATGGGCCAATAGCATCAATCCATGTGTAGGGAGGAGATAAATCCAATTTGTAAAAGAAGATACCCAAAAATGAGTAAATGCTCACATAAGATGAAGAGTTGAAAATGTACAAGGTTTATTAGTAAAAAACTATGAGCAATATTAAAAATATGAGATATTTTGGGTATCCAAAAATAAGTAAATGCTCACATAAGATGAAGAGTTGAAAATGTACAAGGTTTATTAGTAAAAAACTATGAGCAATATTAAAATGATTCCATTATGACACATATGTAAGGAAGGGGAGTTCTTTAAAGGAGGTGCATATTTCACATAAGATGAAGAGTTGAAAATGTACAAGGTTTATTAGTAAAAAAACTATGAGCAATATTAAAATGATTCCATTATGACACATATGTAAGGAAGGGGAGTTCTTTAAAGGAGGTGCATATTTCACATGCTTGAATGAGTTTTAAACTCATAAAAATTGAGATATTTCATCTCTCCTCTCTCCTAATTCAAGTCTAGTTCCAAAAAGTTAGTTTAACTGACCTAAAAATGGTCAAAAATTGACCAAACTGATTTGGAAAATTCTAGAATCAGTTTGTTTGGTTAGGAGCTCAATTTTTCCTATAAATAGAAGCCTCCCCCTTGTTGAAAAATATATAGTGTTTATGCATCGTTACTCTACTCCACCTAAGCCAAGAACTGTGAATTCATTTAATAATTCATTAGTTTTTGGAGCTTCCCTCCTTCTTCAATCCCCATTAGTGGCTCCATCAATATACTTAACCAATTGATTGGTTGGGGGCCTCTACCGTGAACAAAGAATCAAGCAATTTGTAAGGTAATTAGTGAATAATTATCTTTTCTATAATTTCTCAATGTTTCTCTCTTCTCAACCCCTCTCAAGCTTGAGAAGCTTAATTGGTATGGTTTTTTAAATGCTATTGAAGTTAATTGGTGAATAGTAGTGAAGAGTTACATAATTTAATAAATGCTATTGAAGTTAATTTTCATTTATGTTTAAATTCTAATGATTTTTATGTAATTTCTCTCTCTTACTCAAGAAATGGTCATACTCATGACCCATTCTCAATCCAAATCAAGCTTTTCATAAAGCTTTTCCTTAACCCAAGATTAAGCTATGCTTGAGGCCAAATTAATGGCTTTTTTTTCTATGCTTTTAGTTTATGTATATTGATGATTCAATCCATTATGGATTTATGATCCAATTAGAGATCATTTTAATTATTTCCTTAATGATAAGCTTTATCCCTTAGAAAAAATTGAGATTTATCAGTCATAGTAGCGGAGCTATGGCAAAATTTTCATAAAAATTATGCATAAAATAATTTCATTCAAAGCATAAAAAGAGGACTTCCTACCATATTCTAGGAATTATCATCCTAGATTAATTGAAAGAATTTCATTATAATCATGGAGATATTGAATTTTAATATCACGCATAAAGGATAATTTTTTTATATCAAAAGTGTTATTTTTACCATTTTTATTTCATGCATAGAAGTATGCATAATGGTTAAATTTTTATATCAAAAGTGTTATTTCTACCATTTTTATTTTATGCATAGAAGTATGCATAATGGTTAAATTTTTATATCAAAAGTGTTATTTTTACCATTTTTATTTTATGCATAGAAGTATGCATAATGGTTAAATTTTTATATCAAAAGTGTTATTTTTACCATTTTTATTTCATGCATAGAAGTATGCATAATGGTTAATTTTTTATATCAAAAGTGTTATTCTTACCATTTTTATTTTATGCATAGAAGTATGCATAATGGTTAAATTTTTATATCAAAAGTGTTACTTTTACCATTTTTATTTTCATGCATAGAAGTATGCATAATGGATAAATTTTTATATCAAAAGTGTTATTTTTACCACTTTTATTTCATGTATAGAAGTATGTATAATGGTTAAATTTTTATATCAAAAGTGTTATTTTTACCATTTTTATTTTCATTCATAGAAGTATGCATAATGGATAAATTTTTATATCAAAAGTGTTATTTTTAGCAATTTTCATTTTCATGCATAGAAGTATGCATAAAGGATAAATTCTTATATCAAAAGTGTTATTTTTATCAATTTTTATTTTCAAGCATAGAAGTATGCATAATGGATAAATTTTTATATCAAAAGTGTTATTTTTACCATTTTTATTTCATGCATAGAAGTATGCATAATGGTTAAATTTTTATATCAAAAGTGTTATTTTTACCATTTTTATTTTCATGCATAGAAGTATGCATAATGGATAAATTTTTATATCAAAAGTGTTATTTTTATCAATTTTTATTTTCATGCATAAAAGTATGCATAAAGGATAAATTTTTATATCAAAAGTGTTATTTTTATCATTTTTATTTTCATGCATAGAAGTATGCATAAAGGATAAAATTTTATATCAAAAATGTTACTTTTATCATTTTTATTTCATGCATAGAAGTATGCATAATGGTTAAATTTTTATATCAAAAGTGTTACTTTTACCATTTTTATTTTCATGCATAGAAGTATGCATAATGGATAAATTTTTATATCAAAAGTGTTATTTTTAGCAATTTTCATTTTCATGCATAGAAGTATGCATAAAGGATAAATTCTTATATCAAAAGTGTTATTTTTATCAATTTTTATTTTCAAGCATAGAAGTATGCATAATGGATAAATTTTTATATCAAAAGTGTTATTTTTACCATTTTTATTTCATGCATAGAAGTATGCATAATGGTTAAATTTTTATATCAAAAGTGTTATTTTTACCATTTTTATTTTCATGCATAGAAGTATGCATAATGGATAAATTTTTATATCAAAAGTGTTATTTTTATCAATTTTTATTTTCATGCATAAAAGTATGCATAAAGGATAAATTTTTATATCAAAAGTGTTATTTTTATCATTTTTATTTTCATGCATAGAAGTATGCATAAAGGATAAAATTTTATATCAAAAGTGTTACTTTTATCATTTTTATTTCATGCATAGAAGTATGCATAATGGTTAAATTTTTATATCAAAAGTGTTACTTTTATCATTTTTATTTTCATACATAAGAGTATGTATAAAGATATATTTTTATTATAAAAGTGTTACTTTTATAAAAACTGATTTTAATGTATAGAGGTATTTTTTTTTTAAAAAAAAGATAAATTTTTAATCGAAGATCAACGTAAATGAATATTCCTCAAGAAATCCATATTTTGAAATTGTAAACAAATATTCATCGTAGAAAATTTTAGAAAAAGAGAAACTAAGATTGTACCTTTCGAGAAGATAAATTTAGAGAGAACCTTTCAGACCTAAACTCGGACTTAGATTATTGATCAAGAACTAATTCCTTCGTGAGTTTCAATCAACGACGATGTGCCCAGTTCGGGGAAAATGTATTCAATCACCCATCGAATCAAAAACTAAGTTAAGACTTGTGACTTGATCTAAGAATCAAGTTAACAGAATTTGAAGAATTCTGTTTGGAATTTGTTGGAATTAGGGTTGCAGGAATGCACACACAACTTCAAGAAGATGAGGAAGCTTGAGCACAACACAGTAGTGTATTATGAGTGCCAAAAATGAAAGATAACAAGCCCTAGAAGATAATGGGCGTATATACAATGCACGGGGGAAAAAACCTCCTAGTGAGGGAAAAAGTGCCCCGGCGGTCCTAAGTGTGTTCACACACATCACTACTATAATATGGTAACAAATCCCCCCTGGAGTGATGCGGTGAACAAGAGCTAGCACTCATGTATAGGGAAGTGTCTAGCTATGTGGACGAATCCACAAAAGGGAGTAAGCCCAAAGCTTTGCGAAAAGCTTCGAACTTCTCACGAGGTAGAGCCTTTGTGAAAAGGTCTGCAAGGTTATCCTGTGTTGGCACATAAGCCAAACTGATCTCTCCTGCAGAGAGTCTCTCCCTGACATAATGGTAGTGCACCTCAATGTGCTTCGTACGAGCATGGAACACTGGGTTCCGCGCAACTGCCAATGCGCTCTGACTGTCAGTGAAGATGGTGGTGGCAGATGGCTGCCCAACACCCAAATCAGCCATAAGGCGTCTGAGCCACACACACTCAACCGTAGCTGTGAAAGCTGCCCTGTACTCAGCTTCACAACTAGAAGTGGCCACAGTAGGCTGCTTCTTGCTCAACCATGATATGCATGAGCTTCCAAGCATGAAGCAAAAACCACTCGTGGACACGCGTGTGTCATAACAACCAGCCCAGTCAGAATCTGAAAAAGCATGTAAATCTGGCGGCAATGATCCCCCCTTGGGATAAAACAACCCAAGATGCCGAGTACCACTCAAATAGCGAAAGATACGCTTCACTGCCTGCCAATGCTTAATGCCTGGGCTATGCATAAATCTGCTCACCTGTGAGACTGCAAACTGAATGTCTGGCCTCGTAATGCATACATAAATGAGGCAACCAACAGCTGTCTGATAGAGTGTGACATCAAAGTGATCTCCAGCATCATGAAGACTCAACTTCAAACCTGTCTCCATTGGAGTAGCAATAGGCTTGCAGTCTTCAAGGCCAAATCTCCGCAACAATGTTTCAATATACTTTGTCTGACACAAAGCAATACCTCCATCACACTGCTTAAATTGTATCCCCAAATAATGATGCAAATGCCCCAAATCTGACATCTCAAAAGAGGCATTCAAATCAACCTTAAAATCAGCAATATGACTCTCATTTGGTCCTGTGAGCAGCATGTCATCGACATAGAGAGCAATGATTAGATGTACACCATCCACACGTTTAACATACAAAGTGCTTTCTGTTGGACTATTCTGAAACCCATGTGCAATCAAATATGCATGTATTTTTTCATACCAAGCTCGTGGAGCTTGCTTTAAACCATATAAAGCCTTTTTTAACCTGCACACTTTGTTTTCCTGCCCTCTTTGAACAAAACCACGAGGCTGCGATACATACACCTCCTCATGCAAATCTCCATTTAAGAACGCAGTCTTTATGTCCAGCTGATGTACATTCCAACCATTATGAGCTGCTAATGCACAGATGCTACGAACAGTGGTCATACGACATGTGGGAGCAAAAGTCTCATCAAAATCAATGCCCTTCTCTTGAGCATAACCTTTTGCAACAAGCCTAGCCTTATGGCGATCCACTGTGCCATCAGGCTTACGCTTCAATTTGTATACCCACTTAGTGCCAATGGCCTTCTTGCCAGGGGGCAAGTCACATAAAGACCATGTACTATTCTTCATAATAGCATCGTATTCTGCTTGCATAGCAGCCATCCAATTTTCTGAACTTTGTGCCTCATCAAATGAAACAGGCTCACTTTCATCGCACATACTAGAAACAGCCAATGCATAACAATCTGACGCATAAGAGGCACCATGAGAGCCAGAACGAGTGCGACTAGACAAAGGGGCATCCAACTTGCTGTCACGCAAAGTCTGCACCAGCCATCTAGGCATATTCCTAGAGCCCTCAATCTCTTGTCTCTCATCCTCAAGTGCATCATGCACATCTGCATCAGATATAGGCTGATCTGTGCCATCATTTAAAACCTGCATAGGCTGAAAAACTGCCTCATGAGGTATTGCACTTGACTGTGCACCACTGAAAAGAGGCAACAATGTATCATAGACATCACGTGAGCTGATATCTGTCTCCTTAGTACATGAAACCAAGGGCTGAACTGCATCTTCCACAAATACAACATCACGGCTAACCAAAATGCGCTTTGTCTGTGGATGATACAAACGATAGCCTTTGCTCTCAGCACTATATCTAACAAAAATACATTTGACAGCTTTGTCATCCAATTTTCTGCGATGTTGCACAGGCACTAATGCATATGCCAGGCAACCAAAAACACGTAAATGGCCAACAGATGGCTTGCGGCCATGCCAAGCCTCATATGGAGTGACAACCTGTAATGCTTTGGTGGGACACCTGTTTAGTACATAAGTGGCACACATGACAGCCTCAAGCCAAAAACCATGTGGTAGACTTTGACTCTTAACCATACATCTTGCCATTTCCATGAGAGACCTGTTTTTTCTCTCAGCCACACCATTTTGCTGTGGTGTATACGGCACTGTACATTGGTGTTTTATCCCACGCTCAGCCAGAAATGCATTAAATTCTGAAGACATATACTCCCCCCCTCGATCTGAACGGAGGGTGCCCATCTTACTTTCTGACACATTTTCAGCCATAACCAAAAACTGTTTGAAGCACAAAAACACTTCGGACTTTGCCTTCAAAGGATATACCCATGCATGCCTGGTAAAATCATCAATGAAAGTCACGAAGTAAAGGTAGTTTCCAAATGATGGAGTTTGCATGGGACCACAAACATCACTGTGAACAAGCTGCAATCTGCGTTCAGCTCTCACTGATCCATCTTTGGGAAAGGAAGCACGCTGCATTTTACCCAATATGCAGCCCTCACAAACATGCTTGACAGGTGCCTCAAGCTTAGGCAAAGAAGACACCATTTCAGATTTCTGCAGGCGCAGCAAACTTGCAAAATTCAAATGACCAAAACGTGCATGCCACAGTTTTGCATTTGAAATAGCCTGCGTATCCATAATAGCACATGCTGAATCCTCTACACATTTGCCATCCATATTGAGCTTATACAGCCCTCGACATAGTGAACCAGATGCTACAATGATGTCACCACAAGAGAGATCATGAACAGTACATCTGTCATCCACAAATTTTACAACCAAACCTGTTTTGGCAAATGCGGAGACTGACAGCAGATTCTTTTTGATCCCTGGCACATACAATGCATCAAAAAGTGTAAAGGTGTTGCCATTTGCAACATTCAGCACAATCTGTCCAACTCCTTTAACGGGATAAGAGGAGTTATTGGCACAAGTGACAGTATTCCCTGTGGGAGCAGACTCAAGGAAAGTGAATAAACTGCGCTGCGAGGTGATATGCTTAGTGGCACCACTGTCAAAGTACCATACATCTGAATCTACTGCAGACATACATGTGTCATGCAAAGATGGGTCATAACTGCACTGCGCATTGAATGCCCATTCTGTATCTAGCACAACATTAGCAGATTCATTGTTAGAAGGAGAGGCATCTGCAACAGCCATACCAGCCTCTTTCTTCTTAGCCTCTTTCGCAGCCAGCTTAGGACACGCTTTGATGACATGATCATTTCCCTTACAGTACTTGCAAAATGTCTTCTGTTTGTCACCCTTCTTCTCATCTTTGTCTTCCTTCTTTGGTTGCGCAGCATTTGCAGATTTCTGCTTACTAGAAGAAAAGCCAGCTTTACCTTTTCCGCTTCTCTGACTAGCAACGAAAGCTTGATCTGCGACACGCATAATATTCCTGTTTTGCCTTGACTGGTCTTCTTGCAGCAAAACAGAAACTAACTCCTCAAATGATAAGGCATTGGGATTGCCTTTCATCATCAAGCGAAGAGTGGAAGCAAAACCCTGATAAGAATCTAGTAGACCATTCAAAACAGTCTGCACAAGTGAACTGTCTGACAGGATTTCATCTGCAAAAATGAGCTGCTCTTTGAAATCCTTGATCTTTGTCAAAAAGCTATCCATAGAATCACCTTCGTTCATATGCTCACTCTCCAACTGTTTTCGGAGATAAGCAACACGAGCCTCATTTCTTGCCTGATACAATGTGGCAAGTACATCCCAAGCATCCTTAGAAGTCCTGCAGGAGCGAATATGTGGGATAATGGTACGTTTGACAGACAGCGCAATCAAGGCATGAGCCTGCGCATCTCTACCATCCCAACGAATCTGCTCTGCTGAAAGTGGTGGTTCTCGAACAGCTGCAACAGCACTTGTGCCTGCACCATCATCAACAGTACCTGTTTCTGATGTGTTTGCAGCATTCCCAGCCACAATAGGACGTGCATCAATACCCTGCACAATGTTCCATAACCCCTTTGCTACCAATACATGTCGCATCATATATGCCCACAATGGATAGTTGGTGCCATCCAACTTATCCTCAGCAGCCAACATGCGGAATACATCATTGTTGTCAGCCATGGCCAATGACTGTACTACTAGATGTAAATGCTGTCTGTAAGAGGTAAACCTGTATAAAATCGACCTGTGCTATGTAGCATAGCCCAAAACAGACGAATGGGCACCTGTCCTGCAGATTTTAATCTTGACAGAAAATCTGCACAGTAGGACGATTTTGCCTGCGCAGTACTTGGAATGCAAAAACGGAGGGCGAACCTGCAGACGCTCGTGAAACCTCGTTGCAATCGGAGGAGATGAAGCGGCAGGTGCCGGTGATGCTGCCCGGGAGGAGGAAGCCTGCTCTGATACCAATTGTTGGAATTAGGGTTGCAGGAATGCACACACAACTTCAAGAAGATGAGGAAGCTTGAGCACAACACAGTAGTGTATTATGAGTGCCAAAAATGAAAGATAACAAGCCCTAGAAGATAATGGGCGTATATACAATGCACGGGGGAAAAAACCTCCTAGTGAGGGAAAAAGTGCCCCGGCGGTCCTAAGTGTGTTCACACACATCACTACTATAATATGGCAACAGAATTGAAAATTGGATCTAGGGATTTATGATATACTCATGGTATTCAAACAAAAATCAAAACTGTAAACTTGCATAGAAACCCTGCCTTCTTAAAAGACTGTCTTACGCCAGAATTCTGGAGGGAGCATTTGGCATATATGTTTATCTAAGGGAAGTTCGGTTGCAACAGCTGGTGGGGAGTGTTCGAGGGACAGCTCACGCGGCAAGGCTTGCCGAGGTCTTGACCAGCCTCGGTATGGTTAAAATGGTGCGCTTCCGGTACGATGGACGAGGGCCGACGAAGCGGTCCCTGAGTGAAGTGCCAGGACACCTAAGGAGGATCCTGGAGGGTTCTGACCAGGCGATGCACGGGCTCGCGGTGCCGAGGACATCCATGCGTATGTCGAGGAAGATATTATATGATGGACCTATGTTTTTTTTTAATAATCTATCACTGGATCTCGTTGTTGACTTGCTGGTCTCAACGGAGAGTCCAGAGTGATACTGTTTTGTTGAGTGTAAGATTCTCCCCCAGCCTTAGAGGTATACAGGAGTAAGAATCTCCCTTTTTGATCTTATAATTATTCCCTCTCTAAAATAAAAGAAAGATTCTGTTTAAAAAAGGAAGAACCTTTTTCCTGAATACTTCTCAAGAGTCCCACCTGTTTTAAGGATTCAGAACAACGAGTTCAGAAGTGAGAATCGATGTTTTGGATATCAAGGTTTTGGTCTCGAGTACGACCTAAAAGAAGTTCTTTATCTCTTGGGAAGTATAAGAAGTTATCTCCCAGATATTGTGGACCAAAGAAAGTAGGTGATTTAACTTACGAGTTCTTTTATCTCCTCATCTCAAAGTTCTTAATGCCTTCTATAGAAAATTGTGCCAAACCCAAATCATGGAAAGACGGAAAAACTTCAGTGGCAAGCTACCGTTGGCTTCTAAGTTACGCTAGCTCCTTCCTTTATATAAGTCATAACTTTTACTTGTCGCTCACAGTAATCTTACTCCCATCGATCTCCTTTCTTCCTAATCTCCTTCATGGCTTGGCAACAAGAATTAGTTTTATCCATAATGATTCCTCACCTTCAAGACGCAAGTGAGTCTGTGAAGAAGGATTTTATAGAACAGTATGAGCGCTCACTTTTCCCTCACTTGGGAACTTCTGTAGCGCAGACCAAATGGCGGACCTATCAAGACATAACTAGGGTAACACCCTGGGGTCAACAGCACTTTCGCAACAATGTCCGCTTGGCCATGGTTATTGAAGCCTTGGGTTTGGGTCCAGAATGTAAGATTCCTCCCCCACCCCCTTTTTGATGTCTAGTATCTTTCCCTGTAATCAATCCCTCTTCAGAAATATAAAGACCTTGTTTCTATCTGTTTTAGCCTAGAGAGAGAAAAATATTCTAGAAAGAGAATATTCAAATTTTGAATATTTTTGGATAGAAAAATATCTCTTCTAATTCAGATGAGTTCCCCTGAAACAGAAATTCAAAAAGAATTTTCCAATGTGCAATTGGAATTAATTGAAAATAGCTATAAAGAACCTTAGCCTAAGGGTCTAGATTTTCAGAAATCTTTAGACTATGGTCCAATTAAGGTTCCTATGGACCAATAGCATCAATCCATGTGTAGGGAGGAGATAAATCCAACTTGTAAAAAGAAAATACCCAAAAATGAGTAAATGCTCACATGAGGTGAAGAGTTGAAAATGTACAAGGTTTATTAGTAAAAAAACTATGAGCAATATTAAAAGTATGACATATGTAAGGAAGAGGAGTTCTTTAAAAGAGGTGCATATTTCACATAAGATGAAGAGTTGAAAATGTACAAGGTTTATTAAAATTATGAGCAATATTAAAAGTATGACATATGTAAGGAAGAGGAGTTCTTTAAAGGAGGTGCATATTTCACATAAGATGAAGAGTTGAAAATGTACAAGGTTTATTAATAAAAAATTATGAGCAATATTAAAAGTATGACATATGTAAGGAAGGGGAGTTCTTTAAAGGAGGTGCATATTTCACATAAGATGAAGAGTTGAAAATGTACAAGGTTTATTAGTAAAAAACTATGAGCAATATTAAAAATATGACATATGTAAGGAAGGGGAGTTCTTTAAAGGAGGTGCATATTTCACATGCTTGAATGAGTTTTAAACTCATAAAAATTGAGATATTTCATCTCTCCTCTCTCCTCATTCAAGTCTAGTTCCAAAAAGTTAGCTTAACTGACCTAAAAATGGTCAAATATTGACCAAACTGATTTAGAAAATTCTAGAATCAGTTTGTTTGGTTAGGAGCTCAATTTTTCCTATAAATAGAAGCCTCACCCTTGTTGAAAAATATATAGTGTTTATGCATTGTTACTCTACTCCACCTAAGCCAAGAACTGTGAATTCATTTAATAATTCACTAGTTTTTGGAGCTTCCCTCTTTCTTCAATCCCCATTAGTGGCTCCATCAACATACTTAACCAATTGATTGGTTGGGGGCCTCTACCGTGAACAAAGAATCAAGCAAGTTGTAAGGTAATTAGTGAATATTCATCTTTCTATAATTTCTCAATGTTTCTCTCTTCTCAACCCCTCTCAAGCTTGAGAAGTTTAATTGGTATGGTTTTTTTTAAATGCTATTGAAGTTTGAATAGTAGTGAAGAGTTACATAATTTAATAAATGCTATTGAAGTTAATGTTCATTTATGTTTAAATTCTAATGATTCTTATGTAAATTCTCTCTCTCACTCAAGAAATGGTCATACTCATGACCCATTCTCAATCCAAATCAAGCTTTTCATAAAGCTTTTCCTTAACCCAAGATAAAGCTATGCTTGAGGCCAAATTAATGGCTTTTTCTTATGCTTTTAGTTTATGTATATTGATGATTCAATCCATTATGGATTAAGGATCCAATTAGAGAATCATTTTAATTATTTCCTTAATGATAAGCTTTATTCCTTAGAAAAATTGAGATTTATCAGTCATAGCAGCGGAGCTATGGCAAAATTTTTATAAATGTTATGCATAAAAAATTTTTCATTCAAAGCATAAAAAGAGGACTTCCTACCATATTCTAGGAATCATCATCCTAGATTAATTGAAAGAATTTCATTATAATCATGGAGAAATTGAATTTTAATATTATGCATAAAGGATAAATTTTTATATCAAAAGTGTTATTTTTACCATTTTTATTTTCATGCATAGAAGTATGCATAATGGATAAATTTTTATATCAAAAGTGTTACTTTTATCATTTTTACTTTCATGCATAGAAGTATGCATAAAGGATAAATTTTTATATCAAAAGTGTTATTTTTACCATTTTTATTTTCATGCATAGAAGTATGCATAATGGATAAATTTTTATATCAAAAGTGTTACTTTTATCATTTTTATTTTCATGCATAGAAGTATGCATAAAGGAAAATTTTTATATCAAAAGTGTTACTTTTATCATTTTTAATTTTCATGCATAGAAGTATGCATAAAGGAAAAATTTTTATATCAAAAGTGTTACTTTTATCATATTGGATTTCATGCATATAGGTATGCATAAAAGATATTCTTTTTATACTAAAAGTATGATTTTCCTCATAAATGGATTTTATGCTTAACTTAGATGCATAAGAGAAATTCTTTTATTCTAAAAGTATAATTCCCTACCAAATTGAAATCATGCATAAGAAGATGCATAAAAGATTGATTTCGAAAGTGTTAGTCTCCTTAAATGGAATTTATGTATAAATAAATGTGTAGAGAAATCTTATATCAAATAAAAGAATTCTCTTTTTTTTTAAAAAAAAGATATGAAATGTGATAAGATGTGATAAGAGGTGTATGAGATGTGATAAGAATTGATAAGATGCGTATGGAAAGTGATAGGATGTGATAAGAGGTGTGATAAGAGGTGATAAGATGCTTATGAAATAAGTTAGGATGTGATAAGATGAATTAAGATGTGTATGGGGGGATGAGGTAAGAAGTGTATGTGATAGGATAAGATATATATGGGTTGTGATAGGGCGAGAATGGATGTGATGTAAAAGATTAGATGTGAAAGTATATGGGGTTATATAAATGGGAATGTGAAAATGGATGTATGTATGTGGATGTGTGGATATGGAGATGGGAGTGTGGATGTATGAACATGAAAATGGATATATGCATGAAGATGTATATGCATAGATGTAAATGTGGATGTAGATGTGGATGTAGATGTGAATGTGGAATGTGGATGTATAGATGTGGATGTATGGGAATGTGGATGTGGATGTATGTGAATGTGAATGTAGATGTGAATGTGGAATGTGAATGTGGAATGTGGATGTATAGATGTGGATGTATGGGAATGTGGATGTGGATGTATGTGAATGTGAATGTAGATGTGGATGTATAGATGTGAATGTGGAATGTGGATGTGGATGTATGTATGTATGTGGATGTAGATGTGGATATATGGATGTGTATGTATGAATGTGGATATGGGATGTGGATGTATAAATGAGGATGTGAAAATGGAGATAAGCATGTAGATGTGGATGTATGGATGTGAGTGAATGTGGATGTGGATGTGGATGTATGGATGTGGATATGGATGTGAATATATGATATGTGATGTGAAGGAATCTGAAGTGAAGAGATGGAAAAGGAGGTGATTGGATGAGTACACATATACATGGAATGTGGAATAAGTAATGTGGATTAATGAGGGATAATGTGGAAAAATGAGAGTTAATATAGAAACTGTATTTGTAAACTGTTTGTAAATGCTGTTTGTAAATGGCTGTTTTATGTCAAGAATGCTGGGGAAGCATTTTGACCGTCTTGTGATTAAGGTCGTGGAGACCTAACTGATAAAGTTGCAACTGCTGACGGAGAGTCAATGGAGGACGTCTCGCGTAGCAAGGTCGACCGAGGTCTTGA
This sequence comes from Cibotium barometz, assembly GCF_041138505.1. Lineage (NCBI taxonomy): Eukaryota > Viridiplantae > Streptophyta > Polypodiopsida > Cyatheales > Cibotiaceae > Cibotium > Cibotium barometz. The sequence goes on from NC_141046.1 coordinate 69,872,072, forward strand.
CCAGCCTCGGTTCGATTAAAATGGTGAGCTTCCGGTACGGTGGATGAGGGACCAAGGAAGCGGCCTATGAGTGAAGCGCTAGGTCACCTGCGAAGGATCCTAGAGGGTGCTGACCATACGGTGCTCGGGCTCTGGGTCGCCTAGGATACCCACGCGTGCGTCGAGGAAGATATTGGAACAAGGAGTAAGAGTTGTTTTGTGAAACCGGGCATGGATCTGGTTGACTGACCTTGCTGGTCCTCAACGGATGAGTCCATGGCTCTTATATATGGATCTCTTGGTTGATCTTGCTGATCTTCAACGCGAGTCCATCTTGATAAGTGATTATATTGCCGAGTATTATGGGCTAGGAACTATGGAAACGGCCTCTGTGTGGACAGGTGGTGAGCGTTCTAGTTGCCAATGATGCCATAGATACTCTGATGAAGGAATGATGGGAAATTATGAATCAACTGGATAAATTGGGAGATTGTGATCAGTGGTACTATGGTTTCATTAAAGGATTGTTTTAAAGTTAGCTGATGCTAAGAAAAAGGCAATTTTCATATTGGGTGTGTAAGTGGTGTGGCTAGTTTTATGTTTGCATGAAATTCCGGCTAGGGGGCCTTGGAACTCTTTTCCTTGGTACCCGGGACAAAACCTAACCAAATTCCAAATTGGATCCCATCACTACAGTGGTTGGGCGGTTGGCTAACCCATGGGATCGGATGGGGTTAGGCTGGACTGATGGATCCGTAAACCGAGACTCAATTTCTGTTATTACGATAGATGAAGTAAGTCCCGGATAGTAATTGTTCTATGGATAGGAATCAACGGCTGTGCCTCTTGATGGGGAAAAAAGCGTTGATCCCAATGATCCAAGTGCAAGTTTCTTCCTTGATCCGACCGAGTATCTTTATAGGTGCAGTTGGATCAGCGTGATCAGTAATGATCTTGACTACGTTAGAGTAAAAAAATTATCCTGGTGGAATCGCCCGTGCTTTCCGGGTAAGGGAAGATTTTCCGGGTTCGGTTTTGGAAAAACCGACGGATTAGTCTCTTGTCCGGATATCCGTGGACGAGGCCCCGAATGTGGGACCCCTGTCCCGTGCGAGAAGTACTACTTCCGCTGCTAGTACCCGAATCCGTTTCTTGGTGGGAACAGGGGGATCTCACATTGAGAAACAAGGACTCAATGAAAATTTTGAAGTATGACATGTATAAATCGTAAATTGTTTATCAAGGATTGTTTTTATTAAAGTTTTAATAAAGAGGAGTGCATGCGTGTCTGTTTTCTAAAGCTAAAGTTAAGAAAGGCAATTCAATTATGGGTGGGTGAGTACTTAATTGGTTCCACCCCCGATTCTAGTGGTAGGGTGGTGGCTAACCCATGGGCCGGATGGGGTTAGGCTGGAATCAGTGGAGTTTTAATAATCAAATTGCAAAATCTTAGGATTACGCTAAGATTCGAGTAGTTAAATAATCTCCTGATAAATTTTTCAATAAGTAGATCAACGGCTGTGCCTGACCTGGATCAGGAAAAAAGCGTTGAATTTACTAAAATGATCAAATTATATCAGTGATAGTTTCCTTCTATCTGGTTTATCCAGTTGAAGGATAGCTTAGAATAGATCACGTTAGAAAAAAATTCGTTAAAAAAAAAAAATTCATAATGGCGGAATCGCCCCCGCTTTTTGGGCATGGGAATTTTTCCCGGTTTCGGTTTTTGGAGTGACCACCAGCCTAGTCTCGTGCCCGGACATTCGAGAGCGAGACCCCGAGTGAGAAACCCCGCCCCGTGCATGTGGGGGCTGCTTCCGCTGTTCGGCTACCGAGAGTCCGGCGCGCGGAGGGGGTGGAGGGATCTCACAGTTGGTATCAGAGCGAAATTGAAAGCTAATAAAGATAATTAAATTCTTATCTGAAATTGGTAAAAAGAATTCAGAAACAACATTTTCATAATGTATTTTCCTTCCGTAAGTTTCTTTAATGAAGAAATTTTAATCAAAGAAATTGTTTTTATAGATGGAAGTTCCCCATTTATCTGGTATTCCCGACCTCACCCAGTCTCAAGATATGATTGCATTTGCCTTCGAGCATCTCATCTCTTCCGCTTCAACTCGAATAAGCCGAACAAGACTCGCGCGCCATTTCGAGGATTTATATTTTCCTACCCCAGCGGAGAGAATTCAGCATAAGTGGTTTGCAGGGCAATATGTCCACGCCTCTTGCGACCGCCGTGCAATGCTGTGGGAGAACCTCTCATTGGCTATGATCTTGTTAAAGCTGAAAATCGTACGTGGCGTCATTTTGTATCATTCAACGCCTCGGAATTTCAGGCTTGCATGCCAAGTCTACAAACTTCTTAGTTGTTTTATTCCTAAATGGAATATAATAGCTCCCTTGTCAGTAAGTGGACATTTGTATCAGGGCATGGCTATGGCCCAATACCGTCGTCATATGTGTTTCCCGAGGAGATTTTGAATTCTGGAGCCGAGCTGCTCTATGTACATAATGCAACTTTTATATAAATAAAAAAATGTTTCCTGTTGTATAAATGATTGTTTACAGCAGCGGACGATCTGCTGATAAAGAAAAATCTATTATCGGACATATGTCATAGATCTCCAATACAATCTTGTCTTGTTTAAGAAATTGTTTTTTTTTTGAACTCTTAAGTCATAGGATCTCATGAATAATATCAAAATAAAAAATTTATTAATATATAAATTTTGGCAGAATCATGAGACGAGGAAACCGTGGTCGTCAGCCAGACCCTGTCTCTGAAGATGACGAGCTTGACCTTGATGTTCGCAAGGCTCTTCATAGGACTCAGCCAGGACCCTTCAAAGGAGAAGGGGAGAACCTGGGCGAGGCTATGGAGAAATGGGTGGAAGCCATGGAAGAGTATTTTGACATCACAGGATACAATCAGCGGAGCAAAATGGCTCTTGGCCGGCTGAAAATAGTGGAAACAGCTAGGGTAGCATGGAGGAACCACTGTGACACCAATCATCTGGACAGAAATACTCAATCCTGGAATGATCTAAAAACCTATCTAAGAAAGAGATTTTGCCCTCCTGGATTTTTAGAAACCAAAATGAACGAATTCTTAGAACTAAAGCAGGAGAGCAAAACCATCGAGGAATATCACCAGGCCTTTGCCCTTCTACTCAAATATTCACCACCTCTTGATGAAGAGCAACTCATGGCCAGGTTCATTCGAGGAATGAACGAACCCTTGGACACACTGGTCAAAAATGCCAAGCCAGTGTCCATGGCTGAAGCAGTAAGAATGGCAAAAGATTTTGCCAAAGCTTTTGTAGTAAAGGTCCCAGCAAAACCTGCACCCTCTAACTTTAAGAGATTCCAAGCCCAGGGAAGTACTTCCAACTTTCCACCCCCAAAGAGGCAGCAAGGCCTGAATCAGAATCAGGATGCAGGAAGATTCAGAAGTGAAGGAAGACCCTTCCCCTAGAGTAATTTCTCAGGAACCTCACCACTTTCAAAAAATCAAAAGGATGAGCTCAGAACTGAAAATCGATGTTTTGGATGCCAGGGTTTTGGTCACCAGTTAAAAGACTGCCCGACTCCTACCATGTCAAGGGGACAGGGAAGTGAAGAACCCCGAATTCAGAGACCAACCCCTTCATTCCAGTCTAATCAGGGTCCGTCTCGCCCTAGCCAGGGAAACCCCAGAAGAATTCTAGCCCAGCCATCTGCCTCTATCCAGAGTAATCTCAGAACTCCTTCCCAGAATTGGAACAACAAAAGAGAAAGAGTTCTACCTCAGACTGTAGCAGCCAGAGCAGTCACAATTTCAGATGTAGTAGAAGAGGAGAAAGGGCAGATCTATGCTGCAATTGAAAATCAAGGGCCTAACCAGCAGTTCTCAGTCATCCATACTCCAGCAGAGTATCAGGGTAAGCCTTTCAAGCTTTTGATTGATTCAGGCAGTTCTCATTCATTCATTTCCCCTGGATGCTTGCGTAAGCTAGTCTTAGAACAGAAATCAGGGAAACCTATGCAAGTTGAATTGGCCAGTGGGAAGACTCTTTTCACTCACCATGAGACAGATCTTATCCAGTTCAATCTAGATGGTAATGTAACCGACTGTCAGTTCAAAGTCTTACCTCTAGGAGTTTTTGACGGAATCCTTGGAATGGATTGGCTCCACAAATATCAAGCTGACATACACTGTCACAATGGAACCATTTCCTTCCATGACCTTCACGGGAACAAAGTCCATGGAACTGGAGTTTCCGGATCCCCAAACCTTCAGTTAGTAAAAGCTTCCAGGTTACTGAAAGGACTTAGGAAGAAGCAGCAAATTTATGTTGTCAAAATGAACCCAGTAGACTCAAAACTTAAAGCTAAAGAACCAGAATGGTTAAGTGAATTTGATGATCTATTCCCAGCAGAGCTAACTGAAATGCCTCCAATTCGGGAAATAGATCATGTGATTGAATTGACCCCCGCAACCAGTAGCCCTACGCTCTTACAAAATGCCAGTTCCTGAAGCCATCAAACTCAAGGAACAGCTTAGGCAGCTGTTAGAACAAGGGTTTGTAAGACCCAGTGTTTTGCCTTGGGGTGCGCCAATTCTCTAACAGGAAAAGAAAGATGGAACACTTAGACTCTGTGTGGACTACAGAGGTCTAAATCAGCTGACAGTTAAGAATAAGTATCCTATCCCAAGGATTAATGAGCTTTTGGACAGGCTAAATGGAGCCCAGATCTTCACAAAAATAGATCTCAAATCCGGGTATTACCAGATCAGGATCAATGATCCAGACATACCAAAAACAGCCATCAATACTCGCTATGGGCATTATGAATTTACTGTCATGCCGTTCGGATTAACTAATGCCCCAGCTACATTCAATCGCCTAATGCAGGACATCCTCAGAGAATACTTGGATGACTTTGTTCTAGTTTTCTTTGATGACATTCTGATTTACTCAAGAAATGCAGCCGACCATGAGACTCATGTCCGAAAAGTTCTTGAGATTCTAAGGAAGCATCAACTCTTTGCCAAAAAGAGCAAATGCACTTTCTCTGCCGACCACGTTGAATACTTGGGTTTCTTGGTATCCAAAGATGGAATTTCTCCAGATTCTGCAAAAATCCAAGCTGTCATAGATTGGCCCGAACCAAAGACAGTGAAAGAAGTCAGAGGATTCTTGGGATTGACTGGTTGGTATAGAATTTTTATACCAAAATATGCTCTCATAGCTTCCCCCCTGACTAACCTTCTCAAAAAGAATATCCCATTTCAATGGTCTGCCAAGTGCCAAAGTGCTTTTGATAAGCTAAAGACCGCCTTGGTAACCAGTCCCATTCTGAAACTACCAGATTTCTCTCTACCCTTTGAGGTAGTAACTGATGCAAGTGGTTTTGCCCTGGGAGGTGCACTCATGCAGGAAGGTCATGCAGTGGCCTATGAATCCCGAAAGCTCAGAACACATGAGAGGAATTATGCTGTCCACGACTTGGAATTGCTTTCAGTAGTCTATGCCTTAAAGTTGTGGAGACATTACCTACTGGGTAAAAGGTTTACTTTGATGACAGATCATCAGAGCTTAAAGTGGATCTTTACTCAGAAAGACCTCAACATGCGCCAAAGAAGGTGGATGCAGACCTTGCAAGAATTTGATTTTGAAATCAAGTACCGCCCAGGCAAAGAGAATGTGGTAGCAGATGCTCTCAGCAGAAAAACCTCCTTGCTTGCAATTACTGTAATATCAAATCCTTTGATTACTCAAGCAAGTGAGAAGGTCATGCAAGATAGATTCTTTGGCCCTATTGCTACCCTACTTATGCAGGAAAGCAAAACTCCGCAGGAGTTGAACAGAGTTCAAGGGTATAGCCGAGATGATGGCATTATGTATTATAACCGCAGGTTATGCATTCCCAATGATGAGGGAACCAAGGACCAAATTCTGAATGAAGCCCATGACAGCCTTATTGCAGGACATCCAGGTTTCATCAAGACCTACATGTCCGTAAAGAAAAGTTTCTTTTGGCCTTGTTTGAAAAAGGATGTGCTGAATCATGTACGTCAATGTCTGACATGCCAAAAAGTCAAAGCTGAGAGAGTAAAAATGCATGGGAAGTTACATCCATTGGACATCCCCCAGATGAAGTGGGAATGTATCAGTATGGACTTCATTACTGGATTACCTTCAGTGCAATCAGGTTACAACTCCATCTTCGTGGTAGTCGACAGACTAACCATTGCCCATCTGATTCCAGTAAAAGAAACCTACACTGCAGTGGATGTGGCCAGAGTGTTCCTCAAAGAAATCTTCAGATTGCATGGCCTACCGAGGAGAATAGTACGTGACCGAGATCCCAAATTTACTTCAAGGTTTTGGACTGCATTTTTTGAAGCAGTGGGAACTTTCTTGGATCTCAGCACAGCTTATCACCCTGAGACCGATGGTCAAACTGAAAGGGTAAACCAAGTAATTGAAGATATACTTCGGACATGTTGTGGCAGGGAACCCAAGAAGTGGCTAAGCTATCTGCATCTAGTCGAGTTTGCCTACAATGCTTCTTATCACCGAAGTATCGGGATGAGCCCTTTTAAAGCTCTGTATGGACAAGATTGCTTAACCCCATTAACTTGGTCTGACCCATTGATTAAGGTCGAGATGTCCAGACAGATGCTTGACGACATGGAGCAATAGATGCAGTCAATTCGTAAAGATATTAAAGCTGCCCAGGATAGACAGAAGCAATATGCGGATAAGAAGAGGACAAATAGAGAATTCAAAGAAGCAGATATGGTCTTCATTCGAGTACGGCCCAAAAGAAGTTCCTTATCTCTTGGGAAGTACAAGAAGTTATCACCCAGATATTGTGGGCCATATCTGATTACAAAGAAAGTAGGTGACTTAGCCTACGAGCTTCTTCTGCCTCCTCATCTCAAAATTCATAATGTATTTCATGTAAGCCTTCTAAAGGAATATGTACCAAACTCAAATCATATGCTTGATGATGAAATCCTAACCTCTTCAACCCAAGGACAGATGGAACTCCAACCTAAAGAAATTCTCGATGTTCGAGAAAAGATTCTCAGGAATAGAATTCTCAGAGAATTATTAGTAAAATGGAAGTTCTATCCTTTTGAAGATGCCACCTGGGAGAATGAAGCCGATCTGTTCAGGGATTATCCCCAGTTTGCGAGATGAGGACATCTCGCGTTTTTCAAGTGGGAGAGATTCCTCCCCAGCCTCTCAAGATGTTCAGCATCTTCCCGTGTAATCAAATCCCTCTTCAGAAATATAAAAGATCTTATTTCTAAGTGTTTTAGCCTAGAGAGAGAAAATTATTCTAGAGAGAGAATATTCAGATTATGAATATTTTTGGATAGAAAAATAACTCATCCTATTAAAATAAGTTCCCCTGAAACAGAAATTCAAAAAGAATTTTCCAATGTACAATTGGAATTAATTGGAAATAGGTATAAAGGACCTTAGTCTAAGGGTCTAGATTTTCAGAAATTTTTGGATTATGGTCCAATTAAGGTTCCTATGGGCCAATAGCATCAATCCATGTGTAGGGAGGAGATAAATCCAATTTGTAAAAGAAGATACCCAAAAATGAGTAAATGCTCACATAAGATGAAGAGTTGAAAATGTACAAGGTTTATTAGTAAAAAACTATGAGCAATATTAAAAATATGAGATATTTTGGGTATCCAAAAATGAGTAAATGCTCACATAAGATGAAGAGTTGAAAATGTACAAGGTTTATTAGTAAAAAACTATGAGCAATATTAAAATGATTCCATTATGACACATATGTAAGGAAGGGGAGTTCTTTAAAGGAGGTGCATATTTCACATAAGATGAAGAGTTGAAAATGTACAAGGTTTATTAGTAAAAAAACTATGAGCAATATTAAAATGATTCCATTATGACACATATGTAAGGAAGGGGAGTTCTTTAAAGGAGGTGCATATTTCACATGCTTGAATGAGTTTTAAACTCATAAAAATTGAGATATTTCATCTCTCCTCTCTCCTAATTCAAGTCTAGTTCCAAAAAGTTAGTTTAACTGACCTAAAAATGGTCAAAAATTGACCAAACTGATTTGGAAAATTCTAGAATCAGTTTGTTTGGTTAGGAGCTCAATTTTTCCTATAAATAGAAGCCTCCCCCTTGTTGAAAAATATATAGTGTTTATGCATCGTTACTCTACTCCACCTAAGTCAAGAACTGTGAATTCATTTAATAATTCATTAGTTTTTGGAGCTTCCCTCCTTCTTCAATCCCCATTAGTGGCTCCATCAACATACTTAACCAATTGATTGGTTGGGGGCCTCTACCGTGAACAAAGAATCAAGCGATTTGTAAGGTAATTAGTGAATAATTATCTTTTCTATAATTTCTCAATGTTTCTCTCTTCTCAACCCCTCTCAAGCTTGAGAAGCTTAATTGGTATGGTTTTTTAAATGCTATTGAAGTTAATTGGTGAATAGTAGTGAAGAGTTACATAATTTAATAAATGCTATTGAAGTTAATTTTTATTTATGTTTAAATTCTAATGATTTTTATGTAATTTCTCTCTCTCACTCAAGAAATGGTCATACTCATGACCCATTCTCAATCCAAATCAAGCTTTTCATAAAGCTTTTCCTTAACCCAAGATTAAGCTATGCTTGAGGCCAAATTAATGGCTTTTTTTTCTATGCTTTTAGTTTATGTATATTGATGATTCAATCCATTATGGATTTATGATCCAATTAGAGATCATTTTAATTATTTCTTTAATGATAAGCTTTATCCCTTAGAAAAAATTGAGATTTATCAGTTATAGTAGCGGAGCTATGGCAAAATTTTCATAAAAATTATGCATAAAATAATTTCATTCAAAGCATAAAAAGAGGACTTCCTACCATATTCTAGGAATTATCATCCTAGATTAATTGAAAGAATTTCATTATAATCATGGAGATATTGAATTTTAATATCACGCATAAAGGATAATTTTTATATATCAAAAGTGTTATTTTTACCATTTTTATTTCATGCATAGAAGTATGCATAATGGTTAAATTTTTATATCAAAAGTGTTATTTTTACCATTTTTATTTTATGCATAGAAGTATGCATAATGGTTAAATTTTTATATCAAAAGTGTTATTTTTACCATTTTTATTTTATGCATAGAAGTATGCATAATGGTTAAATTTTTATATCAAAAGTGTTATTTTTACCATTTTTATTTCATCCATAGAAGTATGCATAATGGTTAATTTTTTATATCAAAAGTGTTATTCTTACCATTTTTATTTTATGCATAGAAGTATGCATAATGGTTAAATTTTTATATCAAAAGTGTTACTTTTACCATTTTTATTTTCATGCATAGAAGTATGCATAATGGATAAATTTTTATATCAAAAGTGTTATTTTTACCATTTTTATTTCATGTATAGAAGTATGTATAATGGTTAAATTTTTATATCAAAAGTGTTTTACCATTTTTATTTTCATGCATAGAAGTATGCATAATGGATAAATTTTTATATCAAAAGTGTTATTTTTAGCAATTTTCATTTTCATGCATAGAAGTATGCATAAAGGATAAATTCTTATATCAAAAGTGTTATTTTTATCAATTTTTATTTTCAAGCATAGAAGTATGCATAATGGATAAATTTTTATATCAAAAGTGTTATTTTTACCATTTTTATTTCATGCATAGAAGTATGCATAATGGTTAAATTTTTATATCAAAAGTGTTATTTTTACCATTTTTATTTTCATGCATAGAAGTATGCATAATGGATAAATTTTTATATCAAAAGTGTTATTTTTAGCAATTTTCATTTTCATGCATAGAAGTATGCATAAAGGATAAATTCTTATATCAAAAGTGTTATTTTTATCAATTTTTATTTTCAAGCATAGAAGTATGCATAATGGATAAATTTTTATATCAAAAGTGTTTTTTTTACCATTTTTATTTCATGCATAGAAGTATGCATAATGGTTAAATTTTTATATCAAAAGTGTTATTTTTACCATTTTTATTTTCATGCATAGAAGTATGCATAATGGATAAATTTTTATATCAAAAGTGTTATTTTTAGCAATTTTCATTTTCATGCATAGAAGTATGCATAAAGGATAAATTTTTATATCAAAAGTGTTTTTTTTATCATTTTTATTTTCATGCATAGAAGTATGCATAAAGGATAAAATTTTATATCAAAAGTGTTACTTTTATCATTTTTATTTCATGCATAGAAGTATGCATAATGGTTAAATTTTTATATCAAAAGTGTTACTTTTATCATTTTTATTTTCATACATAAGAGTATGTATAAAGATATATTTTTATTATAAAAGTGTTACTTTTATAAAAATTGATTTTAATGTATAGAGGTATTTTTTTAAAAAAAAAAGATAAATTTTTAATCGAAGATCAACATAAATGAATATTCCTCAAGAAATCCATATTTTGAAATTGTAAACAAATATTCATCGTAGAAAATTTTAGAAAAAGAGAAACTAAGATTGTACCTTTCGAGAAGATAAATTTAGAGAGAACCTTTCAGACCTAAACTCGGACTTAGATTATTGATCAAGACCTAATTCCTTCGTGAGTTTCAATCAATGACGATGTGCCCAGTTCGGGGAAAATGTATTCAATCACCCATCGAATCAAAAACTAAGTTAAGACTTGTGACTTGATCTAAGAATCAAGTTAACAGAATTTGAAGAATTCTGTTTGGAATTGAAAATTGGATCTAGGGATTTATGATATACTCATGGTATTCAAACAAAAATCAAAACTGTAAACTTGCATAGAAACCCTGCCTTCTTAAAAGACTGTCTTACGCCAGAATGCTGGAGGGAGCATTTGGCATATATGTTTATCTAAGGGAAGTTCGGTTGCAACAGCTGGCGGGGAGTGTTCGAGGGACAGCTCACGCGGCAAGGCTTGCCGAGGTCTTGACCAGCCTCGGTATGGTTAAAATGGTGCGCTTCCGGTACGATGGACGAGGGCCGACGAAGCGGTCCCTGAGTGAAGTGCCAGGACACCTAAGGAGGATCCTGGAGGGTTCTGACCAGGCGATGCACGGGCTCGCGGTGCCGAGGACATCCATGCGTATGTCGAGGAAGATATTATATGATGGACCTATGTTTTTTTTTTATAATCTATCACTGGATCTCGTTGTTGACTTGCTGGTCTCAACGGAGAGTCCAGAGTGATACTGTTTTGTTGAGAAACAAGGACTCAATGAAAATTTTGAAGTATGACATGTATAAATCGTAAATTGTTTATCAAGGATTGTTTTTATTAAAGTTTTAATAAAGAGGAGTGCGTGCGTATCTGTTTTCTAAAGCTAAAGTTAAGAAAGGCAATTCAATTATGGGTGGGTGAGTACTTAATTGGTTCCACCGATTCTAGTGGTAGGGTGGTGGCTAACCCATGGGCCGGATGGGGTTAGGCTGGAATCAATGGAGTTTTAATAATCAAATTGCAAAATCTTAGGATTACGCTAAGATTCGAGTAGTTAAATAATCTCTTGATAAATTTTTCAATAAGTAGATCAACGGCTGTGCCTGACCTGGATCAGGAAAAAAGCGTTGAATTTACTAAAATGATCAAATTATATCAGTGATAGTTTCCTTCTATCTGGTTTATCCAGTTGAAGGATAGCTTAGAATAGATCACGTTAGAAAAAAATTCGTTAAAAAAAAATTCATAATGGCGGAATCGCCCCCGCTTTCCGGGCATGGGAATTTTTCCCGGTTTCGGTTTTTGGAGTGACCACCAGCCTAGTCTCGTGCCCGGACATTCGAGAGCGAGACCCCGAGTGAGAAACCCCGCCCCGTGCATGTGGGGGCTGCTTCCGCTGTTCGGCTACCGAGAGTCCGGCGCGCGGAGGGGGTGGAGGGATCTCACAACCTTAATTAATCATCGATTGATTTTAGAGCTAAAACAACCAAAATTTTAACCATTTTTCCAAGGCAAGATAAAAGTTCACATGGCATTTTTCAATCGGTTTCATAAATAATACAATAGTCAATGGTTTATGTTGAGTTGGGGTTTATGAAAAGGATAATAATAGCCATGGCGAATCACTTTTGCCATGGGGAGACGGGACACATTTTGGAGATTTGGTATCTCAATCTTGTTGAGGTTTTGTGAAAAAATTATCGTAGCCACATATGTAAGCAAGCTATTTTGTGAAGGTGAGTGATTATGGGGATAGTTGCAAGCCATCTTGAAAACATGATTAATTGTGGACACAATTGAAAAAAGATTCATTTATTCCCATAAGGGAATGGGGTGCAACATTAGTTATGTGAATCAAATCTAGGAAAGGAATATAAAAAAGAACCACCACTTCCCTCTTTTTTCTTCTCCAATCCAGAAAGTTATGCGAATCCAATATAGAAAATAGGGTGTGAAATTAGTTATGTGAATCCAATCTAGCAAAGGATGATTAAAAAAACCACCTCTTCCCTCTTGTTTCTTCTCCAATCTAAGAAGTTATGACAGAGGTGCTTTTAATGAGGGGAGAGAGAGAGAGAGAGAGAGAGAGAGAGAGAGAGAGAGAGAGAGAGCACATCCATTTGTCTTATTTTTACCTTTTAAAAAAAATTTAAAGGGAACACAAAAAGTACAAGGCTAAAAATTAGAAGGTTATATAAAGCTTTTTCACTACAAGGCACGAAGTTTTTGTTCTTCTTGGGAATGTATTAATCTACGTCGTTTGGATTTTGTGAAAAGGATAATAATAGCCACAGATGTAGAACAAATCAATTTTGTCATAAGGAGATAGGACACATTTGGGAGATTCGGTTTGTCAATCTTGTTGAGGTTTTGTGAAAAGTTATTGCAGAGCCACATATGTAAACTATTTTGTGAACGTGATTGATTATGTGGATAGTTGCAAGCCATCTTAAAAATATGATTAAATTAAAAGTTGAATCATTTATTTCCATAAGGGAATGGGCTGCGAAATTAATTATGTGAATCCAATCTAGCAAAGGATGATATAAGAAAACCACCTCTCCTCTTGCTTGGGTTTGCAATTGAGCCTCTTTAAGCCTTGCTTGGACCCATTTAATGCTGAGGTGAGTCACAACTATATCAAATCCTAAAGTCTCTATATGATTAAATTAAAAGTTGAATCATTTATTTCCATAAGGGAATGGGCTGCGAAATTAATTATGTGAATCCAATCTAGCAAAGGATGATATAAGAAAACCACCTCTCCTCTTGCTTGGGTTTGCAATTGAGCCTCTTTAAGCCTTGCTTGGACCCATTTAATGCTGAGGTGAGTCACAACTATATCAAATCCTAAAGTCTCTATAAATCTCTACAAGAGCATGGACCTCTTCCCTAGAGGTGTGTTCACAAATCCTAAAGTCTCTATATTTTAATCACTACTAAGAGCATGGAGACACCACTTCTCTAGAGATGTCTCCATAACCGCTCAATGTAATCTCTTCTTCATTTCTTCCTCACCACATTCCCTTAGTTTGTTTCAGCTCTCTCTCTCATGTGCCTTACCCTCTCCCAAACACCCTTTGCATGCTATCATACTGGTTAGGACCATGTGTGGTATGGTTGCATCATGTATAAATAAACCATGTGCTAATTCACCTTAATTAATCGTGGATTGATTTTAGAACTAAAACTGCCAAAATTTTAGCCATTTTGCCAAGGCAAGATAAAAGTTCACATGGCATTTTTCAAGCGGATAGTTGCAAGCCATGTTAAAAATATAATTAAATTAAAAGTTGAATCGTTTATTTCCATAAGGGAATGGGTTGCGATTTTAATTGTGTGAATCCAATCTAGCAAAGGATGATATGAGAGAACCACCTCTTCCCTCTTCTTTCTTCTCCAACCTAGGAATATATAGGATATTAGTTATGTGAATCCAATCTAGCAAAGGATGATAAAGAGAACCACCAGTTCCCTCTTTTTTCTTCTCCAATATAGGAAGTTATGTGACATAGGTGCTTGTAATGGCTAAAGGGAGAGAGATGGAGAGAGAAAAGGGGGGAGAGAGAGTCTAGCAAAGGATGATAAAAAAGAACCACCTCTTTCCTTTTCTTTCTTCTCCAATCCAGGAAGTTATGTGACATAAATACTTTTAATGGCGTGTGCATGCGAGAGAGAGAGAGAGAGAGAGAGAGAGAGAGAGGAGAGAGCACATCCATTTGTCTAATGATTAATTTTCTCAAGGGCTTTGAATTGATTACAAATCTTATGAGAATGTAGAATATGCAACATTGTACTTTATAACTTTCGTAATTGCTAAAACTAGCATTTAATATATGTACTTCAAATTCTTGGATTTCTGGGTACTTTATTTTTCTTGCTATGTTCATGTTCATACATAACTCTTCTCCTTATCAAGCTTCTTACTATTACTATTACTATTATTATTACTATTTGCAATAAAAAGCAAGGTAAGCTCTGTGGTGGGTGCAACCGATTACATAACAATGCTAACCTCACACAATCTCATTATAGAGAAAAAGCACTCTATTGCTTAAGTGTGCAAGTAATCCCTCTCTAATTATGAAAACAACCACTTAGCACACAAGAGAGCAAGAGAATACACTCTAGTTTGGATAATGGGTTTATGTCCTTTCTCATTAGAAATGCACGACCAACTTTTTTATGTGTGGCCGCCAAAGACTTGCTCATAGATTTACAAAAGCTTTTAAGTACGTATACCATTTCTCTCTTTGAAACAAGACTATAAACATAATCCACCAATAGAAAGTGCAAAAATAAGGAAGAAAAACTCACAACACAACATTGGGTCTAATGTGTCCCTTGTAGATGGTGGCTCCCCTTCCCATCTGTAGTATTTATATCTTTTATTCCAAAAATAGACCCATGGAGGCAATAATAGGATTGAGTACATCCAAATGTGGGTCTTTTTTTTCAAATATCAACCTTAGTACCTTATGCAATACCTAACAATAGAAAAATTAATCTCCTACACATCTAAGATGTGAAAACATAGAATACATTGCAATTACAACTACAACATTCAACGGACAAAGCTTAAATACGGCGTTAATTAAATATAGACATTTGCACACTACCATAAATAATCTACATGACACCATGATTGGCACTCCACACCATGCTTAGACCATCATCCATGTGCGACAACACACATTACTCATAAGCGTTATAATCACATTGGTTAGAATAATTAATTGGAATCCTCAACAATTAAGATTATGTTCATTGGCAGAAACACAACACCAATAATACACTAGCTCAATATTCATCAACATGATAAATATAAAAATTTGCACACTGCCATAACTACTCTACATGACACCTTGATTGGCACCCCACACCCTGCTTAGACTGTCATCCATGTGTGACACTTGAATCAGTATCCTTGCACTGCTCAACACCCATTACTCTCATAAGCATTTATCACATTGGTTAGAATAATTAATTGGACTCCTTAATAATTAATCACATGTTCATAGGTAGAAACACAACACTAGTAATACACTAGCTCAATATTTGTCTACATGATTATGTTCATAGGTAGAATTTCTACACAACACCAGTAATACGCCAGCTCAATATTCATCAACATGGTATATCACGCACAATACTAATAACACAAAAATGGCCCCAACAAATGCATACACTAATAATACGAGCCTGTCAATATTAGTATAAACATGATTATATTCATAGGTAGAAACACAACACCAGTAATACACTATCTCAATATTCATAAACATAGTAAATCACCCACAATACCAATAACACTAACATGGCCCCAACAAATGCATATAATAAGCATGTCAATATTAATATGGCATTCCCCATGATAGTGGCCAATAACACTAACACGGCCCAAATGCATATACTAATAATACGAGCCTATCAGTATTAATATGGCATCACCCACAATACAATATATCATTATGGTACAATGGTATCTCAGATATCCCCAGTCAACCATAGAGTGGTCTTTCTAACATCCCTCTTGCTTCGGTTTGCAATTGAGCCTCTTTAAGCCTTGCTTGGACACATTTAATGCTGAGGTGAGTCACAACTATCAAATCCTAAAGTCTCTGTAAATCTCTACAAAGAGCATGGACCTCTTCCCTAGAGGTGTCTCCACAAATCCTAAAGTCTCTATATTTTAATCACTACTAAGAGCATGGAGACACCTCTTCTCTAGAGATGTCTCCATTACCGCTCAATGTAATCTCTTCTTCGTTTCTTCCTCACCACATTCCCTTAGTTTGTTTCAGCTCCCTCTCATGTGCATTACCCCTCCCAAACACCCTTTGCATGCTATCATACTGGTTAGGACCACGTGTGGTATGGTTGCATCATGTATAAATAAACCATATGCTAATTCACCTTAATTAATTATCAATTGATTTTAGAACTAAAACTGCCAAAATTTTAGCCATTTTGCCAAGGCAAGATAAAAGTTCACATGGCATTCTTCAACCGGATAGTTGCAAGCCATGTTAAGAATATAATTAAATTAAAAGTTGAATCGTTTATTTCCATAAGGGAATGGGCTGCGAAATTAATTATGTGAATCCAATCTAGCAAAGGATGATATGAGAGAACCACCTCTTCCCTCTTCTTTCTTCTCCAACCTAGGAAGTTATATGATATTAGTTATGTGAATCCAAATCTAGAAAATGAGGTGCAACATTAGTTATGTCAATCCAATCTAGCAAAGGATCATAAACAGAACCACCAGTTCTGTCTTTTTTCTTCTCCAATCTAGGAAGTTATGTGACATAGGTGCTCGTAATGGCTAAAGGGAGAGAGATGGAGAGAGAAAAGGGGGGAGAGAGAGTCTAGCAAAGGATGATAAGAAAGAACCACCTCTTTCCTTTTCTTTCTTCTCCAATCCAAGAAGTTATGTGACATAAATACTTTTAATGGCGCGTGCACGGGACACAGAGAGAGAGAGAGAGAGAGAGAGAGAGAGAGAGAGAGAGAGAGAGAGCACATCCATTTGTCTAATGATTAATTTGCTCAAGGGCTTTGAATTGATTACAAATCTTATGAATGTAGAATATGCAACATTGCACTTTATAACTTTCGTAATTGCTAACTGGCATTTGATATATATACTTCAAACTCTTGGAATTCTGGGTACTTTATTTTTCTTTTGCTATGTTCATGTTCACACATGACTCTTCTCCTTATCAAGCTTCTTACTATTACTATTACTATTACTATTTGCAAGTAAAAGCAAGGTAAGCTCTGTGGGTGCAACCGATTGCATAACGATGCTAACCTCACACAATCTCATTATAGAGAAAAAGCACTCTATTGCTTAAGTGTGCAAGTAATCCCTCTCTAATTATGAAAACAACCACTTAGCACACAAGAGAGCGAGAGAGTACACTCTAGTTTGGATAATGGGTTTATGTCCTTTCTCATTAGAAATGCACGACCAACTTTTTTACGTGTGGTCGCCGAAGACTTGCTCGTAGATTTACAAAAGCTTTTAAGTACGTATACCATTTCTCTCTTTGAAACAAGACTATAAACATAATCCACCAATAGAAAGTGCAAAAATAAGGAAGAAAAACTCACAACACAGCATTGGGTCTAATGTGTCCCTTGTTGTAGATGGTGGCTCTCCTTCCCATCTGTAATAATAGGATTGAGTACATCCAAATATGCGTCTTATTTTTCAAATACAAATCTTAGTACCTTATGCAATACCTTAACAATAAAAAAAATTGATCTCTTACACATCTAAGATGTGCAAACATAGAATACATTGCAATTACAACTACAACATTCGGCGGACAAATCTAAAATATGGCGTTAATTAAATATAGACATTTGCACACCGTCATAAATACTCTACATGACACCATGATTGGCACTCCACACCATGCTCAGACCGTCATCCATGTGCGACACTTTAATTAGTATTCTTGCACTGCTCAACACACATTACTCATAAGCGTTATAATCACATTGGTTAGAATAATTAATGGGAATCCTTAACAATTAAGATTATGTTCACTGTGCTAGAGACACAACACCAGTAATACACTAGCTCAATATTCATCAAACATGATAAATATAGAAACTTGCACACTCTATAAATACTCAACATGACACCTTGATTGGCACCCCACACCATGCTTAGACTGTCATCCATGTGTGACACTTGAATCAATATCCTTGCACTGCTCAACGCCCATTACTCTCATAAGCATTAATCACATTGGTTAGAATAATTAATTGGACTCCTTAATAGTTAATCACAACATGCTTATGTTCATAGGGAGAAACACAACACTAGTAATACTCTATCTCAATATTCATCTACATGATTATGTTCATAGGTAGAATTTCTACACAACACCAGTAATACGCCAGCTTAATATTCATCAACATGGTATATCCCCCACAATACCAATAACACTCAAATGGCCCCAACAAATGCATATACTAATAATACGAGCCTATCAATATTAGTATGAACATGATTATGTTCATAGGTAGAAACACAACACCAGTAATACATTATATCAATATTCATGAACATAGTAAATCACCCACAATACCAATAACACTAACATGGCCCCAACAAATGCATATAATAATAATACAAGCATGTCAATATTAATATGGCATCCCCCATATGATAGTGGCCAATAACACTAACACGGCCCAAATGCATATACTAATAATACGAGCCTATCAGTATTAATATGGCATCACCCACAATACAATATATCATAATGGTACAATGGTATCTCAGATATCCCCAATCAACCATCGAGTGGTCTTCCTAACATCCCTCTTGCTTGGGTTTGCAATTGAGCCTCTTTAAGCCTTGCTTGGACCCATTTAATGCTGAGGTGAGTCACAACTATATCAAATCCTAAAGTCTCTTCAAATATCTACAAAGAGCATGGACCTCTTCCCTGGAGGTGTCTCCACAAATCCTAAAGTCTCTATATTTTAATCACTACTAAGAGCATGGAGACATCTCTTCCCTAGAGATGTCTCCATAACCGCTCAATGTAATCTCTTCTCTGTTTCTTCCTCGCCACATTCCCTTAGTTTGTTTTAGCTCCCTCTCATGTGCCTTACCCCCTCCCAAACACGCTTAGCATGCTATCATACTGATTAGGACCATGTGTGGTATGGTTGCATCATGTACAAATAAACCATGTGCTAATTCACCTTAATTCATCATCGATTGATTTTAGAGCTAAAACAACCAAAATTTTAACCATTTTTCCAAGGCAAGATAAAAGTTCACATGGCATTTTTCAATCGATTTCATAAATAATACAATAGTCAATGGTTTATGTTGAGTTGGGGTTTATGAAAAGGATAATAATAGCCATGGAGAATCACTTTTGCCATGGGGAGACGGGACACATTTTGGAGATTTGGTATCTCAATCTTGTTGAGGTTTTGTGAAAAAATTATCGTAGCCACATATGTAAGCTAGCTATTTTGTGAAGGTGAGTGATTATGGGGATAGTTGCAAGCCATCTTGAAAACATGATTAATTGTGGACACAATTGAAAAAAGATTCATTTATTCCCATAAGGGAATGGGGTGCAAAATTAGCTATGTGAATCAAATCTAGGAAAGGAATATAAAAAAGAACCACCACTTCCCTCTTTTTTCTTCTCCAATCCAGAAAGTTATGCGAATCCAATATAGAAAATAGGGTGTGAAATTAGTTATGTGAATCCAATCTAGCAAAGGATGATTAAAAAAACCACCTCTTCCCTCTTGTTTCTTCTCCAATCTAAGAAGTTATGACAGAGGTGCTTTTAATGAGGGGAGAGAGAGAGAGAGAGAGAGAGAGAGAGAGAGAGCACGTCCATTTGTCTTATTTTTACCTTTTAAAAAAAATTTAAAGGGAACACAAAAAGTACAAGGCTAAAAATTAGAAGGTTATATAAAGCTTTTTCACTACAAGGCACGAAGTTTTTGTTCTTCTTGGGAATGTATTAATCTACGTCGTTTGGATTTTGTGAAAAGGATAATAATAGCCACAGATGTAGAACAAATCAATTTTGTCATAAGGAGATAGGACACATTTGGGAGATTCGGTTTGTCAATCTTGTTGAGGTTTTGTGAAAAGTTATTGCAGAGCCACATATGTAAACTATTTTGTGAACGTGATTGATTATGTGGATAGTTGCAAGCCATCTTAAAAATATGATTAAATTAAAAGTTGAATCATTTATTTCCATAAGGGAATGGGCTGCGAAATTAATTATGTGAATCCAATCTAGCAAAGGATGATATAAGAAAACCACCTCTCCTCTTGCTTGGGTTTGCAATTGAGCCTCTTTAAGCCTTGCTTGGACCCATTTAATGCTGAGGTGAGTCACAACTATATCAAATCCTAAAGTCTCTATATGATTAAATTAAAAGTTGAATCATTTATTTCCATAAGGGAATGGGCTGCGAAATTAATTATGTGAATCCAATCTAGCAAAGGATGATATAAGAAAACCACCTCTCCTCTTGCTTGGGTTTGCAATTGAGCCTCTTTAAGCCTTGCTTGGACCCATTTAATGCTGAGGTGAGTCACAACTATATCAAATCCTAAAGTCTCTATAAATCTCTACAAAGAGCATGGACCTCTTCCCTAGAGGTGTGTTCACAAATCCTAAAGTCTCTATATTTTAATCACTACTAAGAGCATGGAGACACCACTTCTCTAGAGATGTCTCCATAACCGCTCAATGTAATCTCTTCTTCATTTCTTCCTCGCCACATTCCCTTAGTTTGTTTCAGCTCTCTCTCTCATGTGCCTTACTCTCTCCCAAACACCCTTTGCATGCTATCATACTGGTTAGGACCATGTGTGGTATGGTTGATTCATGTATAAATAAACCATGTGCTAATTCACCTTAATTAATCGTCGATTGATTTTAGAACTAAAACTGCCAAAATTTTAGCCATTTTGCCAAGGCAAGATAAAAGTTCACATGGCATTTTTCAAGCGGATAGTTGCAAGCCATGTTAAAAATATAATTAAATTAAAAGTTGAATCGTTTATTTCCATAAGGGAATGGGCTGCGATTTTAATTGTGTGAATCCAATCTAGCAAAGGATGATATGAGAGAACCACCTCTTCCCTCTTCTTTCTTCTCCAACCTAGGAATATATAGGATATTAGTTATGTGAATCCAATCTAGCAAAGGATGATAAAGAGAACCACCAGTTCCCTCTTTTTTCTTCTCCAATATAGGAAGTTATGTGACATAGGTGCTTGTAATGGCTAAAGGGAGAGAGATGGAGAGAGAAAAGGGGGGAGAGAGAGTCTAGCAAAGGATGATAAAAAAGAACCACCTCTTTCCTTTTCTTTCTTCTCCAATCCAGGAAGTTATGTGACATAAATACTTTTAATGGCGTGTGCATGCGAGAGAGAGAGAGAGAGAGAGAGAGAGAGAGAGAGAGAGAGAGAGAGAGGAGAGAGCACATCCATTTGTCTAATGATTAATTTTCTCAAGGGCTTTGAATTGATTACAAATCTTATGAGAATGTAGAATATGCAACATTGCACTTTATAACTTTCGTAATTGCTAAAACTAGCATTTAATATATGTACTTCAAATTCTTGGATTTCTGGGTACTTTATTTTTCTTGCTATGTTTATGTTCACACATGACTCTTCTCCTTATCAAGCTTCTTACTATTACTATTACTATTTGCGATAAAAAGCAAGGTAAGCTCTCTGGTGGGTGCAACCGATTACATAACAATGCTAACCTCACACAATCTCATTATAGAGAAAAAGCACTCTATTGCTTAAGTGTGCAAGTAATCCCTCTCTAATTATGAAAACAACCACTTAGCACACAAGAGAGCAAGAGAATACACTCTAGTTTGGATAATGGGTTTATGTCCTTTCTCATTAGAAATGCACGACCAACTTTTTTATGTGTGGCTGCCAAAGACTTGCTCATAGATTTACAAAAGCTTTTAAGTACGTATACCATTTCTCTCTTTGAAACAAGACTATAAACATAATCCACCAATAGAAAGTGCAAAAATAAGGAAGAAAAACTCACAACACAGCATTGGGTCTAATGTGTCCCTTGTAGATGGTGGCTCCCCTTCCCATCTATAGTATTTATATCTTTTATTCCAAAAATAGACCCATGGAGGCAATAATAGGATTGAGTACATTCAAATGTGGGTCTTTTTTTTCAAATATAAACCTTAGTACCTTATGCAATACCTAACAATAGAAAAATTAATCTCCTACATGTAAAATCCCTGTTCCCACCGAGCAACGAATTCAGGGTACTGGCAGCGGAAGTAGCGCTTCTCGCACGGGACAGGGGTCCCACACTCGGGGCCTCGCCCACGGATATCCGGATAAGAGACTATTCCGTTGGTTGTTCCAAAACCGAACCCGGAAAAACTTCCTCTACCGGAAAGCACGGGCGATTCCACCAGGATAACTTTTTACTCTAACGTAGTCAAGATCATTTCTGATCGAGATGATCCGATTACATCTATAAGATACTTAGTCAGTTCAAGGAAGAAACTTGCACTTGGATCATTGGGATCAACGCTTTTTTCCCCATTCAAGAGGCACAGCCGTTGATTCCTATCCATAGAACAGTTTCTGTCCGGGATTTATTTATTTTTTTTTCTATCGTAAAAATAAAAGTTTGAGTCTCGATTTACGGATCCATCAGTCCAGCCTAACCCCATCCAATCCCATGGGTTAGCCAACCGCCCAACCACTGTAGTGATGGGATCCAATTAAAAATTTGGTTAGGTTTTGTCCCGGGTACCAAGGAAAAGAGTTCCAAGGCCCCCTAGCCGGATGTTCATGCAAAATAAAACTAGTCACACCACTCACACACCCAATATGAAATTGCCTTTTTCAACCAGATTCAACCAGTTCAAAACAATCCTTTAATAAAACCATAGTATCATTGATCACCATCTTCCAATTTATCCAATTGATTCTTAATTTCCCATCATTCCTTCATCAGAGTATCTATGGCATCATTGGCAACTAGAACGCTCAGGAGCCGTTTCGATAGTTCCTAGCCCATAATACTTGGCAATATAATCACTTAACATGATGGACTCTCGTTGAAGATCAGCAAGATCAACCAACAGATCCATATAAGGAGCCATGGAGTCATCCATTGAAGACCAGCAAGGTCAATCAACCAGATCCATGCTCGATTTCAGAAAACAACTCCAACTCTGTTCCAATATCTTCCTCGACGCACGCGTGGGTATCCTAGGCGACCCAGAGCCCGAGCACCGTATGGTCAGCACCCTCTAGGATCCTTCGCAGGTAACCTAGCGCTTCACGCATAGGCCGCTTCCTTGGCCCCTCATCCACCGTACCGGAAGCTCACCATTTTAATCGCACCGAGGCTGGTCAAGACCTCGGCCGACCTTGCTACGCGAGACGTCCTTCATTGACTCCCCGTCAGCAGTTGCAACTTTCTCATCACGACCTTAATCACAAGACGGTCAAAATGCTCCCCCCAGCATTCTTGACATAAAACAATCATTTACAGACAGCATTTACAAACAGTTTACAATACAATTTCTATTTTAACTTTCATTTTTCCACATTATCCCTCCTCAATCTACATTACTTATTCCATATTCCATTTATATGTATACTCATCCCATCACATCATTTCCATCTCATCACTTCAGATTCCCTCACATCACAATCGTATATTCACATCCATACATCCAAAACTATATGCGTACATTCACATCTACATGCATACATCTACATCCCTATGCATACATCCACATCCACATTCACATTCACCTCCATACATCTACATCTACATGCATACATCCACTCCACATTCACATCCACACCTATACATCTACATCTACATGCATACATCCACATCTACGTCTGTACACCTACATCTACATGCATACATCCCCATCCACATCCACATCTACATCTATACATTTACATCTACATGTATACATATACATCTCCATTCACAACTACATCTACATGCATACATCCATATCTCCATTCCCATCTACATCTATACATCTACATCTACATGCATCCATCCACCTCCATATCCACATCTACATCTATACATCTACATCTACATGTATACATCCACATCTCCATTCACATCTACATCTATACCTCTACATCTACATGCATCCATCCACATCTCCATTTACATCCTCATCTACACATCTATTTCTACATGCATACATCCACGTCCCATGCATACGTCCACCTCCACATTCACACTCACATCCATACATCTACATCTACATGCAACATCCACATCTCCATGCATAATAAAATTCTTTTAATTAATCTAGGATGATAGTTCCTAGAATATGGTAGGAATTCCTCTTTTTATACTTTGAATGAATTTATTTTATGCGTAATTTCTATAAAAATTTTGCTATAGCTCCGCTACTATGACTGATAAATCTCAATTTTTTTCTAAGGGATAAAGCTCATTATTAAAGAAATAATTAGAATGGTCTCTAATTGGATCATCAATCCATAATGGTCTCTAATTGGATCATCAATCCATAATGGTCTCTAATTGGATCATTAAGAAAACAATTAGAATGGTCTCTAATTGGGTCATCAATCCATAATGGATTGAATCATCAATGTGCATAAACTAAAAGCATAGCAAAAGCCATTAATTTAGCCTCAAGCATAGCTTAATCTTGGATTAAGGAAAGACTTTATGAAAAGCTTCATTTGGATTGAGAATGGTTCATGAGTATGACCATTTCTTGAGTGAGAGAGAGAAATTACATAAAAACCATTAGAATTTAAACATAAATGGAAATTAACTTCTATAGCATTTATTAAATTATGTAACTCTTCACTACTATTCACCAATTAACTTCAATAGCATTTAAAAAACCATACCAATTAAACTTCTCAAGCTTGAGAGGGGTTGAGAAGAGAGAATCATTGAGAAATTATAGAAAGATCAAAATTCAATATACTTACCTTATAATTTGCTTGATTCTTTATTCACGGTAGAGGCCCCCAACCAATCAATTGGTTTAGTATGTTGATGGAGCCACCAATGGGGATTGAAGAAAGAGAGAAGTATCAAAGCTAGTGAATTATTAAAGAATTCACAACTCTTGGCTTAGGTAGAGTAGAGTAACAATGCATAAGACACTCTATATTTTGGCTTAGGTGGAGTAGAGTAACAAGCATAAGACTCTATCTAATTTGGCTTAGGTGGAGTAGAGTAACAAGGCATAAGACTCTATCTAATTTGGCTTAGGTGGAGTAGAGTGACAAAGCATAAGACACTATCTAATTTGGCTTAGGTGGAGTAGAGTGACAAAGCATAAGACACTATCTAATTTGGCTTAGGTGGAGTAGAGTGACAAAGCATAAGACACTATATTTTTTCAACAAGGGGAGGCTTCTATTTATAGGAAAATTTGAGCTCCTAACCAAACAAACTGATTCTAGAATTTTCCAAGTCAGTTTGGTTGAATTTGGACTAGATTTGGACCTAGTTTGGTTACTTTTTGATTCGGTTTGGTTCCATTTTGATTTGGTTTGGTTCAAGAGAGATGAGAGATAAAAATATCACATTATTTTTGAGTTTAAAACTCATTCAAGCATGTGAAATATGCACCTCCTTTAAAGAATTCCCCTTCCTTACATATGTGTCAAAATTTTATTGCTCATAGTTTTTTACTAATAAACCTTGTACATTTTCAACTCTTCATCTTATGTGAAATATGCACCTCCTTTAAAGAACTCCTCTTCCTTACATATGTGTCATAGTTTTTTTACTAATAAGCCTTGTACATTTTCAACTCTTCATCTTATGTGAAATATGCACCTCCTTTAAAGAACTCCCCTTCCTTACATATGTGTTTATTTACTAATAAACCTTGTACATTTTCAACTCTTCATCTTATGTGAAATATGCACCTCCTTTAAAGAACTCCCCTTCCTTACATATGTGTTTATTTACTAATAAACCTTGTACATTTTCAACTCTTCATCTTATGTGAGCATTTACTCATTTTTGGATACCCAAAATATCTCATATTTTTAATATTGCTCATAGTTTTTTACTAATAAACCTTGTACATTTTCAACTCTTCATCTTATGTGAGCATTTACTCATTTTTGGGTATCTTCTTTTACAAATTGGATTTATCTCCTCCCTACACATGGATTGATGCTATTGGCCCATAGGAACCTTAATTGGACCATAATCTAAAAATTTCTGAAAATCTAGACCCTTAGACTAAGGTTCTTTATACTTATTTCCAATTAATTCCAATTGCACATTGGAAAATTCTTTTTGAATTTCTGTTTCAGGGGAACTTATTTTAATAAGATGAGTTATTTTTCTATCCAAAAATATTTATAATCTGAATATTCTCTCTCTAGCATATTTTTCTCTCTCTAGGCTAAAACAGTTAGAACAAGGCCTTTATATTTCTGAAGAGGGATTGATTACAGGGAAGATACTAGACATCAAAAAGGGGTTGGGGGAGGAATCTTACATTCTACCCCACTTAAAAAAATGCGAGATGTCCTCATCTCGCAACTTGGAATAATTTCGCGAGATGCACGAATATGAGACTTAGAGAAAAATTTTAATCACGATTAACCACCAAGAAAAGTCTTAAAGAGAGCAAGATTCAAAATAGGAACAAGATTTAAACTTTATTCATTCTCGGAACTTATACAGTAAAGATAGAAGAACTCTTTACACTTCCATAAGCCCGTCCATCATATGGTCACAAAAGCAGTCCTCACAAGCTGCACAAGTATAGGGTAACTCATCTATGGGAATGATTCTGCTGGTTATTGCCGCACCTATCTCAGTGGTATGAGGTGATCTAAAAAAAGGACCTCTGAGAGGCAAGCCAAAAACGGGATAAAGGCATATCTTCTCATGAGGAAGAAAACACGCCAGTAAGAAGACCCGCTCAGAAAACCGAAGATGCCTTGATCTCATGACGCAGTAGTATCGGGGACCCAAACCCAAAGCTTCAATAACCATGGCCAAGCGGACATTGTTACGAAAGTGCTGCTGACCCCAGGGTGTTACCCTAGTTATGTTTTGATAGGTCCGCCATTTGGTCTGCGCTACAGAAGTTCCTAGGTGAGGAAAAAGTGAGCGCTCATACTGTTCTATAAAGTCTTTCTTCACAGACTCTCTTGTGTCTTGAAGGTGAGAAATCATCAGGGATAAAACTAATTCCTGCTGCCAAGCCATGAAGGAGATTAAGAAAGAAAGGAGATTGATGGGAGTAAGATTACTGTGAGCGACAAGTAAAAGTTACGATTTATATAAAGGAAGGAGCTAGCGTAACCTAGAAGCCAACGATAACTTGCCACTGAAGTTTTACCGTCTTTCCATGATTTGTGTTTGACACATTTTTCTATAGAAGGCATTAAGAATTTTGAGATGAGGAGATAAAAGAAGCTTGTAGGCTAAGTCACCTACTAGATATAAGGGTCACAATATCTGGGGGATAACTTCTTATACTCCCCAAGAGATAAAGAACTTCTTTTGGGCCGTACTCGAATGAAAACCAAAACCTTGGTATCCAAAACACCGATTCTCACTTTTGAACTCATTGTTCTAAATCTTTAAAACAGGTGGGACTCCTGAGAAGTATTCTAGGGGAAAGGGTCTTCCTTTTTTTAAACAAAAACTTTCTTTTATTTTAGAGAGGGAATAATTATAAAATCAGAAAGGGAGATTCTTACTCCTGTATACCTCGAAGGCTGGGGAGGAATCTTACATCCTACCCCACTTAAAAAGTGCGAGATGTCCTCATCTCGCAAGGTAGAGGACAACTCTTTTTCTTAAGATCCAATTTTATTCTGGGGTTCCTTATATTCTAGTCAACCCAACAGAACACTGGGATAAATATCCCTTATATAGAACTCATCATTAAATAACAATTCATTTAGATCATGTCATTCATATCTTTAACATGATAAAGGTCCATTAGACTGAAAAGTTTCCTTCGGAACATTCCTCCCCACGGAAATTTCAGTCAAGCAAGTTCTCAATTTGACATCCCTTAACTTGATCTACCGGTCAAGTATTAACAGTAGTAATCTGACAGCATAATCCACTAATCTCATAGTGATTTGGTGAATTCGTTATCATCATTCTAGTTATGAATATCATCACAGGGACTCGTCCCATTCCCCCTCATTGTGGTTTCATTATATTTCAACTAATTTTTAAAAATCAACATTTTTTTTTTCAATCAGCATTTTCAATCAGCATTTTCAATCAGAATCCAAATCAATTCATCAATTCTCAAACAGAATTAAAAATCATATCAATCACATTCGAAATCATCATATAGATAGCATTAACGCTTATAATTTCAAGTCTTAGATTTACTCGTATATACTGTCAGTAAAGAGCTACAGTATACTCTCGGTATATACGGGTAGTCACGGCCCTTGGAATTATAAGGTAAATACTATCATGTCTAGGCCTCAAGCAAGTCAGGGTTTCTATATAATTGCGGTACTTCCATCTGAAGAACCAATTACCAAATTATGAATTTCAGTTTGAATATCAAATTGTATGAGTTATATCACACAATTATAACCTTTTTGTGTTTCTTGATAAATTTTTGACATATTTGTCTTCTCAGTTGATCTTTATTAACCAAATGCTCTGATACCAACTGTAAAATCCATGTTCCCACCGAGCAACGGATTCAAGGTACTGGCAGCGGAAGTAGCGCTTCTCGCGCGGGACAGGGGTCCCACACTCGGGGCCTCGCCCACGGATATCCGGATAAGAGACTATTCCGTTGGTTGTTCCAAAACCGAACCCGGAAAAACTTCCTCTACCGAAAAGCACGGGCGATTCCACCAGGATAACTTTTTACTCTAACGTAGTCAAGATCATTTCTGATCGAGATGATCCGATTACATCTATAAGATACTTAGTCAGTTCAAGGAAGAAACTTGCACTTGGATCATTGGGATCAACGCTTTTTTTCCCATTCAAGAGGCACAGCCGTTGATTCCTATCCATAGAACAGTTTCTGTCCGGGATTTATTTATTTTTTTTTTCTATCGTAAAAACAAAAGTTTGAGTCTCGATTTACGGATCCATCAGTCCAGCCTAACCCCATCCAATCCCATGGGTTAGCCAACCGCCCAACCACTGTAGTGATGGGATCCAATTAAAAATTTGGTTAGGTTTTGTCCCGGGTACCAAGGAAAAGAGTTCCAAGGCCCCCTAGCCGGATGTTCATGCAAAATAAAACTAGTCACACCACTCACACACCCAATATGAAATTGCCTTTTTCAACCAGATTCAACCAGTTCAAAACAATCCTTTAATAAAACCATAGTATCATTGATCACCATCTTCCAATTTATCCAATTGATTCTTAATTTCCCATCATTCCTTCATCAGAGTATCTATGGCATCATTGGCAACTAGAACGCTCAGGAGCCGTTTCGATAGTTCCTAGCCCATAATACTTGGCAATATAATCACTTAACATGATGGACTCTCGTTGAAGATCAGCAAGATCAACCAACAGATCCATATAAGGAGCCATGGACTCATCCATTGAAGACCAGCAAGGTCAATCAACCAGATCCATGCTCGATTTCAGAAAACAACTCCAACTCTGTTCCAATATCTTCCTCGACGCACGCGTGGGTATCCTAGGCGACCCAGAGCCCGAGCACCGTATGGTCAGCACCCTCTAGGATCCTTCGCAGGTAACCTAGCGCTTCACGCATAGGCCGCTTCCTTGGCCCCTCATCCACCATACCGGAAGCTCACCATTTTAATCGCACCGAGGCTGGTCAAGACCTCGGCCGACCTTGCTACGCGAGACGTCCTTCATTGACTCCCCGTCAGCAGTTGCAACTTTCTCATCACGACCTTAATCACAAGACGGTCAAAATGCTCCCCCCAGCATTCTTGACATAAAACAATCATTTACAGACAGCATTTACAAACAGTTTACAATACAATTTCTATTTTCACTTTCATTTTTCCACATTATCCCTCCTCAATCTACATTACTTATTCCATATTCCATTTATATGTATACTCATCCCATCACATCATTTCCATCTCATCACTTCAGATTCCCTCACATCACAATCGTATATTCACATCTATACATCCACAACTATATGCGTACATTCACATCTACATGCATACATCTACATCCCTATGCATACATCCACATCCACATTCACATTCACCTCCATACATCTACATCTACATGCATACATCCACTCCACATTCACATCCACACCTATACATCTACATCTACATGCATACATCCACCTCTACATCCACATCTACGTCTGTACACCTACATCTACATGCATACATCCCCATCCACATCCACATCTACATCTATACATTTACATCTACATGTATACATATACATCTCCATTCACAACTACATCTACATGCATACATCCATATCTCCATTCCCATCTACATCTATACATCTACATCTACATGCATCCATCCACCTCCATATCCACATCTACATCTATACATCTACATCTACATGTATACATCCACATCTCCATTCACATCTACATCTATACCTCTACATCTACATGCATCCATCCACATCTCCATTTACATCCTCATCTACACATCTATTTCTACATGCATACATCCACGTCCCATGCATACGTCCACCTCCACATTCACACTCACATCCATACATCTACATCTACATGCAACATCCACATCTCCATGCATAATAAAATTCTTTTAATTAATCTAGGATGATAGTTCCTAGAATATGGTAGGAATTCCTCTTTTTATACTTTGAATGAATTTATTTTATGCGTAATTTCTATAAAAATTTTGCCATAGCTCCGCTACTATGACTGATAAATCTCAATTTTTTTCTAAGGGATAAAGCTCATTATTAAAGAAATAATTAGAATGGTCTCTAATTGGATCATCAATCCATAATGGTCTCTAATTGGATCATCAATCCATAATGGTCTCTAATTGGATCATTAAGAAAACAATTAGAATGGTCTCTAATTGGGTCATCAATCCATAATGGATTGAATCATCAATGTGCATAAACTAAAAGCATAGCAAAAGCCATTAATTTGGCCTCAAGCATAGCTTAATCTTGGATTAAGGAAAGACTTTATGAAAAGCTTCATTTGGATTGAGAATGGTTCATGAGTATGACCATTTCTTGAGTGAGAGAGAGAAATTACATAAAAACCATTAGAATTTAAACATAAATGGAAATTAACTTCTATAGCATTTATTAAATTATGTAACTCTTCACTACTATTCACCAATTAACTTCAATAGCATTTAAAAAACCATACCAATTAAACTTCTCAAGCTTGAGAGGGGTTGAGAAGAGAGAATCATTGAGAAATTATAGAAAGATCAAAATTCAATATACTTACCTTATAATTTGCTTGATTCTTTATTCACGGTAGAGGCCCCCAACCAATCAATTGGTTTAGTATGTTGATGGAGCCACCAATGGGGATTGAAGAAAGAGAGAAGTATCAAAGCTAGTGAATTATTAAAGAATTCACAACTCTTGGCTTAGGTAGAGTAGAGTAACAATGCATAAGACACTCTATATTTTGGCTTAGGTGGAGTAGAGTAACAAGCATAAGACTCTATCTAATTTGGCTTAGGTGGAGTAGAGTAACAAGGCATAAGGCTCTATCTAATTTGGCTTAGGTGGAGTAGAGTGACAAAGCATAAGACACTATCTAATTTGGCTTAGGTGGAGTAGAGTGACAAAGCATAAGACACTATCTAATTTGGCTTAGGTGGAGTAGAGTGACAAAGCATAAGACACTATATTTTTTCAACAAGGGGAGGCTTCTATTTATAGGAAAATTTGAGCTCCTAACCAAACAAACTGATTCTAGAATTTTCCAAGTCAGTTTGGTTGAATTTGGACTAGATTTGGACCTAGTTTGGTTACTTTTTGATTCGGTTTGGTTCCATTTTGATTTGGTTTGGTTCAAGAGAGATGAGAGATAAAAATATCACATTATTTTTGAGTTTAAAACTCATTCAAGCATGTGAAATATGCACCTCCTTTAAAGAATTCCCCTTCCTTACATATGTGTCAAAATTTTATTGCTCATAGTTTTTTACTAATAAACCTTGTACATTTTCAACTCTTCATCTTATGTGAAATATGCACCTCCTTTAAAGAACTCCTCTTCCTTACATATGTGTCATAGTTTTTTTACTAATAAGCCTTGTACATTTTCAACTCTTCATCTTATGTGAAATATGCACCTCCTTTAAAGAACTCCCCTTCCTTACATATGTGTTTATTTACTAATAAACCTTGTACATTTTCAACTCTTCATCTTATGTGAGCATTTACTCATTTTTGGATACCCAAAATATCTCATATTTTTAATATTGCTCATAGTTTTTTACTAATAAACCTTGTACATTTTCAACTCTTCATCTTATGTGAGCATTTACTCATTTTTGGGTATCTTCTTTTACAAATTGGATTTATCTCCTCCCTACACATGGATTGATGCTATTGGCCCATAGGAACCTTAATTGGACCATAATCTAAAAATTTCTGAAAATCTAGACCCTTAGACTAAGGTTCTTTATACTTATTTCCAATTAATTCCAATTGCACATTGGAAAATTCTTTTTGAATTTCTGTTTCAGGGGAACTTATTTTAATAAGATGAGTTATTTTTCTATCCAAAAATATTTATAATCTGAATATTCTCTCTCTAGCATATTTTTCTCTCTCTAGGCTAAAACAGTTAGAACAAGGCCTTTATATTTCTGAAGAGGGATTGATTACAGGGGAAGATACTAGACATCAACAAGGGGTTGGGGGAGGAATCTTACACTACACATCTAAGATGTGAAAACATAGAATACATTGCAATTACAACTACAACATTCAACGGACAAAGCTTAAATACGGCGTTAATTAAATATAGACATTTGCACACTACCACAAATAATCTACATGACACCATGATTGGCACTCCACACCATGCTTAGACCGTCATCCATGTGCGACAACACACATTACTCATAAGCGTTATAATCACATTGGTTAGAATAATTAATTGGAATCCTCAACAATTAAGATTATGTTCATTGGC
The DNA here is from genome assembly GCF_041138505.1 of Cibotium barometz. NCBI lineage: Eukaryota > Viridiplantae > Streptophyta > Polypodiopsida > Cyatheales > Cibotiaceae > Cibotium > Cibotium barometz. The sequence continues at coordinate 69,905,211 of NC_141046.1, forward strand.
AGAAACACAACACCAATAATACACTAGCTCAATATTCATCAACATGATAAATATAAAAATTTGCACACTGCCATAACTACTCTACATGACACCTTGATTGGCACCCCACACTATGCTTAGACTGTCATCCATGTGTGACACTTGAATCAGTATCCTTGCACTGCTCAACACCCATTACTCTCATAAGCATTAATCACATTGGTTAGAATAATTAATTGGACTCCTCACAACATGTTCATAGGTAGAAACACAACACTAGTAATACACTAGCTCAATATTTGTCTACATGATTATGTTCATAGGTAGAATTTCTACACAACACCAGTAATACGCCAGCTCAATATTCATCAACATGGTATATCATGCACAATACTAATAACACTAAAATGGCCCCAACAAATGCATACACTAATAATACGAGCCTGTCAATATTAGTATAAACATGATTATATTCATAGGTAGAAACACAACACCAGTAATACACTATCTCAATATTCATAAACATAGTAAATCACCCACAATACCAATAACACTAACATGGCCCCAACAAATGCATATAATAAGCATGTCAATATTAATATGGCATTCCCCATGATAGTGGCCAATAACACTAACACGGCCCAAATGCATATACTAATAATACGAGCCTATCAGTATTAATATGGCATCACCCACAATACAATATATCATTATGGTACAATGGTATCTCAGATATCCCCAGTCAACCATAGAGTGGTCTTCCTAACATCCCTCTTGCTTCGGTTTGCAATTGAGCCTCTTTAAGCCTTGCTTGGACACATTTAATGCTGAGGTGAGTCACAACTATATCAAATCCTAAAGTCTCTGTAAATCTCTACAAAGAGCATGGACCTCTTCCCTAGAGGTGTCTCCACAAATCCTAAAGTCTCTATATTTTAATCACTACTAAGAGCATGGAGACACCTCTTCTCTAGAGATGTCTCCATAACCGCTCAATGTAATCTCTTCTTCGTTTCTTCCTCACCACATTCCCTTAGTTTGTTTCAGCTCCCTCTCATGTGCCTTACCCCCTCCTAAACACCATTTGCATGCTATCATACTGGTTAGGACCACGTGTGGTATGGTTGCATCATGTATAAATAAACCATATGCTAATTCACCTTAATTAATTATCAATTGATTTTAGAACTAAAACTACCAAAATTTTAGCCATTTTGCCAAGACAAGATAAAAGTTCACATGGCATTCTTCAACCGGATAGTTGCAAGCCATGTTAAGAATATAATTAAATTAAAAGTTGAATCGTTTATTTCCATAAGGGAATGGGCTGCGAAATTAATTATGTGAATCCAATCTAGCAAAGGATGATATGAGAGAACCACCTCTTCCCTCTTCTTTCTTCTCCAACCTAGGAAGTTATATGATATTAGTTATGTGAATCCAAATCTAGAAAATGGGGTGCAACATTAGTTATGTCAATCCAATCTAGCAAAGGATCATAAACAGAACCACCAGTTCTGTCTTTTTTCTTCTCCAATCTAGGAAGTTATGTGACATAGGTGCTCGTAATGGCTAAAGGGAGAGAGATGGAGAGAGAAAAGGGGGGAGAGAGAGTCTAGCAAAGGATGATAAGAAAGAACCACCTCTTTCCTTTTCTTTCTTCTCCAATCCAAGAAGTTATGTGACATAAATACTTTTAATGGCGCGTGCACGGGACACACACACACACACACACAGAGAGAGAGAGAGAGAGAGAGAGAGAGAGAGAGAGAGAGAGAGCACATCCATTTGTCTAATGATTAATTTGCTCAAGGGCTTTGAATTGATTACAAATCTTATGAATGTAGAATATGCAACATTGCACTTTATAACTTTCATAATTGCTAACTGGCATTTGATATATATACTTCAAATTCTTGGAATTCTGGGTACTTTATTTTTCTTTTGCTATGTTCATGTTCACACATGACTCTTCTCCTTATCAAGCTTCTTACTATTACTATTACTATTACTATTTGCAAGTAAAAGCAAGCTCTGTGGGTGCAACCGATTGCATAACGATGCTAACCTCACACAATCTCATTATAGAGAAAAAGCACTCTATTGCTTAAGTGTGCAAGTAATCCCTCTCTAATTATGAAAACAACCACTTAGCACACAAGAGAGCGAGAGAGTACACTCTAGTTTGGATAATGGGTTTATGTCCTTTCTCATTAGAAATGCACGACCAACTTTTTTACGTGTGGTCGCCGAAGACTTGCTCGTAGATTTACAAAAGCTTTTAAGTACGTATACCATTTCTCTCTTTGAAACAAGACTATAAACATAATCCACCAATAGAAAGTGCAAAAATAAGGAAGAAAAACTCACAACACAGCATTGGGTCTAATGTGTCCCTTGTTGTAGATGGTGGCTCTCCTTCCCATCTGTAATAATAGGATTGAGATACCTTATGCAATACCTTAACAATAAAAAAAATTGATCTCTTACACATCTAAGATGTGCAAACATAGAATACATTGCAATTACAACTACAACATTCGGCGGACAAATCTAAAATATGGCGTTAATTAAATATAGACATTTGCACACCGTCATAAATACTCTACATGACACCATGATTGGCACTCCATACCATGCTCAGACCGTCATCCATGTGCGACACTTTAATTAGTATTCTTGCACTGCTCAACACACATTACTCATAAGCGTTATAATCACATTGGTTAGAATAATTAATGGGAATCCTTAACAATTAAGATTATGTTCACTGTGCTAGAGACACAACACCAGTAATACACTAGCTCAATATTCATCAAACATGATAAATATAGAAACTTGCACACTCTATAAATACTCAACATGACACCTTGATTGGCACCCCACACCATGCTTAGACTGTCATCCATGTGTGACACTTGAATCAATATCCTTGCACTGCTCAACGCCCATTACTCTCATAAGCATTAATCACATTGGTTAGAATAATTAATTGGACTCCTTAATAGTTAATCACAACATGCTTATGTTCATAGGGAGAAACACAACACTAGTAATACTCTATCTCAATATTCATCTACATGATTATGTTCATAGGTAGAATTTCTACACAACACCAGTAATACGCCAGCTTAATATTCATCAACATGGTATATCACCCACAATACCAATAACACTCAAATGGCCCCAACAAATGCATATACTAATAATACGAGCCTATCAATATTAGTATGAACATGATTATGTTCATAGGTAGAAACACAACACCAGTAATACATTATATCAATATTCATGAACATAGTAAATCACCCACAATACCAATAACACTAACATGGCCCCAACAAATGCATATAATAATAATACAAGCATGTCAATATTAATATGGCATCCCCCATATGATAGTGGCCAATAACACTAACACGGCCCAAATGCATATACTAATAATACGAGCCTATCAGTATTAATATGGCATCACCCACAATACAATATATCATTATGGTACAATGGTATCTCAGATATCCCCTATCAACTAACATCCCTCTTGCTTGGGTTTGCAATTGAGCCTCTTTAAGCCTTGCTTGGACCCATTTAATGTTGAGGTGAGTCACAACTATATCAAATCCTAAAGTCTCTTCAAATATCTACAAAGAGCATGGACCTCTTCCCTGGAGGTGTCTCCACAAATCCTAAAGTCTCTATATTTTAATCACTACTAAGAGCATGGAGACATCTCTTCCCTAGAGATGTCTCCATAACTGCTCAATGTAATCTCTTCTTTGTTTCTTCCTCGCCACATTCCCTTAGTTTGTTTTAGCTCCCTCTCATGTGCCTTACCCCCTCCCAAACACGCTTAGCATGCTATCATAATGATTAGGACCATGTGTGGTATGGTTGCATCATGTACAAATAAACCATGTGCTAATTCACCTTGATTAATCATCAATTGATTTTAGAGCTAAAACAACCAAAATTTTAACCATTTTTCCAAGGTAAGATAAAAGTTCACATGGCATTTTTCAATCGGTTTCATAAATAATACAATAGTCAATGGTTTATGTTGAGTTGGGGTTTATGAAAAGGATAATAATAGCCATGGCGAATCACTTTTGCCATGGGGAGACGGGACACATTTTGGAGATTTGGTATCTCAATCTTGTTGAGGTTTTGTGAAAAAATTATCGTAGCCACATATGTAAGCAAGCTATTTTGTGAAGGTGAGTGATTATGGGGATAGTTGCAAGCCATCTTGAAAACATGATTAATTGTGGACACAATTGAAAAAAGATTCATTTATTCCCATAAGGGAATGGGGTGCAACATTAGTTATGTGAATCAAATCTAGGAAAGGAATATAAAAAAGAACCACCACTTCCCTCTTTTTTCTTCTCCAATCCAGAAAGTTATGCGAATCTAATATAGAAAATAGGGTGTGAAATTAGTTATGTGAATCCAATCTAGCAAAGGATGATTAAAAAAACCACCTCTTCCCTCTTGTTTCTTCTCCAATCTAAGAAGTTATGACAGAGGTGCTTTTAATGAGGAGAGAGAGAGAGAGAGAGAGAGAGAGAGAGAGAGAGAGAGAGAGAGAGAGCACGTCCATTTGTCTTATTTTTACCTTTTAAAAAAAATTTAAAGGGAACACAAAAAGTACAAGGCTAGAAATTAGAAGGTTATATAAAGCTTTTTCACTACAAGGCACGAAGTTTTTGTTCTTCTTGGGAATGTATTAATCTACGTCGTTTGGATTTTGTGAAAAGGATAATAATAGCCACAGATGTAGAACAAATCAATTTTGTCATAAGGAGATAGGACACATTTGGGAGATTCGGTTTGTCAATCTTGTTGAGGTTTTGTGAAAAAATATTGTAGAGCCACATATGTAAACTATTTTGTGAACGTGATTGATTATGTGAATAGTTGCAAGCCATCTTCAAAATATGATTAAATTAAAAGTTGAATGATTTATTTCCATAAGGGAATGGGCTGCGAAATTAATTATGTGAATCCAATCTAGCAAAGGATGATATAAGAAAACCACCTCTCCTCTTGCTTGGGTTTGCCATTGAGCCTCTTTAAGCCTTGCTTGGACCCATTTAATGCTGAGGTGAGTCACAACTATATCAAATCCTAAAGTCTCTATATGATTAAATTAAGAGTTGAATCATTTATTTCCACAAGGGAATGGGCTGCGAAATTAATTATGTGAATCCAATCTAGCAAAGAATGATATAAGAAAACCACCTCTCCTCTTGCTTGGGTTTGCAATTGAGCCTCTTTAAGCCTTGCTTGGACCCATTTAATGCTGAGGTGAGTCACAACTATATCAAATCCTAAAGTCTCTATAAATCTCTACAAGAGCATGGACCTCTTCCCTAGAGGTGTGTTCACAAATCCTAAAGTCTCTATATTTTAATCACTACTAAGAGCATGGAGACACCTCTTCTCTAGAGATGTCTCCATAACCGCTCAATGTAATCTCTTCTTCATTTCTTCCTCGCCACATTCCCTTAGTTTGTTTCAGCTCTCTCTCTCATGTGCCTTACCCTCTCCCAAACACCCTTTGCATGCTATCATACTGGTTAGGTTCATGTGTGGTATGGTTGCATCATGTATAAATAAACCATGTGCTAATTCACCTTAATTAATCATCGATTGATTTTAGAACTAAAATTGCTAAAATTTTAGCCATTTTGCCAAGGCAAGATAAAAGTTCACATGGCATTTTTCAAGCGGATAGTTGCAAGCCATGTTAAAAATATAATTAAATTAAAAATTGAATCCTTTATTTCCATAAGGGAATGGGCTGCGATTTTAATTGTGTGAATCCAATCTAGCAAAGGATGATATGAGAGAACCACCTCTTCCTTCTTCTTTCTTCTCCAACCTAGGAATATATAGGATATTAGTTATGTGAATCCAATCTAGCAAAGGATGATAAAGAGAACCACCAGTTCCCTCTTTTTTCTTCTCCAATATAGGAAGTTATGTGACATAGGTGCTTGTAATGGCTACAGGGAGAGAGATGGAGAGAGCAAAGGGGGGAGAGAGATTCTAGCAAAGGATGATAAAAAAGAACCACCTCTTTCTTTTTCTTTCTTCTCCAATCCAGGAAGTTATGTGACATAAATACTTTTAATGGCGTGTGCATGCGGGAGAGAGAGAGAGAGAGAGAGAGAGAGAGAGAGAGAGGAGAGAGGAGAGAGCACATCCATTTGTCTAATGATTAATTTTCTCAAGGGCTTTGAATTGATTACAAATCTTATGAGAATGTAGAATATGCAACATTGCACTTTATAACTTTTGTAATTGCTAAAACTAGCATTTAATATATGTACTTCAAATTCTTGGATTTCTGGGTACTCTATTTGTCTTGCTATGTTCATGTTCACACATGACTCTTCTCCTTATCAAGCTTCTTACTATTACTATTACTATTTGCAATAAAAAGCAAGGTAAGCTCTGTGGTGGGTGCAACCGATTACATAACAATGCTAACCTCACACAATCTCATTATAGAGAAAAAGCACTCTATTGCTTAAGTGTGCAAGTAATCCCTCTCTAATTATGAAAACAACCACTTAGCACACAAGAGAGCAAGAGAATACACTCTAGTTTGGATAATGGGTTTATGTCCTTTCTCATTAGAAATGCACGACCAACTTTTTTATGTGTGGCCGCCGAAGACTTGCTCATAGATTTACAAAAGCTTTTAAGTACGTATACCATTTCTCTCTTTGAAACAAGACTATAAACATAATCCACCAATAGAAAGTGCAAAAATAAGGAAGAAAAACTCACAACACAGCATTGGCTCTAATGTGTCCCTTGTAGATGGTGGCTCCCCTTCCCATCTGTAGTATTTATATCTTTTATTCCAAAAATAGACCCATGGAGGCAATAATAGGATTGAGTACATCCAAATGTGGGTCTTTTTTTTCAAATATAAACCTTAGTACCTTATGCAATACCTAACAATAGAAAAATTAATCTCCTACACATCTAAGATGTGAAAACATAGAATACATTGCAATTACAACTACAACATTCAACGGACAAAGCTTAAATACGGCGTTAATTAAATATAGACATTTGCACACTACCATAAATAATCTACATGACACCATGATTGGCACTCCACACCATGCTTAGACCGTCATCCATGTGCGACAACACACATTACTCATAAGCGTTATAATCACATTGGTTAGAATAATTAATTGGAATCCTCAACAATTAAGATTATGTTCATTTGCAGAAACACAACACCAATAATACACTAGCTCAATATTCATCAACATGATAAATATAAAAATTTGCACACTGCCATAACTACTCTACATGACACCTTGATTGGCACCCCACACCATGCTTAGACTGTCATCCATGTGTGACACTTGAATCAGTATCCTTGCACTGCTCAACACCCATTACTCTCATAAGCATTAATCACATTGGTTAGAATAATTAATTGGACTCCTTAATAATTAATCACAACATGTTTATAGGTAGAAACACAACACTAGTAATACACTAGCTCAACATTTGTCTACATGATTATGTTCATAGGTAGAATTTCTACACAACACCAGTAATACGCCAGCTCAATATTCATCAACATGGTATATCACGCACAATACTAATAACACTAAAATGGCCCCAACAAATGCATACACTAATAATACGAGCCTGTCAATATTAGTATAAACATGATTATATTCATAGGTAGAAACACAACACCAGTAATACACTATCTCAATATTCATAAACATAGTAAATCACCCACAATACCAATAACACTAACATGGCCCCAACAAATGCATATAATAAGCATGTCAATATTAATATGGCATTCCCCATGATAGTGGCCAATAACACTAACATGGCCCAAATGCATATACTAATAATACGAGCCTATCAGTATTAATATGGCATCACCCACAATACAATATATCATTATGGTACAATGGTATCTCAGATATCCCCAGTCAACCATAGAGTGGTCTTCCTAACATCCCTCTTGCTTCGGTTTGCAATTGAGCCTCTTTAAGCCTTGCTTGGACACATTTAATGCTGAGGTGAGTCACAACTATATCAAATCCTAAAGTCTCTATAAATCTCTACAAAGAGCATGGACCTCTTCCCTAGAGGTGTCTCCACAAATCCTAAAGTCTCTATATTTTAATCACTACTAAGAGCATGGAGACACCTCTTCTCTAGAGATGTCTCCATAACTGCTCAATGTAATCTCTTCTTCGTTTCTTCCTCACCACATTCCCTTAGTTTGTTTCAGCTCCCTCTCATGTGCCTTACCCCCTCCCAAACACCCTTTGCATGCTATCATACTGGTTAGGACCACGTGTGGTATGGTTGCATCATGTATAAATAAACCATGTGCTAATTCACCTTAATTAATTATCAATTGATTTTAGAACTAAAACTACCAAAATTTTAGCCATTTTGCCAAGGCAAGATAAAAGTTCACATGGCATTCTTCAACCGGATAGTTGCAAGCCATGTTAAGAATATAATTAAATTAAAAGTTGAATCGTTTATTTCCATAAGGGAATGGGCTGCGAAATTAATTATGTGAATCCAATCTAGCAAAGGATGATATGAGAGAACCACCTCTTCCCTCTTCTTTCTTCTCCAACCTAGGAAGTTATATGATATTAGTTATGTGAATCCAAATCTAGAAAATGGGGTGCAACATTAGTTATGTGAATCCAATCTAGCAAAGGATCATAAACAGAACCACCAGTTCTGTCTTTTTTCTTCTCCAATCTAGGAAGTTATGTGACATAGGTGCTCGTAATGGCTAAAGGGAGAGAGATGGAGAGAGAAAAGGGGGGAGAGAGAGTCTAGCAAAGGATGATAAGAAAGAACCACCTCTTTCCTTTTCTTTCTTCTCCAATCCAAGAAGTTATGTGACATAAATACTTTTAATGGCGCGTGCACGGGACACACACACACACACACACAGAGAGAGAGAGAGAGAGAGAGAGAGAGAGAGAGAGAGAGAGAGCACATCCATTTGTCTAATGATTAATTTGCTCAAGGGCTTTGAATTGATTACAAATCTTATGAATGTAGAATATGCAACATTGCACTTTATAACTTTCGTAATTGCTAACTGGCATTTGATATATATACTTCAAATTCTTGGAATTCTGGGTACTTTATTTTTCTTTTGCTATGTTCATGTTCACACATGACTCTTCTCCTTATCAAGCTTCTTACTATTACTATTACTATTACTATTTGCAAGTAAAAGCAAGCTCTGTGGGTGCAACTGATTGCATAACGATGCTAACCTCACACAATCTCATTATAGAGAAAAAGCACTCTATTGCTTAAGTGTGCAAGTAATCCCTCTCTAATTATGAAAACAACCACTTAGCACACAAGAGAGCGAGAGAGTACACTCTAGTTTGGATAATGGGTTTATGTCCTTTCTCATTAGAAATGCACGACCAACTTTTTTACGTGTGGTCGCCGAAGACTTGCTCGTAGATTTACAAAAGCTTTTAAGTACGTATACCATTTCTCTCTTTGAAACAAGACTATAAACATAATCCACCAATAGAAAGTGCAAAAATAAGGAAGAAAAACTCACAACACAGCATTGGGTCTAATGTGTCCCTTGTTGTAGATGGTGGCTCTCCTTCCCATCTGTAATAATAGGATTGAGTACATCCAAATATGCATCTTATTTTTCAAATATAAATCTTAGTACCTTATGCAATACCTTAACAATAAAAAAATTGATCTCTTACACATCTAAGATGTGCAAACATAGAATACATTGCAATTACAACTACAACATTCGGCAGACAAATCTAAAATATGGCGTTAATTAAATATAGACATTTGCACACCGTCATAAATACTCTACATGACACCATGATTGGTACTCCACACCATGCTCAGACCGTCATCCATGTGCGACACTTTAATTAGTATTCTTGCACTGCTCAACACACATTACTCATAAGCATTATAATCACATTGGTTAGAATAATTAATGGGAATCCTTAACAATTAAGATTATGTTCATTGTGCTAGAGACACAACACCAGTAATACACTAGCTCAATATTCATCAAACATGATAAATATAGAAACTTGCACACTCTATAAATACTCAACATGACACCTTGATTGGCACCCCACACCATGCTTAGACTGTCATCCATGTGTGACACTTGAATCAATATCCTTGCACTGCTCAACGCCCATTACTCTCATAAGCATTAATCACATTGGTTAGAATAACTACTCCTTAATAGTTAATCACAACATGCTTATGTTGATAGGGAGATACAGAACACTAGTAATATTCTATCTCAATATTCATCTACATGATTATGTTCATAGGTAGAATTTCTACACAACACCAGTAATATGCCAGCTTAATATTCATCAACATGGTATATCACCCACAATACCAATAACACTCAAATGGCCCCAACAAATGCATATACTAATAATATGAGCCTATCAATATTAGTATGAACATGATTATGTTCATAGGTAGAAACACAACACCAGTAATACATTATATCAATATTCATGAACATAGTAAATCACCCACAATACCAATAACACTAACATGGCCCCAACAAATGCATATAACAATAATACAAGCATGTCAATATTAATATGGCATCCCCCATATGATAGTGGCCAATAACACTAACACGGCCCAAATGCATATACTAATAATACGAGCCTATCAGTATTAATATGGCATCACCCACAATACAATATATCATTATGGTACAATGGTATCTCAGATATCCCCAATCAACCATCGAGTGGTCTTCCTAACATCCCTCTTGCTTGAGTTTGCAATTGAGCCTCTTTAAGCCTTGCTTGGACCCATTTAATGCTGAGGTGAGTCACAACTATATCAAATCCTAAAGTCTCTTCAAATATCTACAAAGAGCATGGACCTCTTCCCTGGAGGTGTCTCCACAAATCCTAAAGTCTCTATATTTTAATCACTACTAAGAGCATGGAGACATCTCTTCCCTAGAGATGTCTCCATAACGGCTCAATGTAATCTCTTCTTTGTTTCTTCCTCGCCACATTCCCTTAGTTTGTTTTAGCTCCCTCTCATGTGCCTTACCCCCTCCCAAACACGCTTAGCATGCTATCATACTGATTAGGACCATGTGTGGTATGGTTGCATCACGTACAAATAAACCATGTGCTAATTCACCTTGATTAATCATCGATTGATTTTAGAGCTAAAACAACCAAAATTTTAACCATTTTTCCAAGGCAAGATAAAAGTTCACATGGCATTTTTCAATCGGTTTCATAAATAATATAATAGTCAATGGTTTATGTTGAGTTGGGGTTTATGAAAAGGATAATAATAGCCATGGCGAATCACTTTTGCCATGGGGAGATGGGACACATTTTGGAGATTTGGTATCTCAATCTTGTTGAGGTTTTGTGAAAAAATTATCGTAGCCACATATGTAAGCAAGCTATTTTGTGAAGGTGAGTGATTATGGGGATAGTTGCAAGCCATCTTGAAAACATGATTAATTGTGGACACAATTGAAAAAAGATTCATTTATTCCCATAAGGGAATGGGGTGCAACATTAGTTATGTGAATCAAATCTAGGAAAGGAATATAAAAAAGAACCACCACTTCCCTATTTTTTCTTCTCCAATCCAGAAAGTTATGCGAATCTAATATAGAAAATAGGGTGTGAAATTAGTTATGTGAATCCAATCTAGCAAAGGATGATTAAAAAAACCACCTCTTCCCTCTTGTTTCTTCTCCAATCTAAGAAGTTATGACAGAGGTGCTTTTAATGAGGAGAGAGAGAGAGAGCACGTCCATTTGTCTTATTTTTACCTTTTAAAAAAATTTTAAAGGGAACACAAAAAGTACAAGGCTAGAAATTAGAAGGTTATATAAAGCTTTTTCACTACAAGGCACGAAGTTTTTGTTCTTCTTGGGAATGTATTAATCTACGTCGTTTGGATTTTGTGAAAAGGATAATAATAGCCACACAAATCAATTTTGTCATAAGGAGATAGGACACATTTGGGAGATTCGGTTTGTCAATCTTGTTGAGGTTTTGTGAAAAAATATTGCAGAGCCACATATGTAAACTATTTTGTGAACGTGATTGATTATGTGGATAAATGCAAGCCATCTTAAAAATATGATTAAATTAAAAGTTGAATGATTTATTTCCATAAGGGAATGGGCTGCGAAATTAATTATGTGAATCCAATCTAGCAAAGGATGATATAAGAAAACCACCTCTCCTCTTGCTTGGGTTTGCCATTGAGCCTCTTTAAGCCTTGCTTGGACCCATTTAATGCTGAGGTGAGTCACAACTATATCAAATCCTAAAGTCTCTATATGATTAAATTAAAAGTTGAATCATTTATTTCCATAAGGGAATGGGCTACGAAATTAATTATGTGAATCCAATCTAGCAAAGGATGATATAAGAAAACCACCTCTCCTCTTGCTTTGGTTTGCAATTGAGCCTCTTTAAGCCTTGCTTGGACCCATTTAATGCTGAGGTGAGTCACAACTATATCAAATCCTAAAGTCTCTATAAATCTCTACAAGAGCATGGACCTCTTCCCTAGAGGTGTGTTCACAAATCCTAAAGTCTCTACATTTTTTTCACTACTAAGAGCATGGAGACACCTCTTCTCTAGAGATGTCTCCATAACTGCTCAATGTAATCTCTTCTTCATTTCTTCCTCGCCACATTCCCTTAGTTTGTTTCAGCTCTCTCTCTCATGTGCCTTACCCTCTCTCAAACACCCTTTGCATGCTATCATACTGGTTAGGACCATGTGTGGTATGGTTGCATCATGTATAAATATACCATGTGCTAATTCACCTTAATTAATCGTTGATTGATTTTAGAACTAAAACTGCCAAAATTTTAGCCATTTTGCCAAGGCAAGACAAAAGTTCACATGGCATTTTTCAAGCGGATAGTTGCAAGCCATGTTAAACATATAATTAAATTAAAAGTTGAATCGTTTATTTCCATCAGGGAATGGGCTGCGATTTTAATTGTGTGAATCCAATGTAGCAAAGGATGATATGAGAGAACTACCTCTTCCCTCTTCTTTCTTCTCCAACCTAGGAATATATAGGATATTAGTTATGTGAATCCAATCTAGCAAAGGATGATAAAGAGAACCACCAGTTCCCTCTTTTTTCTTCTCCAATATAGGAAGTTATGTGACATAGGTGCTTGTAATGGCTAAAGGGAGAGAGATGGAGAGAGAAAAGGGGGGAGAGAGAGTCTAGCAAAGGATGATAAAAAAGAACCACCTCTTTCCTTTTCTTTCTTCTCCAATCCAGGAAGTTATGTGACATAAATACTTTTAATGGCGTGTGCATGCGAGAGAGAGAGAGAGAGAGAGAGAGAGAGAGAGAGAGAGAGAGAGAGAGAGGAGAGAGCACATCCATTTGTCTAATGATTAATTTTCTCAAGGGCTTTGAATTGATTACAAATCTTATGAGAATGTATAATATGCAACATTGCACTTTATAACTTTCGTAATTGCTAAAACTAGCATTTAATATATGTACTTCGAATTCTTGGATTTCTGGGTACTTTATTTTTCTTGCTATGTTCATGTTCACACATGACTCTTCTCCTTATCAAGCTTCTTACTATTACTATTACTATTTGCAATAAAAAGCAAGGTAAGCTCTGTGGTGGTGGGTGCAACTGATTACATAACAATGCTAACCTCACACAATCTCATTATAGAGAGAAAGCACTCTATTGCTTAAGTGTGCAAGTAATCCCTCTCTAATTATGAAAACAACCACTTAGCACACAAGAGAGCAAGAGAATACACTCTAGTTTGGATAATGGGTTTATGTCCTTTCTCATTAGAAATGCACGACCAACTTTTTTATGTGTGGCCGCCAAAGACTTGCTCATAGATTTACAAAAGCTTTTAAGTACGTATACCATTTCTCTCTTTGAAACAAGACTATAAACATAATCCACCAATAGAAAGTGCAAAAATAAGGAAGAAAAACTCACAACACAGCATTGGGTCTAATGTGTCCCTTGTAGATGGTGGCTCCCCTTCCCATCTGTAGTATTTATATCTTTTATTCCAAAAATAGACCCATGGAGGCAATAATAGGATTGAGTACATCCAAATGTGGGTCTTTTTTTTCAAATATAAACCTTAGTACCTTATGCAATACCTAACAATAGAAAAATTAATCTCCTACACATCTAAGATGTGAAAACATAGAATACATTGCAATTACAACTACAACATTCAACGGACAAAGCTTAAATACGGCGTTAATTAAATATAGACATTTGCACACTACCATAAATAATCTACATGACACCATGATTGGCACTCCACACCATGCTTAGACCGTCATCCATGTGCGACAACACACATTACTCATAAGCGTTATAATCACATTGGTTAGAATAATTAATTGGAATCCTCAACAATTAAGATTATGTTCATTTGCAGAAACACAACACCAATAATACACTAGCTCAATATTCATCAACATGATAAATATAAAAATTTGCACACTGCCATAACTACTCTACATGACACCTTGATTGGCACCCCACACCATGCTTACACTGTCATCCATGTGTGACACTTGAATCAGTATCCTTGCATTGCTCAACACCCATTACTCTCATAAGCATTAATCACATTGGTTAGAATAATTAATTGGACTCCTTAATAATTAATCACAACATGTTTATAGGTAGAAACACAACACTAGTAATACACTAGCTCAACATTTGTCTACATGATTATGTTCATAGGTAGAATTTCTACACAATACCAGTAATACGCCAGCTCAATATTCATCAACATGGTATATCACGCACAATACTAATAACACTAAAATGGCCCCAACAAATGCATACACTAATAATACGAGCCTGTCAATATTAGTATAAACATGATTATATTCATAGGTAGAAACACAACACCAGTAATACACTATCTCAATATTCATAAACATAGTAAATCACCCACAATACCAATAACACTAACATGGCCCCAACAAATGCATATAATAAGCATGTCATATTAATATGGCATTCCCCATGATAGTGGCCAATAACACTAACATGGCCCAAATGCATATACTAATAATACGAGCCTATCAGTATTAATATGGCATCACCCACAATACAATATATCATTATGGTACAATGGTATCTCAGATATCCCCAGTCAACCATACATCCCTCTTGCTTCGGTTTGCAATTGAGCCTCTTTAAGCCTTGCTTGGACACATTTAATGCTGAGGTGAGTCACAACTATATCAAATCCTAAAGTCTCTATAAATCTCTACAAAGAGCATGGACCTCTTCCCTAGAGGTGTCTCCACAAATCCTAAAGTCTCTATATTTTAATCACTACAAAGAGCATGGAGACACCTCTTCTCTAGAGATGTCTCCATAACCGCTCAATGTAATCTCTTCTTCGTTTCTTCCTCACCACATTCCCTTAGTTTGTTTCAGCTCCCTCTCATGTGCCTTACCCCCTCCCAAACACCCTTTGCATGCTATCATACTGGTTAGGACCACGTGTGGTATGGTTGCATCATGTATAAATAAACCATGTGCTAATTCACCTTAATTAATTATCAATTGATTTTAGAACTAAAACTGCCAAAATTTTAGCCATTTTGCCAAGGCAAGATAAAAGTTCACATGGAATTCTTCAACCGGATAGTTGCAAGCCATGTTAAGAATATAATTAAATTAAAAGTTGAATTGTTTATTTCCATAAGGGAATGGGCTGCGAAATTAATTATGTGAATCCAATCTAGCAAAGGATGATATGAGAGAACCACCTCTTCCCTCTTATTTCTTCTCCAACCTAGGAAGTTATATGATATTAGTTATGTGAATCCAAATCTAGAAAATGGGGTGCAACATTAGTTATGTGAATCCAATCTAGCAAAGGATCATAAACAGAACCACCAGTTCTATCTTTTTTCTTCTCCAATCTAGGAAGTTATGTGACATAGGTGCTCGTAATGGCTAAAGGGAGAGAGATGGAGAGAGAAAAGGGGGGAGAGAGAGTCTAGCAAAGGATGATAAGAAAGAACCACCTCTTTCCTTTTCTTTCTTCTCCAATCCAAGAAGTTATGTGACATAAATACTTTTAATGGCGCGTGCACGGGACAGAGAGAGAGAGAGAGAGAGAGAGAGAGAGAGAGAGAGAGAGAGAGAGAGAGAGCACATCCATTTGTCTAATGATTAATTTGCTCAAGGGCTTTGAATTGATTACAAATCTTATGAATGTAGTATTAATATGCAACATTGCACTTTATAACTTTCGTAATTGCTAACTGGCATTTGATATATATACTTCAAATTCTTGGAATTCTGGGTACTTTATTTTTCTTTTGCTATGTTCATGTTCACACATGACTCTTCTCCTTATCAAGCTTCTTACTATTACTATTACTATTTGCAAGTAAAAGCAAGGTAAGCTCTGTGGGTGCAACCGATTGCATAACGATGCTAACCTCACACAATCTCATTATAGAGAAAAAGCACTCTATTGCTTAAGTATGCAAGTAATCCCTCTCTAATTATGAAAACAACCACTTAGCACACAAGAGAGCGAGAGAGTACACTCTAGTTTGGATAATGGGTTTATGTCCTTTCTCATTAGAAATGCACGACCAACTTTTTTACGTGTGGTCGCCGAAGACTTGCTCATAGATTTACAAAAGCTTTTAAGTACGTATACCATTTCTCTCTTTGAAACAAGACTATAAACATAATCCACCAATAGAAAGTGCAAAAATAAGGAAGAAAAACTCACAACACAGCATTGGGTCTAATGTGTCCCTTGTTGTAGATGGTGGCTCTCCTTCCCATCTGTAATAATAGGATTGAGTACATCCAAATATGCATCTTATTTTTCAAATATAAATCTTAGTACCTTATGCAATACCTTAACAATAAAAAAATTGATCTCTTACACATCTAAGATGTGCAAACATAGAATACATTGCAATTACAACTACAACATTCGGCAGACAAATCTAAAATATGGCGTTAATTAAATATAGACATTTGCACACCGTCATAAATACTCTACATGACACCATGATTGGCACTCCACACCATGCTCAGACCGTCATCCATGTGCGACACTTTAATTAGTATTCTTGCACTGCTCAACACACATTACTCATAAGCGTTATAATCACATTGGTTAGAATAATTAATGGGAATCCTTAACAATTAAGATTATGTTCATTGTGCTAGAGACACAACACCAGTAATACACTAGCTCAATATTCATCAAACATGATAAATATAGAAACTTGCACACTCTATAAATACTCAACATGACACCTTGATTGGCACCCCACACCATGCTTAGACTGTCATCCATGTGTGACACTTGAATCAATATCCTTGCACTGCTCAATGCCCATTACTCTTATAAGCATTAATCACATTGGTTAAAATAATTAATTGGACTCCTTAATAGTTAATCACAACATGCTTATGTTCATAGGGAGAAACACAACACTAGTAATACTCTATCTCAATATTCATCTACATGATTATGTTCATAGGTAGAATTTCTACACAACACAAGTAATATGCCAGCTTAATATTCGTCAACATGGTATATCACCCACAATACCAATAACACTCAAATGGCCCCAACAATACCAATATACTAATAATACGAGCCTATCAATATTAGTATGAACATGATTGTGTTCATAGGTAGAAACACAACACCAGTAATACATTATATCAATATTCATGAACATAGTAAATCACCCACAATACCAATAACACTAACATGGCCCCAACAAATGCATATAATAATAATACAAGCATGTCAATATTAATATGGCATCCCCCATATGATAGTGGCCAATAACACTAACACGGCCCAAATGCATATACTAATAGCCTATCAGTATTAATATGGCATCACCCACAATACAATATATCATTATGGTACAATGGTATCTCAGATATCCCCAATCAACCATCGAGTGGTCTTCCTAACATCCCTCTTGCTTGGGTTTGCAATTGAGCCTCTTTAAGCCTTGCTTGGACCCATTTAATGCTGAGGTGAGTCACAACTATATCAAATCCTAAAGTCTCTTCAAATATCTACAAAGAGCATGGACCTCTTCCCTGGAGGTGTCTCCACAAATCCTAAAGTCTCTATATTTTAATCACTACTAAGAGCATGGAGACATCTCTTCCCTAGAGATGTCTCCATAACTACTCAATGTAATCTCTTCTTTGTTTCTTCCTCGCCACATTCCCTTAGTTTGTTTTAGCTCCCTCTCATGTGCCTTACCCCCTCCCAAACACGCTTAGCATGCTATCATACTGATTAGGACCATGTGTGGTATGGTTGCATCATGTACAAATAAACCATGTGCTAATTCACCCTAATTAATCATCGATTGATTTTAGAGCTAAAACAACCAAAATTTTAACCATTTTTCCAAGGCAAGATAAAAGTTCACATGGCATTTTTCAATCGGTTTCATAAATAATACAATAGTCAATGGTTTATGTTGAGTTGGGGTTTATGAAAAGGATAATAATAGCCATGGCGAATCACTTTTGCCATGGGGAGACGGGACACATTTTGGAGATTTGGTATCTCAATCTTGTTGAGGTTTTGTGAAAAAGTTATGTAAGCAAGCTATTTTGTGAAGGTGAGTGATTATGGGGATAGTTGCAAGCCATCTTGAAAACATGATTAATTGTGGACACAATTGAAAAAAGATTCATTTATTCCCATAAGGGAATGGGGTGCAACATTAGTTATGTGAATCAAATCTAGGAAAGGAATATAAAAAAGAACCACCACTTCCCTCTTTTTTCTTCTCCAATCCAGAAAGTTATGCGAATCTAATATAGAAAATAGGGTGTGAAATTAGTTATGTGAATCCAATCTAGCAAAGGATGATTAAAAAAACCACCTCTTCCCTCTTGTTTCTTCTCCAATCTAAGAAGTTATGACAGACGTGCTTTTAATGAGGAGAGAGAGAGAGAGCACGTCCATTTGTCTTATTTTTACCTTTTAAAAAAATTTTAAAGGGAACACAAAAAGTACAAGGCTAGAAATTAGAAGGTTATATAAAGCTTTTTCACTACAAGGCACGAAGTTTTTGTTCTTCTTGGGAATGTATTAATCTACGTCGTTTGGATTTTGTGAAAAGGATAATAATAGCCACACAAATCAATTTTGTCATAAGGAGATAGGACACATTTGGGAGATTCGGTTTGTCAATCTTGTTGAGGTTTTGTGAAAAAATATTGCAGAGCCACATATGTAAACTATTTTGTGAACGTGATTGATTATGTGGATAGTTGCAAGCCATCTTAAAAATATGATTAAATTAAAAGTTGAATGATTTATTTCCATAAGGGAATGGGCTGCGAAATTAATTATGTGAATCCAATCTAGCAAAGGATGATATAAGAAAACCACCTCTCCTCTTGCTTGGGTTTGCAATTGAGCCTCTTTAAGCCTTGCTTGGACCCATTTAATGCTGAGGTGAGTCACAACTATATCAAATCCTAAAGTCTCTATATGATTAAATTAAAAGTTGAATCATTTATTTCCATAAGGGAATGGGCTACGAAATTAATTATGTGAATCCAATCTAGCAAAGGATGATATAAGAAAACCACCTCTCCTCTTGCTTGGGTTTGCAATTGAGCCTCTTTAAGCCTTGCTTGGACCCATTTAATGCTGAGGTGAGTCACAACTATATCAAATCCTAAAGTCTCTATAAATCTCTACAAGAGCATGGACCTCTTCCCTAGAGGTGTGTTCACAAATCCTAAAGTCTCTATATTTTAATAACTACTAAGAGCATGGAGACACCTCTTCTTTAGAGATGTCTCCATAACCGCTCAATGTAATCTCTTCTTCATTTCTTCCTCGCCACATTCCCTTAGTTTGTTTCAGCTCTCTCTCTCTCTCTCTCTCTCATGTGCCTTACCCTCTCCCAAACACCCTTTGCATGCTATCATACTGGTTAGGACCATGTGTGGTATGGTTGCATCATGTATAAATAAACCATGTGCTAATTCACCTTGATTAATCATCGATTGATTTTAGAACTAAAACTGCCAAAATTTTAGCCATTTTGCCAAGGCAAGATAAAAGTTCACATGGCATTTTTCAAGCGGATAGTTTCAAGCCATGTTAAATTAAAAGTTGAATCGTTTATTTCCATAAGGGAATGGGCTGCGATGTTAATTGTGTGAATCCAATCTAGCAAAGGATGATATGAGAGAACCACCTCTTCCCTCTTCTTTCTTCTCCAACCTAGGAATATATAGGATATTAGTTATGTGAATCCAATCTAGCAAAGGATGATAAAGAGAACCACCAGTTCCCTCTTTTTTCTTCTCCAATATAGGAAGTTATGTGACATAGGTGCTTGTAATGGCTAAAGGGAGAGAGATGGAGAGAGAAAAGGGGGGAGAGAGAGTCTAGCAAAGGATGATAAAAAAGAACCACCTCTTTCCTTTTCTTTCTTCTCCAATCCAGGAAGTTATGTGACATAAATACTTTTAATGGCGTGTGCATGCGAGAGAGAGAGAGAGAGAGAGAGAGAGAGAGAGAGAGAGAGAGGAGAGAGCACATCCATTTGTCTAATGATTAATTTTCTCAAGGGCTTTGAATTGATTACAAATCTTATGAGAATGTAGAATACGCAACATTGCACTTTATAACTTTCGTAATTGCTAAAACTAGCATTTAATATATGTACTTCAAATTCTTGGATTTCTGGGTACTTTATTTTTCTTGCTATGTTTATGTTCACACATGACTCTTCTCCTTATCAAGCTTCTTACTATTACTATTACTATTTGCGATAAAAAGCAAGGTAAGCTCTCTGGTGGGTGCAACCAATTACATAACAATGCTAACCTCACACAATCTCATTATAGAGAAAGAGCACTCTATTGCTTGAGTGTGCAAGTAATCCCTCTCTAATTATGAAAACAACCACTTAGCACACAAGGGAGCAGGAGAATACACTCTAGTTTGGATAATGGGTTTATGTCCTTTCTCATTAGAAATGCACGACCAACTTTTTTATGTGTGGCCGCCAAAGACTTGCTCATAGATTTACAAAAGCTTTTAAGTACGTATACCATTTCTCTCTTTGAAACAAGACTATAAACATAATCCACCAATAGAAAGTGCAAAAATAAGGAAGAAAAACTCACAACACAGCATTGGGTCTAATGTGTCCCTTGTAGATGGTGGCTCCCCTTCCCATCTGTAGTATTTATATCTTTTATTCCAAAAATAGACCCATGGAGGCAATAATAGGATTGAGTACATCCAAATGTGGGTCTTTTTTTTCAAATATAAACCTTAGTAACTTATGCAATACCTAACAATAGAAAAATTAATCTCCTACACATCTAAGATGTGAAAACATAGAATACATTGCAATTACAACTACAACATTCAACGGACAAAGCTTAAATACGGCGTTAATTAAATATAGACATTTGCACACTACCATAAATAATCTACATGACACCATGATTGGCACTCCACACCATGCTTAGACCGTCATCCATGTGCGACAACACACATTACTCATAAGCGTTATAATCACATTGGTTAGAATAATTAATTGGAATCCTTAACAATTAAGATTATGTTCATTGGCAGAAACACAACACCAATAATACACTAGCTCAATATTCATCAACATGATAAATATAAAAATTTGCACACTGCCATAACTACTCTACATGACACCTTGATTGGCACCCCACACCATGCTTAGACTGTCATCCATGTGTGACACTTGAATCAGTATCCTTGCACTGCTCAACACCCATTACTCTCATAAGCATTAATCACATTGGTTAGAATAATTAATTGGACTCCTTAATAATTAATCACATGTTCATAGGTAGAAACACAACACTAGTAATACACTAGCTCAATATTTGTCTACATGATTATGTTCATAGGTAGGATTTCTACACAACACCAGTAATACGCCAGCTCAATATTCATCAACATGGTATATCACGCACAATACTAATAACACAAAAATGGCCCCAACAAATGCATACACTAATAATACAAGCCTGTCAATATTAGTATGAACATGATTATATTCATAGGTAGAAACACAACACCAGTAATACACTATCTCAATATTCATAAACATAGTAAATCACCCACAATACCAATAACACTAACATGGCCCCAACAAATGCATATAATAAGCATGTCATTATTAATATGGCATTCCCCATGATAGTGGCCAATAACACTAACACGGCCCAAATGCATATACTAATAATACGAGCCTATCAGTATTAATATGGCATCACCCACAATACAATATATCATTATGGTACAATGGTATCTCAGATATCCCCAGTCAACCATAGAGTGGTCTTCCTAACATCCCTCTTGCTTCGGTTTGCAATTGAGCCTCTTTAAGCCTTGCTTGGACACATTTAATGCTGAGGTGAGTCACAACTATATCAAATCCTAAAGTCTCTATAAATCTCTACAAAGAGCATGGACCTCTTCCCTAGAGGTGTCTCCACAAATCCTAAAGTCTCTATATTTTAATCACTACTAAGAGCATGGAGACACCTCTTCTCTAGAGATGTCTCCATAACCGCTCAATGTAATCTCTTCTTCGTTTCTTCCTCACCACATTCCCTTAGTTTGTTTCAGCTCCCTCTCATGTGCCTTACCCCCTCCCAAACACCCTTTGCATGCTATCATACTGGTTAGGACCACGTGTGGTATGGTTGCATCATGTATAAATAAACCATGTGCTAATTCACCTTAATTAATTATCAATTGATTTTAGAACTAAAACTGCCAAAATTTTAGCCATTTTGCCAAGGCAAGATAAAAGTTCACATGGCATTCTTCAACTGGATAGTTGCAAGCCATGTTAAGAATATAATTAAATTAAAAGTTGAATCATTTATTTCCATAAGGGAATGGGCTGCGAAATTAATTATGTGAATCCAATCTAGCAAAGGATGATATGAGAGAACCACCTCTTCCCTCTTCTTTCTTCTCCAACCTAGGAAGTTATATGATATTAGTTATGTGAATCCAAATCTAGAAAATGGGGTGCAACATTAGTTATGTGAATCCAATCTAGCAAAGGATCATAAACAGAACCACCAGTTCTGTCTTTTTTCTTCTCCAATCTAGGAAGTTATGTGACATAGGTGCTCGTAATGGCTAAAGGGAGAGAGATGGAGAGAGAAAAGGGGGGAGAGAGAGTCTAGCAAAGGATGATAAGAAAGAACCACCTCTTCCCTTTTCTTTCTTCTCCAATCCAAGAAGTTATGTGACATAAATACTTTTAATGACACGTGCACAGGACACACACACACACACACACACACAGAGAGAGAGAGAGAGAGAGAGAGAGAGAGAGAGCACATCCATTTGTCTAATGATTAATTTGCTCAAGGGTTTTGAATTGATTACAAATCTTATGAGAATGTAGAATATGCAACATTGCACTTTATAACTTTCGTAATTGCTAACTGGCATTTGATATATATACTTCAAATTCTTGGAATTCTGGGTACTTTATTTTTCTTTTGCTATGTTCATGTTCACACATGACTCTTCTCCTTATCAAGCTTCTTACTATTACTATTTCTATTACTATTTGCAAGTAAAAGCAAGGTAAGCTCTGTGGGTGCATAACGATGCTAACCTCACACAATCTCATTATAGAGAAAAAGCACTCTATTGCTTAAGTGTGCAAGTAATCCCTCTCTAATTATGAAAACAACCACTTAGCACACAAGAGAGCGAGAGAGTACACTCTAGTTTGGATAATGGGTTTATGTCCTTTCTCATTCGAAATGCACGACCAACTTTTTTACGTGTGGTCGCCGAAGACTTGCTCATAGATTTACAAAAGCTTTTAAGTACGTATACCATTTCTCTCTTTGAAACAAGACTATAAACATAATCCACCAATAGAAAGTGCAAAAATAAGGAAGAAAAACTCACAACACAGCATTGGGTCTAATGTGTCCCTTGTAGATGGTGGCTCTCCTTCCCATCTGTAATAATAGGATTGATTACATCCAAATATGCGTCTTATTTTTCAAATATAAATCTTAGTACCTTATGCAATACCTTAACAATAAAAAAATTGATCTCTTACACATCTAAGATGTGCAAACATAGAATACATTGCAATTACAACTACAACATTCGGCGGACAAATCTAAAATATGGCGTTAATTAAATATAGACATTTGCACACCGTCATAAATACTCTACATGACACCATGATTGGCACTCCACACCATGCTTAGACCGTCATCCATGTGCGACACTTTAATTAGTATTCTTGCACTGCTCAACACACATTACTCATAAGCGTTATAATCACATTGGTTAGAATAATTAATGGGAATCCTTAACAATTAAAATTATGTTCATTGTGCTAGAGACACAACACCACTAATACACTAGCTCAATATTCATCAAACATGATAAATATAGAAACTTGCACACTCTATAAATACTCAACATGACACCTTGATTGGCACCCCACACCATGCTTAGACTGTCATCCATGTGTGACACTTGAATCAATATCCTTGCACTACTCAACGCCCATTACTCTCATAAGCATTAATCACATTGGTTAGAATAATTGATTGGACTCCTCAATAGTTAATCACAACATGCTTATGTTCATAGGGAGAAACACAACTCTAGTAATACTCTATCTCAATATTCATCAACATGATTATGTTCATAGGTAGAATTTCTACACAACAGCAGTAATACGCCAGCTCAATATTCATCAACATGGTATATCACGCACAATACTAATAACACTAAAATGGCCCCAACAAATGCATATACTAATAGTACGAGGCTGTCAATATTAGTATGAACATGATTATATTCATAGGTAGAAACACAACACCAGTAATACACTATCTCAATATTCATAAACATAGTAAATCACCCACAATACCAATAACACTAACATGGCCCCAACAAATGCATATAATAAGCATGTCAATATTAATATGGCATTCCTCATGATAGTGGCCAATAACACTAACACGGCCCAAATGCATATACTAATAATACGAGCCTATCAGTATTAATATGGCATCACCCACAATACAATATATCATTATGGTACAATGGTATCTCAGATATCCCCAGTCAACCATAGAGTGGTCTTCCTAACATCCCTCTTGCTTCGGTTTGCAATTGAGCCTTTTTAAGCCTTGCTTGGACACATTTAATGCTGAGGTGAGTCACAACTATATCAAATCCTAAAGTCTCTATAAATCTCTACAAAGAGCATGGACCTCTTCCCTAGAGGTGTCTCCACAAATCCTAAAGTCTCTATATTTTAATCACTACTAAGAGCATGGAGACACCTCTGAGTCTAGAGATGTCTCCATAACCGCTCAATGTAAT
The DNA here is from genome assembly GCF_041138505.1 of Cibotium barometz. Taxonomy (NCBI): domain Eukaryota; kingdom Viridiplantae; phylum Streptophyta; class Polypodiopsida; order Cyatheales; family Cibotiaceae; genus Cibotium; species Cibotium barometz. Next base: position 69,930,702 of record NC_141046.1, read on the forward strand.
CTCTTCTTTGTTTCTTCCTCACCACATTCCCTTAGTTTGTTTCAGCTTCCTCTCATGTGCCTTACCCCCTCCCAAACACCCTTTGCATGCTATCATACTGGTTAGGACCACGTGTGGTATGGTTGCATCATGTATAAATAAACCATGTGCTAATTCACCTTAATTAATTATCAATTGATTTTAGAACTAAAACTGCCAAAATTTTAGCCATTTTGCCAAGGCAAGATAAAAGTTCACATGGCATTCTTCAACCGGATAGTTGCAAGCCATGTTAAGAATATAATTAAATTAAAAGTTGAATCGTTTATTTCCATAAGGGAATGGGCTGCGAAATTAATTATGTGAATCCAATCTAGCAAAGGATGATATGAGAGAACCACCTCTTCCCTCTTCTTTCTTCTCCAACCTAGGATGTTATATGATATTAGTTATGTGAATCCAAATCTAGAAAATGGGGTGCAACATTAGTTATGTGAATCCAATCTAGCAAAGGATCATAAACAGAACCACCAGTTCTATCTTTTTTCTTCTCCAATCTAGGAAGTTATGTGACATAGGTGCTCGTAATGGCTAAAGGGAGAGAGATGGAGAGAGAAAGGGGGGAGAGAGAGAGTCTAGCAAAGGATGATAAGAAAGAACCACCTCTTCCCTTTTCTTTCTTCTCCAATTCAAGAAGTTATGTGACATAAATACTTTTAATGGCATGTGCACGGGACACACACACACACACACACACAGAGAGAGAGAGAGAGCACATCCATTTGTCTAATGATTAATTTGCTCAAGGGCTTTGAATTGATTACAAATCTTATGAATGTAGAATATGCAACATTGCACTTTATAACTTTCGTAATTGCTAACTGGCATTTGATATATATACTTCAAATTCTTGGAATTCTGGGTACTTTATTTTTCTTTTGCTATGTTCATGTTCACACATGACTCTTCTCCTTATCAAACTTCTTACTATTACTATTACTATTACTATTTGCAAGTAAAAGCAAGGTAAGCTCTGTGGGTGCAACCGATTGCATAACGATGCTAACCTCACACAATCTCATTATAGAGAAAAAGCACTCTATTGCTTAAGTGTGCAAGTAATCCCTCTCTAATTATGAAAACAACCACTTAGCACACAAGAGAGCGAGAGAGTACACTCTAGTTTGGATAATGGGTTTATGTCCTTTCTCATTAGAAATGCACGACCAACTTTTTTACGTGTGGTCGCCGAAGACTTGCTCATAGATTTACAAAAGCTTTTAAGTACGTATACCATTTCTCTCTTTGAAACAAGACTATAAACATAATCCACCAATAGAAAGTGCAAAAATAAGGAAGAAAAACTCACAACACAGCATTGGGTCTAATGTGTCCCTTGTAGATGGTGGCTCTCCTTCCCATCTGTAATAATAGGATTGAGTACATCCAAATATGCGTCTTATTTTTCAAATATAAATCTTAGTACCTTATGCAATACCTTAACATTAAAAAAATTGATCTCTTACACATCTAAGATGTGCAAACATAGAATACATTGCAATTACAACTACAACATTCGGCGGAGAAATCTAAAATATGGCGTTAATTAAATATAGACATTTGCACACCGTCATAAATACTCTACATGACACCATGATTGGCACTCCACACCATGCTCACACCGTCATCCATGTGCGACACTTTAATTAGTATTCTTGCACTGCTCAACACACATTACTCATAAGGGTTATAATCACATTGGTTAGAATAATTAATGGGAATCCTTAACAATTAAGATTATGTTCATTGTGCTAGAGACACAACACCAGTAATACACTAGCTCAATATTCATCAAACATGATAAATATAGAAACTTGCACACTCTATAAATACTCAACATGACACCTTGATTGGCACCCCACACCATGCTTAGACTGTCATCCATGTGTGACACTTGAATCAATATCCTTGCACTGCTCAACGCCCATTACTCTCATAAGCATTAATCACATTGGTTAGAATAATTAATTAGACTCCTTAATAGTTAATCACAACATGCTTATGTTCATAGGGAGAAACACAACACTAGTAATACTCTATCTCAATATTCATCTACATGATTATGTTCATAGGTAGAGTTTCTACACAACACCAGTAATATGCCAGCTTAATATTCATCAACATGGTATATCACCCACAATACCAATAACACTCAAATGTGCTCAACAAATGCATATACTAATAATACGAGCCTATCCATATTAGTATGAACATTATTATGTTCATAGGTAGAAACACAACACCAGTAATACATTATATCAATATTCATGAACATAGTAAATCACCCACAATACCAATAACACTAACATGGCCCCAACAAATGCATATAATAATAATACAAGCATGTCAATATTAATATGGCATCCCCCATATGATAGTGGCCAATAACACTAACACGGCCCAAATGCATATACTAATAATACGAGCCTATCAGTATTAATATGGCATCACCCACAATACAATATATCATTATGGTACAATGGTATCTCAGATATCCCCAATCAACCGAGTGGTCTTCCTAACATCCCTCTTGCTTGGGTTTGCAATTGAGACTCTTTAAGCCTTGCTTGGACCCATTTAATGCTGAGGTGAGTCACAACTATATCAAATCCTAAAGTCTCTTCAAATATCTACAAAGAGCATGGACCTCTTCTCTGGAGGTGTCTCCACAAATCCTAAAGTCTCTATATTTTAATCACTACTAAGAGCATGGAGACATCTCTTCCCTAGAGATGTCTCCATAACCGCTCAATGTAATCTCTTCTTTGTTTCTTCCTCACCACATTCCCTTAGTTTGTTTTAGCTCCCTCTCATGTGCCTTACCCCCTCCCAAACACGCTTAGCATGCTATCATACTGATTAGCACCATGTGTGGTATGGTTGCATCATGTACAAATAAACCATGTGCTAATTCACCTTAATTAATCATCGATTGATTTTAGAGCTAAAACAACCAAAATTTTAACCATTTTTCCAAGGCAAGATAAAAGTTCACATGGCATTTTTCAATCGGTTTCATAAATAATACAATAGTCAATGGTTTATGTTGAGTTGGGGTTTATGAAAAGGATAATAATAGCCATGGCGAATCACTTTTGCCATGGGGAGACGGGACACATTTTGGAGATTTGGTATCTCAATCTTGTTGAGGTTTTGTGAAAAAATTATGTAAGCAAGCTATTTTGTGAAGGTGAGTGATTATGGGGATAGTTGCAAGCCATCTTGAAAACATGATTAATTGTGGACACAATTGAAAAAAGATTCATTTATTCCCATAAGGGAATGGGGTGCAACATTAGTTATGTGAATCAAATCTAGGAAAGGAATATAAAAAAGAACCACCACTTCCCTCTTTTTTCTTCTCCAATCCAGAAAGTTATGCGAATCTAATATAGAAAATAGGGTGTGAAATTAGTTATGTGAATCCAATCTAGCAAAGGATGATTAAAAAAACCACCTCTTCCCTCTTGTTTCTTCTCCAATCTAAGAAGTTATGACAGAGGTGCTTTTAATGAGGAGAGAGAGAGAGAGCACGTCCATTTGTCTTATTTTTACCTTTTAAAAAAAAATTAAAGGGAACACAAAAAGTACAAGGCTAGAAATTAGAAGGTTATATAAAGCTTTTTCACTACAAGGCACGAAGTTTTTGTTCTTCTTGGGAATGTATTAATCTACGTCGTTTGGATTTGTGAAAAGGATAATAATAGCCACACAAATCAATTTTGTCATAAGGAGATAGGACACATTTGGGAGATTCGGTTTGTCAATCTTGTTGAGGTTTTGTGAAAAAATATTGCAGAGCCACATATGTAAACTATTTTGTGAACGTGATTGATTATGTGGATAGTTGCAAGCCATCTTAAAAATATGATTAAATTAAAAGTTGAATGATTTATTTCCATAAGGGAATGGGCAGCGAAATTAATTATGTGAATCCAATCTAGCAAAGGATGATATAAGAAAACCACCTCTCCTCTTGCTTGGGTTTGCAATTGAGCCTCTTTAAGCCTTGCTTGGACCCATTTAATGCTGAGGTGAGTCACAACTATATCAAATCCTAAAGTCTCTATATGATTAAATTAAAAGTTGAATCATTTATCTCCATAAGGGAATGGGCTGCGAAATTAATTATGTGAATCCAATCTAGCAAAGGATGATATAAGAAAACCACCTCTCCTCTTGCTTGGGTTTGCAATTGAGCCTCTTTAAGCCTTGCTTGGACCCATTTAATGCTGAGGTAAGTCACAACTATATCAAATCCTAAAGTCTCTATAAATCTCTACAAGAGCATGGACCTCTTCCCTAGAGGTGTGTTCACAAATCCTAAAGTCTCTATATTTTAATCACTACTAAGAGCATGGAGACACCTCTTCTCTAGAGATGTCTCCATAACCGCTCAATGTAATCTCTTCTTCATTTCTTCCTCGCCACATTCCCTTAGTTTGTTTCAGCTCTCTCTCTCTCATGTGCCTTACCCTCTCCCAAACACCCTTTGCATGCTATCATACTGGTTAGGACCATGTGTGGTATGGTTGCATCATGTATAAATAAACCATGTGCTAATTCACCTTAATTAATCGTTGATTGATTTTAGAACTAAAACTGCCAAAATTTTAGCCATTTTGCCAAGGCAAGATAAAAGTTCACATGGCATTTTTCAAGCGGATAGTTGCAAGCCATGCTAAACATATAATTAAATTAAAAGTTAAATCGTTTATTTCCATAAGGGAATGGGCTGTGATTTTAATTGTGTGAATCCAATCTAGCAAAGGATGATATGAGAGAACCACCTCTTCCCTCTTCTTTCTTCTCCAACCTAGGAATATATAGGATATTAGTTATGTGAATCCAATCTAGCAAAGGATGATAAAGAGAACCACTAGTTCCCTCTTTTTTCTTCTCCAATATAGGAAGTTATGTGACATAGGTGCTTGTAATGGCTAAAGGGAGAGAGATGGAGAGAGAAAAGGGGGGAGAGAGAGTCTAGCAAAGGATGATAAAAAAGAACCACCTCTTTCCTTTTCTTTCTTCTCCAATCCAGGAAGTTATGTGACATAAATACTTTTAATGGCGTGTGCATGCGAGAGAGAGAGAGAGAGAGAGAGAGAGAGAGAGAGAGAGAGAGAGAGAGAGAGAGCACATCCATTTGTCTAATGATTAATTTTCTCAAGGGCTTTGAATTGATTACAAATCTTATGAGAATGTAGAATATGCAACATTGCACTTTATAACTTTCGTAATTGCTAAAACTAGCATTTAATATATGTACTTCAAATTCTTGGATTTCTGGGTACTTTATTTTTCTTGCTATGTTCATGTTCACACATGACTCTTCTGCTTATCAAGCTTCTTACTATTACTATTACTATTACTATTTGCAATAAAAAGCAAGGTAAGCTCTGTGGTGGGTGCAACCGATTACATAACAATGCTAACCTCACACAATCTCATTATAGAGAAAAAGCACTCTATTGCTTAAGTGTGCAAGTAATCCCTCTCTAATTATGAAAACAACCACTTAGCACACAAGAGAGCAAGAGAATACACTCTAGTTTGGATAATGGGTTTATGTCCTTTCTCATTAGAAATGCACGACCAACTTTTTTATGTGTGGCCGCCAAAGACTTGCTCATAGATTTACAAAAGCTTTTAAGTACGTATACCATTTCTCTCTTTGAAACAAGACTATAAACATAATCCACCAATAGAAAGTGCAAAAATAAGGAAGAAAAACTCACAACACAGCATTGGGTCTAATGTGTCCCTTGTAGATGGTGGCTCCCCTTCCCATCTGTAGTATTTATATCTTTTATTCCAAAAATAGACCCATGGAGGCAATAATAGGATTGAGTACATCCAAATGTGGGTCTTTTTTTTCAAATATAAACCTTAGTACCTTATGCAATACCTAACAATAGAAAAATTAATCTCCTACACATCTAAGATGTGAAAACATAGAATACATTGCAATTACAACTACAACATTCTTCTAATGGCGCGTGCACGGGACAGAGAGAGAGAGAGAGAGAGAGAGAGAGAGAGAGAGAGAGAGAGAGAGAGGGAGAGAGAGAGAGAGAGCACATCCATTTGTCTAATGATTAATTTGCTCAAGGGCTTTGAATTGATTACAAATCTTATGAATGTAGAATATGCAACATTGCACTTTATAACTTTCGTAATTGCTAACTGGTATTTGATATATATACTTCAAATTCTTGGAATTCTGGGTACTTTATTTTTCTTTTGCTATGTTCATGTTCACACATGACTCTTCTCCTTATCGAGCTTCTTACTATTACTATTACTATTACTATTTGCAAGTAAAAGCAAGGTAAGCTCTGTGGGTGCAACCGATTGCATAACGATGCTAACCTCACACAATCTCATTATAGAGAAAAAGCACTCTATTGCTTAAGTGTGCAAGTAATCCCTCTCTAATTATGAAAACAACCACTTAGCACACAAGAGAGTGAGAGAGTACACTCTAGTTTGGATAATGGGTTTATGTCCTTTCTCATTAGAAATGCACGACCAACTTTTTTACGTGTGGTCGCCGAAGACTTGCTCATAGATTTACAAAAGCTTTTAAGTACGTATACCATTTCTCTCTTTGAAACAAGACTATAAACATAATCCACCAATAGAAAGTGCAAAAATAAGGAAGAAAAACTCACAACACAGCATTGGGTCTAATGTGTTTCTTGTTGTAGATGGTGGCTCTCCTTCCCATCTGTAATAATAGGATTGAGTACATCCAAATATGCGTCTTATTTTTCAAATATAAATCTTAGTACCTTATGCAATACCTTAACAATAAAAAAATTGATCTCTTACACATCTAAGATGTGCAAACATAGAATACATTGCAATTACAACTACAACATTCGGCGGACAAATCTAAAATGTGGCGTTAATTAAATATAGACATTTGCACACCGTCATAAATACTCTACATGACACCATGATTGGCACTCCACACCATGCTTAGACCGTCATCCATGTGCGACACTTTAATTAGTATTCTTGCACTGCTCAACACACATTACTCATAAGCGTTATAATCACATTGGTTAGAATAATTAATGGGAATCCTTAACAATTAAGATTATGTTCATTGTGCTAGAGACACAACACCAGTAATACACTAGCTCAATATTCATCAAACATGATAAATATAGAAACTTGCACACTATAAATACTCAACATGACACCTTGATTGGCACCCCACACCATGCTTAGACTGTCATCCATGTGTGACACTTGAATCAATATCCTTGCACTGCTCAACGCCCATTACTCTCATAAGCATTAATCACATTGGTTAAAATAATTAATTGGACTCCTTAATAGTTAATCACAACATGCTTATGTTCATAAGGAGAAACACAACACTAGTAATAATCTATCTCAATATTCATCTACATGATTATGTTCATAGGTAGAATTTCTACACAACACCAGTAATATGCCAGCTAAATATTCATCAACATGGTATATCACCCACAATACCAATAACACTCAAATGGCCCCAACAAATGCATATACTGTAAGATTCCTCCCCCACCCCCTTTTTGATGTCTAGTATCTTCCCCTGTAATCAATCCCTCTTCAGAAATATAAAGACCTTGTTTTTAACTATTTTAACCTAGAGAGAGAAAATATTCTAGAGAGAGAATATTTAGATTTTGAATATTTTTGGATAGAAAAATATCTCTTATAATTAAGATGAATTCCCTTGAAACAGAAATTCAAAAAGAATTTTCCAATGTGTAATTGGAATTAATTGGAAATGTGTATAAAGGACCTTAGTCTAAGGGTCTAGATTTTCAGAAATTTTTGGATTATGGTCCAATTAAGGTTCCTATGGACCAATAGCATCAATCCATGTGTAGGGAGGAGATAAATCCAATTTGTAAAAGAAGATACCCAAAAATGAGTAAATGCTCACATAAGATGAAGAGTTGAAAATGTACAAGGTTTATTAGTAAAAAACTATGAGCAATATTAAAATGATTCCATTATGACACATATGTAAGGAAGGGGAGTTCTTTAAAGGAGGTGCATATTTCACATAAGATGAAGAGTTGAAAATGTACAAGGTTTATTAGTAAAAAAACTATGAGCAATATTAAAATGATTCCATTATGACACATATGTAAGGAAGGGGAGTTCTTTAAAGGAGGTGCATATTTCACATAAGATGAAGAGTTGAAAATGTACAAGGTTTATTAGTAAAAAACTATGAGCAATATTAAAATGATTCCATTATGACACATATGTAAGGAAGGGGAGTTCTTTAAAGGAGGTGCATATTTCACATAAGATGAAGAGTTGAAAATGTACAAGGTTTATTAGTAAAAAACTATGAGCAATATTAAAATGATTCCATTATGACACATATGTAAGGAAGGGGAGTTCTTTAAAGGAGGTGCATATTTCACATGCTTGAATGAGTTTTAAACTCATAAAAATTGAGATATTTTATCTCTCCTCTCTCCTCATTCAAGTCTAGTTCCAAAAAGTTAGCTTAAATGACCTAAAAATGGTCAAATATTGACCAAACTGATTTAGAAAATTCTAGAATCAGTTTGTTTGGTTATGAGCTCAATTTTTCCTATAAATAGAAGCCTCCCCCTTGTTGAAAGATATATAGTGTTTATACATCGTTACTCTACTCCACCTAAGCCAAGAACTATGAATTCATTAATAATTCACTAGTTTTTGGAGCTTCCCTCTTTCTTCAATCCCCATTGGTGGATCCATCAACATACTTAACCAATTGATTGGTTGGGGGCCTCTACCGTGAACAAAGAATCAAGCAATTTGTAAGGTAATTAGTGAATATTGATCTTTTCTATAATATCTCAAAGTTTCTCTCTTCTCAACCCCTCTTAAGCTTGAGAAGCTTAATTGGTATGGTTTTTTAAATGCTATTGAAGTTAATTGGTGAATAGTAGTGAAGAGTTACATAATTTAATAAATGCTATTGAAGTTAATTTTCATTTATGTTTTAAATTCTAATGGTTTTTATGTAATTTCTCTCTCTCACTCAAGAAATGGTCATACTCATGACCCATTCTCAATCCAAATCAAGCTTTTTATAAAGCTTTTCTTTAACCCAAGATTAAGCTATGCTTGAGGCCAAATTAATGGCTTTTTTCTATGCTTTTAGTTTATGTATATTGATGATTCAATCCATTATAGATTAATGATCCAATTAGAGATCATTTTAATTATTTCCTTAATAATAAGCTTTATCCCTTAGAAAAATTGAGATTTATCAGTCATAGCAGCAGAGCTATGGCAAAATTTTTATAAAAATTATGCATAAAATAATTTCATTCAAAGCATAAAAAGAGGACTTCCTACCATATTCTAGGAATTATCATCCTAGATTAATTGAAAGAATTTCATTATAATCATGGAAAAAATGAATTTTAATATCATGCATAAAGGATAAGTTTTTATATCAAAAGTGTTATTTTTTACCATTTTTAATTCATGCATAGAAGTATGCATAATGGATAAATTTTTATATCAAAAGTGTTATTTTTACCATTTTTATTTTCATGCCTAGAAGTATGCATAATGGATAAATTTTTATATCAAAAGTGTTACTTTTACCATTTTTATTTTCATGCATAGAAGTATGCATAATGGATAAATTTTTATATCAAAAGTGTTATTTTTATCATTTTTATTTTCATGCATAGAAGTATGCATAAAGGATAAATTTTTATATCCAAAGTGTTACTTTATCATTTTTATTTCATGCATAGAAGTATACATAATGGATAAATTTTTATATCCAAAGTGTTACTTTTATCATATTTGAATTTCATGCATAAAGGTATGCATAAAAGTTGATTATTTTATTATAAAAGTGTGTCTTTTATCATATTTGAATTTCATGCATAGAGGTATGCATAAAGGTTGATTATTTTATTATAAAAGTGTGACTTTTATCATAATTGAATTTCATGCATAGAGGTATGCATAAAAGTTGATTATTTTATTGTAAGAGTGTTACTTTTATCATATTGGATTTCATGCATAGAGGTATGCATAAAAGATATTCTTTTTATACTAAAAGTGTGATTTTCCTCATAAATGGATTTTATGCATAACTTAGATGCATAAGAGAAATTCTTTTATTCTAAAAGTGTAATTCCTACCAAATTGAATTTATGCATAAGAAGATGCATAAAAGATTGATTTTTACTTCGAAAGTATTAATCTCCTTAAATAGAATTTATGCATAAATAAATGTGTAAAGAAATCTTATATCAAATATAAGAATTCTCTTGTATTCTATAAATAGATATGAGATGTGATAGGATGTGATAAGAGGTGCATAAGGTGTGACAAGAGGTGATAAGATGCCTATGAAATAAGTTATGAGGTGATAAGATGAATTAAGATTTGATAAGATGAATTAAGATTTGATAAGATGTGTATGGGATGAGGTAAGAAGTGTATGTGATAGGATAAGATGTATATGGGTTGTGATAGGGCGAGAATGGATGTGATGTAAAAGATTAGATGTGAAGGCATATGGGGTTATATGAATGGGAATGTGGAAATGGATGTATGTATGTGGATGTGTGGATGTGGAGATGGGAGTGTGGATGTGTGGATGTGGAGATGGGAGTGTGGATGTATGAATGTGGAAAGGGATGTATGCATGAAGATGTTTATGCATAGATGTGAATGTGGATGTAGATGTGGCTGTATAGATGTGAATGTGGAATGTGGATGTGGATGTATGTATGTATGTGGATGTATAGATGTGAATGGGAAGGTGGATGTGGATGTATGTGAATGTGGATGTGGATGTGGATGTATAGATGTGAATGTGGATGTAGATGTGGCTGTATAGATGTGAATGTGGAATGTGGATGTGGATGTATGTATGTATGTGGATGTAGATGTGGATGTATAGATGTGAAATGGAATGTGGATGTGGATGTATGAATGAGGACGTGATAGTAGATGTATGCATGTGGATGTGGATGTATGGATGTGGATATGGATGTGTATGTATGAATGTGGATGTATAAATGAGGATGTGAAAGTGGAGTTAAGCATGTAGATGTGGATGTATGGATGTGAATGTGGATGTGGATGTGGATGTATGGATGTGGATATGGATGTGAATATATGATATGTGATGTGAAGGAATCTGAAGTGAAGAGATGGAAAATGATGTGATTGGATGAGTACACATATAAATGGAATGTGGAATAAGTAATGTGGATTAATGAGGGATAGTGTGGAAAAATGAGAGTTAATATAGAAATTGTATTTGTAAACTGTTTGTAAATGCTGTTTGTAAATGGCTGTTTTATGTCAAGAATGCTGGGGAAGCATTTTGACCGTCTTGTGATTAAGGTCGTGGAGACCTAACTGATAAAGTTGCAACTGCTGACGGAGAGTCAATGGAGGACGTCTCGCGTAGCAAGGTCGACCGAGGTCTTGACCAGCCTCGGTTCGATTAAAATGGTGAGCTTCCGGTACGGTGGATGAGGGACCAAGGAAGCGGCCTATGAGTGAAGCGCTAGGTCACCTACGAAGGATCCTAGAGGGTGCTGACCATACGGTGCTCGGGCTCTGGGTCGCCTAGGATACCCACGCGTGCGTCGAGGAAGATATTGGAACAAGGAGTAAGAGTTGTTTTCTAAAACCGGGCATGGATCTGGTTGATTGACCTTGCTGGTCCTCAACGGATGAGTCCATGGCTCTTTATATGGATCTGTTGGTTGATCTTGCTGATCTTCAACGAGAGTCCATCTTATTGCCGAGTATTATGGGTTAGGAACTATTGAAAAGGCCCCTGTGTGGACAGGTCGTGAGCATTCTAGTTGCCAATGATGCCATAGATACTCTGATGAAGAAATGATGGGAAATTGAATCAACCGGATAAATTGGAAGATTGTGATCAGTGATACTATGGTTTCATTAAAAGATTGTTTTAAAGTTAGCTGATGTTGAGAAAAAGGCAATTTCATATTGGGTGTGTAAGTGGTGTGACTAGTTTTATATTTGCATGAACTTCCGGCTAGGGGGCCTTGGAACTCTTTTCCTTGGTACCCGGGACAAAACCTAACCAAATTCCTAATTGGATCCCATCACTACAGTGGTTGGGCGGTTGGCTAACCCATGGGATCGGATGGGGTTAGGCTGGACTGATGGATCCGTAAATCGAGACTCAAATTCTGTTACTACGATAGATAAAGTAAATCCCGGATAGTAATTGTTCTATGGATAGGAATCAACGGCTGTGCCTCTTGATGGGGAAAAAAGCGTTGATCCCAATGATCCAAGTGCAAGTTTCTTCCTTGATCTGACCCAGTATCTTTATAGATGCAGTTGGATCTGTTTGATCAGTAAGGGTTTGACTACGTTAGAGTAAGAGTTATCCTGGTGGAATCGCCCGTGCTTTCTGGATAAGGGAAGTTTTTTCGGGTTCGGTTTTGGAAAAACCGGCGGATTAGTCTTTTGTCCGGATATCCGTGGGCGAGGCCCCGAATGTGGGACCCCTGTCCCACGCGAGAAGTGCTACTTCCGCTGCCAGTATCTTGAATCCGTTGCTTGGTGGGAATAGGGATCTCACAGTTGGTATCAGAGCATTTGGTTAATAAAGATTAACTGAGAAGACAAATATGTCAAAAATTTATCAAGAAACACAAAAAGGTTGTAATTGCGTGATATAAGTCATACAATTTGATATTTAAACTAAAATTCGTAATTTGGTAATTGGGTCTTCAGATGGAAGTACCACAATTATATAGAATCCCTGACTTTCTTGAGGCCTAGATATGATGGTATTTACCTTATAATTCCAAGGGCCGTGACTACCCGTATATACCGAGAGTATACTGCAGCTCTTTACTGACAGTATATACGAGTAAAGCTAAGACTTGAAATTATAAGCGTTAATGCTATCCAGATGATGAATTTGAATGTGGTTGATATGATTTTTAATTCTGTTTGAGAACTGATGAAATTGATTTGGATTCTGATTGGAAAATGATGAATTCTGAAATTTAGTTGAAATGTAATAAGCTGAGCGAAACCACAATGAGGATGAATGGGACGAGTCCCTGTGATGATATTCATAACTGGGATGATGATAATGATTTCAGCAAATCACTATGAGATTAGTGGATTGTGCTGTCAAATTGCTACTATTAACTCTTGAGACGGTAGATTAAGTTAAGGGATGACAAATTGAGAACTTGCTTAACTGAAATTTCCGTGGAGGAATGTTCCGAAGGAAACTTTTCGGTCTAATGGACCATTATCATGTTAAAGATATGAATGATATGATCTGAATGAATTGTTATTTAATGATGAGTTCTATATAAGGGATATTTATTCCAGTGTTCTGTTGGGTTGACCAGAATATAAGGAATCCCAGAATAAAATTGGATCTTAAGAGAAAGAGTTGTCCTCTACCTTGCGAGATGAGGACATCTCGCACTTTTTTAAGTGGGGTAGAATGTAAGATTCCTCCCCAGCCTTCGAGGTATACAGGAGTAAAAATCTCCCTTTCTGATCTTATAATTATTCCCTCTTTAAAATAAAAGAAAGTGTCTGTTTAAAAAAGGAAGACCCTTTCCCTAGAATACTTCTCAAGAGTCCCACCTGTTTTAAGGATTTAGAACAATGAGTTCAGAAGTGAAAATCGGTGTTTTGGATACCACGGTTTTGGTTTTCATTCGAGTACGGCCCAAAAAGAAGTTCTCTATCTCTTGGGGAGTATAAGAAGTTATCCCCAGATATTGTGAACCTTATCTGAATTCAATGAAAGTAGGTGACTTAGCCTACAAGCTTCTTTTATCTCCTCATCTCAAAGTTCTTAATGTCTTCTATAGAAAAATGTGCCAAACCCAAATCATGGAAAGACGGTAAAACTTCAGTGGCAAGTTACCGTTGGCTTCTAGGTTACGCTAGCTCCTTCCTTTATATAAGTCGTAACTTTTACTTGTCGCTCACAGTAATCTTACTTCCATCGATCTCCTTTCTTTCTTAATCTCTTTCATGGCTTGGCAACAAGAATTAGTTTTATCCATAATGATTCCTCACCTTCAAGACGCAAGTGAGTCTGTGAAGAAGGATTTTATAGAACAGTATGAGCGCTCACTTTTCCCTCACTTGGGAACTTCTGTAGCTCAGACCAAATGGCGGACCTATCAAGATATAACTAGGGTAACACCCTGGGGTCAGCAGCACTTTCGTAACAATGTCCGCTTAGCCATGGTTATTGAAGCTTTGGGTTTGGGTCCCCGATACTACTGCGTCATGAGATCAAGGCATCTTGGGTTTTCTGAGCGGGTCTTCTTACTGGCGTGTTTTCTTCCTCATGAGAAGATATGCCTTTACCCCGTTTTTGGCTTGCCTCTCAGAGGTCCTTTTGTTAGATCACCTCATACCACTGAGATAGGTGCGGCAATAACCAACAGAATTATTCCCATAGATGAGTTACCTTATACTTGTGCAGCTTGTGAGTGCTGCTTTTGTGACCATATGATGGATGGGCTTATGGAAGTGTAAAGAGTTCTTCTATCTTTACTGTATAAGTTTCGAGAATGAATAAAGTTTAAATCTTGTTCTTATCTTGCTCTCTTTGAGACTTTTCGTGGTGGTTAATCTTGATTAAAATATTTCTCTAAGTCTCATATTCGTGCATCTTGCGAAATTACCCTAGTTTGCGAGATGAGAACATCTCGCGGTTTTTAAGTGGGGTAGAATGTAAGATTCCTCCCCCACCACCCCCTTTTTGATGTCTAGTATCTTCCCCTATAATCAATCCCTCTTCAGAAATATAAAGACCTTGTTTTTAACTATTTTAACCTAGAGAGAGAAAATATTCTAGAGAGAGAATATTTAGATTTTGAATATTTTTGGATAGAAAAATATCTCTTATAATTAAGATGAATTCCCCTGAAACAGAAATTCAAAAAGAATTTTCCAATGTGTAATTGGAATTAATTGGAAATGTGTATAAAGGACCTTAGCCTAAGGGTCTAGATTTTCAGAAATTTTTGGATTATGGTCCAATTAAGGTTCCTATGGACCAATAGCATCAATCCATGTGTAGGGAGGAGATAAATCCAATTTGTAAAAGAAGATACCCAAAAATGAGTAAATGCTCACATAAGATGAAGAGTTGAAAATGTACAAGGTTTATTAGTAAAAAACTATGAGCAATATTAAAATGATTCCATTATGACACATATGTAAGGAAGGGGAGTTCTTTAAAGGAGGTGCATATTTCACATAAGATGAAGAGTTGAAAATGTACAAGGTTTATTAGTAAAAAAACTATGAGCAATATTAAAATGATTCCATTATGACACATATGTAAGGAAGGGGAGTTCTTTAAAGGAGGTGCATATTTCACATAAGATGAAGAGTTGAAAATGTACAAGGTTTATTAGTAAAAAACTATGAGCAATATTAAAATGATTTCATTATGACACATATGTAAGGAAGGGGAGTTCTTTAAAGGATGTGCATATTTCACATAAGATGAAGAGTTGAAAATGTACAAGGTTTATTAGTAAAAAACTATGAGCAATATTAAAATGATTCCATTATGACACATATGTAAGGAAGGGGAGTTCTTTAAAGGAGGTGCATATTTCACATGCTTGAATGAGTTTTAAACTCATAAAAATTGAGATATTTCATCTCTCCTCTCTCCTCATTCAAGTCTAGCTCCAAAAAGTTAGCTTAAATGACCTAAAAATGGTCAAATATTGACCAAACTGATTTAGAAAATTCTAGAATCAGTTTGTTTGGTTATGAGCTCAATTTTTCCTATAAATAGAAGCCTCCCCCTTGTTGAAAGATATATAGTATTTATGTATCGTTACTCTACTCCACCTAAGCCAAGAACTATGAATTCATTAATAATTCACTAGTTTTTGGAGCTTCCCTCTTTCTTCAATCCCCATTGGTGGCTCCATCAACATACTTAACCAATTGATTGGTTGGGGGGCTCTACCGTGAACAAAGAATCAAGCAATTTGTAAGGTAATTAGTGAATATTGATCTTCTCTATAATATCTCAAAGTTTCTCTCTTCTCAACCCCTCTCAAGCTTGAGAAGCTTAATTGGTATGGTTTTTTAAATGCTATTGAAGTTAATTGGTGAATAGTAGTGAAGAGTTATAACATAATTTAATAATTGCTATTGAAGTTAATTTTCATTTATGTTTTAAATTCTAATGGTTTTTATGTAATTTCTCTCTCTCACTCAAGAAATGGTCATACTCATGACCCATTCTCAATCCAAATCAAGCTTTTCATAAAGCTTTTCCTTAACCCAAGATTAAGCTATGCTTGAGGCCAAATTAATGGCTTTTTTCTATGCTTTTAGTTTATGTATATTGATGATTCAATCCATTATAGATTAATGATCCAATTAGAGATCATTTTAATTATTTCCTTAATAATAAGCTTTATCCCTTAGAAAAATTGAGATTTATCAGTCATAACAGCGGAGCTATGGCAAAATTTTTATAAAAATTATGCATAAAATAATTTCATTCAAAGCATAAAAAGAGGACTTCCTACCATATTCTAGGAATTATCATCCTAGATTAATTGAAAGAATTTCATTATAATCATGGAAAAAATGAATTTTAATATCATGCATAAAGGATAAGTTTTTATATCAAAAGTGTTATTTTTTACCATTTTTAATTCATGCATAGAAGTATGCATAATGGATAAATTTTTATATCAAAAGTGTTATTTTTACCATTTTTATTTTCATGCCTAGAAGTATGCATAATGGATAAATTTTTATATCAAAAGTGTTACTTTTATTATTTTATTTTCATGCATAGAAGTATGCATAAAGGATAAATTTTTATATCAAAAGTGTTACTTTTACCATTTTTATTTTCATGCATAGAAGTATGCATAATGGATAAATTTTTATATCAAAAGTGTTATTTTTATCTTTTTTTTTTCATGCATAGAAGTATGCATAAAGGATAAATTTTTATATCCAAAGTGTTACTTTATCATTTTTATTTCATGCATAGAAGTATACATAATGGATAAATTTTTATATCCAAAGTGTTACTTTTATCATATTTGAATTTCATGCATAAAGGTATGCATAAAAGTTGATTATTTTATTATAAAAGTGTGTCTTTTATCATATTTGAATTTCATGCATAGAGGTATGCATAAAGGTTGATTATTTTATTATAAAAGTGTGACTTTTATCATAATTGAATTTCATGCATAGAGGTATGCATAAAAGTTGATTATTTTATTGTAAGAGTGTTACTTTTATCATATTGGATTTCATGCATAGAGGTATGCATAAAAGATATTCTTTTTATGTTAACAGTGTGATTTTCCTCATAAATGAATTTTATGCATAACTTAGATGCATAAGAGAAATTCTTTTATTCTAAAAGTGTAATTCCTACCAAATTGAATTTATGCATAAGAAGATGCATAAAAGATTGATTTTTACTTCGAAAGTATTAATCTCCTTAAATAGAATTTATGCATACATAAATGTGTAAAGAAATCTTATATCAAATATAAGAATTCTCTTGTATTCTATAAATAGATATGAGATGTGATAGGATGTGATAAGAGGTGTATAAGATGTGACAAGAGGTGATAAGATGCTTATGAAATAAGTTATGAGGTGATAAGATAAATTAAGATTTGATAAGATGTGTATGGGATGAGGTAAGAAGTGTATGTGATAGGATAAGATGTATATGGGTTGTGATAGGGCGAGAATGGATGTGATGTAAAAGATTAGATGTGAAGGCATATGGGGTTATATGAATGGGAATGTGGAAATGGATGTATGTATGTGGATGTGTGGATGTGGAGATGGGAGTGTGGATGTGTGGATGTGGAGATGGGAGTGTGGATGTATGAATGTGGAAAGGGATGTATGCATGAAGATGTTTATGCATAGATGTGAATGTGGATGTAGATGTGGCTATATAGATGTGAATGTGGAATGTGGATGTGGATGTATGTATGTATGTGGATGTATAGATGTGAATGGGAAGGTGGATGTGGATGTATGTGAATGTGGATGTAGATGTGGATGTATAGATGTGAATGTGGATGTAGATGTGGCTGTATAGATGTGAATGTGGAATGTGGATGTGGATGTATGTATGTATGTGGATGTAGATGTGGATGTATAGATGTGAAATGGAATGTGGATGTGGATGTATGAATGAGGACGTGATAGTAGATGTATGCATGTGGATGTGGATGTATGGATGTGGATATGGATGTGTATGTATGAATGTGGATGTATAAATGAGGATGTGAAAATGGAGTTAAGCATGTAGATGTGGATGTATGGATGTGGATGTGGATGTGGATGTGGATGTATGGATGTGGATATGGATGTGAATATATGATATGTGATGTGAAGGAATCTGAAGTGAAGAGATGGAAAATGATGTGATTGGATGAGTACACATATAAATGGAATGTGGAATAAGTAATGTGGATTAATGAGGGATAGTGTGGAAAAATGAGAGTTAATATAGAAATTGTATTTGTAAACTGTTTGTAAATGCTGTTTGTAAATGGCTGTTTTATGTCAAGAATGCTGGGGAAGCATTTTGACCGTCTTGTGATTAAGGTCGTGGAGACCTAACTGATAAAGTTGCAACTGCTGACAGAGAGTCAATGGAGGACGTCTCGCGTAGCAAGGTCGACCGAGGTCTTGACAAGCCTCGGTTCGATTAAAATGGTGAGCTTCCGGTACGGTGGATGAGGGACCAAGGAAGCGGCCTATGAGTGAAGCGCTAGGTCACCTGCGAAGGATCCTAGAGGGTGCTAACCATACGGTGCTCGGGCTCTGGGTCGCCTAGGATACCCACGCGTGCGTCGAGGAAGATATTGGAACAAGGAGTAAGAGTTGTTTTCTAAAACCGGGCATGGATCTGGTTGACTGACCTTGCTGGTCCTCAACGGATGAGTCCATGGCTCTTTATATGGATCTGTTGGTTGATCTTGCTGATCTTCAACGAGAGTCCATCTTATTGCCGAGTATTATGGGTTAGGAACTATTGAAAAGGCCCCTGTGTGGACAGGTCGTGAGCATTCTAGTTGCCAATGATGCCATAGATACTCTGATGAAGAAATGATGGGAAATTGAATCAACCGGATAAATTGGAATATTGTGATCAGTGATACTATGGTTTCATTAAAAGATTGTTTTAAAGTTAGCTGATGTTGAGAAAAAGGCAATTTCATATTGGGTGTGTAAGTGGTGTGACTAGTTTTATATTTGCATGAACTTCCGACTAGGGGGCCTTGGAACTCTTTTCCTTGGTACCCGGGACAAAACCTAACCAAATTCCTAATTGGATCCCATCACTACAGTGGTTGGGCGGTTGGCTAATCCATGGGATCGGATGGGGTTAGGCTGGACTGATGGATCCGTAAATCGAGACTCAAATTCTGTTACTACGATAGATAAAGTAAATCCCGGATAGTAATTGTTCTATGGATAGGAATCAACGGCTGTGCCTCTTGATGGGGAAAAAAGCATTGATCCCAATGATCCAAGTGCAAGTTTCTTCCTTGATCTGACCCAGTATCTTTATAGATGCAGTTGGATCTGTTTGATCAGTAAGGGTTTGACTACGTTAGAGTAAGAGTTATCCTGGTGGAATCGCCCGTGCTTTCTGGATAAGGGAAGTTTTTCCGGGTTCGGTTTTAGAAAAAGCAGCGGATTAGTCTTTTGTCCGGATATCCGTGGGCGAGGCCCCGAATATGGGACCCCTGTCCCACGCGAGAAGTGCTACTTCCGCTGCCACTATCTTGAATCCGTTGCTCGGTGGGAACAGGGATCTCACATATACTAATAATACGAGCCTATCAATATTAGTATGAACATGATTATGTTCATAGGTAGAAACACAACACCAGTAATACATTATATCAATATTCATGAACATAGTAAATCACCCATAATACCAATAACCCTAACATGGTCCCAACAAATGCATATAATAATAATACAAGCATGTCAATATTAATATGGCATCCCCCATATGATAGTGGCCAATAACACTAACACGGCCCAAATGCATATACTAATAATACGAGCCTATCAGTATTAATATGGCATCACCCACAATACAATATATCATTATGGTACAATGGTATCTCAGATATCCCCAATTAACCACGAGAGGTCTTCCTAACATCCCTCTTGCTTGGGTTTGCAATTGAGCCTCTTTAAGCCTTGCTTGGACCCATTTAATGCTGAGGTGAGTCACAACTATATCAAATCCTAAAGTCTCTTCAAATATCTACAAAGAGCATGGACCTCTTCCCTGGAGGTGTCTCCACAAATCCTAAAGTCTCTATATTTTAATCACTACTAAGAGCATGGAGACATCTCTTCCCTAGAGATGTCTCCATAACGGCTCAATGTAATCTCTTCTTTGTTTCTTCCTCGCCACATTCCCTTAGTTTGTTTTAGCTCCCTCTCATGTGCCTTACCCCCTCCCAAACACGCTTAGCATGCTATCATACTGATTAGGACCATGTGTGGTATGGTTGCATCATGTACAAATAAACCATGTGCTAATTCACCTTAATTAATCATCGATTGATTTTAGAGCTAAAACAACCAAAATTTTAACCATTTTTCCAAGGCAAGATAAAAGTTCACATGGCATTTTTCAATCGGTTTCATAAATAATACAATAGTCAATGGTTTATGTTGAGTTGCGGTTTATGAAAAGGATAATAATAGCCATGGCGAATCACTTTTGCCATGGGGAGACGGGACACATTTTGGAGATTTGGTATCTCAATCTTGTTGAGGTTTTGTGAAAAAATTATGTAAGCAAGCTATTTTGTGAAGGTGAGTGATTATGGGGATAGTTGCAAGCCATCTTGAAAACATGATTAATTGTGGACACAATTGAAAAAAGATTCATTTATTCCCATAAGGGAATGGGGTGCAACATTAGTTATGTGAATCAAATCTAGGAAAGGAATATAAAAAAGAACCACCACTTCCCTCTTTTTTCTTCTCCAATCCAGAAAGTTATGTGAATCTAATATAGAAAATAGGGTGTGAAATTAGTTATGTGAATCCAATCTAGCAAAGGATGATTAAAAAAACCACCTCTTCCCTCTTGTTTCTTCTCCAATCTAAGAAGTTATGACGGAGGTGCTTTTAATGAGGAGAGAGAGAGAGAGCACGTCCATTTGTCTTATTTTGACCTTTTAAAAAAAATTTAAAGGGAACACAAAAAGTACAAGGCTAGAAAATAGAAGGTTATATAAAGCTTTTTCACTACAAGGCACGAAGTTTTTGTTCTTCTTGGGAATGTATTAATCTACGTCGTTTGGATTTTGTGAAAAGGATAATAATAGCCACACAAATCAATTTTGTCATAAGGAGATAGGACACAGTTGGGAGATTCGGTTTGTCAATCTTGTTGAGGTTTTGTGAAAAAATATTACAGAGCCACATATGGAAACTATTTTGTGAACGTGATTGATTATGTGGATAGCTGCAAGCCATCTTAAAAATATGATTAAATTAAAAGTTGAATCATTTATTTCCATAAGGGAATGGGCTGCCAAAATAATTATGTGAATCCAATCTAGCAAAGGATGATATAAGAAAACCACCTCTCCTCTTGCTTGGGTTTGCAATTGAGCCTCTTTAAGCCTTGCTTGGACCCATTTAATGCTGAGGTGAGTCACAACTATATCAAATCCTAAAGTCTCTATATGATTAAATTAAAAGTTGAATCATTTATTTCCATAAGGGAATGGGCTGCGAAATTAATTATGTGAATCCAATCTAGCAAAGGATGATATAAGAAAACCACCTCTCCTCTTGCTTGGGTTTGCGATTGAGCCTCTTTAAGCCTTGCTTGGACCCATTTAATGCTGAGGTGAGTCACAACTATATCAAATCCTAAAGTCTCTATAAATCTCTACAAGAGCATGGACCTCTTCCCTAGAGGTGTGTTCACAAATCCTAAAGTCTCTATATTTTAATCACTACTAAGAGCATGGAGACACCTCTTCTCTAGAGATGTCTCCATAACCGCTCAATGTAATCTCTTCTTCATTTCTTCCTCGCCACATTCCCTTAGTTTGTTTCAGCTCTCTCTCTCTCATGTGCCTTACCCTCTCCCAAACACCCTTTGCATGCTATCATACTGGTTAGGACCATGTGTGGTATGGTTGCATCATGTATAAATAAACCATGTGCTAATTCACCTTAATTAATCGTCGATTGATTTTAGAACTAAAACTGCCAAAATTTTAGCCATTTTGCCAAGGCAAGATAAAAGTTCACATGGCATTTTTCAAGCGGATAGTTGCAAGCCATGTTAAAAATATAATTAAATTAAAAGTTGAATCGTTTATTTCCATAAGGGAATGGGCTGCAATTTTAATTGTGTGAATCCAATCTAGCAAAGGATGATATGAGAGAACCACCTCTTCCCTCTTCTTTCTTCTCCAACCTAGGAATATATAGGATATTAGATATGTGAATCCAATCTAGCAAAGGATGATAAAGAGAAACACTAGTTCCCTCTTTTTTCTTCTCCAATATAGGAAGTGATGTGACATAGGTGCTTGTAATGGCTAAAGGGAGAGAGATGGAGAGAGAAAAGGGGGGAGAGAGAGTCTAGCAAAGGATGATAAAAAAGAACCACCTCTTTCCTTTTCTTTCTTCTCCAATCTAGGAAGTTATGTGACATAAATGCTTTTAATGGCGTGTGCATGCGAGAGAGAGAGAGAGAGAGAGAGAGAGAGAGAGAGAGAGAGAGAGAGCACATCCATTTGTCTAATGATTAATTTTCTCAAGGGCTTTGAAATCTTATGAGAATGTAGAATATGCAACATTGCACTTTATAACTTTCGTAATTGCTAAAACTAGCATTTAATATATGTACTTCAAATTCTTGGATTTCTGGGTACTTTATTTTTCTTGCTATGTTCATGTTCACACATGACTCTTCTCCTTATCAAGCTTCTTACTATTACTATTACTATTACTATTACTATTTGCAATAAAAAGCAAGGTAAGCTCTGTGGTGGGTGCAACCGATTACATAACAATGCTAACCTCACACAATCTCATTATAGAGAAAAAGCACTCTATTGCTTAAGTGTGCAAGTAATCCCTCTCTAATTATGAAAACAACCACTTAGCACACAAGAGAGCAAGAGAATACACTCTAGTTTGGATAATGGGTTTATGTCCTTTCTCATTAGAAATGCACGACCAACTTTTTTATGTGTGGCCGCCAAAGACTTGCTCATAGATTTACAAAAGCTTTTAAGTACGTATACCATTTCTCTCTTTGAAACAAGACTATAAACATAATCCACCAATAGAAAGTGCAAAAATAAGGAAGAAAAACTCACAACACAGCATTGGGTCTAATGTGTCCCTTGTAGATGGTGGCTCCCCTTCCCATCTGTAGTATTTATATCTTTTATTCCAAAAATAGACCCATGGAGGCAATAATAGGATTGAGTACATCCAAATGTGGGTCTTTTTTTCAAATATAAACCTTAGTACCTTATGCAATACCTAACAATAGAAAAATTAATCTCCTACACATCTAAGATGTGAAAACATAGAATACATTGCAATTACAACTACAACATTCAACGGACAAAGCTTAAATATGACGTTAATTAAATATAGACATTTGCACACTACCATAAATAATCTACATGACACCATGATTGGCACTCCACACCATGCTTAGACCGTCATCCATGTGCGACAACACACATTACTCATAAGCGTTATAATCACATTGGTTAGAATAATTAATTGGAATCCTCAACAATTAAGATTATGTTCATTGGCAGAAACACAACACCAATAATACACTAGCTCAATATTCATCAACATGATAAATATAAAAATTTGCACACTGCCATAACTACTCTACATGACACCTTGATTGGCACCCCACACCATGCTTAGACTGTCATCCATGTGTGACACTTGAATCAGTATCCTTGCACTGCTCAACACCCATTACTCTCATAAGCATTAATCACATTGGTTAGAATAATTAATTGGACTCCTTAATAATTAATCACAACATGTTCATAGGTAGAAACACAACACTAGTAATACACTAGCTCAATATTTGTCTACATGATTATGTTCATAGGTAGAATTTCTACACAACACCAATAATACGCCAGCTCAATATTCATCAACATGGTATATCACGCACAATACTAATAACACTAAAATGGCCCCAACAAATGCATATACTAATAATACGAGCCTCTCAATATTAGTATGAACATGATTACATTCATAGGTAGAAACACAACACCAGTAATACACTATCTCAATATTGATAAACATAGTAAATCACCCACAATACCAATAACACTAACATGGCCCCAACAAATGCATATAATAATAATACAAGCATGTCAATATTAATATGGCATCCCCCATATGATAGTGGCCAATAACACTAACACGGCCCAAATGCATATACTAATAATACGAGCCTATCAGTATTAATATGGCATCACCCACAATACAATATATCATTATGGTACAATGGTATCTCAGATATCCCCATTCAACCATAGAGTGGTCTTCCTAACATCCCTCTTGCTTCGGTTTGCAATTGAGCCTCTTTAAGCCTTGCTTGGACACATTTAATGCTGAGGTGAGTCACAACTATATCAAATCCTAAAGTCTCTATAAATCTCTACAAAGAGCATGGACCTCTTCCCTAGAGGTGTCTCCACAAATCCTAAAGTCTCTATATTTTAATCACTACTAAGAGCATGGAGACACCTCTTCTCTAGAGATGTCTCCATAACCGCTCAATGTAATCTCTTCTTCCTTTCTTCCTCACCACATTCCCTTAGTTTGTTTCAGCTCCCTCTCATGTGCCTTACCCCCTCCCAAACACCCTTTGCATGGTATCATACTGGTTAGGACCACGTGTGGTATGGTTGCATCATGTATAAATAAACCATGTGCTAATTCACCTTAATTAATTATCAATTGATTTTAGAACTAAAACTGCCAAAATTTTAGCCATTTTGCCAAGGCAAGATAAAAGTTCACATGGCATTCTTCAACCGGATAGTTGCAAGCCATGTTAAGAATATAATTAAATTAAAAGTTGAATCATTTATTTCCATAGGGGAATGGGCTGCGAAATTAATTATGTGAATCCAATCTAGAAAAGGATGATATGAGAGAACCACCTCTTCCCTCTTCTTTCTTCTCCAACCTAGGAAGTTATATGATATTAGTTATGTGAATCGAAATCTAGAAAATGGGGTGCAACATTAGTTATGTGAATCCAATCTAGCAGAGGACCATAAACAAAACCACCAGTTCTGTCTTTTTTCTTCTCCAATCTAGGAAGTTATGTGACATAGGTGCTTGTAATGGCTAAAGGGAGAGAGATGGACAGAGAAAAGGGGGGAGAGAGAGTCTAGCAAAGGATGATAAGAAAGAACCACCTCTTCCCTTTTCTTTCTTCTCCAATCCAAGAAGTTATGTGACATAAATACTTTTAATGGCGCGTGCACGGGACACAGAGAGAGAGAGAGAGAGAGAGAGAGAGAGAGAGAGAGAGAGAGAGAGAGAGCACATCCATTTGTCTAATGATTAATTTGCTCAAGGGCTTTGAATTGATTACAAATCTTATGAATGTAGAATATGCAACATTGCACTTTATAACTTTCGTAATTGCTAACTGGCATTTGATATATATACTTCAAATTCTTGGAATTCTGGGTACTTTATTTTTCTTTTGCTATGTTCATGTTCACACATGACTCTTCTCCTTATCAAGCTTCTTACTATTACTATTACTATTTGCAAGTAAAAGCAAGGTAAGCTCTGTGGGTGCAACCGATTGCATAACGATGCTAACCTCACACAATCTCATTATAGAGAAAAAGTACTCTATTGCTTAAGTGTGCAAGTAATCCCTCTCTAATTATGAAAACAACCACTTAGCACACAAGAGAGCGAGAGAGTACACTCTAGTTTGGATAATGGGTTTATGTCCTTTCTCATTAGAAATGCACGACCAACTTTTTTACGTGTGGTCGCCGAAGACTTGCTCATAGATTTACAAAAGCTTTTAAGTACGTATACCATTTCTCTCTTTGAAACAATACTATAAACATAATCCACCAATAGAAAGTGCAAAAATAAGGAAGAAAAACTCACAACACAACATTGGGTCTAATGTGTCCCTTGTAGATGGTGGCTCTCCTTCCCATCTGCAATAATAGGATTGAGTACATCCAAATATGCGTCTTATTTTTAAAATATAAATCTTAGTACCTTATGCAATACCTTAAGAATAAAAAAAATTGATCTCTTACACATCTAAGATGTGCAAACATAGAATACATTGCAATTACAACTACAACATTCGGCGGACAAATCTAAAATATGGCGCTAATTAAATATAGACATTTGCACACCGTCATAAATACTCTACATGACACCATGATTGGCACTCCACACCATGCTCAGACCGTCATCCATGTGCGACACTTTAGTTAGTATTCTTGCACTGTTCAACACACATTACTCATAAGCGTTAATATCACATTGGTTAGAATAATTAATGGGAATCCTTAACAATTAAGATTATGTTCATTGTGCTAGAGACACAACACCAGTAATACACTAGCTCAATATTCATCAAACATGATAAATATAGAAACTTGCACACTCTATAAATACTCAACATGACACCTTGATTGGCACCCCACACCATGCTTAGACTGTCATCCATGTGTGACACT
Source organism: Cibotium barometz (assembly GCF_041138505.1). NCBI lineage: Eukaryota > Viridiplantae > Streptophyta > Polypodiopsida > Cyatheales > Cibotiaceae > Cibotium > Cibotium barometz. The sequence goes on from NC_141046.1 coordinate 69,957,572, forward strand.
TGAATCAATATCCTTGCACTGCTCAACGCCCATTACTCTCATAAGCATTAATCACATAGGTTAGAATAATTGATTGGACTCCTTAATAGTTAATCACAACATGCTTATGTTCATAGGGAGAAACACAACACTAGTAATACTCTATCTCAATATTCATCTACATGATTATGTTCATAGGTAGAATTTCTACACAACACCAGTAATACGCCAGCTCAATATTCATCAACATGGTATATCACGCACAATACTAATAACACTAAAATGGCCCCAACAAATGCATATACTAATAATACAAGCCTGTCAATATTAGTATGAACATGATTATATTCATAGGTAGAAACACAACACCGGTAATACACTATCTCAATATTGATAAACATAGTAAATCACCCACAATACCAATAACACTAACATGGCCCCAACAAATGCATATAATAATAATACAAGCATGTCAATATTAATATGGCATCCCCCATATGATAGTGGCCAATAACACTAACACGGCCCAAATGCATATACTAATAATACGAGCCTACCAGTATTAATATGGCATCACCCACAATACAATATATCATTATGGTACAATGGTATCTCAGATCCAATCAACCATCGAGTGGTCTTCCTAACATCCCTCTTGCTTGGGTTTGCAATTGAGACTCTTTAAGCCTTGCGTGGACCCATTTAATGCTGAGGTGAGTCACAACTATATCAAATCCTAAAGTCTCTTCAAATATCTACAAAGAGCATGGACCTCTTCCCTGGAGGTGTCTTCACAAATCCTAAAGTCTCTATATTTTAATCACTACTAAGAGCATGGAGACATCTCTTTCCTAGAGATGTCTCCATATCCGCTCAATGTAATCTCTTCTTTGTTTCTTCCTCGCCACATTCCCTTAGTTTGTTTTAGCTCCCTCTCATGTGCCTTACCCCCTCCCAAACACCCTTAGCATGCTATCATACTGATTAGGACCATGTGTGGTATGGTTGCATCATGTACAAATAAACCATGTGCTAATTCACCTTAATTAATCATCGATTGATTTTAGAGCTAAAACAACCAAAATTTTAACCATTTTTCCAAGGCAAGATAAAAGTTCACATGGCATTTTTCAATCGGTTTCATAAATAATACAATAGTCAATGGTTTATGTTGAGTTGCGGTTTATGAAAAGGATAATAATAGCCATGGCGAATCACTTTTGCCATGGGGAGACGGGACACATTTTGGAGATTTGGTATCTCAATCTTGTTGAGGTTTGGTGAAAAAATTATGTAAGCAAGCTATTTTGTGAAGGTGAGTGATTATGGGGATAGTTGCAAGCCATCTTGAAAACATGATTAATTGTGGACACAATTGAAAAAAGATTCATTTATTCCCATAAGGGAATGGGGTGCAACATTAGTTATGTGAATCAAATCTAGGAAAGGAATATAAAAAAGAACCACCACTTTCCTCTTTTCTCTTCTCCAATCCAGAAAGTTATGCGAATCTAATATAGAAAATAGGGTGTGAAATTAGTTATGTGAATCCAATCTAGCAAAGGATGATTAAAAAAACCACCTCTTCCCTCTTGTTTCTTCTCCAATCTAAGAAGTTATGACAGAGGTGCTTTTAATGAGGAGAGAGATTGAGAGAGCACGTCCATTTGTCTTATTTTTACCTTTTAAAAAAATTTAAAGGGAACACAAAAAGTACAAGGCTAGAAATTAGAAGGTTATATAAAGCTTTTTCACTACAAGGCACGAAGTTTTTGTTCTTCTTGGGAATGTATTAATCTACGTCGTTTGGATTTTGTGAAAAGGATAATAATAGCCACAGATGTAGAACAAATCAATTTTGTCATAAGGAGATAGGACACATTTGGGAGATTCGGTTTGTCAATCTTGTTGAGGTTTTGTGAAAAGATATTGCAAAGCCACATATGTAAACTATTTTCTGAACGTGATTGATTATGTGGATAGTTGCAAGCCATCTTAAAAATATGATTAAATTAAAAGTTGAATCATTTATTTCCATAAGGGAATGGGCTGCGAAATTAAATATGTGAATCCAATCTAGCAAAGGATGATATAAGAAAACCACCTCTCCTCTTGCTTGGGTTTGCAATTGAGCCTCTTTAAGCCTTGCTTGGACCCATTTAATGCTGAGGTGAGTCACAACTATATCAAATCCTAAAGTCTCTATATGATTAAATTAAAGTTGAATCATTTATTTCCATAAGGGAATGGGCTGCGAAATTAATTATGTGAATCCAATCTAGCAAAGGATGATATAAGAAAACCACCTCTCCTCTTGCTTGGGTTTGCGATTGAGCCTCTTTAAGCCTTGCTTGGACCCATTTAATGCTGAGGTGAGTCACAACTATATCAAATCCTAAAGTCTCTATAAATCTCTACAAGAGCATGGACCTCTTCCCTAGAGGTGTGTTCACAAATCCTAAAGTCTCTATATTTTAATCACTACTAAGAGCATGGATGTAAGATTCCTCCCCAACATTCGAAGCATACAAGGGTAAGAATCTTCCTTTCTGATCTTATAATTATTCCCTCTCTAAAATAAAAGAAAGTTTCTGTTTAAAAAAGGAAGACCCTTTCCCTAGAATACTTCTCAGGAGTCCCACCTGTTTTAAGGCTTTAGAACAATGAGTCCAGAAGTGAGAATCGGTGTTTTGGGATACCAAGGTTTTGGTTTTCATTCGAGTACGGCCCAAAAGAAGTTCTTTATCTCTTGGGGAGTATAAGAAGTTATCCCCCAGATATTGTGACCCTTATATCTGAATTCAATGAAAGTAGGTGACTTAGCCTACAAGTTTCTTTTATTCCCTCATCTCAAAATTCTTAATGCCTTCTATAGAAAAATGTGTCAAACTCAAATCATGGAAAGACGGTAAAACTTCAGTGGCAAGTTACCGTTGGCTTCTAGGTTACGCTAGCTCCTTCCTTTATATAAGTCGTAATTTTTACTTGCCGCTCACAGTAATCTTACTCCCATCAATCTCCTTTCTTTCTTAATCTCCTTCATGGCTTGGCAACAGGAATTAGTTTTATCCCTGATGATTTCTCACCTTCAAGACGCAAGAGAGTCTGTGAAGAAAGACTTTATAGAACAGTATGAGCGCTCACTTTTTCCTCACCTAGGAACTTCTGTAGCGCAGACCAAATGGCGGACCTATCAAAACATAACTAGGGTAACACCCTGGGGTCAGCAGCACTTTCGTAACAATGTCCGCTTGGCCATGGTTATTGAAGCTTTGGGTTTGGGTCCCCGATACTACTGCGTCATGAGATCAAGGCATCTTGGGTTTTCTGAGCGGGTCTTCTTATTGGCGTGTTTTCTTCCTCATGAGAAGATATGCCTTTATCCCATTTTTGGCTTGCCTCTCAGAGGTCCTTTTGTTAGATCACCTCATACCACTGAGATAGGTGCGGCAATAACCAGCAGAATCATTCCCATAGATGAGTTACCCTATACTTGTGCAGCTTGTGAGGACTGCTTTTGTGACCATATGATGGACGGGCTTATGGAAGTGTAAAGAGTTCTTCTATCTTTACTGTATAAGTTCCGAGAATGAATAAAGTTTAAATCTTGTTCTTATTTTGAATCTTGCTCTCTTTAAGACTTTTCTTGGTGGTTAATCTTGATTAAAATTTTCCTCTAAGTCTCATATTCGTTCACCTTGCGAAATTATCCCAAGTTGCGAGATGAGGACATCTCGCGTTTTTTAAGTGGGGTAGAATGTAAGATTCCTCCCCCAACCCCTTTTTGATGTCTAGTATATTCCCCTGTAATCAATTCCTTTTCTGAAATATAAGAGATCTTGTTTGTGGCTGTTTTAACCTAGAGAGAGAAAATATGTTAGAGAGAGAATATTCAGATTATGAATATTTTTGGATAGAAAATTAACTCATCTTATTAAAATAAGTTCCCCTGAAATAGAAATTCAAAAAGAATTTTCCAATGTGCAATTGGAATTAAATGGAAATAAGTATAAAGAACCTTAGTCTAAGGGTCTAGATTTTCAGAAATTTTTAGATTATGGTCCAATTAAGGTTCCTATGGGCCAATAGCATCAATCCATGTGTAGGGAGGAGATAAATCCAATTTGTAAAAGAAGATACCCAAAAATGAGTAAATGCTCACATAAGATGAAGAGTTGAAAATGTACAAGATTTATTAGTAAAAAAAAACTATGAGCAATATTAAAAATATGAGATATTTTGGGTATCCAAAAATGAGTAAATGCTCACATAAGATGAAGAGTTGAAAATGTACAAGGTTTATTAGTAAATAAACACATATGTAAGGAAGGGGAGTTCTTTAAAGGAGGTGCATATTTCACATAAGATGAAGAGTTGAAAATGTACAAGGTTTATTAGTAAATAAACACATATGTAAGGAAGGGGAGTTCTTTAAAGGAGGTGCATATTTCACATAAGATGAAGAGTTGAAAATGTACAAGGCTTATTAGTAAAAAAACTATGACACATATGTAAGGAAGAGGAGTTCTTTAAAGGAGGTGCATATTTCACATAAGATGAAGAGTTGAAAATGTACAAGGTTTATTAGTAAAAAACTATGAGCAATAAAATTTTGACACATATGTAAGGAAGGGGAATTCTTTAAAGGAGGTACATATTTCACATGCTTGAATGAGTTTTAAACTCAAAAATAATGTGATATTTTTATCTCTCATCTCTCTTGAACCAAACCAAATCAAAATGGAACCAAACCGAATCAAAAAGTTAACCAAACTAGGTCCAAATCTAGTCCAAATTCAACCAAACTGACTTGGAAAATTCTAGAATCAGTTTGTTTGGTTAGGAGCTCAAATTTTCCTATAAATAGAAGCCTCCCCTTGTTGAAAAAAATATAGTGTCTTATGCCTTGTTACTCTACTCCACCTAAGCCAAATTAGATAGTGTCTTATGCCTTGTTACTCTACTCCACCTAAGCCAAATTAGATAGAGTCTTATGCCTTGTTACTCTACTCCACCTAAGCCAAATTAGATAGAGTCTTATGCCTTGTTACTCTACTCCACCTAAGCCAAATTAGATAGAGTCTTATGCCTTGTTACTCTACTCCACCCCTAAGCCAAATTAGATAGTGTCTTATGCTTTGTTACTCTACTCCATCTAAGCCAAAATATATAGTGTCTTATGCTATGTTACTCCACCTAAGCCAAGAACTGTGAATTCTTTAATAATTCACTAGTTTTTGACACTTCTCTCTTTCTTCAATCCCCATTGGTGGCTCCATCAACATACTAAACCAATTGATTGGTTGGGGGCCTCTACCGTGAATAAAGAATCAAGCAAATCATAAGGTAAGTATATTGAATTTTGATCTTTTCTATGATTTCTCAATGATTCTCTCTTCTCAACCCCTCTCAAGCTTGAGAAGTTTAATTGGTATGGTTTTTTTTAAATGCTATTGAAGTTAATTGGTGAATAGTAGTGAAGAGTTACATAATTTAATAAATGCTATAGAAGTTAATTTCCACTTATATTTAAATTCTAATGGTTTTTATAATTTCTCTCTCTCACTCAAGAAATGGTCATACTCATGACCCATTCTCAATCCAAATGAAACTTTTCATAAAGCTTTTCCTTAATCCAAGATTAAGCTATGCTTGAGGCCAAATTAATGGCTTTTGCTATGCTTTTAGTTTATGCACATTGATGATTCAATCCATTATGGATTGATGACCCAATTAGAGACCATTCTAATTGTTTTCTTAATGATCCAATTAGAGACCATTATGGATTGATGACCCAATTAGAGACCATTCTAATTGTTTTCTTAATGATCCAATTAGAGACCATTATGGATTGATGATCCAATTAGAGACCATTCTAATTGTTTTCTTAATGATCCAATTAGAGACCATTATGGATTGATGATCCAATTAGAGACCATTCTAATTGTTTTCCTAATGATCCAATTAGAGACCATTATGGATTGATGATCCAATTAGAGACCATTCTAATTGTTTTCTTAATGATCCAATTAGAGACCATTATGGATTGATGATCCAATTAGAGACCATTCTAATTGTTTTCCTAATGATCCAATTAGAGACCATTATGGATTGATGATCCAATTAGAGACCATTCTAATTATTTCTTTGATAATGAGCTTTATCCCTTAGAAAAAAAATTGAGATTTATCAGTCATAGTAGCGGAGCTATGGCAAAATTTTTATAGAAATTACGCATAAAATAAATTCATTCAAAGCATAAAAAGAGGACTTCCTACCATATTCTAGGAACTATCATCCTAGATTAATTAAAAGAATTTTATTATGCATGGAGATGTGGAAGTTTGCATGTAGATGTAGATGTATAGATGTAGATGTGGATGTGGAGGTGGATGGATGCATGTAGATGTAGATGTATAGATGTAGATGTGAATGGAGATGTGGATGTATGCATGTAGATGTAGATGTATAGATGTGGATGTGGATGTATACATGTAGATGTAGATGTATAGATACGGATGTGGATGTGGAGGTGGATGTATACATGTAGATGTAGATGTATAGATGTTGATGTGGATGTGGAGGTAGATGGATGCATGTAGATGTAGATGTATAGATGTAGATGGGAATGGAGATATGGATGTATGCATGTAGATGTAGATGTATAGATGTAGATGTGGATGTGGAGGTGGATGGATGCATGTAGATGTAGATGTATAGATGTAGATGTGAATGGAGATGTGGATGTATGCATGTAGATGTAGATGTATGGAGGTGAATGTGAATGTGGATGTGGATGTATGCATAGAGATGTAGATGTATGCATGTAGATGTGAATGTACGCATATAGATGCGGATGTATGGATGTGAATATACGATATGCGATGTGAGGGAATCTGAAGTGATGAGATAGAAAGGATGTGATGGGATGAGTATACATATAAATGGAATATGGAATAAGTAATGTAGATTGATGAAGGATAATGTGGAAAAATGAAAGTTAAAATAGAAATTGTGTTGTAAACTGTTTGTAAATACTGTTTGTAAATACTGTTTGTAAATGCTGTTTGTAAATGATTGTTTTATGTCAAGAATGCTGGGGGGAGCATTTTGACCGTCTTGTGATTAAAGTCGTGATGGTAAAGTTGCAACTGCTGACGGGGAGTCAATGAAGGACGTCTCGCGTAGCAAGGTCGGCCGAGGTCTTGACCAGCCTCGGTGCGATTAAAATGGTGAGCTTCCGGTACGGTGGATGAGGGGCCAAGGAAGCGGCCTATGCGTGAAGCGCTAGGTTACCTGCGAAGGATCCTAGAGGGTGCTGACCATACGGTGCTCGGGCTCTGGGTTGCCTAGGATACCCACGCGTGCGTCGAGGAAGATATTGGAATAGAGTTGGAGTTGTTTTCTGAAATCGAGCATGGATCTGGTTGATTGACCTTGCTGGTCTTCAATGGATGAGTCCATGGCTCCTTATATGGATCTGTTGGTTGATCTTGCTGATCTTCAACGAGAGTCCATCTTGTTAAGTGATTATATTGCCAAGTATTATGGGCTAGGAACTATCGAAACGGCTCCTGAGCGTTCTAGTTGCCAATGATGCCATAGATACTCTGATGAAGGAATGATGGGAAATTAAGAATCAATTGGATAAATTGGAAGATGGTGATCAATGATACTATGGTTTTATTAAAGGATTGTTTTAAACTGGTTGAATCTGGTTGAAAAAGGCAATTTCATATTGGGTGTGTGAGTGGTGTGACTAGTTTTATTTTGCATGAATATCCGGCTAGGGGGCCTTGGAACTCTTTTCCTTGGTACCCGGGACAAAACCTAACCAAATTTTTAACTGGATACCATCACTACAGTGGTTGGGCGGTTGGCTAACCCATGGGATTGGATGGGGTTAGGCTGGACTGATGGATCCGTAAATCGAGACTCAAACTTTTGTTTTTACGATAGAAAAAAAAATAAATCCCGGATAGTAACTGTTCTATGGATAGGAATCAACGGCTGTGCCTCTTGAATGGGGAAAAAAGCGTTGATCCCAATGATCCAAGTGCAAGTTTCTTCCTTGAACTGACTAAGTACCTTATAGATGTAATTGGATCATCTCGATCAGAAATGATCTTGACTACGTTAGAGTAAAAAGTTATCCTGGTGGAATCGCCCGTGCTTTCCGGTAAAGGAAGTTTTTCCGGGTTCGGTTTTGGAACAACGAACGGACTAGTCTCTTATCCGGATATCCGTGGGCGAGGCCCGAGTGTGGGACCCCTGTCCCGCACGAGAAGCGCTACTTCCGCTGCCAGTACCCCGAATCCGTTGCTCGGTGGGAACAGGGATCTTACAGTTGAATATAAGCAACCCCAGAATAAAAATTGGATCTTAAGAAAAAGAGCTGTCCTCTACCTTGCGAGATGAGGACATCTCGCACTTTTTAAGTGGGGTAGAATGTAAGATTCCTCCCCAACATTCGAAGCATACAAGGGTAAGAATCTTCCTTTCTGATCTTATAATTATTCCCTCTCTAAAATAAAAGAAAGTTTCTGTTTAAAAAAGGAAGACCCTTTCCCTAGAATACTTCTCAGGAGTCCCACCTGTTTTAAGGCTTTAGAACAATGAGTCCAGAAGTGAGAATCGGTGTTTTGGGATACCAAGGTTTTGGTTTTCATTCGAGTACGGCCCAAAAGAAGTTCTTTATCTCTTGGGGAGTATAAGAAGTTATCCCCCAGATATTGTGACCCTTATATCTGAATTCAATGAAAGTAGGTGACTTAGCCTACAAGTTTCTTTTATTCCCTCATCTCAAAATTCTTAATGCCTTCTATAGAAAAATGTGTCAAACTCAAATCATGGAAAGACGGTAAAACTTCAGTGGCAAGTTACCGTTGGCTTCTAGGTTACGCTAGCTCCTTCCTTTATATAAGTCGTAATTTTTACTTGCCGCTCACAGTAATCTTACTCCCATCAATCTCCTTTCTTTCTTAATCTCCTTCATGGCTTGGCAACAGGAATTAGTTTTATCCCTGATGATTTCTCACCTTCAAGACGCAAGAGAGTCTGTGAAGAAAGACTTTATAGAACAGTATGAGCGCTCACTTTTTCCTCACCTAGGAACTTCTGTAGCGCAGACCAAATGGCGGACCTATCAAAACATAACTAGGGTAACACCCTGGGGTCAGCAGCACTTTCGTAACAATGTCCGCTTGGCCATGGTTATTGAAGCTTTGGGTTTGGGTCCCCGATACTACTGCGTCATGAGATCAAGGCATCTTGGGTTTTCTGAGCGGGTCTTCTTATTGGCGTGTTTTCTTCCTCATGAGAAGATATGCCTTTATCCCATTTTTGGCTTGCCTCTCAGAGGTCCTTTTGTTAGATCACCTCATACCACTGAGATAGGTGCGGCAATAACCAGCAGAATCATTCCCATAGATGAGTTACCCTATACTTGTGCAGCTTGTGAGGACTGCTTTTGTGACCATATGATGGACGGGCTTATGGAAGTGTAAAGAGTTCTTCTATCTTTACTGTATAAGTTCCGAGAATGAATAAAGTTTAAATCTTGTTCTTATTTTGAATCTTGCTCTCTTTAAGACTTTTCTTGGTGGTTAATCTTGATTAAAATTTTCCTCTAAGTCTCATATTCGTTCACCTTGCGAAATTATCCCAAGTTGCGAGATGAGGACATCTCGCGTTTTTTAAGTGGGGTAGAATGTAAGATTCCTCCCCCAACCCCTTTTTGATGTCTAGTATATTCCCCTGTAATCAATTCCTTTTCTGAAATATAAGAGATCTTGTTTGTGGCTGTTTTAACCTAGAGAGAGAAAATATGTTAGAGAGAGAATATTCAGATTATGAATATTTTTGGATAGAAAATTAACTCATCTTATTAAAATAAGTTCCCCTGAAATAGAAATTCAAAAAGAATTTTCCAATGTGCAATTGGAATTAAATGGAAATAAGTATAAAGAACCTTAGTCTAAGGGTCTAGATTTTCAGAAATTTTTAGATTATGGTCCAATTAAGGTTCCTATGGGCCAATAGCATCAATCCATGTGTAGGGAGGAGATAAATCCAATTTGTAAAAGAAGATACCCAAAAATGAGTAAATGCTCACATAAGATGAAGAGTTGAAAATGTACAAGATTTATTAGTAAAAAAAAACTATGAGCAATATTAAAAATATGAGATATTTTGGGTATCCAAAAATAAGTAAATGCTCACATAAGATGAAGAGTTGAAAATGTACAAGGTTTATTAGTAAATAAACACATATGTAAGGAAGGGGAGTTCTTTAAAGGAGGTGCATATTTCACATAAGATGAAGAGTTGAAAATGTACAAGGTTTATTAGTAAATAAACACATATGTAAGGAAGGGGAGTTCTTTAAAGGAGGTGCATATTTCACATAAGATGAAGAGTTGAAAATGTACAAGGCTTATTAGTAAAAAAACTATGACACATATGTAAGGAAGAGGAGTTCTTTAAAGGAGGTGCATATTTCACATAAGATGAAGAGTTGAAAATGTACAAGGTTTATTAGTAAAAAACTATGAGCAATAAAATTTTGACACATATGTAAGGAAGGGGAATTCTTTAAAGGAGGTACATATTTCACATGCTTGAATGAGTTTTAAACTCAAAAATAATGTGATATTTTTATCTCTCATCTCTCTTGAACCAAACCAAATCAAAATGGAACCAAACCGAATCAAAAAGTTAACCAAACTAGGTCCAAATCTAGTCCAAATTCAACCAAACTGACTTGGAAAATTCTAGAATCAGTTTGTTTGGTTAGGAGCTCAAATTTTCCTATAAATAGAAGCCTCCCCTTGTTGAAAAAAATATAGTGTCTTATGCCTTGTTACTCTACTCCACCTAAGCCAAATTAGATAGTGTCTTATGCCTTGTTACTCTACTCCACCTAAGCCAAATTAGATAGAGTCTTATGCCTTGTTACTCTACTCCACCTAAGCCAAATTAGATAGAGTCTTATGCCTTGTTACTCTACTCCACCTAAGCCAAATTAGATAGAGTCTTATGCCTTGTTACTCTACTCCACCCCTAAGCCAAATTAGATAGTGTCTTATGCTTTGTTACTCTACTCCATCTAAGCCAAAATATATAGTGTCTTATGCTATGTTACTCCACCTAAGCCAAGAACTGTGAATTCTTTAATAATTCACTAGTTTTTGACACTTCTCTCTTTCTTCAATCCCCATTGGTGGCTCCATCAACATACTAAACCAATTGATTGGTTGGGGGCCTCTACCGTGAATAAAGAATCAAGCAAATCATAAGGTAAGTATATTGAATTTTGATCTTTTCTATGATTTCTCAATGATTCTCTCTTCTCAACCCCTCTCAAGCTTGAGAAGTTTAATTGGTATGGTTTTTTTTAAATGCTATTGAAGTTAATTGGTGAATAGTAGTGAAGAGTTACATAATTTAATAAATGCTATAGAAGTTAATTTCCACTTATATTTAAATTCTAATGGTTTTTATAATTTCTCTCTCTCACTCAAGAAATGGTCATACTCATGACCCATTCTCAATCCAAATGAAACTTTTCATAAAGCTTTTCCTTAATCCAAGATTAAGCTATGCTTGAGGCCAAATTAATGGCTTTTGCTATGCTTTTAGTTTATGCACATTGATGATTCAATCCATTATGGATTGATGACCCAATTAGAGACCATTCTAATTGTTTTCTTAATGATCCAATTAGAGACCATTATGGATTGATGACCCAATTAGAGACCATTCTAATTGTTTTCTTAATGATCCAATTAGAGACCATTATGGATTGATGATCCAATTAGAGACCATTCTAATTGTTTTCTTAATGATCCAATTAGAGACCATTATGGATTGATGATCCAATTAGAGACCATTCTAATTGTTTTCCTAATGATCCAATTAGAGACCATTATGGATTGATGATCCAATTAGAGACCATTCTAATTGTTTTCTTAATGATCCAATTAGAGACCATTATGGATTGATGATCCAATTAGAGACCATTCTAATTGTTTTCCTAATGATCCAATTAGAGACCATTATGGATTGATGATCCAATTAGAGACCATTCTAATTATTTCTTTGATAATGAGCTTTATCCCTTAGAAAAAAAATTGAGATTTATCAGTCATAGTAGCGGAGCTATGGCAAAATTTTTATAGAAATTACGCATAAAATAAATTCATTCAAAGCATAAAAAGAGGACTTCCTACCATATTCTAGGAACTATCATCCTAGATTAATTAAAAGAATTTTATTATGCATGGAGATGTGGAAGTTTGCATGTAGATGTAGATGTATAGATGTAGATGTGGATGTGGAGGTGGATGGATGCATGTAGATGTAGATGTATAGATGTAGATGTGAATGGAGATGTGGATGTATGCATGTAGATGTAGATGTATAGATGTGGATGTGGATGTATACATGTAGATGTAGATGTATAGATACGGATGTGGATGTGGAGGTGGATGTATACATGTAGATGTAGATGTATAGATGTAGATGTGGATGTGGAGGTAGATGGATGCATGTAGATGTAGATGTATAGATGTAGATGGGAATGGAGATATGGATGTATGCATGTAGATGTAGATGTATAGATGTAGATGTGGATGTGGAGGTGGATGGATGCATGTAGATGTAGATGTATAGATGTAGATGTGAATGGAGATGTGGATGTATGCATGTAGATGTAGATGTATGGAGGTGAATGTGAATGTGGATGTGGATGTATGCATAGAGATGTAGATGTATGCATGTAGATGTGAATGTACGCATATAGATGCGGATGTATGGATGTGAATATACGATATGCGATGTGAGGGAATCTGAAGTGATGAGATAGAAAGGATGTGATGGGATGAGTATACATATAAATGGAATATGGAATAAGTAATGTAGATTGATGAAGGATAATGTGGAAAAATGAAAGTTAAAATAGAAATTGTGTTGTAAACTGTTTGTAAATACTGTTTGTAAATACTGTTTGTAAATGCTGTTTGTAAATGATTGTTTTATGTCAAGAATGCTGGGGGGAGCATTTTGACCGTCTTGTGATTAAAGTCGTGATGGTAAAGTTGCAACTGCTGACGGGGAGTCAATGAAGGACGTCTCGCGTAGCAAGGTCGGCCGAGGTCTTGACCAGCCTCGGTGCGATTAAAATGGTGAGCTTCCGGTACGGTGGATGAGGGGCCAAGGAAGCGGCCTATGCGTGAAGCGCTAGGTTACCTGCGAAGGATCCTAGAGGGTGCTGACCATACGGTGCTCGGGCTCTGGGTTGCCTAGGATACCCACGCGTGCGTCGAGGAAGATATTGGAATAGAGTTGGAGTTGTTTTCTGAAATCGAGCATGGATCTGGTTGATTGACCTTGCTGGTCTTCAATGGATGAGTCCATGGCTCCTTATATGGATCTGTTGGTTGATCTTGCTGATCTTCAACGAGAGTCCATCTTGTTAAGTGATTATATTGCCAAGTATTATGGGCTAGGAACTATCGAAACGGCTCCTGAGCGTTCTAGTTGCCAATGATGCCATAGATACTCTGATGAAGGAATGATGGGAAATTAAGAATCAATTGGATAAATTGGAAGATGGTGATCAATGATACTATGGTTTTATTAAAGGATTGTTTTAAACTGGTTGAATCTGGTTGAAAAAGGCAATTTCATATTGGGTGTGTGAGTGGTGTGACTAGTTTTATTTTGCATGAATATCCGGCTAGGGGGCCTTGGAACTCTTTTCCTTGGTACCCGGGACAAAACCTAACCAAATTTTTAACTGGATACCATCACTACAGTGGTTGGGCGGTTGGCTAACCCATGGGATTGGATGGGGTTAGGCTGGACTGATGGATCCGTAAATCGAGACTCAAACTTTTGTTTTTACGATAGAAAAAAAAATAAATCCCGGATAGTAACTGTTCTATGGATAGGAATCAACGGCTGTGCCTCTTGAATGGGGAAAAAAGCGTTGATCCCAATGATCCAAGTGCAAGTTTCTTCCTTGAACTGACTAAGTACCTTATAGATGTAATTGGATCATCTCGATCAGAAATGATCTTGACTACGTTAGAGTAAAAAGTTATCCTGGTGGAATCGCCCGTGCTTTCCGGTAAAGGAAGTTTTTCCGGGTTCGGTTTTGGAACAACGAACGGACTAGTCTCTTATCCGGATATCCGTGGGCGAGGCCCGAGTGTGGGACCCCTGTCCCGCACGAGAAGCGCTACTTCCGCTGCCAGTACCCCGAATCCGTTGCTCGGTGGGAACAGGGATCTTACAATGGAGACACCTCTTCTCTAGAGATGTCTCCATAACCGCTCAATGTAATCTCTTCTTCATTTCTTCCTCGCCACATTCCCTTAGTTTGTTTCAGCTCTCTCTCTCTCATGTGCCTTACCCTCTCCCAAACACCCTTTGCATGCTATCATACTGGTTAGGACCATGTGTGGTATGGTTGCATCATGTATAAATAAACCATGTGCTAATTCACCTTAATTAATCGTCGATTGATTTTAGAACTAAAACTGCCAAAATTTTAGCCATTTTGCCAAGGCAAGATAAAAGTTCACATGGCATTTTTCAAGCGGATAGTTGCAAGCCATGTTAAAAATATAATTAAATTAAAAGTTGAATCGTTTATTTCCATAAGGGAATGGGCTGCGATTTTAATTGTGTGAATCCAATCTAGCAAAGGATGATATGAGAGAACCACCTCTTCCCTCTTCTTTCTTCTCCAACCTAGGAATATATAGGATATTAGTTATGTGAATCCAATCTAGCAAAGGATGATAAAGAGAACCACTAGTTCCCTCTTTTTTCTTCTCCAATATAGGAAGTTATGTGACATAGGTGCTTGTAATGGCTAAAGGGAGAGAGATGGAGAGAGAAAAGGGGGGAGAGAGAGTCTAGCAAAGGATGATAAAAAAGAACCACCTCTTTCCTTTTCTTTCTTCTCCAATCCAGGAAGTTATGTGACATAAATACTTTTAATGGCGTGTGCATGTGAGAGAGAGAGAGAGAGAGAGAGAGAGAGAGAGCACATCCATTTGTCTAATGATTAATTTTCTCAAGGGCTTTGAAATCTTATGAGAATGTAGAATATGCAACATTGCACTTTATAACTTTCGTAATTGCTAAAACTAGCATTTAATATATGTACTTCAAATTCTTGGATTTCTGGGTACTTTATTTTTCTTGCTATGTTCATGTTCACACATGACTCTTCTCCTTATCAAGCTTCTTACTATTACTATTACTATTACTATTACTATTTGCAATAAAAAGCAAGGTAAGCTCTGTGGTGGGTGCAACCAATTACATAACAATGCTAACCTCACACAATCTCATTATAGAGAAAAAGCACTCTATTGCTTAAGTGTGCAAGTAATCCCTCTCTAATTATGAAAACAACCAGTTAGCACACAAGAGAGCAAGAGAATACACTCTAGTTTGGATAATGGGTTTATGTCCTTTCTCATTAGAAATGCACGACCAACTTTTTTATGTGTGGCCGCCAAAGACTTGCCCATAGATTTACAAAAGCTTTTAAGTACGTATACCATTTCTCTCTTTGAAACAAAACTATAAACATAATCCACCAATAGAAAGTGCAAAAATAAGGAAGAAAAACTCACAACACAGCATTGTGTCTAATGTGTCCCTTGTAGATGGTGGCTTCCCTTCCCATGTGTAGAATTTATATCTTTTATTTCAAAAATAGACCCATGGAGGCAATAATAGGATTGAGTACATCCAAATGTGGGTCTTTTTTTTCAAATATAAACCTTAGTACCTTATGCAATACCTAACAATAGAAAAATTAATCTCCTACACATCTAAGATGTGAAAACATAGAATACATTGCAATTACAACTACAACATTCAACGGACAAAGCTTAAATACGGCGTTAATTAAATATAGACATTTGCACACTACCATAAATAATCTACATGACACCATGATTGGCACTCCACACCATGCTTAGACCGTCATCCATGTGCGACAACACACATTACTCATAAGCGTTATAATTACATTGGTTAGAATAATTAATTGGAATCCTCAACAAGATTATGTTCATTGGCAGAAACACCACCAATAATACACTAGCTCAATATTCATCAACATGATAAATATAAAAATTTGCACACTGCCATAACTACTCTACATGACACCTTGATTGGCACCCCACACCATGCTTAGACTGTCATCCATGTGTGACACTTGAATCAGTATCCTTGCACTGCTCAACACCCATTACTCTCATAAGCATTAATCACATTGGTTAGAATAATTAATTGGACTCCTTAATAATTAATCACAACATGTTCATAGGTAGAATTTCTACACAACACCAGTAATACGCCAGCTCAATATTCATCAACATGGTATATCACGCACAATACTAATAACACTAAAATGGCCCCAACAAATGCATACACTAATAATACGAGCCTGTCAATATTAGTATAAACATGATTATATTCAAAGGTAGAAACACAACACCAGTAATACACTATCTCAATATTCATAAACATAGTAAATCACCCACAATACCAATAACACTAACATGGCCCCAACAAATGCATATAATAATAATACAAGCATGTTAATATTAATATGGCATCCCCCATATGATAGTTGCCAATAACACTAACACGGCCCAAATGCATATACTAATAATACGAGCCTATCAGTATTAATATGGCATCACCCACAATACAATATATCATTATGGTACAATGGTATCTCAGATATCCCCAGTCAACCATAGAGTGGTCTTCCTAACATCCCTCTTGCTTCGGTTTGCAATTGAGCCTCTTTAAGCCTTGCTTGGACACATTTAATGCTGAGGTGAGTCACAACTATATCAAATCCTAAAGTCTCTATAAATCTCTACAAAGAGCATGGACCTCTTCCCTAGAGGTGTCTCCACAAATCCTAAAGTCTCTATATTTTAATCACTACTAAGAGCATGGAGACACCTCTTCTCTAGAGATGTCTACATAACCGCTCAATGTAATCTCTTCTTCGTTTCTTCCTCACCACATTCCCTTAGTTTGTTTCAGCTCCCTCTCATGTGCCTTACCCCCTCCCAAACACCCTTTGCATGCTATCATACTGGTTAGGACCACGTGTGGTATGGTTGCATCATGTATAAATAAACCATGTGCTAACTCACCTTAATTAATTATCAATTGATTTTAGAACTAAAACTGCCAAAATTTTAGCCATTTTGCCAAGGTAAGATAAAAGTTCACATGACATTCTTCAACCGGATAGTTGCAAGCCATGTTAAGAATATAATTAAATTAAAAGTTGAATCGTTTATTTCGATAAGGGAATGGGCTACAAAATTAATTATGTGAATCCAATCTAGCAAAGGATGATATGAGAGAACCACCTCTTCCCTCTTCTTTCTTCTCCAACCTAGGAAGTTATATGATATTAGTTATGTGAATCGAAATCTAGAAAATGGGGTGCAGCATTAGTTATGTGAATCCAATCTAGCAAAGGATCATAAACAGAACCACCAGTTCTGTCTTTTTTCTTCTCCAATCTAGGAAGTTATGTGACATAGGTGCTCGTAATGGCTAAAGGGAGAGAGATAGAGAGAGAAAAGGGGGGAGAGAGAGTCTCGCAAAGGATGATAAGAAAGAACCACCTCTTCCCTTTTCTTTCTTCTCCAATCCAAGAAGTTATGTGACATAAATACTTTTAATGGCGCGTGCACGAGACACACAGAGAGAGAGAGAGAGAGAGAGAGAGAGAGAGAGAGAGAGAGAGAGAGAGAGAGAGAGAGAGCACATCCATTTGTCTAATGATTAATTTGCTCAAGGGCTTTGAATTGATTACAAATCTTATGAATGTAGAATATGCAACATTGCACTTTATAACTTTCGTAATTGCTAACTGGCATTTGATATATATACTTCAAATTCTTGGAATTCTGGGTACTTTATTTTTCTTTTGCTATGTTCATGTTCACACATGACTCTTCTCCTTATCAAGCTTCTTACTATTACTATTACTATTACTATTACTATTTGCAAGTAAAAGCAAGGTAAGCTCTGTGGGTGCAACCGATTGCATAACGATGCTAACCTCACACAATCTCATTATAGAGAAAAAGTACTCTATTGCTTAAGTGTGCAAGTAATCCCTCTCTAATTATGAAAACAACCACTTAGCACACAAGAGAGCGAGAGAGTACACTCTAGTTTGGATAATGGGTTTATGTCCTTTCTCATTAGAAATGCACGACCAACGTTTTTACGTGTGGTCGCTAAAGACTTGCTCATAGATTTACAAAAGCTTTGAAGTACGTATACCATTTCTCTCTTTGAAACAAGACTATAAACATAATCCACCAATAGAAAGTGCAAAAATAAGGAAGAAAAACTCACAACACAGCATTGGGTCTAATGTGTCCCTTGTAGATGGTGGCTTTCCTTCCCATCTGTAATAATAGGATTGAGTACATCCAAATATGCGTCTTATTTTTAAAATATAAATCTTAGTACCTTATGCAATACCTTAACAATAAAAAAATTGATCTCTTACACATCTAAGATGTGCAAACATAGAATACATTGCAATTACAACTACAACATTCGGCAGACAAATCTAAAATATGGCGTTACTTAAATATAGACATTTGCACACCGTCATAAATAGTCTACATGACACCATGATTGGCACTCCACACCATGCTTAGACCGTCATTCATGTGCGACACTTTAATTAGTATTCTTTCACTGCTCAACACACATTACTCATAAGCGTTATAATCACATTGGTTAGAATAATTAATGGGAATCCTTAAGAATTAAGATTATGTTCATTGTGCTAGAGACACAACACCAGTAATACACTAGCTCAATATTCATCAAACATGATAAATATAGAAACTTGCACACTCTATAAATACTCAACATGACACCTTGATTGGCACCCCACACCATGCTTAGACTATCATCCATGTATGACACTTGAATCAATATCCTTGCACTACTCAACGCCCATTACTCTCATAAGCATTAATCACATTGGTTAGAATAATTAATTGGACTCCTTAATAGTTAATCACAACATGCTTATGTTCATAGGGAGAAACACAACACTAGTAATACTCTATCTCAATATTCATCAACATGATTATGTTCATAGGTAGAATTTCTACACAACAGCAGTAATACGCCAGCTCAATATTCATCAACATGGTATATCACGCACAATACTAATAACACTAAAATGGCCCCAACAAATGCATATACTAATAATATGAGCCTCTCAATATTAGTATGAACATGATTATATTCATAGGTAGAAACACAACACCAGTAATACACTATCTCAATATTCACAAACATAGTAAATCACCCACAATACCAATAACACTAACATGGCCCCAACAAATGCATATAATAAGCATGTCAATATTAATATGGCATTCCCCATGATAGTGGCCAATAACACTAACACGGCCCAAATGCATATACTAATAATAAGAGCCTATCAGTATTAATATGGCATCACCCACAATACAATATATCATTATGGTACAATGGTATCTCAGATATCCCCAGTCAACCATAGAGTGGTCTTCCTAACATCCCTCTTGCTTCGGTTTGCAATTGAGCCTTTTTAAGCCTTGCTTGGACACATTTAATGCTGAGGTGAGTCACAACTATATCAAATCCTAAAGTCTCTATAAATCTCTACAAAGAGCATGGACCTCTTCCCTAGAGGTGTCTCCACAAATCCTAAAGTCTCTATATTTTAATCACTACTAATTCGTTTCTTCCTCACCACATTCCCTTAGTTTGTTTCAGCTTCCTCTCATGTGCCTTACCCCCTCCCAAACATCCTTTGCATGCTATCATACTGGTTAGGACGACGTGTGGTATGGTTGCATCATGTATAAATAAACCATGTGCTAATTCACCTTAATTAATTATCAATTGATTTTAGAACTAAAACTGCCAAAATTTTAGCCATTTTGCCAAGGCAAGATAAAAGTTCACATGGCATTCTTCAACCGGATAGTTGCAAGCCATGTTAAGAATATAATTAAATTAAAAGTTGAATCGTTTATTTCCATAAGGGAATGGGCTGTGAAATTAATTATGTGAATCCAATCTAGCAAAGGATGATATGAGAGAACCACCTAGAGAGAGAGAGAGCACATCCATTTGTCTAATGATTAATTTGCTCAAGGGCTTTGAATTGATTACAAATCTTATGAATATAGAATATGCAACATTGCACTTTATAACTTTCATAATTGCTAACTGGCATTTGATATATATACTTCAAATTCTTGGAATTCTGGGTACTTTATTTTTCTTTTGCTATGTTCATGTTCACACATGACTCTTCTCCTTATCAAGCTTCTTACTATTACTATTACTATTACTATTTGCAAGTAAAAGCAAGGTAAGCTCTGTGGGTGCAACCGATTGCATAACGATGCTAACCTCACACAATCTCATTATAGAGAAAAAGCACTCTATTGCTTAAGTGTGCAAGTAATCCCTCTCTAATTATGAAAACAACCACTTAGCACACAAGAGAGCGAGAGAGAACACTCTAGCTTGGATAATGGGTTTATGTTCTTTCTCATTAGAAATGCACGACCAACGTTTTTACGTGTGGTCGCTAAAGACTTGCTCATAGATTTACAAAAGCTTTGAAGTACGTATACCATTTCTCTCTTTGAAACAAGACTATAAACATAATCCACCAATAGAAAGTGCAAAAATAAGGAAGAAAAACTCACAACACAGCATTGGGTCTAATGTGTCCCTTGTAGATGGTGGCTCTCCTTCCCATCTGCAATAATAGGACTGAGAACATCCAAATATGCGTCTTATTTTTCAAATATAAATCTTAGTACCTTATGCAATACCTTAACAATAAAAAAATTGATCTCTTACACATCTAAGATGTGCAAACATAGAATACATTGCAATTACAACTACAACATTCGGCAGACAAATCTAAAATATGGCGTTAATTAAATATAGACATTTGCACACCGTCATAAATACTCTACATGACACCATGATTGGCACTCCACACCATGCTCAGACCGTCATCCATGTGCGACACTTTAATTAGTATTCTTGCACTGCTCAACACACATTACTCATAAGCGTTATAATCACATTGGATAGAATAATTAATGGGAATCCTTAAGAATTAAGATTATGTTCATTGTGCTAGAGACACAACACCAATAATACACTAGCTCAATATTCATCAAACATGATAAATATAGAAACTTGCACACTCTATAAATACTCAACATGACACCTTGATTGGCACCCCACACCATGCTTAGACTGTCATCCATGTGTGACACTTGAATCAATATCCTTGCACTGCTCAACGCCCATTGCTCTCATAAGCATTAATCACATTGGTTAGAATAATTAATTGGACTCCTTAATAGTTAATCACAACACCAGTAATATGCCAGCTTAATATTCATCAACATGGTATATCACCCACAATACCAATAACACTCAAATGGCCCCAACAAATGCATATACTAATAAAACGAGCCTATCCATATTAGTATGAACATTATTATGTTTATAGGTAGAAACACAACACCAGTAATACATTATATCAATATTCATGAACATAGTAAATCACCCACAATACCAATAACACTAACATGGCCCCAACAAATGCATATAATAATAATACAAGCATGTCAATATTAATATGGCATCCCCCATATGATAGTGGCCAATAACACTAACACGGCCCAAATGCATATACTAATAATACGAGCCTATCAGTATTAATATGGCATCACCCACAATACAATATATCATTATGGTACAATGGTATCTCAGATATCCCCAATCAACCATCGAGTGGTCTTCCTAACATCCCTCTTGCTTGGGTTTGCAATTGAGCCTCTTTAAGCCTTGCTTGGACCCATTTAATGCTGAGGTGAGTCACAACTATATCAAATCCTAAAGTCTCTTCAAATATCTACAAAGAGCATGGACCTCTTCCCTGGAGGTGTCTCCACAAATCCTAAAGTCTCTATATTTTAATCACTACTAAGAGCATGGAGACATCTCTTCCCTAGAGATGTCTCCATATCCGCTCAATGTAATCTCTTCTTTGTTTCTTCCTCGCCACATTCCCTTAGTTTGTTTTAGCTCCCTCTCATGTGCCTTAGCCCCTCCCAAACACGCTTAGCATGCTATCATACTGATTAGCACCATGTGTGGTATGGTTGCATCATGTACAAATAAACCATGTGCTAATTCACCTTAATTAATCATCGATTGATTTTAGAGCTAAAACAACCAAAATTTTAACCATTTTTCGAAGGCAAGATAAAAGTTCACATGGCATTTTTCAATCGGTTTTAATAAATAATACAATAGTCAATGGTTTATGTTGAGTTAGGGTTTATGAAAAGGATAATAATAGCCATGGCAAATCACTTTTGCCATGGGGAGACGGGATACATTTTGGAGATTTGGTATCTCAATCTTGTTGAGGTTTTGTGAAAAAATTATGGTAGCCACATATGTAAGCAAGCTATTTTGTGAAGGTGAGTGATTATGGGGATAGTTGCAAGCCATCTTGAAAACATGATTAATTGTGGACACAATTGAAATAAGATTTATTTATTCCCATAAGGGAATGGGGTGCAACATTAGTTATGTGAATCAAATCTAGGAAAGGAATATAAAAAAGAACCACCACTTCCCTCTTTTTTCTTCTCCAATCCAGAAAGTTATGCGAATCTAATATAGAAAATAGGGTGTGAAATTAGTTATGTGAATCCAATCTAGCAAAGGATGATTAAAAAAACCACCTCTTCCCTCTTGTTTCTTCTCCAATCTAAGAAGTTATGACAGAGGTGCTTTTAATGAGGAGAGAGAGAGAGAGAGAGAGCACGTCCATTTGTCTTATTTTTACCTTTTAAAAAAAATTTAAAGGGAACACAAAAAGTACAAGGCTAGAAAATAGAAGGTTATATAAAGCTTTTTCACTACAAGGCACGAAGTTTTTGTTCTTCTTGGGAATGTATTAATCTACGTCGTTTGGATTTTGTGAAAAGGATAATAATAGCCACAGATGTAGAACAAATCAATTTTGTCATAAGGAGATAGGACACATTTGGGAGATTCGGTTTGTCAATCTTGTTGAGGTTTTGTGAAAAAATATTGCAGAGCCACATATGTAAACTATTTTGTGAACGTGATTGATTATGTGGATAGTTGCAAGCCATCTTAAAAATATGATTAAATTAAAAGTTGAATCATTTATTTCCATAAGGGAATGGGCAGCGAAATTAATTATGTGAATCCAATCTAGCAAAGGATGATATAAGAAAACCACCTCTCCTCTTGCTTGGGTTTGCAATTGAGCCTCTTTAAGCCTTGCTTGGACCCATTTAATGCTGAGGTGAGTCACAACTATATCAAATCCTAAAGTCTCTATATGATTAAATTAAAGTTGAATCATTTATTTCCATAAGGGAATGGGCTGCGAAATTAATTATGTGAATCCAATCTAGCAAAGGATGATATAAGAAAACCACCTCTGCTCTTCCTTGGGTTTGCAATTGAGCCTCTTTAAGCCTTGATTGGACCCATTTAATGCTGAGGTGAGTCACAACTATATCAAATCCTAAAGTCTCTATAAATCTCTACAAGAGCATGGACCTCTTCCCTAGAGGTGTGTTCACAAATCCTAAAGTCTCTATATTTTAATCACTACTAAGAGCATGGAGACACCTCTTCTCTAGAGATGTCTCCATAACCGCTCAATGTAATCTCTTCTTCATTTCTTCCTCGCCACATTCCCTTAGTTTGTTTCAGCTCTCTCTCTCATGTGCCTTACCCCCTCCCAAACACCCTTTGCATGCTATCATACTGGTTAGGACCACGTGTGGTATGGTTGCATCATGTATAAATAAACCATGTGCTAATTCACCTTAATTAATTATCAATTGAGTTTAGAACTAAAACTGCCAAAATTTTAGCCATTTTGCCAAGGCAAGATAAAAGTTCACATGGCATTCTTCAACCGGATAGTTGCAAGCCATGTTAAGAATATAATTAAATTAAAAGTTGAATCGTTTATTTCCATAAGGGAATGGGCTACGAAATTAATTATGTGAATCCAATCTAGCAAAGGATGATATGAGAGAACCACCTCTTCCCTCTTCTTTCTTCTCCAACCTAGGAAGTTATATGATATTAGTTATGTAAATCCAAATCTAGAAAATGGGGTGCAACATTAGTTATGTGAATCCAATCTAGCAAAGGATCATAAACAGAACCACCAGTTCTGTCTTTTTTCTTCTCCAATCTAGGAAGTTATGTGACATAGGTGCTCGTAATGGCTAAAGGGAGAGAGATGGAGAGAGAAAAGGGGGGAGAGAGAGTCTAGCAAAGGATGATAAGAAAGAACCACCTCTTCCCTTTTCTTTCTTCTCCAATCCAAGAAGTTATGTGACATAAATACTTTTAATGTTACAGAGCTGAGGAGATTTCTTGGAGCATGTGTCTTTTATGTTATTTGGATCCCACATTATGCACATGTAGCAGATCCTCTTTATCAACTTTTGAGGAAAAATCAAAAATTTCTGTGGAGTGCAGTACATATTAAAGCTATGCGGAAGCTGAAAAATTTGCTCCAATCATCACCCACTTTGAGAAAGGCAGATTATGAGTGTGGCAGGCCTGTGATTGTTACAGTTGATACTAGTCCTACTGGGATAGGATGGGCAGTAGGGCAAGATGATGAGGATGATCATAGGTATGTAATTAGATTTGGAGCAAAGGTGTTAAGCTTTCGGCAACGAAAGTATCCACAGATCAAGAGAGAGTTATGGGGGATAGTCACTGCTCTAAAATGTGAAAAAGAATATCTTATTGGGGCATCTGTACTTGTGGAAACTGATTGCTTGCCACTTCTTGGGATGATAGCAAGTTGTACCACTCCAGATATTGCTATGCTTAGGTGGATTGCTTATATCAAGTCACTAAATCCTGAGTTTGAGCATATTGCGGGAAAAGATAATCCAGTTGCAGATATGCTATCAAGAGCCAGGTATGAAGATGAGAAAGAGATGATTAGTGACATTGATGATGTGGGTACAAAGTTCTATACTACAGCATATGCAAAAGGGGATCATATTTGCCTATCAAATGCACTTGAGTCTTTTATTGAGGAAATATATGAAGGAGATTGGTTGCTTATTGGTCAATATTTGAGTACTCTGACAAGGCAAGAAAATTGGTCTGACTCAGAATTTAAGAGGATCCGCAGAAAAGCATATGGTTATTTCCTAAAGGATGGGTATCTCTGGAAGCATCCTAAACAGAGGAATGCTATGCCACAGAGAGTCATATGTGATAAAGAGACTCAAGGAAAGCTTGTGAAAGAATTCCATGAGAGTCTCTGGGCTGGGCATAGAAGTGTGTGGGCCACTTTTACCAAAATAAAGGAAAAATATTGGTGGAGAGGAATGTACAAGGATATTTCCCAATATGTGGAAACATGCATAGTATGCCAAATGTACTCAAATGTGCGGCATCGTGATGGCTTGCAACCAACCTACCCACCTGCCATGCACTACAAATGGGTAGTGGATCTAGTTACAATGCCTTTGGGAATTTGGCAGATGCGGTACATTGTACTTGCAAGAGAAGATTTGACAAATCAGGTAGAAGGGCGTGCTCTTAGAACAAAGAGTACGGAAACAGTATGCAAATTTCTCTTGGAAGATGTGATCTGCCGATATGGTTGTGTTGGGAAAATAACAGCTGATAGGGGTGAGCTAGATGTTGAAGAAGCAAGGGAATTCTTCTCTAGAATTGGTATCAAACTGTCCCTAACATGTGCTTACAATCCTGAGGGCAATGGGAAAAGTGAGCGAGGACATCCTCCAATCATTAAAGCTTTGGCTAAGGCATGCAGAGAAAGGATGAGAGAGTGGCCAAAGCTGCTACCATATGCCTTGTGGGCTGACCGTACAACTCATAGCTCAGTGACAGGATACATGCCTGCAGAATTAATGTATGGTCAGAAGCCAGTGATGCCAGTTGAAGAAGTAATTCTAACTTGGAATGTATTGCCCTGGGTGGAAGGATTGAGCAGAGATGACCTCCTTGCATTGCGAATAAGACAGTTGGAGAGGAGGCCTGAAGATGTAGAGCTTGCTAAAGCTTGCTTGAAAGATGCAAGGCTGAAAAATAAAGAAAGATTTGATAGTAGACACAGACTCCGGCCAAAACCTATTGAAGAAGGTGATTGGGTTCTAATGTATGATAGTAGCCTTGACAACCAATTCACTGTTCAAAGAAAATTTGCAAAAAGATGGTTTGGCCCTTACATTGTCAAGCATGTGCATGGAAATGCCACGTATACTCTGTGTGAGCTTGATGGAACAGAAGTAAAGAATCTTTTGGCTGGCAAAAGAATCAAGATATTTAAAAGAAGGCATGATGGTGATCCTTTTGATTCACAAGAGATTCAGGATGAGAAGCTTGACAGTGGTAGTATGGATATGATTGAAGAGGAAGAGGATAATCTTCCTGGAACTGTAGAAGATGAAGACGACATTCAGTTATATGTGGACCTTGATGATGATTTGGCACATACCAGAGGATGTGCAGGTTTAGAGGGGGTGGATGTCGTGCCATGGCACGTCTATGATGTGAAACCGTGCATGTGAGGCCATCAAATACACATCCAGATGCATGGGTTAAGTGCCATGACGAGTCATTATATGATGCCATGTACATATGTTCATATTGTAAATGAGGTTCAATAAGACGAGCTGAGGCTGAGCCAGATCTAGGAGTTTTTTGTATATGAGTATGGAGGATGATGTTTTTGCTGTTACTCAGAGCTCATGGGCAAGTTAGAAGCATCCAGTTATATATGATGGCATGAGGGCATACCAATGCACAAAGGCATTTATGAAGGCATGGAGAAATACTTGAATGAGCAATTGGGGATTCTATAAATCACATGGGCCGATATGATGATTTATAAACTATGAAGGTGTCAAGAGAAATGGAGATTTAATGAACATCACAGTGCCGAAGAGTTCATTGAATGTGGGGAAAATGTGGAGATAGAAAACTGCACTTGGACTTCATGGATCATCATGTAGAGGTACATGTATCTTATGTATATCTAATGTGGAGATAGAAAACATGGGGCTTGTAAGCATGTCTTCATAGGTGTGAGAATGCTTTGGGAATCTTGTGTTTGTGCCAAAGCAGAGAATTCAAAGTGTCATCGGCTAAAATGCCTTATGGGTGAATGTATGTTAAGGTTATGCCTTGCAACCTTAATGCTAAGGTTAGAAACAAAGCATTAAGGCTAGCAACATACGTGGCTAGCATCATACGTGGAAAAGGGAAGATATTTCTTTAATTTAGAATTTTCTGGAGCAAGCGCAGCATTTTGTAATTGGAAAATCCGGATGTATAGCTGAAAAAAAGGGTGGTAAGCACGAGTTCTCCGCGGGAAAAAGGAGAAAAGACCGGAGGCAGACGGCGGCGAACCAGTGTGTGAGGAAAATTATGCAGAGTTAGGGAACAGTGGCGTTGACGACCAGGCGATTTCATTTGAAGACCATATCTTCTGCGCATAGCTTTTAGGTGCTAGAAATGAAGGGAAAATTGAGTGCTATATGATGATGTGCTTTTTGGAAAATCAAAGCTCACAGTCAGCGCAGAGGCGACTGTTACACCATTCCTTTCTCCATCGTGTTATCGGCGCTGAAGCGACCTTTATGGATTAACAAAAATTAAAAAAAATCGAAGTGTTCACTCGTGGCATCATTCAGATAAGCTTAATTTTAAAACCACTTTGTTTACTTTAGAAAAAGGGCATGACATATAAGTCCTTAAAAGATTTGGAATATATGGAAAAAGCTTGTGAACAAGATATAATTTTGGGAAACTTGGAGTTTTGTAAAATCACGGAAGATGGCCTTGTTTCTGCTTGATTGAGTTTTGGAAACTATGTACATGAAATAGCTATGCCGTATTCTATCTTTTGCTTGTGAAATGTTAGAATATTAAGGCAGGTTTTCAGGTGAAAAAGAGCATCATGATATAATGGTTTTAATGGCACTGGATGTAAAGGATGTAACTGGACACATGTATATTGAAAAAATGGGAAGGCCTTGTTATGCCCACATGTGAATGGTTCAAAGGATTTCATGCAATTTTGTGCAATCAACGGGATGAATTCAAGGATGTATTGAGGTGAATCAACACATGTATTGTCATTGGAAATAGTGATGTTCAATACTCCTTGGGAAATTTTGTGCGTGAGTTTCCTTGTTGGATTTGACATTCACTCTCACAGCTAGAAGTTTCATACTTTCTTGGCTGTACTGCACACTTCACGACAGCGTGCACGAGACACACACACACACACACACACACACACACACACACAGAGAGAGAGAGAGAGAGAGCACATCCATTTGTCTAATGATTAATTTGCTCAAGGGCTTTGAATTGATTACAAATCTTATGAATGTAGAATATGCAACATTGCACTTTATAACTTTCGTAATTGCTAACTGGCATTTGATATATATACTTCAAATTCTTGGAATTCTGGGTACTTTATTTTTCTTTTGCTATGTTCATGTTCACACATGACTCTTCTCCTTATCAAGCTTCTTACTATTACTATTACTGTTATTATTTGCAAGTAAAAGCAAGGTAAGCTCTGTGGGTGCAACCGATTGCATAACGATGCTAACCTCACACAATCTCATTATAGAGAAAAAGCACTCTATTGCTTAAGTGTGCAAGTAATCCCTCTCTAATTATGAAAACAACCACTTAGCACACAAGAGAGCGAGAGAGTACACTCTAGTTTGGATAATGGGTTTATGTCCTTTCTCATTAGAAATGCACGACCAACTTTTTTACGTGTGGTCGCCGAAGACTTGCTCATAGATTTACAAAAGCTTTTAAGTACGTATACCATTTCTCTCTTTGAAACAAGACTATAAACATAATCCACCAATAGAAAGTGCAAAAATAAGGAAGAAAAACTCACAACACAGCATTGGGTCTAATGTGTCCCTTGTAGGTGGTGGCTCTCCTTCCCATCTGTAATAATAGGATTGAGTACATCCAAATATGCGTCTTATTTTTCAAATATAAATCTTAGTACCTTATGCAATACCTTAACAATAAAAAAATTGATCTCTTACACATCTAAGATGTGCAAACATAGAATACATTGCAATTACAACTACAACATTCGGCAGACAAATCTAAAATGTGGCGTTAATTAAATATAGACATTTGCACACCGTCATAAATACTCTACATGACACCATGATTGGCACTCCACACCATGCTTAGACCGTCATCCATGTGCGACACTTTAATTAGTATTCTTGCACTGCTCAACACACATTACTCATAAGCGTTATAATCACATTGGTTAGAATAGTTAATGGGAATCCTTAAGAATTAAGATTATGTTCATTGTGCTAGAGACACAACACCAGTAATACACTAGCTCAATATTCATCAAACATGATAAATATAGAAACTTGCACACTCTATAAATACTCAACATGACACCTTGATTGGCACCCCACACCATGCTTAGACTGTCATCCATGTGTGACACTTGAATCAATATCCTTGCACTGCTCAACGCCCATTACTCTCATAAGCATTAATCACATTGGTTAGAATAATTAATTGGACTCCTTAATAGTTAATCACAACATGCTTATGTTCATAGGGAGAAACACAACACTAGTAATACTCTATCTCAATATTCATCAACATGATTATGTTCATAGGTAGAATTTCTACACAACAGCAGTAATACGCCAGCTCAATATTCATCAACATGGTATATCACGCACAATACTAATAACATGCATATACTAATAATACGAGCCTGTCAATATTAGTATGAACATGATTATATTCATAGGTAGAAACACAACACCAGTAATACACTATCTCAATATTCATAAACATAGTAAATCACCCACAATACCAATAACACTAACATGGCCCCAACAAATGCATATAATAAGCATGTCAATATTAATATGGCATTCCCCATGATAGTGGCCAATGACACTAACACGGCCCAAATGCATATACAATTATACGATGTAGAACAAATCAATTTTGTCATAAGGAGATAGGACACATTTGGGAGATTCGGTTTGTCAATCTTGTTGAGGTTTTGTGAAAAAATATTGCAGAGCCACATATGTAAACTATTTTGTGAACGTGATTGATTATGTGGATAGTTGCAAGCCATCTTAAAAATATGATTAAATTAAAAGTTGAATCATTTATTTCCATAAGGGAATGGGCAGCGAAATTAATTATGTGAATCCAATCTAGCAAAGGATGATATAAGAAAACCACCTCTCCTCTTGCTGGGGTTTGCAATTGAGCCTCTTTAAGCCTTGCTTGGACCCATTTAATGCTGAGGTGAGTCACAACTATATCAAATCCTAAAGTCTCTATAAATCTCTACAAGAGCATGGTCCTCTTCCCTAGAGGTGTGTTCACAAATCCTAAAGTCTCTATATTTTAATCACTACTAAGAGCATGGAGACACCTCTTCTCTAGAGATGTCTCCATAACCGCTCAATGTAATCTCTTCTTCATTTCTTCCTCGCCACATTCCCTTAGTTTGTTTCAGCTCTCTCTCTCATGTGCCTTACCCTCTCCCAAACACCCTTTGCATGCTATCATACTGGTTAGGACCATGTGTGGTATGGTTGCATCATGTATAAATAAACCATGTGCTAATTCACCTTAATTAATCGTCGATTGATTTTAGAACTAAAACTGCCAAAATTTTAGCCATTTTGCCAAGGCAAGATAAAAGTTCACATGGCATTTTTCAAGCGGATAGTTGCAAGCCATGTTAAAAATATAATTAAACTAAAAGTTGAATCGTTTATTTCCATAAGGGAATGGGCTGCGATTTTAATTGTGTGAATCCAATCTAGCAAAGGATGATATGAGAGAACCACCTCTTCCCTCTTCTTTCTTCTCCAACCTAGGAATATATAGGATATTAGTTATGTGAATCCAATCTAGCAAAGGATGATAAAGAGAACCACCAGTTCCCTCTTTTTTCTTCTCCAATATAGGAAGTTATGTGACATAGGTGCTTGTAATGGCTAAAGGGAGAGAGATGGAGAGAGAAGAGGGGGGAGAGAGAGTCTAGCAAAGGATGATAAAAAAGAACCACCTCTTTCCTTTTCTTTCTTCTCCAATCCAGGAAGTTATGTGACATAGATACTTTTAATGGCGTGTGCATGCGAGAGAGAGAGAGAGAGAGAGAGAGAGAGAGAGAGAGAGAGAGAGAGGAGAGAGAGAGAGAGAGGAGAGAGCACATCCATTTGTGTAATGATTAATTTTCTCAAGGGCTTTGAATTGATTTCAAATCTTATGAGAATGTAGAATATGCAACATTGCACTTTATAACGTTTCGTAATTGCTAAAACTAGCATTTAATATATGTACTTCAAATTCTTGGATTTCTGGGTACTTTATTTTCCTTGCTATGTTCATGTTCACACATGACTCTTCTCCTTATCAAGCTTCTTACTATTACTATTACTATTACTATTACTATTACTATTTGCAATAAAAAGCAAGGTAAGCTCTGTGGTGGATGCAACCGATTACATAACAATGCTAACCTCACACAATCTCATTATAGAGAAAAAGCACTCTATTGCTTAAGTGTGCGGCGTTAATTAAATATAGACATTTGCACACTACCATAAATAATCTACATGACACCATGATTGGCACTCCACACCATGCTTAGACCGTCATCCATGTGCGACAACCCACATTACTCATAAGCGTTATAATCACATTGGTTAGAATAATTAATTGGAATCCTCAACAATTAAGATTATGTTCATTGGCAGAAACACAACACCAATAATACACTAACTCAATATTCATCAACATGATAAATATAAAAATTTGCACACTGCCATAACTACTCTACATGATACCTTGATTGGCACCCCACACCATGCTTAGACTGTCATCCATGTATGACACTTGAATCGGTATCCTTGCACTGCTCAACACCCATTACTCTCATAAGCATTAATCACATTGGTTAGAATAATTAATTGGACTCCTTAATAATTAATCACAACATGTTCATAGGTAGAAACACAACACTAGTAATACACTAGCTCAATATTTGTCTACATGATTATGTTCATAAGGTAGAATTTCTACACAACACCAGTAATACGCCAGCTCAATATTCATCAACATGGTATATCACGCACAATACTAATAACACTAAAATGGCCCCAACAAATGCATACACTAATAATACGAGCCTGTCAATATTAGTATGAACATGATTATATTCATAGGTAGAAACACAACACCAGTAATACACTATCTCAATATTCATAAACATAGTAAATCACCCACAATACCAGTAAAACTAACATGGCCCCAACAAATGCATATAATAAGCATGTCAATATTAATATGGCATTCCCCATGATAGTGGCCAATAACACTAACACGGCCCAAATGCATATACTAATAATACGAGCCTATCAGTATTAATATGGCATCACCCACAATACAATATATGATTATGGTACAATGGTATCTCAGATATCCCCAGTCAACCATAGAGTGGTCTTCCTAACATCCCTCTTGCTTCGGTTTGCAATTGAGCCTCTTTAAGCCTTGCTTGGACACATTTAATGCTGAGGTGAGTCACAACTATATCAAATCCTAAAGTGTCTATAAATCTCTACAAAGAGCATGGACCTCTTCCCTAGAGGTGTCTCCACAAATCCTAAAGTCTCTATATTTTAATCACTACTAAGAGCATGGAGACACCTCTTCTCTAGAGATGTCTCCATAACCGCTCAATGTAATCTCTTCTTCGCTTCTTCCTCACCACATTCCCTTAGTTTGTTTCAGCTCCCTCTCATGTGCCTTACCCCCTCCCAAACACCCTTTGCATGCTATCATACTGGTTAGGACCACGTGTGGTATGGTTGCATCATGTATAAATAAACCATGTGCTAATTCACCTTAATTAATTATCAATTGATTTTAGAACTAAAACTGCCAAAATTTTAGCCATTTTGCCAAGGCAAGATAAAAGTTCACGTGGCATTCTTCAACCGGATAGTTGCAAGCCATGTTAAGAATATAATTAAATTAAAAGTTGAATCGTTTATTTCCATAAGGGAATGGGCTGCGAAATTAATTATGTGAATCCAATCTAGAAAAGGATGATATGAGAGAACCACTTCTTCCCTCTTCTTTCTTCTCCAACCTAGGAAGTTATATGATATTAGTTATGTGAATCCAAATCTAGAAAATGGGGTGCAACATTAGTTATGTGAATCCAATCTAGCAAAGGATCATAAACAAAACCACCAGTTCTCTCTTTTTTCTTCTCCAATCTAGGAAGTTATGTGACATAGGTGCTTGTAATGGCTAAAGGGAGAGAGATGGAGAGAGAAAAGGGGAGAGAGAGAGTCTAGCAAAGGATGATAAGAAAGAACCACCTCTTCCCTTTTCTTTCTTCTCCAATCCAAGAAGTTATGTGACATAAATACTTTTAATGGTGCGTGCACGGGACACAGAGAGAGAGAGAGAGAGAGACAGAGAGAGAGAGAGAGAGAGAGAGAGAGAGAGAGAAAGCACATCCATTTGTCTAATGATTAATTTGCTCAAGGGCTTTGAATTGATTACAAATCTTATGAATGTAGAATATGCAACATTGCACTTTATAACTTTCGTAATTGCTAACTGGCATTTGATATATATCCTTCAAATTCTTGGAATTCTGGGTTCTTTATTTTTCTTTTGCTATGTTCATGTTCACACATGACTCTTCTCCTTATCAAGCTTCTTACTATTACTATTACTATTACTATTTGCAAGTAGAAGCAAGGTAAGCTCTGTGGGTGCAACCGATTGCATAACGATGCTAACCTCACACAATCTGATTACAGAGAAAAAGCACTCTATTGCTTAAGTGTGCAAGTAATCTCTCTCTAATTATGAAAACAACCACTTAACACACAAGAGAGCGAGAGAGTACACTCTAGTTTGGATAATGGGTTTATGTCCTTTCTCATTAGAAATGCATGACCAACTTTTTTATGTGTGGCCGCCGAAGACTTGCTCATAGATTTACAAAAGCTTTTAAGTACGTATACCATTTCTCTCTTTGAAACAAGACTATAAACATAATCCACCAAAAGAAAGTGCAAAAATAAGGAAGAAAAACTCACAACACAGCATTGGGTCTAATGTGTCCCTTGTAGATGGTGGCTCTCCTTCCCATCTGCAATAATAGGATTGAGTAATGCAAATATGCGTCTTATTTTTCAAATATAAATCTTAGTACCTTATGCAATACCTTAACAATATAAAAATTGATCTCTTACACATCTAAGATGTGCAAACATAGAATACATTGCAATTACAACTACAACATTCGGCGGACAAATCTAAAATATGGCGTTAATTAAATATAGACATTTGCACACCATCATAAATACTCTACATGACACCATGATTGCACTCCACACCATGCTGAGACCGTCATCCATGTGCGACATTTTAATTAGTATTCTTGCACTGCTCAACACACATTACTCATAAGTGTTATAATCACATTGGTTAGAATAATTAATGGGAATCCTTAACAATTAAGGTTATGTTCATTGTGCTAGAGGCACAACACCAGTAATACACGAGCTCAATATTCATCAAACATGATAAATATAGAAACTTGCACACTCTATAAATACTCAACATGACACCTTGATTGGCACCCCACACCATGCTTAGACTGTCATCCATGTGTGACACTTGAATCAATATCCTTGCACTGCTCAACGCCCATTACTCTCATAAGCATTAATCACATTGGTTAGAATAATTAATTGGACTCCTTAATAGTTAATCACAACATGCTTATGTTCATAGTGAGAAACACAACACTAGTAATACTGTATCTCAATATTCATCTGCATGATTATGTTCATAGGTAGAATTTCTACACAACACCAGTAATATGCCAGCTTAATATTCATCAACATGGTATATCACCCACAATACCAATAACACTCAAATGGCCCCAACAAATGCATATACTAATAATACGAGCCTATCAATATTAGTATGAACATGATTATGTTCATAGGTAGAAGCACAACACCAGTAATACATTATATCAATATTCATGAACATAGTAAATCACCCACAATACCAATAACACTAACATGGCCCCAACAAATGCATATACTAATAATACAAGCATGTCAATATTAATATAGCATCCCCCATATGATAGTGGCCAATAACACTAACACGGCCCAAATGCATATACTAATATTATGAGCCTATCAATATTAATATGGCGAGTGGTCTTCCTAACATCCCTCTTGCTTGGGTTTGCAATTGAGCCTCTTTAAGCCTTGCTTGGACCCATTTAAAGCTGAGGTGAGTCACAACTATATCAAATCCTAAAGTCTCTTCAAATATCTACAAAGAGCATGGACCTCTTCCCTGGAGGTGTCTCCACAAATCCTAAAGTCTCTATATTTTAATCACTACTAAGAGCATGGAGACATCTCTTCCCTAAAGATGTCTCCGTAACTGCTCAAGGTAATCTCTTCTTTGTTTCTTCCTCGCCACATTCCCTTAGTTTGTTTTAGCTCCCTCTCATGTGCCTTACCCCCTCCCAAACACCCTTAGCGTGCTATCATACTGATTAGGACCATGTGTGGTATGGTTGCATCATGTACAAATAAACCATGTGCTAATTCACCTTAATTAATCATCGATTGATTTTAGAGCTAAAACAACCAAAATCTTAACCATTTTTCCAAGGCAAGATAAATGTTCACATGGCATTTTTCAATCGGTTTTATAAATAATACAATAGTCAATGGTTTATGTTGAGTTGGGGTTTATGAAAAGGATAATAACAGCCATGGCGAATCACTTTTGCCATGGGGAGACGGGACACATTTTGGAGATTTGGTATCTCAATCTTGTTGAGGTTTTGTGAAAAAATTATCGTAGCCACATATGTAAGCAAGCTATTTTGTGAAGGTGAGTGATTGTGGGGATAGTTGCAAGCCATCTTGAAAACATGATTAATTGTGGACACAATTGAAAGAAGATTCATTTATTCCCATAAGGGAATGGGGTGCAACATTAGTTATGTGAATCAAATCTAGGAAAGGAATATAAAAAAGAACCACCACTTCCCTCTTTTTTCTTCTCCAATCCAGAAAGTTATGCGAATCTAATATAGAAAATAGGGTGTGAAATTAGTTATGTGAATCCAATCTAGCAAAGGATGATTAAAAAAACCACCTCTTCCCTCTTATTTCTTCTCCAATCTAAGAAGTTATGACAGAGGTGCTTTTAATGAGGAGAGAGAGAGAGAGAGAGAGAGAGAGTACGTCCATTTGTCTTATTTTTACCTTTTAAGAAAATTTTAAAGGGAACACAAAAAGTACAAGGCTAGAAATTAGAAGGTTATATAAAGCTTTTTCACTTCAAGGCACGAAGTTTTTGTTCTTCTTGGGAATGTATTATAATATCTACGTCGTTTGGATTTTGTGAAAAGGATAATAATAGCCACAGATGTAGAACAAATCCATTTTGTCATAAGGAGATAGGACACATTTTGGAGATTCGGTTTGTCAATCTTGTTGAGGTTTTGTGAAAAAATATTGCAGAGCCACATATGTAAACTATTTTGTGAACATGATTGATTATGTGGATAGTTGCAAGCCATCTTAAAAATATGATTAAATTAAAAGTTGAATCATTTATTTCCATAAGGGAATGGGCTGCGAAATTAATTATGTGAATCTAATCTAGCAAAGGATGATATAAGAAAACCACCTCTCCTCTTGCTTGGGTTTGCAATTGAGCCTCTTTAAGCCTTGCTTGGACCCATTTAATGCTGAGGTGAGTCACAACTATATCAAATCCTAAAGTCTCTATAAATCTCTAGAAAGAGCATGGACCTCTTCCCTAGAGGTGCCTCCACAAATCCTAAAGTCTCTATATTTTAATCACTACTAAGAGCATGGAGACACCTCTTCTATAGAGATGTCTCCATAACCGCTCAATGTAATCTCTTCTTCGTTTCTTTCTCACCACATTCCCTTAGTTTGTTTCAGCTCCCTCTCATGTGCCTTACCCCCTCCCAAACACCCTTTGCATGCTATCATACTGGTTAGGACCACGTGTGGTATGGTTGCATCATGTATAAATAAACCATATGCTAATTCACCTTAATTAATTATCAATTGATTTTAGAACTAAAACTGCCAAAATTTCAGCCATTTTGCCAAGGCAAGATAAAAGTTCACATGGCATTCTTCAACCGGATAGTTGCAAACCATGTTAAGAATATAATTAAATTAAAAGTTGAATCGTTTATTTCCATAAGGGAATGGGGTGTGAAATTAATTATGTGAATCCAATCTAGCAAAGGATGATATGAGAGAACCACCTCTTCCCTCTTCTTTCTTCTCCAACCTAGGAAGTTATATGATATTAGTTGTATGAATCCAAATCTAGAAAATGGGGTGCAACATTAGTTATGTGAATCCAATCTAGCAAAGGATCATAAATAGAACCACCAGTTCTCTCTTTTTTCTTCTCCAATCTAGGAAGTTATGTGACATAGGTGCTTGTAATGGCTAAAGGGAGAGAGATGGAGAGAGAAAAGGGGGGAGAGAGAGTCTAGCAAAGGATGATAAGAAAGAACCACCTCTTCCCTTTTCTTTCTTCTCCAATCCAAGAAGTTATGTGACATAAATACTTTTAATGGCGCGTGCACGGGACAGAGAGAGAGAGAGAGAGAGAGAGAGAGAGAGAGAGAGAGAGCACATCCATTTGTCTAATGATTAATTTACTCAAGGGCTTTGAATTGATTACAAATCTTATGAATGTAGAATATGCAACATTGCACTTTATAACTTTCGTAATTGCTAACTGGCATTTGATATATATACTTCAAATTCTTGGAATTCTGGGTACTTTATTTTTCTTTTGCTATGTTCATGTTCACACATGACTCTTCTCCTTATCAAGCTTCTTACTATTACTATTACTATTACTATTACTATTTGCAAGTAAAAGCAATGTAAGCTCTGTGGGTGCAACCGATTGCATAACGATGCTAACCTCACACAATCTCATTATAGAGAAAAAGCACTCTATTGCTTAAGTGTGCAAGTAATCCCTCTCTAATTATGAAAACAACCACTTAGCACACAAGAGAGCGAGAGAGTACACTCTAGTTTAGATAATGGGTTTATGTCCTTTCTCATTAGAAATGCACGACCAACTTTTTTACGTGTGGCCGCCGAAGACTTGCTCATAGATTTACAAAAGCTTTTAAGTACGTATACCATTTCTCTCTTTGAAACAAGACTATAAACATAATCCACCAATAGAAAGTACAAAAATAAGGAAGAAAAACTCACAACACAGCATTGGGTCTAATGTGTCCCTTGTAGATGGTGGCTCTCCTTCCCATCTGCAATAATAGGATTGAGTACATCCAAATATGCGTCTTATTTTTCAAATATAAATCTTAGTACCTTATGCAATACCTTAACAATAAAAAAAATTGATCTCTTACACATCTAAGATGTGCAAACATAGAATACATTGCAATTACAACTACAACATTCGGCGGACAAATCTAAAATATGGCGTTAATTAAATATAGACATTTGCACACCGTCATAAATACTCTACATGACACCATGATTGGCATTCCACACCATGCTTAGACCGTCATCCATGTGTGACACTTTAATTAGTATTCTTGCACTGCTCAACACACATTACTCATAAGCGTTATAATCACATTGGTTAGAATAATTAATGGGAATCCTTAACAATTAAGATTATGTTCATTGTGCTAGAGACACAACACCAGTAATACACTAGCTCAATATTCATCAAACATGATAAATATAGAAACTTGCACACTCTATAAATACTCAACATGACACCTTGATTGGCACCCCACACCATGCTTAGACTGTCATCCATGTGTGACACTTGAATCAATATCCTTGCACTGCTCAACGCCCATTACTCTCATAAGCATTAATCACATTGGTTAGAATAATTAATTGGACTCCTTAATAGTTAATCACAACATGCTTATGTTCATAGTGAGAAACACAACACTAGTAATACTGTATCTCAATATTCATCTACATGATTATGTTCATAGGTAGAATTTCTACACAACACCAGTAATATGCCAGCTTAATATTCATCAACATGGTATATCACCCACAATACCAATAACACTCAAATGGCCCCAACAAATGCATATACTAATAATACGAGCGTGTCAATATTAGTATGAACATGATTATGTTCATAGGTAGAAACACAACACCAGTAATACATTATATTAATATTCATGAACATAGTAAATCACCCACAATACCAATAACACTAACATGGCCCCAACAAATGCATATAATAATAATACAAGCATGATAATATTAATATGGCATCCCCCATATGATAGTGGCCAATAACACTAACACGGCCCAAATGCATATACTAATAATACGAGCCTATCAGTATTAATATGGCATCACCCACAATACAATATATCGAGTGGTCTTCCTAACATCCCTCTTGCTTGGGTTTACAATTGAGACTCTTTAAGCCTTGCTTGGACCCATTTAATGCTGAGGTGAGTCACAACTATATCAAATCCTAAAGTCTCTTCAAATATCTACAAAGAGCATGGACCTCTTCCCTGGAGGTGTCTCCACAAATCCTAAAGTCTCTATAAGGGAATGGGGTGCAACATTAGTTATGTGAATCAAATCTAGGAAAGGAATATAGAAAAGAACCACCACTTCCCTCTTTTTTCTTCTCCAATCCAAAAAGTTATGCGAATCTAATATAGAAAATAGGGTGTGAAATTAGTTATGTGAATCCAATCTAGCAAAGGATGATTAAAAAAACCACCTCTTCCCTCTTGTTTCTTCTCCAATCTAAGAAGTTATGACAGAGGTGCTTTTAATGAGGAGAGAGAGAGAGAGAGAGAGAGTACGTCCATTTGTCTTATTTTTACCTTTTAAAAAAAATTTAAAGGGAACACAAAAAGTACAAGGCTAGAAATTAGAAGGTTATATAAAGCTTTTTCACTACAAGGCACGAAGTTTTTGTTTTTCTTGGGAATGTATTATAATATCTACGTCGTTTGGATTTTGTGAAAAGGATAATAATAGCCACAGATGTAGAACAAATCAATTTTGTCATAAGGAGATAGGACACATTTTGGAGATTCGGTTTGTCAATCTTGTTAAGATTTTGTGAAAAAATATTGCAGAGCCACATATGTAAACTATTTTGTGAACGTGATTGATTATGTGGATAGTTGCAAGCCATCTTAAAAATATGATTAAATTAAAAGTTGAATCATTTATTTCCATAAGGAAATGGGCTGCAAAATTAATTATGTGAATCCAATCTAGCAAAGGATGATATAAGAAAACCACCTCTCCTCTTGCTTGGGTTTGCAATTGAGCCTCTTTAAGCCTTGCTTGAACCCATTTAATGCTGAGGTGAGTCACAACTATATCAAATCCTAAAGTCTCTATAAATCTCTACAAGAGCATGGACCTCTTCCCTAGAGGTGTCTCCACAAATCCTAAAGTCTCTATATTTTAATCACTACTAAGAGCATGGAGACACCTCTTCTCTAGAGATGTCTCCATAACCGCTCAATGTAATCTCTTCTTCATTTCTTCCTCACCACATTCCCTTAGTTTGTTTTAGCTCTCTCTCTCATGTGCCTTACCCTCTCCCAAACACCCTTTGCATGCTATCATACTGGTTAGGACCATGTGTGGTATGGTTGCATCATGTATAAATAAACCATGTGCTAATTCACCTTAATTAATCATCGATTGATTTTAGAACTAAAACTGTCAAAATTTTAGCCATTTTGCCAAGCCAAGATAAAAGTTCACATGGCATTTTTCAAGCGGATAGTTGCAAGCCATGTTAAAAATATAATTAAATTAAAAGTTGAATTGTTTATTTTCATAAGGGAATGGGCTGCGATTTTAATTGTGTGAATCCAATCTAGCAAAGGATGATATGAGAGAACCACCTCTTTCCTCTTCTTTCTTCTCCAACCTAGGAATATATAGGATATTAGTTATGTGAATTCAAATCTAGAAAATGGGGTGCAACATTAGTTATGTGAATCCAATCTAGCAAAGGATGATAAGGAGAACCACCAGTTCCCTCTTTTTTCTTCTCCAATATAGGAAGTTATGTGACATAGGTGCATGTAATGGCTAAAGGGAGAGAGATGGAGAGAGAAAAGGGGGGGGAGAGAGTCTAGAAAAGGATGATAAAAAAGAACCACCTCTTCCCTTTTCTTTCTTCTCCGATCCAGGAAGTTATGTGACATAAATACTTTTAATGGCGTGTGCATGCGAGAGAGAGAGAGAGAGAGAGAGAGAGAGAGAGAGAGAGAGAGAGAGAGAGAGAGAGAGCACATCCATTTGTCTAAGGATTAATTTTCTCAAGGGCTTTGAATTGATTACAAATCTTATGAGAATGTAGAATATGCAACATTGCACTTTATAACTTTTGTAATTGCTAAAACTAGCATTTGATATATGTACTTCAAATTCTTGGATTTCTGGGTACTTTATTTTTCTTGCTATGTTCATGTTCACACATGACTCTTCTCCTTATCAAGCTTCTTACTATTACTATTTGCAATAAAAAGCAAGGTAAGCTCTGTGGTGGGTGCAACCGATTACATAACAATGCTAACCTCACACAATCTCATTATAGAGAAAAAGCACTCTATTGCTTAAGTGTGCAAGTAATCCCTCTCTAATTATGAAAACAACCACTTAGCACACAAGAGAGAGAGAGAACTGTCATCCATGTGTGACACTTGAATCAATATCCTTGCACTGCTCAAGGCCCATTACTCTCATAAGCATTAATCACATTGGTTAGAATAATTAATTGGACTCCTTAATAGTTAATGACAACATGCTTTATGTTCATAGGGAGAAACACAACACTAGTTATACTCTATCTCAATATTCATCTACATGATTATGTTCATAGGTAGAATTTCTACACAACACCAGTAATATGCCAGCTTAATATTCATCAACATGGTATATCACCCACAATACCAATAACACTCAAATGGCCCCAACAAATG
Source organism: Cibotium barometz (assembly GCF_041138505.1). NCBI lineage: Eukaryota > Viridiplantae > Streptophyta > Polypodiopsida > Cyatheales > Cibotiaceae > Cibotium > Cibotium barometz. Next base: position 69,999,882 of record NC_141046.1, read on the forward strand.
CATATACTATTAATACGAGCCTATCAATATTAGTCTGAACATGATTATGTTCATAGGTAGAAACACAACACCAGTAATACATTATATCGATATTCATGAACATAGTAAATCACCCACAATACCAATAACACTAACATGGCCCCAATAAATGCATATAATAATAATACAAGCATGTCAATATTAATATGGCATCCCCCATATGATAGTGGCCAATAACACTAACACGGCCCAAATGCATATACTAATAATACGAGCCTATCAGTAGTAATATGGCATCACCCACAATACAATATATCATTATGGTACAATGGTATCTCAGATATCCCCAGTCAACCATCGAGTGCTCTTCCTAACATCCCTCTTGCTTGGGTTTGCAATTGAGCCTCTTTAAGCCTTGCTTGGACCCATTTAATGCTGAGGTGAGTCACAACTATATCAAATCCTAAAGTCTCTTCAAATATCTACAAAGAGCATGGACCTCTTCCCTCGAGGTGTCTCCACAAATCCTAAAGTCTCTATATTTTAATCACTACTAAGAGCATGGAGACATCTCTTTCCTAGAGATGTCTCCATATCCGCTCAATGTAATCTCTTCTTTGTTTCTTGCTCGCCACATTCCCTTAGTTTGTTTTAGCTCCCTCTCATGTGCCTTACCCCCTCCCAAACACCCTTAGCATGCTATCATACTGATTAGGACCATGTGTGGTATGGTTGCATCATGTACAAATAAACCATGTGCTAATTCACCTTAATTAATCATCGATTGATTTTAGAGCTAAAACAACCAAAATTTTAACCATTTTTCCAAGGCAAGATAAAAGTTCACATGGCATTTTTCAATCGGTTTCATAAATAATACAATAGTCAACGGTTTATGTTGAGTTGGGGTTTATGAAAAGGATAATAACAGCCATGGCGAATCACTTTTGCCATGGGGAGACGGGACACATTTTGGAGATTTGGTATCTCAATCTTGTTGAGGTTTTGTGAAAAAATTATCGTAGCCACATATGTAAGCAAGCTATTTTGTGAAGGTGAGTGATTATGGGGATAGTTGCAAGCCATCTTGAAAACATGATTAATTGTGGACACAATTGAAAGAAGATTCATTTATTCCCATAAGGGAATCGGGTGCAACATTAGTTATGTGAATCAAATCTAGGAAAGGAATATAAAAAAGAACCACCACTTCCCTCTTTTTTCTTCTCCAATCCAAAAAGTTATGCGAATCTAATATAGAAAATAGGGTGTGAAATTAGTTATGTGATTCCAATCTAGTAAAGGATGATTAAAAGAACCACCTCTTTCCTCTTGTTTCTTCTCCAATCTAAGAAGTTATGACAGAGGTGCTTTTAATGAGGAGAGAGAGAGAGAGAGAGAGTACGTCCATTTGTCTTATTTTTACCTTTTAAAAAAATTTTAAAGGGAACACAAAAAGTACAAGGCTAGAAACTAGAAGGTTATATAAAGCTTTTTCACTACAAGGCACGAAGTTTTTGTTCTTTTTGGGAATGTATTATAATATATACGTCGTTTGGATTTTGTGAAAAGGATAATAATAGCCACAGATGTAGAACAAATCAATTTTGTCATAAGGAGATAGAACACATTTTGGAGATTCGGTTTGTCAATCTTGTTGAGGTTTTGTGAAAAAATATTGCAGAGCCACATATGTAAACTATTTTGTGAACGTGACTGATTATGTGGATAGTTGCAAGCCATCTTAAAAATATGATTAAATTAAAAGTTGAATCATTTATTTCCATAAGGGAATGGGCTGCGAAATTAATTATGTGAATCCAATCTACCAAAGGATGATATAAGAAAACCACCTCTCCTCTTGCTTGGGTTTGCAATTGAGCCTCTTTAAGCCTTGGTTGACCCATTTAATGCTGAGGTGAGTCACAACTATATCAAATCCTAAAGTCTCTATAAATCTCTACAAGAGCATGGACCTCTTCCCTAGAGGTGTCTCCACAAATCCTAAAGTCTCTATATTTTAATCACTACTAAGAGCATGGAGACACCTCTTCTCTAGAGATGTCTCCATAACCGCTCAATGTAATCTCTTCTTCATTTCTTCCTCACCACATTCCCTTAGTTTGTTTCAGCTCTCTCTCTCATGTGCCTTACTCTCTCCCAAACACCCTTTGCATGCTATCATACTGGTTAGGACCATGTGTGGTATGGTTGCATCATGTATAAATAAACCATGTGCTAATTCACCTTAATTAATCGTCGATTGATTTTAGAACTAAAAGTGTCAAAATTTTAGCCATTTTGCCAAGGCAAGATAAAAGTTCACATGGCATTTTTCAAGCGGATAGTTGCAAGCCATGTTAAAAATATAATTAAATTAAAAGTTGAATCGTTTATTTCCATAAGGGAATGGGCTGAAATTTTAATTGTGTGAATCCAATCTAGCAAAGGATGATATGAGAGAACCACCTCTTCCCTCTTCTTTCTTCTCCAACCTAGGAATATATAGGATATTAGTTATGTGAATCCAAATCTAGAAAATGGGGTGCAACATTAGTTATGTGAATCCAATCTAGCAAAGGATGATAAAGAGAACCACCAGTTCCCTCTTTTTTCTTCTCCAATATAGGAAGTTATGTGACATAGGTGCTTGTAATGGCTAAAGGGAGAGAGATGGAGAGAGAAAAGGGGGGAGAGAGTGTCTAGCAAAGGATGATAAAAAAGAACCAGCTCTTCCCTTTTCTTTCTTCTCCAATCTAGGAAGTTATGTGACATAAATACTTTTAATGGCGTGTGCATGCGAGAGAGAGAGAGAGAGAGAGAGAGAGAGAGAGAGAGAGAGAGCACATCCATTTTTCTAAGGATTAATTTTCTCAAGGGCTTTGAATTGATTACAAATCTTATGAGAATGTAGAATATGCAACATTGCACTTTATAACTTTCGTAATTGCTAAAACTAGCATTTGATATATGTACTTCAAATTCTTGGATTTCTGGGTACTTTATTTTTCTTGCTATGTTCATGTTCACACATGACTCTTCTCCTTATCAAGCTTCTTACTATTACTATTTGCAATAAAAAGCAAGGTAAGCTCTGTGGTGGGTACAACCGATTACATAACAATGCTAACCTCACACAATCTTACTATAGAGAAAAAGCACTCTGTTGCTTAAGTGTGCAAGTAATCCCTCTCTAATTATGGAAACAACCACTTAGCACACAAGAGAGCGAGAGAATACACTCTAGTTTGGATAATGGGTTTATGTCCTTTCTCATTAGAAATGCACGACCAACTTTTTTATGTGTGGCCGCCGAAGACTTGCTCATAGATTTACAAAAGCTTTTAAGTACGTATACCATCTCTCTTTTAAACAAGACTATAAACATAATCCACCAATAGAAAGTGCAAAAATAAGGAAGAAAAACTCACAACACAGCATTGGGTCTAATGTGTCCCTTGTAGATGGTGGCTCCCCTTCCCATCTATAGTATTTATATCTTTTATTCCAAAAATAGACCCATGGAGGCAATAATAGGATTGTGTACATCCAAATATGGGTCTTATTTTTCAAATTAAACCTTAGTACCTTATGCAATACCTTAACAATAAATAAATTAATCTCCTACACATCTAAGATGTGAAAACATAGAATACATTGCAATTACAACTACAACATTCAATGGACAAAGCTTAAATACGGCGTTAATTAAATATAGACATTTGCACACTACCATAAATAATCTACATGACACCATGATTGGCACTCCACACCATGCTTAGACCGTCATCCATGTGCGACAACACACATTACTCATAAGCGTTATAATCACATTGGTTAGAATAATTAATTGGAATCCTCAATAATTAAGATTATGTTCATTGGCAGAAACACAACACCAATAATACACTAGCTCAATATTCATCAACATGATAAATATAAAAATTTGCACACTGCCATAACTACTCTACATGACACCTTGATTGGCACCCCACACCATGCTTTGACTGTCATCCATGTATGACACTTGAATCGGTATCCTTGCACTGCTCAACACCCATTACTCTCATAAGCATTAATCACATTGGTTAGAATAATTAATTGGAATCCTTAATAATTAATCACAATATGTTCATAGGTAGAAGCACAACACTAGTAATACACTAGCTCAATATTTATCTACATGATTATGTTCATAGGTAGAATTTCTACACAACACCACTAATACGCCAGCTCAATATTCATCAACATGGTATATCAGGCATAATACTAATAACACTAAAATGACCCCAACAAATGCATATACTAATAATACGAGCCTGTCAATATTAGTATGAACATGATTATATTCATAGGTAGAAACACAACACCAGTAATACACTATCTCAATATTCATAAACATAGTAAATCACCCACAATACCAATAACACTAACATGGCCCCAACAAATGCATATAATAATAATACGAGCATGTCAATATTAATATGGCATTCCCCATGATAGTGGCCAATAACACTAACACGGCCCAAACGCATATACTAATAATACGAGCCTATCAGTATTAATATGGCATCACCCACAATACAATATATCATTATGGTACAATGGTATCTCAGATATCCCCAGTCAACCATAGAGTGGTCTTCCTAACATCCCTCTTGCTTCGGTTTGCAATTGAGCCTCTTTAAGCCTTGCTTGGACACATTTAATGCTGAGGTGAGTCACAACTATATCAAATCCTAAAGTCTCTATAAATCTCTACAAAGAGCATGGACCTCTTCCCTAGAGGTGTCTCCACAAATCCTAAAGTCTCTATATTTTAATCACTACTAAGAGCATGGAGACACCTCTTCTCTAGAGATGTCTCCATAACCGCTCAATGTAATCTCTTCTTCGTTTCTTCCTCACCACATTCCCTTAGTTTGTTTCAGCTCCCTCTCATGTGCCTTACCCCCTCCCAAACACCCTTTGCATGCTATCATACTGGTTAGGACCATGTGTGGTATGGTTGCATCATCTATAAATAAACCATGTGCTAATTCACCTTAATTAATTATATCAATTGATTTTAGAACTAAAACTGCCAAAATTTTAGCCATTTTGCCAAGGCAAGATAAAAGTTCACATGGCATTCTTCAACCGGATATTTGCAAGCCATGTTAAGAATATAATTAAATTAAAAGTTGAATCGTTTATTTCCATAAGGGAATGGGCTGCGAAATGAATTATGTGAATCCAATGTAGCAAAGGATGATATGAGAGAACCACCTCTTCCCTCTTCTTTCTTCTCCAACCTAGGAAGTTATGTGATATTTAGTTATGTGAATCCAAATCTAGAAAATGGGGTGCAACATTAGTTATGTGAATCCAATCTAGCAAAGGATCATAAACAGAACCACTAGTTCTCTCTTTTTTCTTCTCCAATCTAGGAAGTTATGTGACATAGGTGCTTGTAATGGCTAAAGGGAGAGAGATGGAGAGAGAAAAGGGGGGGGAGAGAGTCTAGCAAAGGATGATAAGAAAGAACCACCTCTTCCCTTTTCTTTCTTCTCCAATCCAAGAAGTTATGTCACATAAATACTTTTAATGGCGCATGCACGGGACACAGGAGAGAGAGAGAGAGAGAGAGAGAGAGAGAGAGAGAGAGAGAGAGAGAGAGCACATCCATTTGTCTAATGATTAATTTGCTCAAGGGCTTTGAATTGATTACAAATCTTATGAATGTAGAATATGCAACATTGCACTTTATAACTTTCGTAATTGCTAACTGGCCTTTGAGATATATACTTCAAATTCTTGGAATTCTAGGTACTTTATTTTTCTTTTGCTATGTTCATGTTCACACATGACTCTTCTCCTTATCAAGCTTCTTACTATTACTATTACTATTACTATTTGCAAGTAAAAGCAACGTAAGCTCTGTGGGTGCAACCGATTGCATAACGATGCTAACCTCACACAATCTCATTATAGAGAAAAAGCACTCTATTGCTTAAGTGTGCAAGTAATCCCTCTCTAATTATGAAAACAACCACTTAGCACACAAGAGAGCGAGAGAGTACACTCTAGTTTGGATAATGGGTTTATCTCCTTTCTCATTAGAAATGCACGACCAACTTTTTTATGTGTGGCTGCCGAAGACTTGCTCATAGATTTACAAAAGCTTTTAAGTACGTATACCATTTCTCTCTTTGAAACAAGACTATAAACATAATCCACCAATAGAAAGTGCAAAAATAAGGAAGAAAAACTCACAACACAACATTGGGTCTAATGTGTCCCTTGTAGATGGTGGCTCTCCTTCCCGTCTGCAATAATAGGATTGAGTACATCCAAATATGCGTCTTATTTTTAAAATATAAATCTTAGTACCTTATGCAATACTTTAGACATAAAAAAAAATTGATCTCTTACACATCTAAGATGTGCAAACATAGAATACATTGCAATTACAACTACAACATTCGGCGGACAAATCTAAAATATGGCGTTAATTAAATATAGACATTTGCACACCGTCATAAATACTCTACATGACACCATGATTGGCACTCCACACCATGCTCAGACCGTCATCCATGTGCGACACTTTAGTTAGTATTCTTGCACTGCTCAACACACATTACTCATAAGCGTTATAATCACATTGGTTAGAATAATTAATGGGAATCCTTAACAATTAAGATTATGTTCATTGTGCTAGAGACACAACACCAGTAATACACTAGCTCAATATTCATCAAACATGATAAATATAGAAACTTGCACACTATAAATACTCAACATGACACCTTGATTGGCACCCCACACCATGCTTAGACTGTCATCCATGTGTGACACTTGAATCAATATCCTTGCACTCCTCAACGCCCATTACTCTCATAAGCATTAATCACATTGGTTAGAATAATTAATTGGACTCCTTAATAGTTAATCACAACATGCTTTATGTTCATAGGGAGAAACACAACACTAGTAATACTCTATCTCAATATTCATCTACATGATTATGTTCATAGGTAGAATTTCTACACAACACCAGTAATATGCCAGCTTAATATTCATCAACATGGTATATCACCCACAATACCAATAACACTCAAATGGCCCCAACAAATGCATATACTATTAATACGAGCCTATCAATATTAGTATGAACATGATTATGTTCGTAGGTAGAAACACAACACCAGTAATACATTATATCGATATTCATGAACATAGTAAATCACCCACAAGACCAATAACACTAACATGGCCCCAACAAATGCATATAATAATAATACAAGCATGTCAATATTAATATGGCATCCCCCATATGATAGTGGCCAATAACACTAACATGGCCCAAATGCATATACTAATAATACGAGCCTATCAGTACTAATATGGCATCACCCACAATACAATATATCATTATGGTACAATGGTATCTCAGATATCCCCAGTCAACCATCGAGTGGTCTTCCTAACATCCCTCTTGCTTGGGTTTGCAATTGAGCCTCTTTAAGCCTTGCTTGGACCCATTTAATGCTGAGGTGAGTCACAACAATATCAAATCCTAAATTCTCTTCAAATATCTACAAAGAGCATGGACCTCTTCCCTGGAGGTGTCTCCACAAATCCTAAAGTCTCTATATTTTAATCACTACTAAGAGCATGGAGACATCTCTTTCCTAGAGATGTCTCCATATCCGCTCAATGTAATCTCTTTTTTGTTTCTTCCTCGCCACATTACCTTAGTTTGTTTTAGCTCCCTCTCATGTGCCTTACCCCCTCCCAAACACCCTTAGCATGCTATCATACTGATTAGGACCATGTGTGGTATGGTTGCATCATGTACAAATAAACCATGTGCTAATTCACCTTAATTAATCATCGATTGATTTTAGAGCTAAAACAACTAAAATTTTAACCATTTTTCAAGGCAAGATAAAAGTTCACATGGCATTTTTCAATCGGTTTCATAAATAATACAATAGTCAATGGTTTATGTTGAGTTGGGGTTTATGAAAAGGATAATAACAGCCATGGCGAATCACTTTTGCCATGGGGAGACGGGACACATTTTGGAGATTTGGTATCTCAATCTTGTTGAGGTTTTGTGAAAAAATTATCGTAGCCACATATGTAAGCAAGCTATTTTGTGAAGGTGAGTGATTATGGGGATAGTTGCAAGCCATCTTGAAAACATGATTAATTGTGGACACAATTGAAAGAAGATTCATTTATTCCCATAAGGGAATGGGGTGCAACATTAGTTATGTGAATCAAATCTAGGAAAGGAATATAAAAAAGAACCACCACTTCCCTCTTTTTTCTTCTTCAATCCAAAAAGTTATGCGAATCTAATATAGAAAATAGGGTGTGAAATTAGTTATGTGAATCCAATCTAGCAAAGGATGATTAAAAAAACCACCTCTTCCCTCTTGTTTCTTCTCCAATCTAAGAAGTTATGACAGAGGTGCTTTTAATGAGGAGAGAGAGAGAGAGAGAGAGAGTACGTCCATTTGTCTTATTTTTACCTTTTAAAAAAATTTTGAAGGGAACACAAAAAGTACAAGCCTAGAAATTAGAAGGTTATATAAAGCTTTTTCACTACAAGGCACAAAGTTTTTGTTCTTCTTGGGAATGTATTATAATATCTACGTCGTTTGGATTTTGTGAAAAGGATAATAATAGCCACAGATGTAGAACAAATCAATTTTGTCATAAGGAGATAGGACACATTTTGGAGATTCGGTTTGTCAATCTTGTTAAGATTTTGTGAAAAAATATTGCAGAGCCACATATGTAAACTATTTTGTGAACGTGATTGATTATGTGGATAGTTGCAAGCCATCTTAAAAATATGATTAAATTAAAAGTTGAATCATTTATTTCCATAAGGAAATGGGCTGCAAAATTAATTATGTGAATCCAATCTAGCAAAGGATGATATAAGAAAACCACCTCTCCTCTTGCTTGGGTTTGCAATTGAGCCTCTTTAAGCCTTGCTTGGACCCATTTAATGCTGAGGTGAGTCACAACTATATCAAATCCTAAAGTCTCTATAAATCTCTACAAGAGCATGGACCTCTTCCCTAGAGGTGTCTCCACAAATCCTAAAGCCTCTATATTTTAATCACTACTAAGAGCATGGAGACACCTCTTCTCTAGAGATGTCTCCATAACTGCTCAATGTAATCTCTTCTTCATTTCTTCCTCACCACATTCCCTTAGTTTGTTTCAACTCTCTCTCTCATGTGCCTTACCCTCTCCCAAACACCCTTTGCATGCTATCATACTGGTTAGGACCATGTGTGGTATGGTTGCATCATGTATAAATAAACCATGTGCTAATTCACCTTAATTAATCGTCGATTAATTTTAGAACTAAAACTGTCAAAATTTTAGCCATTTTGCCAAGGCAAGATAAAAGTTCACATGGCATTTTTCAAGCGGATAGTTGCAAGCCATGTTAAAAATATAATTAAATTAAAAGTTGAATCGTTTATTTCCATAAGGGAATGGGCTGAAATTTTAATTGTGTGAATCCAATCTAGCAAAATATGATATGAGAGAACCACCTCTTCCCTCTTCTTTCTTCTCCAACCTAGGAATATATAGGATATTAGTTATGTGAATCCAAATCTAGAAAATGGGGTGCAACATTAGTTATGTGAATCCAATCTAGCAAAGGATGATAAAGAGAACCACCAGTTCCCTCTTTTTTCTTCTCCAATATAGGAAGTTATGTGACATAGGTGCTTGTAATGGCTAAAAGGAGAGAGATGGAGAGAGAAAAGGGGGGAGAGAGAGTCTAGCAAAGGATGATAAAAAAGAACCACCTCTTCCCTTTTCTTTCTTCTCCAATCCAGGAAGTTATGTGACATAAATACTTTTAATGGCGTGTGCATGCGAGAGAGAGAGAGAGAGAGAGAGAGAGAGAGAGAGAGCACATCCATTTGTCTAAGGATTAATTTTTTCAAGGGCTTTGAATTGATTACAAATCTTATGAGAATGTAGAATATGCAACATTGCACTTTATAACTTTCGTAATTGCTAAAACTAGCATTTGATATATGTACTTCAAATTCTTGGATTTCTGGGTACTTTATTTTTCTTGCTATGTTCATGTTCACACATGACTCTTCTCCTTATCAAGCTTCTTACTATTACTATTTGCAATAAAAAGCAAGGTAAGCTCTGTGGTGGGTGTGCAACCGATTACATAACAATGCTAACCTCACACAATCTCATTATAGAGAAAAAGCACTCTATTGCTTAAGTGTGCAAGTAATCCCTCTCTAATTATGAAAACAACCACTTCATTCAACGGACAAAGCTTAAATACGGCGTTAATTAAATATAGACATTTGCACACTACCATAAATAATCTACATGACACCATGATTGGCACTCCACACCATGCTTAGACCGTCATCCATGTGCGACAACACACATTACTCATAAGCGTTATAATCACATTGGTTAGAATAATTAATTGGAATCCTCAACAATTAAGATTATGTTCATTGGCAGAAACACAACACCAATAATACACTAGCTCAATATTCATCAACATGATAAATATAAAAATTTGCACACTGCCATGACTACTCTACATGACACCTTGATTGGCACCCCACACCATGCTTAGACTGTCATCCATGTATGACACTTGAATCGGTATCCTTGCACTGCTCAACACCCATTACTCTCATAAGCATTAATCACATTGGTTAGAATAATTAATTGGAATCCTTAATAATTAATAACAATATGTTCATAGATAGAAACACAACACTAGTAATACACTAGCTCAATATTTATTTACATGATTATGTTCATAGGTAGAATTTCTACACAACACCACTAATACGCCAGCTCAATATTCATCAACATGGTATATCACGCACAATACTAATAACACTAAAATGGCCCCAAAAAATGCATATACTAATAATACGAGCCTGTCAATATTAGTATGAACATGATTATATTCATAGGTAGAAACACAACACCAGTAATACACTATCTCAATATTCATAAACATAGTAAATCACCCACAATACCAATAACACTAACATGGCCCCAACAAATGCATATAATAATAATACGAGCATGTCAATATTAATATGGCATTCCCCATGATAGTGGCCAATAACACTAACACGGCCCAAACGCATATACTAATAATACGAGCCTATCAGTATTAATATGGCATCACCCACAATATAATATATCATTATGGTACAATGGTATCTCAGATATCCCCAGTCAACCATAGAGTGGTCTTCCTAACATCCCTCTTGCTTCAGTTTGCAATTGAGCCTCTTTAAGCCTTGCTTGGACACATTTAATGCTGAGGTGAGTCACAACTATATCAAATCCTAAAGTCTCTATAAATCTCTACAAAGAGCATGGACCTCTTCCCTAGAGGTGTCTCCACAAATCCTAAAGTCTCTATATTTTAATCACTACTAAGAGCATGGAGACACCTCTTCTCTAGAGATGTCTCCATAACCGCTCAATGTAATCTCTTCTTCGTTTCTTCCTCACCACATTCCCTTAGTTTGTTTCAGCTCGCTCTCATGTGCCTTACCCCCTCCCAAACACCCTTTGCATGCTATCATACTAGTTAGGACCATGTGTGGTATGGTTGCATCATGTATAAATAAACCATGTGCTAATTCACCTTAATTAATTATCAATTGATTTTAGAACTAAAACTGCCAAAATTTTAGCCATTTTGCCAAGGCAAGATAAAAGTTCACATGGCATTCTTCAACCGGATAGTTGCAAGCCATGTTAAGAATATAATTAAATTAAAAGTTGAATCGTTTATTTCCATAAGGGAATGGGCTGCGAAATGAATTATGTGAATCCAATGTAGCAAAGGATGATATGAGAGAACCACCTCTTCCCTCTTCTTTCTTCTCCAACCTAGGAAGTTATATGATATTAAGTTATGTGAATCCAAATCTAGAAAATGGGGTGCAACATTAGTTATGTGAGTCCAATCTAGCAAAGGATCATAAACAGAACCACTAGTTCTCTCTTTTTTCTTCTCCAATCTAGGAAGTTATGTGACATAGGTGCTTGTAATGGCTAAAGGGAGAGAGATGGAGAGAGAAAAGGGGGGAGAGAGAGTCTAGCAAAGGATGATAAGAAAGAACCACCTCTTTCCTTTTCTTTCTTCTCCAATCCAAGAAGTTATGTGACATAAATACTTTTAATGGCGCGTGCACGGGACACAGGGAGAGAGAGAGAGAGAGAGAGAGAGAGAGAGAGAGAGTACATCCATTTGTCTAATGATTAATTTGCTCAAGGGCTTTGAATTGATTACAAATCTTATGAATGTAGAATATGCAACATTGCACTTTATAACTTTCGTAATTGCTAACTGGCATTTGAGATATATACTTCAAATTCTTGGAATTCTGGGTACTTTATTTTTATTTTGCTATGTTCATGTTCACACATGACTCTTCTCCTTATCAAGCTTCTTACTATTACTATTACTATTACTATTTGCAAGTAAAAGCAACGTAAGCTCTGTGGGTGCAACCGATTGCATAACGATGCTAACCTCACACAATCTCATTATAGAGAAAAAGCACTCTATTGCTTAAGTGTGCAAGTAATCCCTCTCTAATTATGAAAACAACCACTTAGCACACAAGAGAGCGAGAGAGTACACTCTAGTTTGGATAATGGGTTTATGTCCTTTCTCATTAGAAATGCACGACCAACTTTTTTATGTGTGGCTGCCGAAGACTTGCTCATAGATTTACAAAAGCTTTTAAGTACGTATACCATTTCTCTCTTTGAAACAAGACTATAAACATAATCCACCAATAGAAAGTGCAAAAATAAGGAAGAAAAACTCACAACACAACATTGGGTCTAATGTGTCCCTTGTAGATGGTGGCTCTCCTTCCCATCTGCAATAATAGGATTGAGTACATCCAAATACGCGTCTTATTTTTCAAATATAAATCTTAGTACCTTATGCAATACTTTAAGAATAAAAAAAATTGATCTCTTACACATCTAAGATGTGCAAACATAGAATACATTGCAATTACAACTACAACATTCGGCGGACAAATCTAAAATATGGCGTTAATTAAATATAGACATTTGCACACCGTCATAAATACTCTACATGACACCATGATTGGCACTCCACACCATGCTCAAACCGTCATCCATGTGCGACACTTTAGTTAGTATTCTTGCACTGCTCAACACACATTACTCATAAGCGTTATAATCACATTGGTTAGAATAATTAATGGGAATCCTTAACAATTAAGATTATGTTCATTGTGCTAGAGACACAACACCAGTAATACACTAGCTCAATATTCATCAAACATGATAAATATAGAAACTTGCACACTATAAATACTCAACATGACACCTTGATTGGCACCCCAAACCATGCTTAGACTGTCATCCATGTGTGACACTTGAATCAATATCCTTGCACTTCTCAAAGCCCATTACTCTCATAAGCATTAATCACATTGGTTAGAATAATTAATTGGACTCCTTAATAGTTAATCACAACATGCTTTATGTTCATAGGGAGAAACACAACACTAGTAATACTCTATCTCAATATTCATCTACATGATTATGTTCATAGGTAGAATTTCTACACAACACCAGTAATATGCCAGCTTAATATTCATCAACATGGTATATCACCCACAACACCAATAACACTCAAATGGCCCCAACAAATGCATATACTATTAATACGAGCCTATCAATATTAGTATGAACATGATTATGTTCGTAGGTAGAAACACAACACCAGTAATACATTATATCGATATTCATGAACATAGTAAATCACCCACAATACCAATAACACTAACATGGCCCCAACAAATGCATATAATAATAATAAAAGCATGTCAATATTAATATGGCATCCCCCATATGATAGTGGCCAATAACACTAACACGGCCCAAATGCATATACTAATAATACGAGCCTATCACTATTAATATGGCATCACCCACAATACAATATATCATTATGGTACAATGGTATCTCGAGTGGTCTTCCTAACATCCCTCTTGCTTGGGTTTGCAATTGAGCCTCTTTAAGCCTTGCTTGGACCCATTTAATGCTGAGGTGAGTCACAACTATATCAAATCCTAAAGTCTCTTCAAATATCTACAAAGAGCATGGACCTCTTCCCTGGAGGTGTCTCCACAAATCCTAAAGTCTCTATATTTTAATCACTACTAAGAGCATGGAGACATCTCTTTCCTAGAGATGTCTCCATATCCGCTCAATGTAATCTCTTCTTTGTTTCTTCCTCGCCACATTCCCTTAGTTTGTTTTAGATCCCTCTCATGTGCCTTACCCCCTCCCAAACACCCTTAGCATGCTATCATACTGATTAGGACCATGTGTGGTATGGTTGCATCATGTACAAATAAACCATGTGCTAATTCACCTTAATTAATCATCTATTGATTTTAGAGCTAAGACAACCAAAATTTTAACCATTTTTCCAAGGCAAGATAAAAGTTCACATGGCATTTTTCAATCGGTTTCATAAATAATACAATAGTCAATGGTTTATGTTGAGTTGGGGTTTATGAAAAGGATAATAACAGCCATGGCGAATCACTTTTGCCATGGGGAGACGGGACACATTTTGGAGATTTGGTATCTCAATCTTGTTGAGGTTTTGTGAAAAAATTATCGTAGCCACATATGTAAGCAAGCTATTTTGTGAAGGTGAGTGATTATGGGGATAGTTGCAAGCCATCTTGAAAACATGATTAATTGTGGACACAATTGAAAGAAGATTCATTTATTCCCATAAGGGAATGGGGTGCAACATTAGTTATGTGAATCAAATCTAGGAAAGGAATATAAAAAAGAACCACCACTTCCCTCTTTTTTCTTCTCCAATCCAAAAAGTTATGCGAATCTAATATAGAAAATAGGGTGTGAAATTAGTTATGTGAATCCAATCTAGCAAAGGATGATTAAAAAAACCACCTCTTCCCTCTTGTTTCTTCTCCAATCTAAGAAGTTATGACAGAGGTGCTTTTAATGAGGAGAGAGAGAGAGAGTAAGTACGTCCATTTGTCTTATTTTTACCTTTTAAGAAAATTTTAAAGGGAACACAAAAAGTACAAGGCTAGAAATTAGAAGGTTATATAAAGCTTTTTCACTTCAAGGCACGAAGTTTTTGTTCTTCTTGGGAATGTATTATAATATCTACGTCGTTTGGATTTTGTGAAAAGGATAATAATAGCCACAGATGTAGAACAAATCAATTTTGTCATAAGGAGATAGGACACATTTTGGAGATTCGGTTTGTCAATCTTGTTGAGGTTTTGTGAAAAAATATTGCACAGCCACATATGTAAACTATTTTGTGAACGTGACTGATTATGTGGATAGTTGCAAGCCATCTTAAAAATATGATTAAATTAAAAGTTGAATCATTTATTTCCATAAGGGAATGGGCTGTGAAATTAATTATGTGAATCCAATCTAGCAAAGGATGATATAAGAAAACCACCTCTCCTCTTGCTTGGGTTTGCAATTGAGCCTCTTTAAGCCTTGGTTGGACCCATTTAATGCTGAGGTGAGTCACAACTATATCAAATCCTAAAGTCTCTATAAATCTCTACAAGAGCATGGACCTCTTCCCTAGAGGTGTCTCCACAAATCCTAAAGTCTCTATATTTTAATCACTACTAAGAGCATGGAGACACCTCTTCTCTAGAGATGTCTCCATAACCGCTCAATGTAATCTCTTCTTCATTTCTTCCTCACCACATTCCCTTAGTTTGTTTCAGCTCTCTCTCTCATGTGCCTTACCCTCTCCCAAACACCCTTTGCATGCTATCATACTGGTTAGGACCATGTGTGGTATGGTTGCATCATGTATAAATAAACCATGTGCTGATTCACCTTAATTAATCGTCGATTGATTTTAGAACTAAAACTGTCAAAATTTTAGCCATTTTGCCAAGGCAAGATAAAAGTTCACATGGCATTTTTCAAGCGGATAGTTGCAAGCCATGTTAAAAATAAAATTAAATTAAAAGTTGAATCGTTTATTTCCATAAGGGAATGGGCTGAAATTCTAATTGTGTGAATCCAATCTAGCAAAGGATGATATGAGAGAACCACCTCTTCCCTCTTCTTTCTTCTCCAACCTAGGAATATATAGGATATTAGTTATGTGAATCCAAATCTAGAAAATGGGGTGCAACATTAGTTATGTGAATCCAATCTAGCAAAGGATGATAAAGAGAACCACCAGTTCCCTCTTTTTTCTTCTCCAATATAGGAAGTTATGTGACATAGGTGCTTGTAATGGCTAAAGGGAGAGAGATGGAGAGAGAAAAGGGGGGAGAGAGAGTCTAGCAAAGGATGATAAAAAAGAACCACCTCTTCCCTTTTCTTTCTTCTCCAATCCAAGAAGTTATGTGACATAAATACTTTTAATGGCGTATGCATGCGAGAGAGAGAGAGAGAGAGAGAGAGAGAGAGAGAGAGAGAGAGAGAGAGAGAGAGAGAGAGAGAGAGAGAGAGCACATCCATTTGTCTAAGGATTTATTTTCTCAAGGGCTTTGAATTGATTACAAATCTTATGAGAATGTAGAATATGCAACATTGCACTTTATAACTTTCGTAATTGCCAAAACTAGCATTTGATATATGTACTTCAAATTCTTGGATTTCTGGGTACTTTATTTTTCTTGCTATGTTCATGTTCACACATGACTCTTCTCCTTATCAAGCTTCTTACTATTACTATTTGCAATAAAAAGCAAGGTAAGCTCTGTGGTGGGTGCAACCGATTACATAACAATGCTAACCTCACACAATCTTATTATAGAGAAAAAGCACTCTATTGCTTAAGTGTGCAAGTAATCCCTCTCTAATTTTGAAAACAACCACTTAGCACACAAGAGAGTGAGAGAATACACTCTAGTTTGGATAATGGGTTTATGTCCTTTCTCATTAGAAATGCACGACCAACTTTTGATCTCAGGATTTGCTCAGGCGGCACCCCAGCTCCCAGTGGTTGCTCACACAGCCAGGAGCTGAGAAGGGGTGTTAGAAGTCATCTCCTGTCTAGTTTTATACACCAGGGCCTTTGTTGTGGGTGTGCCCGCCCTTATGAGGTGTTTTCCCATTTTTCCCCACACTCCGTATTTTTCCCCTATTTTTTCCCATTTTTCTGAGGCTTGGGAGGGCTGCCAGGTGATGCCAGGAGCACTCTGAAGCTGGCCGACTGGATCTACATCAGTCATGGGCTGTCAGAGTGCTGGCCGACTTGTTCTGTCTAGGCGGAGGCATCTGTAGCTGGCCGACTGCTATTTTCAGCAGTCGTGGACATTTTTCTCAGTCGTGGGCTTTCCTGATGCTGGCCGACTGCCCTCTAGGGGAGTATATATAGGTCCTCAGCCCCCATACCTCATTTGTATCATTATTTGAGATCTTCTTGTGTATATAGAGCAGAGTTACACGCCTACATCTCTCTCTCTCTTGTGCTGTTTTTCTGCCTGCGTTTTTGCTCTTGTGTTCCCAGATTTGGTCATCATCTCCACTTCATATTCTGACATGGTATCAGAGCCCTAGGCTCTAGATAGGTCTTGGGATTTGTGTGAGCAAGAGGGGACTTTTTTGTGGCTGATTGGTGGACTGTTTTGGACTGTTCGGGAAGAGGAGAAGCAAGAGGAAGGCGGGCTGATTTGCTAGACAGCCACTTGCAGGTTTTAGTTCTTCTTTGTTCCCACCCACCCACCCTTTTCAGAGGACATCCCCGCTATGGTAGATCTGTATGAGATGGCCGAGAGGCATGTGAAGATCCCGACACTCCCCACGTTCCCGGTGGATCGTCAGTTGGACGGGAGCAACTACGGCATATGGAAGGTGATGATGGAATCCGTTTTGGAGTCTTACGACCTCGTCGATTTCGTCGTTGTTGGTGTTCCACGGCCGGAAGTAGAGGAAGGGGAGTTACCGTCAACCCGAAAGGACCGGGAGGCCCAGACGCAGATGTGGGATTGCGTCAACGCCAGGGTCCGTTCGTTTATTTTCCTCAACTGCACACCGCAGGTAATCAATCATGTAAAGCACATGACACTGGCCAGAGGTATATGGCAGCATTTGGCCTCACTTTACAACAGGGTATCGCCCATGAAGAGGATTTCCTTGGAAGTACAGATGCGGGTTATGAGCCCTGCAAAGTCGTCGACGATGCGGGAGCATATTAACAAGCTGCAGGCTCTTCAGCAGGAAGTTCTCCAGGCTGGGAAGGAGATATCATCAGAGGACATGGCCATAACGTTGCTGTCACATTTTCCCTCTTCGTACTCAGCATTCTACTCGTCGTTGATTACCAGTGGTTGGCAGGCTCAGCACCATCACGTGGGAGGAGCTTGTGCCCATGGTCTTGGACCAGGAGGAACGATTCACGAACCCTCCTCAGGGTGGAGGTTCGTCGGAGGCCTTTACTGGCCAACGGTCGAAAGGCCGTAACTCGGGCAAGGGGAAGGCTTCATCGGAGAAGTCTTCTGAGAAGATGTCCGACGCTGACCGCGAGAAACTTAAGGCAGAGAGGACCTGTAATGATTGTGGCGAGAAAGGCCACTACTGGAGGCAGTGTCCCAAGCGGAAGACCGAGAAGGGTGAAGACTCCTCAGCAATCATGAAGACTCCGACTTTTGTGCACCTGGAGGTGATGGACACCAATGCTTCATTTTCTTCAGGCAGGGAGGAGATCGGAGGACTCTTCGCAACGGATACTCGGGAGTGGATTCTCGATAGTGGTGCTTCCAGGCACATGACTCCTTCCCGTTCCGGTTTACAGGATCTCTGCAGGGTTTCTGGTCATATTCTTACTAGGGATACGTCCACTATCCCAGTTCACAGTGAGGGCAGGATGGAGATAGTTCCCGATGGCAGAGGGGGGAAGCATTCCTCCCAGGTGTTGTATGTTCCGGCACTTGGTTTTCATCTGTTGTCAGTGCATCAGGTTTGCAAGACTGGCGTATGGGTGGAGTTTGATGAGCACTTTGTTGCTCTCCGGGACAAAGCAACAGGCCAAGTGGTTTGGGAAGGTGGAGTGGAGAATGGAGTCTACAGGCTTTCAGCACTCTCTCTCCCAGGTCCTCAAGATTGTGATGAGTGGCAGTGTGGTAATAGCTACTCAAGTGTGGATACGCTGCAGGTGCGGGCTTTCCGAGACCAAGTGGTGGATAGCTTGCCAGTAGAGATGGCAGCAGTTGGCAGGAACTTTCCAGTACTGAGGTTGGTAGTTCTTGTGTTCGTGAGTTAGAGGAAGCTGAACAGGCAGGGATTTCATTAACGTCTTCACAATTTCGTGATCACGTTAACAAAACCTATTGTTAACATAAAAATTCTTGTGATCACAATGTATATTCACGGGCATTTTTTATGACCTGCAAAAACCTTCTCTGCCAGTAATCCCGCCGGGAAAATTACATTTCCTGGCGGGCCCGTCGGGAAAACCCATTTTCCCGGCGGATAAATTAAAAAAATAATAAAAATAAAATAATAAAAATAAAAATAAAAAAATAAAAAAATCATGTTCACAGTCATTCTTACCATTTTTGGGCCTTCTGGACTCATTTATGATGTCAAAAGTTCAAAATTCTTGGCACAAAAAAAGTTTTATATAATTTGCTGGCCTTAAGTTCAATTGACACACCAATTAAATCTAACTATACTTACATCAATTGACTCAATTGTCCATGACATCATTGCACTCAATTGAGCCCAATTGGACTCAATTACACTTGATTTACACTCAATTGATATTAATTGGGTGTCAATTGATGTCAGTTGTGCCTAATTCGACGCAATTGAGCCACCCAATTTGCATAAATTGGGTGTAAACTAAGTATCAATTGAGTCGAATTGGACTCAATTGATAATAATTGGATGTTAATTGATATTAATTAAGCCCAATTGACTTCAATTGGGTGTTAATTTATTACAATTAATGTGAATTAAGCTCAATTGAGCTCAGTTGACATCAATTGGGTGTCAATTGAGCTCAGTTGACATCAATTGGGTGTCAATTGATATCAATTAAGCTCAATTGAGCTCAGTTGACATCAATTGGGTGTCAATTGATATTAATTAAGCTCAATTGAGCTTAGTTGACATCAATTGGGTGTCAATTGATATCAATTGAGCTCAATTGGGCTCAATTGCACTCAATTGACACTCAATTGGGTGTTAATTGCATCCTATTGTGCTCAATTGAGCCTAATAGGATGCAATTAACATCAATCAGGTGTCAATTGATCACAATTGATATCAATTGGGCTCAATTGCACTCAATTGTGATTGATTGTGTGTCAATTGATGTCAATTGAGCCTAATATGATACAATTGAGCTCAATTCACGCCTAATTGGATGTAAATTGAGTGTCAATTGAGCCGAATTAGACTCAATCGATAGCAATTGGGTGTTAATTGATATCAATTAATATCTAATTAATACAATTGAAGTCAATTAAGTCTAATTGACTTCAATTGGATAATTTGGGTGTCAATTGAGCTCAATTAGACGTAAATGACATCAATTGGGGGTCAATTAACATCAAGTGAACCTTATTGACATCAATTGGGTGCCAATTAACATCAATTGGACTCAATTGACATCAGTTGGGTTTCAATTGAGCCAAATTGGATGCAACTGACATCAATTGGGTGTCAATTGATTACAACTGAGCTGAATTGGGCTCAATTGCACTCAATTGATATTAATTGGGTGTCAGTTAAACCTAATTCCATGCAATTGAGCTCAATTGACATCAATTCACATCAATTGCTCTCAATTGATATTAATTGGGTGTCAATCGATGTCAATTGAGCCTAATTCGATGCAATTGAGCTCAATTCACATCAGTTCATATCAATTGGGTGTCAATTGATGTCAATTGAGTAAAATTGAGTCTAATTGGGTGTCAATTGAGTCAAATTGAGTATAATTGGGTGTCAATTGATATCAATTGAGCCAAATTGAGTCTAATTGAGTCCAATTAGACTTAATTAAGTCAAATTGAGTCTAATTGGGTGTCAATTGATGTCAATTGAGTCAAATTGAGTCTAATTGGGTGTCAATGGAGCCTAATTGACATCAATTGGGTATCAATTGATGTCAATTGAGCCCAATTGAAGCTAATTGTATATCAATTGACACACAATTGATGTCAATTGGGCTCAATTGACATCAATTGGATTCAATTGACACACAATTGATGTCACATGGGCTCAATTGACATCAATTAACACCTAATTGATGTCAATTGGGTGTCAATTGATTATAATTGATGCTAAATTGAATGAATCGAGTCCAATTGACATCAATTAAGTCTAATTGGATATTAATTGATCAATTGGACTCAATTGATATCAATTGACACCCAATTGGACTCAATTGACATCAATTGGACTCAAAAGGGTGTTAACTGATGTTAATTGAGCCCAATTGACATCAATTGGGTGTTAATTGAGCTCAATTGGACACAATTAACAATAATTGGGTATGAATTGAACTCAATTGACATCAATTAGGTGTCAATTGAGCCTAATTGCATCCAATTGAACTCAATTGACATCAATTGGATAAATTGCATCCAATTTAATTCAATTGACATCAATTAAGCCTAATTGCATCCAATTTAACCCAATTGGACTCAATTTAACCCAATTAGACGTAATTGACATCAGTTAGGTGTCAATTGAGCCTAATTATATCTATTTGGACTTAATTGACATCAATTGGGTGTCAATTAAACCCAATTGGAGTCAATTGATATCAATTGGGTGTTTATTGATATTAATTGAGTTTAATTGACATCAATTGGGTGTTTATTGATGTCAATCGAGTCCAATTAGATGTAATTAGACTCAATTGGTGTGAATTAGACTTAATTAATATCAATTGGGCTCAATTGATATCAATTAGGTGTGAATTGATGTCAATTGAGCCCAATTCGATGCAATTGATATCACTTGGGTGTCAATTAGACTCAATTGGCACCCAATTGATGTCAATTGAGTCCAAGTGGATGTCAATTGATATCAATTGAGCCCAATTGATCAATTGATACCCAATTAGACTTAATTGATATCAATTTGACTCAATTAAGTGTTAATTGATATCAATTAGACTCAATTAGGTACTAATTGATGTTAATTGAGCTCAATTAGACTCAATTGACATCAATTAGGTACTAATTGAGTGTAATTGATGTCCATTAAGTCCAATTTGGCTTAATTGACATCAATTGGGTATCAATTGACTATAATTGATGTCAATTTAGCTCAATTGACATCAATTGGATGTTAATTAATGTCAATCGAGTCCAATTAATATCAATTAAGCCAAATTGATATCAATTGGGTGTCAATTGAGCCCAATTCACATCAATTGGGTGTAAATTGAACCTAATTGGACTCAATTAACATCAATTAGGTGTGAATTGATGTCAATTGACCCCACTTGGATGCAATTGATATCAATTTGGTGTCAATTGGACTCAATTGGCACCCAATTGATGTCAATTGAGTCCACTTGGATGTCAATTGATATCAATTGAGCCCAATTGATCAATTGACACCCAATTAGACTTAATTGATATCAATTTGACTCAATTGGGTATTAATTGATATCAATTAAACTCAATTGGATGTTAATTGATGTTAATTGAGTCTCAATTGACATCAATTGGGTGCCAATTGAGTGCAATTGATGTCGATTAAGCCCAATTTGGCTCAATTAACATCAATTGGGTGTCAATTAACTACGATTGATGTCAATTGAGCTGAATTGATATCAATTGGGTGTTAATTGATATTAATTGAGTTTAATTGACATCAATTGGGTGTTAATTGATGTCACTTGAGTCCAATTAGATGTAATTAGACTCAATCGGGTTTGAATTAGACTCAATTGATATCAATTGGGCTGAGTTAATTGGGTGTCAATTGAGCCCAATTGACATTAATTGGGTGTGAATTGAACTGGATTGGACTCAATTGACATCAATTAGGTGTGAATTGATGTCAATTAAGCCCAATTGGATGCAATTGATATCAATTGGATGTCACTTGGACTCAATTGGCACCCAATTGATGCCAATTGAGTCCAATTGGATGTCAATTGATATCAGTTGAGTCGAATTGATTAATTGACACCCAATTATACTTAATTGATATCAATTTGACTCAATTGGGTATTAGTTGATGTCAATTGGACTCAATTGGGTGTTAATTGATGTTAATTGAGGACTCAATTGACATCAATTGGGTACCAATTGAGTGCAATTGGTGTCAATTCGGCTCAATTGGCATCAATTGGATATCAATTGACTAGGATTGATGTCAATTGAGCTCAATTGACATCAATTGGGTGTTAATCGATGTCAATTGAGTCCAATTAAGCCCAGTTGTGTCCAATTGGGTGTCAATTGATTGAATCCAATTAAGTCCAATTAAGCCCAATTGAGTCCAATGGGGTGTCAATTGATGTCAATTGAGCCCAATCGATCAATTGACACCCAATTAGACTTAATTGATACCAATTGGACTCAATTGGATATTAATTGATGTCAATTAGACTCAATTGGAAGTATAATAAGATCTAATTGATGGTAATCGAGCTTAAGGTGATAAATTTAGAGATAACTTTTTTTGTACAAAGAATTTTGAACTTTTGACATCATAAATGAGTCCAGAAGGCCAAAAAATGGTAGGAATGACTGTGAACATGAATATATTTTGACCATTTTTTTTAAACTTTTTTTCCCGTCGGGAAAATGGATTTTCCCGGCGGGCCCGCCGGGAAAACAAAAAGCCCGGCGGGCTTCGGTAGGTTACTAGGTCACTGGTAACTTGCTATTTTGAGAACATGAAAACATGTGAACATGTTAATAACATGTTCACAAGTGTTATTAACAAAAAAAAGCTTGTGATCACGTGAATATAAAATCCCTGTGAACAGGTCACTTATGCTCTGATGTCTCGTCGTGTTCGGGACATAGAACTTCCAGTAGTTGAGGATGTTCTTTCCACGGGGACCTTTCGGAAAGCCAGGCAGGTGACAGGTGATTGCTTGCAGAAGGAGGTGGTTACTCCAGGCTTTGTGGTTCCGGATTCAGAGGGGGTGGTTGACAGGTTTCATCAGGTTTCCAGGACTTGTTTGTGCACCGTAACAGGTGTTGATCCTTGTGAGCAGTGTGATGTCTCTGTGACTCAGAAGCTGTATGGTTCATTGATCTGGTTGATGGACACCAGATTGGACGGGAGCTTCCTGATGAGGCGGTTGAGCTCTTGGTTGCAGATATCTCTTTGTGAGGTAGGATTGCGTTTCCTGTGGTTTCTGCAGCATGCGAAGGATCATGGACTCTTGTACATAGGAGGGGGATTGTTGGATGGAGTCCGACTCCGCGGTTGGAGTGACTCGGTTTGGGGAAGAGATTCGGACACGAGGGGATCTACTTATCGCCCAGGAGCAGTTTTACGGAGCAGGAGGAGGTTACATTGCAGGTTTGGGCTTCCACTGGAGGAACCCATGGTCATCCAGAGACACTCTGTTCGTGAACAGATTGTTGCTGATGACATCTTGCTGGAGTTCTGTTTGACGGAGGATAGTACGGTGGACCTCTTCCTCGCGAACGATTGCTGAATTTTTGAACATTGAAGTTACCAGCTTCCACATGTTACATTGGTATCAGACCCTTCTTCAAGTGTGACATAAATACTTTTAATGGCGCATGCACGGGACACACACAGAGAGAGAGAGAGAGAGAGAGAGAGAGAGAGAGAGAGAGAGAGAGAGAGAGAGAGAGAGAGAGAGAGAGAGAGAGAGAGAGCACATCCATTTGTCTAATGATTAATTTGCTCAAGGGCTTTGAATTGATTACAAATCTTATGAATGTAGAATATGCAACATTGCACTTTATAACTTTCGTAATTGCTAACTGGCATTTGATATATATACTTCAAATTCTTGGAATTCTGGGTACTTTATTTTTCTTTTGCTATGTTCATGTTCACACATGACTCTTCTCCTTATCAAGCTTCTTACTATTACTATTACTATTACTATTACTATTTGCAAGTAAAAGCAACGTAAGCTCTGTGGGTGCAATAACGATGCTAACCTCACACAATCTCATTATAGAGAAAAAGAACTCTATTGCTTAAGTGTGCAAGTAATCCCTCTCTAATTATGAAAACAACCACTTAGCACACAAGAGAGCGAGAGAGTACACTCTAGTTTGGATAATGGGTTTATGTCCTTTCTCATTAGAAATGCACGACCAACTTTTTTATGTGTGGCCGCCAAAGACTTGCTCATAGATTTACAAAAGCTTTTAAGTACGTATACCATTTCTCTCTTTGAAACAAGACTATAAACATAATCCACCAATAGAAAGTGCAAAAATAAGGAAGAAAAACTCACAACACAACATTGGGTCTAATGTGTCCCTTGTAGATGGTGGCTCTCCTTCCCATCTGCAATAATAGGATTGAGTACATCCAAATATGCGTCTTATTTTTCAAATATAAATCTTAGTACCTTATGCAATACCTTAAGAATTAAAAAAATTGATCTCTTACACATCTAAGATGTGCAAACATAGAATACATTGCAATTACAACTACAACATTCGGCGGACAAATCTAAAATATGGTGTTAATTAAATATAGACATTTGCACACCGTCATAAATACTCTACATGACACCATGATTGGCACTCCACACCATGCTCAGACCGTCATCCATGTGCGACACTTTAGTTAGTATTCTTGCACTGCTCAACACACATTACTCATAAGCGTTATAATCACATTGGTTAGAATAATTAATGGGAATCCTTAACAATTAAGATTATGTTCATTGTGCTAGAGACACAACACCAGTAATACACTAGCTCAATATTCATCAAACATGATAAATATAGAAACTTGCACACTATAAATACTCAACATGACACCTTGATTGGCACCCCACACCATGCTTAGACTGTCATCCATGTGTGACACTTGAATCAATATCCTTGCACTGCTCAACACCCATTACTCTCATAAGCATTAATCACATTGGTTAGAATAATTAATTGGACTCCTTAATAGTTAATCACAACATGCTTTATGTTCATAGGGAGAAAGACAACACTAGTAATACTCTATCTCAATATTCATCTACATGATTATGGTCATAGGTAGAATTTCTACACAACACCAGTAATATGCCAACTTAATATTCATCAACATGGTATATAACCCACAATACCAATAACACTCAAATGGCCCCAACAAATGCATATACTATTAATACGAGCCTATCAATATTAGTATGAACATGATTATGTTCATAGGTAGAAACACAACACCAGTAATACATTATATCAATATTCATGAACATAGTAAATCACCCACAATACCAATAACACTAACATGGCCCCAACAAATGCATATAATAATAATACAAGCATGTCAATATTAATATAGCATCCCCCATATGATAGTGGCCAATAACACTAACACGGCCCAAATGCATATACTAATAGTACGAGCCTATCAGTATTAATATGGCATCACCCACAATACAATATATCATTATGGTACAATGGTATCTCAGATATCCCCAATCGAGTGGTCTTCCTAACATCCCTCTTGCTTGGGTTTGCAATTGAGCCTCTTTAAGCCTTGCTTGGACCCATTTAAAGCTGAGGTGAGTCACAACTATATCAAATCCTAAAGTCTCTTCAAATATCTACAAAGAGCATGGACCTCTTCCGTGGAGGTGTCTCCACAAATCCTAAAGTCTCTATATTTTAATCACTACTAAGAGCATGGAGACATCTCTTTCCTAGAGATGTCTCCATATCCGCTCAATGTAATCTCTTTTTTGTTTCTTCCTCGCCACATTCCCTTAGTTTGTTTTAGCTCCCTCTCATGTGCCTTACCCCCTCCCAAACACCCTTAGCATGCTATCATACTGATTAGGACCATGTGTGGTATGGTTGCATCATGTACAAATAAACCATGTGCTAATTCACCTTAATTAATCATCGATTGATTTTAGAGCTAAAACAACCAAAATTTTAACCATTTTTCCAAGGCAAGATAAAAGTTCACATGGCATTTTTCAATCGGTTTCATAAATAATACAATAGTCAATGGTTTATGTTG
This sequence comes from Cibotium barometz, assembly GCF_041138505.1. Lineage (NCBI taxonomy): Eukaryota > Viridiplantae > Streptophyta > Polypodiopsida > Cyatheales > Cibotiaceae > Cibotium > Cibotium barometz. Next base: position 70,027,087 of record NC_141046.1, read on the forward strand.
AGTTGGGGTTTATGAAAAGGATAATAACAGCCATGGCGAATCACTTTTGCCATGGGGAGACGGGACACATTTTGGAGATTTGGTATCTCAATCTTGTTGAGGTTTTGTGAAAAAATTATCGTAGCCACATATGTAAGCAAGCTATTTTGTGAAGGTGAGTGATTATGGGGATAGTTGCAAGCCATCTTGAAAACATGATTAATTGTGGACACAATATTCATTTATTCCCATAAGGGAATGGGGTGCAACATTAGTTATGTGAATCAAATCTAGGAAAGGAATATAAAAAAGAACCACCACTTCCCTCTTTTTTCTTCTCCAATCCAAAAAGTTATGCGAATCTAATATAGAAAATAGGGTGTGAAATTAGTTATGTGAATCCAATCTAGCAAAGGATGATTAAAAAAACCACCTCTTCCCTCTTGTTTCTTCTCCAATCTAAGAAGTTATGACAGAGGTGCTTTTAATGAGGAGAGAGAGAGAGAGAGAGTAAGTACGTCCATTTGTCTTATTTTTACCTTTTAGAAAATTTTTAAAGGGAACACAAAAAGTACAAGGCTAGAAATTAGAAGGTTATATAAAGCTTTTTCACTACTACAAGGCACGAAGTTTTTGTTCTTCTTGGGAATGTATTATAATATCTACGTCGTTTGGATTTTGTGAAAAGGATAATAATAGCCACAGATGTAGAACAAATCAATTTTGTCATAAGGAGATAGGACACATTTTGGAGATTCGGTTTGTCAATCTTGTTGAGGTTTTGTGAAAAAATATTGCACAGCCACATATGTAAACTATTTTGTGAACGTGATTGATTATGTGGATAGTTGCAAGCCATCTTAAAAATATGATTAAATTAAAAGTTGAATCATTTATTTCCATAAGGGAATGGGCTGCGAAATTAATTATGTGAATCCAATCTAGCAAAGGATGATATAAGAAAACCACCTCTCCTCTTGCTTGGGTTTGCAATTGAGCCTCTTTAAGCCTTGGTTGGACCCATTTAATGCTGAGGTGAGTCACAACTATATCAAATCCTAAAGTCTCTATAAATCTCTACAAGAGCATGGACCTCTTCCCTAGAGGTGTCTCCACAAATCCTAAAGTCTCTATATTTTAATCACTACTAAGAGCATCGAGACACCTCTTCTCTAGAGATGTCTCCATAACCGCTCAATGTAATCTCTTCTTCATTTCTTCCTCACCACATTCCCTTAGTTTGTTTCAGCTCTCTCTCTCATGTGCCTTACCCTCTCCCAAACACCCTTTGCATGCTATCATACTGGTTAGGACCATGTGTGGTATGGTTGCATCATGTATAAATAAACCATGTGCTAATTCATCATCGATTGATTTTAGAACTAAAACTGTCAAAATTTTAGCCATTTTGCCAAGGCAAGATAAAAGTTCACATGGCATTTTTCAAGCGGATAGTTGCAAGCCATGTTAAAAATAAAATTAAATTAAAAGTTGAATCGTTTATTTCCATAAGGGAATGGGCTGAAATTTTAATTGTGTGAATCCAATCTAGCAAAGGATAATATGAGAGAACCACCTCTTCCCTCTTCTTTCTTCTCCAACCTAAGAATATATAGGATATTAGTTATGTGAATCCAAATCTAGAAAATGGGGTGCAACATTAGTTATGTGAATCCAATCTAGCAAAGGATGATAAAGAGAACCACCAGTTCCCTCTTTTTTCTTCTCCAATATAGGAAGTTATGTGACATAGGTGCTTGTAATGGCTAAAGGGAGAGAGATGGAGAGAGAAAAGGGGGGAGAGAGAGTCTAGCAAAGGATGATAAAAAAGAACCACCTCTTCCCTTTTCTTTCTTCTCCAATCCAGGAAGTTATGTGACATAAATACTTTTAATGGCGTGTGCATGCGAGAGAGAGAGAGAGAGAGAGAGAGAGAGAGAGAGAGAGAGAGAGAGAGAGAGAGAGAGAGAGAGAGCACATCCATTTGTCTAAGGATTAATTTTCTCAAGGGCTTTGAATTGATTACAAATCTTATGAGAATGTAGAATATGCAACATTGCACTTTATAACTTTCGTAATTGCTAAAACTAGCATTTGATATATGTACTTCAAATTCTTGGATTTCTAGGTACTTTATTTTTCTTGCTATGTTCATGTTCACACATGACTCTTCTCCTTATCAAGCTTCTTACTATTACTATTTGCAATAAAAAGCAAGGTAAGCTCTGTGGTGGGTGCAACCGATTACATAACAATGCTAACCTCACACAATCTCATTATAGAGAAAAAGCACTCTATTGCTTAAGTGTGCAAGTAATCCCTCTCTAATTATGAAAACAACCACTTAGCACACAAGAGGGCGAGAGAATACACTCTAGTTTGGATAATGGGTTTATGTCCTTTCTCATTAGAAATGCACGACCAACTTTTTTATGTGTGGCCGCCGAAGACTTGCTCATAGATTTACAAAAGCTTTTAAGTACGTATACCATCTCTCTTTGAAACAAGACTATAAACATAATCCACCAATAGAAAGTGCAAAAATAAGGAAGAAAAACTCACAACACAGCATTGGGTCTAATGTGTCCCTTGTAGATGGTGGCTCCCCTTCCCATCTGTAGTATTTATATCTTTTATTCCAAAAATAGACCCATGGAGGCAATAATAGGATTGTGTACATCCAAATATGGGTCTTATTTTTCAAATTAAACCTTAGTACCTTATGCAATACCTTAACAATAAATAAATTAATCTCCTACACATCTAAGATGTGAAAACATAGAATACATTGCAATTACAACTACAACATTCAACGGACAAAGCTTAAATACGACGTTAATTAAATATAGACATTTGCACACTACCATAAATAATCTACATGACACCATGATTGGCACTCCACACCATGCTTAGACCGTCATCCATGTGCGACAACAGACATTACTCATAAGCGTTATAATCACATTGGTTAGAATAATTAATTGGAATCCTCAACAATTAAGATTATGTTCATTGGCAGAAACACAACACCAATAATACACTAGCTCAATATTCATCAACATGATAAATATAAAAATTTGCACACTGCCATAACTACTCTACATGACACCTTGATTGGCACCCCACACCATGCTTAGACTGTCATCCATGTATGACACTTGAATCGGTATCCTTGCACTGCTCAACACCCATTACTCTCATAAGCATTAATCACATTGGTTAGAATAATTAATTGGACTCCTTAATAATTAATCACAATATGTTCATAGGTAGAAACACAACACTAGTAATACACTAGCTCAATATTTATCTACATGATTATGTTCATAGGTAGAATTTCTACACAACACCACTAATATGCCAGCTCAATATTCATCAACATGGTATATCACGCACAATACTAATAACACTAAAATGGCCCCAACAAATGCATATACTAATAATACGAGCCTGTCAATATTAGTATGAACATGATTATACTCATAGGTAGAAACACAACACCAGTAATACACTATCTCAATATTCATAAACATAGTAAATCACCCACAATACCAATAACACTAACATGGCCCCAACAAATGCATATAATAATAATACGAGCATGTCAATATTAATATGGCATTCCCCATGATAGTGGCCAATAACACTAACATGGCCAGAACGCATATACTAATAATACGAGCCTATCAGTATTAATATGGCATCACCCACAATACAATATATTATTATGGTATTAGTATTAATATGGCATCACCCACAATACAATATATCATTATGGTACAATGGTATCTCAGATATCCCCAATCAACCATCGCGAGTGGTCTTCCTAACATCCCTCTTGCTTGGGTTTGCAATTGAGCCTCTTTAAGCCTTGCTTGGACACATTTAATGCTGAGGTGAGTCACAACTATATCAAATCCTAAAGTCTCTATAAATCTCTACAAAGAGCATGGACCTCTTCCCTAGAGGTGTCTCCACAAATCCTAAAGTCTCTATATTTTAATCACTACTAAGAGCATGGAGACACCTCTTCTCTAGATGTCTCCATGACCGCTCAATGTAATCTCTTCTTCGTTTCTTCCTCACCACATTCCCTTAGTTTGTTTCAGCTCCCTCTCATGTGCCTTACCCCCTCCCAAACACCCTTTGCATGCTATCATACTGGTTAGGACCATGTGTGGTATGGTTGCATCATGTATAAATAAACCATGTGCTAATTCACCTTAATTAATTATCAATTGATTTTAGAACTAAAACTGCCAAAATTTTAGCCATTTTGCCAAGGCAAGATAAAAGTTCACATGGCATTCTTCAACCGGATAGTTGCAAGCCATGTTAAGAATATAATTAAATTAAAAGTTGAATCGTTTATTTCCATAAGGGAATGGGCTGCGAAATTAATTATGTGAATCCAATGTAGCAAAGGATGATATGAGAAAACCACCTCTTCCCTCTTCTTTCTTCTCCAACCTAGGAAGTTATATGATATTAGTTATGTGAATCCAAATCTAGAAAATGGGGTGCAACATTAGTTATGTGAATCCAATCTAGCAAAGGATCATAAACAGAACCACTAGTTCTCTCTTTTTTCTTCTCCAATCTAGGAAGTTATGTGACATAGGTGCTTGTAATGGCTAAAGGGAGAGAGATGGAGAGAGAAAAGGGGGGAGAGAGAGTCTAGCAAAGGATGATAAGAAAGAACCACCTCTTCCCTTTTCTTTCTTCTCCAATCCAAGAAGTTATGTGACATAAATACTTTTAATGGCACGTGCAAGGGACACACACACACACACACAGAGAGAGAGAGAGAGAGAGAGAGAGAGAGAGAGAGAGAGAGCACATCCATTTGTCTAATGATTAATTTGCTCAAGGGCTTTGAATTGATTACAAATCTTATGAATGTAGAATATGCAACATTGCACTTTATAACTTTCGTAATTGCTAACTGGCATTTGATATATATACTTCAAATTCTTGGAATTCTTGGTACTTTATTTTTCTTTTGCTATGTTCATGTTCACACATGACTCTTCTCCTTATCAAGCTTCTTACTATTACTATTACTATTACTATTACTATTTGCAAGTAAAAGCAACGTAAGCTCTGTGGGTGCAACCGATTGCATAACGATGCTAACCTCACACAATCTCATTATAGAGAAAAAGCACTCTATTGCTTAAGTGTGCAAATAATCCCTCTCTAATTATGAAAACAACCACTTAGCACACAAGAGAGCGAGAGAGTACACTCTTGTTTGAATTATGGGTTTATGTCCTTTCTCATTAGAAATGCACGACCAACTTTTTTATGTGTGGCCGCCGAAGACTTGCTCATAGATTTACAAAAGCTTTTAAGTACGTATACCATTTCTCTCTTTGAAACAAGACTATAAACATAATCCACCAATAGAAAGTGCAAAAATAAGGAAGAAAAACTCACAACACAACATTGGGTCTAATGTGTCCCTTGTAGATGGTGGCTCTCCTTCCCATCTGCAATAACAGGATTGAGTACATCCAAATATGCGTCTTATTTTTCAAATATAAATCTTAGTACCTTATGCAATACCTTAAGAATTAAAAAAATTGATCTCTTACACATCTAAGATGTGCAAACATAGAATACATTGCAATTACAACTACAACATTCAGCGGACAAATCTAAAATATGGCGTTAATTAAATATAGACATTTGCACACCGTCATAAATACTCTACATGACACCATGATTGGCACTCCACACCATGCTCAGGCCGTCATCCATGTGCGACACTTTACTTAGTATTCTTGCACTGCTCAACACACATTACTCATAAGCGTTATAATCACATTGGTTAGAATAATTAATGGGAATCCTTAACAATTAAGATTATGTTCATTGTGCTAGAGACACAACACCAGTAATACACTAGCTCAATATTCATCAAACATGATAAATATAGAAACTTGCACACTATAAATACTCAACATGACACCTTGATTGGCACCCCACACCATGCTTAGACTGTCATCCATGTGTGACACTTGAATCAATATCCTTGCACTGCTCAACGCCCATTACTCTCATAAGCATTAATCACATTGGTTAGAATAATTAATTGGAATCCTTAATAGTTAATCACAACATGCTTTATGTTCATAGGGAGAAACACAACACTAGTAATACTCTATCTCAATATTCATCTACATGATTATGTTCATAGGTAGAATTTCTACACAACACCAGTAATATGCCAGCTTAATATTCATCAACATGGTATATCACCCACAATACCAATAACACTCAAATGGCCCCAACAAATGCATATACTATTAATACGAGCCTATCAATATTAGTATGAACATGATTATGTTCATAGGTAGAAACACAACACCAGTAATACATTATATCAATATTCATGAACATAGCAAATCACCCACAATACCAATAACACTAACATGGCCCCAACAAATGCATATAATAATAATACAAGCATGTCAATATTAATATGGCATCCCCCATATGATAGTGGCCAATAACACTAACACGGCCCAAATGCATATACTAATAATACGAGCCTATCAGTATTAATATGGCATCACCCACAATACAATATATCATTATGGTACAATGGTATCTCAGATATCCCCAATCGAGTGGTCTTCCTAACATCCCTCTTGCTTGGGTTTGCAATTGAGCCTCTTTAAGCCTTGCTTGGACCCATTTAAAGCTGAGGTGAGTCACAACTATATCAAATCCTAAAGTCTCTTCAAATATCTACAAAGAGCATGGACCTCTTCCGTGGAGGTGTCTCCACAAATCCTAAAGTCTCTATATTTTAATCACTACTAAGAGCATGGAGACATCTCTTTCCTAGAGATGTCTCCATATCCGCTCAATGTAATCTCTTCTTTGTTTCTTCCTCGCCACATTCCCTTAGTTTGTTTTAGCTCCCTCGCATGTGCCTTACCCCCTCCCAAACACCCTTAGCATGCTATCATACTGATTAGGACCATGTGTGGTATGGTTGCATCATGTACAAATAAACCATGTGCTAATTCACCTTAATTAATCATCGATTGATTTTAGAGCTAAAACAACCAAAATTTTAACCATTTTTCCAAGGCAAGATAAAAGTTCACATGGCATTTTTCAATCGGTTTCATAAATAATACAATAGTCAATGGTTTATGGGTTGAGTTGGGGTTTATGAAAAGGATAATAACAGCCATGGCGAATCACTTTTGCCATGGGGAGACGGGACACATTTTGGAGATTTGGTATCTCAATCTTGTTGAGGTTTTGTGAAAAAATTATCGTAGCCACATATGTAAGCAAGCTATTTTGTGAAGGTGAGTGATTATGGGGATAGTTGCAAGCCATCTTGAAAACATGATTAATTGTGGACACAATTGAAAGAAGATTCATTTATTCCCATAAGGGAATGGGGTGCAACATTAGTTTTGTGAATCAAATCTAGGAAAGGAATATAAAAAAGAACCACCACTTCCCTCTTTTTTCTTCTCCAATCCAAAAAGTTATGCGAATCTAATATAGAAAATAGGGTGTGAAATTAGTTATGTGAATCCAATCTAGCAAAGGATGATTAAAAAAACCACCTCTTCCCTCTTGTTTCTTCTCCAATCTAAGAAGTTATGATAGAGGTGCTTTTAATGAGGAGAGAGAGAGAGAGAGAGAGTACGTCCATTTGTCTTATTTTTACCTTTTAAAAAAATTTTAAAGGGAACACAAAAAGTACAAGGCTAGAAATTAGAAGGTTATATAAAGCTTTTTCACTACAAGGCACGAAGTTTTTGTTTTTCTTGGGAATGTATTATAATATCTACGTCGTTTGGATTTTGTGAAAAGGATAATAATAGCCACAGATGTAGAACAAATCAATTTTGTCATAAGGAGATAGGACACATTTATTCGGTTTGTCAATCTTGTTGAGGTTTTGTGAAAAAATATTGCAGAGCCACATATGTAAACTATTTTGTGAACGTGATTGATTATGTGGATAGTTGCAAGCCATCTTAAAAATATGATTAAATTAAAAGTTGAATCATTTATTTCCATAAGGGAATGGGCTGCGATATTAATTATGTGAATCCAATCTAGCAAAGGATGATATAAGAAAACCACCTCTCCTCTTGCTTGGGTTTGCAATTGAGCCTCTTTAAGCCTTGGTTGGACCCATTTAATGCTGAGGTGAGTCACAACTATATCGAATCCTAAAGTCTCTATAAATCTCTACAAGAGCATGGACCTCTTCCCTAGAGGTGTCTCCACAAATCCTAAAGTCTCTATATTTTAATCACTACTAAGAGCATGGAGACACCTCTTCTCTAGAGATGTCTCCATAACCGCTCAATGTAATCTCTTCTTCATTTCTTCCTCACCACATTCCCTTAGTTTGTTTCAGCTCTCTCTCTCATGTGCCTTACTCTCTCCCAAACACCCTTTGCATGCTATCATACTGATTAGGACCATGTGTGGTATGGTTGCATCATGTATAAATAAACCATGTGCTAATTCACCTTAATTAATCGTCGATTGATTTTAGAACTAAAAGTGTCAAAATTTTAGCCATTTTGCCAAGGCAAGATAAAAGTTCACATGGCATTTTTCAAGCGGATAGTTGCAAGCCATGTTAAAAATATAATTAAATTAAAAGTTGAATCGTTTATTTCCATAAGGGAATGGGCTGAAATTTTAATTGTGTGAATCCAATCTAGCAAAGGATGATATGAGAGAACCACCTCTTCCCTCTTCTTTCTTCTCCAGCCTAGGAATATATAGGATATTAGTTATGTGAATCCAAATCTAGAAAATGGGGTGCAACATTAGTTATGTGAATCCAATCTAGCAAAGGATGATAAAGAGAACCACCAGTTCCCTCTTTTTTCTTCTCCAATATAGGAAGTTATGTGACATAGGTGCTTGTAATGGCTAAAGGGAGAGAGATGGAGAGAGAAAAGGGGGGAGAGAGAGTCTAGCAAAGGATGATAAAAAAGAACCACCTCTTCCCTTTTCTTTCTTCTCCAATCCAGGAAGTTATGTGACATAAATACTTTTAATGGCGTGTGCATGCAAGAGAGAGAGAGAGAGAGAGAGAGAGAGAGAGAGAGAGAGAGAGAGAGAGAGAGAGAGAGAGAGAGAGAGAGAGAGAGAGAGAGAGCACATCCATTTGTCTAAGGATTAATTTTCTCAAGGGCTTTGAATTGATTACAAATCTTATGAGAATGTAGAATATGCAACATTGCACTTTATAACTTTCGTAATTGCGAAAACTAGCATTTGATATATGTACTTCAAATTCTTGGATTTCTGGGTACTTTATTTTTCTTGCTATGTTCATGTTCACACATGCCTCTTCTCCTTATCAAGCTTCTTACTATTACTATTTGCAATAAAAAGCAAGGTAAGCTCTGTGGTGGGTGCAACCAATTACATAACAATGCTAACCTCACACAATCTTATTATAGAGGAAAAGCACTCTATTGCTTAAGTGTGCAAGTAATCCCTCTCTAATTATGAAAACAACCACTTAGCACACAAGAGAGCGAGAGAATACACTCTAGTTTGGATAATGGGTTTATGTCCTTTCTCATTAGAAATGCATGACTAACTTTTTTATGTGTGGTCGCCGAAGACTTGCTCATAGATTTACAAAAGCTTTTAAGTACGTATATCATCTCTCTTTGAAACAAGACTATAAACATAATCCACCAATAGAAAGTGCAAAAATAAGGAAGAAAAACTCACAACACAGCATTGAGTCTAATGTGTCCCTTGTAGATGGTGGCTCCCCTTCCCATCTGTAGTATTTATATCTTTTATTCCAAAAATAGACCCATGGAGGCAATAATAGGATTGTGTACATCCAAATATGGGTCTTATTTTTTAAATTAAACCTTAGTACCTTATGCAATACCTTAACAATAAATAAATTAATCTCCTACACATCTAAGATGTGAAAACATAGAATACATTGCAATTACAACTACAACATTCAACGGACAAAGCTTAAATACGACGTTAATTAAATATAGACATTTGCACACTACCACAAATAATCTACATGACACCATGATTGGCACTCCACACCCTGCTTAGACCGTCATCCATGTGCGACAACAGACATTACTCATAAGCGTTATAATCACATTGGTTAGAATAATTAATTGGAATCCTCAACAATTAAGATTATGTTCATTGGCAGAAACACAACACCAATAATACACTAGCTCAATATTCATCAACATGATAAATATAAAAATTTGCACACTGCCATAACTACTCTACATGACACCTTGATTGGCACCCCACACCATGCTTAGACTGTCATCCATGTATGACACTTGAATCGGTATCCTTGCACTGCTCAACACCCATTACTCTCATAAGCATTAATCACATTGGTTAGAATAATTAATTGGACTCCTTAATAATTAATCACAATATGTTCATAGGTAGAAACACAACACTAGTAATACACTAGCTCAATATTTATCTACATGATTATGTTCATAGGTAGAATTTCTACACAACACCAGTAATATGCCAGCTCAATATTCATCAACATGGTATATCACGCACAATACTAATAACACTAAAATGGCCCCAACAAATGCATATACTAATAATACGAGCTTGCCAATATTAGTATGAACATGATTATATTCATAGGTAGAAACACAACACCAGTAATACACTATCTCAATATTCATAAACATAGTAAATCACCCACAATACCAATAACACTAACATGGCCCCAACAAATGCATATAATAATAATACGAGCATGTCAATATTAATATGGCATTCCCCATGATAGTGGCCAATAACACTAACACGGCCCAAACGCATATACTAATAATACGAGCCTATCAGTATTAATATGGCATCACCCACAATACAATATATCATTATGGTACAATGGTATCTCAGATATCCCCAGTCAACCATAGAGTGGTCTTCCTAACATCCCTCTTGCTTCGGTTTGCAATTGAGCCTCTTTAAGCCTTGCTTGGACACATTTAATGCTGAGGTGAGTCACAACTATATCAAATCCTAAAGTCTCTATAAATCTCTACAAAGAGCATGGACCTCTTCCCTAGAGGTGTCTCCACAAATCCTAAAGTCTCTATATTTTAATCACTACTAAGAGCATGGAGACACCTCTTCTCTAGAGATGTCTCCATAACCGCTCAATGTAATCTCTTCTTCGTTTCTTCCTCACCACATTCCCTTAGTTTGTTTCAGCTCCCTCTCATGTGCCTTACCCCCTCCCAAACACCCTTTGCATGCTATCATACTGGTTAGGACCATGTGTGGTATGGTTGCATCATGTATAAATAAACCATGTGCTAATTCACCTTAATTAATTATATCAATTGATTTTAGAACTAAAACTGCCAAAATTTTAGCCATTTTGCCAAGGCAAGATAAAAGTTCACATGGCATTCTTCAACCGGATAGTTGCAAGCCATGTTAAGAATATAATTAAATTAAAAGTTGAATCGTTTATTTCCATAAGGGAATGGGCTGCGAAATTAATTATGTGAATCCAATGTAGCAAAGGATGATATGAGAGAACCACCTCTTCCCTCTTCTTTCTTCTCCAACCTAGGAAGCTATATGATATTAGTTATGTGAATCCAAATCTAGAAAATGGGGTGCAACATTAGTTATGTGAATCCAATCTAGCAAAGGATCATAAACAGAACCACTAGTTCTCTCTTTTTTCTTCTCCAATATAGGAAGTTATGTGACATAGGTGCTTGTAATGGCTAAAGGGAGAGAGATGGAGAGAGAAAAGGGGGGAGAGAGAGTCTAGCAAAGGATGATAAGAAAGAACCACCTCTTCCCTTTTCTTTCTTCTCCAATCCAAGAAGTTATGTGACATAAATACTTTTAATGGCACGTGCACGGGACACAGAGAGAGAGAGAGAGAGAGAGAGAGAGAGAGAGAGAGAGAGAGAGAGAGAGAGAGAGAGAGAGAGAGAGAGAGAGCACATCCATTTGTCTAATGATTAATTTGCTCAAGGGCTTTGAATTGATTACAAATCTTATGAATGTAGAATATGCAACATTGCACTTTATAACTTTCGTAATTGCTAACTGGCATTTGATATATATACTTCAAATTCTTGGAATTCTGGGTACTTTATTTTTCTTTTGCTATGTTCATGTTCACACATGACTCTTCTCCTTATCAAGCTTCTTACTATTACTATTACTATTACTATTACTATTTGCAAGTAAAAGCAACGTAAGCTCTGTGGGTGCAACCGATTGCATAACGATGCTAACCTCACACAATCTCATTATAGAGAAAAAGCACTCTATTGCTTAAGTGTGCAAGTAATCCCTCTCTAATTATGAAAACAACCACTTAGCACACAAGAGAGCGAAAGAGTACACTCTAGTTTGGATAATGGGTTTATGTCCTTTCTCATTAGAAATGCACGACTAACTTTTTTATGTGTGGCCGCCGAAGACTTGCTCATAGATTTACAAAAGCTTTTAAGTACATATACCATTTCTCTCTTTGAAACAAGACTATAAACATAATCCACCAATAGAAAGTGCAAAAATAAGGAAGAAAAACTCACAACACAACATTGGGTCTAATGTGTCCCTTGTAGATGGTGGCTCTCCTTCCCATCTGCAATAATAGGATTGAGTACATCCAAATATGCGTCTTATTTTTCAAATATAAATCTTAGTACCTTATGCAATACCTTAAGAATTAAAAAAATTGATCTCTTACACATCTAAGATGTGCAAACATAGAATACATTGCAATTACAACTACAACATTCGGCGGACAAATCTAAAATATGGCGTTAATTAAATATAGACATTTGCACACCGTCATAAATACTCTACATGACACCATGATTGGCACTCCACACCATGCTCAGACCGTCATCCATGTGCGACACTTTAGTTAGTATTCTTGCACTGCTCAACACACATTACTCATAAGCGTTATAATCACATTGGTTAGAATAATTAATGGGAATCCTTAACAATTAAGATTATGTTCATTGTGCTAGAGACACAACACCAGTAATACACTAGCTCAATATTCATCAAACATGATAAATATAGAAACTTGCACACTATAAATACTCAACATGACACCTTGATTGGCACCCCACACCATGCTTAGACTGTCATCCATGTGTGACACTTGAATCAATATCCTTGCACTGCTCAACGCCCATTACTCTCATAAGCATTAATCACATTGGTTAGAATAATTAATTGGACTCCTTAATAGTTAATCACAACATGCTTTATGTTCACAGGGAGAAACACAACACTAGTAATACTCTATCTCAATATTCATCTACATGATTATGTTCGTAGGTAGAATTTCTACACAACACCAGTAATATGCCAGCTTAATATTCATCAACATGGTATATCACCCACAATACCAATAACACTCAAATGGCCCCAACAAATGCATATACTATTAATACGAGCCTATCAATATTAGTATGAACATGATTATGTTCATAGGTAGAAACACAACACCAGTAATACATTATATCAATATTCATGAACATAGCAAATCACCCACAATACCAATAACACTAACATGGCCCCAACAAATGCATATAATAATAATACAAGCATGTCAATATTAATATGGCATCCCCCATATGATAGTGGCCAATAACACTAACACGGCCCAAATGCATATACTAATAATACGAGCCTATCAGTATTAATATGGCATCACCCACAATACAATATATCATTATGGTACAATGGTATCTCAGATATCCCCAATCAACCGAGTGGTCTTCCTAACATCCCTCCTGCTTGGGTTTGCAATTGAGCCTCTTTAAGCCTTGCTTGGACCCATTTAATGCTGAGGTGAGTCACAACTATATCAAATCCTAAAGTCTCTTCAAATATCTACAAAGAGCATGGACCTCTTCCCTGGAGGTGTCTCCACAAATCCTAAAGTCTCTATATTTTAATCACTACTAAGAGCATGGAGACATCTCTTTCCTAGAGATGTCTCCATATCCGCTCAATGTAATCTCTTCTTTGTTTCTTCCTTGCCACATTCCCTTAGTTTGTTTAAGCTCCCTCTCATGTGCCTTACCCACTCCCAAACACCCTTAGCATGCTATCATACTGATTAGGACCATGTGTGGTATGGTTGCATCATGTACAAATAAACCATGTGCTAATTCACCTTAATTAATCATCGATTGATTTTAGAGCTAAAACAACCAAAATCTTAACCATTTTTCCAAGGCAAGATAAAAGTTCACATGGCATTTTTCAATCGGTTTCATAAATAATACAATAGTCAATGGTTTATGTTGAGTTGGGGTTTATGAAAAGGATAATAACAGCCATGGTGAATCACTTTTGCCATGGGGAGACGGGACACATTTTGGAGATTTGGTATCTCAATCTTGTTGAGGTTTTGTGAAAAAATTATCGTAGCCACATATGTAAGCAAGCTATTTTGTGAAGGTGAGTGATTATGGGGATAGTTGCAAGCCATCTTGAAAACATGATTAATTGTGGACACAATTGAAAGAAGATTCATTTATTCCCATAAGGGAATGGGGTGCAACATTAGTTATGTGAATCAAATCTAGGAAAGGAATATAAAAAAGAACCACCACTTCCCTCTTTTTTCTTCTCCAATCCAAAAAGTTATGCGAATCTAATATAGAAAATAGGGTGTGAAATTAGTTATGTGAATCCAATCTAGCAAAGGATGATTAAAAAAACCACCTCTTCCCTCTTGTTTCTTCTCCAATCTAAGAAGTTATGACAGAGGTGCTTTTAATGAGGAGAGAGAGAGAGAGAGAGTACGTCCATTTGTCTTATTTTTACCTTTTAAGAAAATTTTAAAGGGAACACAAAAAGTACAAGGCTAGAAATTAGAAGGTTATGTAAAGCTTTTTCACTACAAGGCACGAAGTTTTTGTTTTTCTTGGGAATGTATTATAATATCTACGTCGTTTGGATTTTGTGAAAAGGATAATAATAGCCACAGATGTAGAACAAATCAATTTTGTCATAAGGAGATAGGACACATTTTGGAGATTCGGTTTGTCAATCTTGTTGAGGTGCACGAAGTTTTTGTTCTTCTTGGGAATGCATTATAATATCTACGTCGTTTGGATTTTGTGAAAAGGATAATAATAGCCACAGATGTAGAACAAATCAATTTTGTCATAAGGAGATAGGACACATTTTGGAGATTCGGTTTGTCAATCTTGTTGAGGTTTTGTGAAAAAATATTGCAGAGCCACATATGTAAACTATTTTGTGAACGTGATTGATTACGTGGATAGTTGCAAGCCATCTTAAAAAAATGATTAAATTAAAAGTTGAATCATTTATTTCCATAAGGGAATGGGCTGCGAAATTAATTATGTGAATCCAATCTAGCAAAGGATGATATAAGAAAACCACCTCTCCTCTTGCTTCGGTTTGCAATTGAGCCTCTTTAAGCCTTGGTTGGACCCATTTAATGCTGAGGTGAGTCACAACTATATCGAATCCTAAAGTCTCTATAAATCTCTACAAGAGCATGGACCTCTTCCCTAGAGGTGTCTCCACAAATCCTAAAGTATCTATATTTTAATCACTACTAAGAGCATGGAGACACCTCTTCTCTAGAGATGTCTCCATAACTGCTCAATGTAATCTCTTCTTCATTTCTTCCTCACCACATTCCCTTAGTTTGTTTCAGCTCTCTCTCTCATGTGCCTTACCCTCTCCCAAACACCCTTTGCATGCTATCATACTGGTTAGGACTATGTGTGGTATGGTTGCATCATGTATAAATAAACCATGTGCTAATTCACCTTAATTAATCGTCGATTGATTTTAGAACTAAAACTGTCAAAATTTTAGCCATTTTGCCAAGGCAAGATAAAAGTTCACATGGCATTTTTCAAGCGGATAGTTGCAAGCCATGTTAAAAATATAATTAAATTAAAAGTTGAATCGTTTATTTCCATAAGGGAATGGGCTGAAATTTTAATTGTGTGAATCCAATCCAGCAAAGGATAATATGAGAGAACCACCTCTTCGCTGTGAGATCCCTGTTCCCACCGAGCAACGGATTTGGGGTAATAGCAGCGGAAGTAGCACTTCTCGCGCGGAACAGGGGTCCCACACTCGGGGCCTCGCCCACAGATATCCGGACAAGAGACTAATCCGTCGGTTTGTCCAAAACCAAAACCGGAAAAACTTCCTTTACCCGGAAAGCACGGGCGATTCCACCAGGATAACTCTTTACTCTAACGTAGTCAAGATCATTACTGATCAAACTGATCTGACTGCACCTTTAACGGTACTTGGTCAAATCAAGGAAGAACTTGCACTTGGATCATTGGGATCAACGCTTTTTTCCCCATCAAGAGGCACAGCCGTTGATTCCTATCCATAGAACAATTTCTATCCGGGATTTACTTCATCTATCGTAATAATAGAAATTAAATCTCGATTTACGGATCCATCAGTCCAGCCTAACCCCATCCGATCCCATGGGTTAGCCAACCGCCCAACCACTGTAGTGATGGGATCCAATTTGGAATTTGGTTAGGTTTTGTCCCGGGTACCAAGGAAAAGAGTTCCAAGGCCCCCTAGCCGGAAGTTCATGCAAACATAAAACTAGTCATACCACTTACACACCCAATATGAAATTGCCTTTTTCTTAGCATCAACTAGCTTTAAAACAATCCTTTAATAAAACCATTATGTCACTGATGACAATCCTCAAAGTCTCTGGTTGAATCCTTATTTCCAGTCATTCTTTCATCGGTATACTTATGGCATCATTGGCAACCAAAACGCTCACCACCTGTTCTCAGGGGCCTTTTTCATGGTTCCTAGCTCATAGTAACCGGCAATATATTCATATAATAGAATGGAATCTCCGTGGAAGATCAGCAAGATCAACCCACAGATCCATATAAAAGAGCCATGGACTCATCTGTTGAGGACCAGCAAGGTCAATCAACCAGATCCATGCCCGGTTTCAGAAAAACAACTCTTACTCCTTATTCCAATATCTTCCACGACGCACGTGTGGGTATCTTCGGCGACCCAGAGCCCGAGCACCGTATGGTCAGCACCCTCTAGGATCCTTCGCAGGTGACCTAGCGCTTCACTCATAGGCCGCTTCCTTGGTCCCTCATCCACCGTACCGGAAGCTCACCATTTAAATCGAGCCGAGGCTGGTCAAGACCTCGATCGACCTTGCTACGCGAGACGTCCTCCATTGACTCTCCGTCAGCAGTTGCAACTTTATCAGTTCAGTCTTCATGACCTTAATCCTCAAGACGGTCAAAATGCTTCTCCAGCATTCTTGACATAAAACAGTCATTTACAAACAGTCACAAATACAGTTTCTATAACGAACTCTTGTCTTTCCATATTATCCACTCTCGGACCACATTACTTATTCCACATTCCATTCAGTGTGTACTCGTTCTCATCCATTCACTCATATAGACTACATTATCTCACATACATCTTCATATTCATTGTTCTACATACATATCCATGTTCGTACGTCCACATCATACATCCAATTTCACATTCATACATATGCATCTACATGCATACATCCACATCTACATTCATACATCCATACCTCCATTTCCACATCCACACATCCACATTCATATTCATACATCCACATTCACATGCATACATCCATTTTCACATCCTCATTCATACATCCACATTCACATACATACATCCACATCCGTATCTACATCCATACATTCACATCCACCTCTTCATTCATAATCACATCCATACATCCACATCTACATACATACATCCACATCTGTATCTACATCCATACATTCACATCCACCTCTTCATTCACAATCACATCCATACATCCACATCTACATACATACATCCATACATCCACATCTATATACATACGTCCATTTTTACATCCTCATTCATACATACACATCCACATACATACATACACATCCGTATCTACATCCATACATCCACATCCACATCCACATCAACATTCACATTCATACATATACATCTACATGTATACATCCACATCACATTCATACAACCATATTACATCCATTCTCGTCCTAACACATCCCATATACATCTTAACACATCCTAACTCATCTTAACACATTCTATCACATCTCATACACATCTTATCACATCTTTTTACATCTCATACACCTCTTATCACATCCTATCACTTTCCATACGCATCTTATCAAATCTTATCACATCTCATACACATCTTATCACATCTTTTTACATCTCATACACCTCTTATCACATCCTATCACTTTCCATACGCATCTTATCAATTCTTATCACATCTCATACACCTCTTATCACATCCTATCACTTTCCATACGCATCTTATCAATTCTTATCACATCTCATACACCTCTTATCACATCCTATCACTTTCCATACGCATCTTATCAATTCTTATCACATCTCATACACCTCTTATCACATCTTATCACATTTCATATCTTTTTTTTAAAAGAGAATTCTTATATTTGATATAAGATTTCTCTACACATTTATTTATACATAAATTCCATTTAAGGAGACTAACACTTTCGAAATTAAAATCAATCTTTTATGCATCTTCTTATGCATAATTTCAATTTGGTAGGGAATTACACTTTTAGAATATAAGAATTTCTCTTATGCATCTAAGTTAAGCATAAAATCCATTTATGAGGAAAATCACACTTTTAGTATAAAAAGAATATCTTTTATGCATACTTCTATGCATGAAAATTAAAAATGATAAAAGTAACACTTTTGATATAAAAATTTTCTTTTATGCATACTTCTATGCATGAAAATTAAAAATGATAAAAGTAACACTTTTGATATAAAAATTTTCTTTTATGCATACTTCTATGCATGAAAATTAAAAATGATAAAAGTAACACTTTTGATATAAAAATTTTCTTTTATGCATACTTCTATGCATGAAAATTAAAAATGATAAAAGTAACACTTTTGATATAAAAATTTTCTTTTATGCATACTTTTATGCATGAAAATTAAAAATGATAAAAGTAACACTTTTAATATAAAAATTTTTCCTTTATGCATAACATTAAAATTCAATTTCTCCATGATTGTAATGAAATTCTTTCAATTAATCTAGGATGATAATTCCTAGAATATGGTAGGAAGTCCTCTTTTTATGCTTTGAATGAGATTATTTTATGCATAATTTTTATAAAAATTTTGCCATAGCTCCGCTGCTATGACTGATAAATCTCGATTTTTCTAAGGGATAATGCTTATCATTAAGGAAATAATTAAAATGATCTCTAATTGGATTATTAATCCATAATGGATTGAATCATTAATATACATAAACTAAAAGCATAGAAAAAAGCCATTAATTTGGCCTCAAGCATAGCTTAATCTTGGGTTAAGGAAAAGCTTTATGAAAAGCTTGATTTGGATTGAGAATGGGTCATAAGTATGACCATTTCTTGAGGGAGAGAGAGAATTTACATAAACATCATTAGAATTTAAACATAAATGAAAATTAACTTCAATAGCATTATGTAACTCTTCACTACTATTCAAACTTCAATAGCATTTAAAAAAAAACCATACCAATTAAACTTCTCAAGCTTGAGAGGGGTTGAGAAGAGAGAAACATTGAGAAATTATAGAAAGATCAATATTCACTAATTACCTTACAACTTGCTTGATTCTTTGTTCACGGTAGAGGCCCCCAACCAATCAATTGGTTAAGTATGTTGATGGAGTCACTAATGAGGATTGAAGAAAGAGGGAAGCTCCAAAAACTAGTGAATTATTAAATGAATTCACAGTTCTTGGCTTAGGTGGAGTAGAGTAACGATGCATAAACACTATCTATTTTTCAACAAGGGGGAGGCTTCTATTTATAGGAAAAATTGAGCTCCTAACCAAACAAACTGATTCTAGAATTTTCTAAATCAGTTTGGTCAATATTTGACCATTTTTAGGTCAATTAAGCTAACTTTTTGGAACTAGACTTGAATGAGGAGAGAGGAGAGATGAAATATCTCAATTTTTATGAGTTTAAAACTCATTCAAGCATGTGAAATATGCACCTCCTTTAAAGAACTCCCCTTCCTTACATATGTGTCATAATGGAATCATTTTAATATTGCTCATAGTTTTTTTACTAATAAACCTTGTACATTTTCAACTCTTCATCTTATGTGAAATATGCACCTCCTTTAAAGAATTCCCCTTCCTTACATATGTGTCATAATAGAATCATTTTAATATTGCTCATAGTTTTTTTACTAATAAACCTTGTACATTTTCAACTCTTCATCTTATGTGAAATATGCACCTCCTTTAAAGAATTCCCCTTCCTTACATATGTGTCATAATGGAATCATTTTAATATTGCTCATAGTTTTTTTTACTAATAAACCTTGTACATTTTCAACTCTTCATCTTATGTGAGCATTTACTCATTTTTGGGTATCTTCTTTTTACAAATTTGGATTTATCTCTTCCCTACACATGGATTGATGCTATTGGCCCATAGGAACCTTAATTGGACCATAGTCTAAAGATTTCTGAAAATCTAGACCCTTAGACTAAGGTTCTTTATACCTATTTCCAATTAATTCCAATTGCACATTGGAAAATTCTTTTTGAATTTCTGTTTCAGGGGAACTCATCTGAATTATAAGAGATATTTTTCTATCCAAAAATATTCAAAATCTGAATATTCTCTCTCTAGAATAATTTTCCTCTCTCTAGGCTAAAATAGTTAGCAACAGGGTCTTTATATTTCTGAAGAGGGTTGATTACAGGGGAAGATACTAGACATCAAAAAGGGGTTGGGGGAGGAATCTTACATTCTACCCCACTTAAAAAAACGCGAGATGTCCTCATCTCGCAACTTGTGATAATTTCGCAAGATTCACGAATATGAGACTTAGAGAAAAATTTTAATCAAGATTAACCACCAAGATAAGTCTTAAAGAGAGCAAGATTCAAAATACGAACAAGATTTAAACTTTATTCATTCTCGAAACTTATACAGTAAAGATAGAGGAACTCTTTACACTTCCATAAGCCCGTCCATCATATGGTCACAAAAGCAGTCTTCACAAGCTGCACAAGTATAAGGTAACTCATCTATGGGAATGATTCTGTGGGTTATTGCTGCGCCTATCTCAGTGGTATGAGGTGTTCTAACAAAAGGACCTCTGAGAGGCAAGCCAAAAACGGGGTAAAGGCATATCTTCTCATGAGGAAGAAAACACGCCAGTAAGAAGACCCGCTCAGAAAACCCAGGATGCCTTGATCTCATGATGCAGTAGTATCGGGGACCCAAACCCAAAGCTTCAATAACCATGGCCAAGCGGACATTGTTACGAAAGTGCTGCTGACCCCAGGGTGTTACCCTAGTTATGTCTTGATAGGTCCGCCATTTTGTCTGCGCTACAGAAGTTCCCAAGTGAGGGAAAAGTGAGCGCTCATACTGCTCTATAAAATCTTTCTTCACAGACTCCCTTGCGTCTTGAAGGTGAGAAATCATCATGGATAAAACTAATTCTTGTTGCCAAGCCATGAAGGAGATTAAGAAAGAAAGAAGATCGATGGAAGTAAGATTACTGTGAACGACAAGTAAAAGTTGCGACTTATATAAAGGAAGGAGCTAGCGTAACTTAGAAGCCAACGGTAACTTGCCACTGAAGTTTTATCGTCTTTCCATGATTTGGGTTTGGCACATTTTTCTATAGAAGGCATTCAGAACTTTGAGATGAGGAGATAAAAGAAGTTCGTAAGCTAAATCACCTACTTTCTTTGGTCCACAATATCTGGGAGATAACTTCTTATACTTCCCAAGAGATAAAGAACTTCTTTTGGGCCGTACTCGAGACCAAAACCTTGATATCCAAAACATCGATTCTCACTTCTGAACTCGTTGTTCTGAATCCTTCAAACAGGTGGGACTCTTGAGAAGTATTCAGGAAAAAGGTTCTTCCTTTTTTAAACAGAATCTTTCTTTTATTTTAGAGATAGAATAATTATAAGATCAGAAAGGGAGATTCTTACTCCTGTATACCTCTAAGGCTGGGGGAGGAATCTTACATTCTACCCCACTTAAAAGGTGCAAGATGTCCTCATCTCGCAAGTAGAGGACAACTTTTTTGCTTAAGATCCAATTTATTCTGGGGTTCCTTACATTCCGGTCAACCCAACAGAATATGGGGATAAATATCCCTTATATAGAATTCATCATTAAATAACAATTCATTCAAATCATATCATTCATATCTTTAACATGATAATGGTCCATTAGACCAAAAATTTCCTTCTGAACATTCCTCCACGGAATTTAAGTTAAGCAAGTTCTCAATTTGTCATCCCTTAACTTGATCTACCGTCTCAAGTATTAACAGTAGCAATTTGACAACATAATCCACTAATCTCATAGTGATTTGCTGAATCATTTTCATCATTTATCATTACAGGGACTCGTCCCAATCATCCACATTGTGGTTTTGCTCAGCTTATTACATTTCAACCCATTTTCAAGGATCATCATTTTTCAATCAGAATCCAAATCAATTCATCAGTTCCCAAACAGAATTAAAAATCATATCAACCACATTCAAAATCATCATCTGGATAGCATTAACGCTTATAATTTCAAGTCTTAGTTTACTCGTATATACTGTCGGTAAAGAGCTGCAGTTATACCCTCGGTATATACGGATAGTCATGATACTCGAAACTATAAGGTAAATACCATCATGTCTAGGTCTCAAGCAAGTCAGGGTTCCATACAATTGCGGTACTTCCAATTGAAGACCCAATTACTAATTTACGAATTTCAATTTGAATTAACAATTTGTATGAATTATATCAAACAATTACAACCTTTTTGTGCGTCTTGATAAACTTTTGACATAATTTGCTCCTCAGTTGATCTTATTGGAGATCTATGACTTAAGTCTGATAAATAGATTTTTCTTTATCCGATCGTCCGAAAAAAAACATTTGTATATTTATATACAAGTTGCAATAATTACATAGAGTGGCTCGGCTCCAAAATTCAAAATCTCTTCGAGAGACGCATAAGACGACGGTACTGGGCCATAGTCATGCCCTGTTACATAAGTTCTCTAACTGCGAAGGGAGCTATTATTTTCTCCTTAGGGATAAATCGACTAAGGAGTCTATAAATTCGACATGAAAGTCTGAAATTTCGAGGTGTCGAATGATATAGAATGACACCACGCACCATTTTCAGCTTTAACAGGATCATAGTCAATGAGAGATTCTGCCACAGCATTGTATGGTGGTTGCAATGGGCGTGGACATATTGCCCTGCAAACCACTTATGTTGTATTCTCTCCGTTGGGGTAGGAAAATATAAATCCGCGAAATGGCGTGCGAGTCTTACTCGGCTTGTTTGAGTTGAAGCGGAAGAGATGAGATGCTCGAAGGCAAATGCAATCATATCTTGAGACTCGGTGAGGTCAGGAATACCAGATAAATGTGGAACTTCCATCTATAAAAACATTTTCTTTGATTAAAATTTCTTCATTAAAGAAGCTTACGGAATGAAAATACATTATGAAAATGCTGTTTCTGAATTCTTATTACCAATTTCAGATAAGAATTTAATTATCTTTATTAGCTTTCAAAACCGCTCTGATACCAACTGTGAGATCCCTGTTCCCACCGAGCAACGGATTTGGGGTAATAGCAGCGGAAGTAGCACTTCTCGCGCGGAACAGGGGTCCCACACTCGGGGCCTCGCCCACAGATATCCGGACAAGAGACTAATCCGTCGGTTTGTCCAAAACCAAAACCGGAAAAACTTCCTTTACCCGGAAAGCACGGGCGATTCCACCAGGATAACTCTTTACTCTAACGTAGTCAAGATCATTACTGATCAAACTGATCTGACTGCACCTTTAACGGTACTTGGTCAAATCAAGGAAGAACTTGCACTTGGATCATTGGGATCAACGCTTTTTTCCCCATCAAGAGGCACAGCCGTTGATTCCTATCCATAGAACAATTTCTATCCGGGATTTACTTCATCTATCGTAATAATAGAAATTAAATCTCGATTTACGGATCCATCAGTCCAGCCTAACCCCATCCGATCCCATGGGTTAGCCAACCGCCCAACCACTGTAGTGATGGGATCCAATTTGGAATTTGGTTAGGTTTTGTCCCGGGTACCAAGGAAAAGAGTTCCAAGGCCCCCTAGCCGGAAGTTCATGCAAACATAAAACTAGTCATACCACTTACACACCCAATATGAAATTGCCTTTTTCTTAGCATCAACTAGCTTTAAAACAATCCTTTAATAAAACCATTATGTCACTGATGACAATCCTCAAAGTCTCTGGTTGAATCCTTATTTCCAGTCATTCTTTCATCGGTATACTTATGGCATCATTGGCAACCAAAACGCTCACCACCTGTTCTCAGGGGCCTTTTTCATGGTTCCTAGCTCATAGTAACCGGCAATATATTCATATAATAGAATGGAATCTCCGTGGAAGATCAGCAAGATCAACCCACAGATCCATATAAAAGAGCCATGGACTCATCTGTTGAGGACCAGCAAGGTCAATCAACCAGATCCATGCCCGGTTTCAGAAAAACAACTCTTACTCCTTATTCCAATATCTTCCACGACGCACGTGTGGGTATCTTCGGCGACCCAGAGCCCGAGCACCGTATGGTCAGCACCCTCTAGGATCCTTCGCAGGTGACCTAGCGCTTCACTCATAGGCCGCTTCCTTGGTCCCTCATCCACCGTACCGGAAGCTCACCATTTAAATCGAGCCGAGGCTGGTCAAGACCTCGATCGACCTTGCTACGCGAGACGTCCTCCATTGACTCTCCGTCAGCAGTTGCAACTTTATCAGTTCAGTCTTCATGACCTTAATCCTCAAGACGGTCAAAATGCTTCTCCAGCATTCTTGACATAAAACAGTCATTTACAAACAGTCACAAATACAGTTTCTATAACGAACTCTTGTCTTTCCATATTATCCACTCTCGGACCACATTACTTATTCCACATTCCATTCAGTGTGTACTCGTTCTCATCCATTCACTCATATAGACTACATTATCTCACATACATCTTCATATTCATTGTTCTACATACATATCCATGTTCGTACGTCCACATCATACATCCAATTTCACATTCATACATATGCATCTACATGCATACATCCACATCTACATTCATACATCCATACCTCCATTTCCACATCCACACATCCACATTCATATTCATACATCCACATTCACATGCATACATCCATTTTCACATCCTCATTCATACATCCACATTCACATACATACATCCACATCCGTATCTACATCCATACATTCACATCCACCTCTTCATTCATAATCACATCCATACATCCACATCTACATACATACATCCACATCTGTACTTACATCCATACATTCACATCCACCTCTTCATTCACAATCACATCCATACATCCACATCTACATACATACATCCATACATCCACATCTATATACATACGTCCATTTTTACATCCTCATTCATACATACACATCCACATACATACATACACATCCGTATCTACATCCATACATCCACATCCACATCCACATCAACATTCACATTCATACATATACATCTACATGTATACATCCACATCACATTCATACAACCATATTACATCCATTCTCGTCCTAACACATCCCATATACATCTTAACACATCCTAACTCATCTTAACACATTCTATCACATCTCATACACATCTTATCACATCTTTTTACATCTCATACACCTCTTATCACATCCTATCACTTTCCATACGCATCTTATCAAATCTTATCACATCTCATACACATCTTATCACATCTTTTTACATCTCATACACCTCTTATCACATCCTATCACTTTCCATACGCATCTTATCAATTCTTATCACATCTCATACACCTCTTATCACATCCTATCACTTTCCATACGCATCTTATCAATTCTTATCACATCTCATACACCTCTTATCACATCCTATCACTTTCCATACGCATCTTATCAATTCTTATCACATCTCATACACCTCTTATCACATCTTATCACATTTCATATCTTTTTTTTAAAAGAGAATTCTTATATTTGATATAAGATTTCTCTACACATTTATTTATACATAAATTCCATTTAAGGAGACTAACACTTTCGAAATTAAAATCAATCTTTTATGCATCTTCTTATGCATAATTTCAATTTGGTAGGGAATTACACTTTTAGAATATAAGAATTTCTCTTATGCATCTAAGTTAAGCATAAAATCCATTTATGAGGAAAATCACACTTTTAGTATAAAAAGAATATCTTTTATGCATACTTCTATGCATGAAAATTAAAAATGATAAAAGTAACACTTTTGATATAAAAATTTTCTTTTATGCATACTTCTATGCATGAAAATTAAAAATGATAAAAGTAACACTTTTGATATAAAAATTTTCTTTTATGCATACTTCTATGCATGAAAATTAAAAATGATAAAAGTAACACTTTTGATATAAAAATTTTCTTTTATGCATACTTCTATGCATGAAAATTAAAAATGATAAAAGTAACACTTTTGATATAAAAATTTTCTTTTATGCATACTTTTATGCATGAAAATTAAAAATGATAAAAGTAACACTTTTAATATAAAAATTTTTCCTTTATGCATAACATTAAAATTCAATTTCTCCATGATTGTAATGAAATTCTTTCAATTAATCTAGGATGATAATTCCTAGAATATGGTAGGAAGTCCTCTTTTTATGCTTTGAATGAGATTATTTTATGCATAATTTTTATAAAAATTTTGCCATAGCTCCGCTGCTATGACTGATAAATCTCGATTTTTCTAAGGGATAATGCTTATCATTAAGGAAATAATTAAAATGATCTCTAATTGGATTATTAATCCATAATGGATTGAATCATTAATATACATAAACTAAAAGCATAGAAAAAAGCCATTAATTTGGCCTCAAGCATAGCTTAATCTTGGGTTAAGGAAAAGCTTTATGAAAAGCTTGATTTGGATTGAGAATGGGTCATAAGTATGACCATTTCTTGAGGGAGAGAGAGAATTTACATAAACATCATTAGAATTTAAACATAAATGAAAATTAACTTCAATAGCATTATGTAACTCTTCACTACTATTCAAACTTCAATAGCATTTAAAAAAAAACCATACCAATTAAACTTCTCAAGCTTGAGAGGGGTTGAGAAGAGAGAAACATTGAGAAATTATAGAAAGATCAATATTCACTAATTACCTTACAACTTGCTTGATTCTTTGTTCACGGTAGAGGCCCCCAACCAATCAATTGGTTAAGTATGTTGATGGAGTCACTAATGAGGATTGAAGAAAGAGGGAAGCTCCAAAAACTAGTGAATTATTAAATGAATTCACAGTTCTTGGCTTAGGTGGAGTAGAGTAACGATGCATAAACACTATCTATTTTTCAACAAGGGGGAGGCTTCTATTTATAGGAAAAATTGAGCTCCTAACCAAACAAACTGATTCTAGAATTTTCTAAATCAGTTTGGTCAATATTTGACCATTTTTAGGTCAGTTAAGCTAACTTTTTGGAACTAGACTTGAATGAGGAGAGAGGAGAGATGAAATATCTCAATTTTTATGAGTTTAAAACTCATTCAAGCATGTGAAATATGCACCTCCTTTAAAGAACTCCCCTTCCTTACATATGTGTCATAATGGAATCATTTTAATATTGCTCATAGTTTTTTTACTAATAAACCTTGTACATTTTCAACTCTTCATCTTATGTGAAATATGCACCTCCTTTAAAGAATTCCCCTTCCTTACATATGTGTCATAATAGAATCATTTTAATATTGCTCATAGTTTTTTTACTAATAAACCTTGTACATTTTCAACTCTTCATCTTATGTGAAATATGCACCTCCTTTAAAGAATTCCCCTTCCTTACATATGTGTCATAATGGAATCATTTTAATATTGCTCATAGTTTTTTTTACTAATAAACCTTGTACATTTTCAACTCTTCATCTTATGTGAGCATTTACTCATTTTTGGGTATCTTCTTTTTACAAATTTGGATTTATCTCTTCCCTACACATGGATTGATGCTATTGGCCCATAGGAACCTTAATTGGACCATAGTCTAAAGATTTCTGAAAATCTAGACCCTTAGACTAAGGTTCTTTATACCTATTTCCAATTAATTCCAATTGCACATTGGAAAATTCTTTTTGAATTTCTGTTTCAGGGGAACTCATCTGAATTATAAGAGATATTTTTCTATCCAAAAATATTCAAAATCTGAATATTCTCTCTCTAGAATAATTTTCCTCTCTCTAGGCTAAAATAGTTAGCAACAGGGTCTTTATATTTCTGAAGAGGGTTGATTACAGGGGAAGATACTAGACATCAAAAAGGGGTTGGGGGAGGAATCTTACATTCGCTCTTCTTTCTTCTCCAACCTAGGAATATATAGGATATTAGTTATGTGAATCCAAATCGTTTATTTCCATAAGGGAATGGGCTGAAATTTTAATTGTGTGAATCCAATCTAGCAAAGGATGATATGAGAGAACCACCTCTTCCCTCTTCTTTCTTCTCCAACCTAGGAATATATAGGATATTAGTTATGTGAATCCAAATCTAGAAAATGGGGTGCAACATTAGTTATGTGAATCCAATCTAGCAAAGGATGATAAAGAGAACCACCAGTTCCCTCTTTTTTCTTCTCCAATATAGGAAGTTATGTGACATAGGTGCTTGTAATGGCTAAAGGGAGAGAGATGGAGAGAGAAAAGGGGGGAGAGAGAGTCTAGCAAAGGATGATAAAAAAGAACCACCTCTTCCCTTTTCTTTCTTCTCCAATCCAGGAAGTTATGTGACATAAATACTTTTAATGGCGTGTGCATGCGAGAGAGAGAGAGAGAGAGAGAGAGAGAGAGAGAGAGAGAGAGAGAGAGAGAGAGAGAGAGAGAGAGAGAGAGAGAGAGAGAGAGAGAGAGCACATCCATTTGTCTAAGGATTAATTTTCTCAAGGGCTTTGAATTGATTACAAATCTTATCAGAATGTAGAATATGCAACATTGCACTTTATAACTTTCGTAATTGCTAAAACTAGCATTTGATATATGTACTTCAAATTCTTGGATTTCTAGGTACTTTATTTTTCTTGCTATGTTCATGTTCACACATGACTCTTCTCCTTATCAAGCTTCTTACTATTACTATTTGCAATAAAAAGCAAGGTAAGCTCTGTGGTGGGTGCAACCGATTACATAACAATGCTAACCTCACACAATCTCATTATAGAGAAAAAGCACTCTATTGCTTAAGTGTGCAAGTAATCCCTCTCTAATTATGAAAACAACCACTTAGCACACAAGAGAGCGAGAGAATACACTCTAGTTTGGATAATGGGTTTATGTCCTTTCTCATTAGAAATGCACGACCAACTTTTTTATGTGTGGCCGCCGAAGACTTCCTCATAGATTTACAAAAGCTTTTAAGTACGTATACCATCTCTCTTTGAAACAAGACTATAAACATAATCCACCAATAGAAAGTGCAAAAATAAGGAAGAAAAACTCACAACACAGCATTGGGTCTAATGTGTCCCTTGTAGATGGTGGCTCCCCTTCCCATCTGTAGTATTTATATCTTTTATTCCAAAAATAGACCCATGGAGGCAATAATAGGATTGTGTATATCCAAATATGGGTCTTAATTTTCAAATTAAACCTTAGTACCTTATGCAATACCTTAACAATAAATAAATTAATCTCCTACACATCTAAGATGTGAAAACATAGAATACATTGCAATTACAACTACAACATTCAACGGACAAAGCTTAAATACGGCGTTAATTAAATATAGACATTTGCACACTACCATAAAAAATCTACATGACACCATGATTGGCACTCCACACCATGCTTAGACCGTCATCCATGTGCGACAACACACATTACTCATAAGCGTTATAATCACATTGGTTAGAATAATTAATTGGAATCCTCAACAATTAAGATTATGTTCATTGGCAGAAACACAACACCAATAATACACTAGCTCAATATTCATCAACATGATAAATATAAAAATTTGCACACTGCCATAACTACTCTACATGACACCTTGATTGGCACCCCACACCATGCTTAGACTGTCATCCATGTATGACACTTGAATCGGTATCCTTGCACTGCTCAACACCCATTACTCTCATAAGCATTAATCACATTGGTTAGAATAATCAATTGGACTCCTTAATAATTAATCACAATATGTTCATAGGTAGAAACACAACACTAGCAATACACTAGCTCAATATTTATCTACATGATTATGTTCATAGGTAGAATTTCTACACAACACCAGTAATACGCCAGCTCAATATTCATCAGCATGGTATATCATGCACAATACTAATAACACTAAAATGGCCCCAACAAATGCATATACTAATAATACGAGCCTGTCAATATTAGTATGAACATGATTATATTCATAGGTAGAAACACAACACCAGTAATACACTATCTCAATATTCATAAACATAGTAAATCACCCACAATACCAATAACACTAACATGGCCCCAACAAATGCATATAATAATAATACGAGCATGTCAATATTAATATGGCATTCACCATGATAGTGGCCAATAACACTAACACGGCCCAAATGCATATACTAATAATACGAGCCTATCAGTATTAATATGGCATCACCCACAATACAATATATCATTATGGTACAATGGTATCTCAGATATCCCCAGTCAACCATAGAGTGGTCTTCCTAACATCCCTCTTGCTTCGGTTTGCAATTGAGCCTCTTTAAGCCTTGCTTGGACACATTTAATGCTGAGGTGAGTCACAACTATATCAAATCCTAAAGTCTCTATAAATCTCTACAAAGAGCATGGACCTCTTCCCTAGAGGTGTCTCCACAAATCCTAAAGTCTCTATATTTTAATCACTACTAAAAGCATGGAGACACCTCTTCTCTAGAGATGTCTCCATAACCGCTCAATGTAATCTCTTCTTCGTTTCTTCCTCACCACATTCCCTTAGTTTGTTTCAGCTCCCTCTCATGTGCCTTACCCCCTCCCAAACACCCTTTGCATGCTATCATACTGGTTAGGATCATGTGTGGTATGGTTGCATCATGTAAAAGTAAACCATGTGCTAATTCACCTTAATTAATTATTAATTGATTTTAGAACTAAAACTGCCAAAATTTTAGCCATTTTGCCAAGGCAAGATAAAAGTTCACATGGCATTCTTCAACCGGATAGTTGCAAGCCATGTTAAGAATATAATTAAATTAAAAGCTGAATCGTTTATTTCCATAAGGGAATGGGCTGCGATATGAATCCAATGTAGCAAAGGATGATATGAGAGAACCACCTCTTCCCTCTTCTTTCTTCTCCAACCTACGAAGTTATATGATATTAGTTATGTGAATCCAATCTAGCAAAGGATCATAAACAGAACCACTAGTTCTCTCTTTTTTCTTCTCCAATCTAGGAAGTTATGTGACATAGGTGCTTGTAATGGCTAAAGGGAGAGAGATGGAGAGAGAAAAGGAGGGAGAGAGAGTCTAGCAAAGGATGATAAGAAAGAACCACCTCTTCCCTTTTCTTTCGTCTCCAATCCAAGAAGTTATGTGACATAAATACTTTTATTGGCTCGTGCACGAGACACACACAGAGAGAGAGAGAGAGAGAGAGAGAGAGAGAGAGAGAGAGAGAGAGAGAGAGAGAGAGAGAGAGAGAGAGAGAGAGAGAGAGAGAGAGAGAGCACATCCATTTGTCTAATGATTAATTTGCTCAAGGGCTTTGAATTGATTACAAATCTTATGAATGTAGAATATGCAACATTGCACTTTATAACTTTCGTAACTGCTAACTGGCATTTGATATATATACTTCAAATTCTTGGAATTCTGGGTACTTTATTTTTCTTTTGCTATGTTCATGTTCACACATGACTCTTCTCCTTATCAAGCTTCTTACTATTACTATTACTATTACTATTACTATTTGCAAGTAAAAGCAACGTAAGCTCTGTGGGTGCAATCGATTGCATAACGATGCTAACCTCACACAATCTCATTATAGAGAAAAAGCACTCTATTGCTTAAGTGTGCAAGTAATCCCTCTCTAATTATGAAAACAACCACTTAGCACACAAGAGAGCGAGAGAGTACACTCTAGTTTGGATAATGGGTTTATGTCCTTTCTCATTAGAAATGCACGACCAACTTTTTTATGTGTGGCCGCCGAAGACTTGCTCATAGATTTACAAAAGCTTTTAAGTACATATACCATTTCTCTCTTTGAAACAAGACTATAAACATAATCCACCAATAGAAAGTGCAAAAATAAGGAAGAAAAACTCACAACACAACATTGGGTCTAATGTGTCCCTTGTAGATGGTGGCTCTCCTTCCCATCTGCAATAATAGGATTGAGTACATCCAAATATGCGTCTTATTTTTCAAATATAAATCTTAGTACCTTATGCAATACCTTAAGAATTAAAAAAATTGATCTCTTACACATCTAAGATGTGCAAACATAGAATACATTGCAATTACAACTACAACATTCGGCGGACAAATCTAAAATATGGCGTTAATTAAATATAGACATTTGCACACCGTCATAAATACTCTACATGACACCATGATTGGCACTCCACACCATGCTCAGACCGTCATCCATGTGCGACACTTTAGTTAGTATTCTTGCACTGCTCAACACACATTACTCATAAGCGTTATAATCACATTGGTTAGAATAATTAATGGGAATCCTTAACAATTAAGATTATGTTCATTGTGCTAGAGACACAACACGAGTAATACACTAGCTCAATATTCATCAAACATGATAAATATAGAAACTTTCACACTATAAATACTCAACATGACACCTTGATTGGCAACCCACACCATGCTTAGACTGTCATCCATGTGTGACACTTGAATCAATATCCTTGCACTGCTCAACGCCCATTACTCTCATAAGCATTAATCACATTGGTTAGAATAATTAATTGGACTCCTTAATAGTTAATCACAACATGCTTTATGTTCATAGGGAGAAACACAACACTAGTAATACTCTATCTCAATATTCATCTACATGATTATGTCCATAGGTAGAATTTCTACACAACACCAGTAATATGCCAGCTTAATATTCATCAACATGGTATATCACCCACAATACCAATAACACTCAAATGGCCCCAACAAATGCATATACTATTAATACGAGCCTATCAATATTAGTATGAACATGATTATGTTCATAGGTAGAAACACAACACCAGTAATACATTATATCAATATTCATGAACATAGCAAATCACCCACAATACCAATAACACTAACATGGCCCCAACAAATGCATATAATAATAATACAAGCATGTCAATATTAATATGGCATCCCCCATATGATAGTGGCCAATAACACTAACACGGCCCAAATGCATATACTAATAATACGAGCCTATCAGTATTAATATGGCATCACCCACAATACAATATATCATTATGGTACAATGGTATCTCAGATATCCCCAATCAACTATGAGTGGTCTTCCTAACATCCCTCTTGCTTGGGTTTGCAATTGAGCCTCTTTAAGCCTTGCTTGGACCCATTTAATGCTGAGGTGAGTCACAACTATATCAAATCCTAAAGTCTCTTCAAATATCTACAAAGAGCATGGACCTCTTCCCTGGAGGTGTCTCCACAAATCCTAAAGTCTCTATATTTTAATCACTACTAAGAGCATGGAGACATCTCTTTCCTAGAGATGTCTCCATATCCGCTCAATGTAATCTCTTCTTTGTTTCTTCCTCGCCACATTCCCTTAGTTTGTTTTAGCTCCCTCTCATGAGCCTTACCCCCTCCCAAACACGCTTAGCATGCTATCATACTGATTAGGACCATGTGTGGTATGGTTGCATCATGTACAAATAAACCATGTGCTAATTCACCTTAATTAATCATCGATTGATTTTAGAGCTAAAACAACCAAAATTTTAACCATTTTTCCAAGGCAAGATAAAAGTTCACATGGCATTTTTCAATCGGTTTCATAAAAAATACAATAGTCAATGGTTTATGTTGAGTTGGGGTTTATGAAAAGGATAATAACAGCCATGGCGAATCACTTTTGCCATGGGGAGACGGGACACATTTTGGAGATTTGGTATCTCAATCTTGTTGAGGTTTTGTGAAAAAATTATCGTAGCCACATATGTAAGCAAGCTATTTTGTGAAGGTGAGTGATTATGGGGATAGTTGCAAGCCATCTTGAAAACATGATTAATTGTGGACACAATTGAAAGAAGATTCATTTATTCCCATAAGGGAATGGGGTGCAACATTAGTTATGTGAATCAAATCTAGGAAAGGAATATAAAAAAGAACCACCACTTCCCTCTTTTTTCTTCTCCAATCCAAAAAGTTATGCGAATCTAATATAGAAAATAGGGTGTGAAATTAGTTATGTGAATCTAATCTAGCAAAGGATGATTAAAAAAACCACCTCTTCCCTCTTGTTTCCTCTCCAATCTAAGAAGTTATGACAGAGGTGCTTTTAATGAGGAGAGAGAGAGAGAGAGTAAGTACGTCCATTTGTCTTATTTTTACCTTTTAAAAAAAATTTAAAGGGAACACAAAAAGTACAAGGCTAGAAATTAGAAGGTTATATAAAGCTTTTTCACTACAAGGCACGAAGTTTTTGTTCTTCTTGGGAATGTATTATAATATCTACGTCGTTTGGATTTTGTGAAAAGGATAATAATAGCCACAGATGTAGAACAAATCAATTTTGTCATAAGGAGATAGGACACATTTTGGAGATTCGGTTTGTCAATCTTGTTGAGGTTTTGTGAAAAAATATTGCAGAGCCACATATGTAAACTATTGTGTGAACGTGATTGATTATGTAGATAGTTGCAAGCCATCTTAAAAATATGTAGATAGTTGCAAGCCATCTTAAAAATATGATTAAGTTAAAAGTTGAATCATTTATTTCCATAAGGGAATGGGCTGTGAAATTAATTATGTGAATCCAATCTAGCAAAGGATGATATAAGAAAACCACCTCTCCTCTTGCTTGGGTTTGCAATTGAGCCTCTTTAAGCCTTGGTTGGACCCATTTAATGGTGAGGTGAGTCACAACTATATCCAATCCTAAAGTCTCTATAAATCTCTACAAGAGCATGGACCTCTTCCCTAGAGGTGTCTCCACAAATCCTAAAGTCTCTATATTTTAATCACTACTAAGAGCATGGAGACACCTCTTCTCTAGAGATGTCTCCATAACCGCTCAATGTAATCTCTTCTTCATTTCTTCCTCACCACATTCCCTTAGTTTGTTTCAGCTCTCTCTCTCATGTGCCTTACCCTCTCCCAAACACCCTTTGCATGCTATCATACTGGTTAGGACCATGTGTGGTATGGTTGCATCATGTATAAATAAACCATGTGCTGATTCACCTTAATTAATCGTCGATTGATTTTAGAACTAAAATTGTCAAAATTTTAGCCATTTTGCCAAGGCAAGATAAAAGTTCACATGGCATTTTTCAAGCGGATAGTTGCAAGCCATGTTAAAAATATAATTAAATTAAAAGTTGAATCGTTTATTTCCATAAGGGAATGGGCTGAAATTTTAATTATGTGAATCCAATCTAGCAAAGGATGATATGAGAGAACCACCTCTTCCCTCTTCTTTCTTCTCCAACCTAGGAATATATAGGATATTAGTTATGTGAATCCAAATCTAGAAAATGGGGTGCAACATTAATTATGTGAATCCAATCTAGCAAAGGATCATAAACAGAACCACCAGTTCCCTCTTTTTTCTTCTCCAATATAGGAAGTTATGTGACATAGGTGCTTGTAATGGCTAAAGGGAGCGAGATGGAGAGAGAAAAGAGGGGAGAGAGAGTCTAGCAAAGGATGATAAAAAAGAACCACCTCTTCCCTTTTCTTTCTTCTCCAATCCAAGAAGTTATGTGACATAAATACTTTTAATGGCGTGTGCATGCGAGAGGGAGAGAGAGAGAGAGAGAGAGAGAGAGAGAGAGAGAGAGAGAGAGAGAGAGAGAGAGAGCACATCCATTTGTCTAAGGATTAATTTTCTCAAGGGCTTTGAATTGATTACAAATCTTATGAGAATGTAGAATATGCAACATTGCACTTTATAACTTTCGTAATTGCTAAAACTAGCATTTGATATATGTACTTCAAATTCTTGGATTTCTGGGTACTTTATTTTTCTTGCTATGTTCATGTTCACACATGACTCTTCTCCTTATCAAGCTTCTTACTATTACTATTTGCAATAAAAAGCAAGGTAAGCTCTGTGGTGGGTGCAACCGATTACATAACAATGCTAACCTCACACAATCTCATTATAGAGAAAAAGCACTCTATTGCTTAAGTGTGCAAGTAATCCCTCTCTAATTATGAAAACAACCACTTAGCACACAAGAGAGCGAGAGAATACACTCTAGTTTGGATAATGGGTTTATGTCCTTTCTCATTAGAAATGCACGACCAACTTTTTTATGTGTGGCGAAAGACTTGCTCATAGATTTACAAAAGCTTTTAAGTACGTATACCATCTCTCTTTGAAACAAGACTATAAACATAATCCACCAATAGAAAGTGCAAAAATAAGGAAGAAAAACTCACAACACAGCATTGGGTCTAATGTGTCCCTTGTAGATGGTGGCTCCCCTTCCCATCTGTAGTATTTATATCTTTTATTCCAAAAATAGACCCATGGAGGCAATAATAGGATTGTGTACATCCAAATATGGGTCTTATTTTTCAAATTAAACCTTAGTACCTTATGCAATACCTTAACAATAAATAAATTAATCTCCTACACATCTAAGATGTGAAAACATAGAATACATTGCAATTACAACTACAACATTCAACGGACAAAGCTTAAATACGGCGTTAATTAAATATAGACATTTGCACACTACCATAAATAATCTACATGACACCATGATTGGCACTCCACACCATGCTTAGACCGTCATCCATGTGCGACAACAGACATTACTCATAAGCGTTATAATCACATTGGTTAGAATAATTAATTAGAATCCTCAACAATTAAGATTATGTTCATTGGCAAAAACACAACACCAATAATACACTAGCTCAATATTCATCAACATGATAAATATAAAAATTTGCACACTGCCATAACTACTCTACATGACACCTTGATTGGCACCCCACACCATGCTTAGACTGTCATCCATGTATGACACTTGAATCGGTATCCTTGCATTGCTCAACACCCATTACTCTCATAAGCATTAATCACATTGGTTAGAATAATTAATTGGACTCCTTAATAATTAATCACAATATGTTCATAGGTAGAAACACAACACTAGTAATACACTAGCTCAATATTTATCTACATGATTATGTTCATAGGTAGAATTTCTACACAACACCAGTAATACGCTAGCTCAATATTCATCAACATGGTATATCACGCACAATACTAATAACACTAAAATGGCCCCAACAAATGCATATACTAATAATACGAGCCTGTCAATATTAGTATGAACATGATTATATTCATAGGTAGAAACACAACACCAGTAATACACTATCTCAATATTCATAAACATAGTAAATCACCCACAATACCAATAACACTAACATGGCCCCAACAAATGCATATAATAATAATACGAGCATGTTAATATTAATATGGCATTCCCCATGATAGTGGCCAATAACACTAACACGGCCCAAACGCATATACTAATAATACGAGCCTATCAGTATTAATATGGCATCACCCACAATACAATATATCATTATGGTACAATGGTATCTCAGATATCCCCAGTCAACCATCGCGAGTGGTCTTCCTAACATCCCTCTTGCTTGGGTTTGCAATTGAGCCTCTTTAAGCCTTGCTTGGACACATTTAATGCTGAGGTGAGTCACAACTATATCAAATCCTAAAGTCTCTATAAATCTCTACAAAGAGCATGGACCTCTTCCCTAGAGGTGTCTCCACAAATCCTAAAGTCTCTATATTTTAATCACTACTAAGAGCATGGAGACACCTCTTCTCTAGAGATGTCTCCATAACCGCTCAATGTAATCTCTTCTTCGTTTCTTCCTCACCACATT
The DNA here is from genome assembly GCF_041138505.1 of Cibotium barometz. Taxonomy (NCBI): domain Eukaryota; kingdom Viridiplantae; phylum Streptophyta; class Polypodiopsida; order Cyatheales; family Cibotiaceae; genus Cibotium; species Cibotium barometz. The sequence continues at coordinate 70,065,372 of NC_141046.1, forward strand.
CCCTTAGTTTGTTTCAGCTCCCTCTCATGTGCCTTACCCCCTCCCAAACACCCTTTGCATGCTATCATACTGGTTAGGACCATGTGTGGTATGGTTGCATCATGTATAAATAAACCATGTGCTAATTCACCTTAATTAATTATCAATTGATTTTAGAACTAAAACTGCCAAAATTTTAGCCATTTTGCCAAGGCAAGATAAAAGTTCACATGGCATTCTTCAACCGGATAGTTGCAAGCCATGTTAAGAATATAATTAAATTAAAAGTTGAATCGTTTATTTCCATAAGGGAATGGGCTGCGAAATTAATTATGTGAATCCAATGTAGCAAAGGATGATATGAGAGAACCACCTCTTCCCTATTCTTTCTTCTCCAACCTAGGAAGTTTTATGATATTAGTTATGTGAATCCAAATCTAGAAAATGGGGTGCAACATTAGTTATGTAAATCCAATCTAGCAAAGGATCATAAACAGAACCACTAGTTCTCTCTTTTTTCTTCTCCAATCTAGGAAGTTATGTGACATAGGTGCTTGTAATGGCTAAAGGGAGAGAGATGGAGAGAGAAAAGGAGGGAGAGAGAGTCTAGCAAAGGATGATAAGAAAGAACCACCTCTTCCCTTTTCTTTCTTCCCCAATCCAAGAAGTTATGTGACATAAATACTTTTAATGGCGCGTGCACGAGACACAGAGAGAGAGAGAGAGAGAAGAGAGAGAGAGAGAGAGAGAGAGAGAGAGAGAGAGAGAGAGAGAGAGCACATCCATTTGTCTAATGATTAATTTGCTCAAGGGCTTTGAATTGATTACAAATCTTATGAATGTAGAATATGCAACATTGCACTTTATAACTTTCGTAATGGCTAACTGGCATTTGATATATATACTTCAAATTCTTGGAATTCTGGGTACTTTATTTTTCTTTTGCTATGTTCATGTTCACACATGACTCTTCTCCTTATCAAGCTTCTTACTATTACTATTACTATTACTATTTGCAAGTAAAAGCAACGTAAGCTCTGTGGGTGCAACCGATTGCATAACGATGCTAACCTCACACAATCTCATTATAGAGAAAAAGCACTCTATTGCTTAAGTGTGCAAGTAATCCCTCTCTAATTATGAAAACAACCACTTAGCACACAAGAGAGCGAGAGAGTACACTCTAGTTTGGATAATGGGTTTATGTCCTCTCATTAGAAATGCACGACCAACTTTTTTATGTGTGGCCGCCGAAGACTTGCTCATAGATTTACAAAAGCTTTTAAGTACGTATACCATTTGTCTCTTTGAAACAAGACTATAAACATAATCCACCAATAGAAAGTGCAAAAATAAGGAAGAAAAACTCACAACACAACATTGGGTCTAATGTGTCCCTTGTAGATGGGGTGGCTCTCCTTCCCATCTGCAATAATAGGATTGAGTACATCCAAATATGCGTCTTATTTTTCAAATATAAATCTTAGTACCTTATGCAATACCTTAAGAATTAAAAAAATTGATCTCTTACACATCTAAGATGTGCAAACATAGAATACATTGCAATTACAACTACAACATTCGGCGGACAAATCTAAAATATGGCGTTAATTAAATATAGACATTTGCACACCGTCATAAATACTCTACATGACACCATGATTGGCACTCCACACCATGCTCAGACCGTCATCCATGTGCGACACTTTAGTTAGTATTCTTGCACTGCTCAACACACATTACTCATAAGCGTTATAATCACATTGGTTAGAATAATTAATGGGAATCCTTAACAATTAAGATTATGTTCATTGTGCTAGAGACACAACACCAGTAATACACTAGCTCAATATTCATCAAACATGATAAATATAGAAACTTGCACACTATAAATACTCAACATGACACCTTGATTGGCACCCCACACCATGCTTAGACTGTCATCCATGTGTGACACTTGAATCAATATCCTTGCACTGCTCAACGCCCATTACTCTCATAAGCATTAATCACATTGGTTAGAATAATTAATTGGACTCCTTAATAGTTAATCACAACATGCTTTATGTTCATAGGGAGAAACACAACACTAGTAATACTCTATCTCAATATTCATCTACATGATTATGTTCATAGGTAGAATTTCTACACAACACCAGTAATATGCCAGCTTAATATTCATCAACATGGTATATCACCCACAATACCAATAACACTCAAATGGCCCCAACAAATGCATATACTATTAATACGAGCCTATCAATATTAGTATGAACATGATTATGTTCATAGGTAGAAACACAACACCAGTAATACATTATATCAATATTCATGAACATAGCAAATCACCCACAATACCAATAACACTAACATGGCCCCAACAAATGCATATAATAATAATACAAGCATGTCAATATTAATATGGCATCCCCCATATGATAGTGGCCAATAACACTAACACGGCCCAAATGCATATACTAATAATACGAGCCTATCAGTATTAATATGGCATCACCCACAATACAATATATCATTATGGTACAATGGTATCTCAGATATCCCCAATCAACCATCGAGAGTGGTCTTCCTAACATCCCTCTTGCTTGGGTTTGCAATTGAGCCTCTTTAAGCCTTGCTTGGACCCATTTAATGCTGAGGTGAGTCACAACTATATCAAATCCTAAAGTCTCTTCAAATATCTACAAAGAGCATGGACCTCTTCCCTGGTGGAGGTGTCTCCACAAATCCTAAAGTCTCTATATTTTAATCACTACTAAGAGCATGGAGACATCTCTTTCCTAGAGATGTCTCCATATCCGCTCAATGTAATCTCTTCTTTGTTTATTCCTTGCCACATTCCCTTAGTTTGTTTTAGCTCCCTCTCATGTGCCTTACCCCCTCCCAAACACCCTTAGCATGCTATCATACTGATTAGGACCATGTGTGGTATGGTTGCATCATGTACAAATAAACCATGTGCTAATTCACCTTAATTAATCATCGATTGATTTTAGAGCTAAAACAACCAAAATTTTAACCATTTTTCCAAGGCAAGATAAAAGTTCACATGGCATTTTTCAATCGGTTTCATAAATAATACAATAGTCAATGGTTTATGTTGAGTTGGGGTTTATGAAAAGGATAATAACAGCCATGGCGAATCACTTTTGCCATGGGGAGACGGGACACATTTTGGAGATTTGGTATCTCAATCTTGTTGAGGTTTTGTGAAAAAATTATCGTAGCCACATATGTAAGCAAGCTATTTTGTGAAGGTGAGTGATTATGGGGATAGTTGCAAGCCATCTTGAAAACATGATTAATTGTGGACACAATTGAAAGAAGATTCATTTATTCCCATAAGGGAATGGGGTGCAACATTAGTTATGTGAATCAAATCTAGGAAAGGAATATAAAAAAGAACCACCACTTCCCTCTTTTTTCTTCTCCAATCCAAAAAGTTATGCGAATCTAATATAGAAAATAGGGTGTGAAATTAGTTATGTGAATCCAATCTAGCAAAGGATGATTAAAAAAACCACCTCTTCCCTCTTGTTTCTTCTCCAATCTAAGAAGTTATGACAGAGGTGCTTTTAATGAGGAGAGAGAGAGAGAGAGTACGTCCATTTGTCTTATTTTTACCTTTTAAAATTTTTTTAAAGGGAACACAGAAAGTACAAGGCTAGAAATTAGAAGGTTATATAAAGCTTTTTCACTACAAGGCACGAAGTTTTTGTTCTTCTTGGGAATGTATTATAATATCTACGTCGTTTGGATTTTGTGAAAGGGATAATAATAGCCACAGATGTAGAACAAATCAATTTTGTCATAACGAGATAGGACACATTTTGGAGATTCGGTTTGTCAATCTTGTTGAGGTTTTGTGAAAAAATATTGCAGAGCCACATATGTAAACTATTTTGTGAACGTGATTGATTATCGCATTTGATATATATACTTCAAATTCTTGGAATTCTGGGTACTTTATTTTTCTTTTGCTATGTTCATGTTCACACATGACTCTTCTCCTTATCAAGCTTCTTACTATTACTATTACTATTACTATTTGCAAGTAAAAGCAACATAAGCTCTGTGGGTGCAACCGATTGCATAACGATGCTAACCTCACACAATCTCATTATAGAGAAAAAGCACTCTATTGCTTAAGTATGCAAGTAATCCCTCTCTAATTATGAAAACAACCACTTAGCACACAAGAGAGCGAGAGAGTACAATCTAGTTTGGATAATGGGTTTATGTCCTTTCTCATTAGAAATGCACGACCAACTTTTTTATGTGTAGCCGCCGAAGACTTGCTCATAGATTTACAAAAGCTTTTAAGTACGTATACCATTTCTCTCTTTGAAACAAACTATAAACATAATCCACCAATAGAAAGTGCAAAAATAAGGAAGAAAAACTCACAACACAACATTGGGTCTAATGTGTCCCTTGTAGATGGTGGCTCTCCTTCCCATTTGCAATAATAGGATTGAGTACATCTAAATATGCGTCTTATTTTTCAAATATAAATCTTAGTACCTTATGCAATACCTTAAGAATTAAAGAAATTGATCTCTTACACATCTAAGATGTGCAAACATAGAATACATTGCAATTACAACTACAACATTCGGCAGACAAATCTAAAATATGGCGTTAATTAAATATAGACATTTGCACACCGTCATAAATACTCTACATGACACCATGATTGGCACTCCACACCATGCTCAGACCGTCATCCATGTGCGACACTTTAGTTAGTATTCTTGCACTGCTCAACACACATTACTCATAAGCGTTATAATCACATTGGTTAGAATAATTAATGGGAATCCTTAACAATTAAGATTATGTTCATTGTGCTAGAGACACAACACCAGTAATACACTAGCTCAATATTCATCAAACATGATAAATATAGAAACTTGCACACTATAAATACTCAACATGACACCTTGATTGGCACCCCACACCATGCTTAGACTGTCATCCATGTGTGACACTTGAATCAATATCCTTGCACTGCTCAACGCCCATTACTCTCATAAGCATTAATCACATTGGTTAGAATAATTAATTGGACTCCTTAATAGTTAATCACAACATGCTTTATGTTCATAGGGAGAAACACAACACTAGTAATACTCTATCTCAATATTCATCTACATGATTATGTTCCTGGGTAGAATTTCTACACAACACCAGTAATATGCCAGCTTAATATTCATCAACATGGTATATCACCCACAATACCAATAACACTCAAATGGCCCCAACAAATGCATATACTATTAATACGAGCCTATCAATATTAGTATGAACATGATTATGTTCATAGGTAGAAACACAACACCAGTAATACATTATATCAATATTCATGAACATAGCAAATCACCCACAATACCAATAACACTAACATGGCCCCAACAAATGCATATAATAATAATACAAGCATGTCAATATTAATATGGCATCCCCCATATGATAGTGGCCAATAACACTAACACGGCCCAAATGCATATACTAATAATACAAGCCTATCAGTATTAATATGGCATCACCCACAATACAATATATCATTATGGTACAATGGTATCTCAGATATCCCCAATCAACCATCGAGAGTGGTCTTCCTAACATCCCTCTTGCTTGGATTTGCAATTGAGCCTCTTTAAGCCTTGCTTGGACCCATTTAATGCTGAGGTGAGTCACAACTATATCAAATCCTAAAGTCTCTTCAAATATCTACAAAGAGCATGGACCTCTTCCCTGGTGGAGGTGTCTCCACAAATCCTAAAGTCTCTATATTTTAATCACTACTAAGAGCATGGAGACATCTCTTTCCTAGAGATGTCTCCATATCCGCTCAATGTAATCTCTTCTTTGTTTATTCCTCGCCACATTCCCTTAGTTTGTTTTAGCTCCCTCTCATGTGCCTTACCCCCTCCCAAACACCCTTAGCATGCTATCATACTGATTAGGACCATGTGTGGTATGGTTGCATCATGTACAAATAAACCATGTGCTAATTCACCTTAATTAATCATCGATTGATTTTAGAGCTAAAACAACCAAAATTTTAACCATTTTTCCAAGGCAAGATAAAAGTTCACATGGCATTTTTCAATCGGTTTCATAAATAATACAATAGTCAATGGTTTATGTTGAGTTGGGGTTTATGAAAAGGATAATAACAGCCATGGCGAATCACTTTTGCCATGGGGAGACGGGACACATTTTGGAGATTTGGTATCTCAATCTTGTTGAGGTTTTGTGAAAAAATTATCGTAGCCACATATGTAAGCAAGCTATTTTGTGAAGGTGAGTGATTATGGGGATAGTTGCAAGCCATCTTGAAAACATGATTAATTGTGGACACAATTGAAAGAAGATTCATTTATTCCCATAAGGGAATGGGGTGCAACATTAGTTATGTGAATCAAATCTAGGAAAGGAATATAAAAAAGAACCACCACTTCCCTCTTTTTTCTTCTCCAATCCAAAAAGTTATGCGAATCTAATATAGAAAATAGGGTGTGAAATTAGTTATGTGAATCCAATCTAGCAAAGGATGATTAAAAAAACCACCTCTTCCCTCTTGTTTCTTCTCCAATCTAAGAAGTTATGATAGAGGTGCTTTTAATGAGGAGAGAGAGAGAGAGTACGTCCATTTGTCTTATTTTTACCTTTTAAAAAAAATTTAAAGGGAACACAGAAAGTACAAGGCTAGAAATTAGAAGGTTATATAAAGCTTTTTCACTACAAGGCACGAAGTTTTTGTTCTTCTTGGGAATGTTTATAATATCTACGTCGTTTGGATTTTGTGAAAAGGATAATAATAGCCACAGATGTAGAACAAATCAATTTTGTCATAAGGAGATAGGTGTAAGATCCCTGTTCCCACCGAGCAACGGATTCAGGGTACTGGCAGCGGAAGTAGTGCTTCTCGCGCGGGACAGGGGTCCCACACTCGGGGCCTCGCCCACGGATATCCGGATAAGAGACTAATCCGTCGGTTGTTCCAAAACCGAACCCAGAAAAACTTCCTCTACCGGAAAGCACGGGCGATTCCACCAGGATAACTTTTTACTCTAACGTAGTCAAGATCATTTCTGATCGAGATGATCCGATTACATCTATAAGATACTTAGTCAGTTCAAGGAAGAAACTTGCACTTGGATCATTGGGATCAACGCTTTTTTCCCCATTCAAGAGGCACAGCCGTTGATTCCTATCCATAGAACAGTTTCTGTCCGGGATTTTTTTTTTCTATCGTAAAAACAAAAGTTTGAGTCTCGATTTACGGATCCATCAGTCCAGCCTAACCCCATCCAATCCCATGGGTTAGCCAACCGCCCAACCACTGTAGTGATGGGATCCAATTAAAAATTTGGTTAGGTTTTGTCCCGGGTACCAAGGAAAAGAGTTCCAAGGCCCCCTAGCCGGATGTTCATGCAAAATAAAACTAGTCACACCACTCACACACCCAATATGAAATTGCCTTTTTCAACCAGATTCAACCAGTTTAAAACAATCCTTTAATAAAACCATAGTATCATTGATCACCATCTTCCAATTTATCCAATTGATTCTTAATTTCCCATCATTCCTTCCTCAGAGTATCTATGGCATCATTGGCAACTAGAACGCTCAGGAGCCGTTTCGATAGTTCCTAGCCCATAATACTTGGCAATATAATCACTTAACAAGATGGACTCTCATTGAAGATCAGCAAGATCAACCAACAGATCCATATAAGGAGCCATGGACTCATCCATTGAAGACCAGCAAGGTCAATCAACCAGATCCATGCTCGATTTCAGAAAACAACTCCAACTCTGTTCCAATATCTTCCTCGACGCACGCGTGGGTATCCTAGGCAACCCAGAGCCCGAGCACCGTATGGTCAGCACCCTCTAGGATCCTTCGCAGGTAACCTAGCGCTTCACGCATAGGCCGCTTCCTTGGCCTCTCATCCACCGTACCGGAAGCTCACCATTTTAATCGCACCGAGGCTGGTCAAGACCTCGGCCGACCTTGCTACGCGAGACGTCCTTCATTGACTCCCCGTCAGCAGTTGCAACTTTACCATCACGACTTTAATCACAAGACGGTCAAAATGCTCCCCCCAGCATTCTTGACATAAAACAATCATTTACAAACAGCATTTACAAACAGTATTTACAAACAGTTTACAACACAATTTCTATTTTAACTTTCATTTTTCCACATTATCCCTCATCGATCTACATTACTTATTCCATATTCCATTTATATGTATACTCATCCCATCACATCATTTCTATCTCATCACTTCAGATTCCCTCACATCGCATATCGTATATTTATATCCATACATCCACATCTATATGCGCACATTCACATCTACATGCATACATCTACATCTCTATGCATACATCCACATCCACATTCACATTCACCTCCATACATCTACATCTACATGCATACATCCACATCTCCATTCACATCTACATCTATACATCTACTTCTACATGCATCCATCCACCTCCACATCCACATCTACATCTATACATCTACATCTACATGCATACATCCATATCTCCATTCCCATCTACATCTATACATCTACATCTACATGCATCCATCTACCTCCACATCCACATCTACATCTATACATCTACATCTACATGTATACATCCACCTCCACATCCACATCTGTATCTATACATCTACATCTACATGTATACATCCACATCCACATCTATACATCTACATCTACATGCATACATCCACATCTCCGTTCACATCTACATCTATACATCTACATCTACATGCATCCATCCACCTCCACATCCACATCTACATCTATACATCTACATCTACATGCAAACATCCACATCTCCATGCATAATAAAATTCTTTTAATTAATCTAGGATTGATAGTTACTAGAATATGGTAGGAAGTCCTCTTTTTATGCTTTGAATGAATTTATTTTATGCGTAATTTCTATAAAAATTTTGCCATAGCTCCGCTACTATGACTGATAAATCTCAAATTTTTTTCTAAGGGATAAAGCTTATCATTAAGGATATAATTAGAATGGTCTCTAATTGGGTCATCAATCCATAATGGTCTCTAATTGAATCATTAAGAAAACAATTAGAATGGTCTCTAATTGGATCATCAATCCATAATGGATTGAATCATCAATGTGCATAAACTAAAAGCATAGCAAAAAGCCATTAATTTGGCCTCAAGCATAGCTTAATCTTGGATTAAGGAAAAGCTTTATGAAAAGCTTCATTTGGATTGAGAATGGGTCATGAGTATGACCATTTCTTGAGAGAGAGAGAGAGAAATTACATAAAAACCATTTGAATTTAAACATACTTGGAAATTAACTTCTATAGCATTTATTAAATTATGTAACTCTTCCCTACTATTCACCAATTAACTTCAATAGCATTTAAAAAACCGTACCAATTAAGCTTCTCAAGCTTGAGAGGGGTTGAGAAGAGAGAATCATTGAGAAATTATAGAAAGATCAAAATTCAATATACTTACCTTATGATTTGCTTGATTCTTTATTCACGGTAGAGGCCCCCAACCAATCAATTGGTTTAGTATGTTGATGGAGCCACCAATGGGGATTGAAGAAAGAGAGAAGTATCAAAAACTAGTGAATTATTAAAGAATTCACAACTCTTGGCTTAGGTAGAGTAGAGTAACAATGCATAAGACACTCTATATTTTGGCTTAGGTGGAGTAGAGTAACAAGCATAAGACTCTATCTAATTTGGCTTAGGTGGAGTAGAGTAACAAAGCATAAGACTCTATCTAATTTGGCTTAGGTGGAGTAGAGTAACAAAGCATAAGACACTATATATTTTGACTTAGGTGGAGTAGAGTGACAAAGCATAAGACACTATCTAATTTGGCTTAGGTGGAGTAGAGTGACAAAGCATAAGACACTATATTTTTTTCAACAAGGGGAGGCTTCTATTTATAGGAAAATTTGAGTTCCTAACCAAACAAACTGATTCTAGAATTTTCCAAGTCAGTTTGGTTGAATTTGGACTAGATTTGGACCTAGTTTGGTTACTTTTTGATTCGGTTTGGTTCCATTTTGATTTGGCTTGGTTCAAGAGAGATGAGAGATAAAAATATCACATTATTTTTGAGTTTAAAACTCATTCAAGCATGTGAAATATGCACCTCCTTTAAAGAATTCCCCTTCCTTACATATGTGTCAAAATTTTATTGCTCATAGTTTTTTACTAATAAACCTTGTACATTTTCAACTCTTCATCTTATGTGAAATATGCACCTCCTTTAAAGAACTCCTCTTCCTTACATATGTGTCATAGTTTTTTTACTAATAAGCCTTGTACATTTTCAACTCTTCATCTTATGTGAAATATGCACCTCCTTTAAAGAACTCCCCTTCCTTACATATGTGTTTATTTACTAATAAACCTTGTACATTTTCAACTCTTCATCTTATGTGAAATATGCACCTCCTTTAAAGAACTCCCCTTCCTTACATATGTGTTTATTTACTAATAAACCTTGTACATTTTCAACTCTTCATCTTATGTGAGCATTTACTCATTTTTGGGTATCTTCTTTTACAAATTGGATTTATCTCCTCCCTACACATGGATTGATGCTATTGGCCCATAGGAACCTTAATTGGACCATAATCTAAAAATTTCTGAAAATCTAGACCCTTAGACTAAGGTTCTTTATACTTATTTCCATTTAATTCCAATTGCACATTGGAAAATTCTTTTTGAATTTCTATTTCAGGGGAACTTATTTTAATAAGATGAGTTAATTTTCTATCCAAAAATATTCATAATCTGAATATTCTCTCTCTAGCATATTTTCTCTCTCTAGGTTAAAACAGCCACAAACAAGATCTCTTATATTTCAGAAAAGGAATTGATTACAGGGGAATATACTAGACATCAAAAAGGGGTTGAGGGAGGAATCTTACATTCTACCCCACTTAAAAAACGCGAGATGTCCTCATCTCGCAACTTGGGATAATTTCGCAAGGTGAACGAATATGAGACTTAGAGGAAAATTTTAATCAAGATTAACCACCAAGAAAAGTCTTAAAGAGAGCAAGATTCAAAATAAGAACAAGATTTAAACTTTATTCATTCTCGGAACTTATACAGTAAAAATAGAAGAACTCTTTACACTTCCATAAGCCCGTCCATCATATGGTCACAAAAGCAGTCCTCACAAGCTGCACAAGTATAGGGTAACTCATCTATGGGAATGATTCTGCGTGTTATTGCCGCACCTATCTCAGTGGTATGAGGTGATCTAACAAAAGGACCTCTGAGAGGCAAGCCAAAAACGGGATAAAGGCATATCTTCTCATGAGGAAGAAAACACGCCAATAAGAAGACCCGCTCAGAAAACCCAAGATGCCTTGATCTCATGACGCAGTAGTATCGGGGACCCAAACCCAAAGCTTCAATAACCATGGCCAAGTGGACATTGTTACGAAAGTGCTGCTGACCCCAGGGTGTTACCCTAGTTATGTTTTGATAGGTCCGCCATTTGGTCTGCGCTACAGAAGTTCCTAGGTGAGGAAAAAGTGAGCGCTCATACTGTTCTATAAAGTCTTTCTTCACAGACTCTCTTGCGTCTTGAAGGTGAGAAATCATCAGGGATAAAACTAATTCCTGTTGCCAAGCCATGAAGGAGATTAAGAAAGAAAGGAGATTGATGGGAGTAAGATTACTGTGAGCGGCAAGTAAAAATTACGACTTATATAAAGGAAGGAGCTAGCGTAACCTAGAAGCCAACGGTAACTTGCCACTGAAGTTTTACCGTCTTTCCATGATTTGAGTTTGACACATTTTTCTATAGAAGGCATTAAGAATTTTTAGATGAGGGAATAAAAGAAACTTGTAGGCTAAGTCACCTACTTTCATTGAATTCAGATATAAGGGTCACAATATCTGGGGGATAACTTCTTATACTCCCCAAGAGATAAAGAACTTATTTTGGGCCGTACTCGAATGAGAACCAAAACCTTGGTATCCAAAACACCGATTCTCACTTCTGGACTCATTGTTCTAAAGCCTTAAAACAGGTGGGACTCCTGAGAAGTATTCTAGGGAAAGGGTCTTCCTTTTTTAAACAGAAACTTTCTTTTATTTTAGAGAGGGAATAATTATAAGATCAGAAAGGAAGATTCTTACCCCTGTATGCTTCGAATGTTGGGGAGGAATCTTACATTCTACCCCACTTAAAAAGTGCGAGATGTCCTCATCTCGCAAGGTAGGGGACAGCTCTTTTTCTTAAGATCCAATTTTATTCTGGGGTTCCTTATATTCTGGTCAACCCAACAGAACACTGGGATAAATATCCCTTATATAGAACTCATCATTAAATAACAATTCATTCAGATCATGTCATTCATATCTTTAACATGATAATGGTCCATTAGACCCAAAAGTTTCCTTCGGAACATTCCTCCACGAAAATTTCAGTCAAGCAAGTTCTCAATTTGACATCCCTTAACTCGATCTATCGGTCAAGTATTAACAGTAGCAATCTGACAGCACAACCCACTAATCTCATAGTGATTTGCTGAATTTGTTATCATCATTCTAGTTATGAATATTCATCACAGGGACTCGTCCCATTCCCCCTCATTGTAGTTTCATTATATTTCAACTAATTTTTAAAAATCAACATTTTTCAATCAGCATTTTCAATCAAAATCCAAATCAATTCATCCATTCTCAAACAGAATTAAAAATCATATCAATCACATTCGAAATCATCATCTAGATAGCATTAACGCTTATAATTTCAAGTCTCAGATTTACCCGTATATACTGTCAGTAAAGAGCTGCAGTATACTCTCGGTATATACCGGTAGTCACGGCCCTTGGAATTATAAGGTAAATACTATCATGTCTAGGCCTCAAGCAAGTCAGGGATTCTATATAATTGCGGTACTTCCATCTGAAGACCCAATTACCAAATTACGAGTTTCAGTTTGAATATCAAATTGTATGAATTATATCACACAATTATAACCTTTTTGTGTTTCTTGATAAATTTTTGATATATTTGTCTTCTCAGTTGATCTTTATTAACCAAATGCTCTGATACCAACTGTAGGATCCCTGTTCCCACCGAGCAACGGATTCAGGGTACTGGCAGCGGAAGTAGCGCTTCTCGCGCGGGACAGGGGTCCCACACTCGGGGCCTCGCCCACGGATATCCGGATAAGAGACTAATCCGTCGGTTGTTCCAAAACCGAACCCGGAAAAACTTCCTCTACCGGAAAGCACGGGCGATTCCACCAGGATAAATTTTTACTCTAACGTAGTCAAGATCATTTCTGATCGAGATGATCCGATTACATCTATAAGATACTTAGTCAGTTCAAGGAAGAAACTTGCACTTGGATCATTGGGATCAACGCTTTTTTCCCCATTCAAGAGGCACAGCCGTTGATTCCTATCCATAGAACAGTTTCTGTCCGGGATTTATTTTTTTTTTCTATCGTAAAAACAAAAGTTTGAGTCTCGATTTACGGATCCATCAGTCCAGCCTAACCCCATCCAATCCCATGGGTTAGCCAACCGCCCAACCACTGTAGTGATGGGATCCAATTAAAAATTTGGTTAGGTTTTGTCCCGGGTACCAAGGAAAAGAGTTCCAAGGCCCCCTAGCCGGATGTTCATGCAAAATAAAACTAGTCACACCACTCACACACCCAATATGAAATTGCCTTTTTCAACCAGATTCAACCAGTTTAAAACAATCCTTTAATAAAACCATAGTATCATTGATCACCATCTTCCAATTTATCCAATTGATTCTTAATTTCCCATCATTCCTTCCTCAGAGTATCTATGGCATCATTGGCAACTAGAACGCTCAGGAGCCGTTTCGATAGTTCCTAGCCCATAATACTTGGCAATATAATCACTTAACAAGATGGACTCTCGTTGAAGATCAGCAAGATCAACCAACAGATCCATATAAGGAGCCATGGACTCATCCATTGAAGACCAGCAAGGTCAATCAACCAGATCCATGCTCGATTTCAGAAAACAACTCCAACTCTGTTCCAATATCTTCCTCGACGCACGCGTGGGTATCCTAGGCAACCCAGAGCCCGAGCACCGTATGGTCAGCACCCTCTAGGATCCTTCGCAGGTAACCTAGCGCTTCACGCATAGGCCGCTTCCTTGGCCCCTCATCCACCGTACCGGAAGCTCACCATTTTAATCGCACCGAGGCTGGTCAAGACCTCGGCCGACCTTGCTACGCGAGACGTCCTTCATTGACTCCCCGTCAGCAGTTGCAACTTTACCATCACGACTTTAATCACAAGACGGTCAAAATGCTCCCCCCAGCATTCTTGACATAAAACAATCATTTACAAACAGCATTTACAAACAGTATTTACAAACAGTTTACAACACAATTTCTATTTTAACTTTCATTTTTCCACATTATCCCTCATCGATCTACATTACTTATTCCATATTCCATTTATATGTATACTCATCCCATCACATCATTTCTATCTCATCACTTCAGATTCCCTCACATCGCATATCGTATATTTATATCCATACATCCACATCTATATGCGCACATTCACATCTACATGCATACATCTACATCTCTATGCATACATCCACATCCACATTCACATTCACCTCCATACATCTACATCTACATGCATACATCCACATCTCCATTCACATCTACATCTATACATCTACTTCTACATGCATCCATCCACCTCCACATCCACATCTACATCTATACATCTACATCTACATGCATACATCCATATCTCCATTCCCATCTACATCTATACATCTACATCTACATGCATCCATCTACCTCCACATCCACATCTACATCTATACATCTACATCTACATGTATACATCCACCTCCACATCCACATCTGTATCTATACATCTACATCTACATGTATACATCCACATCCACATCTATACATCTACATCTACATGCATACATCCACATCTCCGTTCACATCTACATCTATACATCTACATCTACATGCATCCATCCACCTCCACATCCACATCTACATCTATACATCTACATCTACATGCAAACATCCACATCTCCATGCATAATAAAATTCTTTTAATTAATCTAGGATTGATAGTTCCTAGAATATGGTAGGAAGTCCTCTTTTTATGCTTTGAATGAATTTATTTTATGCGTAATTTCTATAAAAATTTTGCCATAGCTCCGCTACTATGACTGATAAATCTCAAATTTTTTTCTAAGGGATAAAGCTTATCATTAAGGATATAATTAGAATGGTCTCTAATTGGGTCATCAATCCATAATGGTCTCTAATTGAATCATTAAGAAAACAATTAGAATGGTCTCTAATTGGATCATCAATCCATAATGGATTGAATCATCAATGTGCATAAACTAAAAGCATAGCAAAAAGCCATTAATTTGGCCTCAAGCATAGCTTAATCTTGGATTAAGGAAAAGCTTTATGAAAAGCTTCATTTGGATTGAGAATGGGTCATGAGTATGACCATTTCTTGAGAGAGAGAGAGAGAAATTACATAAAAACCATTTGAATTTAAACATACTTGGAAATTAACTTCTATAGCATTTATTAAATTATGTAACTCTTCCTACTATTCACCAATTAACTTCAATAGCATTTAAAAAACCGTACCAATTAAGCTTCTCAAGCTTGAGAGGGGTTGAGAAGAGAGAATCATTGAGAAATTATAGAAAGATCAAAATTCAATATACTTACCTTATGATTTGCTTGATTCTTTATTCACGGTAGAGGCCCCCAACCAATCAATTGGTTTAGTATGTTGATGGAGCCACCAATGGGGATTGAAGAAAGAGAGAAGTATCAAAAACTAGTGAATTATTAAAGAATTCACAACTCTTGGCTTAGGTAGAGTAGAGTAACAATGCATAAGACACTCTATATTTTGGCTTAGGTGGAGTAGAGTAACAAGCATAAGACTCTATCTAATTTGGCTTAGGTGGAGTAGAGTAACAAAGCATAAGACTCTATCTAATTTGGCTTAGGTGGAGTAGAGTAACAAAGCATAAGACTCTATCTAATTTGGCTTAGGTGGAGTAGAGTAACAAAGCATAAGACACTATATATTTTGACTTAGGTGGAGTAGAGTGACAAAGCATAAGACACTATCTAATTTGGCTTAGGTGGAGTAGAGTGACAAAGCATAAGACACTATATTTTTTTCAACAAGGGGAGGCTTCTATTTATAGGAAAATTTGAGTTCCTAACCAAACAAACTGATTCTAGAATTTTCCAAGTCAGTTTGGTTGAATTTGGACTAGATTTGGACCTAGTTTGGTTACTTTTTGATTCGGTTTGGTTCCATTTTGATTTGGCTTGGTTCAAGAGAGATGAGAGATAAAAATATCACATTATTTTTGAGTTTAAAACTCATTCAAGCATGTGAAATATGCACCTCCTTTAAAGAATTCCCCTTCCTTACATATGTGTCAAAATTTTATTGCTCATAGTTTTTTACTAATAAACCTTGTACATTTTCAACTCTTCATCTTATGTGAAATATGCACCTCCTTTAAAGAACTCCTCTTCCTTACATATGTGTCATAGTTTTTTTACTAATAAGCCTTGTACATTTTCAACTCTTCATCTTATGTGAAATATGCACCTCCTTTAAAGAACTCCCCTTCCTTACATATGTGTTTATTTACTAATAAACCTTGTACATTTTCAACTCTTCATCTTATGTGAAATATGCACCTCCTTTAAAGAACTCCCCTTCCTTACATATGTGTTTATTTACTAATAAACCTTGTACATTTTCAACTCTTCATCTTATGTGAGCATTTACTCATTTTTGGGTATCTTCTTTTACAAATTGGATTTATCTCCTCCCTACACATGGATTGATGCTATTGGCCCATAGGAACCTTAATTGGACCATAATCTAAAAATTTCTGAAAATCTAGACCCTTAGACTAAGGTTCTTTATACTTATTTCCATTTAATTCCAATTGCACATTGGAAAATTCTTTTTGAATTTCTATTTCAGGGGAACTTATTTTAATAAGATGAGTTAATTTTCTATCCAAAAATATTCATAATCTGAATATTCTCTCTCTAGCATATTTTCTCTCTCTAGGTTAAAACAGCCACAAACAAGATCTCTTATATTTCAGAAAAGGAATTGATTACAGGGGAATATACTAGACATCAAAAAGGGGTTGAGGGAGGAATCTTACATTCTACCCCACTTAAAAAACGCGAGATGTCCTCATCTCGCAACTTGGGATAATTTCGCAAGGTGAACGAATATGAGACTTAGAGGAAAATTTTAATCAAGATTAACCACCAAGAAAAGTCTTAAAGAGAGCAAGATTCAAAATAAGAACAAGATTTAAACTTTATTCATTCTCGGAACTTATACAGTAAAAATAGAAGAACTCTTTACACTTCCATAAGCCCGTCCATCATATGGTCACAAAAGCAGTCCTCACAAGCTGCACAAGTATAGGGTAACTCATCTATGGGAATGATTCTGCTGGTTATTGCCGCACCTATCTCAGTGGTATGAGGTGATCTAACAAAAGGACCTCTGAGAGGCAAGCCAAAAACGGGATAAAGGCATATCTTCTCATGAGGAAGAAAACACGCCAATAAGAAGACCCGCTCAGAAAACCCAAGATGCCTTGATCTCATGACGCAGTAGTATCGGGGACCCAAACCCAAAGCTTCAATAACCATGGCCAAGTGGACATTGTTACGAAAGTGCTGCTGACCCCAGGGTGTTACCCTAGTTATGTTTTGATAGGTCCGCCATTTGGTCTGCGCTACAGAAGTTCCTAGGTGAGGAAAAAGTGAGCGCTCATACTGTTCTATAAAGTCTTTCTTCACAGACTCTCTTGCGTCTTGAAGGTGAGAAATCATCAGGGATAAAACTAATTCCTGTTGCCAAGCCATGAAGGAGATTAAGAAAGAAAGGAGATTGATGGGAGTAAGATTACTGTGAGCGGCAAGTAAAAATTACGACTTATATAAAGGAAGGAGCTAGCGTAACCTAGAAGCCAACGGTAACTTGCCACTGAAGTTTTACCGTCTTTCCATGATTTGAGTTTGACACATTTTTCTATAGAAGGCATTAAGAATTTTTAGATGAGGGAATAAAAGAAACTTGTAGGCTAAGTCACCTACTTTCATTGAATTCAGATATAAGGGTCACAATATCTGGGGGATAACTTCTTATACTCCCCAAGAGATAAAGAACTTCTTTTGGGCCGTACTCGAATGAGAACCAAAACCTTGGTATCCAAAACACCGATTCTCACTTCTGGACTCATTGTTCTAAAGCCTTAAAACAGGTGGGACTCCTGAGAAGTATTCTAGGGAAAGGGTCTTCCTTTTTTAAACAGAAACTTTCTTTTATTTTAGAGAGGGAATAATTATAAGATCAGAAAGGAAGATTCTTACCCCTGTATGCTTCGAATGTTGGGGAGGAATCTTACATTCTACCCCACTTAAAAAGTGCGAGATGTCCTCATCTCGCAAGGTAGGGGACAGCTCTTTTTCTTAAGATCCAATTTTATTCTGGGGTTCCTTATATTCTGGTCAACCCAACAGAACACTGGGATAAATATCCCTTATATAGAACTCATCATTAAATAACAATTCATTCAGATCATGTCATTCATATCTTTAACATGATAATGGTCCATTAGACCCAAAAGTTTCCTTCGGAACATTCCTCCACGAAAATTTCAGTCAAGCAAGTTCTCAATTTGACATCCCTTAACTCGATCTACCGGTCAAGTATTAACAGTAGCAATCTGACAGCACAACCCACTAATCTCATAGTGATTTGCTGAATTCGTTATCATCATTCTAGTTATGAATATTCATCACAGGGACTCGTCCCATTCCCCCTCATTGTAGTTTCATTATATTTCAACTAATTTTTAAAAATCAACATTTTTCAATCAGCATTTTCAATCAGAATCCAAATCAATTCATCCATTCTCAAACAGAATTAAAAATCATATCAATCACATTCAAAATCATCATCTAGATAGCATTAACGCTTATAATTTCAAGTCTCAGATTTACCCGTATATACTGTCAGTAAAGAGCTGCAGTATACTCTCGGTATATACCGGTAGTCACGGCCCTTGGAATTATAAGGTAAATACTATCATGTCTAGGCCTCAAGCAAGTCAGGGATTCTATATAATTACGGTACTTCCATCTGAAGACCCAATTACCAAATTACGAGTTTCAGTTTGAATATCAAATTGTATGAATTATATCACACAATTATAACCTTTTTGTGTTTCTTGATAAATTTTTGATATATTTGTCTTCTCAGTTGATCTTTATTAACCAAATGCTCTGATACCAACTGTAGGATCCCTGTTCCCACCGAGCAACGGATTCAGGGTACTGGCAGCGGAAGTAGCGCTTCTCGCGCGGGACAGGGGTCCCACACTCGGGGCCTCGCCCACGGATATCCGGATAAGAGACTAATCCGTCGGTTGTTCCAAAACCGAACCCGGAAAAACTTCCTCTACCGGAAAGCACGGGCGATTCCACCAGGATAAATTTTTACTCTAACGTAGTCAAGATCATTTCTGATCGAGATGATCCGATTACATCTATAAGATACTTAGTCAGTTCAAGGAAGAAACTTGCACTTGGATCATTGGGATCAACGCTTTTTTCCCCATTCAAGAGGCACAGCCGTTGATTCCTATCCATAGAACAGTTTCTGTCCGGGATTTATTTTTTTTTTCTATCGTAAAAACAAAAGTTTGAGTCTCGATTTACGGATCCATCAGTCCAGCCTAACCCCATCCAATCCCATGGGTTAGCCAACCGCCCAACCACTGTAGTGATGGGATCCAATTAAAAATTTGGTTAGGTTTTGTCCCGGGTACCAAGGAAAAGAGTTCCAAGGCCCCCTAGCCGGATGTTCATGCAAAATAAAACTAGTCACACCACTCACACACCCAATATGAAATTGCCTTTTTCAACCAGATTCAACCAGTTTAAAACAATCCTTTAATAAAACCATAGTATCATTGATCACCATCTTCCAATTTATCCAATTGATTCTTAATTTCCCATCATTCCTTCCTCAGAGTATCTATGGCATCATTGGCAACTAGAACGCTCAGGAGCCGTTTCGATAGTTCCTAGCCCATAATACTTGGCAATATAATCACTTAACAAGATGGACTCTCGTTGAAGATCAGCAAGATCAACCAACAGATCCATATAAGGAGCCATGGACTCATCCATTGAAGACCAGCAAGGTCAATCAACCAGATCCATGCTCGATTTCAGAAAACAACTCCAACTCTGTTCCAATATCTTCCTCGACGCACGCGTGGGTATCCTAGGCAACCCAGAGCCCGAGCACCGTATGGTCAGCACCCTCTAGGATCCTTCGCAGGTAACCTAGCGCTTCACGCATAGGCCGCTTCCTTGGCCTCTCATCCACCGTACCGGAAGCTCACCATTTTAATCGCACCGAGGCTGGTCAAGACCTCGGCCGACCTTGCTACGCGAGACGTCCTTCATTGACTCCCCGTCAGCAGTTGCAACTTTACCATCACGACTTTAATCACAAGACGGTCAAAATGCTCCCCCCAGCATTCTTGACATAAAACAATCATTTACAAACAGCATTTACAAACAGTATTTACAAACAGTTTACAACACAATTTCTATTTTAACTTTCATTTTTCCACATTATCCCTCATCGATCTACATTACTTATTCCATATTCCATTTATATGTATACTCATCCCATCACATCATTTCTATCTCATCACTTCAGATTCCCTCACATCGCATATCGTATATTTATATCCATACATCCACATCTATATGCGCACATTCACATCTACATGCATACATCTACATCTCTATGCATACATCCACATCCACATTCACATTCACCTCCATACATCTACATCTACATGCATACATCCACATCTCCATTCACATCTACATCTATACATCTACTTCTACATGCATCCATCCACCTCCACATCCACATCTACATCTATACATCTACATCTACATGCATACATCCATATCTCCATTCCCATCTACATCTATACATCTACATCTACATGCATCCATCTACCTCCACATCCACATCTACATCTATACATCTACATCTACATGTATACATCCACCTCCACATCCACATCTGTATCTATACATCTACATCTACATGTATACATCCACATCCACATCTATACATCTACATCTACATGCATACATCCACATCTCCGTTCACATCTACATCTATACATCTACATCTACATGCATCCATCCACCTCCACATCCACATCTACATCTATACATCTACATCTACATGCAAACATCCACATCTCCATGCATAATAAAATTCTTTTAATTAATCTAGGATTGATAGTTCCTAGAATATGGTAGGAAGTCCTCTTTTTATGCTTTGAATGAATTTATTTTATGCGTAATTTCTATAAAAATTTTGCCATAGCTCCGCTACTATGACTGATAAATCTCAAATTTTTTTCTAAGGGATAAAGCTTATCATTAAGGATATAATTAGAATGGTCTCTAATTGAGTCATCAATCCATAATGGTCTCTAATTGAATCATTAAGAAAACAATTAGAATGGTCTCTAATTGGATCATCAATCCATAATGGATTGAATCATCAATGTGCATAAACTAAAAGCATAGCAAAAAGCCATTAATTTGGCCTCAAGTATAGCTTAATCTTGGATTAAGGAAAAGCTTTATGAAAAGCTTCATTTGGATTGAGAATGGGTCATGAGTATGACCATTTCTTGAGAGAGAGAGAGAGAAATTACATAAAAACCATTTGAATTTAAACATACTTGGAAATTAACTTCTATAGCATTTATTAAATTATGTAACTCTTCCCTACTATTCACCAATTAACTTCAATAGCATTTAAAAAACCGTACCAATTAAGCTTCTCAAGCTTGAGAGGGGTTGAGAAGAGAGAATCATTGAGAAATTATAGAAAGATCAAAATTCAATATACTTACCTTATGATTTGCTTGATTCTTTATTCACGGTAGAGGCCCCCAACCAATCAATTGGTTTAGTATGTTGATGGAGCCACCAATGGGGATTGAAGAAAGAGAGAAGTATCAAAAACTAGTGAATTATTAAAGAATTCACAACTCTTGGCTTAGGTAGAGTAGAGTAACAATGCATAAGACACTCTATATTTTGGCTTAGGTGGAGTAGAGTAACAAGCATAAGACTCTATCTAATTTGGCTTAGGTGGAGTAGAGTAACAAAGCATAAGACTCTATCTAATTTGGCTTAGGTGGAGTAGAGTAACAAAGCATAAGACACTATATATTTTGACTTAGGTGGAGTAGAGTGACAAAGCATAAGACACTATCTAATTTGGCTTAGGTGGAGTAGAGTGACAAAGCATAAGACACTATATTTTTTTCAACAAGGGGAGGCTTCTATTTATAGGAAAATTTGAGTTCCTAACCAAACAAACTGATTCTAGAATTTTCCAAGTCAGTTTGGTTGAATTTGGACTAGATTTGGACCTAGTTTGGTTACTTTTTGATTCGGTTTGGTTCCATTTTGATTTGGCTTGGTTCAAGAGAGATGAGAGATAAAAATATCACATTATTTTTGAGTTTAAAACTCATTCAAGCATGTGAAATATGCACCTCCTTTAAAGAATTCCCCTTCCTTACATATGTGTCAAAATTTTATTGCTCATAGTTTTTTACTAATAAACCTTGTACATTTTCAACTCTTCATCTTATGTGAAATATGCACCTCCTTTAAAGAACTCCTCTTCCTTACATATGTGTCATAGTTTTTTTACTAATAAGCCTTGTACATTTTCAACTCTTCATCTTATGTGAAATATGCACCTCCTTTAAAGAACTCCCCTTCCTTACATATGTGTTTATTTACTAATAAACCTTGTACATTTTCAACTCTTCATCTTATGTGAAATATGCACCTCCTTTAAAGAACTCCCCTTCCTTACATATGTGTTTATTTACTAATAAACCTTGTACATTTTCAACTCTTCATCTTATGTGAGCATTTACTCATTTTTGGGTATCTTCTTTTACAAATTGGATTTATCTCCTCCCTACACATGGATTGATGCTATTGGCCCATAGGAACCTTAATTGGACCATAATCTAAAAATTTCTGAAAATCTAGACCCTTAGACTAAGGTTCTTTATACTTATTTCCATTTAATTCCAATTGCACATTGGAAAATTCTTTTTGAATTTCTATTTCAGGGGAACTTATTTTAATAAGATGAGTTAATTTTCTATCCAAAAATATTCATAATCTGAATATTCTCTCTCTAGCATATTTTCTCTCTCTAGGTTAAAACAGCCACAAACAAGATCTCTTATATTTCAGAAAAGGAATTGATTACAGGGGAATATACTAGACATCAAAAAGGGGTTGAGGGAGGAATCTTACAATAGGACAGATTTTGGAGATTCGGTTTGTCAATCTTGTTGAGGTTTTGTGAAAAAATATTGCAGAGCCACATATGTAAACTATTTTGTGAACGTGATTGATTATGTGGATAGTTGCAAGCCATCTTAAAAATATGATTAAATTAAAAGTTGAATCATTTATTTCCATAAGGGAATGGGCTGCGAAATTAATTATGTGAATCCAATCTAGCAAAGGATGATTTAAGAAAACCACCTCTCCTCTTGCTTGGGTTTGCAATTGAGCCTCTTTAAGCCTTGGTTGGACCCATTTAATGCTGAGGTGAGTCACAACTATATCCAATCCTAAAGTCTCTATAAATCTCTACAAGAGCATGGACCTCTTCCCTAGAGGTGTCTCCACAAATCCTAAAGTCTCTATATTTTAATCACTACTAAGAGCATGGAGACACCCCTTCTCTAGAGATGTCTCCATAACCGCTCAATGTAATCTCTTCTTCATTTCTTCCTCACCACATTCCCTTAGTTTGTTTCAGCTCTCTCTCTCATGTGCCTTACGCTCTCCCAAACACCCTTTGCATGCTATCATACTGGTTAGGACCATGTGTGGTATGGTTATATCATGTATAAATAAACCATGTGCTAATTCACCTTAATTAATCGTCGATTGATTTTAGAACTAAAACTGTCAAAATTTTAGCCATTTTGCCAAGGCAAGATAAAAGTTCACATGGCATTTTTCAAGCGGATAGTTGCAAGCCATGTTAAAAATATAATTAAATTAAAAGTTGAATCGTCTATTTCCATAAGGGAATGGGCTGAAATTTTAATTGTGTGAATCCAATCTAGCAAAGGATGATATGAGAGAACCACCTCTTCCCTCTTCTTTCTTCTCCAACCTAAGAATATATAGGATATTAGTTATGTGAATCCAAATCTAGAAAATGGGGTGCAACATTAGTTATGTGAATCCAATCTAGCAAAGGATGATAAAGAGAACCACTAGTTCCCTCTTTTTTCTTCTCCAATATAGGAAGTTATGTGACATAGGTGCTTGTAATGGCTAAAGGGAGAGAGATGGAGAGAGAAAAGGGGAGAGAGAGAGTCTAGCAAAGGATGATAAAAAAGAACCACCTCTTCCCTTTTCTTTCTTCTCCAATCTAGGAAGTTATGTGACATAAATACTTTTAATGGCGTGTGCATGCGAGAGAGAGAGAGAGAGAGAGCACATCCATTTGTCTAAGGATTAATTTTCTCAAGGGCTTTGAATTGATTACAAATCTTATGAGAATGTAGAATATGCAACATTGCACTTTATAACTTTCGTAATTGCTAAAACTAGCATTTGATATATGTACTTCAAATTCTTGGATTTCTGGGTACTTTATTTTTCTTGCTATGTTCATGTTCACACATGACTCTTCTCCTTATCAAGCTTCTTACTATTACTATTTGCAATAAAAAGCAAGGTAAGCTCTGTGGTGGGTGCAACCGATTACATAACAATGCTAACCTCACACAATCTCATTATAGAGAAAAAGCACTCTATTGCTTAAGTGTGCAAGTAATCCCTCTCTAATTATGAAAACAACCACTTAGCACACAAGAGAGCAAGAGAATACACTCTAGTTTGGATAATGGGTTTATGTCCTTTCTCATTAGAAATGCACGACCAACTTTTTTATGTGTGGCCGCTGAAGACTTGCTCATAGATTTACAAAAGCTTTAAAGTACATATACCATCTCTCTTTGAAACAAGACTATAAACATAATCCACCAATAGAAAGTGCAAAAATAAGGAAAAAAAACTCACAACACAGCATTGGGTCTAATGTGTCCCTTGTAGATGGTGGCTCCCCTTCCCATCTGTAGTATTTATATCTTTTATTCCAAAAATAGACCCATGGAGGCAATAATAGGATTGTGTACATCCAAATATGGGTCTTATTTTTCAAATTAAACCTTAGTACCTTATGCAATACCTTAACAATAAATAAATTAATCTCCTACACATCTAAGATGTGAAAACATAGAATACATTGCAATTACAACTACAAAATTCAACGGACAAAGCTTAAATACGGCGTTAATTAAATATGGACATTTGCACACTACCATAAATAATCTACATGACACCATGATTGGCACTCCACACCATGCTTAGACCGTCATCCATGTGCGACCACACACATTACTCACAAGCGTTATAATCTGTGTGGTATGGTTGCATCAATCTTGTTGAGGTTTTGTGAAAAAATATTGCAGAGCCACATATGTAAACTATTTTGTGAACGTGATTGATTATGTGGATAGTTGCAAGCCATCTTAAAAATATGATTAAATTAAAAGTTGAATCATTTATTTCCATAAAGGAATGGGCTGCGAAATTAATTATGTGAATCCAATCTAGCAAAGGATGATATAAGAAAACCACCTCTCCTCTTGCTTGGGTTTGCAATTGAGCCTCTTTAAGCCTTGGTTGGACCCATTTAATGCTGAGGTGAGTCACAACTATATCAAATCCTAAAGTCTCTATAAATCTCTACAAGAGCATGGACCTCTTCCCTAGAGGTGTCTCCACAAATCCTAAAGTCTCTATATTTTAATCACTACTAAGAGCATGGAGACACCTCTTCTCTAGAGATGTCTCCATAACCGCTCAATGTAATCTCTTCTTCATTTCTTCCTCACCACATTCCCTTAGTTTGTTTCAGCTCTCTCTCTCATGTGCCTTACCCTCTCCCAAACACCCTTTGCATGCTATCATACTGGTTAGGACCATGTGTGGTATGGTTGCATCATGTATAAATAAACCATGTGCTAATTCACCTTAATTAATCGTCGATTGATTTTAGAACTAAAACTGTCAAAATTTTAGTCATTTTGCCAAGGCAAGATAAAAGTTCACATGGCATTTTTCAAGCGGATAGTTGCAAGCCATGTTAAAAATATAATTAAATTAAAAGTTGAATTGTTTATTTCCATAAGGAAATGGGCTGAAATTTTAATTGTGTGAATCCAATCTAGCAAAGGATGATATGAGAGAACCACCTCTTCCCTCTTCTTTCTTCTCCAACCTAAGAATATATAGGATATTTGTTATGTGAATCCAAATCTAGAAAATGGGGTGCAACATTAGTTATGTGAATCCAATCTAGCAAAGGATGATAAAGAGAACCACTAGTTCCCTCTTTTTTCTTCTCCAATATAGGAAGTTATGTGACATAGGTGCTTGTAATGGCTAAAGGGAGAGAGATGGAGAGAGAAAAGGGGGGAGAGAGAGTCTAGCAAAGGATGATAAAAAAGAACCACCTCTTCCCTTTTCTTTCTTCTCCAATCCAAGAAGTTATACCCAAACACCCTTAGCATGCTATCATACTGATTAGGACCATGTGTGGTATGGTTGCATCATGTACAAATAAACCATGTGCTAATTCACCTTAATTAATCATCGATTGATTTTAGAGCTAAAACAACCAAAATTTTAACCATTTTTCCAAGGCAAGATAAAAGTTCGCATGGCATTTTTCAATCGGTTTCATAAATAATACAATAGTCAATGGTTTATGTTGAGTTGGGGTTTATGAAAAGGATAATAACAGCCATGGCGAATCACTTTTGCCATGGGGAGATGGGACACATTTTGGAGATTTGGTATCTCAATCTTGTTGAGGTTTTGTGAAAAAATTATCGTAGCCACATATGTAAGCAAGCTATTTTGTGAAGGTGAGTGATTATGGGGATAGTTGCAAGCCATCTTGAAAACATGATTAATTGTGGACACAATTGAAAGAAGATTCATTTATTCCCATAAGGGAATGGGGTGCAGCATTAGTTATGTGAATCAAATCTAGGAAAGGAATATAAAAAAGAACCACCACTTCCCTCTTTTTTCTTCTCCAATCCAAAAAGTTATGCGAATCTAATATAGAAAATAGGGTGTGAAATTAGTTATGTGAATCCAATCTAGCAAAGGATGATTAAAAAAACCACCTCTTCCCTCTTGTTTCTTGTCCAATCTAAGAAGTTATGACAGAGGTGCTTTTAATGAGGAGAGAGAGAGAGAGAGTACGTCCATTTGTCTTATTTTTACCTTTTAAAAAAATTTTAAAGGGAACACAGAAAGTACAAGGCTAGAAATTAGAAGGTTATATAAAGCTTTTTCACTACAAGGCACGAAGTTTTTGTTCTTCTTGGGAATGTTTATAATATCTATGTCGTTTGGATTTTGTGAAAAGGATAATAATAGCCACAGATGTAGAACAAATCAATTTTGTCATAAGGAGATAGGACACATTTTGGAGATTCGGTTTGTCAATCTTGTTGAGGTTTTGTGAAAAAATATTGCAGAGCCACATATGTAAACTATTTTGTGAACGTGATTGATTATGTGGATAGTTGCAAGCCATCTTAAAAATATGATTAAATTAAAAGTTGAATCATTTATTTCCATAAAGAAATGGGCTGCGAAATTAATTATGTGAATCCAATCTAGCAAAGGATGATATAAGAAAACCACCTCTCCTCTTGCTTGGGTTTGCAATTGAGCCTCTTTAAGCCTTGGTTGGACCCATTTAATGCTGAGGTGAGTCACAACTATATCAAATCCTAAAGTCTCTATAAATCTCTACAAGAGCATGGACCTCTTCCCTAGAGGTGTCTCCACAAATCCTAAAGTCTCTATATTTTAATCACTACTAAGAGCATGGAGACACCTCTTCTCTAGAGATGTCTCCATAACCGCTCAATGTAATCTCTTCTTCATTTCTTCCTCACCACATTCCCTTAGTTTGTTTTAGCTCTCTCTCTCATGTGCCTTACCCTCTCCCAAACACCCTTTGCATGCTATCATACTGGTTAGGACCATGTGTGGTATGGTTGCATCATGTATAAATAAACCATGTGCTAATTCACCTTAATTAATCGTCGATTGATTTTAGAACTAAAACTGTCAAAATTTTAGCCATTTTGCCAAGGCAAGATAAAAGTTCACATGGCATTTTTCAAGCGGATAGTTGCAAGCCATGTTAAAAATATAATTAAATTAAAAGTTGAATCGTTTATTTCCATAAGGGAATGGGCTGAAATTTTAATTGTGTGAATCCAATCTAGCAAAGGATGATATGAGAGAACCACCTCTTCCCTCTTCTTTCTTCTCCAACCTAAGAATATATAGGATATTAGTTATGTGATTCCAAATCTAGAAAATGGGGTGCAACATTAGTTATGTGAATCCAATCTAGCAAAGGATGATAAAGAGAACCACGGTCCACTAGTTCCCTCTTTTTTCTTCTCCAATATAGGAAGTTATGTGACATAGGTGCTTGTAATGGCTAAAGGGAGCGAGATGGAGAGAGAAAAGGGGGGAGAGAGAGTCTAGCAAAGGATGATAAAAAAGAACCACCTCTTCCCTTTTCTTTCTTCTCCAATCCAGGAAGTTATGTGACATAAATACTTTTAATGGCGTGTGCATGCGAGAGAGAGAGAGAGAGAGAGAGAGAGAGCACATCCATTTGTCTAAGAATTAATTTTCTCAAGGGCTTTGAATTGATTACAAATCTTATGAGAATGTAGAATATGCAACATTGCACTTTATAACTTTCGTAATTGCTAAAACTAGCATTTGATATATGTACATCAAATTCTTGGATTTCTCGGTACTTTTTTTTTCTTGCTATGTTCATGTTCTAACACACATGACTCTTCTCCTTATCAAGCTTCTTACTATTACTATTTGCAATAAAAAGCAAGGTAAGCTCTGTGGTGGGTGCAACCGATTACATAACAATGCTAACCTCACACAATCTCATTATAGAGAAAAAGCACTCTATTGCTTAAGTGTGCAAGTAATCCCTCTCTAATTATGAAAACAACCACTTAGCACACAAGAGAGCGAGAGAATACACTCTAGTTTGGATAATGGGTTTATGTCCTTTCTCATTAGAAATGCACGACCAACTTTTTTATGTGTGGCCGCTGAAGACTTGCTCATAGATTTACAAAAGCTTTTAAGTACGTATACCATCTCTCTTTGAAACAAGACTATAAACATAATCCACCAATAGAAAGTGCAAAAATAAGGAAAAAAAACTCACAACACAGCATTGGGTCTAATGTGTCCCTTGTAGATGGTGGCTCCCCTTCCCATCTGTAGTATTTATATCTTTTATTCCAAAAATAGACCCATGGAGGCAATAATAGGATTGTGTACATCCAAATATGGGTCTTATTTTTCAAATTAAACCTTAGTACCTTATGCAATACCTTAACAATAAATAAATTAATCTCCTACACATCTAAGATGTGAAAACACAGAATACATTGCAATTACAACTACAACATTCAACGGACAAAGCTTAAATACGGCGTTAATTAAATATGGACATTTGCACACTACCATAAATAATCTACATGACACCATGATTGGCACTCCACACCATGCTTAGACCGTCATCCATGTGCGACAACACACATTACTCATAAGCGTTATAATCACATTGGTTAGAATAATTAATTGGAATCCTCAACATTAAGATTATGTTCATTGGCAGAAACACAACACCAATAATACACTAGCTCAATATTCATCAACATGATAAATATAAAAATTTGCACACTGCCATAACTACTCTACATGACACCTTGATTGGCACCCCACACCATGCTTAGACTATCATCCATGTATGACACTTGAATCGGTATCCTTGCACTGCTCAACACCCATTACTCTCATAAGCATTAATCACATTGGTTAGCATAATTAATTGGACTCCTTAATAATTAATCACAATATGTTCATAGGTAGAAACACAACACTAGTAATACACTAGCTCAATATTTATCTACATGATTATGTTCATAGGTAGAATTTCTACACAACACCAGTAATACGCTAGCTCAATATTCATCAACATGGTATATCACGCACAATACTAATAACACTAAAATGGCCCCAACAAATGCATATACTAATAATACGAGCCTATCAATATTAGTATGAACATGATTATATTCATAGGTAGAAACACAACACCAGTAATACACTATCTCAATATTCATAAACATAGTAAATCACCCACAATACCAATAACACTAACATGGCCCCAACAAATGCATATAATAATAATACGAGCATGTCAATATTAATATGGCATTCCGCATGATAGTGGCCAATAACACTAACACGGCCCAAACGCATATACTAATAATACAAGCCTATCAGTATTAATATGGCATCACCCACAATACTATATATCATTATGGTAGAATGGTATCTCAGATATCCCCAGTCAACCATAGAGTGGTCTTCCTAACATCCCTCTTGCTTCGGTTTGCAATTGAGCCTCTTTAAGCCTTGCTTGGACACATTTAATGCTGAGGTGAGTCACAACGATATCAAATCCTAAAGTCTCTATAAATCTCTACAAAGAGCATGGACCTCTTCCCTAGAGGTGTCTCCACAAATCCTAAAGTCTCTATATTTTAATCACTACTAAGAGCATGGAGACACCTCTTCTCTAGAGATGTCTCCATAACCGCTCAATGTCTCTTCTTCGTTTCTTCCTCACCACATTCCCTTAGTTTGTTTCAGCTCCCTCTCATGTGCCTTACCCCCTCCCAAACACCCTTTGCATGCTATCATACTGGTTAGGACCATGTGTGGTATGGTTGCATCATGTATAAATAAACCATGTGCTAATTCACCTTAATTAATTATCAATTGATTTTAGAACTAAAACTGCCAAAATTCTAGCCATTTTGCCAAGGCAAGATAAAAGTTCACATGGCATTCTTCAAGCGGATAGTTGCAAGCCATGTTAAGAATATAATTAAATTAAAAGTTGAATCGTTTATTTCCATAAGGGAATGGGCTGCAAAATTAATTATGTGAATCCAATGTAGCAAAGGATGATATGAGAGAACCACCTCTTCCCTCTTCTTTCTTCTCCAACCTAGGAAGTTATATGATATTAGTTATGTGAATCCAAATCTAGAAAATGGGGTGCAACATTAGTTATGTGAATCTAATCTAGCAAAGGATCATAAACAAAACCACTAGTTCTCTCTTTTTTCTTCTCCAATCTAGGAAGTTATGTGACATAGGTGCTTGTAATGGCTAAAGGGAGAGAGATGGAGAGAGAAAAGGGGGGAGAGAGAGTCTAGCAAAGGATGATAAGAAAGAACCACCTCTTCCCTTTTCTTTATTCTCCAATCCAAGAAGTTATGTGACATAAATACTTTTAATGGCACGTGCACGGGACACACACACACACACAGAGAGAGAGAGAGAGAGAGAGAGAGAGAGAGAGAGAGAGAGAGAGAGAGAGAGAGAGAGAGAGCACATCCATTTGTCTAATGATTAATTTGCTCAAGGGCTTTGATTTGATTACAAATCTTATGAATGTAGAATATGCAACATTGCACTTTATAACTTTCGTAATGGCTAACTGGCATTTGATATATATACTTCAAATTCTTGGAATTCTGGGTACTTTATTTTTCTTTTGCTATGTTCATGTTCACACATGACTCTTCTCCTTATCAAGCTTCTTACTATTACTATTACTATTACTATTTGCAAGTAAAAGCAACGTAAGCTCTGTGGGTGCAACCGATTGCATAACGATGCTAACCTCACACAATCTCATTATAGAGAAAAAGCACTCTATTGCTTAAGTGTGCAAGTAATCCCTCTCTAATTATGAAAACAACCACTTAGCACACAAGAGAGCGAGAGAGTACACTCTAGTTTGGATAATGGGTTTATGTCCTTTCTCATTAGAAATGCACGACCAACTTTTTTATGTGTGGCCGCCAAAGACTTGCTCATAGATTTACAAAAGCTTTTAAGTACGTATACCATTTCTCTCTTTGAAACAAGACTATAAACATAATCCACCAATAGAAAGTGCAAAAATAAGGAAGAAAAACTCACAACACAACATTGGGTCTAATGTGTCCCTTGTAGATGGTGGCTCTCCTTCCCATCTGCAATAATAGGATTGAGTACATCCAAATATGCGTCTTATTTTTCAAATATAAATCTTAGTACCTTATGCAATACCTTAAGAATTAAAAAAATTGATCTCTTACACATCTAAGATGTGCAAACATAGAATACATTGCAATTACAACTACAACATTCGGCGGACAAATCTAAAATATGGCGTTAATTAAATATAGACATTTGCACACCGTCATAAATACTCTACATGACACCATGATTGGCACTCCACACCATGCTCAGACCGTCATCCATGTGCGACACTTTAGTTAGTATTCTTGCACTGCTCAACACACATTACTCATAAGCGTTATAATCACATTGGTTAGAATAATTAATGGGAATCCTTAACAATTAAGATTATGTTCATTGTGCTAGAGACACAACACCAGTAATACACTAGCTCAATATTCATCAAACATGATAAATATAGAAACTTGCACACTATAAATACTCAACATGACACCTTGATTGGCACCCCACACCATGCTTAGACTGTCATCCATGTGTGACACTTGAATCAATATCCTTGCACTGCTCAACGCCCATTACTCTCATAAGCATTAATCACATTGGTTAGAATAATTAATTGGACTCCTTAATAGTTAATCATAACATGCTTTATGTTCATAGGGAGAAACACAACACTAGTAATACTCTATCTCAATATTCATCTACATGATTATGTTCATAGGTAGAATTTCTACACAACACCAGTAATATGCCAGCTTAATATTCATCAACATGGTATATCACCCACAATACCAATAACACTCAAATGGCCCCAACAAATGCATATACTATTAATACGAGCCTATCAATATTAGTATGAACATGATTATGTTCATAGGTAGAAAAAAAACACCAGTAATACATTATATCAATATTCATGAACATAGCAAATCACCCACAATACCAATAACACTAACATGGCCCCAACAAATGCATATAATAATAATACAAGCATGTCAATATTAATATGGCATCCCCCATATGATAGTGGCCAATAACACTAACACGGCCCAAATGTATATACTAATAATACGAGCCTATCAGTATTAATATGGCATCACCCACAATACAATATATCATTATGGTACAATGGTATCTCAGATATCCCCAATCAACCATCGAGTCGTCTTCCTAACATCCCTCTTGCTTGGGTTTGCAATTGAGCCTCTTTAAGCCTTGCTTGGACCCATTTAATGCCGAGGTGAGTCACAACTATATCAAATCCTAAAGTCTCTTCAAATATCTACAAAGAGCATCGACCTCTTCCCTGGTGGAGGTGTCTCCACAAATCCTAAAGTCTCTATATTTTAATCACTACTAAGAGCATGGAGACATCTCTTTCCTAGAGATGTCTCCATATCCGCTCAATGTAATCTCTTCTTTGTTTCTTCCTCGCCACATTCCCTTAGTTTGTTTTAGCTCCCTCGCATGTGCCTTACCCCCTCCCAAACACCCTTAGCATGCTATCATACACTGATTAGGACCATGTGTGGTATGGTTGCATCATGTACAAATAAACCATGTGCTAATTCACCTTAATTAATCATCGATTGATTTTAGAGCTAAAACAACCAAAATTTTAACCATTTTTCCAAGGCAAGATAAAAGTTCACATGGCATTTTTCAATCGGTTTCATAAATAATACAATAGTCAATGGTTTATGTTGAGTTGGGGTTTATGAAAAGGATAATAACAGCCATGGCGAATCACTTTTGCCATGGGGAGATGGGACACATTTTGGAGATTTAATATCTCAATCTTGTTGAGGTTTTGTGAAAAAATTATCGTAGCCACATATGTAAGCAAGCTATTTTGTGAAGGTGAGTGATTATGGGGATAGTTGCAAGCCATCTTGAAAACATGATTAATTGTGGACACAATTGAAAGAAGATTCATTTATTCCCATAAGGGAATGGGGTGCAACATTAGTTATGTGAATCAAATCTAGGAAAGGAATATAAAAAGGAACCACCACTTCCCTCTTTTTTCTTCTCCAATCCAAAAAGTTATGCGAATCTAATATAGAAAATAGGGTGTGAAATTAGTTATGTGAATCCAATCTAGCAAAGGATGATTAAAAAAACCACCTCTTCCCTCTTGTTTCTTCTCCAATCTAAGAAGTTATGACAGAGGTGCTTTTAATGAGGAGAGAGAGAGAGAGTACGTCCATTTGTCTTATTTTTACCTTTTAAAAAAATTTTAAAGGGAACACAGAAAGTACAAGGCTAGAAATTAGAAGGTTATATAAAGCTTTTTCACTACAAGGCACGAAGTTTTTGTTCTTCTTGGGAATGTTTAAAATATCTACGTCGTTTGGATTTTGTGAAAAGGATAATAATAGCCACAGATGTAGAACAAATCAATTTTGTCATAAGGAGATAGGACACATTTTGGAGATTCGGTTTGTCAATCTTGTTGAGGTTTTGTGAAAAAATATTGCAGAGCCACATATGTAAACTATTTTGTGAACGTGATTGATTATGTGGATAGTTGCAAGCCATCTTAAAAATATGATTAAATTAAAAGTTGAATCATTTATTTCCATAAAGGAATGGGCTGCGAAATTAATTATGTGAATCTAATCTAGCAAAGGATGATATAAGAAAACCACCTCTCCTCTTGCTTGGGTTTGCAATTGAGCCTCTTTAAGCCTTGGTTGGACCCATTTAATGCTGAGGTGAGTCACAACTATATCAAATCCTAAAGTCTCTATAAATCTCTACAAGAGCATGGACCTCTTCCCTAGAGGTGTCTCCACAAATCCTAAAGTCTCTATATTTTAATCACTACTAAGAGCATGGAGACACCTCTTCTCTAGAGATGTCTCCATAACCGCTCAATGTAATCTCTTCTTCATTTCTTCCTCATCACATTCCCTTAGTTTGTTTTAGCTCTCTCTCTCATGTGCCTTACCCTCTCCCAAACACCCTTTGCATGCTATCATACTGGTTAGGACCATGTGTGGTATGGTTGCATCATGTATAAATAAACCATGTGCTAATTCACCTTAATTAATCGTCGATTGATTTTAGAACTAAAACTGTCAAAATTTTAGCCATTTTGCCAAGGCAAGATAAAAGTTCACATGGCATTTTTCAAGCGGATAGTTGCAAGCCATGTTAAAAATATAATTAAATTAAAAGTTGAATCGTTTATTTCCATAAGGGAATGGGCTGAAATTTTAATTGTGTGAATCCAATCTAGCAAAGGATGATATGACAGAACCACCTCTTCCCTCTTCTTTCTTCTCCAACCTAAGAATATATAGGATATTAGTTATGTGAATCCAAATCTAGAAAATGGGGTGCAACATTAGTTATGTGAATCCAATCTAGCAAAGGATGATAAAGAGAACCACTAGTTCCCTCTTTTTTCTTCTCCAATATAGGAATTTATGTGACATAGGTGCTTGTAATGGCTAAAGGGAGAGAGATGGAGAGAGAAAAGGGGGGAGAGAGAGTCTAGCAAAGGATGATAAAAAAGAACCACCTCTTCCCTTTTCTTTCTTCTCCAATCCAGGAAGTTATGTGACATAAATACTTTTAATGGCGTGTGCATGCGAGAGAGAGAGAGAGACAGAGAGAGAGAGAGAGAGAGAGAGAGAGAGAGAGAGAGAGAGAGAGAAAGAGAGAGAGAGAGAGCACATCCATTTGTCTAAGAATTAATTTTCTCAAGGGCTTTGAATTGATTACAAATCTTATGAGAATGTAGAATATGCAACATTGCACTTTATAACTTTCGTAATTGCTAAAACTAGCATTTGATATATGTACATCAAATTCTTGGATTTCTGGGTACTTTATTTTTCTTGCTATGTTCATGTTCACACATGACTCTTCTCCTTATCAAGCTTCTTACTATTACTATTTGCAATAAAAAGCAAGGTAAGCTCTGTGGTGGGTGCAACCGATTACATAACAATGCTAACCTCACACAATCTCATTATAGAGAAAAAGCACTCTATTGCTTAAGTGTGCAAGTAATCCCTCTCTAATTATGAAAACAACCACTTAGCACACAAGAGAGCGAGAGAATACACTCTAGTTTGGATAATGGGTTTATGTCCTTTCTCATTAGAAATGCACGACCAACTTTTTTATGTGTAGCCGCTGAAGACTTGCTCATAGATTTACAAAAGCTTTTAAGTACGTATACCATCTCTCTTTGAAACAAGACTATAAACATAATCCACCAATAGAAAGTGCAAAAATAAAGAAAAAAAACTCACAACACAGCATTGGGTCTAATGTGTCCCTTGTAGATGGTGGCTCCCCTTCCCATCTGTAGTATTTATATCTTTTATTCCAAAAATAGACCCATGGAGGCAATAATAGGATTGTGTACATCCAAATATGGGTCTTATTTTTCAAATTAAACCTTAGTACCTTATCCAATACCTTAACAATAAATAAATTAATCTCCTACACATCTAAGATGTGAAAACATAGAATACATTGCAATTACAACTACAACATTCAACGGACAAAGCTTAAATACGGCGTTAATTAAATATGGACATTTGCACACTACCATAAATAATCTACATGACACCATGATTGGCACTCCACACCATGCTTAGACCGTCATCCATGTGCGACAACACACATTACTCATAAGCGTTATAATCACATTGGTTAGAATAATTAATTGGAATCCTTAACATTAAGATTATGTTCATTGGTAGAAACACAACACCAATAATACACTAGCTCAATATTCATCAACATGATAAATATAAAAATTTGCACACTGCCATAACTACTCTACATGACACCTTGATTGGCACCCCACACCATGCTTAGACTGTCATCCATGTATGACACTTGAATCGGTATCCTTGCATTGCTCAACACCCATTACTCTCATAAGCATTAATCACATTAGTTAGAATAATTAATTGGACTCCTTAATAATTAATCACAATATGTTCATAGGTAGAAACACAACACTAGTAATACACTAGCTCAATATTTATCTACATGATTATGTTCATAGGTAGAATTTCTACACAACACCAGTAATACGCTAGCTCAATATTCATCAACATGGTATATCACGCACAATACTAATAACACTAAAATGGCCCCAACAAATGCATATACTAATAATACGAGCCTGTCAATATTAGTATGAACATGATTATATTCATAGGTAGAAACACAACACCAGTAATACACTATCTCAATATTCATAAACATAGTAAATCACCCACAATACCAATAACACTAACATGGCCCATACAAATGCATATAATAATAATACGAGCATGTTAATATTAATATGGCATTCCCCATGATAGTGGCCAATAACACTAACACGGCCCAAACGCATATACTAATAATACGAGCCTATCAGTATTAATATGGCATCACCCACAATACAATATATCATTATGGTACAATGGTATCTCAGATATCCCCAGTCAACCATAGAGTGGTCTTCCTAACATCCCTCTTGCTTCGGTTTGCAATTGAGCCTCTTTAAGCCTTGCTTGGACACATTTAATGCTGAGGTGAGTCACAACTATATCAAATCCTAAAGTCTCTATAAATCTCTACAAAGAGCATGGACCTCTTCCCTAGAGGTGTCTCCACAAATCCTAAAGTCTCTATATTTTAATCACTACTAAGAGCATGGAGACACCTCTTCTCTAGAGATGTCTCCATAACCGCTCAATGTCTCTTCTTCGTTTCTTCCTCACCACATTCCCTTAGTTTGTTTCAGCTCCCTCTCATGTGCCTTACCCCCTCCCAAACACCCTTTGCATGCTATCATACTGGTTAGGACCATGTGTGGTATGGTTGCATCATGTATAAATAAACCATGTGCTAATTCACCTTAATTAATTATCAATTGATTTTAGAACTAAAACTGCCAAAATTATAATTAAATTAAAAGTTGAATCATTTATTTCCATAAGGGAATGGGCTGCGAAATTAATTATGTGAATCCAATGTAGCAAAGGATGATATGAGAGAACCACCTCTTCCCTCTTCTTTCTTCTCCAACCTAGGAAGTTATATGATATTAGTTATGTGAATCCAAATCTAGAAAATGGGGTGCAACATTAGTTATGTGAATCCAATCTAGCAAAGGATCATAAACAGAACCACTAGTTCTCTCTTTTTTCTTCTCCAATCTAGGAAGTTATGTGACATAGGTGCTTGTAATGGCTAAAGGGAGAGAGATGGAGAGAGAAAAGGGGGGAGAGAGAGTCTAGCAAAGGATGATAAGAAAGAACCACCTCTTCCCTTTTCTTTCTTCTCCAATCCAAGAAGTTATGTGACATAAATACTTTTAATGGCACGTGCACGGGACACACACACACACAGAGAGAGAGAGAGAGAGAGAGAGAGAGAGAGAGAGAGAGAGGGAGAGAGAGAGAGAGAGAGAGAGAGCACATCCATTTGTCTAATGATTAATTTGCTCAAGGGCTTTGAATTGATTACAAATCTTATGAATGTAGAATATGCAACATTGCACTTTATAACTTTCGTAATGGCTAACTGGCATTTGATATATATACTTCAAATTCTTGGAATTCTGGGTACTTTATTTTTCTTTTGCTATGTTCATGTTCACACATGACTCTTCTCCTTATCAAGCTTCTTACTATTACTATTACTATTACTATTTGCAAGTAAAAGCAACGTAAGCTCTGTGGGTGCAACCGATTGCATAACGATGCTAACCTCACACAATCTCATTATAGAGAAAAAGCACTCTATTGCTTAAGTGTGCAAGTAATCCCTCTCTAATTATGAAAACAACCACTTAGCACACAAGAGAGCGAGAGAGTACACTCTAGTTTGGATAATGGGTTTATGTCCTCTCATTAGAAATGCACGACCAACTTTTTTATGTGTGGCCGCCGAAGACTTGCTCATAGATTTACAAAAGCTTTTAAGTACGTATACCATTTCTCTCTTTGAAACAAGACTATAAACATAATCCACCAATAGAAAGTGCAAAAATAAGGAAGAAAAACTCACAACACAACATTGGGTCTAATGTGTCCCTTGTAGATGGGGTGGCTCTCCTTCCCATCTGCAATAATAGGATTGAGTACATCCAAATATGCGTCTTATTTTTCAAATATAAATCTTAGTACCTTATGCAATACCTTAAGAATTAAAAAAATTGATCTCTTACACATCTAAGATGTGCAAACATAGAATACATTGCAATTACAACTACAACATTCAGCGGACAAATCTAAAATATGGCGTTAATTAAATATAGACATTTGCACACCGTCATAAATACTCTACATGACACCATGATTGGCACTCCACACCATGCTCAGACCGTCATCCATGTGCGACACTTTAGTTAGTATTCTTGCACTGCTCAACACACATTACTCATAAGCGTTATAATCGAATAATTAATGGGAATCCTTAACAATTAAGATTATGTTCATTGTGCTAGAGACACAACACCAGTAGTACACTAGCTCAATATTCATCAAACATGATAAATATAGAAACTTGCACACTATAAATACTTAACATGACACCTTGATTGGCACCCCACACCATGCTTAGACTGTCATCCATGTGTGACACTTGAATCAATATCCTTGCACTGCTCAACGCCCATTACTCTCATAAGCATTAATCACATTGGTTAGAATAATTAATTGGACTCCTTAATAGTTAATCACAACATGCTTTATGTTCATAGGGAGAAACACAACACTAGTAATACTCTATCTCAATATTCATCTACATGATTATGTTCATAGGTAGAATTTCTACACAACACCAGTAATATGCCAGCTTAATATTCATCAACATGGTATATCACCCACAATACCAATAACACTCAAATGGCCCCAACAAATGCATATACTATTAATACGAGCCTATCAATATTAGTATGAACATGATTATGTTCATAGGTAGAAACACAACACTAGTAATACATTATATCCATATTCATGAACATAGTAAATCACCCACAATACCAATAACACTAACATGGCCCCAACAAATGCATATAATAATAATACAAGCATGTCAATATTAATATGGCATCCCCCATATGATAGTGGCCAATAACACTAACACGGCCCAAATGCATATACTAATAATACGAGCCTATCAGTATTAATATGGCATCACCCACAATACAATATATCATTATGGTACAATGGTATCTCAGATATCCCCAATCAACCATCGAGTGGTCTTCCTAACATCCCTCTTGCTTGGGTTTGCAATTGAGCCTCTTTAAAAGCCTTCCTTGGACCCATTTAATGCTGAGGTGAGTCACAACTATATCAAATCCTAAAGTCTCTTCAAATATCTACAAAGAGCATGGACCTCTTCCCTGGAGGTGTCTCCACAAATCCTAAAGTCTCTATATTTTAATCACTACTAAGAGCATGGAGACATCTCTTTCCTAGAGATGTCTCCATATCCGCTCAATGTAATCTCTTCTTTGTTTCTTCCTCGCCACATTCCCTTAGTTTGTTTTAGCTCCCTCGCATGTGCCTTACCCCCTCCCAAACACCCTTAGCATGCTATCATACACTGATTAGGACCATGTGTGGTATGGTTGCATCATGTACAAATAAACCATGTGCTAATTCACCTTAATTAAACATCGATTGATTTTAGAGCTAAAACAACCAAAATTTTAACCATTTTTCCAAGGCAAGATAAAAGTTCACATGGCATTTTTTAATCGGTTTCATAAATAATACAATAGTCAATGGTTTATGTTGAGTTGGGGTTTATGAAAAGGATAATAACAGCCATGGCGAATCACTTTTGCCATGGGGAGACGGGACACATTTTGGAGATTTGGTATCTCAATCTTGTTGAGGTTTTGTGAAAAAATTATCGTAGCCACATATGTAAGCAAGCTATTTTGTGAAGGTGAGTGATTATGGGGATAGTTGCAAGCCATCTTGAAAACATGATTAATTGTGGACACAATTGAAAGAAGATTCATTTATTCCCATAAGGGAATGGGGTGCAACATTAGTTATGTGAATCAAATCTAGGAAAGGAATATAAAAAAGAACCACCACTTCCCTCTTTTTTCTTCTCCAATCCAAAAAGTTATGCGAATCTAATATAGAAAATAGGGTGTGAAATTAGTTATGTGAATCCAATCTAGCAAAGGATGATTAAAAAAACCACCTCTTCCCTCTTGTTTCTTCTCCAATCTAAGAAGTTATGAGACAGAGGTGCTTTTAATGAGGAGAGAGAGAGAGTACGTCCATTTGTCTTATTTTTACCTTTTAAAAAAATTTTAAAGGGAACACAGAAAGTACAAGGCTAGAAATTAGAAGGTTATATAAAGCTTTTTCACTACAAGACACAAAGTTTTTGTTCTTCTTGGGAATGTTTATAATATCTACGTCGTTTGGATTTTGTGAAAAGGATAATAATAGCCACAGATGTAGAACGAATCAATTTTGTCATAAGGAGATAGGACGCATTTTGGAGATTCGGTTTGTCAATCTTGTTGAGGTTTTGTGAAAAAATATTGCAGAGCCACATATGTAAACTATTTTGTGAACGTGATTGATTATGTGGATAGTTGCAAGCCATCTTAAAAATATGATTAAATTAAAAGTTGAATCATTTATTTCCATAAAGGAATGGGCTGCGAAATTAATTATGTGAATCCAATCTAGCAAAGGATGATATAAGAAAACCACCTCTCCTCTTGCTTGGGCTTGCAATTGAGCCTCTTTAAGCCTTGGTTGGACCCATTTAATGCTGAGGTGAGTCACAACTATATCAAATCCTAAAGTCTCTATAAATCTCTACAAGAGCATGGACCTCTTCCCTAGAGGTGTCTCCACAAATCCTAAAGTCTCTATATTTTAATCACTACTAAGAGCATGGAGACACCTCTTCTCTAGAGATGTCTCCATAACCGCTCAATGTAATCTCTTCTTCATTTCTTCCTCACCACATTCCCTTAGTTTGTTTTAGCTCTCTCTCTCATGTGCCTTACCCTCTCCCAAACACCCTTTGCATGCTATCATACTGGTTAGGACCATGTGTGGTATGGTTGCATCATGTATAAATAAACCATGTGATAATTCACCTTAATTAATCGTCGATTGATTTTAGAACTAAAACTGTCAAAATTTTAGCCATTTTGCCAAGGCAAGATAAAAGTTCACATGGCATTTTTCAAGCGGATAGTTGCAAGCCATGTTAAAAATATAATTAAATTTAAAGTTGAATTGTTTATTTCCATAAGGGAATGGGCTGAAATTTTAATTGTGTGAATCCAATATAGCAAAGGATGATATGAGAGAACCACCTCTTCCCTCTTCTTTCTTCTCCAACCTAAGAATATATAGGATATTAGTTATGTGATTCCAAATCTAGAAAATGGGGTGCAACATTAGTTATGTGAATCCAATCTAGCAAAGGATGATAAAGAGAACCACTAGTTCCCTCTTTTTTCTTCTCCAATATAGGAAGTTATGTGACATAGGTGCTTGTAATGGCTAAAGGGAGAGAGATGGAGAGAGAAAAGAGGGGAGAGAGAGTCTAGCAAAGGATGATAAAAAAGAACCACCTCTTCCCTTTTCTTTCTTCTCCAATCCAGGAAGTTATGTGACATAAATACTTTTAATGGCGTGTGCATGCGAGAGAGAGAGAGAGACAGAGAGAGAGAGAGAGAGAGAGAGAGAGAGAGAGAGAGAGAGAGATTGAGAGAGAGAGCACATCCATTTGTCTAAGAATTAATTTTCTCAAGGGCTTTGAATTGATTACAAATCTTATGAGAATGTAGAATATGCAACATTGCACTTTATAACGTTCATAATTGCTAAAACTAGCATTTGATATATGTACATCAAATTCTTGGATTTTTGGGTACTTTATTTTTCTTGCTATGTTCATGTTCGAACACACATGACTCTTCTCCTTATCAAGCTTCTTACTATTACTATTTGCAATAAAAAGCAAGGTAAGCTCTGTGGTGGGTGCAACCGATTACATAACAATGCTAACCTCACACAATCTCATTATAGAGAAAAAGCACTCTATTGCTTAAGTGTGCAAGTAATCCCTCTCTAATTATGAAAACAACCACTTAGCACACAAGAGAGCGAGAGAATACACTCTAGTTTGGATAATGGGTTTATGTCCTTTCTCATTAGAAATGCACGACCAACTTTTTTATGTGTGGCCGCTGAAGACTTGCTCATAGATTTACAAAAGCTTTTAAGTACGTATACCATCTCTCTTTGAAACAAGACTATAAACATAATCCACCAATAGAAAGTGCAAAAATAAGGAAAAAAAACTCACAACACAGCATTGGGTCTAATGTGTCCCTTGTAGATGGTGGCTCCCCTTCCCATCTGTAGTATTTATATCTTTTATTCCAAAAATAGACCCATGGAGGCAATAATAGGATTGTGTAGGATCCCTATTCCCACCGAGCAACGGATTCGGGGTACTAGCAGCGGAAGTAGTACTTCTCACGTGGGACAGGGGTCCAACACTCGGGGCCTCGCCCACGGATATCCGGACAAGAGACTAATCCGTCGGTTTGTCCAAAACCGAAATCGGAAAAACTTCCTTTACCCGGAAAGCACGGGCGATTCCACCAGGATAACTCTTTACTCTAACGTAGTCAAGATCATTACTGATCAAACTGATCTGACTGCACCTTTAACGGTACTTGGTCAAATCAAGGAAGAACTTGCACTTGGATCATTGGGATCAACGCTTTTTTCCCCATCAAGAGGCACAGCCGTTGATTCCTATCCATAGAACAATTTCTATCCGGGATTTACTTCATCTATCGTAATAATAGAAATTAAATCTCGATTTACGGATCCATCAGTCCAGCCTAACCCCATCCGATCCCATGGGTTAGCCAACCGCCCAACCACTGTAGTGATGGGATCCAATTTTGGAATTTGGTTAGGTTTTGTCCCGGGTACCAAGGAAAAGAGTTCCAAGGCCCCCTAGCCGGAAGTTCATGCAAACATAGAACTAGCCACACCACTTACACACCCAATATGAAATTGCCTTTTTCTTAGCATCAACTAACTTTAAAACAATCCTTTAATGAAACCATAGTACCACTGATCATAATCTTCCAATTTATCCGGTTGATTCATAATTTCCCATCATTCCTTCATCAGAGTATCTATGGCATCATTGGCAACTAGAACGCTCACCACCTGTCCACACAGGGGGCCTTTTCAATAGTTCCTAGCCCATAATACTCGGCAATATAATCACTTATAAAAATCAAGATGGACTCTCGTTGAAGATCATCAAGATCAACCAACAGATCCATATAAAGAGCCAT
Organism: Cibotium barometz; assembly: GCF_041138505.1. Lineage (NCBI taxonomy): Eukaryota > Viridiplantae > Streptophyta > Polypodiopsida > Cyatheales > Cibotiaceae > Cibotium > Cibotium barometz. Next base: position 70,110,191 of record NC_141046.1, read on the forward strand.
GGACTCATCCATTGAAGACCAGCAAGGTCAATCAACCAGATCCATGCCCGATTTCACAAAACAACTCTTACTCCTTGTTCCAATATCTTCCTCGACGCACGCATGGGTATCCTGGGCGACCCAGAGCCCGAGCACCGTATGGTCAGCACCCTCTAGGATCCTTCGCAGGTGACCTAGCGCTTCACTCATAGGCCGCTTCCTTGGTCCCTCATCCACCGTACTGGAAGCTCACCATTTAAATCGAACCGAGGCTGGTCAAGACCTCGGTCGACCTTGCTACGCTAGACGTCCTCCATTGACTCTCCGTCAGCAGTTGCAACTTTAACAGTTAGGTCTTCATGACCTTAATCCACAAGATGGTCAAAATGCTTCCCCAGCATTCTTGACATAAAACAGTCATTTACAAACAGTCACAAAATACAGTTTCTAAATCAAACTCTCGTCTTTCCACATTATCCCTCCTTAGTCCACATTACTTATTCCACATTCCATTCAATGTGTACTCATTCTCATCCATTTCCTCATATCGACGACACATTAATTCACATTCACATTCATACATCCACATTTACATGGATACATCCATTTTCACATCCTCATTTATACATCCACATCCCATATCCACATTCATACATACACTTCCATATCCACATCCATACATCCACATTCACATTCACATCCACATTCACATCCTCATTTATACATCCACATCCACATCCATATTCACATCCATACATCCACATCTACATGCATACCTCCATTTTCACATCCTCATTTATACATCCACATCTCTTATCTACATTCATACATACACATCCATATCCACATCCATACATCCACATCCACATCCACATTCATATTCACATCCATATATCCACATCTACATGCATACATCCATTATCACGTCCTCATTCATACATCCACATCCACATACATACATACATCCACATCCACATACATACATACATCCACATCCACATTCCCATTCACATCTATACATCCACATCTACATCCACATACATACATACATCCACATCCACATTCCCATTCACATCTATACATCCACATCTACATCCACATTCATATACATCCACATCCACATTCCCATTCACATCTATACATTCACATCTACATCCACATACATACATACATCCACATCCACATTCCCATTCACATCTATACATCCACATCTACATCCACATTCATATCTATGCATATACATCTTCATGCATACATCCATTTTCACATTCATACATCCACTTTCACATTCATACATCCATACTCCCATCTCCACATCCACACATCCACATACATACATCCATTTCCACATTCCCATTCATGTAACCCCATATGTCTTCACATCTAATCTTTTACATCACATCCATTCTCGCCCTATCACAACCCATATACATCCTATTCTATCACATACACTTCTTACCTCATCCCATACACATCTTATCACATCTTATCACTTTCCATACGCATCTTATCAATTCTTATCACATCTCATACACCTCTTATCACATCTTATCACATTTCATATCTTTAAAAAAAAAAAAGAGAATTCTTATATTTAATATAAGATTTCTCTACACATTTATTTATACATAAATTCCATTTAAGGAGACTAACACTTTCGAAATTAAAATCAATCTTTTATGCATCTTCTTATGCATATATTCAGTTTGGTAGGAAATTACACTTTTAGAATAAAAGAATTTCTCTTATGCATCTAAGTTAAGCATAAAATCCATTTATGAGGAAAATCACACTTTTAGTATAAAAAGAATATCTTTTATGCATACCTATATGCATGAAATCCAATATGATAAAAGTAACACTTTTGATATAAATTTTTTTCCTTTATGCATACTTCTATGCATGAAAATTAAAAATGATAAAAGTAACACTTTTGATATAAATTTTTTTCCTTTATGCATACTTCTATGCATGAAAATTAAAAATGATAAAAGTAACACTTTTGATATAAAATTTTTTCCTTTATGCATACTTCTATGCATGAAAATTAAAAATGATAAAAGTAACACTTTTGATATAAAAAAATTTCTTTTATGCATACTTCTATGCATGAAAATTAAAAATGATAAAAATAACACTTTTGATATAAAAATTTATCCATTATGCATACTTCTATGCATGAAATAAAAATGGTAAAAATAACACTTTTGATATAAAATTTTTTCCTTTATGCATACTTCTATGCATGAAAATTAAAAATGATAAAAGTAACACTTTTGATATAAAAAAATTTCTTTTATGCATACTTCTATGCATGAAAATTAAAAATGATAAAAATAACACTTTTGATATAAAAATTTATCCATTATGCATACTTCTATGCATGAAATAAAAATGGTAAAAATAACACTTTTGATATAAAAACTTATCCTTTATGCATGATATTAAAATTCAATTTCTCCATGATTGTAATGAAATTCTTTCAATTAATCTAGGATGATAATTCCTAGAATATGGTAGGAAGTCCTCTTTTTATGCTTTGAATGAGATTATTTTATGCATAATTTTTATAAAAATTTTGCCATAGCTCCGCTGCTATGACTGATAAATCTCAATTTTTCTAAGGGATAATGCTTATCATTAAGGAATAATTAAAATAATCTCTAATTGGATTATTAATCCATAATGGATTGAATCCTTAATATACATAAACTAAAAGCATAGAAAAAAGCCAATAATTTGGCCTCAAGCATAGCTTAATCTTGGGTTAAGGAAAAGCTTTATGAAAAGCTTGATTTGGATTGAGAATGGGTCATGAGTATGACCATTTCTTGAGTGAGAGAGAGAATTTACATAAAAATCATTAGAATTTAAACATAAATGAAAATAAACTTCAATAGCATTATGTAACTCTTCACTACTATTCAAACTTCATTAGCATTAAAAAAAAACCATACCAATTAAACTTCTCAAGCTTGAGAGGGGTTGAGAAGAGAGAAACATTGAGAAATTATAGAAAGATCAATATTCACTAATTACCTTACAAATTGCTTGATTCTTTGTTCACGGTAGAGGCCCCCAACCAATCAATTGGTTAAGTATGTTGATGGAGCCACTAATGGGGATTGAAGAAAGAGGGAAGCTCCAAAAACTAGTGAATTATTAAATGAATTCACAGTTCTTGGCTTAGGTGGAGTAGAGTAACGATGCATAAACACTATATATTTTTCAACAAGGGGGAGGCTTCTATTTATAGGAAAAATTGAGCTCCTAACCAAACAAACTGATTCTAGAATTTTCTAAATCAGTTTGGTCAATATTTGACCATTTTTAGGTCAGTTAAGCTAACTTTTTGGAACTAGACTTAAATGAGGAGAGAGGAGAGATGAAATATCTCAATTTTTATGAGTTTAAAACTCATTCAAGCATGTGAAATATGCACCTCCTTTAAAGAACTCTCTTTCCTTACATATGTGTCATAATGGAATCATTTTAATATTGCTCATAGTTTTTTACTAATAAACCTTGTACATTTTCAACTCTTCATCTTATGTGAAATATGCACATCCTTTAAAGAACTCCCCTTCCTTACATATGTGTCATAATGGAATCATTTTAATATTGCTCATAGTTTTTTACTAATAAACCTTGTACATTTTCAACTCTTCATCGTATGTGAGCATTTAAGGGACTCCCCTTCCTTACATATGTGTCATAATAAAATCATTATTCCCAAAATATCTCATATTTTTAATATTGCTCATAGTTTTTTACTAATAAACCTTGTACATTTTCAACTCTTCACCTTATGTGAGCATTTACTCATTTTTGGGTATCTTCTTTTTTACAAATTGGATTTATCTACTCCCTACACATGGATTGATGCTATTGGCCCATAGGAACCTTAATTGGACCATAGTCTAAAGATTTCTGAAAATCTAGACCCTTAGACTAAGGTTCTTTATACCTATTTCCAATTAATTCCAATTGCACATTGGAAAATTCTTTTTGAATTCCTGTTTCAAGGGAACTCATCTGAATTATAAGAGATATTTTTCTATCCAAAAATATTCAAAATCTGAATATTCTCTCTCTAGGCTAAAATAGTTAGAAACAAGGTCTTTATATTTCTGAAGAGGGGTTGATTACAGGGGAAGATACTAGACATCAAAAAAGGGTTGGGAGAGGAATCTTACATTCTACCCCACTTAAAAAAACGCGAGATGCCCTCATCTCGCAAACTGGGGGTAATTTCGCAAGATGCACAAGTATGAGACTGAGAGAATTTTTTTTTAAATTAAGATTAACCACCAATTAAAAAAAAAGTCTCAAGAGAGCAAGATTCAAGATAAGAACAAGATTTAAACTTTATTCATTCTTGGAACTTATACAGTAAAGATAGAAGAACTCTTTACACTTCCATAAGTCCGTCCATCATATGATCACAAAAGCAGTCCTCACAAGCTGCACAAGTATAAGGTAACTCATCTATGGGAATGATTCTGTGGGTTATTGCTGCGCCTATCTCAGTGGTATGAGGTGTTCTAACAAAAGGACCTCTGAGAGGCAAGCCAAAAACGGGGTAAAGGCATATCTTCTCATGAGGAAGAAAACACGCCAGTAAGAAGACCCGCTCAGAAAACCCAGGATGCCTTGATCTCATGACGCAGTAGTATCGGGGACCCAAACCCAAAGCTTCGATAACCATGGCCAAGCGGACATTGTTACGAAAGTGCTGCTGACCCCAGGGTGTTACCCTAGTTATGTCTTGATAGGTCCGCCAATTGGTCTGCGCTACAGAAGTTCCTAGGTGAGGAAAAAGTGAGCACTCATACTGTTCTATAAAATCCTTCTTCACAGACTCACTTGCGTCTTGAAGGTGAGGAATCATTATGGATAAAACTAATTCTTGTTGCCAAGCCATGACGGAGATTAAGAAAGAAAGGAGATAGATGGGAGTAAGATTACTGTGAACGACAAGTAAAAGTTACGACTTATATAAAGGAAGGAGCTAGCGTAACTTAGAAGCCAACGGTAACTTGCCACTGAAGTTTTACCGTCTTTCCATGATTTCGGTTTGGCATATTTTTCTATAGAAGGCATTTAGAACTTTGAGATGAGGAGATAAAAGAAGTTCGTAAGCTAAATCACCTACTTTCTTTGGTCCACAATATCTGGGAGATAACTTCTTATACTTCCCAAGAGATAAAGAACTTCTTTTGGGCCATACTCGAATGAAGACCAAAACCTTGATATCCAAAACATCGATTCTCACTTCTGAACTCATTGTTCTGAATCTTAAAACAGGTGGGACTCTTGAGAAGTATTCAGGGAAAAGGTTCTTCCTTTTTTAAACAGAATCTTTCTTTTATTTTAGAGAGAGAATAATTATAAGATCAGAAAGGGAGATTCTTACTCCTGTATACCTCGAAGGCTGGGGGAGAATCTTACATTCTACCCCACTTGAAAGTGTGAGATGTCCTCATCTCGCAAGGTAGAGGACAACTCTTTTTCTTAAGATCCAATTTATTATGGGGTTCCTTATATTCTGGTCAACCCAACAGAATACGGGGATAATTATCCCTTATATAGAACTCATCATTAAATAACAATTCATTCAGATCATATCATTCATATCTTTAACACGATAATGGTCCATTAGTCTGAAAATTTTCCTTCTGAACATTCCTCCACAGGAATTTTAGTTAAGCAAGTTCTCAATTTGTCATCCCTTAACTTAATCTACCGTCTCAAGTGTTAACAGTAGCAATCTGACAGCACAATCCACTAATCTCATAGTGATTTGCTGAAATCATTATCATCATTCCAGTTATGAATATCATCACTGGGACTCGTCCCATTCATCCTCATTGTGGTTTCGCTCAGCTTATTACATTTCAACTAAATTTTGGAAATCGTCATTTTTCAATCAGAATCCAATTCAATTCATCAATTCTCAAACAGAATTAAAAATCATATCAACCACATTCGAAATCATCATCTGGATAGCATTAACGCTTATAATTTCAAGTCTTAGATTTACTCGTATATACTGTCGATAAAGAGCTGCAGTTATACCCTCGGTATATACGGATAGTCATGATACTCGAAACTATAAGGTAAATACCATCATGTCTAGGTCTCAAGCAAGTCAAGGTTCCATACAATTGCGGTACTTTAATTGAAGACCCAATTACTAATTTACGAATTTCAATTTGAATTAACAATTTGTATGAATTATATCAACAATTACAACCTTTTTTTGTGCGTCTTGATAAACTTTTGACATAATTTGCTCCTCAGTTGATCTTATTGGAGATCTATGACTTAAGTCTGATAAATAGATTTTTCTTTATCCACAGATCGTCCGCCGTAAACAATCATTTATACAACAAGAATTTTTTTTTTCTCCGGAAAACATTTTTTTATTTATATAAAAGTTGCATTATGTACATAGAGCAGCTTGGCTCCAGAATTCAAAATCTCCTTGGGAAACGCATATGACGACGGTATTGGGCCATAGCCATGCCCTGATACAAACGTCCACTTACTGACAAGGGAGCTATTATATTCCATTTAGGAATAAAACAACTAAGAAGTCTATAGACTTGGCATGCAAGCCTGAAATTTCGAGACGTTGAATGATATAAAATGACGCCACGTACGATTTTCAACTTTAACAAAATCATAGCCAATGAGAGGTTCTCCCATAGCATTGCACGGCGGTCGCAAGAAGCGTGGACATATTGCCCTGCAAACCACTTATGCTGAATTCTCTCCGCTGGGTTAGGAAAATATAAATCCTTGAAATGGCGTGCAAGTCTTCTTCGGCTTATTCGAGTTGAAGCGGAAGAGATGAGATGCTCGAAGGCAAACGCAATCATATCTTGAGACTGGGTGAGGTCGGGAATACCAGATAAATGGGGAACTTCCATCTATAAAAATAAATTTTTTTTTTCATTAAAATTTCTTCATTAAAGAAGCTTACGGAATGAAAATACATTATGAAAATGCTATTTCTGAATTCTTTTTACCAATTTCAGATAAGAATTTAATTATCTTTATTAGCTTTCAATTTCGCTCTGATACCAACTGTAAGATCCCTATTCCCACCGAGCAACGGATTCAGGGTACTAGCAGCGGAAGTAGCACTTCTCACGCGGGACAGGGGTCCAACACTCGGGGCCTCGCCCACGGATATCCGGACAAGAGACTAATCCGTCGGTTTGTCCAAAACCGAAACCGGAAAAACTTCCTTTACCCGGAAAGCACGGGCGATTCCACCAGGATAACTCTTTACTCTAACGTAGTCAAGATCATTACTGATCAAACTGATCTGACTGCACCTTTAACGGTACTTGGTCAAATCAAGGAAGAACTTGCACTTGGATCATTGGGATCAACGCTTTTTTCCCCATCAAGAGGCACAGCCGTTGATTCCTATCCATAGAACAATTTCTATCCGGGATTTACTTCATCTATCGTAATAATAGAAATTAAATCTCGATTTACGGATCCATCAGTCCAGCCTAACCCCATCCGATCCCATGGGTTAGCCAACCGCCCAACCACTGTAGTGATGGGATCCAATTTTGGAATTTGGTTAGGTTTTGTCCCGGGTACCAAGGAAAAGAGTTCCAAGGCCCCCTAGCCGCGGAAGTTCATGCAAACATAGAACTAGCCACACCACTTACACACCCAATATGAAATTGCCCTTTTCTTAGCATCAACTAACTTTAAAACAATCCTTTAATGAAACCATAGTACCACTGATCATAATCTTCCAATTTATCCGGTTGATTCATAATTTCCCATCATTCCTTCATCAGAGTATCTATGGCATCATTGGCAACTAGAACGCTCACCACCTGTCCACACAGGGGGCCTTTTCAATAGTTCCTAGCCCATAATACTCGGCAATATAATCACTTATAAAAATCAAGATGGACTCCCGTTGAAGATCAGCAAGATCAACCAACAGATCCATATAAAGAGCCATGGACTCATCCATTGAAGACCAGCAAGGTCAATCAACCAGATCCATGCCCGGTTTCACAAAACAACTCTTACTCCTTGTTCCAATATCTTCCTCGACGCACGCGTGGGTATCCTGGGCGACCCAGAGCCCGAGCACCGTATGGTCAGCACCCTCTAGGATCCTTCGCAGGTGACCTAGTGCTTCACTCATAGGCCGCTTCCTTGGTCCCTCATCCACCGTACTGGAAGCTCACCATTTAAATCGAACCGAGGCTGGTCAAGACCTCGGTCGACCTTGCTACGCGAGACGTCCTCCATTGACTCTCCGTCAGCAGTTGCAACTTTAACAGTTAGGTCTTCATGACCTTAATCCACAAGATGGTCAAAATGCTTCCCCAGCATTCTTGACATAAAACAGTCATTTACAAACAGTCACAAAATACAGTTTCTAAATCAAACTCTCGTCTTTCCACATTATCCCTCCTTAGTCCACATTACTTATTCCACATTCCATTCAATGTGTACTCATTCTCATCCATTTCCTCATATCGACGACACATTAATTCACATTCACATTCATACATCCACATTTACATGGATACATCCATTTTCACATCCTCATTTATACATCCACATCCCATATCCACATTCATACATACACTTCCATATCCACATCCATACATCCACATTCACATCCACATTCACATTCACATCCACATTCACATCCTCATTTATACATCCACATCCACATCCATATTCACATCCATACATCCACATCTACATCCACATCCACATCCATATTCACATCCATACATCCACATCTACATGCATACCTCCATTTTCACATCCTCATTTATACATCCACATCTCTTATCTACATTCATACATACACATCCATATCCACATCCATACATCCACATCCACATCCACATTCATATTCACATCCATATATCCACATCTACATGCATACATCCATTATCACGTCCTCATTCATACATCCACATCCACATACATACATACATCCACATCCACATACATACATACATCCACATCCACATTCCCATTCACATCTATACATCCACATCTACATCCACATACATACATACATCCACATCCACATTCCCATTCACATCTATACATCCACATCTACATCCACATTCATATACATCCACATCCACATTCCCATTCACATCTATACATTCACATCTACATCCACATACATACATACATCCACATCCACATTCCCATTCACATCTATACATCCACATCTACATCCACATTCACATCTATGCATATACATCTTCATGCATACATCCATTTTCACATTCATACATCCACTTTCACATTCATACATCCATACTCCCATCTCCACATCCACACATCCACATACATACATCCATTTCCACATTTCCATTCATGTAACCCCATATGTCTTCACATCTAATCTTTTACATCACATCCATTCTCGCCCTATCACAACCCATATATATCCTATTCTATCACATACACTTCTTACCTCATCCCATACACATCTTATCACATCCTATCACTTTCCATACGCATCTTATCAATTCTTATCACATCTCATACACCTCTTATCACATCTTATCACATTTCATATCTTTTTTTTTTAAAAAGAGAATTCTTATATTTAATATAAGATTTCTCTACACATTTATTTATACATAAATTCCATTTAAGGAGACTAACACTTTCGAAATTAAAATCAATCTTTTATGCATCTTCTTATGCATATATTCAGTTTGGTAGGAAGTTACACTTTTAGAATAAAAGAATTTCTCTTATGCATCTAAGTTAAGCATAAAATCCATTTATGAGGAAAATCACACTTTTAGTATAAAAAGAATATCTTTTATGCATACCTATATGCATGAAATCCAATATGATAAAAGTGACACTTTTGATATAAAATTTTTTCCTTTATGCATACTTCTATGCATGAAAATTAAAAATGATAAAAGTAACACTTTTGATATAAAATTTTTTCCTTTATGCATACTTCTATGCATGAAAATTAAAAATGATAAAAGTAACACTTTTGATATAAAATTTTTTCCTTTATGCATACTTCTATGCATGAAAATTAAAAATGATAAAAGTAACACTTTTGATATAAAAAAATTTCTTTTATGCATACTTCTATGCATGAAAATTAAAAATGATAAAAATAACACTTTTGATATAAAAATTTATCCATTATGCATACTTCTATGCATGAAATAAAAATGGTAAAAATAACACTTTTGATATAAAAACTTATCCTTTATGCATGATATTAAAATTCAATTTCTCCATGATTGTAATGAAATTCTTTCAATTAATCTAAGATGATAATTCCTAGAATATGGTAGGAAGTCCTCTTTTTATGCTTTGAATGAGATTATTTTATGCATAATTTTTATAAAAATTTTGCCATAGCTCCGCTGCTATGACTGATAAATCTCAATTTTTCTAAGGGATAATGCTTATCATTAAGGAATAATTAAAATAATCTCTAATTGGATTATTAATCCATAATGGATTGAATCCTTAATATACATAAACTAAAAGCATAGAAAAAAGCCAATAATTTGGCCTCAAGCATAGCTTAATCTTGGGTTAAGGAAAAGCTTTATGAAAAGCTTGATTTGGATTGAGAATGGGTCATGAGTATGACCATTTCTTGAGTGAGAGAGAGAATTTACATAAAAATCATTAGAATTTAAACATAAATGAAAATAAACTTCAATAGCATTATGTAACTCTTCACTACTATTCAAACTTCATTAGCATTAAAAAAAAACCATACCAATTAAACTTCTCAAGCTTGAGAGGGGTTGAGAAGAGAGAAACATTGAGAAATTATAGAAAGATCAATATTCACTAATTACCTTACAAATTGCTTGATTCTTTGTTCACGGTAGAGGCCCCCAACCAATCAATTGGTTAAGTATGTTGATGGAGCCACTAATGGGGATTGAAGAAAGAGGGAAGCTCCAAAAACTAGTGAATTATTAAATGAATTCACAGTTCTTGGCTTAGGTGGAGTAGAGTAACGATGCATAAACACTATCTATTTTTCAACAAGGGGGAGGCTTCTATTTATAGGAAAAATTGAGCTCCTAACCAAACAAACTGATTCTAGAATTTTCTAAATCAGTTTGGTCAATATTTGACCATTTTTAGGTCAGTTAAGCTAACTTTTTGGAACTAGACTTAAATGAGGAGAGAGGAGAGATGAAATATCTCAATTTTTATGAGTTTAAAACTCATTCAAGCATGTGAAATATGCACCTCCTTTAAAGAACTCTCTTTCCTTACATATGTGTCATAATGGAATCATTTTAATATTGCTCATAGTTTTTTACTAATAAACCTTGTACATTTTCAACTCTTCATCTTATGTGAAATATGCACATCCTTTAAAGAACTCCCCTTCCTTACATATGTGTCATAATGGAATCATTTTAATATTGCTCATAGTTTTTTACTAATAAACCTTGTACATTTTCAACTCTTCATCTTATGTGAGCATTTAAGGGACTCCCCTTCCTTACATATGTGTCATAATAAAATCATTATTCCCAAAATATCTCATATTTTTAAATATTGCTCATAGTTTTTTTACTAATAAACCTTGTACATTTTCAACTCTTCACCTTATGTGAGCATTTACTCATTTTTGGGTATCTTCTTTTTTACAAATTGGATTTATCTACTCCCTACACATGGATTGATGCTATTGGCCCATAGGAACCTTAATTGGACCATAGTCTAAAGATTTCTGAAAATCTAGACCCTTAGACTAAGGTTCTTTATACCTATTTCCAATTAATTCCAATTGCACATTGGAAAATTCTTTTTGAATTCCTGTTTCAGGGGAACTCATCTGAATTATAAGAGATATTTTTCTATCCAAAAATATTCAAAATTTGAATATTCTCTCTCTAGAATATTTTCTCTCTCTAGGCTAAAATAGTTAGAAACAAGGTCTTTATATTTCTGAAGAGGGGTTGATTACAGGGGAAGATACTAGACATCAAAAAAGGGTTGGGAGAGGAATCTTACAGATTGTGTACATCCAAATATGGGTCTTATTTTTCAAATTAAACCTTAGTACCTTATGCAATACCTTAACAATAAATAAATTAATCTCCTACACATCTAAGATGTGAAAACATAGAATACATTGTAATTACAACTACAACATTCAACAGACAAAGCTTAAATACGGCGTTAATTAAATATGGACATTTGCACACTACCATAAATAATCTACATGACACCATGATTGGCACTCCACACCATGCTTAGACCGTCATCCATGTGCGACAACACACATTACTCATAAGCGTTATAATCACATTGGTTAGAATAATTAATTGGAATCCTCAACAATTAAGATTATGTTCATTGGCAGAAACACAACACCAATAATACACTAGCTCAATATTCATCAACATGATAAATATAAAAATCTGCACACTGCCATAACTACTCTACATGACACCTTGATTGGCACCCCACACCATGCTTAGACTGTCATCCATGTATGACACTTGAATCGGTATCCTTGCACTGCTCAACACCCATTACTCTCATAAGCATTAATCACATTGGTTAGAATAATTAATTGGACTCCTTAATAATTAATCACAATATGTTCATAGCTAGAAACACAACACTAGTAATACACTAGCTTAATATTTATCTACATGATTATGTTTATAGGTAGAATTTCTACACAACACCAGTAATACGCTAGCTCAATATTCATCAACATGGTATATCACGCACAATACTAATAACACTAAAATGGCCCCAACAAATGCATATACTAATAATACGAGCCTGTCAATATTAGTATGAACATGATTATATTCATAGGTAGAAACACAACACCAGTAATACACTATCTCAATATTCATAAACATAGTAAATCACCCACAATACCAATAACACTAACATGGCCCCAACAAATGCATATAATAATAATACGAGTATGTCAATATTAATATGGCATTCCCCATGATAGTGGCCAATAACACTAACACGGCCCAAACGCATATACTAATAATACGAGCCTATCAGTATTAATATGGCATCACCCACAATACAATATATCATTATGGTACAATGGTATCTCAGATATCCCCAGTCAACCATAGAGTGGTCTTCCTAACATCCCTCTTGCTTCGGTTTGCAATTGAGCCTCTTTAAGCCTTGCTTGGACACATTTAATGCTGAGGTGAGTCACAACTATATCAAATCCTAAAGTCTCTATAAATCTCTACAAAGAGCATGGACCTCTTCCCTAGAGGTGTCTCCACAAATCCTAAAGTCTCTATATTTTAATCACTACTAAGAGCATGGAGACACCTCTTCTCTAGAGATGTCTCCATAACCGCTCAATGTCTCTTCTTCGTTTCTTCCTCACCACATTCCCTTAGTTTGTTTCAGCTCCCTCTCATGTGCCTTACCCCCTCCCAAACACCCTTTGCATGCTATCATACTGGTTAGGACCATGTGTGGTATGGTTGCATCATGTATAAATAAACCATGTGCTAATTCACCTTAATTAATTATCAATTGATTTTAGAACTAAAACTGTCAAAATTTTAGCCATTTTGCCAAGGCAAGATAAAAGTTCACATGGCATTCTTCAACCGGATAGTTGCAAGCCATGTTAAGAATATAATTAAATTAAAAGTTGAATCGTTTATTTCCATAAGGGAATGGGCTGCGAAATTAATTATGTGAATCCAATGTAGCAAAGGATGATATGAGAGAACCACCTCTTCCCTCTTCTCTCTTCTCCTACCTAGGAAGTTATATGATATTAGTTATGTGAATCCAAATCTAGAAAATGGGGTGCAATATTAGTTATGTGAATCCAATCTAGCAAAGGATCATAAACAGATCCACTAGTTCTCTCTTTTTTCTTCTCCAATCTAGGAAGTTATGTGACATAGGTGCTTGTAATGGCTAAAGGGAGAGAGATGGAGAGAGAAAAGGGGGGAGAGAGAGTCTAGCAAAGGATGATAAGAAAGAACCACCTCTTCCCTTTTATTTCTTCTCCAATCCAAGAAGTTATGTGACAAGAGAGCGAGAGAGTACACTCTAGTTTGGATAATGGGTTTATGTCCTTTCTCATTAGAAATGCACGACCAACTTTTTTATGTGTGGCCGCTGAAGACTTGCTCATAGATTTACAAAAGCTTTTAAGTACGTATACCATTTCTCTCTTTGAAACAAGACTATAAACATAATCCACCAATAGAAAGTGCAAAAATAAGGAAGAAAAACTCACAACACAACATTGGGTCTAATGTGTCCCTTGTAGATGGTGGCTCTCCTTCCCATCTGCAATAATAGGATTGAGTACATCCAAATATGCATCTTATTTTTCAAATATAAATCTTAGTACCTTATGCAATACCTTAAGAATTAAAATGTAAGATTCCTCCCCCACCCCCTTTTTGATGTCTAGTATCTTTCCCTGTAATCAATCCCTCTTCAGAAATATAAAGACCTTGTTTCTATCTGTTTTAGCCTAGAGAGAGAAAAATATTCTAGAGAGAGAATATTCAGATTTTGAATATTTTTGGATAGAAAAATATCTCTTCTAATTCAGATGAGTTCCCCTGAAACAGAAATTCAAAAAGAATTTTCCAATGTGCAATTGAAATTAATTGAAAATAGCTATAAAGAACCTTAGCCTAAGGGTCTAGATTTTCAGAAATCTTTAGACTATGGTCCAATTAAGGTTCCTATGGACCAATAGCATCAATCCATGTGTAGGGAGGAGATAAATCCAACTTGTAAAAAGAAAATACCCAAAAATGAGTAAATGCTCACATGAGGTGAAGAGTTGAAAATGTACAAGGTTTATTAGTAAAAAACTATGAGCAATATTAAAAATATGACATATGTAAGGAAGGGGAATTCTTTAAAGGAGGTGCATATTTCACATAAGATGAAGAGTTGAAAATGTACAAGGATTATTAGTAAAAAACTATGAGCAATATTAAAAATATGACATATGTAAGGAAGGGGAATTCTTTAAAGGAGGTGCATATTTCACATAAGATGAAGAGTTGAAAATGTACAAGGATTATTAGTAAAAAACTATGAGCAATATTAAAAATATGACATATGTAAGGAAGGGGAATTCTTTAAAGGAGGTGCATATTTCACATAAGATGAAGAGTTGAAAATGTACAAGGTTTATTAGTAAAAAAACTATGAGCAATATTAAAATGATTCCATTATGACACATATGTAAGGAAGGGGAGTTCTTTAAAGGAGGTGCATATTTCACATGCTTGAATGAGTTTTAAACTCATAAAAATTGAGATATTTCATCTCTCCTCTCTCCTCATTCAAGTCTAGTTCCAAAAAGTTAGCTTAACTGATCTAAAAATGGTCAAATATTGACCAAACTGATTTAGAAAATTCTAGAATCAGTTTGTTTGGTTAGGAGCTCAATTTTTCCTATAAATAGAAGCCTCCCCCTTGTTGAAAAATAGATAGTGTTTATGCATCGTTACTCTACTCCACCTAAGCCAGAAACTGTGAATTCATTTAATAATTCACTAGTTTTTGGAGCTTCCCTCTTTCTTCAATCCCCATTAGTGGCTCCATCAACATACTTAACCAATTGATTGGTTGGGGGCCTCTACCGTGAACAAAGAATCAAGCAAGTTGTAAGGTAATTAGTGAATATTGATCTTTCTATAATTTCTCAATGTTTCTCTCTTCTCAACCCCTCTCAAGCTTGAGAAGTTTAATTGGTATGGTTTTTTTTTTTAATGCTATTGAAGTTTGAATAGTAGTGAAGAGTTACATAATGCTATTGAAGTTAATTTTTATTTATGTTTAAATTCTAATGATTTTTATGTAAATTCTCTCTCTCACTCAAGAAATGGTCATACTCATGAACCGTTCTCAATCCAAATCAAGCTTTTCATAAAGCTTTTCCTTAACCCAAGATTAAGCTATGCTTGAGGCCAAATTAATGGCTTTTTTCTATGCTTTTAGTTTATGTATATTAATGATTCAATCCATTATGGATTGATAATCCAATTAGAGATTATTTTAATTATTTTCTTAATGATAAGCATTATTCCTTAGAAAAATTGAGATTTATCAGTCATAGCAGCGGAGCTATGGCAAAATTTTTATAAAAATTATGCATAAAATAATTTCATTCAAAGCATAAAAAGAGGACTTCCTACCATATTCTAGGAATTATCATCCTAGACTAATTGAAAGAATTCATTATAATCATGGAGAAATTGAATTTTTATATTATGCATAAAGAATAAGTTTTTATATCAAAAGTGTTACTTTTATCATTTTTATTTACATGCATAGAAGTATGCATAATGGATAAAATTTTATATCAAAAGTGTTACTTTTATCATTTTTATTTACATGCTTAGAAGTATGCATAATGGATAAATTTTTATATCAAAAGTGTTACTTTTATCATTTTTATTTTCATGCATAGAAGTATGCATAATGGATAAATTTTTATATCAAAAGTGTTACTTTTAGCATAATTGAATTTCATGCATAGAGGTATGCATAAGAGATGAATATTTTATTATAAAAGTGTTACTTTTAGCATAATTGAATTTCATGCATAGAGGTATGCATAAGAGATGATTATTTTATTATAAAAGTGTTACTTTTAGCATAATTAATTTTCATGCATAGAAGTATGCATAAAGGATAATTTTTTTATATTAAAAGTGTTACTTTTATCATTTTTAATTTTCATACATAGAAGTATGCATAAAGGAAAATTTTTTATATCAAAAGTGTTACTTTTATCATTTTTAATTTTCATGCATAGAAGTATGCATAAAGGATAATTTTTTTATATTAAAAGTGTTACTTTTATCATTTTTAATTTTCATGCATAGAAGTATGCATAAAGGAAAATTTTTTATATCAAAAGTGTTACTTTTATCATTTTTATTTACATGCATAGAAGTATGCATAATGGATAAAATTTTATATCAAAAGTGTTACTTTTATCATTTTTATTTACATGCTTAGAAGTATGCATAATGGATAAATTTTTATATCAAAAGTGTTACTTTTATCATTTTTATTTTCATGCATAGAAGTATGCATAATGGATAAATTTTTATATCAAAAGTGTTACTTTTAGCATAATTGAATTTCATGCATAGAGGTATGCATAAGAGATGAATATTTTATTATAAAAGTGTTACTTTTAGCATAATTGAATTTCATGCATAGAGGTATGCATAAGAGATGATTATTTTATTATAAAAGTGTTACTTTTAGCATAATTGAATTTCATGCATAGAAGTATGCATAAAAGATATGGGAAGTGATAAGATATGATAAGATGCATATAAGATGAGTTAAGATGTGATAAGATGTGTATGGGATGAGATAAGAAATGTATGAGATGAGATAAGATGTATATGGGTTGTGATAGGGTGAGAATGGATGTGATATAAAAGATTAGATATGAAGGCATATGGGGTTATATGAATGGGAATGTGGAAATGGATGTATGTATGTGGATGTGTGGATGTGGAGATGGGAGTGTGGATGTATGCATGTGAAAATGGATGTATGCATGAAGATGTATATGCATAGATGTGAATGTGGATGTAGACGTGGTTGTATAGAAGTGAATGTGGAATGTGGATATGGATGTATGTATGTATGTGGATGTAGATGTGGATGCATAGATGTGAATGGGAATATAGATGTGGATATAGATGTGAATGTGAATGTAGATGTGGATGTATGTGAATGTGGATGTAGATGTGAATGTGGAACGTGGATGTGGATGTATGTATGTATGTGGATGTAGATATGTATGTATAGATGTGAATGGGAATGTGGATGTGGATATATGTGAATGTGGATGTAGATGTGGATGTATAGATGTGTATGTGGAATGTGGATGTGGATGTATGTATGTATGTGGATGTAGACGTGGTTGTATAGAAGTGAATGTGGAATGTGGATATGGATGTATGTATGTATGTGGATGTAGATGTGGATGTATAGATGTGAATGGGAATATAGATGTGGATATAGATGTGAATGTGAATGTAGATGTGGATGTATGTGAATGTGGATGTAGATGTGGTTGTATAGATGTGAATGTGGAACGTGGATGTGGACGTATGTATGTATGTGGATGTAGATGTGTATGTATAGATGTGAATGGGAATGTGGATGTGGATGTATGTGAATGTGGATATAGATGTGGATGTATGTGAATGTGGATATAGATGAGGATGTATGTATGTGGATGTAGATGTGGATGTATAGATGTGAATGGGAATGTGGATATAGATGTATGTATGTATGTGGATGTAGATGTGGATGTATAGATGTGAATGGGAATGTGGATGTGGATGTATGTGAATGTGGATGTAGATGTGGATGTATGTATGTATGTGGATGTGGATGTATGAATGAGGACGTGATAGTGGATGTATGCATGTGGATGTATGGATGTGGATGTGGATGTATGGATGTGGATATGGATGTGTATGTATGAATGTGGATATGAGATGTGGATGTATAAATGAGGATGTGAAAATGGAGGTAAGCATGTAGATGTGGATGTATGTATGTGAATGTGGATATAGATGTGGATGTATGTGAATGTGGATATAGATGAGGATGTATGTATGTGGATGTAGATGTGGATGTATAGATGTGAATGGGAATGTGGATATAGATGTATGTATGTATGTGGATGTAGATGTGGATGTATAGATGTGAATGGGAATGTGGATGTGGATGTATGTGAATGTGGATGTAGATGTGGATGTATGTATGTATGTGGATGTGGATGTATGAATGAGGACGTGATAGTGGATGTATGCATGTGGATGTATGGATGTGGATGTGGATGTATGGATGTGGATATGGATGTGTATGTATGAATGTGGATATGAGATGTGGATGTATAAATGAGGATGTGAAAATGGAGGTAAGCATGTAGATGTGGATGTATGGATGTGGATGTGGATGTGGATGTGGATGTGGATGTATGGATGTGAATATATGATATGTGATGTGAAGGAATCTGAAGTGAAGAGATGGAAAATGATGTGATTGGATGAGTACACATATAAATGGAATGTGGAATAAGTAATGTGGATTATATGAGGGATAATGTGGAAAAATTAGAGTTAATATAGAAATTGTATTTGTAAACTGTTTGTAAATGCTGTTTGTAAATGGATGTTTTATGTCAAGAATGCTGGGAAAGCATTTTGACCGTCTTGTGATTAAGGTCGTGGAGACCTAACTGATAAAGTTGCAACTGCTGACGGAGAGTCAATGGAGGACGTCTCGCGTAGCAAGGTCGGCCGAGGTCTTGACCAGCCTCGGTTCGATTAAAATGGTGAGCTTCCGGTACGGTGGATGAGGGACCAAGGAAGCGGCCTATGAGTGAAGCGCTAGGTCACCTGCGAAGGATCCTAGAGGGTGCTGACCATACGGTGCTCGGGCTCTGGGTCGCCTAGGATACCCACGCGTGCGTCGAGGAAGATATTGGAACAAGGAGTAAGAGTTGTTTTGTGAAACCGGGCATGGATCTGGTTGACTGACCTTGCTGGTCCTCAACGGATGAGTCCATGGCTCTTTTATATGGATCTGTTGGTTGATCTTGCTGATCTTCAACGAGAGTCCATCTTGATAAGTGATTATATTGCCGAGTATTATGGGCTAGGAACTATGGAAACGGCCTGTGTGGACAGGTGGTGAGCGTTCTAGTTGCCAATGATGCCATAGATACTCTGATGAAGGAATGATGGGAAATTATGAATCAACCGGATAAATTGGAAGATTATGATCAGTGGTACTATGGTTTTATTAAAGGATTGTTTTAAAGTTAGTTGATGCTAAGAAAAAGGCAATTTCATATTGGGTGTGTAAGTGGTGTGGCTAGTTCTATGTTTGCATGAACTTCCGGCTAGGGGGCCTTGGAACTCTTTTCCTTGGTACCCGGGACAAAACCTAACCAAATTCCAAAATTGGATCCCATCACTACAGTGGTTGGGCGGTTGGCTAACCCATGGGATCGGATGGGGTTAGGCTGGACTGATGGATCCGTAAACCGAGACTCAATTTCTGTTATTACGATAGATGAAGTAAGTCCCGGATAGTAATTGCTCTATGGATAGGAATCAACGGCTGTGCCTCTTGATGGGGAAAAAAGCGTTGATCCCAATGATCCAAGTGCAAGTTCTTCCTTGATTTGACCAAGTACCGTTAAAGGTGCAGTCAGATCAGTTTGATCAGTAATGATCTTGACTACGTTAGAGTAAAGAGTTATCCTGGTGGAATTGCCCGTGCTTTCCGGGTAAAGGAAGTTTTTCCGGTTTCGGTTTTGGACAAACCGACGGATTAGTCTCTTGTCCGGATATCCGTGGGTGAGGCCGAGTGTTGGACCCCTGTCCCGCGCGAGAAGTGCTACTTCCGCTGCTAGTACCCCGAATCCGTTGCTCGGTGGAAAATGGGATCTTAGAGTTGGTATCAGAGCATTTGGCTAATAAAGATCAACTGAGAAACCAAATATGTCAAAAATTTATCAGGAAGCACAAAAAAAGGTTGTAATTGTGTGATATAATTCATACAATTTGATATTCAAACTGAAATTCGTAATTTGGTAATTGGGTCTTCAGATGGAAGTACCGCAATTATATAGAATCCCTGACTTGCTTGAGGCCTAGCATGATGGTATTTACCTTATAATTCCAAGGGCCGTGACTATCCGTATATACAGAGAGTATAACTGCAGCTCTTTACTGACAGTATATACGAGTAAATCTAAGACTTGAAATTATAAGCATTAATGCTATCCAGTTGATGAATTCAAATGTGGTTGATATGATTTTTAATTCTGTTTGGGAACTGATGAATTGATTGGGATTCTGATTGAAAAATGATGATTTTTGAACTTTAGTTGAAATATAATAACCTGAGCAAAACCACAATGAGGATGAATGGGACGAGTCCCTGTAATGATAAATGATGATAATGATTTCAGCAAATCACTATGAGATTAGTGGATTATGCTGTCAAAGTGCTACTGTTAACACTTGACTCGGTATATCAAGTTAAGGATGACAAATTGAAAACTTGCTTGACTGAAATTCCCGTGGAGGAATGTTCAGAAAGAAAAATTTTCGATCTGATGGACCATTATCGTGTTAAAGATATGAATGATATGATCTGAAATGAATTGTTATTTAATGATGAGTTCTATATAAGGGATATTTATCCCCGTATTCTGTTGGGTTGACCAGAATATAAGGAACCCTAGAATAAATTGGATCTTAAGAAAAAGAGTTGTCCTCTACTTGGCGAGATGAGGACATCTCGCACTTTTTTTAAGTAGGGTAGAATGTAAGATTCCTCCCCAGCCTTCGAGGTATACAGGAGTAAGAATCTCCCTTTTTGATCTTATAATTATTCCCTCTCAAAAATAAAAGAAAGATTCTGTTTAAAAAAAGGAAGACCCTTTCCCTAGAATACTTCTCAGGAGTCACGCTGTTTTAAGGATTCAGAACAATGAGTTCAGAAGTGAAAATCGGTGTTTTGGATACCAAGGTTTTGGTTTTCATTCGAGTACGGCCCAAAAGAAGTTCTTTATCTCTTTGGGGAGTATAAGAACTTATCCCCCAGATATTGTGAGCCTTATATCTGAATTCAATGAAAGTAGGTGACTTAGCCTACAAGCTTCTTTTACCTCCTCATCTCAAAGTTCTTAATGTATTTCATAGAAATATGTGCCAAACCCAAATCAAAGAAAGACAATAAAACTTCAGTGACAAGATACCGTTGGCTTCTAGGTTACGCTAACTCCTTCCTTTATATAAGTCGTAACTTTTTACCTGTCGCTCACAGCAGTAATCTTACTTCCATCGATCTCCTCTCTTTCTTAATCTCCTTCATGGCTTGGCAACAAGAACTAGTTTTATCCATAATGATTCCTCACCTTCAAGACGCAAGTGAGTCTGTGAAGAAGGATTTTATAGAACAGTATGAGCGCTCACTTTTCCCTCACTTGGGAACTTCTGTAGCGCAGACCAAATGGCGGACCTATCAAAACATAACTAGGGTAACACCCTGGGGTCAGCAGCACTTTCGTAACAATGTCCGCTTGGCCATGGTTATTGAAGCTTTGGGTTTGGGTCCCCGATATTACTGTGTCATGAGATCAAGGCATCTTGGGTTTTCTGAGCGGGTCTTCTTACTGGCATGTTTTCTTCCTCATGAGAAGATATGCCTTTATCCCGTTTTTGGCTTGCCTCTCAGAGGTCCTTTTGTTAGATCACCTCATACCACTGAGATAGGCGCAGCAATAACCCACAGAATCATTCCCATAGATGAGTTACCTTATACTTGTGCAGCTTGTGAGGACTGCTTTTGTGATCATATGATGGACGGGCTTATGGAAGTGTAAAGAGTTCTTCTATCTTTACTGTATAAGTTCCGAGAATGAATAAAGTTTAAATCTTGTTCTTATTTTGAATCTTGCTCTCTTTAAGACGTTTCTTGGTGGTTAATCTTGATTAAAATTTTTCTCTAAGTCTCATATTCGTGCATCTTGCGAAATTATCCCAGTTTGCGAGATGAGGACATCTCGCATTTTTTAAGTGGGGTAGAATGTAAGATTCCTCCCCCACCCCCTTTTTGATGTCTAGTATCTTTCCCTGTAATCAATCCCTCTTCAGAAATATAAAGACCTTGTTTCTATCTGTTTTAGCCTAGAGAGAGAAAAATATTCTAGAGAGAGAATATTCAGATTTTGAATATTTTTGGATAGAAAAATATCTCTTCTAATTCAGATGAGTTCCCCTGAAACAGAAATTCAAAAAGAATTTTCCAATGTGCAATTGGAATTAATTGAAAATAGCTATAAAGAACCTTAGCCTAAGGGTCTAGATTTTCAGAAATCTTTAGACTATGGTCCAATTAAGGTTCCTATGGACCAATAGCATCAATCCATGTGTAGGGAGGAGATAAATCCAACTTGTAAAAAGAAAATACCCAAAAATGAGTAAATGCTCACATGAGGTGAAGAGTTGAAAATGTACAAGGTTTATTAGTAAAAAACTATGAGCAATATTAAAAATATGACATATGTAAGGAAGGGGAATTCTTTAAAGGAGGTGCATATTTCACATAAGATGAAGAGTTGAAAATGTACAAGGATTATTAGTAAAAAACTATGAGCAATATTAAAAATATGACATATGTAAGGAAGGGGAATTCTTTAAAGGAGGTGCATATTTCACATAAGATGAAGAGTTGAAAATGTACAAGGATTATTAGTAAAAAACTATGAGCAATATTAAAAATATGACATATGTAAGGAAGGGGAATTCTTTAAAGGAGGTGCATATTTCACATAAGATGAAGAGTTGAAAATGTACAAGGTTTATTAGTAAAAAAACTATGAGCAATATTAAAATGATTCCATTATGACACATATGTAAGGAAGGGGAGTTCTTTAAAGGAGGTGCATATTTCACATGCTTGAATGAGTTTTAAACTCATAAAAATTGAGATATTTCATCTCTCCTCTCTCCTCATTCAAGTCTAGTTCCAAAAAGTTAGCTTAACTGATCTAAAAATGGTCAAATATTGACCAAACTGATTTAGAAAATTCTAGAATCAGTTTGTTTGGTTAGGAGCTCAATTTTTCCTATAAATAGAAGCCTCCCCCTTGTTGAAAAATAGATAGTGTTTATGCATCGTTACTCTACTCCACCTAAGCCAGAAACTGTGAATTCATTTAATAATTCACTAGTTTTTGGAGCTTCCCTCTTTCTTCAATCCCCATTAGTGGCTCCATCAACATACTTAACCAATTGATTGGTTGGGGGCCTCTACCGTGAACAAAGAATCAAGCAAGTTGTAAGGTAATTAGTGAATATTGATCTTTCTATAATTTCTCAATGTTTCTCTCTTCTCAACCCCTCTCAAGCTTGAGAAGTTTAATTGGTATGGTTTTTTTTTTTAATGCTATTGAAGTTTGAATAGTAGTGAAGAGTTACATAATGCTATTGAAGTTAATTTTTATTTATGTTTAAATTCTAATGATTTTTATGTAAATTCTCTCTCTCACTCAAGAAATGGTCATACTCATGAACCGTTCTCAATCCAAATCAAGCTTTTCATAAAGCTTTTCCTTAACCCAAGATTAAGCTATGCTTGAGGCCAAATTAATGGCTTTTTTCTATGCTTTTAGTTTATGTATATTAATGATTCAATCCATTATGGATTGATAATCCAATTAGAGATTATTTTAATTATTTTCTTAATGATAAGCATTATTCCTTAGAAAAATTGAGATTTATCAGTCATAGCAGCGGAGCTATGGCAAAATTTTTATAAAAATTATGCATAAAATAATTTCATTCAAAGCATAAAAAGAGGACTTCCTACCATATTCTAGGAATTATCATCCTAGACTAATTGAAAGAATTCATTATAATCATGGAGAAATTGAATTTTTATATTATGCATAAAGAATAAGTTTTTATATCAAAAGTGTTACTTTTATCATTTTTATTTACATGCATAGAAGTATGCATAATGGATAAAATTTTATATCAAAAGTGTTACTTTTATCATTTTTATTTACATGCTTAGAAGTATGCATAATGGATAAATTTTTATATCAAAAGTGTTACTTTTATCATTTTTATTTTCATGCATAGAAGTATGCATAATGGATAAATTTTTATATCAAAAGTGTTACTTTTAGCATAATTGAATTTCATGCATAGAGGTATGCATAAGAGATGAATATTTTATTATAAAAGTGTTACTTTTAGCATAATTGAATTTCATGCATAGAGGTATGCATAAGAGATGATTATTTTATTATGAAAGTGTTACTTTTAGCATAATTAATTTTCATGCATAGAAGTATGCATAAAGGATAATTTTTTTATATTAAAAGTGTTACTTTTATCATTTTTAATTTTCATACATAGAAGTATGCATAAAGGAAAATTTTTTATATCAAAAGTGTTACTTTTATCATTTTTAATTTTCATGCATAGAAGTATGCATAAAGGATAATTTTTTTATATTAAAAGTGTTACTTTTATCATTTTTAATTTTCATGCATAGAAGTATGCATAAAGGAAAATTTTTTATATCAAAAGTGTTACTTTTATCATTTTTATTTACATGCATAGAAGTATGCATAATGGATAAAATTTTATATCAAAAGTGTTACTTTTATCATTTTTATTTACATGCTTAGAAGTATGCATAATGGATAAATTTTTATATCAAAAGTGTTACTTTTATCATTTTTATTTTCATGCATAGAAGTATGCATAATGGATAAATTTTTATATCAAAAGTGTTACTTTTAGCATAATTGAATTTCATGCATAGAGGTATGCATAAGAGATGAATATTTTATTATAAAAGTGTTACTTTTAGCATAATTGAATTTCATGCATAGAGGTATGCATAAGAGATGATTATTTTATTATAAAAGTGTTACTTTTAGCATAATTGAATTTCATGCATAGAAGTATGCATAAAAGATATGGGAAGTGATAAGATATGATAAGATGCATATAAGATGAGTTAAGATGTGATAAGATGTGTATGGGATGAGATAAGAAATGTATGAGATGAGATAAGATGTATATGGGTTGTGATAGGGTGAGAATGGATGTGATATAAAAGATTAGATATGAAGGCATATGGGGTTATATGAATGGGAATGTGGAAATGGATGTATGTATGTGGATGTGTGGATGTGGAGATGGGAGTGTGGATGTATGCATGTGAAAATGGATGTATGCATGAAGATGTATATGCATAGATGTGAATGTGGATGTAGACGTGGTTGTATAGAAGTGAATGTGGAATGTGGATATGGATGTATGTATGTATGTGGATGTAGATGTGGATGCATAGATGTGAATGGGAATATAGATGTGGATATAGATGTGAATGTGAATGTAGATGTGGATGTATGTGAATGTGGATGTAGATGTGAATGTGGAACGTGGATGTGGATGTATGTATGTATGTGGATGTAGATATGTATGTATAGATGTGAATGGGAATGTGGATGTGGATATATGTGAATGTGGATGTAGATGTGGATGTATAGATGTGTATGTGGAATGTGGATGTGGATGTATGTATGTATGTGGATGTAGACGTGGTTGTATAGAAGTGAATGTGGAATGTGGATATGGATGTATGTATGTATGTGGATGTAGATGTGGATGTATAGATGTGAATGGGAATATAGATGTGGATATAGATGTGAATGTGAATGTAGATGTGGATGTATGTGAATGTGGATGTAGATGTGGTTGTATAGATGTGAATGTGGAACGTGGATGTGGACGTATGTATGTATGTGGATGTAGATGTGTATGTATAGATGTGAATGGGAATGTGGATGTGGATGTATGTGAATGTGGATATAGATGTGGATGTATGTGAATGTGGATATAGATGAGGATGTATGTATGTGGATGTAGATGTGGATGTATAGATGTGAATGGGAATGTGGATATAGATGTATGTATGTATGTGGATGTAGATGTGGATGTATAGATGTGAATGGGAATGTGGATGTGGATGTATGTGAATGTGGATGTAGATGTGGATGTATGTATGTATGTGGATGTGGATGTATGAATGAGGACGTGATAGTGGATGTATGCATGTGGATGTATGGATGTGGATGTGGATGTATGGATGTGGATATGGATGTGTATGTATGAATGTGGATATGAGATGTGGATGTATAAATGAGGATGTGAAAATGGAGGTAAGCATGTAGATGTGGATGTATGTATGTGAATGTGGATATAGATGTGGATGTATGTGAATGTGGATATAGATGAGGATGTATGTATGTGGATGTAGATGTGGATGTATAGATGTGAATGGGAATGTGGATATAGATGTATGTATGTATGTGGATGTAGATGTGGATGTATAGATGTGAATGGGAATGTGGATGTGGATGTATGTGAATGTGGATGTAGATGTGGATGTATGTATGTATGTGGATGTGGATGTATGAATGAGGACGTGATAGTGGATGTATGCATGTGGATGTATGGATGTGGATGTGGATGTATGGATGTGGATATGGATGTGTATGTATGAATGTGGATATGAGATGTGGATGTATAAATGAGGATGTGAAAATGGAGGTAAGCATGTAGATGTGGATGTATGGATGTGGATGTGGATGTGGATGTGGATGTGGATGTGGATGTGGATGTATGGATGTGAATATATGATATGTGATGTGAAGGAATCTGAAGTGAAGAGATGGAAAATGATGTGATTGGATGAGTACACATATAAATGGAATGTGGAATAAGTAATGTGGATTATATGAGGGATAATGTGGAAAAATTAGAGTTAATATAGAAATTGTATTTGTAAACTGTTTGTAAATGCTGTTTGTAAATGGATGTTTTATGTCAAGAATGCTGGGAAAGCATTTTGACCGTCTTGTGATTAAGGTCGTGGAGACCTAACTGATAAAGTTGCAACTGCTGACGGAGAGTCAATGGAGGACGTCTCGCGTAGCAAGGTCGGCCGAGGTCTTGACCAGCCTCGGTTCGATTAAAATGGTGAGCTTCCGGTACGGTGGATGAGGGACCAAGGAAGCGGCCTATGAGTGAAGCGCTAGGTCACCTGCGAAGGATCCTAGAGGGTGCTGACCATACGGTGCTCGGGCTCTGGGTCGCCTAGGATACCCACGCGTGCGTCGAGGAAGATATTGGAACAAGGAGTAAGAGTTGTTTTGTGAAACCGGGCATGGATCTGGTTGACTGACCTTGCTGGTCCTCAACGGATGAGTCCATGGCTCTTTTATATGGATCTGTTGGTTGATCTTGCTGATCTTCAACGAGAGTCCATCTTGATAAGTGATTATATTGCCGAGTATTATGGGCTAGGAACTATGGAAACGGCCTGTGTGGACAGGTGGTGAGCGTTCTAGTTGCCAATGATGCCATAGATACTCTGATGAAGGAATGATGGGAAATTATGAATCAACCGGATAAATTGGAAGATTATGATCAGTGGTACTATGGTTTTATTAAAGGATTGTTTTAAAGTTAGTTGATGCTAAGAAAAAGGCAATTTCATATTGGGTGTGTAAGTGGTGTGGCTAGTTCTATGTTTGCATGAACTTCCGGCTAGGGGGCCTTGGAACTCTTTTCCTTGGTACCCGGGACAAAACCTAACCAAATTCCAAAATTGGATCCCATCACTACAGTGGTTGGGCGGTTGGCTAACCCATGGGATCGGATGGGGTTAGGCTGGACTGATGGATCCGTAAACCGAGACTCAATTTCTGTTATTATGATAGATGAAGTAAGTCCCGGATAGTAATTGTTCTATGGATAGGAATCAACGGCTGTGCCTCTTGATGGGGAAAAAAGCATTGATCCCAATGATCCAAGTGCAAGTTCTTCCTTGATTTGACCAAGTACCGTTAAAGGTGCAGTCAGATCAGTTTGATCAGTAATGATCTTGACTACGTTAGAGTAAAGAGTTATCCTGGTGGAATTGCCCGTGCTTTCCGGGTAAAGGAAGTTTTTCCGGTTTCGGTTTTGGACAAACCGACGGATTAGTCTCTTGTCCGGATATCCGTGGGCGAGGCCGAGTGTTGGACCCCTGTCCCGCGCGAGAAGTGCTACTTCCGCTGCTAGTACCCCGAATCCATTGCTCGGTGGGAAATGGGATCTTACATAAAAAAATTGATCTCTTACACATCTAAGATGTGCAAACATAGAATACATTGCAATTACAACTACAACATTCGGCGGACAAATCTAAAATATGGCGTTAATTAAATATAGACATTTGCACACCGTCATAAATACTCTACATGACACCATGATTGGCACTCCACACCATGCTCAGACCGTCATCCATGTGCGACACTTTAGTTAGTATTCTTGCACTGCTCAACACACATTACTCATAAGCGTTATAATCACATTGGTTAGAATAATTAATGGGAATCCTTAACAATTAAGATTATGTTCATTGTGCTAGAGACACAACACCAGTAATACACTAGCTCAATATTCATCAAACATGATAAATATAGAAACTTGCACACTATAAATACTCAACATGACACCTTGATTGGCACCCCACACCATGCTTAGACTGTCATCCATGTGTGACACTTGAATCAATATCCTTGCACTGCTCAACGCCCATTACTCTCATAAGCATTAATCACATTGGTTAGAATAATTAATTGGACTCCTTAATAGTTAATCACAACATGCTTTATGTTCATAGGGAGAAACACAACACTAGTAATACTCTATCTCAATATTCATCTACATGATTATGTTCATAGGTAGAATTTCTACACAACACCAGTAATATGCTAGCTTAATATTCATCAACATGGTATATCACCCACAATACCAATAACACTCAAATGGCCCCAACAAATGCATATACTATTAATACGAGCCTATCAATATTAGTATGAACATGATTATGTTCATAGGTAGAAACACAACACCAGTAATACATTATATCAATATTCATGAACATAGCAAATCACCCACAATACCAATAACACTAACATGGCCCCAACAAATGCATATAATAATAATACAAGCATGTCAATATTAATATGGCATCCCCCATATGATAGTGGCCAATAACACTAACACGGCCCAAATGCATATACTAATAATACGAGCCTATCAGTATTAATATGGCATCACCCACAATACAATATATCATTATGGTACAATGGTATCTCAGATATCCCCAATCAACCATCGAGTGGTCTTCCTAACATCCCTCTTGCTTGGGTTTGCAATTGAGCCTCTTTAAGCCTTGCTTGGACCCATTTAATGCTGAGGTGAGTCACAACTATATCAAATCCTAAAGTCTCTTCAAATATCTACAAAGAGCATGGACCTCTTCCCTGGAGGTGTCTCCACAAATCCTAAAGTCTCTATATTTTAATCACTACTAAGAGCATGGAGACATCTCTTTCCTAGAGATGTCTCCATATCCGCTCAATGTAATCTCTTCTTTGTTTCTTCCTCGCCACATTCCCTTAGTTTGTTTTAGCTCCCTCGCATGTGCCTTACCCCCTCCCAAACACCCTTAGCATGCTATCATACTGATTAGGACCATGTGTGGTATGGTTGCATCATGTACAAATAAACCATGTGCTAATTTACCTTAATTAATCATCGATTGATTTTAGAGCTAAAACAACCAAAATTTTAACCATTTTTCCACGGAAAGATAAAAGTTCACATGGCATTTTTCAATCGGTTTCATAAATAATACAATAGTCAATGGTTTATGTTGAGTTGGGGTTTATGAAAAGGATAATAATAGCCATGGCGAATCACTTTTGCCATGGGGAGACGGGACACATTTTGGAGATTTGGTATCTCAATCTTGTTGAGGTTTTGTGAAAAAATTATCGTAGCCACATATGTAAGCAAGCTATTTTGTGAAGGTGAGTGATTATGGGGATAGTTGCAAGCCATCTTGAAAACATGATTAATTGTGGACACAATTGAAAGAAGATTCATTTATTCCCATAAGGGAATGGGGTGCAACATTAGTTATGTGAATCAAATCTAGGAAAGGAATATAAAAAAGAACCACCACTTCCCTCTTTTTTCTTCTCCAATCCAAAAAGTTATGCGAATCTAATATAGAAAATAGGGTGTGAAATTAGTTATGTGAATCCAATCTAGCAAAGGATGATTAAAAAAACCACCTCTTCCCTCTTGTTTCTTCTCCAATCTAAGAAGTTATGAGACAGAGGTGCTTTTAATGAGGAGAGAGAGAGAGAGTATGTCCATTTGTCTTATTTTTACCTTTTAAAAATTTTTTAAAGGGAACACAGAAAGTACAAGGCTAGAAATTAGAAGGTTATATAAAGCTTTTTCACTACAAGGCACGAAGTTTTTGTTCTTCTTGGGAATGTTTATAATATCTACGTCGTTTGGATTTTGTGAAAAGGATAATAATAGCCACAGATGTAGAACAAATCAATTTTGTCATAAGGAGATAGGACACATTTTGGAGATTCGGTTTGTCAATCTTGTTGAGGTTTTGTGAAAAAATATTTCAGAGCCACATATGTAAACTATTTTGTGAATGTGATTGATTATGTGGATAGTTGCAAGCCATCTTAAAAATATGATTAAATTAAAAGTTGAATCATTTATTTCCATAAAGGAATGGGCTGCGAAATTAATTATGTGAATCCAATCTAGCAAAGGATGATATAAGAAAACCACCTCTCCTCTTGCTTGGGTTTGCAATTGAGACTCTTTAAGCCTTCGTTGGACCCATTTAATGCTGAGGTGAGTCACAACTATATCAAATCCTAAAGTCTCTATAAATCTCTACAAGAGCATGGACCTCTTCCCTAGAGGTGTCTCCACAAATCCTAAAGTCTCTATATTTTAATCACTACTAAGAGCATGGAGACACCTCTTCTCTAGAGATGTCTCCATAACCGCTCAATGTAATCTCTTCTTCATTTCTTCCTCACCACATTCCCTTAGTTTGTTTCAGCTCTCTCTCTCATGTGCCTTACCCTCTCCCAAACACCCTTTGCATGCTATCATACTGGTTAGGACCATGTGTGGTATGGTTGCATCATGTATAAATAAACCATGTGCTAATTCACCTTAATTAATCGTCGATTGATTTTAGAACTAAAACTGTCAAAATTTTAGCCATTTTGCCAAGGCAAGATAAAAGTTCACATGGCATTTTTCAAGCGGATAGTTGCAAGCCATGTTAAAAATATAATTAAATTAAAAGTTGAATCGTTTATTTCCATAAGGGAATGGGCTGAAATTTTAATTGTGTGAATCCAATCTAGCAAAGGATGATATGAGAGAACCACCTCTTCCCTCTTCTTTCTTCTCCAACCTAAGAATATATAGGATATTAGTTATGTGAATCCAAATCTAGAAAATGGGGTGCAACATTAGTTATGTGAATCCAATCTAGCAAAGGATGATAAAGAGAACCACTAGTTCCCTCTTTTTTCTTCTCCAATATAGGAATTTATGTGACATAGGTGCTTGTAATGGCTAAAGGGAGAGAGATGGAGAGAGAAAAGGGGGGAGAGAGAGTCTAGCAAAGGATGATAAAAAAGAACCACCTCTTCCCTTTTCTTTCTTCTCCAATCCAGGAAGTTATGTGACATAAATACTTTTAATGGCGTGTGCATGCGAGAGAGAGAGAGAGAGAGAGAGAGAGAGAGAGAGAGAGAGAGAGAGAGAGAGAGAGAGAGAGAGAGAGAGAGAGAGAGAGAGAGAGAGAGAGAGAGCACATCCATTTGTCGAAGAATTAATTTTCTCAAGGGCTTTGAATTGATTACAAATCTTATGAGAATGTAGAATATGCAACATTGCACTTTATAACTTTCGTAATTGCTAAAACTAGCATTTGATATATGTACATCAAATTCTTGGATTTCTGGGTACTTTATTTTTCTTGCTATGTTCATGTTCACACATGACTCTTCTCCTTATCAAGCTTCTTACTATTACTATTTGCAATAAAAAGCAAGGTAAGCTCTGTGGTGGGTGCAACCGATTACATAACAATGCTAACCTCACACAATCTCATTATAGAGAAAAAGCACTCTATTGCTTAAGTGTGCAAGTAATCCCTCTCTAATTATGAAAACAACCACTTAGCACACAAGAGAGCGAGAGAATACACTCTAGTTTGGATAATGGGTTTATGTCCTTTCTCATTAGAAATGCACGACCAACTTTTTTATGTGTGGCCACTGAAGACTTGCTCATAGATTTACAAAAGCTTTTAAGTACGTATACCATCTCTCTTTGAAACAAGACTATAAACAAAATCCACCAATAGAAAGTGCAAAAATAAGGAAAAAAAACTCACAACACAGCATTGGGTCTAATGTGTCCCTTGTAGATGGTGGCTCCCCTTCCCATCTGTAGTATTTATATCTTTTATTCCAAAAATAGACCCATGGAGGCAATAATAGGATTGTGTACATCCAAATATAGGTCTTATTTTTCAAATTACACCTTAGTACCTTATGCAATACCTTAACAATAAATAAATTAATCTCCTACACATCTAAGATGTGAAAACACAGAATACATTGCAATTACAACTACAACATTCAACGGAAAAAGCTTAAATACGGCGTTAATTAAATATGGACATTTGCACACTACCATAAATAATCTACATGACACCATGATTGGCACTCCACACCATGCTTAGACCGTCATCCATGTGCGACAACACACATTACTCATAAGCGTTATAATCACATTGGTTAAAATAATTAATTGGAATCCTCAACAATTAAGATTATGTTCATTGGCAGAAACACAACACCAATAATACACTAGCTCAATATTCATCAACATGATAAATATAAAAATTTGCACACTGCCATAACTACTCTACATGACACCTTGATTGGCACCCCACACCATGCTTAGACTGTCATCCATGTATGACACTTGAATCAGTATCCTTGCACTGCTCAACACCCATTACTCTCATAAGCATTAATCACATTGGTTAGAATAATTAATTGGACTCCTTAATAATTAATCACAATATGTTCATAGGTAGAAACACAACACTAGTAATACACTAGCTCAATATTTATCTACATGATTATGTTCATAGGTAGAATTTCTACACAACACCAGTAATACGCTAGCTCAATATTCATCAACATGGTATATCACGCACAATACTAATAACACTAAAATGGCCCCAACAAATGCATATACTAATAATATGAGCCTGTCAATATTAGTATGAACATGATTATATTCATAGGTAGAAACACAACACCAGTAATACACTATCTCAATATTCATAAACATAGTAAATCACCCACAATACCAATAACACTAACATGGCCCCAACAAATGCATATAATAATAATACGAGCATGTCAATAATAATATGGCATTCCCCATGATAGTGGCCAATAACACTAACACGGCCCAAACGCATATACTAATAATACGAGCCTATCAGTATTAATATGGCATCACCCACAATACAATATATCATTATGGTACAATGGTATCTCAGATATCCCCAGTCAACCATAGAGTGGTCTTCCTAACATCCCTCTTGCTTCGGTTTGCAATTGAGCCTCTTTAAGCCTTGCTTGGACACATTTAATGCTGAGGTGAGTCACAACTATATCAAATCCTAAAGTCTCTATAAATCTCTACAAAGAGCATGGACCTCTTCCCTAGAGGTGTCTCCACAAATCCTAAAGTCTCTATATTTTAATCACTACTAAGAGCATGGAGACACCTCTTCTCTAGAGATGTCTCCATAACCGCTCAATGTCTCTTCTTCGTTTCTTCCTCACCACATTCCCTTAGTTTGTTTCAGCTCCCTCTCATGTGCCTTACCCCCTCCCAAACACCCTTTGCATGCTATCATACTGGTTAGGACCATGTGTGGTATGGTTGCATCATGTATAAATAAACCATGTGCTAATTCACCTTAATTAATTATCAATTGATTTTAGAACTAAAACTGCCAAAATTTTAGCCATTTTGCCAAGGCAAGATAAAAGTTCACATGGCATTCTTCAACCGGATAGTTGCAAGCCATGTTAAGAATATAATTAAATTAAAAGTTGAATTGTTTATTTCCATAAGGGAATGGGCTGCGAAATTAATTATGTGAATCCAATGTAGCAAAGGATGATATGAGAGAACCACCTCTTCCCTCTTCTTTCTTCTCCAACCTACGAAGTTATATGATATTAGTTATGTGAATCCAAATCTAGAAAATGGGGTGCAACATTAGTTATGTGAATCCAATCTAGCAAAGGATCATAAACAGAACCACTAGTTCTCTCTTTTTTCTTCTCCAATCTAGGAAGTTATGTGACATAGGTGCTTGTAATGGCTAAAGGGAGAGAGATGGAGAGAGAAAAGGGGGGAGAGAGAGTCTAGCAAAGGATGATAAGAAAGAACCACCTCTTCCCTTTTCTTTCTTCTCCAATCCAAGAAGTTATGTGACATAAATACTTTTAATAGCACGTGCACGGGACACAGAGAGAGAGAGAGAGAGAGAGAGAGAGAGAGAGAGAGAGAGAGAGAGAGCACATCCATTTGTCTAATGATTAATTTGCTGAAGGGCTTTGAATTGATTACAAATCTTATGAATGTAGAATATGCAACATTGCACTTTATAACTTTCGTAATGGCTAACTGGCATTTGATATATATACTTCAAATTCTTGGAATTCTGGGTACTTTATTTTTCTTTTGCTATGTTCATGTTCACACATGACTCTTCTCCTTATCAAGCTTCTTACTATTACTATTACTAGTACTATTTGCAAGTAAAAGCAACGTAAGCTCTGTGGGTGCAACCGATTGCATAACGATGCTAACCTCACACAATCTCATTATAGAGAAAAAGCACTCTATTGCTTAAGTGTGTAAGTAATCCCTCTCTAATTATGAAAACAACCACTTAGCACACAAGAGAGCGAGAGAGTACACTCTAGTTTGGATAATGGGTTTATGTCCTTTCTCATTAGAAATGCACGACCAACTTTTTTATGTGTGGCCGCCGAAGACTTGCTCATAGATTTACAAAAGCTTTTAAGTACGTATACCATTTCTCTCTTTGAAACAAGACTATAAACATAATCCACCAATAGAAAGTGCAAAAATAAGGAAGAAAAACTCACAACACAACATTGGGTCTAATGTGTCCCTTGTAGATGGTGGCTCTCCTTCCCATCTGCAATAATAGGATTGAGTACATCCAAATATGCGTCTTATTTTTCAAATATAAATCTTAGTACCTTATGCAATACCTTAAGAATTAAAAAAATTGATCTCTTACTGTAAGATTCCTCCCCCAACCCCTCTTTGATGTCTAGTATCTTCCCATGTAATCAACCCTCTTCAAAAATATAAAGACCCTGTTGCTAACTATTTTAGCCTAGAGAGAGGAAAATTATTCTAGAGAGAGAATATTCAGATTTTGAATATTTTCGGATAGAAAAATATCTCTTATAATTCAAATGAGTTCCCCTGAAACAGAAATTCAAAAAGAATTTTCCAATGTGCAATTGGAATTAATTGGAAATAGGTATAAAGAACCTTAGTCTAAGGGTCTAGATTTTCAGAAATCTTTAGACTATGGTCCAATTAAGGTTCCTATGGGCCAATAGCATCAATCCATGTGTAGGGAAGAGATAAATCCAAATTTGTAAAAAGAAGATACCCAAAAATGAGTAAATACTCACATAAGGTGAAGAGTTGAAAATGTACAAGGTTTATTAGTAAAAAACTATGAGCAATATTAAAAATATGAGATATTTTGGGTATCCAAAAATGAGTAAATGCTCACATAAGATGAAGAGTTGAAAATGTACAAGGTTTATTAGTAAAAAACTATGAGCAATATTAAAATGATTCCATTATGACACATATGTAAGGAAGGGGAATTCTTTAAAGGAGGTGCATATTTCACATAAGATGAAGAGTTGAAAATGTACAAGGTTTATTAGTAAAAAACTATGAGCAATATTAAAATGATTCCATTATGACACATATGTAAGGAAGGGGAATTCTTTAAAGGAGGTGCATATTTCACATAAGATGAAGAGTTGAAAATGTACAAGGTTTATTAGTAAAAAAACTATGAGCAATATTAAAATGATTCCATTATGACACATATGTAAGGAAGGGGAGTTCTTTAAAGGAGGTGCATATTTCACATGCTTGAATGAGTTTTAAACTCATAAAAATTGAGATATTTCATCTCTCCTCTCTCCTCGTTCAAGTCTAGTTCCAAAAAGTTAGCTTAACTGACCTAAAAATGGTCAAATATTGACCAAACTGATTTAGAAAATTCTAGAATCAGTTTGTTTGGTTAGGAGCTCAATTTTTCCTATAAATAGAAGCCTCCCCCTTGTTGAAAAATAGATAGTGTTTATGCATCGTTACTCTACTCCACCTAAGCCAGAAACTGTGAATTCATTTAATAATTCAATAGTTTTTGGAGCTTCCCTCTTTCTTCAATCCCCATTAGTGGCTCCATCAACATACTTAACCAATTGATTGGTTGGGGGCCTCTACCGTGAACAAAGAATCAAGCAAGTTGTAAGGTAATTAGTGAATATTGATCTTTCTATAATTTCTCAATGTTTCTCTCTTCTCAACCCCTCTCAAGCTTGAGAAGTTTAATTGGTATGGTTTTTTAAATGCTATTGAAGTTTGAATAGTAGTGAAGAGTTACATAATTTAATAAATGCTATTGAAGTTAATTTTCATTTATGTTTAAATTCTAATGATTTTTATGTAAATTCTCTCTCTCACTCAAGAAATGGTCATACTCATGACCCGTTCTCAATCCAAATCAAGCTTTTCATAAAGCTTTTCCTTAACCCAAGATTAAGCTATGCTTGAGGTCAAATTAATGGCTTTTTTCTATGCTTTTAGTTTATGTATATTGATGATTCAATCCATTATGGATTAATAATCCAATTAGAGATCATTTTAATTATTTCCTTAATGATAAGCATTATCCCTTAGAAAAATTGAGATTTATCAGTCATAGCAGCAGAGCTATGGCAAAATTTTTATAAAAATTATTGCATAAAATAATTTCATTCAAAGCATAAAAAGAGGACTTCCTACCATATTCTAGGAATTATCATCCTAGATTAATTGAAAGAATTTCATTACAATCATGGAGAAATTGAATTTTAATATCATGCATAAAGGATAAGTTTTTTTATATCAAAAGTGTTACTTTTATCATTTTTAATTTTCATGCATAAAAGTATGCATAAAAGAAAATTTTTATATCAAAAGTGTTACTTTTATCATTTTTAATTTTCATGCATAGAAGTATGCATAAAGGAAAAATTTTTATATCAAAAGTGTTACTTTTATCATTTTTAATTTTCATGCATAGAAGTATGCATAAAGGAAAAATTTTTATATCAAAAGTGTTACTTTTATCATATTGGATTTCATGCATATAGGTATGCATAAAAGATATTCTTTTTATACTAAAAGTGTGATTTTCCTCATAAATGGATTTTATGCTTAACTTAGATGCATAAGAGAAATTCTTTTATTCTAAAAGTGTAATTCCCTACCAAATTGAAATTATGCATAAGAAGATGCATAAAAGATTGATTTTAATTTCGAAAGTGTTAGTCTCCTTAAATGGAATTTATGTATAAATAAATGTGTAGAGAAATCTTATATCAAATATAAGAATTCTCTTTTAAAAAAAAGATATGAAATGTGATAAGATGTGATAAGAAGTGTATGAGATGTGATAAGAATTGATAAGATGCGTATGGAAAGTGATAGGATGTGATAAGAGGTGTATGAGATGTGATAAGAATTGATAAGATGCGTATGGAAAGTGATAGGATGTGATAAGAGGTGTATGAGATGTGATAAGAATTGATAAGATGCGTATGGAAAGTGATAGGATGTGATAAGAGGTGTATGAGATGTAAAAAGATGTGTATGAGATGTGATAAGATTTGATAAGATGCGTATGAAAAGTGATAGGATGTGATAAGAGGTGTATGAGATGTAAAAAGATGTGATAAGATGTGTATGAGATGTGATAGAATGTGTTAAGATGAGTTAGGATGTGTTAAGATGTATATGGGATGTGTTAGGACGAGAATGGATGTAATATGGTTGTATGAATGTGATGTGGATGTATACATGTAGATGTATATGTATAAATGTGAATGTTGATGTGGATGTGGATGTATGGATGTAGATACGGATGTGTATGTATACATGTAGATGTATATGTATGAATGTGAATGTGGATGTGGATGTGGATGTATGGATGTAGATACGGATGTGTATGTATGTATGTGGATGTGTATGTATGAATGAGGATGTAAAAATGGATGTATACATGTAGATGTATATGTATGAATGTGAATGTGGATGTGGATGTGGATGTATAGATGTAGATACGGATGTGGATGTATGTATGTGAATGTGGATGTATGAATGAGGATGTGAAAATGGATGTATGCATGTGAATGTGAATGTATGAATATGAATGTGGATGTGTGGATGTGGAAATGGAGGTATGGATGTATGAATGTGGATGTGGATGTATGCATGTAGATGCGTATGTATGAATGTGAAATTGGATGTATGATGTGGACGTACGAACATGGATATGTATGTAGAATAATGAATATGAAGGTGTATGTGAGATAATGTGTAGTCTATATGAGTGAATGGATGAGAACGAGTACACATTGAATGGAATGTGGAATAAGTAATGTGGTCCGAGAGTGGATAATATGGAAAGACAAGAGTTCGTTATAGAAACTGTATTTGTGACTGTTTGTAAATGACTGTTTTATGTCAAGAATGCTGGAGAAGCATTTTGACCGTCTTGAGGATTAAGGTCATGAAGACTGAACTGATAAAGTTGCAACTGCTGACGGGGAGTCAATGGAGGACATCTCGCGTAGCAAGGTCGATCGAGGTCTTGACCAGCCTCGGCTCGATTTAAATGGTGAGCTTCCGGTACGGTGGATGAGGGACCAAGGAAGCGGCCTATGAGTGAAGCGCTAGGTCACCTACGAAGGATCCTAGAGGGTGCTGACCATACGGTGCTCGGGCTCTGGGTCGCCGAAGATACCCACACGTGCGTCGTGGAAGATATTGGAATAAGGAGTAAGAGTTGTTTTCTGAAACCGGGCATGGATCTGGTTGATTGACCTTGCTGGTCCTCAACAGATGAGTCCATGGCTCTTTTATATGGATCTGTGGGTTGATCTTGCTGATCTTCCACGGAGACTCCATTCTATTATATGAATATATTGCCGGTTACTATGAGCTAGGAACCATGGAAAAGGCCCCTGAGAGAACAGGTGGTGAGCGTTTTGGTTGCCAATGATGCCATAAGTATACCGATGAAAGAATGACTGGAAATAAGGATTCAACCAGAGACTTTGAGGATTGTCATCAGTGACATAATGGTTTTATTAAAGGATTGTTTTAAAGCTAGTTGATGCTAAGAAAAAGGCAATTTCATATTGGGTGTGTAAGTGGTATGACTAGTTTTATGTTTGCATGAACTTCCGGCTAGGGGGCCTTGGAACTCTTTTCCTTGGTACCCGGGACAAAACCTAACCAAATTCCAAATTGGATCCCATCACTACAGTGGTTGGGCGGTTGGCTAACCTATGGGATCGGATGGGGTTAGGCTGGACTGATGGATCCGTAAATCGAGATTTAATTTCTATTATTACGATAGATGAAGTAAATCCCGGATAGAAATTGTTCTATGGATAGGAATCAACGGCTGTGCCTCTTGATGGGGAAAAAAGCGTTGATCCCAATGATCCAAGTGCAAGTTCTTCCTTGATTTGACCAAGTACCGTTAAAGGTGCAATCAGATCAGTTTGATCAGTAATGATCTTGACTACGTTAGAGTAAAGAGTTATCCTGGTGGAATCGCCCGTGCTTTCCGGGTAAAGGAAGTTTTTCCGGTTTCGGTTTTGGACAAACCGACGGATTAGTCTCTTGTCCGGATATCCGTGGGCGAGGCCCCGAGTGTGGGACCCCTGTCCCGCGCGAGAAGTGCTACTTCCGCTGCTAGTACCCCGAATCCGTTGCGCGGTGGAAACAGGGATCTTATAGTTGGTATCAGAGCCAAATTGAAAGCTAATAAGGATATTTAAATTCTTATCTGAAATTGGTAATAAGAATTCAGAAACAGCATTTTCATAATGTATTTTCATTCCGTAAGCTTCTTTAATGAAGAAATTTTAATCAAAGAAATTGTTTTTATAGATGGAAGTTCCCCATTTATCTGGTATTCCCGACCTCACCCAGTCTCAAGATATGATTGCATTTGCCTTCGAGCATCTCATCTCTTCGCTTTAACACGAACAAGCCGAGAAAGACTCGCACGCCATTTCGAGGAATTGTATTTTCCTAACCTAGTGGAGAGACAACAGCATAAGCGGTTTGCAGGGCTATATATCCACGCCTCTTACAACCGGCGTGCAATGCTGAGGCAGAACCTCTCATTAGCCATGATTTTGATAAAGCTGAAAATGACGCGTGGTATCATTCTATATCTTTCAACGCCTCAAAATTTCAGACGTGCTTGCCGAGTTTATAGACTCCTTAGTCGATTTATCCCTAAGGAGAAAATAATAGCTCCCTTCGCAGTTAGAGAACTTATGTAACAGGGCATGACTATGGCCCAGTACGGTCCTCTTATATGTCTTTCGAGGAGATTTTGAACTCAGAGCCGAGTTGCTCTATGTATATATTGCAACTTTTATATAAATAAAGAAACGTTTTCTAGTTAAAAAATTCCTGTTGAATAAATGATTGTTTATGGCAAACGATCTACTGCTGATAAAGAAAAAAAAATCTGTTATCAGACATATGCCATAGATCTCCATTAAGATCTTGTCTTGTATAAGAAATTGTTTTCCGAACTCTTAAGTCTTAGGATTTCGTGAATAATATCAAAATAAAAATTTAATAATACATAAATTTTGGCAAAATCATGAGACGAGGAAACCGTGGTCGTCAGCCAGACCCTGTCTCTGAAGATGACGAGCTTAACCTTAATGTTCGCAAGGCTCTTCATAGGTCTCAGCCAGGACCCTTCAAAGGAGAAGGGGAGAACTTGGGTGAGGCTGTGGAGAAATGGGTGGAAGCCTTGGAAGAGTATTTTGATGTCACAGGATACAATCATCAGAGCAATTGGCTAATAAAGATCAACTGAGAAGCCAAATATGTCAAAAATTTATCAAGAAACACAAAAAGGTTGTAATTGTGTGATATAATTCATACAATTTGATATTCAAACTGAAAAATTTGTAATTTAGTAATTGGGTTTTCAGATGCCGCAATTGTATGGAACCCTGACTTGCTTGAGGCCTAGACATGATGGTATCTATCTTATAGTTCCAAGTATCATGACTACCCGTATATACCGAGAGTATAATTGCAGCTCTTTACTGACAGTATATACGAGTAAATCTAAGACTTGAAATTATAAGCGTTAATGCTATCCAGATGATGATTTCGAATGTGGTTGATATGATTTTTAATTCTGTTTGAGAATTGATGAATTGAATTGGATTCTGATTGAAAAATGACGATTTTCGAAATTTAGTTGAAATGTAATAAGCTGAGCGAAACCACAATGAGGATGAATGGGACGAGTCCCAGTGATGATATTCATAACTGGAATGATGATAATGATTTCACCAAATCACTATGAGATTAGTGGATTGTGCTGTCAGATTGCTACTGTTAACACTTGAGACGGTAGATTAAGTTAAGGGATGACAAATTGAGAACTTGCTTAACTAAAATTCCTGTGGAGGAATGTTCAGAAGGAAAATTTTCAGTCTAATGGACCATTATCGTGTTAAAGATATGAATGATATGATCTGAATGAATTGTTATTTAATGATGAGTTCTATATAAGGGATAATTATCCCCGTATTCTGTTGGGTTGACCAGAATATAAGGAACCCCAGAATAAATTGGATCTTAAGAAAAAGAGTTGTCCTCTACCTTGCGAGATGAGGACATCTCGCACTTTTCAAGTGGGGTAGAATGTAAGATTCTCCCCCAGCCTTCGAGGTATACAGGAGTAAGAATCTCCCTTTCTGATCTTATAATTATTCTCTCTCTAAAATAAAAGAAAGATTCTGTTTAAAAAAGGAAGAACCTTTTCCCTGAATACTTCTCAAGAGTCCCACCTGTTTTAAGATTCAGAACAATGAGTTCAGAAGTGAGAATCGATGTTTTGGATATCAAGGTTTTGGTCTTCATTCGAGTACGGCCCAAAAGAAGTTCTTTATCTCTTGGGAAGTATAAGAAGTTATCTCCCAGATATTGTGGACCAAAGAAAGTAGGTGATTTAGCTTACGAACTTCTTTTATCTCCTCATCTCAAAGTTCTAAATGCCTTCTATAGAAAAATATGCCAAACCCAAATCATGGAAAGACGGTAAAACTTCAGTGGCAAGTTACCGTTGGCTTCTAAGTTACGCTAGCTCCTTCCTTTATATAAGTCGTAACTTTTACTTGTCGTTCACAGTAATCTTACTCCCATCGATCTCCTTTCTTTCTTAATCTCCTTCATGGCTTGGTAACAAGAATTAGTTTTATCCATAATGATTCCTCACCTTCAAGACGCAAGTGAGTCTGTGAAGAAGGATTTTATAGAACAGTATGAGCGCTCACTTTTTCCTCACCTAGGAACTTCTGTAGCGCAGACCAAATGGCGGACCTATCAAGACATAACTAGGGTAACACCCTGGGGTCAGCAGCACTTTCGTAACAATGTCCGCTTGGCCATGGTTATCGAAGCCTTGGGTTTGGGTCCTCGATACTACTGCGTCATGAGATCAAGACATCTTGGGTTTTCTGAGCGGGTCTTCTTACTGGCGTGTTTTCTTCCTCATGAGAAGATATGCCTTTACCCCGTTTTTGGCTTGCCTCTCAGAGGTCCTTTTGTTAGAACACCTCATACCACTGAGATAGGCGCAGCAATAACCCATAGAATCATTCCCATAGATGAGTTACCTTATACTTGTGCAGCTTGTGAGGACTGCTTTTGTGACCATATGATGGACGGGCTTATGGAAGTGTAAAGAGTTCCTCTATCTTTACTGTATAAGTTCCGAGAATGAATAAAGTTTAAATCTTGTTCGTATTTTGAA
This sequence comes from Cibotium barometz, assembly GCF_041138505.1. NCBI lineage: Eukaryota > Viridiplantae > Streptophyta > Polypodiopsida > Cyatheales > Cibotiaceae > Cibotium > Cibotium barometz. The sequence continues at coordinate 70,153,958 of NC_141046.1, forward strand.
TCTTGCTCTCTTTAAGACTTATCTTGGTGGTTAATCTTGATTAAAATTTTTCTCTAAGTCTCATATTCGTGAATCTTGCGAAATTATCACAAGTTGCGAGATGAGGACATCTCGCGTTTTTTAAGTGGGGTAGAATGTAAGATTCCTCCCCCAACCCCTCTTTGATGTCTAGTATCTTCCCCTGTAATCAACCCTCTTCAAAAATATAAAGACCCTGTTGCTAACTATTTTAGCCTAGAGAGAGGAAAATTATTCTAGAGAGAGAATATTCAGATTTTGAATATTTTTGGATAGAAAAATATCTCTTATAATTCAGATGAGTTCCCCTGAAACAGAAATTCAAAAAGAATTTTCCAATGTGCAATTGGAATTAATTGGAAATAGGTATAAAGAACCTTAGTCTAAGGGTCTAGACTTTCAGAAATCTTTAGACTATGGTCCAATTAAGGTTCCTATGGGCCAATAGCATCAATCCATGTGTAGGGAAGAGATAAATCCAAATTTGTAAAAAGAAGATACCAAAAAATGAGTAAATACTCACATAAGGTGAAGAGTTGAAAATGTACAAGGTTTATTAGTAAAAAACTATGAGCAATATTAAAAATATGAGATATTTTGGGTATCCAAAAATGAGTAAATGCTCACATAAGATGAAGAGTTGAAAATGTACAAGGTTTATTAGTAAAAAACTATGAGCAATATTAAAATGATTCCATTATGACACATATGTAAGGAAGGGGAATTCTTTAAAGGAGGTGCATATTTCACATAAGATGAAGAGTTGAAAATGTACAAGGTTTATTAGTAAAAAACTATGAGCAATATTAAAATGATTCCATTATGACACATATGTAAGGAAGGGGAATTGTTTAAAGGAGGTGCATATTTCACATAAGATGAAGAGTTGAAAATGTACAAGGTTTATTAGTAAAAAAACTATGAGCAATATTAAAATGATTCCATTATGACACATATGTAAGGAAGGGGAGTTCTTTAAAGGAGGTGCATATTTCACATGCTTGAATGAGTTTTAAACTCATAAAAATTGAGATATTTCATCTCTCCTCTCTCCTCATTCAAGTCTAGTTCCAAAAAGTTAGCTTAACTGACCTAAAAATGGTCAAATATTGACCAAACTGATTTAGAAAATTCTAGAATCAGTTTGTTTGGTTAGGAGCTCAATTTTTCCTATAAATAGAAGCCTCCCCCTTGTTGAAAAATAGATAGTGTTTATGCATCGTTACTCTACTCCACCTAAGCCAAGAACTGTGAATTCATTTAATAATTCACTAGTTTTTGGAGCTTCCCTCTTTCTTCAATCCCCATTAGTGGCTCCATCAACATACTTAACCAATTGATTGGTTGGGGGCCTCTACCGTGAACAAAGAATCAAGCAAGTTGTAAGGTAATTAGTGAATATTGATCTTTCTATAATTTCTCAATGTTTCTCTCTTCTCAACCCCTCTCAAGCTTGAGAAGTTTAATTGGTATGGTTTTTTAAATGCTATTGAAGTTTGAATAGTAGTGAAGAGTTACATAATTTAATAAATGCTATTGAAGTTAATTTTCATTTATGTTTAAATTCTAATGATTTTTATGTAAATTCTCTCTCTCACTCAAGAAATGGTCATACTAATGACCCGTTCTCAATCCAAATCAAGCTTTTCATAAAGCTTTTCCTTAACCCAAGATTAAGCTATGCTTGAGGTCAAATTAATGGCTTTTTTCTATGCTTTTAGTTTATGTATATTGATGATTCAATCCATTATGGATTAATAATCCAATTAGAGATCATTTTAATTATTTCCTTAATGATAAGCATTATCCCTTAGAAAAATTGAGATTTATCAGTCATAGCAACGGAGCTATGGCAAAATTTTTATAAAAATTATGCATAAAATAATTTCATTCAAAGCATAAAAAGAGGACTTCCTACCATATTCTAGGAATTATCATCCTAGATTAATTGAAAGAATTTCATTACAATCATGGAGAAATTGAATTTTAATATCATGCATAAAGGATAAGTTTTTTTATATCAAAAGTGTTACTTTTATCATTTTTAATTTTCATGCATAAAAGTATGCATAAAAGAAAATTTTTATATCAAAAGTGTTACTTTTATCATTTTTAATTTTCATGCATAGAAGTATGCATAAAGGAAAAATTTTTATATCAAAAGTGTTACTTTTATCATTTTTAATTTTCATGCATAGAAGTATGCATAAAGGAAAAATTTTTATATCAAAAGTGTTACTTTTATCATATTGGATTTCATGCATATAGGTATGCATAAAAGATATTCTTTTTATACTAAAAGTGTGATTTTCCTCATAAATGGATTTTATGCTTAACTTACATGCATAAGAGAAATTCTTTTATTCTAAAAGTGTAATTCCCTACCAAATTGAAATTATGCATAAGAAGATGCATAAAAGATTGATTTTAATTTCGAAAGTGTTAGTCTCCTTAAATGGAATTTATGTATAAATAAATGTGTAGAGAAATCTTATATCAAATATAAGAATTCTCTTTTAAAAAAAAGATATGAAATGTGATAAGATGTGATAAGAGGTGTATGAGATGTGATAAGAATTGATAAGATGCGTATGGAAAGTGATAGGATGTGATAAGAGGTGTATGAGATGTGATAAGAATTGATAAGATGCGTATGGAAAGTGATAGGATGTGATAAGAGGTGTATGAGATGTGATAAGAATTGATAAGATGCGTATGGAAAGTGATAGGATGTGATAAGAGGTGTATGAGATGTAAAAAGATGTGATAAGATGTGTATGAGATGTGTATGAATATTAAGCTGGCATATTACTGGTGTTGTGTAGAAATTCAAATTCTTGGATTTCTGGGTACTCTATTTTTCTTGCTATGTTCATGTTCACACATGACTCTTCTCCTTATCAAGCTTCTTACTATTACTATTTGCAATAAAAAGCAAGGTAAGCTCTGTGGTGCGTGCAACCGATTACATAACAATGCTAACCTCACACAATCTCATTATAGAGAAAAAGCACTCTATTGCTTAAGTGTGCAAGTAATCCCTCTCTAATTATGAAAACAACCACTTAGCACACAAGAGAGCGAGAGAATACACTCTAGTTTGGATAATGGGTTTATGTCCTTTCTCATTAGAAATGCACGACCAAATTTTTTATGTGTGGCCGCTGAAGACTTGCTCATAGATTTACAAAAGCTTTTAAGTACGTATACCATCTCTCTTTGAAACAAGACTATAAACAAAATCCACCAATAGAAAGTGCAAAAATAAGGAAAAAAAACTCACAACACAGCATTGGGTCTAATGTGTCCCTTGTAGATGGTGGCTCCCCTTCCCATCTGTAGTATTTATATCTTTTATTCCAAAAATAGACCCATGGAGGCAATAATAGGATTGTGAACATCCAAATATGGGTCTTATTTTTCAAATTAAACCTTAGTACCTTATGCAATACCTTAACAATAAATAAATTAATCTCCTACACATCTAAGATGTGAAAACATAGAATACATTGCAATTACAACTACAACATTCAACGAACAAAGCTTAAATACGGCGTTAATTAAATATGGACATTTGCACACTACCATAAATAATCTACATGACACCATGATTGGCACTCCACACCATGCTTAGACCGTCATCCATGTGCGACAACACACATTACTCATAAGCGTTATAATCACATTGGTTATAATAATTAATTGGTATTATATTCATAGGTAGAAACACAACACCAGTAATACACTATCTCAATATTCATAAACATAGTAAATCACCCACAATACCAATAACACTAACATGGCCCCAACAAATGCATATAATAATAATACGAGCATGTCAATATTAATATGGCATTCCCCATGATAGTGGCCAATAACACTAACATGGCCCAAACGCATATACTAATAATACGAGCCTATCAGTATTAATATGGCATCACCCACAATACAATATATCATTATGGTACAATGGTATCTCAGATATCCCCAATCAACCATAGAGTGGTCTTCCTAACATCCCTCTTGCTTCGGTTTGTAATTGAGCCTCTTTAAGCCTTGCTTGGACACATTTAATGCTGAGGTGAGTCACAACTATATCTGTGAGATCCCCCTGTTCCCACCGAGCAACGGATTCGGGTACTAGCAGCGGAAGTAGCACTTCTCGCACGGGACAGGGGTCCCACATTCGGGGCCTCGTCCACGGATATCCGGACAAGAGACTAATCCGTCGGTTTTTCCAAAACCGAACTTGGAAAAACTTCCCTTACCCGGAAAGCACGGGCGATTCCACCAGGATAATTTTTTACTCTAACGTAGTCAAGATCATTACTGATCACGCTGATCCAACTACACCTATAAAGATACTCGGTCGGATCAAGGAAGAAACTTGCACTTGGATCATTGGGATCAACGCTTTTTTCCCCATCAAGAGGCACAGCCGTTGATTCCTATCCATAGAACAATTACTATCCGGGACTTACTTCATCTATCGTAATAACAAAAATTGAGTCTCGGTTTACGGATCCATCAGTCCAGCCTAACCCCATCCGATCCCATGGGTTAGCCAACCGCCCAACCACTGTAGTGATGGGATCCAATTTGGAATTTGGTTAAGTTTTGTCCCGGGTACCAAGGAAGAGAGTTCCAAGGCCCCCTAGCCGGAAGTTCATGCAACATAAAATTAGGCACACCACTTACACACCCAATATGAAATTGCCTTTTTCTTATCATCAGCTAACTTTAAAACAATCCTTTAATGAAACCATAGTACCACTAATCACAGTCTTCCAATTTATCCGGTTGATCCTCAAATTTCCCATCATTCCTTCATCAGAGTATCTATGGCATCATTGGCAACTAGAACGCTCACCACCTGTCCACTCAGAGGCCGTTTCCATAGTTCCTAGCCCATAATACTCGACAATATAATCACTTATCAAGATGGACTCTCGTTGAAGATCAGCAAGATCAACCAACAGATCCATATAAAAGAGCCATGGACTCATCCGTTGAGGACCAGCAAGGTCAGTCAACCAGATCCATGCCCGGTTTCACAAAACAACTCTTACTCCTTGTTCCAATATCTTCCTCGACGCACGCGTGGGTATCCTGGGCGACCCAGAGCCCGAGCACCGTATGGTCAGCACCCTCTAGGATCCTTCGCAGGTGACCTAGCGCTTCACTCATAGGCCGCTTCCTTGGTCCCTCATCCACCGTACCGGAAGCTCACCATTTTAATCGAACCGAGGCTGGTCAAGACCTCGGCCGACCTTGCTACGCGAGACGTCCTCCATTGACTCTCCGTCAGCAGTTGCAACTTTATCAGTTAGGTCTCCACGACCTTAATCACAAGACGGTCAAAATGCTTTCCCAGCATTCTTGACATAAAACAGCCATTTACAAACAGCATTTACAAACAGTTTACAAATACAATTTCTATATTAACTCTCATTTTTCCACATTATCCCTCATGCAATCCACATTACTTATTCCACATTTCATTTATATGTGTACTCATCCAATCATATCATTTTCCATCTCTTCACTTCAGATTCCTTCACATCACATATCATATATTCACATCCATATCCACATCCATACATCCACATCCACATCCACATCCACATCCATACATCCACATCTACATGCTTATCTCCATTTTCACATCCTCATTTATACATCCACATCTCATATCCACATTCATACATACACATCCATATCCACATCCATATCCGCATTCATACATACACATCCATATCCACATCCACATGCATACATTCATTATCACGTCCTCATTCATACATCCACAACCACATACATACATACATACATCCACATCCACATCCACATTCTCATTCACATCTATACATCCATATCTACATGCACATTCACATCCATACATCCACATCTATATCCTCATTCACATCCATACATCCACATTCATGCATCCACATCTACATGCCTACATCCATACATACACATCCACATTTACATCCATGCATCCACATCCACATCCTCATTCACATCCATACATCCACATTCATACATCCACATCCACATCCACATTCACATCCATACATCCACATCTACATGCTTATCTCCATTTTCACATCCTCATTTATACATCCACATCCCATATCCACATTCATACATACACATCCATATCCACATCCACATGCATACATACATCCACATCCACATTCCCATTCACATATATACATCCATATCTACATGCACATTCACATCCATACATCCACATCTATATCCTCATTCACATCCATACATCCACATTCATGCATCCACATCTACATGCTTATCTCCATTTTCACATCCTCATTTATACATCCACATCCCATATCCACATTCATACATACACATCCATATCCACATCCATATCCGCATTCATACATACACATCCATATCCACATCCACATGCATACATTCATTATCACGTCCTCATTCATACATCCACATCCACATACATACATACATACATCCACATCCACATCCACATTCTCATTCACATCTATACATCCATATCTACATGCACATTCACATCCATACATCCACATCTATATCCTCATTCACATCCATACATCCACATTCATGCATCCACATCTACATGCCTACATCCATACATACACATCCACATTTACATCCATGCATCCACATCCACATCCTCATTCACATCCATACATCCACATTCATACATCCACATCCACATCCACATTCACATCCATACATCCACATTCATACATCCACATCCACATCCATACATCCACATTCATACATCCACATCCACATCCACATCCACATCTACATTCACATTCACATACATCCACATCTACATTCACATTCACATACATCCACATCCCCATTCCCATTCACATCTATACATCCACATCTACATCCACATACATACATACATCCACATCCACATTCCACATTCACATCTATACATCCACATCTACATCCACATTCACATACATCCACATCCACATTTCCATTCACATCTATACATCCACATCCATTCACATCTATACATCCACATCTACATCCACATTTACATCTATGCATATACATCTTCATGCATATATCCATTTTCATGTTCATACATCCACACTCCCATCTCCATATCCACACATCCACATACATACATCCATTTTCACATTCCCATTTATATAACTCCATATACCTTCACATCTAATCTTTTACATCACATCCATTCTCGCCCTATCACAACCCATATACATCTTATCCTATCACATACACTTCTTACCTCATCCCCCCATACACATCTTAATTCATCTTATCACATCCTAACTTATTTCATAAGCATCTTATCACCTCTTATCACACCTCTTATCACATCCTATCACTTTCGATACGCATCTTATCAATTCTTATCACATCTCATACACCTCTTATCACATCTTATCACATTTCATATCTTTTTTTTTTTTTAAAAAAGAGAATTCTTTTATTTGATATAAGATTTCTCTACACATTTATTTATACATAAATTCCATTTAAGGAGACTAACACTTTCGAAATTAAAATCAATCTTTTATGCATCTTCTTATGCATGATTTCAATTTGGTAGGGAATTATACTTTTAGAATAAAAGAATTTCTCTTATGCATCTAAGTTAAGCATAAAATCCATTTATGAGGAAAATCATACTTTTAGTATAAAAAGAATATCTTTTATGCATACCTATATGCATGAAATCCAATATGATAAAAGTAACACTTTTGATATAAAAATTTTTCCTTTATGCATACTTCTATGCATGAAAATTAAAAATGATAAAAGTAACACTTTTGATATAAAAATTTTCCTTTATGCATACTTCTATGCATGAAAATTAAAAATGATAAAAGTAACACTTTTGATATAAAAATTTTCTTTTATGCATACTTTTATGTATGAAATAAAAATGATAAAAGTAACACTTTTGATATAAAAATTTTCTTTTATGCATACTTTTATGTATGAAATAAAAATGATAAAAGTAACACTTTTGATATAAAAATTTATCCATTATGCATACTTCTATGCATGAAAATAAAAATGGTAAAAATAACACTTTTGATATAAAAATTTATCCATTATGCATAATATTAAAATTCAATTTCTCCATGATTGTAATGAAATTCTTTCAATTAATCTAGGATGATAATTCCTAGAATATGGTAGGAAGTCCTCTTTTTATGCTTTGAATGAGATTATTTTATGCATAATTTTTATAAAAATTTTGCCATAGCTCCGCTGCTATGACTAATAAATCTCAATTTTTCTAAGGGATAATGCTTATCATTAAGAAAATAATTAAAATAATCTCTAATTGGATTATCAATCCATAATGGATTGAATCATTAATATACATAAACTAAAAGCATAGAAAAAAGCCATTAATTTGGCCTCAAGCATAGCTTAATCTTGGTTAAGGAAAAGCTTTATGAAAAGCTTGATTTGGATTGAGAACGGTTCATGAGTATGACCATTTCTTGAGTGAGAGAGAGAATTTACATAAAAATCATTAGAATTTAAACATAAATGAAAATTAACTTCAATAGCATTATGTAACTCTTCACTACTATTCAAACTTCAATAGCATTAAAAAAAAAAGCATACCAATTAAACTTCTCAAGCTTGAGAGGGGTTGAGAAGAGAGAAACATTGAGAAATTATAGAAAGATCAATATTCACTAATTACCTTACAACTTGCTTGATTCTTTGTTCACGGTAGAGGCCCCCAACCAATCAATTGGTTAAGTATGTTGATGGAGCCACTAATGGGGATTGAAGAAAGAGGGAAGCTCCAAAAACTAGTGAATTATTAAATGAATTCACAGTTTCTGGCTTAGGTGGAGTAGAGTAACGATGCATAAACACTATATATTTTTCAACAAGGGGGAGGCTTCTATTTATAGGAAAAATTGAGCTCCTAACCAAACAAACTGATTCTAGAATTTTCTAAATCAGTTTGGTCAATATTTGACCATTTTTAGATCAGTTAAGCTAACTTTTTGGAACTAGACTTGAATGAGGAGAGAGGAGAGATGAAATATCTCAATTTTTATGAGTTTAAAACTCATTCAAGCATGTGAAATATGCACCTCCTTTAAAGAACTCCCCTTCCTTACATATGTGTCATAATGGAATCATTTTAATATTGCTCATAGTTTTTTTTTACTAATAAACCTTGTACATTTTCAACTCTTCATCTTATGTGAAATATGCACCTCCTTTAAAGAATTCCCCTTCCTTACATATGTCATATTTTTAATATTGCTCATAATTTTTTACTAATAATCCTTGTACATTTTCAACTCTTCATCTTATGTGAAATATGCACCTCCTTTAAAGAATTCCCCTTCCTTACATATGTCATATTTTTAATATTGCTCATAGTTTTTTACTAATAATCCTTGTACATTTCCAACTCTTCATCTTATGTGAAATATGCACCTCCTTTAAAGAATTCCCCTTCCTTACATATGTCATATTTTTAATATTGCTCATAGTTTTTTACTAATAAACCTTGTACATTTTCAACTCTTCACCTCATGTGAGCATTTACTCATTTTTGGGTATTTTCTTTTTACAAGTTGGATTTATCTCCTCCCTACACATGGATTGATGCTATTGGTCCATAGGAACCTTAATTGGACCATAGTCTAAAGATTTCTGAAAATCTAGACCCTTAGGCTAAGGTTCTTTATACCTATTTTCAATTAATTCCAATTGCACATTGGAAAATTCTTTTTGAATTTCTGTTTCAGGGGAACTCATCTGAATTAGAAGAGATATTTTTCTATCCAAAAATATTCAAAATCTGAATATTCTCTCTCTAGAATATTTTTCTCTCTCTAGGCTAAAACAGATAGAAACAAGGTCTTTATATTTCTGAAGAGGGATTGATTACACGGAAAGATACTAGACATCAAAAAGGGAGTGGGGGAGGAATCTTACATTCTACCCCACTTAAAAAATGCGAGATGTCCTCATCTCGCAAACTGGGATAATTTCGCAAGATGCACGAATATGAGACTTAGAGAAAAATTTTAATCAAGATTAATCCACCAAGAAACGTCTTAAAGAGAGCAAGATTCAAAATAAGAACAAGATTTAAACTTTATTCATTCTCGGAACTTATACAGTAAAGATAGAGGAACTCTTTACACTTCCATAAGCCCGTCCATCATATGGTCACAAAAGCAGACCTCACAAGCTGCACAAGTATAAGGTAACTCATCTATGGGAATGATTCTGTGGGTTATTGCTGCGCCTATCTCAGTGGTATGAGGTGTTCTAAGAAAAGGACCTCTGAGAGGCAAGCCAAAAACTGGGTAAAGGCATATCTTCTCATGAGGAAGAAAACACGCCAGTAAGAAGACCCGCTCAGAAAACCCAGGATGCCTTGATCTCATGACGCAGTAGTATCGGGGACCCAAACCCAAAGCTTCAATAACCATGGCCAAGCGGACATTGTTACGAAAGTGCTGCTGACCCCAGGGTGTTACCCTAGTTATGTCTTGATAGGTCCGCCATTTGGTCTGCGCTACAGAAGTTTCCAAGTGAGGGAAAAGTGAGCGCTCATACTGTTCTATAAAATCCTTCTTCACAGACTCACTTGCGTCTTGAAGGTGAGGAATCATTATGGATAAAACTAATTCTTGTTGCCAAGCCATGAAGGAGATTAGGAAGAAAGGAGATCGATGGGAGTAAGATTACTGTGAGCGACAAGTAAAAGTTACGACTTATATAAAGGAAGGAGCTAGCGTAACTTAGAAGCCAACGGTAGCTTGCCACTGAAGTTTTACCGTCTTTCCATGATTTGGGTTTGGCACAATTTTCTATAGAAGGCATTAAGAACTTTGAGATGAGGAGATAAAAGAAGCTCGTAAGCTAAGTCACTTACTTTCTTTGAAGTCAGATAGGGCTCACAATATCTGGGGGATAACTTCTTAAACTCCCCAATAGATAAAGAACTTCTTTTGTGCCGTACTCGAATGAAGACCAAAACCTTGGTATCCAAAACACCGATTTTCACTTCTGAACTCATTGTTCTGAATCCTTAAAACAGCGTGACTCCTGAGAAGTATTCTAGGGAAAGGGTCTTCCTTTTTTTAAAAAAAAACAGAATCTTTCTTTTATTTTTGAGAGGGAATAATTTTAAGATAAAAAAGGGAGATTCTTACTCCTGTATGCCTCGAAGGCTGGGGAGGAATCTTACATTCTACCCCACTTAAAAAAGTGTGAGATGTCCTCATCTCGCCAAGTAGAGGACAACTCTTTTTCTTAAGATCCAATTTATTCTAGGGTTCCTTATATTCTGGTCAACCCAACAGAATACGGGGATAAATATCCCTTATATATAACTCATCATTAAATAAATTCATTTCAGATCATATCATTTATATCTTTAACACGATAATGGTCCATCAGATCGAAATTTTTTCTTTCTGAACATTCCTCCACGGGAATTTCAGTCAAGCAAGTTTTCAATTTGTCATCCCTTAACTTGATATACCGAGTCAAGTGTTAACAGTAGTACTTTGACAGCACAATCCACTAATCTCATAGTGATTTGTTGAAATCATTATCATCATTTATCATTACAGGGACTCGTCCCATTCATCCTCATTGCGGTTTTGCTCAAGTTATTATATTTCAACTAAATTTCAAAAATCATCATTTTTCAATCAGAATCCCAATCAATTCATCAGTTCCCAAATAGAATTAAAAATCATATCAACCACATTCAAATTCATCATCTGGATAGCATTAACGCTTATAATTTCAAGTCTTAGATTTACTCGTATATACTATCGGTAAAGAGCTGCAGTTATACCCTCGGTATATACGGATAGTCATGATACTCGAAACTATAAGGTAAATACCATCATGTCTAGGTCTCAAGCAAGTCAGGGTTCCATACAATTGCGGTACTTCCAATTGAAGACCCAATTACTAATTTACGAATTTCAATTTGAATTAACAATTTGTATGAATTATATCAAACAATTACAACCTTTTTGTGCGTCTTGATAAACTTTTGACATAATTTGCTCCTCAGTTGATCTTATTGGAGATCTATGACTTAAGTCTGATAAATAGATTTTTCTTTATCCGATCGTCAGAAAAAAAAACATTTGTATATTTATATACAAGTTGCAATAATTACATAGAGTGGTTCGGCTCCAAAATTCAAAATCTCTTCGAGAGACGTATAAGACGACGGTACTGGGCCATAGTCATGCCCTGTTACATAAGTTCTCTAACTGCGAAGGAAGTTATTATTTTCTCCTTAGGGATAAATCGACTAAGGAGTCTATAAATTTGACATGAAAGTTTGAAATTTCGAGGTGTCGAATGATATAGAATGACACCACGCACCATTTTCAGCTTTAACAGGATCATAGTCAATGAGAGATTCTGCCACAGCATTGTACGGCGGTTGCAATGAGCGTGGACATATTGCCCTGCAACCCACTTATGTTGTATTCTCTCCACTGGGGTAGGAAAATATAAATCCTTGAAATGGCGTGCAAGTCTTACTCGGCTTGTTTAAGTTGAAGCGGAAGAGATGAGATGCTCGAAGGCAAATGCAATCATATCTTGAGACTGGGTGAGGTCGGGAATACCAGATAAATGTGGAACTTCCATTTATAAAAACAATTTCTTTGATTAAAATTTCTTCATTAAAGAAGCTTACGGGATGAAAATACATTATGAAAATGCTGTTTCTGAATTCTTATTACCAATTTCAGATAAGAATTTAATTATCTTTATTAGCTTTCAAAAGTGCTCTGATACCAACTGTGAGATCCCCCTGTTTCCACCGAGCAACGGATTCGGGTACTAGCAGCGGAAGTAGCACTTCTCGCACGGGACAGGGGTCCCACATTCGGGGCCTCGTCCACGGATATCCGGACAAGAGACTAATCCGTCGGTTTTTCCAAAACCGAACTTGGAAAAACTTCCCTTACCCGGAAAGCACGGGCGATTCCACCAGGATAATTTTTTACTCTAACGTAGTCAAGATCATTACTGATCACGCTGATCCAACTACACCTATAAAGATACTCGGTCGGATCAAGGAAGAAACTTGCACTTGGATCATTGGGATCAACGCTTTTTTCCCCATCAAGAGGCACAGCCGTTGATTCCTATTCATAGAACAATTACTATCCGGGACTTACTTCATCTATCGTAATAACAGAAATTGAGTCTCGGTTTACGGATCCATCAGTCCAGCCTAACCCCATCCGATCCCATGGGTTAGCCAACCGCCCAACCACTGTAGTGATGGGATCCAATTTGGAATTTGGTTAAGTTTTGTCCCGGGTACCAAGGAAGAGAGTTCCAAGGCCCCCTAGCCGGAAGTTCATGCAACATAAAATTAGGCACACCACTTACACACCCAATATGAAATTGCCTTTTTCTTATCATCAGCTAACTTTAAAACAATCCTTTAATGAAACCATAGTACCACTGATCACAGTCTTCCAATTTATCCGGTTGATCCTAAAATTTCCCATCATTCCTTCATCAGAGTATCTATGGCATCATTGGCAACTAGAACGCTCACCACCTGTCCACTCAGAGGCCGTTTCCATAGTTCCTAGCCCATAATACTCGACAATATAATCACTTATCAAGATGGACTCTCGTTGAAGATCAGCAAGATCAACCAACAGATCCATATAAAAGAGCCATGGACTCATCCGTTGAGGACCAGCAAGGTCAGTCAACCAGATCCATGCCCGGTTTCACAAAACAACTCTTACTCCTTGTTCCAATATCTTCCTCGACGCACGCGTGGGTATCCTGGGCGACCCAGAGCCCGAGCACCGTATGGTCAGCACCCTCTAGGATCCTTCGCAGGTGACCTAGCGCTTCACTCATAGGCCGCTTCCTTGGTCCCTCATCCACCGTACCGGAAGCTCACCATTTTAATCGAACCGAGGCTGGTCAAGACCTCGGCCGACCTTGCTACGCGAGACGTCCTCCATTGACTCTCCGTCAGCAGTTGCAACTTTATCAGTTAGGTCTCCACGACCTTAATCACAAGACGGTCAAAATGCTTTCCCAGCATTCTTGACATAAAACAGCCATTTACAAACAGCATTTACAAACAGTTTACAAATACAATTTCTATATTAACTCTCATTTTTCCACATTATCCCTCATGCAATCCACATTACTTATTCCACATTTCATTTATATGTGTACTCATCCAATCATATCATTTTCCATCTCTTCACTTCAGATTCCTTCACATCACATATCATATATTCACATCCATATCCACATCCATACATCCACATCCACATCCACATCCACATCCATACATCCACATCTACATGCTTATCTCCATTTTCACATCCTCATTTATACATCCACATCCCATATCCACATTCATACATACACATCCATATCCACATCCATATCCGCATTCATACATACACATCCATATCCACATCCACATGCATACATTCATTATCACGTCCTCATTCATACATCCACAACCACATACATACATACATACATCCACATCCACATCCACATTCTCATTCACATCTATACATCCATATCTACATGCACATTCACATCCATACATCCACATCTATATCCTCATTCACATCCATACATCCACATTCATGCATCCACATCTACATGCCTACATCCATACATACACATCCACATTTACATCCATGCATCCACATCCACATCCTCATTCACATCCATACATCCACATTCATACATCCACATCCACATCCACATTCACATCCATACATCCACATCTACATGCTTATCTCCATTTTCACATCCTCATTTATACATCCACATCCCATATCCACATTCATACATACACATCCATATCCACATCCACATGCATACATACATCCACATCCACATTCCCATTCACATATATACATCCATATCTACATGCACATTCACATCCATACATCCACATCTATATCCTCATTCACATCCATACATCCACATTCATGCATCCACATCTACATGCTTATCTCCATTTTCACATCCTCATTTATACATCCACATCCCATATCCACATTCATACATACACATCCATATCCACATCCATATCCGCATTCATACATACACATCCATATCCACATCCACATGCATACATTCATTATCACGTCCTCATTCATACATCCACATCCACATACATACATACATACATCCACATCCACATCCACATTCTCATTCACATCTATACATCCATATCTACATGCACATTCACATCCATACATCCACATCTATATCCTCATTCACATCCATACATCCACATTCATGCATCCACATCTACATGCCTACATCCATACATACACATCCACATTTACATCCATGCATCCACATCCACATCCTCATTCACATCCATACATCCACATTCATACATCCACATCCACATCCACATTCACATCCATACATCCACATTCATACATCCACATCCACATCCATACATCCACATTCATACATCCACATCCACATCCACATCTACATTCACATTCACATACATCCACATCTACATTCACATTCACATACATCCACATCCCCATTCCCATTCACATCTATACATCCACATCTACATCCACATACATACATACATCCACATCCACATTCCACATTCACATCTATACATCCACATCTACATCCACATTCACATACATCCACATCCACATTTCCATTCACATCTATACATCCACATCCATTCACATCTATACATCCACATCTACATCCACATTTACATCTATGCATATACATCTTCATGCATATATCGATTTTCATGTTCATACATCCACACTCCCATCTCCATATCCACACATCCACATACATACATCCATTTTCACATTCCCATTTATATAACCCCATATACCTTCACATCTAATCTTTTACATCACATCCATTCTCGCCCTATCACAACCCATATACATCTTATCCTATCACATACACTTCTTACCTCATCCCCCCATACACATCTTAATTCATCTTATCACATCCTAACTTATTTCATAAGCATCTTATCACCTCTTATCACACCTCTTATCACATCCTATCACTTTCGATACGCATCTTATCAATTCTTATCACATCTCATACACCTCTTATCACATCTTATCACATTTCATATCTTTAAAAAAAAAAAAAAAAGAGAATTCTTTTATTTGATATAAGATTTCTCTACACATTTATTTATACATAAATTCCATTTAAGGAGACTAACACTTTCGAAATTAAAATCAATCTTTTATGCATCTTCTTATGCATGATTTCAATTTGGTAGGGAATTATACTTTTAGAATAAAAGAATTTCTCTTATGCATCTAAGTTAAGCATAAAATCCATTTATGAGGAAAATCATACTTTTAGTATAAAAAGAATATCTTTTATGCATACCTATATGCATGAAATCCAATATGATAAAAGTAACACTTTTGATATAAAAATTTTTCCTTTATGCATACTTCTATGCATGAAAATTAAAAATGATAAAAGTAACACTTTTGATATAAAAATTTTCCTTTATGCATACTTCTATGCATGAAAATTAAAAATGATAAAAGTAACACTTTTGATATAAAAATTTTCTTTTATGCATACTTTTATGTATGAAATAAAAATGATAAAAGTAACACTTTTGATATAAAAATTTTCTTTTATGCATACTTTTATGTATGAAATAAAAATGATAAAAGTAACACTTTTGATATAAAAATTTATCCATTATGCATACTTCTATGCATGAAAATAAAAATGGTAAAAATAACACTTTTGATATAAAAATTTATCCATTATGCATAATATTAAAATTCAATTTCTCCATGATTGTAATGAAATTCTTTCAATTAATCTAGGATGATAATTCCTAGAATATGGTAGGAAGTCCTCTTTTTATGCTTTGAATGAGATTATTTTATGCATAATTTTTATAAAAATTTTGCCATAGCTCCGCTGCTATGACTGATAAATCTCAATTTTTCTAAGGGATAATGCTTATCATTAAGAAAATAATTAAAATAATCTCTAATTGGATTATCAATCCATAATGGATTGAATCATTAATATACATAAACTAAAAGCATAGAAAAAAGCCATTAATTTGGCCTCAAGCATAGCTTAATCTTGGTTAAGGAAAAGCTTTATGAAAAGCTTGATTTGGATTGAGAACGGTTCATGAGTATGACCATTTCTTGAGTGAGAGAGAGAATTTACATAAAAATCATTAGAATTTAAACATAAATGAAAATTAACTTCAATAGCATTATGTAACTCTTCACTACTATTCAAACTTCAATAGCATTAAAAAAAAAAGCATACCAATTAAACTTCTCAAGCTTGAGAGGGGTTGAGAAGAGAGAAACATTGAGAAATTATAGAAAGATCAATATTCACTAATTACCTTACAACTTGCTTGATTCTTTGTTCACGGTAGAGGCCCCCAACCAATCAATTGGTTAAGTATGTTGATGGAGCCACTAATGGGGATTGAAGAAAGAGGGAAGCTCCAAAAACTAGTGAATTATTAAATGAATTCACAGTTTCTGGCTTAGGTGGAGTAGAGTAACGATGCATAAACACTATATATTTTTCAACAAGGGGGAGGCTTCTATTTATAGGAAAAATTGAGCTCCTAACCAAACAAACTGATTCTAGAATTTTCTAAATCAGTTTGGTCAATATTTGACCATTTTTAGATCAGTTAAGCTAACTTTTTGGAACTAGACTTGAATGAGGAGAGAGGAGAGATGAAATATCTCAATTTTTATGAGTTTAAAACTCATTCAAGCATGTGAAATATGCACCTCCTTTAAAGAACTCCCCTTCCTTACATATGTGTCATAATGGAATCATTTTAATATTGCTCATAGTTTCTTTTTACTAATAAACCTTGTACATTTTTAACTCTTCATCTTATGTGAAATATGCACCTCCTTTAAAGAATTCCCCTTCCTTACATATGTCATATTTTTAATATTGCTCATAATTTTTTACTAATAATCCTTGTACATTTTCAACTCTTCATCTTATGTGAAATATGCACCTCCTTTAAAGAATTCCCCTTCCTTACATATGTCATATTTTTAATATTGCTCATAGTTTTTTACTAATAATCCTTGTACATTTCCAACTCTTCATCTTATGTGAAATATGCACCTCCTTTAAAGAATTCCCCTTCCTTACATATGTCATATTTTTAATATTGCTCATAGTTTTTTACTAATAAACCTTGTACATTTTCAACTCTTCACCTCATGTGAGCATTTACTCATTTTTGGGTATTTTCTTTTTACAAGTTGGATTTATCTCCTCCCTACACATGGATTGATGCTATTGGTCCATAGGAACCTTAATTGGACCATAGTCTAAAGATTTCTGAAAATCTAGACCCTTAGGCTAAGGTTCTTTATACCTATTTTCAATTAATTCCAATTGCACATTGGAAAATTCTTTTTGAATTTCTGTTTCAGGGGAACTCATCTGAATTAGAAGAGATATTTTTCTATCCAAAAATATTCAAAATCTGAATATTCTCTCTCTAGAATATTTTTCTCTCTCTAGGCTAAAACAGATAGAAACAAGGTCTTTATATTTCTGAAGAGGGATTGATTACACGGAAAGATACTAGACATCAAAAAGGGGGTGGGGGAGGAATCTTACATTCTACCCCACTTAAAAAATGCGAGATGTCCTCATCTCGCAAACTGGGATAATTTCGCAAGATGCACGAATATGAGACTTAGAGAAAAATTTTAATCAAGATTAATCCACCAAGAAACGTCTTAAAGAGAGCAAGATTCAAAATAAGAACAAGATTTAAACTTTATTCATTCTCGGAACTTATACAGTAAAGATAGAGGAACTCTTTACACTTCCATAAGCCCGTCCATCATATGGTCACAAAAGCAGACCTCACAAGCTGCACAAGTATAAGGTAACTCATCTATGGGAATGATTCTGTGGGTTATTGCTGCGCCTATCTCAGTGGTATGAGGTGTTCTAAGAAAAGGACCTCTGAGAGGCAAGCCAAAAACTGGGTAAAGGCATATCTTCTCATGAGGAAGAAAACACGCCAGTAAGAAGACCCGCTCAGAAAACCCAGGATGCCTTGATCTCATGACGCAGTAGTATCGGGGACCCAAACCCAAAGCTTCAATAACCATGGCCAAGCGGACATTGTTACGAAAGTGCTGCTGACCCCAGGGTGTTACCCTAGTTATGTCTTGATAGGTCCGCCATTTGGTCTGCGCTACAGAAGTTCCCAAGTGAGGGAAAAGTGAGCGCTCATACTGTTCTATAAAATCCTTCTTCACAGACTCACTTGCGTCTTGAAGGTGAGGAATCATTATGGATAAAACTAATTCTTGTTGCCAAGCCATGAAGGAGATTAGGAAGAAAGGAGATCGATGGGAGTAAGATTACTGTGAGCGACAAGTAAAAGTTACGACTTATATAAAGGAAGGAGCTAGCGTAACTTAGAAGCCAACGGTAGCTTGCCACTGAAGTTTTACCGTCTTTCCATGATTTGGGTTTGGCACAATTTTCTATAGAAGGCATTAAGAACT
This sequence comes from Cibotium barometz, assembly GCF_041138505.1. NCBI lineage: Eukaryota > Viridiplantae > Streptophyta > Polypodiopsida > Cyatheales > Cibotiaceae > Cibotium > Cibotium barometz. The sequence continues at coordinate 70,173,583 of NC_141046.1, forward strand.
TTGAGATGAGGAGATAAAAGAAGCTCGTAAGCTAAGTCACTTACTTTCTTTGAAGTCAGATAGGGCTCACAATATCTGGGGGATAACTTCTTAAACTCCCCAATAGATAAAGAACTTCTTTTGTGCCATACTCGAATGAAGACCAAAACCTTGGTATCCAAAACACCGATTTTCACTTCTGAACTCATTGTTCTGAATCCTTAAAACAGCGTGACTCCTGAGAAGTATTCTAGGAAAAGGGTCTTCCTTTTTTTTTTTAAAAACAGAATCTTTCTTTTATTTTTGAGAGGGAATAATTTTAAGATAAAAAAGGGAGATTCTTACTCCTGTATGCCTCGAAGGCTGGGGAGGAATCTTACATTCTACCCCACTTAAAAAAGTGTGAGATGTCCTCATCTCGCCAAGTAGAGGACAACTCTTTTTCTTAAGATCCAATTTATTCTAGGGTTCCTTATATTCTGGTCAACCCAACAGAATACGGGGATAAATATCCCTTATATATAACTCATCATTAAATAAATTCATTTCAGATCATATCATTTATATCTTTAACACGATAATGGTCCATCAGATCGAAATTTTTTCTTTCTGAACATTCCTCCACGGGAATTTCAGTCAAGCAAGTTTTCAATTTGTCATCCCTTAACTTGATATACCGAGTCAAGTGTTAACAGTAGTACTTTGACAGCACAATCCACTAATCTCATAGTGATTTGTTGAAATCATTATCATCATTTATCATTACAGGGACTCGTCCCATTCATCCTCATTGCGGTTTTGCTCAAGTTATTATATTTCAACTAAATTTCAAAAATCATCATTTTTCAATCAGAATCCCAATCAATTCATCAGTTCCCAAATAGAATTAAAAATCATATCAACCACATTCAAATTCATCATCTGGATAGCATTAACGCTTATAATTTCAAGTCTTAGATTTACTCGTATATACTATCGGTAAAGAGCTGCAGTTATACCCTCGGTATATACGGATAGTCATGATACTCGAAACTATAAGGTAAATACCATCATGTCTAGGTCTCAAGCAAGTCAGGGTTCCATACAATTGCGGTACTTCCAATTGAAGACCCAATTACTAATTTACGAATTTCAATTTGAATTAACAATTTGTATGAATTATATCAAACAATTACAACCTTTTTGTGCGTCTTGATAAACTTTTGACATAATTTGCTCCTCAGTTGATCTTATTGGAGATCTATGACTTAAGTCTGATAAATAGATTTTTCTTTATCCGATCGTCCGAAAAAAAAACATTTGTATATTTATATACAAGTTGCAATAATTACATAGAGTGGTTCGGCTCCAAAATTCAAAATCTCTTCGAGAGACGTATAAGACGACGGTACTGGGCCATAGTCATGCCCTGTTACATAAGTTCTCTAACTGCGAAGGAAGTTATTATTTTCTCCTTAGGGATAAATCGACTAAGGAGTCTATAAATTTGACATGAAAGTTTGAAATTTCGAGGTGTCGAATGATATAGAATGACACCACGCACCATTTTCAGCTTTAACAGGATCATAGTCAATGAGAGATTCTGCCACAGCATTGTACGGCGGTTGCAATGAGCGTGGACATATTGCCCTGCAACCCACTTATGTTGTATTCTCTCCACTGGGGTAGGAAAATATAAATCCTTGAAATGGCGTGCAAGTCTTACTCGGCTTGTTTGAGTTGAAGCGGAAGAGATGAGATGCTCGAAGGCAAATGCAATCATATCTTGAGACTGGGTGAGGTCGGGAATACCAGATAAATGTGGAACTTCCATTTATAAAAACAATTTCTTTGATTAAAATTTCTTCATTAAAGAAGCTTACGGGATGAAAATACATTATGAAAATGCTGTTTCTGAATTCTTATTACCAATTTCAGATAAGAATTTAATTATCTTTATTAGCTTTCAAAAGTGCTCTGATACCAACTGTGAGATCCCCCTGTTTCCACCGAGCAACGGATTCGGGTACTAGCAGCGGAAGTAGCACTTCTCGCACGGGACAGGGGTCCCACATTCGGGGCCTCGTCCACGGATATCCGGACAAGAGACTAATCCGTCGGTTTTTCCAAAACCGAACTTGGAAAAACTTCCCTTACCCGGAAAGCACGGGCGATTCCACCAGGATAATTTTTTACTCTAACGTAGTCAAGATCATTACTGATCACGCTGATCCAACTACACCTATAAAGATACTCGGTCGGATCAAGGAAGAAACTTGCACTTGGATCATTGGGATCAACGCTTTTTTCCCCATCAAGAGGCACAGCCGTTGATTCCTATCCATAGAACAATTACTATCCGGGACTTACTTCATCTATCGTAATAACAGAAATTGAGTCTCGGTTTACGGATCCATCAGTCCAGCCTAACCCCATCCGATCCCATGGGTTAGCCAACCGCCCAACCACTGTAGTGATGGGATCCAATTTGGAATTTGGTTAAGTTTTGTCCCGGGTACCAAGGAAGAGAGTTCCAAGGCCCCCTAGCCGGAAGTTCATGCAACATAAAATTAGGCACACCACTTACACACCCAATATGAAATTGCCTTTTTCTTATCATCAGCTAACTTTAAAACAATCCTTTAATGAAACCATAGTACCACTGATCACAGTCTTCCAATTTATCCGGTTGATCCTCAAATTTCCCATCATTCCTTCATCAGAGTATCTATGGCATCATTGGCAACTAGAACGCTCACCACCTGTCCACTCAGAGGCCGTTTCCATAGTTCCTAACCCATAATACTCGACAATATAATCACTTATCAAGATGGACTCTCGTTGAAGATCAGCAAGATCAACCAACAGATCCATATAAAAGAGCCATGGACTCATCCGTTGAGGACCAGCAAGGTCAGTCAACCAGATCCATGCCCGGTTTCACAAAACAACTCTTACTCCTTGTTCCAATATCTTCCTCGACGCACGCGTGGGTATCCTGGGCGACCCAGAGCCCGAGCACCGTATGGTCAGCACCCTCTAGGATCCTTCACAGGTGACCTAGCGCTTCACTCATAGGCCGCTTCCTTGGTCCCTCATCCACCGTACCGGAAGCTCACCATTTTAATCGAACCGAGGCTGGTCAAGACCTCGGCCGACCTTGCTACGCGAGACGTCCTCCATTGACTCTCCGTCAGCAGTTGCAACTTTATCAGTTAGGTCTCCACGACCTTAATCACAAGACGGTCAAAATGCTTTCCCAGCATTCTTGACATAAAACAGCCATTTACAAACAGCATTTACAAACAGTTTACAAATACAATTTCTATATTAACTCTCATTTTTCCACATTATCCCTCATGCAATCCACATTACTTATTCCACATTTCATTTATATGTGTACTCATCCAATCATATCATTTTCCATCTCTTCACTTCAGATTCCTTCACATCACATATCATATATTCACATCCATATCCACATCCATACATCCACATCCACATCCACATCCACATCCATACATCCACATCTACATGCTTATCTCCATTTTCACATCCTCATTTATACATCCACATCCCATATCCACATTCATACATACACATCCATATCCACATCCATATCCGCATTCATACATACACATCCATATCCACATCCACATGCATACATTCATTATCACGTCCTCATTCATACATCCACATCCACATACATACATACATACATCCACATCCACATCCACATTCTCATTCACATCTATACATCCATATCTACATGCACATTCACATCCATACATCCACATCTATATCCTCATTCACATCCATACATCCACATTCATGCATCCACATCTACATGCCTACATCCATACATACACATCCACATTTACATCCATGCATCCACATCCACATCCTCATTCACATCCATACATCCACATTCATACATCCACATCCACATCCACATTCACATCCATACATCCACATCTACATGCTTATCTCCATTTTCACATCCTCATTTATACATCCACATCCCATATCCACATTCATACATACACATCCATATCCACATCCACATGCATACATACATCCACATCCACATTCCCATTCACATATATACATCCATATCTACATGCACATTCACATCCATACATCCACATCTATATCCTCATTCACATCCATACATCCACATTCATGCATCCACATCTACATGCTTATCTCCATTTTCACATCCTCATTTATACATCCACATCCCATATCCACATTCATACATACACATCCATATCCACATCCATATCCGCATTCATACATACACATCCATATCCACATCCACATGCATACATTCATTATCACGTCCTCATTCATACATCCACATCCACATACATACATACATACATCCACATCCACATCCACATTCTCATTCACATCTATACATCCATATCTACATGCACATTCACATCCATACATCCACATCTATATCCTCATTCACATCCATACATCCACATTCATGCATCCACATCTACATGCCTACATCCATACATACACATCCACATTTACATCCATGCATCCACATCCACATCCTCATTCACATCCATACATCCACATTCATACATCCACATCCACATCCACATTCACATCCATACATCCACATTCATACATCCACATCCACATCCATACATCCACATTCATACATCCACATCCACATCCACATCTACATTCACATTCACATACATCCACATCTACATTCACATTCACATACATCCACATCCCCATTCCCATTCACATCTATACATCCACATCTACATCCACATACATACATACATCCACATCCACATTCCACATTCACATCTATACATCCACATCTACATCCACATTCACATACATCCACATCCACATTTCCATTCACATCTATACATCCACATCCATTCACATCTATACATCCACATCTACATCCACATTTACATCTATGCATATACATCTTCATGCATATATCGATTTTCATGTTCATACATCCACACTCCCATCTCCATATCCACACATCCACATACATACATCCATTTTCACATTCCCATTTATATAACCCCATATACCTTCACATCTAATCTTTTACATCACATCCATTCTCGCCCTATCACAACCCATATACATCTTATCCTATCACATACACTTCTTACCTCATCCCCCCATACACATCTTAATTCATCTTATCACATCCTAACTTATTTCATAAGCATCTTATCACCTCTTATCACACCTCTTATCACATCCTATCACTTTCGATACGCATCTTATCAATTCTTATCACATCTCATACACCTCTTATCACATCTTATCACATTTCATATCTTTAAAAAAAAAAAAAAAGAGAATTCTTTTATTTGATATAAGATTTCTCTACACATTTATTTATACATAAATTCCATTTAAGGAGACTAACACTTTCGAAATTAAAATCAATCTTTTATGCATCTTCTTATGCATGATTTCAATTTGGTAGGGAATTATACTTTTAGAATAAAAGAATTTCTCTTATGCATCTAAGTTAAGCATAAAATCCATTTATGAGAAAAATCATACTTTTAGTATAAAAAGAATATCTTTTATGCATACCTATATGCATGAAATCCAATATGATAAAAGTAACACTTTTGATATAAAATTTTTTCCTTTATGCATACTTCTATGCATGAAAATTAAAAATGATAAAAGTAACACTTTTGATATAAAAATTTTCCTTTATGCATACTTCTATGCATGAAAATTAAAAATGATAAAAGTAACACTTTTGATATAAAAATTTTCTTTTATGCATACTTTTATGTATGAAATAAAAATGATAAAAGTAACACTTTTGATATAAAAATTTTCTTTTATGCATACTTTTATGTATGAAATAAAAATGATAAAAGTAACACTTTTGATATAAAAATTTATCCATTATGCATACTTCTATGCATGAAAATAAAAATGGTAAAAATAACACTTTTGATATAAAAATTTATCCATTATGCATAATATTAAAATTCAATTTCTCCATGATTGTAATGAAATTCTTTCAATTAATCTAGGATGATAATTCCTAGAATATGGTAGGAAGTCCTCTTTTTATGCTTTGAATGAGATTATTTTATGCATAATTTTTATAAAAATTTTGCCATAGCTCCGCTGCTATGACTAATAAATCTCAATTTTTCTAAGGGATAATGCTTATCATTAAGAAAATAATTAAAATAATCTCTAATTGGATTATCAATCCATAATGGATTGAATCATTAATATACATAAACTAAAAGCATAGAAAAAAGCCATTAATTTGGCCTCAAGCATAGCTTAATCTTGGTTAAGGAAAAGCTTTATGAAAAGCTTGATTTGGATTGAGAACGGTTCATGAGTATGACCATTTCTTGAGTGAGAGAGAGAATTTACATAAAAATCATTAGAATTTAAACATAAATGAAAATTAACTTCAATAGCATTATGTAACTCTTCACTACTATTCAAACTTCAATAGCATTAAAAAAAAAAGCATACCAATTAAACTTCTCAAGCTTGAGAGGGGTTGAGAAGAGAGAAACATTGAGAAATTATAGAAAGATCAATATTCACTAATTACCTTACAACTTGCTTGATTCTTTGTTCACGGTAGAGGCCCCCAACCAATCAATTGGTTAAGTATGTTGATGGAGCCACTAATGGGGATTGAAGAAAGAGGGAAGCTCCAAAAACTAGTGAATTATTAAATGAATTCACAGTTTCTGGCTTAGGTGGAGTAGAGTAACGATGCATAAACACTATATATTTTTCAACAAGGGGGAGGCTTCTATTTATAGGAAAAATTGAGCTCCTAACCAAACAAACTGATTCTAGAATTTTCTAAATCAGTTTGGTCAATATTTGACCATTTTTAGATCAGTTAAGCTAACTTTTTGGAACTAGACTTGAATGAGGAGAGAGGAGAGATGAAATATCTCAATTTTTATGAGTTTAAAACTCATTCAAGCATGTGAAATATGCACCTCCTTTAAAGAACTCCCCTTCCTTACATATGTGTCATAATGGAATCATTTTAATATTGCTCATAGTTTTTTTTAACTAATAAACCTTGTACATTTTCAACTCTTCATCTTATGTGAAATATGCACCTCCTTTAAAGAATTCCCCTTCCTTACATATGTCATATTTTTAATATTGCTCATAATTTTTTACTAATAATCCTTGTACATTTTCAACTCTTCATCTTATGTGAAATATGCACCTCCTTTAAAGAATTCCCCTTCCTTACATATGTCATATTTTTAATATTGCTCATAGTTTTTTACTAATAATCCTTGTACATTTCCAACTCTTCATCTTATGTGAAATATGCACCTCCTTTAAAGAATTCCCCTTCCTTACATATGTCATATTTTTAATATTGCTCATAGTTTTTTACTAATAAACCTTGTACATTTTCAACTCTTCACCTCATGTGAGCATTTACTCATTTTTGGGTATTTTCTTTTTACAAGTTGGATTTATCTCCTCCCTACACATGGATTGATGCTATTGGTCCATAGGAACCTTAATTGGACCATAGTCTAAAGATTTCTGAAAATCTAGACCCTTAGGCTAAGGTTCTTTATACCTATTTTCAATTAATTCCAATTGCACATTGGAAAATTCTTTTTGAATTTCTGTTTCAGGGGAACTCATCTGAATTAGAAGAGATATTTTTCTATCCAAAAATATTCAAAATCTGAATATTCTCTCTCTAGAATATTTTTCTCTCTCTAGGCTAAAACAGATAGAAACAAGGTCTTTATATTTCTGAAGAGGGATTGATTACACGGAAAGATACTAGACATCAAAAAGGGGGTGGGGGAGGAATCTTACAATATCAAATCCTAGAGTCTCTATAAATCTCTACAAAGAGCATGGACCTCTTCCCTAGAGGTGTCTCCACAAATCCTAAAGTCTCTATATTTTAATCACTACTAAGAGCATGGAGACACCTCTTCTCTAGAGATGTCTCCATAACCGCTCAATGTCTCTTCTTCGTTTCTTCCTCACCACATTCCCTTAGTTTGTTTCAGCTCCCTCTCACGTGCCTTACCCCCTCCCAAACACCCTTTGCATGCTATCATACTGGTTAGGACCATGTGTGGTATGGTTGCATCATGTATAAATAAACCATGTGCTAATTCACCTTAATTAATTATCAATTGATTTTAGAACTAAAACTGCCAAAATTTTAGCCATTTTGCCAAGGCAAGATAAAAGTTCACATGGCATTCTTCAACCGGATAGTTGCAAGCCATGTTAAGAATATAATTAAATTAAAAGTTGAATCGTTTATTTCCATAAGGGAATGGGCTGCGAAATTAATTATGTGAATCCAATGTAGCAAAGGATGATATGAGAGAACCACCTCTTCCCTCTTCTTTCTTCTCCAACCTATGAAGTTATATGATATTAGTTATGTGAATCCAAATCTAGAAAATGGGGTGCAACATTAGTTATGTGAATCCAATCTAGCAAAGGATCATAAACAGAACCACTAGTTCTCTCTTTTTTCTTCTCCAATCTAGGAAGTTATGTGACATAGGTGCTTGTAATGGCTAAAGGGAGAGAGATGGAGAGAGAAAAGGGGGGAGAGAGAGTCTAGCAAAGGATGATAAGAAGGAACCACCTCTTCCCTTTTCTTTCTTCTCCAATCCAAGAAGTTATGTGACATAAATACTTTTAATGGCACGTGCACGGGACACACACAGAGAGAGAGAGAGAGAGAGAGAGAGAGAGAGAGAGAGCACATCCATTTGTCTAATGATTAATTTGCTCAAGGGCTTTGAATTGATTACAAATCTTATGAATGTAGAATATGCAACATTGCACTTTATAACTTTCGTAATGGCTAACTGGCATTTGATATATATACTTCAAATTCTTGGAATTTTGGGTACTTTATTTTTCTTTTGCTATGTTCATGTTCACACATGACTCTTCTCCTTATCAAGCTTCTTACTATTACTATTACTATTACTATTTGCAAGTAAAAGCAACGTAAGCTCTGTGGGTGCAACCGATTGCATAACGATGCTAACCTCACACAATCTCATTATAGAGAAAAAGCACTCTATTGCTTAAGTGTGCAAGTAATCCCTCTCTAATTATGAAAACAACCACTTAGCACACAAGAGAGTGAGAGAGTACACTCTAGTTTGGATAATGGGTTTATGTCCTTTCTCATTAGAAATGCACGACCAACTTTTTTATGTGTGGCCGCCGAAGACTTGCTCATAGATTTACAAAAGCTTTTAAGTACGTATACCATTTCTCTCTTTGAAACAAGACTATAAACATAATCCACCAATAGAAAGTGCAAAAATAAGGAAGAAAAACTCACAACACAACATTGGGTCTAATGTGTCCCTTGTAGATGGTGGCTCTCCTTCCCATCTGCAATAATAGGATTGAGTACATCCAAATATGCGTCTTATTTTTCAAATATAAATCTTAGTACCTTATGCAATACCTTAAGAATTAAAAAAATTGATCTCTTACACATCTAAGATGTGCAAACATAGAATACATTGCAATTACAACTACAACATTCGACGGACAAATCTAAAATATGGCGTTAATTAAATATAGACATTTGCACACCATCATAAATACTCTACATGACACCATGATTGGCACTCCACACCATGCTCAGACCGTCATCCATGTGCGACACTTTAGTTAGTATTCTTGCACTGCTCAACACACATTACTTATAAGCGTTATAATCACATTGGTTAGAATAATTAATGGGAATCCTTAACAATTAAGATTATGTTCATTGTGCTAGAGACACAACACCAGTAATAAACTAGCTCAATATTCATCAAACATGATAAATATAGAAACTTGCACACTATAAATACTCAACATGACACCTTGATTGGCACCCCACACCATGCTTAGACTGTCATCCATGTGTGACACTTGAATCAATATCCTTGCACTGCTCAACGCCCATAACTCTCATAAGCATTAATCACATTGGTTGGAATAATTAATTGGACTCCTTAATAGTTAATCACAACATGCTTTATGTTCATAGGGAGAAACACAACACTAGTAATACTCTATCTCAATATTCATCTACATGATTATGTTCATAGGTAGAATTTCTACACAACACCAGTAATATGCCAGCTTAATATTCATACACATCATACCAGTAATATGGCATCCCCCATATGATAGTGGCCAATAACACTAACACGGCCCAAATGCATATACTAATAATACGAGCCTATCAGTATTAATATGGCATCACCCACAATACAATATATCATTATGGTACAATGGTATCTCAGATATCCCCAATCAACCATCGAGTGGTCTTCCTAACATCCCTCTTGCTTGGGTTTGCAATTGAAGCCTCTTTAAGCCTTGCTTGGACCCATTTAATGCTGAGGTGAGTCACAACTATATCAAATCCTAAAGTCTCTTCAAATATCTACAAAGAACATGGACCTCTTCCCTGGAGGTGTTTCCACAAATCCTAAAGTCTCTATATTTTAATCACTACTAAGAGCATGGAGACATCTCTTTCCTAGAGATGTCTCCATATCCGCTCAATGTAATCTCTTCTTTGTTTCTTCCTCGCCACATTCCCTTAGTTTGTCTTAGCTCCCTCGCATGTGCCTTACCCCCTCCCAAACACCCTTAGCATGCTATCATACTGATTAGGACCATGTGTCGTATGGTTGCATCATGTACAAATAAACCATGTGCTAATTTACCTTAATTAATCATCGATTGATTTTAGAGCTAAAACAACCAAAATTTTAACCATCTTTCCAAGGCAAGATAAAAGTTCACATGGCATTTTTCAATCGGTTTCATAAATAATACAATAGTCAATGGTTTATGTTGAGTTGGGGTTTATGAAAAGGATAATAACAGCCATGGCGAATCACTTTTGCCATGGGGAGACGGGACACATTTTGGAGATTTGGTATCTCAATCTTGTTGAGGTTTTGTGAAAAAATTATCGTAGCCACATATGTAAGCAAGCTATTTTGTGAAGGTGAGTGATTATGGGGATAGTTGCAAGCCATCTTGAAAACATGATTAATTGTGGACACAATTGAAAGAAGATTCATTTATTCCCATAAGGGAATGGGGTGCAACATTAGTTATGTGAATCAAATCTAGGAAAGGAATATAAAAAAGAACCACCACTTCCCTCTTTTTTCTTCTCCAATCCAAAAAGTTATGCGAATCTAATATAGAAAATAGGGTGTGAAATTAGTTATGTGAATCCAATCTAGCAAAGGATGATTAAAAAAACCACCTCTTCCCTCTTGTTTCTTCTCCAATCTAAGAAGTTATGACAGAGGTGCTTTTAATGAGGAGAGAGAGAGAGAGTACGTCCATTTGTCTTATTTTTACCTTTTAAAAAATTTTTAAAGGGAACACAGAAAGTACAAGGCTAGAAATTAGAAGGTTATATAAAGCTTTTTCACTACAAGGCATGAAGTTTTTGTTCTTCTTGGGAATGTTTATAATATCTACATCGTTTGGATTTTGTGAAAAGGATAATAATAGCCACAGATGTAGAACAAATCAATTTTGTCATAAGGAGATAGGACACATTTTGGAGATTCGGTTTGTCAATCTTGTTGAGGTTTTGTGAAAAAATATTGCAGAGCCACATATGTAAACTATTTTGTGAACGTGATTGATTATGTGGATAGTTGCAAGCCATCTTAAAAATATGATTAAATTAAAAGTTGAATCATTTATTTCCATAAAGGAATGGGCTGCGAAATTAATTATGTGAATCCAATCTAGCAAAGGATGATATAAGAAAACCACCTCTCCTCTTGCTTGGGTTTGCAATTGAGCCTCTTTAAGCCTTGGTTGGACCCATTTAATGCTGAGGTGAGTCACAACTATATCAAATCCTAAAGTCTCTATAAATCTCTACAAGAGCATGGACCTCTTCCCTAGAGGTGTTGTAAGATCCCTGTTCCCACCGAGCAACGGATTCGGGGTACTGGCAGCGGAAGTAGCGCTTCTCGCGTGGGACAGGGATCCCACACTCGGGGCCTCGCCCACGGATATCCGGATAAGAGACTAATCCGTCGGTTGTTCCAAAACCGAACCCGGAAAAACTTCCTTTACCGGAAAGCACGGGCGATTCCACCAGGATAACTTTTTACTCTAACGTAGTCAAGATCATTTCTGATCGAGATGATCCGATTACATCTATAAGATACTTAGTCAGTTCAAGGAAGAAACTTGCACTTGGATCATTGGGATCAACGCTTTTTTCCCCATTCAAGAGGCACAGCCGTTGATTCCTATCCATAGAACAGTTACTGTCCGGGATTTTTTTTTTCTTTTCTATCGTAAAAACAAAAGTTTGAGTCTCGATTTACGGATCCATCAGTCCAGCCTAACCCCATCCGATCCCATGGGTTAGCCAACCGCCCAACCACTGTAGTGATGGGATCCAATTAAAAATTTGGTTAGGTTTTGTCCCGGGTACCAGGGAAAAGAGTTCCAAGGCCCCCTAGCCGGAGGTTCATGCAAAATAAAACTAGTCACACCACTCACACACCCAATATGAAATTGCCTTTTTCAATCAGATTCAACCAGTTTAAAACAATCCTTTAATAAAACCATAGTATCACTGATCACAATCTTCCAATTTATCCCATTGATTCTTAATTTTCCATCATTCCTTCATCAGAGTATATATGGCATCATTGGCAACTAGAACGCTCAGGGGCCGTTTCGATAGTTCCTAGCCTTTAATAATTTTCCATCATTCCTTCATCAGAGTATATATGGCATCATTGGCAACTAGAACGCTCAGGGGCCGTTTCGATAGTTCCTAGCCTTTAATACTTGGCAATATAATTACTTATCAAGATGGACTCTCGTTGAAGATCAGCAAGATCAACCAACAGATCCATATAAGGGGCCATGGACTCATCCATTGAAGACCAGCAAGGTCAATCAACCAGATCCATGCCCGATTCAGAAAACAACTCCAACTCTGTTCCAATATCTTCCTCGACGCACGCGTGGGTATCCTAGGCGACCCAGAGCCCGAGCACCGTATGGTCAGCACCCTCTAGGATCCTTCGCAGGTAACCTAGCGCTTCACGCATAGGCCGCTTCCTTGGCCCCTCATCCACCGTACCGGAAGCTCACCATTTTAATCGCACCGAGGCTGGTCAAGACCTCGGCCGACCTTGCTACGCGAGACGTCCTTCATTGACTCCCCGTCAGCAGTTGCAACTTTACCATCACGACTTTAATCACAAGACGGTCAAAATGCTCCCCCCAGCATTCTTGACATAAAACAATCATTTACAAACAGCATTTACAAACAGCATTTACAAACAGTTTACAATACAATTTCTATTTTAACTTTCATTTTTCCACATTATCCCTCATCAATCTACATTACTTATTCCATATTCCATTTATATGTATACTCATCCCATCACATCATTTCTATCTCATCACTTCAGATTCCCTCACATCACATATCGCATATTCACATCCATACATCTACATCTATATGCGTACATTCACATCTACATACATACATCTACATCTCTATGCATACATCTACATCCACATTCACATTCACCTCCATACATCTACATCTATATGCATACATCTACCTCCACCTTCACATCCACATCTATACATCTACATCTACATGCATACATCCACCTCTACATCCACATCTACATCTATACACCTACATCTACATGCATACATCCACATCTCCATTCGTATCTACATCTACATCTATACATCTACATCTACATGCATCTATCCACCTCCACTTCCACATCTATATCTATACATCTACATCTACATGTATACATCCACATCTCCATTCACATCTACATCTATACATCTACATCTACATGCATCCATCCACCTCCACATCCACATCTACATCTATACATCTACATCTACATGCATACATCCATATCTCCATTCCCATCTACATCTATACATCTACATCTACATGCATCCATCTACCTCCACATCCACATCTACATCTACATCTATACATCTACATCTACATCTACATGCATCCATCTACCTCCACATCCACATCTACATCTATACATCTACATCTACATGTATACATCCACCTCCACATCCACATCCGTATCTATACATCTACATCTACATGTATACATCCACATCCACATCTATACATCTACATCTACATGCATACATCCACATCTCCATTCACATCTACATCTATACATCTACATCTACATGCATCCATCCACCTCCATATCCACATCTACATCTATACATCTACATCTACATGCAAACATCCACATCTCCATGCATGATAAAATTCTTTTGATTAATCTAGGATGATAGTTCCTAGAATATGGTAGAAAGTCCTCTTTTTATGCTTTGAATGAATTTATTTTATGCGTAATTTCTATAAAAATTTTGCCATAGCTCCGCTACTATGACTGATAAATCTCAATTTTTTTTTCTAAGGGATAAAGCTCATTATTAAAGAAATAATTAGAATGGTCTCTAATTGGATCATCAATCCATAATGGTCTCTAATTGGATCATTAAGAAAACAATTAGAATGGTCTCTAATTGGATCATCAATCCATAATGGTCTCTAATTGGATCATTAAGAAAACAATTAGAATGGTCTCTAATTGGGTCATCAATCCATAATGGTCTCTAATTGGATCATTAAGAAAACAATTAGAATGGTCTCTAATTGGGTCATCAATCCATAATGGTCTCTAATTGGATCATTAAGAAAACAATTAGAATGGTCTCTAATTGGGTCATCAATCCATAATGGATTGAATCATCAATGTGCATAAACTAAAAGCATAGCAAAAAGCCATTAATTTGGCCTCAAGAATAGCTTAATCTTGGATTAAGGAAAAGCTTTATGAAAAGCTTCATTTGGATTGAGAATGGGTCATGAGTATGACCATTTCTTGAGTGAGAGAGAGAAATTATAAAAACCATTAGAATTTAAATATAAGTGGAAATTAACTTCTATAGCATTTATTAAATTATGTACCTCTTCACTACTATTCACCAATTAACTTCATTAGCATTTAAAAAAAACCATACCAATTAAACTTCTCAAGCTTGAGAGGGGTTGAGAAGAGAGAATCATTGAGAAATCATAGAAAAGATCGAAATTCAATATACTTATCTTATGATTTGCTTGATTCTTTATTCACGGTAGAGGCCCCCAACCAATCAATTGGTTTAGTATGTTGATGGAGCCACCAATGGAGATTGAAGAAAGAGAGAGGTATCAAAAACTAGTGAATTATTAAAGAATTCACAGTTCTTGGCTTAGGTAGAGTAGAGTAACAAGGCATAAGACACTATATATTTTAGCTTAGGTGGAGTAGAGTAACAAAGCATAAGACTCTATCTAATTTGGCTTAGGTGGAGTAGAGTAACAAAGCATAAGAGACTATATATTTTGGCTTAGGTGGAGTAGAGTAACAAAGCATAAGAGACTATATATTTTGGCTTAGGTGGAGTAGAGTAACAAAGCATAAGAGACTATATATTTTGGCTTAGGTGGAGTAGAGTAACAAAGCATAAGAGACTATATATTTTTTTCAACAAGGGGAGGCTTCTATTTATAGGAAAATTTGAGCTCCTAACCAAACAAACTGATTCTAGAATTTTCTAAATCAGTTTGGTCAATATTTGACCATTTTTAGGTCAGTTAAGCTAACTTTTTGGAACTAGACTTGAATGAGGAGAGAGGAGAGATGAAATATCTCAATTTTTATGAGTTTAAAACTCATTCAAGCATGTGAAATATGCACCTCCTTTAAAGAATTCCCCTTCCTTACATATGTGTCAAAATTGTATTGCTCATAGTTTTTTACTAATAAACCTTGTACATTTTCAACTCTTCATCTTATGTGAAATATGCACCTCCTTTAAAGAACTCCTCTTCCTTACACATGTGTCATAGTTTTTTTACTAATAAGCCTTGTACATTTTCAACTCTTCATCTTATGTGAAATATGCACCTCCTTTAAAGAACTCCCCTTCCTTACATATGTATTTATTTACTAATAAACCTTGTACATTTTCAACTCTTCATCTTATGTGAAATATGCACCTCCTTTAAAGAACTCCCTTTCCTTACATATGTGTTTATTTACTAATAACCCTTGTACATTTTCAACTCTTCATCTTGTGTGAGCATTTACTCCATTTTGGGTATTTTCTTTTTACAATTTGGATTTATCTCCTCCCTACACATGGATTGATGCTATTGGCCCATAGAAACCTTAATTGGACCATAGTCTAAAGATTTCTGAAAATCTAGACCCTTAGGTAAGGTTCTTTATACCTATTTCCAATTAATTCCAATTGCACATTGGAAAATTCTTTTTAAATTTCTGTTTCAGGGAAACTCATCTGAATTATAAGAGATATTTTTCTATCCAAAAATATTCAAAATCTGAATATTCTCTCTCTAGAATATTTTCTCTCTCTAGGTTAAAACAGCCACAAACAAGGTCTCTTATATTTTAGAAAAGGAATTGATTACAGGGGAATATACTAGACATCAAAAAGGGGTTGGGGGAGGAATCTTACATTCTACCCCACTTAAAAAACGCGAGATGTCCTCATCTCGCAACTTGGAATAATTTCGCAAGATGCACGAATATGAGATTTAGAGAAAAATTTTAATCACGATTAACCACCAAGAAGAGTCTTAAAGAGAACAAGATTCAAAATAAGAACAAGATTTAAACTTTATTCATTCACGGGACTTATACAGTAAAGATAGAAGAACTCTTTACACTTCCATAAGCCCGTCCATCATATGGTCACAAAAGCAGTCCTCACAAGCTGCACAAGTATAAGGTAACTCATCTATGGGAATGATTCTGCTGGTTATTGCCGCACCTATCTCAGTGGTATGAGGTGATCTAACAAAAGGACCTCTGAGAGGCAAGCCAAAAACGGGGTAAAGGCATATCTTCTCATGAGGAAGAAAACATGCCAGTAAGAAGACCCGCTCAGAAAACCCAAGATGCCTTGATCTCATGACACAGTAGTATCGCGGACCCAAACCCAAAGCTTCAATAACCATGGCCAAGCGGACATTGTTACGAAAGTGTTGCTGACCCCAGGGTGTTACCCTAGTTATGTTTTGATAGGTCCGCCATTTGGTCTGCGCTACAGAAGTTCCTAGGTGAGGAAAAAGTGAGCGCTCATACTGTTCTATAAAGTCTTTCTTCACAGACTCTCTTGCGTCTTGAAGGTGAGAAATCATCAGGGATAAAACTAATTCCTGTTGCCAAGCCATGAAGGAGATTAAGAAAGAAAGGAGATTGGTGGGAGTAAGATTACTGTGAGCGACAAGTAAAAGTTACGACTTATATAAAGGAAGGAGCTAGCGTAACCTAGAAGCCAACGGTAACTTGCCACTGAAGTTTTACCGTCTTTCCATGATTTGTGTTTGACACATTTTTCTATAGAAGGCATTAAGAATTTTGAGATGAGGAGATAAAAGAAACTTGTAGGCTAAGTCACCTACTTTCATTGAATTCAGATATAAGGATCACAATATCTGGGGGATAACTTCTTACACTCCCCAAGAGGTAAAGAACTTCTTTTGGGCTGTACTCGAATGAAAACCAAAACCTTGGTATCCAAAACACCGATTCTCACTTCTAAACTCATTGTTCTAAATCCTTAAAACAGGCGTGACTCCTGAGAAGTATTCTAGGAAAAGGGTCTTCCTTTTTTAAACAGAAATTTTCTTTTATTTTAGAGAGGAAATAATTATAAGATCCGAAAGGGAGATTCTTACTCCTATATACCTCGAAGGCTGGGGAGGAATCTTACATCCTACCCCACTTAAAAAGTGCGAGATGTCCTCATCTCGCAAGGTAGAGGACAGCTCTTATTCTTAAGATCCAATTTTATTCTGGGGTTCCTTATATTCTGGTCAACCCAACAGAACACTGGGATAATTATCCCTTATATAGAACTCATCATTAAATAACAATTCATTCAGATCATATCATTCATATCTTTAACATGATAAGGTCCATTAGACCGAAAGTTTCCTTCGGAACATTCCTCCACGGAAATTCAGTGAAGCAAGTTCTCAATTTGACATCCCTTAACTTGATCTACCGGTCAAGTATTAACAGTAGCAATCTGACAGCACAACCCACTAATCTCATAGTGATTTGCTGAATTCGTTATCATCATTCTAGTTATGAATATCATCACAAGGACTCGTCCCATTCCCCCTCATTGTGGTTTCATTATATTTCAACTAATTTTTAAAAATCAACATTTTTCAATCAGCATTTTCAATCAGAATCCAAATCAATTCATTCATTCTCAAACAGAATTAAAAATCATATCAATCACATTTGAAATCATCATCTAGATAGCATTAACGCTTATAATTTCAAGTCTTAGATTTACTCGTATATACTGTCAGTAAAGAGCTGCAGTATACTCTCGGTATATACGCGTAGTCACGGCCCTTGGAATTATAAGGTAAATACTATCATGTCTAGGCCTCAAGCAAGTCAGGGATTCTATATAATCGCGGTACTTCCATCTGGAGAACCAATTACCAAATTATGAATTTCAGTTTGAATATCAAATTGTATGAATTATATCACACAATTATAACCTTTTTGTAATTCTTGATAAATTTTTGACATATTTGTCTTCTCAGTTGATCTTTATTAACCAAATGCTCTGATACCAACTGTAAGATCCCTGTTCCCACCGAGCAACGGATTCGGGGTACTGGCAGCGGAAGTAGCGCTTCTCGCGTGGGACAGGGATCCCACACTCGGGGCCTCGCCCACGGATATCCGGATAAGAGACTAATCCGTCGGTTGTTCCAAAACCGAACCCGGAAAAACTTCCTTTACCGGAAAGCACGGGCGATTCCACCAGGATAACTTTTTACTCTAACGTAGTCAAGATCATTTCTGATCGAGATGATCCGATTACATCTATAAGATACTTAGTCAGTTCAAGGAAGAAACTTGCACTTGGATCATTGGGATCAACGCTTTTTTCCCCATTCAAGAGGCACAGCCGTTGATTCCTATCCATAGAACAGTTACTGTCCGGGATTTTTTTTTTCTTTTCTATCGTAAAAACAAAAGTTTGAGTCTCGATTTACGGATCCATCAGTCCAGCCTAACCCCATCCGATCCCATGGGTTAGCCAACCGCCCAACCACTGTAGTGATGGGATCCAATTAAAAATTTGGTTAGGTTTTGTCCCGGGTACCAGGGAAAAGAGTTCCAAGGCCCCCTAGCCGGAGGTTCATGCAAAATAAAACTAGTCACACCACTCACACACCCAATATGAAATTGCCTTTTTCAATCAGATTCAACCAGTTTAAAACAATCCTTTAATAAAACCATAGTATCACTGATCACAATCTTCCAATTTATCCCATTGATTCTTAATTTTCCATCATTCCTTCATCAGAGTATATATGGCATCATTGGCAACTAGAACGCTCAGGGGCCGTTTCGATAGTTCCTAGCCTTTAATAATTTTCCATCATTCCTTCATCAGAGTATATATGGCATCATTGGCAACTAGAACGCTCAGGGGCCGTTTCGATAGTTCCTAGCCTTTAATACTTGGCAATATAATTACTTATCAAGATGGACTCTCGTTGAAGATCAGCAAGATCAACCAACAGATCCATATAAGGGGCCATGGACTCATCCATTGAAGACCAGCAAGGTCAATCAACCAGATCCATGCCCGATTCAGAAAACAACTCCAACTCTGTTCCAATATCTTCCTCGACGCACGCGTGGGTATCCTAGGCGACCCAGAGCCCGAGCACCGTATGGTCAGCACCCTCTAGGATCCTTCGCAGGTAACCTAGCGCTTCACGCATAGGCCGCTTCCTTGGCCCCTCATCCACCGTACCGGAAGCTCACCATTTTAATCGCACCGAGGCTGGTCAAGACCTCGGCCGACCTTGCTACGCGAGACGTCCTTCATTGACTCCCCGTCAGCAGTTGCAACTTTACCATCACGACTTTAATCACAAGACGGTCAAAATGCTCCCCCCAGCATTCTTGACATAAAACAATCATTTACAAACAGCATTTACAAACAGCATTTACAAACAGTTTACAATACAATTTCTATTTTAACTTTCATTTTTCCACATTATCCCTCATCAATCTACATTACTTATTCCATATTCCATTTATATGTATACTCATCCCATCACATCATTTCTATCTCATCACTTCAGATTCCCTCACATCACATATCGCATATTCACATCCATACATCTACATCTATATGCGTACATTCACATCTACATACATACATCTACATCTCTATGCATACATCTACATCCACATTCACATTCACCTCCATACATCTACATCTATATGCATACATCTACCTCCACCTTCACATCCACATCTATACATCTACATCTACATGCATACATCCACCTCTACATCCACATCTACATCTATACACCTACATCTACATGCATACATCCACATCTCCATTCGTATCTACATCTACATCTATACATCTACATCTACATGCATCTATCCACCTCCACTTCCACATCTATATCTATACATCTACATCTACATGTATACATCCACATCTCCATTCACATCTACATCTATACATCTACATCTACATGCATCCATCCACCTCCACATCCACATCTACATCTATACATCTACATCTACATGCATACATCCATATCTCCATTCCCATCTACATCTATACATCTACATCTACATGCATCCATCTACCTCCACATCCACATCTACATCTACATCTATACATCTACATCTACATCTACATGCATCCATCTACCTCCACATCCACATCTACATCTATACATCTACATCTACATGTATACATCCACCTCCACATCCACATCCGTATCTATACATCTACATCTACATGTATACATCCACATCCACATCTATACATCTACATCTACATGCATACATCCACATCTCCATTCACATCTACATCTATACATCTACATCTACATGCATCCATCCACCTCCATATCCACATCTACATCTATACATCTACATCTACATGCAAACATCCACATCTCCATGCATGATAAAATTCTTTTGATTAATCTAGGATGATAGTTCCTAGAATATGGTAGAAAGTCCTCTTTTTATGCTTTGAATGAATTTATTTTATGCGTAATTTCTATAAAAATTTTGCCATAGCTCCGCTACTATGACTGATAAATCTCAATTTTTTTTTCTAAGGGATAAAGCTCATTATTAAAGAAATAATTAGAATGGTCTCTAATTGGATCATCAATCCATAATGGTCTCTAATTGGATCATTAAGAAAACAATTAGAATGGTCTCTAATTGGATCATCAATCCATAATGGTCTCTAATTGGATCATTAAGAAAACAATTAGAATGGTCTCTAATTGGGTCATCAATCCATAATGGTCTCTAATTGGATCATTAAGAAAACAATTAGAATGGTCTCTAATTGGGTCATCAATCCATAATGGTCTCTAATTGGATCATTAAGAAAACAATTAGAATGGTCTCTAATTGGGTCATCAATCCATAATGGATTGAATCATCAATGTGCATAAACTAAAAGCATAGCAAAAAGCCATTAATTTGGCCTCAAGAATAGCTTAATCTTGGATTAAGGAAAAGCTTTATGAAAAGCTTCATTTGGATTGAGAATGGGTCATGAGTATGACCATTTCTTGAGTGAGAGAGAGAAATTATAAAAACCATTAGAATTTAAATATAAGTGGAAATTAACTTCTATAGCATTTATTAAATTATGTACCTCTTCACTACTATTCACCAATTAACTTCATTAGCATTTAAAAAAAACCATACCAATTAAACTTCTCAAGCTTGAGAGGGGTTGAGAAGAGAGAATCATTGAGAAATCATAGAAAAGATCGAAATTCAATATACTTATCTTATGATTTGCTTGATTCTTTATTCACGGTAGAGGCCCCCAACCAATCAATTGGTTTAGTATGTTGATGGAGCCACCAATGGAGATTGAAGAAAGAGAGAGGTATCAAAAACTAGTGAATTATTAAAGAATTCACAGTTCTTGGCTTAGGTAGAGTAGAGTAACAAGGCATAAGACACTATATATTTTAGCTTAGGTGGAGTAGAGTAACAAAGCATAAGACTCTATCTAATTTGGCTTAGGTGGAGTAGAGTAACAAAGCATAAGAGACTATATATTTTGGCTTAGGTGGAGTAGAGTAACAAAGCATAAGAGACTATATATTTTGGCTTAGGTGGAGTAGAGTAACAAAGCATAAGAGACTATATATTTTGGCTTAGGTGGAGTAGAGTAACAAAGCATAAGAGACTATATATTTTTTTCAACAAGGGGAGGCTTCTATTTATAGGAAAATTTGAGCTCCTAACCAAACAAACTGATTCTAGAATTTTCTAAATCAGTTTGGTCAATATTTGACCATTTTTAGGTCAGTTAAGCTAACTTTTTGGAACTAGACTTGAATGAGGAGAGAGGAGAGATGAAATATCTCAATTTTTATGAGTTTAAAACTCATTCAAGCATGTGAAATATGCACCTCCTTTAAAGAATTCCCCTTCCTTACATATGTGTCAAAATTGTATTGCTCATAGTTTTTTACTAATAAACCTTGTACATTTTCAACTCTTCATCTTATGTGAAATATGCACCTCCTTTAAAGAACTCCTCTTCCTTACACATGTGTCATAGTTTTTTTACTAATAAGCCTTGTACATTTTCAACTCTTCATCTTATGTGAAATATGCACCTCCTTTAAAGAACTCCCCTTCCTTACATATGTATTTATTTACTAATAAACCTTGTACATTTTCAACTCTTCATCTTATGTGAAATATGCACCTCCTTTAAAGAACTCCCTTTCCTTACATATGTGTTTATTTACTAATAACCCTTGTACATTTTCAACTCTTCATCTTGTGTGAGCATTTACTCCATTTTGGGTATTTTCTTTTTACAATTTGGATTTATCTCCTCCCTACACATGGATTGATGCTATTGGCCCATAGAAACCTTAATTGGACCATAGTCTAAAGATTTCTGAAAATCTAGACCCTTAGGTAAGGTTCTTTATACCTATTTCCAATTAATTCCAATTGCACATTGGAAAATTCTTTTTAAATTTCTGTTTCAGGGAAACTCATCTGAATTATAAGAGATATTTTTCTATCCAAAAATATTCAAAATCTGAATATTCTCTCTCTAGAATATTTTCTCTCTCTAGGTTAAAACAGCCACAAACAAGGTCTCTTATATTTTAGAAAAGGAATTGATTACAGGGGAATATACTAGACATCAAAAAGGGGTTGGGGGAGGAATCTTACAGGTGTCTCCACAAATCCTAAAGTCTCTATATTTTAATCACTACTAAGAGCATGAAGACACCTCTTCTCTAGAGATGTCTCCATAACTGCTCAATGTAATCTCTTCTTCATTTCTTCCTCACCACATTCCCTTAGTTTGTTTCAGCTCTCTCTCTCATGTGCCTTACCCTCTCCCAAACACCCTTTGCATGCTATCATACTGGTTAGGACCATGTGTGGTATGGTTGCATCATGTATAAATAAACCATGTGCTAATTCACCTTAATTAATCGTCGATTGATTTTAGAACTAAAACTGTCAAAATTTTAGCCATTTTGCCAAGGCAAGATAAAAGTTCACATGGCATTTTTCAAGCGGATAGTTGCAAGCCATGTTAAAAATATAATTAAATTAAAAGTTGAATCGTTTATTTCCATAAGGGAATGGGCTGAAATTTTAATTGTGTGAATCCAATCTAGCAAAGGATGATATGAGAGAACCACCTCTTCTCTCTTCTTTCTTCTCCAACCTAAGAATATATAGGATATTAGTTATGTGAATCCAAATCTAGAAAATGGGGTGCAACATTAGTTATGTGAATCCAATCTAGCAAAGGATGATAAAGAGAACCACTAGTTCCCTCTTTTTTCTTCTCCAATATACGAAGTTATGTGACATAAGTGCTTGTAATGGCTAAAGGGAGAGAGATGGAGAGAGAAAAGGGGGGAGAGAGAGTCTAGCAAAGGATGATAAAAAAGAACCACCTCTTCCCTTTTCTTTCTTCTCCAATCCAGGAAGTTATGTGACATAAATACTTTTAATGGCGTGTGCATGCGAGAGAGAGAGAGAGAGAGAGAGAGAGAGAGAGAGAGAGAGAGAGAGAGAGAGCACATCCATTTGTCTAAGAATTAATTTTCTCAAGGGCTTTGAATTGATTACAAATCTTATGAGAATGTAGAATATGCAACATTGCACTTTATAACTTTCGTAATTGCTAAAACTAGCATTTGATATATGAACATCAAATTCTTGGATTTCTGGGTACTTTATTTTTCTTGCTATGTTCATGTTCACACATGACTCTTCTCCTTATCAAGCTTCTTACTATTACTATTTGCAATAAAAAGCAAGGTAAGCTCTGTGGTGGGTGCAACCGATTACATAACAATGCTAACCTCACACAATCTCATTATAGAGAAAAAGCACTCTATTGCTTAAGTGTGCAAGTAATCCCTCTCTAATTATGAAAACAACCACTTAGCACACAAGAGAGCGAGAGAATACACTCTAGTTTGGATAATGGGTTTATGTCCTTTCTCATTAGAAATGCACGACCAACTTTTTTATGTGTGCCCGCTGAAGACTTGCTCATAGATTTACAAAAGCTTTTAAGTACGTATACCATCTCTCTTTGAAACAAGACTATAAACAAAATCCACCAATAGAAAGTGCAAAAATAAGGAAAAAAAACTCACAACACAGCATTGGGTCTAATGTGTCCCTTGTAGATGGTGGCTCCCCTTCCCATTTGTAGTATTTATATCTTTTATTCCAAAAATAGACCCATGGAGGCAATAATAGGATTGTGTACATCCAAATATGGGTCTTATTTTTCAAATTAAACCTTAGTACCTTATGCAATACCTTAACAATAAATAAATTAATCTCCTACACATCTAAGATGTGAAAACATAGAATACATTGCAATTACAACTACAACATTCAACGGACAAAGCTTAAATACGGCGTTAATTAAATATGGACATTTGCACACTACCATAAATAATCTACATGACACCATGATTGGCACTCCACACCATGCTTAGACCGTCATCCATGTGCGACAACACACATTACTCATAAGCGTTATAAGCACATTGGTTAGAATAATTAATTGGAATCCTCAACATTAAGATTATGTTCATTGGCAGAAACACAACACCAATAATACACTAGCTCAATATTCATCAACATGATAAATATAAAAATTTGCACACTGCCATAACTACTCTACATGACACCTTGATTGGCACCCCACACCATGCTTAGACTGTCATCCATGTATGACACTTGAATCGGTATCCTTGCACTGCTCAACACCCATTACTGTCATAAGCATTAATCACATTGGTTAGAATAATTAATTGGACTCCTTAATAATTAATCACAATATGTTCATAGGTAGAAACACAACACTAGTAATACACTAGCTCAATATTTATCTACATGATTATGTTCATAGGTAGAATTTCTACACAACACCAGTAATACGCTAGCTCAATATTCATCAACATGGTATATCACGCACAATACTAATAACACTAAAATGGCCCCAACAAATGCATATACTAATAATACGAGCCTGTCAATATTAGTATGAACATGATTATATTCATAGGTAGAAACACAACACCAGTAATACACTATCTCAATATTCATAAACATAGTAAATCACCCACAATACCAATAACACTAACATGGCCCCAACAAATGCATATAATAATAATACGAGCATGTCAATATTAATATGGCATTCCCCATGATAGTGGCCAATAACACTAACACGGCCCAAACGCATATACTAATAATACGAGCCTATCAGTATTAATATGGCATCACCCACAATACAATATATCATTATGGTACAACGGTATCTCAGATATCCCCATAGAGTGGTCTTCCTAACATCCCTCTTGCTTCGGTTTGCAATTGAGCCTCTTTAAGCCTTGCTTGGACACATTTAATGCTGAGGTGAGTCACAACTATATCAAATCCTAAAGTCTCTATAAATCTCTACAAAGAGCATGGACCTCTTCCCTAGAGGTGTCTCCACAAATCCTAAAGTCTCTATATTTTAATCACTACTAAGAGCATGGAGACACCTCTTCTCTAGAGATGTCTCCATAACCGCTCAATGTCTCTTCTTCGTTTCTTCCTCACCACATTCCCTTAGTTTGTTTCAGCTCCCTCTCATGTGCCTTACCCCCTCCCAAACACCCTTTGCATGCTATCATACTGGTTAGGACCATGTGTGGTATGGTTGCATCATGTATAAATAAACCATGTGCTAATTCACCTTAATTAATTATCAATTGATTTTAGAACTAAAACTGCCAAAATTTTAGCCATTTTGCCAAGGCAAGATAAAAGTTCACATGGCATTCTTCAACCGGATAGTTGCAAGCCATGTTAAGAATATAATTAAATTAAAAGTTGAATCGTTTATTTCCATAAGGGAATGGGCTGCGAAATTAATTATGTGAATCCAATGTAGCAAAGGATGATATGAGAGAACCACCTCTTCCCTCTTCTTTCTTCTCCAACCTAGGAAGTTATATGATATTAGTTATGTGAATCCAAATCTAGAAAATGGGGTGCAACATTAGTTATGTGAATCCAATCTAGCAAAGGATCATAAACAGAACCACTAGTTCTCTCTTTTTTCTTCTCCAATCTAGGAAGTTATGTGACATAGGTGCTTGTAATGGCTAAAGGGAGAGAGATGGAGAGAGAAAAGGGGGGAGAGAGAGTCTAGCAAAGGATGATAAGAAAGAACCACCTCTTCCCTTTTCTTTCTTCTCCAATCCAAGAAGTTATGTGACATAAATACTTTTAATGGCACGTGCACGGGACACAGAGAGAGAGAGAGAGAGAGAGAGAGAGCACATCCATTTGTCTAATGATTAATTTGCTCAAGGGCTTTGAATTGATTACAAATCTTATGAATGTAGAATATGCAACATTGCACTTTATAACTTTCATAATGGCTAACTGGCATTTGATATATATCCTTCAAATTCTTGGAATTCTGGGTACTTTATTTTTCTTTTGCTATGTTCATGTTCACACATGACTCTTCTCCTTATCAAGCTTCTTACTATTACTATTACTATTACTATTTGCAAGTAAAATCAACGTAAGCTCTGTGGGTGCAACCGATTGCATAACGATGCTAACCTCACACAATCTCATTATAGAGAAAAGCCACTCTATTGCTTAAGTGTGCAAGTAATCCCTCTCTAATTATGAAAACAACCACTTAGCACACAAGAGAGCGAGAGAGTACACTCTAGTTTGGATAATGGGTTTATGTCCTTTCTCATTAGAAATGCACGACCAACTTTTTTATGTGTGGCCGCCGAAGACTTGCTCATAGATTTACAAAAGCTTTTAAGTACGTATACCATTTCTCTCTTTGAAACAAGACTATAAACATAATCCACCAATAGAAAGTGCAAAAATAAGGAAGAAAAACTCACAACACAACATTGGGTCTAATGTGTCCCTTGTAGATGGTGGCTCTCCTTCCCATCTGCAATAATAGGATTGAGTACATCCAAATATGCGTCTTATTTTTCAAATATAAATCTTAGTACCTTATGCAATACCTTAAGAATTAAAAAAATTGATCTCTTACACATCTAAGATGTGCAAACATAGAATACATTGCAATTACAACTACAACATTCGAGGACAAATCTAAAATATGGCGTTAATTAAATATAGACATTTGCACACCGTCATAAATACTCTACATGACACCATGATTGGCACTCCACACCATGCTCAGACTATCATCCATGTGCGACACTTTAATTAGTATTCTTGCACTGCTCAACACACATTACTCATAAGCGTTATAATCACATTGGTTAGAATAATTAATGGGAACCTTAACAATTAAGATTATGTTCATTGTGCTAGAGACACAACACCAGTAATACACTAGCTCAATATTCATCAAACATGATAAATATAGAAACTTGCACACTATAAATACTCAACATGACACCTTGATTGGCACCCCACACCATGCTTAGACTGTCATCCATGTGTGACACTTGAATCAATATCCTTGCACTGCTCAACGCCCATTACTCTCATAAGCATTAATCACATTGGTTAGAATAATTAATTGGACTCCTTAATAGTTAATCACAACATGCTTATGTTCATAGGGAGAAACACAACACTAGTAATACTCTATCTTAATATTCATCTACATGATTATGTTCATAGGTAGAATTTCTACACAACACCAGCAATATGCCAGCTTAATATTCATCAACATGGTATATCACCCACAATACCAATAACACTCAAATGGCCCCAACAAATGCATATAGTATTAATACGAGCCTGTGAGATCCCGATCTCCACCGCGCAACGGATTCGGGTTACTAGCAGCGGAAGTAGCACATCATGCGTGGGTAGGGGTCTCACACTCGGGGCCTCGCCCACGGATATCCGGACAAGAGACTAATCCGTTGGTTTGTCCAAAACCCAAACCGGAAAAACTTCCTTTACCCGGAAAGCATGGGCGATTCCACCAGGATAACTCTTTACTCTAACGTAGTCAAGATCATTACGGATCAACTGATCTGACTGCACCTTTAACGGTACTTGGTCAAATCAAGGAAGAAACTTGCACTTGGATCATTGGGATCAACGCTTTTTTCCCCATCAAGAGGCACAGCCGTTGATTCCTATCCATAGAACAATTTCTATCCGGGATTTACTTCATCTATCGTAATAATAGAAATTAAATCTCGATTTACGGATCCATCAGTCCAGCCTAACCCCATCCGATCCCATGGGTTAGCCAACCGCCCAACCACTGTAGTGATGGGATCCAATTTGGAATTTGGTTAGGTTTTGTCCCGGGTACCAAGGAAAAGAGTTCCAAGGCCCCCTAGCCGGAATTTCATGCAAACATAAAACTAGCCACACCACTTACACACCCAATATGAAAATTGCCTTTTTCTTAGCATCAGCTAACTTTAAAACAATCCTTTAATGAAACCATAGTACCACTGATCACAATCTCCCAATTTATCCAGTTGATTCATAATTTCCCATCATTCCTTCATCAGAGTATCTATGGCATCATTGGCAACTAGAACGCTCACCACCTGTCCACACAGGGGCCGTTTCAATAGTTCCTAGCCCATAATACTCAACAATATAATCACTTTTCAAGATGGACTCTCGTTGAAGATCAGCAAGATCAACCAACAGATCCATATAAAAGAGCCATGGACTCATCCGTTGAGGACCAGCAAGGTCAGTCAACCAGATCCATGCCCGGTTCCAGAAAACAACTCTTACTCCTTGTTCCAATATCTTCCTCGACGCACGCGTGGGTATCCTAGGCGACCCAGAGCCCGAGCACCGTATGGTCAGCACCCTCTAGGATCCTTCGCAGGTGACCTAGCGCTTCACTCATAGGCCGCTTCCTTGGTCCCTCATCCACCGTACCGGAAGCTCACCATTTTAATCGAACCGAGGCTGGTCAAGACCTCGGCCGACCTTGCTACGTGAGACGTCCTCCATTGACTCTCCGTCAGCAGTTGCAACTTTATCAGTTAGGTCTCCACGACCTTAATCACAAGACGGTCAAAATGCTTTCCCAGCATTCTTGACATAAAACAGCCATTTACAAACAGCATTTATAAACAGTTTACAAATACAATTTCTATGTTAACTCTCATTTTTCCACATTATCCCTCATACAATCCACATTACTTATTCCACCTTTCATTTATATGTGTACTCATCCAATCACATCATTTTCCATCTCTTCACTTCAGATTCCTTCACGTCACATATCATATATTCACATCCATATCCACATCCATACATCCACATCCACATCCACATTCACATCCATACATCCACATCTACATGCTTATCTCCATTTTCACATCCTCATTTATACATCCACATCCCATATCCACATTCATACATACACATCCATATCCACATCCATATCCGCATTCATACATACACATCCATATCCACATCCACATGCATACATTCATTATCACGTCCTCATTCATACATCCACATCCACATACATACATACATCCACATCCACATTTCCATTCACATCTATACATCCATATCTACATGCACATTCACATCCATACATCCACATCTATATCCTCATTCACATCCATACATCCACATTCATGTATCCACATCTACATGCATACATCCATACATACACATCCACATTTACATCCATGCATCCACATCCACATCCTCATTCACATCCATACATCCACATTCATACATCCTCATCCACATCCACATTCACATCCATACATCCACATCTACATGCTTATCTCCATTTTCACATCCTCATTTATACATCCACATCCCATATCCACATTCATACATACACATCCATATCCACATCCACATGCAAACATACATCCACATCCACATTCCCATTCACATATATACATCCATATCTACATGCACATTCACATCCATACATCCACATCTATATCCTCATTCACATCCATACATCCACATTCATGCATCCACATCTACATGCTTATCTCCATTTTCACATCCTCATTTATACATCCACATCCCATATCCACATTCATACATACACATCCATATCCACATCCACATGCATACATACATCCACATCCACATTCCCATTCACATATATACATCCATATCTACATGCACATTCACATCCATACATCCACATCTATATGCTCATTCACATCCATACATCCACATTCATGCATCCACATCTACATGCATACATCCATACATCCACATCCACATTTACATCCATGCATCCACACCTACATCCTCATTCACATCCATACATCCACATTCATACATCCATACATCCACATTCATACATCCACATTCACATCCATACATCCACATCTACATGCTTATCTCCATTTTCACATCCTCATTTATACATCCACATCCCATATCCACATTCATACATACACATCCATATCCATATCCACATGCATCTTATCATATCTTATCACTTCCCATATCTTTTATGCATACCTCTATGCATGAAATTCAATTATGCTAAAAGTAACACTTTTATAATAAAATATTCAACTTTTATGCATACCTCTATGCATGAAATCCAATATGATAAAAGTAACACTTTTGATATTAAAAAAATTATCCTTTATGCATACTTCTATGCATGAAAATTAAAATGATAAAAGTAACACTTTTGATATAAAAATTTTCCTTTATGCATACTTCTATGCATGAAAATTAAAAATGATAAAAGTAACACTTTTAATATAAAAAAATTATCCTTTATGCATACTTCTATGCATGAAAATTAAAAATGATAAAAGTAACACTTTTGATATAAAAAATTTTCCTTTATGCATACTTCTATGTATGAAAATTAAAAATGATAAAAGTAACACTTTTAATATAAAAAAATTATCCTTTATGCATACTTCTATGCATGAAAATTAAAAATGATAAAAGTAACACTTTTGATATAAAAATTTTTCTTTTATGCATACTTCTATGTATGAAAATTAAAAATGATAAAAGTAACACTTTTAATATAAAAAAATTATCCTTTATGCATGATATTAAAATTCAATTTCTCCATGATTATAATGAAATTCTTTCAATTAATCTAGGATGATAATTCCTAGAATATGGTAGGAAGTCCTCTTTTTATGCTTTGAATGAAATTATTTTATGCATAATTTTTATAAAAATTTTGCCATAGCTCCGCTGCTATGACTGATAAATCTCAATTTTTTCTAAGGGATAAAGCTTATCATTAAGCAAATAATTAAAATGATCTCTAATTGGATCATTAATCTATAATGGATTGAATCATCAATATGCATAAACTAAAAGCATAGGAAAAAGCCATTAATTTGGCCTCAAGCATAGCTTAATCTTGGATTAAGGAAAAGCTTTATGAAAAGCTTCATGTGGATTGAGAATGGGTCATGAGTATGACCATTTCTTGAGTGAGAGAGAGAAATTACATAAAAACCATTAGAATTTAAACATAAATAAAAATTAACTTCAATAGCATTTATTAAATTATGTTACTCTTCACTACTATTCACCAATTAACTTTAATAGCATTTAAAAAAATCATACCAATTAAGCTTCTCAAGCTTGAGAGGGGTTGAGAAGAGAGAAACATTGAGAAATTATAGAAAGATCAATATTCACTAATTACCTTACAAATTGCTTGATTCTTTGTTCACGGTAGAGGCCCCCAACCAATCAATTGGTTAAGTATGTTGATGGAGCCACTAATGGGGATTGAAGAAAGAGGGAAGCTCCAAAAACTAGTGAATTATTAAATGAATTCACAGTTCTTGGCTTAGGTGGAGTAGAGTAACGATGCATAAACACTATATATTTTTCAACAAGGGGGAGGCTTCTATTTATAGGAAAAATTGAGCTCCTAACCAAACAAACTGATTCTAGAATTTTCCAAATCAGTTTGGTCAATTTTTGACCATTTTTAGGTCAGTTAAGCTAACTTTTTGGAACTAGACTTGAATGAGGAGAGAGGAAAGATGAAATATCTCAATTTTTATGAGTTTAAAACTCATTCAAGCATGTGAAATATGCACCTCCTTTAAAGAACTCCCCTTCCTTACATATGTGTCATAATGGAATCATTTTAATATTGCTCATAGTTTTTTTTTACTAATAAACCTTGTACATTTTCAACTCTTCATCTTATGTGAAATATGCACCTCCTTTAAAGAACTCCCCTTCCTTACATATGTGTCATAATGGAATCATTTTAATATTGCTCATAGTTTTTTATTAATAAACCTTGTACATTTTCAACTCTTCATCTTATGTGAGCATTTAAGGGACTCCCCTTCCTTACATATGTGTCATAATAAAATCATTATACCCAAAATATCTCATATTTTTAATATTGCACATAGTTTTTTACTAATAAACCTTGTACATTTCAACTCTTCACCTCATGTGAGCATTTACTCATTTTTGGGTATTTTCTTTTTACAAGTTGGATTTATCTCCTCCCTACACATGGATTGATGCTATTGGTCCATAGGAACCTTAATTGGACCATAGTCTAAAGATTTCTGAAAATCTAGACCCTTAGGCTAAGGTTCTTTATACCTATTTTCAATTAATTCCAATTACACATTGGAAAATTCTTTTTGAATTTCTGTTTTAGGGGAACTCATCTGAATTAGAAGAGATATTTTTCTATCCAAAAATATTCAAAATCTAAATATTCTCTCTCTAGAATATTTTTCTCTCTCTAGGCTAAAACAGATAGAAACAAGGTCTTTATATTTCTGAAGAGGGATTGATTACAGGGAAAGATACTAGACATCAAAAAGGGGGTGGGGGAGGAATCTTACAGAGCCTATCAATATTGGTATGAACATGATTATGTTCATAGGTAGAAACACAACACCAGTAATACATTATATCAATATTCATGAACATAGTAAATCACCCACAATACCAATAACACTAACATGGCCCCAACAAATGCATATAATAATAATACAAGCATGTCAATATTAATATGGCATCCCCCATATGATAGTGGCCAATAACACTAACACGGCCCAAATGCATATACTAATAATACGAGCCTATCAGTATTAATATGGCATCACCCACAATACAATATATCATTATGGTACAATGGTATCTCAGATATCCCCAATCAAGTGGTCTTCCTAACATCCCTCTTGCTTGGGTTTGCAATTGAGCCTCTTTAAGCCTTGCTTGGACCCATTTAATGCTGAGGTGAGTCACAACTATATCAAATCCTAAAGTCTCTTCAAATATCTACAAAGAGCATGGACCTCTTCCCTGGAGGTGTCTCCACAAATCCTAAAGTCTCTATATTTTAATCACTACTAAGAGCATGGAGACACCTCTTCTTTAGAGACGTCTCCATATCCGCTCAATGTAATCTCTTCTTTGTTTCTTCCTCGTCACATTCCCTTAGTTTGTTTTAGCTCCCTCGCATGTGCCTTACCCCCTCCCAAACACCCTTAGCATGCTATCATACTGATTAGGACCATGTGTGGTATGGTTGCATCATGTACAAATAAACCATGTGCTAATTCACCTTAATTAATCATCGATTGATTTTAGAGCTAAAACAACCAAAATTTTAACCATTTTTCCAAGGCAAGATAAAAGTTCACATGGCATTTTTCAATCGGTTTCATAAATAATACAATAGTCAATGGTTTATGTTGAGTTGGGGTTTATGAAAAGGATAATAACAGCCATGGCGAATCACTTTTGCCATGGGGAGACGGGACACATTTTGGAGATTTGGTATCTCAATCTTGTTGAGGTTTTGTGAAAAAATTATCGTAGCCACATATGTAAGCAAGCTATTTTGTGAAGGTGAGTGATTATGGGGATAGTTGCAAGCCATCTTGAAAACATGATTAATTGTGGACACAATTGAAAGAAGATTCATTTATTCCCATAAGGGAATGGGGTGCAACATTAGTTATGTGAATCAAATCTAGGAAAGGAATATAAAAAAGAACCACCACTTCCCTCTTTTTTCTTCTCCAATCCAAAAAGTTATGCGAATCTAATATAGAAAATAGGGTGTGAAATTAGTTATGTGAATCCAATCTAGCAAAGGATGATTAAAAAAACCACCTCTTCCCTCTTGTTTCTTCTCCAATCTAAGAAGTTATGACAGAGGTGCTTTTAATGAGGAGAGAGAGAGAGAGAGTACGTCCATTTGTCTTATTTTTACCTTTTAAAAAAATTTTAAAGGGAACACAAAAAGTACAAGGCTAGAAATTAGAACGTTATATAAAGCTTTTTCACTACAAGGCACGAAGTTTTTGTTCTTCTTGGGAATGTATTATAATATCTACGTCGTTTGGATTTTGTGAAAAGGATAATAATAGCCACAGATGTAGAACAAATCAATTTTGTCATAAGGAGATAGGACACATTTTGGGTACTTTATTTTTCTTGCTATGTTCATGTTCACACATGACTCTTCTCCTTATCAAGCTTCTTACTATTACTATTTGCAATAAAAAGCAAGGTAAGCTCTGTGGTGGGTGCAATCGATTACATAACAATGCTAACCTCACACAATCTCATTATAGAGAAAAAGCACTCTATTGCTTAAGTGTGCAAGTAATCCCTCTCTAATTATGAAAACAACCACTTAGCACACAAGAGAGCGAGAGAATACACTCTAGTTTGGATAATGGGTTTATGTCCTTTCTCATTAGAAATGTACGACCAACTTTTTTATGTGTGGCTGCTGAAGACTTGCTCATAGATTTACAAAAGCTTTTAAGTACGTATACCATCTCTCTTTGAAACAAGACTATAAACATAATCCACCAATAGAAAGTGAAAAAATAAGGAAAAATAACTCACAACACAGCATTGGGTCTAATGTGTCCCTTGTAGATGGTGGCTCCCCTTCCCATCTGTAGTATTTATATCTTTTATTCCAAAAATAGACCCATGGAGGCAATAATAGGATTGTGTACATCCAAATATGGGTCTTATTTTTCAAATTAAACCTTAGTACCTTATGCAATACCTTAACAATAAATAAATTAATCTCCTACACATCTAAGATGTGAAAACATAGAATACATTACAATTACAACTACAACATTCAACGGACAAAGCTTAAATACGGCGTTAATTAAATATGGACATTTGCACACTACCATAAATAATCTACATGACACCATGATTGGCACTCCACACCATGCTTAGACCGTCATCCATGTGCGACAACACACATTACTTATAAGCGTTATAATCACATTGGTTAAATTAATTAATTGGAATCCTCAACATTAACATTATGTTCATTGGCAGAAACACAACACCAATAATACACTAGCTCAATATTCATCAACATGATAAATATAAAAATTTGCACACTGCCATAACTACTCTACATGACACCTTGATTGGCACCCCACACCATGCTTAGACTGTCATCCATGTATGACACTTGAATCGGTATCCTTGCACTGCTCAACACCCATTACTCTCATAAGCATTAATCACATTGGTTAGAATAATTAATTGGACTCCTTAATAATTAATCACAATATGTTCATAGGTAGAAACACAACACTAGTAATACACTAGCTCAATATTTATCTACATGATTATGTTCATAGGTAGAATTTCTACACAACACCAGTAATACGCTAGCTCAATATTCATCAACATGGTATATCACGCACAATACTAATAACACTAAAATGGCCCCAACAAATGCATATACTAATAATACGAGCCTGTCAATATTAGTATGAACATGATTATATTCATAGGTAGAAACACAACACCAGTAATAGACTATCTCAATATTCATAAACATAGTAAATCACCCACAATACCAATAACACTAACATGGCCCCAACAAATGCATATAATAATAATACGAGCATGTCAATATTAATATGGCATTCCCCATGATAGTGGCCAATAACACTAACACGGCCCAAACGCATATACTAATAATACGAGCCTATCAGTATTAATATGGCATCACCCATAATACAATATATCATTATGGTACAATGGTATCTCAGATATCCCCATAGAGTGGTCTTCCTAACATCCCTCTTGCTTCGGTTTGCAATTGAGCCTCTTTAAGCCTTGCTTGGACACATTTAATGCTGAGGTGAGTCACAACTATATCAAATCCTAAAGTCTCTATAAATCTCTACAAAGAGCATGGACCTCTTCCCTAGAGGTGTCTCCACAAATCCTAAAGTCTCTATATTTTAATCACTACTAAGAGCATGGAGACACCTCTTCTCTAGAGATGTCTCCATAACCGCTCAATGTCTCTTCTTCGTTTCTTCCTCACCACATTCCCTTAGTTTGTTTCAGCTCCCTCTCATGTGCCTTACCCCCTCCCAAACACCCTTTGCATGCTATCATACTGGTTAGGACCATGTGTGGTATGGTTGCATCATGTATAAATAAACCATGTGCTAATTCACCTTAATTAATTATCAATTGATTTTAGAACTAAAACTGCCAAAATTTTAGCCATTTTGCCAAGGCAAGATAAAAGTTCACATGGCATTCTTCAACCGGATAGTTGCAAGCCATGTTAAGAATATACTTAAATTAAAAGTTGAATCGTTTATTTCCATAAGGGAATGGGCTGCGAAATTAATTATGTGAATCCAATGTAGCAAAGGATGATATGAGAGAACCACCTCTTCCCTCTTCTTTCTTCTCCAACCTAGGAAGTTATATGATATTAGTTATGTGAATCCAAATCTAGAAAATGGGGTGCAACATTAGTTATGTGAATCCAATCTAGCAAAGGATCATAAACAGAACCACTAGTTCTCTCTTTTTTCTTCTCCAATCTAGGAAGTTATGTGACATAGGTGCTTGTAATGGCTAAAGGGAGAGAGATGGAGAGAGAAAAGGGGGGAGAGAGAGTCTAGCAAAGGATGATAAGAAAGAACCACCTCTTCCCTTTTCTTTCTTCTCCAATCCAAGAAGTTATGTGACATAAATACTTTTAATGGCGCGTGCACGGGACACAGAGAGAGAGAGAGAGAGAGAGAGAGAGAGAGAGAGAGAGAGAGAGAGAGAGAGAGAGACAGAGAGAGAGAGAGAGAGAGCACATCCATTTGTCTAATGATTAATTTGCTCAAGGGCTTTGAATTGATTACAAATCTTATGAATGTAGAATATGCAACATTGCACTTTATAACTTTCGTAATGGCTAACTGGCATTTGATATATATACTTCAAATTCTTGGAATTCTGGGTACTTTATTTTTCTTTTGCTATGTTCATGTTCACACATGACTCTTCTCCTTATCAAGCTTCTTACTATTACTATTACTATTACTATTTGCAAGTAAAAGCAACGTAAGCTCTGTGGGTGCAACCGATTGCATAACGATGCTAACCTCACACAATCTCATTATAGAGAAAAGCCACTCTATTGCTTAAGTGTGCAAGTAATCCCTCTCTAATTATGACAACAACCACTTAGCACACAAGAGAGCGAGAGAGTACACTCTAGTTTGGATAATGGGTTTATGTCCTTTCTCATTAGAAATGCACGACCAACTTTTTTATGTGTGGCCGCCGAAGACTTGCTCATAGATTTACAAAAGCTTTTAAGTACGTATACCATTTCTCTCTTTGAAACAAGACTATAAACATAATCCACCAATAGAAAGTGCAAAAATAAGGAAGAAAAACTCACAACACAACATTGGGTCTAATGTGTCCCTTGTAGATGGTGGCTCTCCTTCCCATCTGCAATAATAGGATTGAGTACATCCAAATATGCGTCTTATTTTTCAAATATAAATCTTAGTACCTTATGCAATACCTTAAGAATTAAAAAAATTGATCTCTTACACATCTAAGATGTGCAAACATAGAATACATTGCAATTACAACTACAACATTCGGCGGACAAATCTAAAATATGGCGTTAATTAAATATAGACATTTGCACACCGTCATAAATACTCTACATGACACCATGATTGGCACTCCACACCATGCTCAGACCGTCATCCATGTGCGACACTTTAGTTAGTATTCTTGCACTGCTCAACACACATTACTCATAAGCGTTATAATCACATTGGTTAGAATAATTAATGGGAACCTTAACAATTAAGATTATGTTCATTGTGCTAGAGACACAACACCAGTAATACACTAGCTCAATATTCATCAAACATGATAAATATAGAAACTTGCACACTATAAATACTCAACATGACACCTTGATTGGCACCCCACACCATGCTTAGACTGTCATCCATGTGTGACACTTGAATCAATGTCCTTGCACTGCTCAACGCCCATTACTCTCATAAGCATTAATCACATTGGTTAGAATAATTAATTGGACTCCTTAATAGTTAATCACAACATGCTTTATGTTCATAGGGAGAAACACAACACTAGTAATACTCTATCTCAATATTCATCTACATGATTATGTTCATAGGTAGAATTTCTACACAACACCAGTAATATGCCAGCTTAATATTCATCAACATGGTATATCACCCACAATACCAATAACACTCAAATGGCCCCAACAAATGCATATACTATTAATACGAGCCTATCAATATTGGTATGAACATGATTATGTTCATAGGTAGAAACACAACACCAGTAATACATTATATCAATATTCATGAACATAGTAAATCACCCACAATACCAATAACACTAACATGGCCCCAACAAATGCATATAATAATAATACAAGCATGTCAATATTAATATGGCATCCCCCATATGATAGTGGCCAATAACACTAACACGGCCCAAATGCATATACTAATAATACGAGCCTATCAGTATTAATATGGCATCACCCACAATACAATATATCATTATGGTACAATGGTATCTCAGATATCCCCAAATCAACCATCGAGTGGTCTTCCTAACATCCCTCTTGCTTGGGTTTGCAATTGAGCCTCTTTAAGCCTTGCTTGGACCCATTTAATGCTGAGGTGAGTCACAACTATATCAAATCCTAAAGTCTCTTCAAATATCTACAAAGAGCATGGACCTCTTCCCTGGAGGTGTCTCCACAAATCCTAAAGTCTCTATATTTTAATCACTACTAAGAGCATGGAGACATCTCTTTCCTAGAGATGTCTCCATATCCGCTCAATGTAATCTCTTCTTTGTTTCTTCCTCGCCACATTCCCTTAGTTTGTTTTAGCTCCCTCTCATGTGCCTTACCCCCTCCCAAACACCCTTAGCATGCTATCATATTGATTAGGACCATGTGTGGTATGGTTGCATCATGTACAAATAAACCATGTGCTAATTCACCTTAATTAATCATCGATTGATTTTAGAGCTAAAACAACCAAAATTTTAACCATTTTTCCAAGGCAAGATAAAAGTTCACATGGCATTTTTCAATCGGTTTCATAAATAATACAATAGTCAATGGTTTATGTTGAGTTGGGGTTTATGAAAAGGATAATAACAGCCATGGCGAATCACTTTTGCCATGGGGAGACGGGACACATTTTGGAGATTTGGTATCTCAATCTTGTTGAGGTTTTGTGAAAAAATTATCGTAGCCACATATGTAAGCAAGCTATTTTGTGAAGGTGAGTGATTATGGGGATAGTTGCAAGCCATCTTGAAAACATGATTAATTGTGGACACAATTGAAAGAAGATTCATTTATTCCCATAAGGGAATGGGGTGCAACATTAGTTATGTGAATCAAATCTAGGAAAGGAATATAAAAAAGAACCACCACTTCCCTCTTTTTTCTTCTCCAATCCAAAAAGTTATGCGAATCTAATATAGAAAATAGGGTGTGAAATTAGTTATGTGAATCCAATCTAGCAAAGGATGATTAAAAAAACCACCTCTTCCCTCTTGTTTCTTCTCCAATCTAAGAAGTTATGACAGAGGTGCTTTTAATGAGGAGAGAGAGAGAGAGTACGTCCATTTGTCTTATTTTTACCTTTTAAAAAAATTTTAAAGGGAACACAAAAAGTACAAGGCTAGAAATTAGAAGGTTATATAAAGCTTTTTCACTACAAGGCACGAAGTTTTTGTTCTTCTTGGGAATGTATTATAATATCTACGTCGTTTGGATTTTGTGAAAAGGATAATAATAGCCACAGATGTAGAACAAATCAATTTTGTCATAAGGAGATAGGACACATTTTGGAGATTCGGTTTGTCAATCTTGTTGAGGTTTTGTGAAAAAATATTGCAGAGCCACATATGTAAACTATTTTGTGAACATGATTGATTATGTGGATAGTTGCAAGCCATCTTAAAAATATGATTAAATTAAAAGTTGAATCATTTATTTCCATAAGGGAATGGGCTGCGAAATTAATTATGTGAATCCAATCTAGCAAAGGATGATATAAGAAAACCACCTCTCCTCTTGCTTGGGTTTGCAATTGAGCCTCTTTAAGCCTTGGTTGGACCCATTTAATGCTGAGGTGAGTCACAACTATATCAAATCCTAAAGTCTCTATAAATCTCTACAAGAGCATGAACCTCTTCCCTAGAGGTGTCTCCACAAATCCTAAAGTCTCTATATTTTAATCACTACTAAGAGCATGGAGACACCTCTTCTCTAGAGATGTCTCCATAACCGCTCAATGTAATCTCTTCTTCATTTCTTCCTCACCACATTCCCTTAGTTTGTTTCATCTCTCTCTCTCATGTGCCTTACCCTCTCCCAAACACCCTTTGCATGCTATCATACTGGTTAGGACCATGTGTGGTATGGTTGCATCATGTATAAATAAACCATGTGCTAATTCACCTTAATTAATCGTCGATTGATTTTAGAACTAAAACTGTCAAAATTTTAGCCATTTTGCCAAGGCAAGATAAAAGTTCACATGGCATTTTTCAAGCGGATAGTTGCAAGCCATGTTAAAAATATAATTAAATTAAAAGTTGAATCGTTTATTTCCATAAGGAAATGGGCTGCAATTTTAATTGTGTGAATCCAATCTAGCAAAGGATGATATGAGAGAACCACCTCTTCCCTCTTCTTTCTTCTCCAACCTAGGAATATATAGGATATTAGTTATGTGAATCCAAATCTAGAAAATGGGGTGCAACATTAGTTATGTGAATCCAATCTAGCAAAGGATGATAAAGAGAACCACCAGTTCCCTCTTTTTTCTTCTCCAATATAGGAAGTTATGTGACATAGGTGCTTGTAATGGCTAAAGGGAGAGAGATGGAGAGAGAAAAGGGGGGAGAGAGAGAGTCTAGCAAAGGATGATAAAAAAGAACCACCTCTTCCCTTTTCTTTCTTCTCCAATCCAGGAAGT
This sequence comes from Cibotium barometz, assembly GCF_041138505.1. Classification (NCBI taxonomy): domain Eukaryota; kingdom Viridiplantae; phylum Streptophyta; class Polypodiopsida; order Cyatheales; family Cibotiaceae; genus Cibotium; species Cibotium barometz. The sequence continues at coordinate 70,215,578 of NC_141046.1, forward strand.
TATGTGACATAAATACTTTTAATGGCGTGTGCATGAGAGAGAGAGAGAGAGAGAGAGAGAGAGAGAGAGAGAGAGAGCACATCCATTTGTCTAAGGATTAATTTTCTCAAGGGCTTTGAATTGATTACAAATCTTATGAGAATGTAGAGAGAGAGAGAGAGAGAGAGAGCACATCCATTTGTCTAAGGATTAATTTTCTCAAGGGCTTTGAATTGATTACAAATCTTATGAGAATGTAGAATATGCAACATTGCACTTTATAACTTTCGTAATTGCTAAAACTAGCATTTGATATATGTACTTCAAATTCTTGGATTTCTGGGTACTTTATTTTTCTTGCTATGTTCATGTTCACACATGACTCTTCTCCTTATCAAGCTTCTTACTATTACTATTTGCAATAAAAAGCAAGGTAAGCTCTGTGGTGGGTGCAACCGATTACATAACAATGCTAACCTCACACAATCTCATTATAGAGAAAAAGCACTCTATTGCTTAAGTGTGCAAGTAATCCCTCTCTAATTATGAAAACAACCACTTAGCACAGAAGAGAGCGAGAGAATACACTCTAGTTTGCATAATGGGTTTATGTCCTTTCTCATTAGAAATGCACGACCAACTTTTTATGTGTGGCCGCCGAAGACTTGCACAGAAGAGAGCGAGAGAATACACTCTAGTTTGCATAATGGGTTTATGTCCTTTCTCATTAGAAATGCACGACCAACTTTTTTATGTGTGGCCGCCGAAGACTTGCTCATAGATTTACAAAAGCTTTTAAGTACGTATACCATCTCTCTTTGAAACAAGACTATAAACATAATCCACCAATAGAAAGTGCAAAAATAAGGAAGAAAAACTCACAACACAGCATTGGGTCTAATGTGTCCCTTATAGATGGTGGCTCCCCTTCCCATCTGTAGTATTTATATCTTTTATTCCAAAAATAGACCCATGGAGGCAATAATAGGATTGAGTACATCCAAATATGGGTCTTATTTTTCAAATTAAACCTTAGTACCTTATGCAATACCTTAACAATAAATAAATTAATCTCCTACACATCTAAGATATGAAAACATAGAATACATTGCAATTACAACTACAACATTCAACGGACAAAGCTTAAATACGGCGTTAATTAAATATAGACATTTGCACACTACCATAAATAATCTACATGACACCATGATTGGCACTCCACACCATGCTTAGACCATCATCCATGTGCGACAACACACATTACTCATAAGCGTTATAAGCACATTGGTTAGAATAATTAATTGGAATCCTCAACAATTAAGATTATGTTCATTGGCAGAAACACAACACCAATAATACACTAGCTCAATATTCATCAACATGATAAATATAAAAATTTGCACACTGCCATAACTACTCTACATGACACCTTGATTGGCACCCCACACCATGCTTAGACTGTCATCCATGTATGACACTTGAATCAGTATCCTTGCACTGCTCAACATCCATTACTCTCATAAGCATTAATCACATTGGTTAGAATAATTAATTGGACTCCTTAATAATTAATCACAATATGTTCATAGGTAGAAACACAACACTAGTAATACACTAGCTCAATATTTATCTACATGATTATGTTCATAGGTAGAATTTCTACACAACACCAGTAATACGCCAGCTCAATATTCATCAACATGGTATATCACGCACAATACTAATAACACTAAAATGGCCCCAACAAATGCATATACTAATAATACGAGCCTGTCAATATTAGTATGAACATGATTATATTCATAGGTAGAAACACAACACCAGTAATACACTATCTCAATATTCATAAACATAGTAAATCACCCACAATACCAATAACACTAACATGGCCCCAACAAATGCATATAATAATAATATAAGCATGTCAATATTAATATGGCATTCCCCATATGATAGTGGCCAATAACACTAACACGACCCAAACGCATATACTAATAATACGAGCCTATCAGTATTAATATGGCATCACCCATAATACAATATATCATTATGGTACAATGGTATCTCAGATATCCCCAGTCAACCATAGAGTGGTCTTCCTAACATCCCTCTTGCTTCGGTTTGCAATTGAGCCTCTTTAAGCCTTGCTTGGACACATTTAATGCTGAGGTGAGTCACAACTATATCAAATCCTAAAGTCTCTATAAATCTCTACAAAGAGCATGGACCTCTTCCCTAGAGGTGTCTCCACAAATCCTAAAGTCTCTATATTTTAATCACTACTAAGAGCATGGAGACACCTCTTCTCTAGAGATGTCTCCATAACCGCTCAATGTAATCTCTTCTTCGTTTCTTCCTCACCACATTCCCTTAGTTTGTTTCAGCTCCCTCTCATGTGCCTTACCCCCTCCCAAACACCCTTTGCATGCTATCATACTGGTTAGGACCATGTGTGGTATGGTTGCATCATGTATAAATAAACCATGTGCTAATTCACCTTAATTAATTATCAATTGATTTTAGAACTAAAACTGCCAAAATTTTAGCCATTTTGCCAAGGCAAGATTAAAGGTCACATGGCATTCTTCAACCGGATAGTTGCAAGCCATGTTAAGAATATAATTAAATTAAAAGTTGAATCGTTTATTTCCATAAGGGAATGGGCTGCGAAATTAATTATGTGAATCCAATGTAGCAAAGGATGATATGAGAGAACCACCTCTTCCCTCTTCTTTCTTCTCCAACCTAGGAAGTTATATGATATTAGTTATGTGAATCCAAATCTAGAAAATGGGGTGCAACATTAGTTATGTGAATCCAATCTAGCAAAGGATCATAAACAGAACCACCAGTTCTCTCTTTTTTCTTCTCCAATCTAGGAAGTTATGTGACATAGGTGCTTGTAATGGCTAAAGGGAGAGAGATGGAGAGAGAAAAGGGGGGAGAGAGAGAGTCTAGCAAAGGATGATAAGAAAGAACCACCTCTTCCCTTTTCTTTCTTCTCCAATCCAGGAAGTTATGTGACATAAATACTTTTAATGGCGCGTGCACGGGAGAGAGAGAGAGAGAGAGAGAGAGAGAGAGAGAGAGAGAGCACATCCATTTGTCTAATGATTAATTTGCTCAAGGGCTTTGAATTGATTACAAATCTTATGAATGTAGAATATACAACATTGCACTTTATAACTTTCGTAATTGCTAACTGGCATTTGATATATATACTTCAAATTCTTGGAATTCTGGGTACTTTATTTTTCTTTTGCTATGTTCATGTTCACACATGACTCTTCTCCTTATCAAGCTTCTTACTATTACTATTACTATTACTATTTGCAAGTAAAAGCAACGTAAGCTCTGTGGGTGCAACCGATTGCATAATGATGCTAACCTCACACAATCTCATTATAGAGAAAAAGCACTCTATTGCTTAAGTGTGCAAGTAATCCCTCTCTAATTATGAAAACAACCACTTAGCACACAAGAGAGCGAGAGAGTACACTCTAGTTTGGATAATGGGTTTATGTTCTTTCTCATTAGAAATGCACGACCAACTTTTTTATGTGTGGCCGCCGAAGACTTGCTCATAGATTTACAAAAGCTTTTAAGTACGTATACCATTTCTCTCTTTGAAACAAGACTATAAACATAATCCACCAATAGAAAGTGCAAAAATAAGGAAGAAAAACTCACAACACAACATTGGGTCTAATGTGTCCCTTGTAGATGGTGGCTCTCCTTCCCATCTGCAATAATAGGATTGAGTACATCCAAATATGCGTCTTATTTTTCAAATATAAATCTTAGTACCTTATGCAATACCTTAAGAATAAAAAAAGTTGATCTCTTACACATCTAAGATGTGCAAACATAGAATACATTGCAATTATAACTACAACATTTGGCGGACAAATCTAAAATATGGCGTTAATTAAATATAGAAATTTGCACACCGTCATAAATACTCTACATGACACCATGATTGGCACTCCACACCATGCTCAGACTATCATCCATGTGCGACACTTTAATTAGTATTCTTGCACTGCTCAACACACATTACTCATAAGCGTTATAATCACATTGGTTAGAATAATTAATGGGAACCTTAACAATTAAGATTATGTTCATTGTGCTAGAGACACAACACCAGTAATACACTAGCTCAATATTCATCAAACATGATAAATATAGAAACTTGCACACTATAAATACTCAACATGACACCTTGATTGGCACCCCACACCATGCTTAGACTGTCATCCATGTGTGACACTTGAATCAATATCCTTGCACTGCTCAACGCCCATTACTCTCATAAGCATTAATCACATTGGTTAGAATAATTAATTGGACTCCTTAATAGTTAATCACAACATGCTTTATGTTCATAGGGAGAAACACAACACTAGTAATACTCTATCTTAATATTCATCTACATGACTATGTTCATAGGTAGAATTTCTACACAACACCAGTAATATGCCAGCTTAATATTCATCAACATGGTATATCACCCACAATACCAATAACACTCAAATGGCCCCAACAAATGCATATACTATTAATACGAGCCTATCAATATTGGTATGAACATGATTATGTTCATAGGTAGAAACACGACACCAGTAATACATTATATCAATATTCATGAACATAGTAAATCACCCACAATACCAATAACACTAACATGGCCCCAACAAATGCATATAATAATAATACAAGCATGTCAATATTAATATGGCATCCCCCATATGATAGTGGCCAATAACACTAAGACGGCCCAAATGCATATACTAATAATACGAGCCTATCAGTATTAATATGGCATCACCCACAATACAATATATCATTATGGTACAATGGTATCTCAGATATCCCCAAATCAACCATCGAGTGGTCTTCCTAACATCCCTCTTGCTTGGGTTTGCAATTGAGCCTCTTTAAGCCTTGCTTGGACCCATTTAATGCTGAGGTGAGTCACAACTATATCAAATCCTAAAGTCTCTTCAAATATCTACAAAGAGCATGGACCTCTTCCCTGGAGGTGTCTCCACAAATCCTAAAGTCTCTATATTTTAATCACTACTAAGAGCATGGAGACACCTCTTCTCTAGAGATGTCTCCATAACCGCTCAATGTAATCTCTTCTTCATTTCTTCCTCACCACATTCCCTTAGTTTGTTTCAGCTCTCTCTCTCATGTGCCTTACCCTCTCCCAAACACCCTTTGCATGCTATCATACTCCCAAACACCCTTTGCATGCTATCATACTGGTTAGGATCATGTGTGGTATGGTTGCATCATGTATAAATAAACCATGTGCTAATTCACCTTAATTAATCGTCGATTGATTTTAGAACTAAAACTGTCAAAATTTTAGCCATTTTGCCAAGGCAAAATAAAAGTTCACATGGCATTTTTCAAGTGGATAGTTGCAAGCCATGTTAAAAATATAATTAAATTAAAAGTTGAATCGTTTATTTTCATAAGGGAATGGGCTGAAATTTTAATTGTGTGAATCCAATCTAGCAAAGGATGATATGAGAGAACCACCTCTTCCCTCTTCTTTCTTCTCCAACCTAAGAATATATAGGATATTAGTTATGTGAATCCAAATCTAGAAAATGGGGTGCAACATTAGTTATGTGAATCCAATCTAGCAAAGGATGATAAAGAGAACCACTAGTTCCCTCTTTTTTCTTCTCCAATATACGAAGTTATGTGACACAAGTGCTTGTAATGGCTAAAGGGAGAGAGATGGAGAGAGAAAAGGGCGGAGAGAGAGTCTAGCAAAGGATGATAAAAAAGAACCACCTCTTCCCTTTTCTTTCTTCTCCAATCCAGGAAGTTATGTGACATAAATACTTTTAATGGCGTGTGCATGCGAGAGAGAGAGAGAGAGAGAGAGAGAGAGAGAGAGAGAGAGAGAGAGAGAGAGAGAGAGAGAGCACATCCATTTGTCTAAGAATTAATTTTCTCAAGGGCTTTGAATTGATTACAAATCTTATGAGAATGTAGAATATGCAACATTGCACTTTATAACTTTCGTAATTGCTAAAACTAGCATTTGATATATGTACATCAAATTCTTGGATTTCTGGGTACTTTATTTTTCTTGCTATGTTCATGTTCACACATGACTCTTCTCCTTATCAAGCTTCTTACTATTACTATTTGCAATAAAAAGCAAGGTAAGCTCTGTGGTGGGTGCAACCGATTACATAACAATGCTAACCTCACACAATCTCATTATAGAGAAAAAGCACTCTATTGCTTAAGTGTGCAAGTAATCCCTCTCTAATTATGAAAACAACCACTTAGCACACAAGAGAGCGAGAGAATACACTCTAGTTTGGATAATGGGTTTATGTCCTTTCTCATTAGAAATGCACGACCAACTTTTTTATGTGTGCCCGCTGAAGACTTGCTCATAGATTTACAAAAGCTTTTAAGTACGTATACCATCTCTCTTTGAAACAAGACTATAAACAAAATCCACCAATAGAAAGTGCAAAAATAAGGAAAAAAAACTCACAACACAGCATTGGGTCTAATGTGTCCCTTGTAGATGGTGGCTCCCCTTCCCATCTGTAGTATTTATATCTTTTATTCCAAAAATAGACCCATGGAGGCAATAATAGGATTGTGTACATCCAAATATGGGTCTTATTTTTCAAATTAAACCTTAGTACCTTATGCAATACCTTAACAATAAATAAATTAATCTCCTACACATCTAAGATGTGAAAACATAGAATACATTGCAATTACAACTACAACATTCAACGGACAAAGCTTAAATACGGCGTTAATTAAATATGGACATTTGCACACTACCATAAATAATCTACATGACACCATGATTGGCACTCCACACCATGCTTAGACCGTCATCCATGTGCGACAACACACATTACTTATAAGTGTTATAATCACATTGGTTAGAATAATTAATTGGAATCCTCAACAATTAAGATTATGTTCATTGGCAGAAACACAACACCAATAATACACTAGCTCAATATTCATCAACATGATAAATATAAAAATTTGCACACTGCCATAACTACTCTACATGACACCTTGATTGGCACCCCACACCATGCTTAGACAGTCATTCATGTATGACACTTGAATCGGTATCCTTGCACTGCTCAACACCCATTACTCTCATAAGCATTAATCACATTGGTTAGAATAATTAATTGGACTCCTTAATAGTTAATCACAATATGTTCATAGGTAGAAACACAACACTAGTAATACACTAGCTCAATATTTATCTACATGATTATGTTCATAGGTAGAATTTCTACACAACACCAGTAATACGCTAGCTCAATATTCATCAACATGGTATATCTCGCACAATACTAATAACACTAAAATGGCCCCAACAAATGCATATACTAATAATACGAGCCTGTCAATATTAGTATGAACATGATTATATTCATAGGTAGAAACACAACACCAGTAATACACTATCTCAATATTCATAAACATAGTAAATCACCCACAATACCAATAACACTAACATGGCCCCAACAAATGCATATAATAATAATACGAGCATGTCAATATTAATATGGCATTCCCCATGATAGTGGCCAATAACACTAACACGGCCCAAACGCATATACTAATAATACGAGCCTATCAGTATTAATATGGCATCACCCACAATACAATATATCATTATGGTACAACGGTATCTCAGATATCCCTATAGAGTGGTCTTCCTAACATCCCTCTTGCTTCGGTTTGCAATTGAGCCTCTTTAAGGCTTGCTTGGACACATTTAATGCTGAGGTGAGTCACAACTATATCAAATCCTAAAGTCTCTATAAATCTCTACAAAGAGCATGGACCTCTTCCCTAGAGGTGTCTCCACAAATCCTAAAGTCTCTATATTTTAATCACTACTAAGAGCATGGAGACACCTCTTCTCTAGAGATGTCTCCATAACCGCTCAATGTCTCTTCTTCGTTTCTTCCTCACCACATTCCCTTAGTTTGTTTCAGCTCCCTCTCATGTGCCTTACCCCCTCCCAAACACCCTTTGCATGCTATCATACTGGTTAAGACCATGTGTGGTATGGTTGCATCATGTATAAATAAACCATGTGCTAATTCACCTTAATTAATTATCAATTGATTTTAGAACTAAAACTGCCAAAATTTTAGCCATTTTGCAAAGGCAAGATAAAAGTTCACATGGCATTCTTCAACCGGATAGTTGCAAGCCATGTTAAGAATATAATTAAATTAAAAGTTGAATCGTTTATTTCCATAAGGGAATGGGCTGCGAAATTAATTATGTGAATCCAATGTAGCAAAGGATGATATGAGAGAACCACCTCTTCCCTCTTCTTTCTTCTCCAACCTAGAAAGTTATATGATATTAGTTATGTGCATCCAAATCTAGAAAATGGGGTGCAACATTAGTTATGTGAATCCAATCTAGCAAAGGATCATAAACAGAACCACTAGTTCTCTCTTTTTTCTTCTCCAATCTAGGAAGTTATGTGACATAGGTGCTTGTAATGGCGAAAGGGAGAGAGATGGAGAGAGAAAAGGGGGGAGAGAGAGTCTAGCAAAGGATGATAAGAAAGAACCACCTCTTCCCTTTTCTTTCTTCTCCAATCCAAGAAGTTATGTGACATAAATACTTTTAATGGCGCGTGCACGGGACACATAGAGAGAGAGAGAGAGAGAGAGAGAGAGAGAGAGAGAGAGCACATCCATTTGTCTAATGATTAATTTGCTCAAGGGCTTTGAATTGATTACAAATCTTATGAATGTAGAATATGCAACATTGCTCTTTATAACTTTCATAATGGCTAACTGGCATTTGATATATATACTTCAAATTCTTGGAATTCTGGGTACTTTATTTTTCTTTTGCTATGTTCATGTTCACACATGACTCTTCTCCTTATCAAGCTTCTTACTATTACTATTACTATTACTATTTGCAAGTAAAAGCAACGTAAGCTCTGTGGGTGCAACCGATTGCATAATGATGCTAACCTCACACAATCTCATTATAGAGAAAAAGCACTCTATTGCTTAAGTGTGCAAGTAATCCCTCTCTAATTATGAAAACAACCACTTAGCACACAAGAGAGCGAGAGAGTACACTCTAGTTTGGATAATGGGTTTATGTCCTTTCTCATTAGAAATGCACGACCAACTTTTTTATGTGTGGCCGCCGAAGACTTGCTCATAGATTTACAAAAGCTTTTAAGTACGTATACCATTTCTCTCTTTGAAACAAGACTATAAACATAATCCACCAATAGAAAGTGCAAAAATAAGGAAGAAAAACTCACAACACAACATTGGGTCTAATGTGTCCCTTGTAGATGGTGGCTCTCCTTCCCATCTACAATAATAGGATTGAGTACATCCAAATATGCGTCTTATTTTTCAAATATAAATCTTAGTACCTTATGCAATACCTTAAGAATTAAAAAAATTGATCTCTTACACATCTAAGATGTGCAAACATAGAATACATTGCAATCACAACTACAACATTCGGCGGACAAATCTAAAATATGGCGTTAATTAAATATAGACATTTGCACACCGTCATAAATACTCTACATGACACCATGATTGGCACTCCACACCATGCTCAGACCGTCATCCATGTGCGACACTTTAGTTAGTATTCTTGCACTGCTCAACACACATTACTCATAAGCGTTATAATCACATTGGTTAGAATAATTAATGGGAATCCTTAACAATTAAGATTATGTTCATTGTGCTAGAGACACAACACCAGTAATACACTAGCTCAATATTCATCAAACATGATAAATATAGAAACTTGCACACTATAAATACTCAACATGACACCTTGATTGGCACCCCACACCATGCTTAGACTGTCATCCATGTGTGACACTTGAATCAATATCCTTGCACTGCTCAACGCCCATTACTCTCATAAGCATTAATCACATTGGTTAGAATAATTAATTGGACTCCTTAATAGTTAATCACAACATGCTTTATGTTCATAGGGAGAAACACAACACTAGTAATACTCTATCTCAATATTCATCTACATGATTATGTTCATAGGTAGAATTTCTACACAACACCAGTAATATGCCAGCTTAATATTCATCAACATGGTATATCACCCACAATACCAATAACACTCAAATGGCCCCAACAAATGCATATACTATTAATACGAGCCTATCAATATTGGTATGAACATGATTATGTTCATAGGTAGAAACACAACACCAGTAATACATTATATCAATATTCATGAACATAGTAAATCACCCACAATACCAATAACACTAACATGGCCCCAACAAATGCATATAATAATAATACAAGCATGTCAATATTAATATGGCATCCCCCATATGATAGTGGCCAATAACACTAAGACGGCCCAAATGCATATACTAATAATACGAGCCTATCAGTATTAATATGGCATCACCCACAATACAATATATCATTATGGTACAATGGTATCTCAGATATCCCCAAATCAACCATCGAGTGGTCTTCCTAACATCCCTCTTGCTTGGGTTTGCAATTGAGCCTCTTTAAGCCTTGCTTGGACCCATTTAATGCTGAGGTGAGTCACAACTATATCAAATCCTAAAGTCTCTTCAAATATCTACAAAGAGCATGGACCTCTTCCCTGGAGGTGTCTCCACAAATCCTAAAGTCTCTATATTTTAATCACTACTAAGAGCATGGAGACATCTCTTTCCTAGAGATGTCTCCATATCCGCTCAATGTAATCTCTTCTTTGTTTCTTCCTCGCCACATTCCCTTAGCTTGTTTTAGCTCCCTCGCATGTGCCTTACCCCCTCCCAAACACCCTTAGCATGCTATCATACTGATTAGGACCATGTGTGGTATGGTTGCATCATGTACAAATAAACCATGTGCTAATTCACCTTAATTAATCATCGATTGATTTTAGAGCTAAAACAACCAAAATTTTAACCATTTTTCCAAGGCAAGATAAAAGTTCACATGGCATTTTTCAATCGGTTTCATAAATAATACAATAGTCAATGGTTTATGTTGAGTTGGGGTTTATGAAAAGGATAATACAGCCATGGCGAATCACTTTTGCCATGGGGAGATGGGACACATTTTGGAGATTTGGTATCTCAATCTTGTTGAGGTTTTGTGAAAAAATTATCGTAGCCACATATGTAAGCAAGCTATTTTGTGAAGGTGAGTGATTATGGGGATAGTTGCAAGCCATCTTGAAAACATGATTAATTGTGGACACAATTGAAAGAAGATTCATTTATTCCCATAAGGGAATGGGGTGCAACATTAGTTATGTGAATCAAATCTAGGAAAGGAATATAAAAAAGAACCACCACTTCCCTCTTTTTTCTTCTCCAATCCAAAAAGTTATGCGAATCTAATATAGAAAATAGGGTGTGAAATTAGTTATGTGAATCCAATCTAGCAAAGGATGATTAAAAAAACCACCTCTTCCCTCTTGTTTCTTCTCCAATCTAAGAATTTATGACAGAGGTGCTTTTAATGAGGAGAGAGAGAGAGAGTACGTCCATTTGTCTTATTTTTACCTTTTAAAAAAATTTTAAAGAAAACACAAAAAGTACAAGGCTAGAAATTAGAAGGTTATATAAAGCTTTTTCACTACAAGGCACGAAGTTTTTGTTCTTCTTGGGAATGTATTATAATATCTACGTCGTTTGGATTTTGTGAAAAGGATAATAATAGCCACAGATGTAGAACAAATCAATTTTGTCATAAGGAGATAGGACACATTTTGGAGATTCGGTTTGTCAATCTTGTTGAGGTTTTGTGAAAAAATATTGCAGAGCCACATATGTAAACTATTTTGTGAACATGATTGATTATGTGGATAGTTGCAAGCCATCTTAAAAATATGATTAAATTAAAAGTTGAATCATTTATTTCCATAAGGGAATGGGCTGCGAAATTAATTATGTGAATCCAATCTAGCAAAGGATGATATAAGAAAACCACCTCTCCTCTTGCTTGGGTTTGCAATTGAGCCTCTTTAAGCCTTGGTTGGACCCATTTAATGCTGAGGTGAGTCACAACTATATCAAATCCTAAAGTCTCTATAAATCTCTACAAGAGCATGAACCTCTTCCCTAGAGGTGTCTCCACAAATCCTAAAGTCTCTATATTTTAATCACTACTAAGAGCATGGAGACACCTCTTCTCTAGAGATTTCTCCATAACCGCTCAATGTAATCTCTTCTTCATTTCTTCCTCACCACATTCCCTTAGTTTGTTTCAGCTCTCTCTCTCATGTGCCTTACCCTCTCCCAAACACCCTTTGCATGCTATCATACTGGTTAGGACCATGTGTGGTATGGTTGCATCATGTATAAATAAACCATGTGCTAATTCACCTTAATTAATCGTCGATTGATTTTAGAACTAAAAGTGTCAAAATTTTAGCCATTTTGCCAAGGCAAGATAAAAGTTCACATGGCATTTTTCAAGCGGATAGTTGCAAGCCATGTTAAAAATATAATTAAATTAAAAGTTGAATCGTTTATTTCCATAAGGGAATGGGCTGCAATTTTAATTGTGTGAATCCAATCTAGCAAAGGATGATATGAGAGAACCACCTCTTCCCTCTTCTTTCTTCTCCAACCTAGGAATATATAGGATATTAGTTATGTGAATCCAAATCTAGAAAATGGGGTGCAACATTAGTTATGTGAATCCAATCTAGCAAAGGATGATAAAGAGAACCACCAGTTCCCTCTTTTTTCTTCTCCAATATAGGAAGTTATGTGACATAGGTGCTTGTAATGGCTAAAGGGAGAGAGATGGAGACAGAAAAGGGGGGAGAGAGAGAGTCTAGCAAAGGATGATAAAAAAGAACCACCTCTTCCCTTTTCTTTCTTCTCCAATCCAGGAAGTTATGTGACATAAATACTTTTAATGGCGTGTGCACGGGAAAGAGAGAGAGAGAGAGAGAGAGAGAGAGAGAGAGAGAGAGAGAGAGAGAGAGAGAGAGCACATCCATTTGTCTAAGAATTAATTTTCTCAAGGGCTTTGAATTGATTACAAATCTTATGAGAATTTAGAATATGCAACATTGCACTTTATAACTTTCGTAATTGCTAAAACTAGCATTTGATATATGTACATCAAATTCTTGGATTTCTGGGTACTTTATTTTTCTTGCTATGTTCATGTTCACACATGACTCTTCTCCTTATCAAGCTTCTTACTATTACTATTTGCAATAAAAAGCAAGGTAAGCTCTGTGGTGGGTGCAACCGATTACATAACAATGCTAACCTCACACAATCTCATTATAGAGAAAAAGCACTCTATTGCTTAAGTGTGCAAGTAATCCCTCTCTAATTATGAAAACAACCACTTAGCACACAAGAGAGCGAGAGAATACACTCTAGTTTGGATAATGGGTTTATGTCCTTTCTCATTAGAAATGCACGACCAACTTTTTTATGTGTGGCCGCTGAAGACTTGCTCATAGATTTACAAAAGCTTTTAAGTACGTATACCATCTCTCTTTGAAACAAGACTATAAACATAATCCACCAATAGAAAGTGCAAAAATAAGGAAAAAAAACTCACAACACAGCATTGGGTCTAATGTGTCCCTTGTAGATGGTGGCTCCCCTTCCCATCTGTAGTATTTATATCTTTTATTCCAAAAATAGACCCATGGAGGCAATAATAGGATTGTGTACATCCAAATATGGGTCTTATTTTTCAAATTAAACCTTAGTACCTTATGCAATACCTTAACAATAAATAAATTAATCTCCTACACATCTAAGATGTGAAAACATAGAATACATTGCAATTACAACTACAACATTCATTGGACAAAGCCTAAATACGGCGTTAATTAAATATGGACATTTGCACACTACCATAAATAATCTACATGACACCATGATTGGCACTCCACACCATGCTTAGACCGTCATCCATGTGCGACAACACACATTACTCATAAGCGTTATAATCACATTGGTTAGAATAATTAATTGGAATCCTCAACAATTAAGATTATGTTCATTGGCAGAAACACAACACCAATAATACACTAGCTCAATATTCATCAACATGATAAATATAAAAATTTGCACACTGCCATAACTACTCTACATGACACCTTGATTGGCACCCCACACCATGCTTAGACTGTCATCCATGTATGACACTTGAATCGGTATCCTTGCACTGCTCAACACCCATTACTCTCATAAGCATTAATCACATTGGTTAGAATAATTAATTGGACTCCTTAATAATTAATCACAATATGTTCATAGGTAGAAACACAACACTAGTAATACACTAGCTCAATATTTATCTACATGATTATGTTCATAGGTAGAATTTCTACACAACACCATTAATACGCTAGCTCAATATTCATCAACATGGTATATCACGCACAATACTAATAACACTAAAATGGCCCCAACAAATGCATATACTAATAATACGAGCCTGTCAATATTAGTATGAACATGATTATATTCATAGGTAGAAACACAACACCAGTAATACACTATCTCAATATTCATAAACATAGTAAATCACCCACAATACCAATAACACTAACATGGCCCCAACAAATGCATATAATAATAATACGAGCATGTCAATATTAATATGGCATTCCCCATGATAGTGGCCAATAACACTAACACGGCCCAAACGCATATACTAATAATACGAGCCTATCAGTATTAATATGGCATCACCCACAATACAATATATCATTATGATACAATGGTATCTCAGATATCCCCAGTCAACCATAGAGTGGTCTTCCTAACATCCCTCTTGCTTCGGTTTGCAATTGAGCCTCTTTAAGCCTTGCTTGGACACATTTAATGCTGAGGTGAGTCACAACTATATCAAATCCTAAAGTCTCTATAAATCTCTACAAAGAGCATGGACCTCTTCCCTAGAGGTGTCTCCACAAATCCTAAAGTCTCTATATTTTAATCACTACTAAGAGCATGGAGACACCTCTTCTCTAGAGATGTCTCCATAACCGCTCAATGTCTCTTCTTCGTTTCTTCCTCACCACATTCCCTTAGTTTGTTTCAGCTCCCTCTCATGTGCCTTACCCCCTCCCAAACACCCTTTGCATGCTATCATACTGGTTAGGACCATGTGTGGTATGGTTGCATCATGTATAAATAAACCATGTGCTAATTCACCTTAATTAATTATCAATTGATTTTAGAACTAAAACTGCCAAAATTTTAGCCATTTTGCCAAGGCAAGATAAAAGTTCACATGGCATTCTTCAACCGGATAGTTGCAAGCCATGTTAAGAATATAATTAAATTAAAAGTTGAATCGTTTATTTCCATAAGGGAATGGGCTGCGAAATTAATTATGTGAATCCAATGTAGCAAAGGATGATATGAGAGAACCACCTCTTCCCTCTTCTTTCTTCTCCAACCTATGAAGTTATATGATATTAGTTATGTGAATCCAAATCTAGAAAATGGGGTGCAACATTAGTTATGTGAATCCAATCTAGCAAAGGATCATAAACAGAACCACGAGTTCTCTCTTTTTTCTTCTCCAATCTAGGAAGTTATGTGACATAGGTGCTTGTAATGGCTAAAGGGAGAGAGATGGAGAGAGAAAAGGGGGGAGAGAGAGTCTAGCAAAGGATGATAAAAAAGAACCACCTCTTCCCTTTTCTTTCTTCTCCAATCCAAGAAGTTATGTGACATAAATACTTTTAATGGCGCGTGCACGGGACACACAGAGAGAGAGAGAGAGAGAGAGAGAGAGAGAGAGAGAGAGAGAGAGAGAGAGAGAGAGAGAGCACATCCATTTGTCTAATGATTAATTTGCTCAAGGGCTTTGAATTGATTACAAATCTTATGAATGTAGAATATGCAACATTGCACTTTATAACTTTCGTAATGGCTAACTGGCATTTGATATATATACTTCAAATTCTTGGAATTCTGGGTACTTTATTTTTCTTTTGCTATGTTCATGTTCACACATGACTCTTCTCCTTATCAAGCTTCTTACTATTACTATTACTATTACTATTTGCAAGTAAAAGCAACGTAAGCTCTGTGGGTGCAACCGATTGCATAACGATGCTAACCTCACACAATCTCATTATAGAGAAAAGCCACTCTATTGCTTAAGTGTGCAAGTAATCCCTCTCTAATTATGACAACAACCACTTAGCACACAAGAGAGCGAGAGAGTACACTCTAGTTTGGATAATGGGTTTATGTCCTTTCTCATTAGAAATGCACGACCAACTTTTTTATGTGTGGCCGCCGAAGACTTGCTCATAGATTTACAAAAGCTTTTAAGTACGTATACCATTTCTCTCTTTGAAACAAGACTATAAACATAATCCACCAATAGAAAGTGCAAAAATAAGGAAGAAAAACTCACAACACAACATTGGGTCTAATGTGTCCCTTGTAGATGGGGTGGCTCTCCTTCCCATCTGCAATAATAGGATTGAGTACATCCAAATATGCGTCTTATTTTTCAAATATAAATCTTAGTACCTTATGCAATACCTTAAGAATTAAAAAAATTGATCTCTTACACATCTAAGATGTGCAAACATAGAATACATTGCAATTACAACTACAACATTCGGCGGACAAATCTAAAATATGGCGTTAATTAAATATAGACATTTGCACACCGTCATAAATACTCTACATGACACCATGATTGGCACTCCACACCATGCTCAGACCGTCATCCATGTGCAACACTTTAGTTAGTATTCTTGCACTGCTCAACACACATTACTCATAAGCGTTATAATCACATTGGTTAGAATAATTAATGGGAATCCTTAACAATTAAGATTATGTTCATTGTGCTAGAGACACAACACCAGTAATACACTAGCTCAATATTCATCAAACATGATAAATATAGAAACTTGCACACTATAAATACTCAACATGACACCTTGATTGGCACCCCACACCATGCTTAGACTGTCATCCATGTGTGACACTTGAATCAATATCCTTGCACTGCTCAACGCCCATTACTCTCATAAGCATTAATCACATTGGTTAGAATAATTAATTGGACTCCTTAATAGTTAATCACAACATGCTTTATGTTCATAGGGAGAAACACAACACTAGTAATACTCTATCTCAATATTCATCTACATGATTATGTTCATAGGTAGAATTTCTACACAACACCAGTAATATGCCAGCTTAATATTCATCAACATGGTATATCACCCACAATACCAATAACACTCAAATGGCCCCAACAAATGCATATACTATTAATACGAGCCTATCAATATTGGTATGAACATGATTATGTTCATAGGTAGAAACACAACACCAATAATACATTATATCAATATTCATGAACATAGTAAATCACCCACAATACCAATAACACTAACATGGCCCCAACAAATGCATATAATAATAATACAAGCATGTCAATATTAATATGGCATCCCCCATATGATAGTGGCCAATAACACTAACATGGCCCAAATGCATATACTAATAATACGAGCCTATCAGTATTAATATGGCATCACCCACAATACAATATATCATTATGGTACAATGGTATCTCAGATATACCCAAATCAACCATCGAGTTGTCTTCCTAACATCCCTCTTGCTTGGGTTTGCAATTGAGCCTCTTTAAGCCTTGCTTGGACCCATTTAATGCTGAGGTGAGTCACAACTATATCAAATCCTAAAGTCTCTTCAAATATCTACAAAGAGTATGGACCTCTTCCCTGGAGGTGTCTCGACAAATCCTAAAGTCTCTATATTTTAATCACTACTAAGAGCATGGAGACATCTCTTTCCTAGAGATGTCTCCATATCCGCTCAATGTAATCTCTTCTTTGTTTCTTCCTCGCCACATTCCCTTAGTTTGTTTTAGCTCCCTCTCATGTGCCTTACCCCCTCCCAAACACCCTTAGCATGCTATCATACTGATTAGGACCATGTGTGGTATGGTTGCATCATGTACAAATAAACCATGTGCTAATTCACCTTAATTAATCATCGATTGATTTTAGAGCTAAAACAACCAAAATTTTAACCATTTTTCCAAGGCAAGATAAAAGTTTACATGGCATTTTTCAATCGGTTTCATAAATAATACAATAGTCAATGGTTTATGTTGAGTTGGGGTTTATGGAAAGGATAATAACAGCCATGGCGAATCACTTTTGCCATGGGGAGATAGGACACATTTTGGAGATTTGGTATCTCAATCTTGTTGAGGTTTTGTGAAAAAATTATCGTAGCCACATATGTAAGCAAGCTATTTTGTGAAGGTGAGTGATTATGGGGATAGTTGCAAGCCATCTTGAAAACATGATTAATTGTGGACACAATTGAAAGAAGATTCATTTATTCCCATAAGGGAATGGGGTGCAACATTAGTTATGTGAATCAAATCTAGGAAAGGAATATAAAAAAGAACCACCACTTCCCTCTTTTTTCTTCTCCAATCCAAAAAGTTATGCGAATCTAATATAGAAAATAGGGTGTGAAATTAGTTATGTGAATCCAATCTAGCAAAGGATGATTAAAAAAACCACCTCTTCCCTCTTGTTTCTTCTCCAATCTAAGAAGTTATGACAGAGGTGCTTTTAATGAGGAGAGAGAGAGAGAGTACGTCCATTTGTCTTATTTTTACCTTTTAAAATTTTTTTAAAGGGAACACAAAAAGTACAAGGCTAGAAATTAGAAGGTTATATAAAGCTTTTTCACTACAAGGCACGAAGTTTTTGTTCTTCTTGGGAATGTATTATAATATCTACGTCGTTTGGATTTTGTGAAAAGGATAATAATAGCCACAGATGTAGAACAAATCAATTTTGTCATAAGGAGATAGGACACATTTTGGAGATTCGGTTTGTCAATCTTGTTGAGGTTTTGTGAAAAAATATTGCAGAGCCACATATGTAAACTATTTTGTGAACGTGATTGATAGCTACAAGCCATCTTAAAAATATGATTAAATTAAAAGTTGAATCATTTATTTCCATAAGGGAATGGGCTGCGAAATTAATTATGTGAATCCAATCTAGCAAAGGATGATATAAGAAAACCACCTCTCCTCTTGCTTGGGTTGGACCCATTTAATGCTGAGGTGAGTCACAACTATATCAAATCCTAAAGTCTCTATAAATCTCTACAAGAGCATGGACCTCTTCCCTAGAGGTGTCTCCACAAATCTTAAAGTCTCTATATTTTAATCACTACTGAGAGCATGGAGACACCTCTTCTCTAGAGATGTCTCCATAACCGCTCAATGTAATCTCTTCTTCATTTCTTCCTCACCACATTCCCTTAGTTTGTTTCATCTCTCTCTCTCATGTGCCTTACCCTCTCCCAAACACCCTTTGCATGCTATCATACTTGTTAGGACCATGTGTGGTATGGTTGCATCATGTATAAATAAACCATGTGCTAATTCACCTTAATTAATCATCGATTGATTTTAGAACTAAAACTGTCAAAATTTTAGCCATTTTGCCAAGGCAAGATAAAAGTTCACATGGCATTTTTCAAGCGGATAGTTGCAAGCCATGTTAAAAATATAATTAAATTAAAAGTTGAATCGTTTATTTCCATAAGGGAATGGGCTGCGATTTTAATTGTGTGAATCCAATCTAGCAAAGGATGATATGAGAGAACCACCTCTTCCCTCTTCTTTCTTCTCCAACCTAGGAATATATAGGATATTAGTTATGTGAATCCAAATCTAGAAAATGGGGTGCAACATTAGTTATGTGAATCCAATCTAGCAAAGGATGATAAAGAGAACCACCAGTTCCCTCTTTTTTCTTCTCCAATATAGGAAGTTATGTGACATAGGTGCTTGTAATGGCTAAAGGGAGAGAGATGGAGAGAGAAAAGGGGGGAGAGAGAGAGTCTAGCAAAGGATGATAAAAAAGAACCACCTCTTCCCTTTTCTTTCTTCTCCAATCCAGGAAGTTATGTGACATAAATACTTTTAATGGCGTGTGCATGAGAGAGAGAGAGAGAGAGAGAGAGAGAGAGAGAGAGAGAGAGAGAGGACATCCATTTATCTAAGGATTAATTTTCTCAAGGGCTTTGAATTGATTACAAATCTATGAGAATGTAGAGAGAGAGAGAGAGAGAGAGAGAGAGAGCACATCCATTTGTCTAAAGATTAATTTTCTCAAGGGCTTTGAATTGATTACAAATCTTATGAGAATGTAGAATATGCAACATTGCACTTTATAACTTTCGTAATTGCTAAAACTAGCATTTGATATATGTACTTCAAATTCTTGGATTTCTGGGTACTTTATTTTTCTTGCTATGTTCATGTTCACACATGACTCTTCTCCTTATCAAGCTTCTTACTATTACTATTTGCAATAAAAAGCAAGGTAAGCTCTGTGGTGGGTGCAACCGATTACATAACAATGCTAACCTCACACAATCTCATTATAGAGAAAAAGCAGTCTATTGCTTAAGTGTGCAAGTAATCCCTCTCTAATTATGAAAACAACCACTTAGCACACAAGAGAGCGAGAGAATACACTCTAGTTTGCATAATGGGTTTATGTCCTTTCTCATTAGAAATGCACGACCAACTTTTTTATGTGTGGCCGCCGAAGACTTGCTCATATAGATTTACAAAAGCTTTTAAGTACGTATACCATCTCTCTTTGAAACAAGACTATAAACATAATCCACCAATAGAAAGTGCAAAAATAAGGAAGAAAAACTCACAACACAGCATTGGGTCTAATGTGTCCCTTGTAGATGGTGGCTCCCCTTCCCATCTGTACTAGTTATATCTTTTATTCCAAAAATAGACCCATGGAGGCAATAATAGGATTGAGTACATCCAAATATGGGTCTTATTTTTCAAATTAAACCTTAGTACCTTATGCAATACCTTAACAATAAATAAATTAATCTCCTACACATCTAAGATGTGAAAACATAGAATACATTGCAATTACAACTACAACATTCAACGGACAAAGCCTAAATACGGCGTTAATTAAATATAGACATTTGCACACTACCATAAATAATCTACACGACACCATGATTGGCACTCCACACCATGCTTAGACCATCATCCATGTGCGACAACACACATTACTCATAAGCGTTATAATCACATTGGTTAGAATAATTAATTGGAATCCTCAACAATTAAGATTATGTTCATTGGCAGAAACACAACACCAATAATACACTAGCTCAATATTCATCAACATGATAAATATAAAAATTTGCACACTGCCATAACTACTCTACATGACACCTTGATTGGCACCCCACACCATGCTTAGACTGTCATCCATGTATGACACTTGAATCAGTATCCTTGCACTGCTCAACATCCATTACTCTCATAAGCATTAATCACATTGGTTAGAATAATTAATTGGACTCCTTAATAATTAATCACAATATGTTCATAGGTAGAAACACAACACTAGTAATACACTAGCTCAATATTTATCTACATGATTATGTTCATAGGTAGAATTTCTACACAACACCAGTAATACGCCAGCTCAATATTCATCAACATGGTATATCACGCACAATACTAATAACACTAAAATGGCCCCAACAAATGCATATACTAATAATACGAGCCTGTCAATATTAGTATGAACATGATTATATTCATAGGTAGAAACACAACACCAGTAATACACTATCTCAATATTCATAAACATAGTAAATCACCCACAATACCAATAACACTAACATGGCCCCAACAAATGCATATAATAATAATATAAGCATGTCAATATTAATATGGCATTCCCCATATGATAGTGGCCAATAACACTAACACGACCCAAATGCATATACTAATAATACGAGCCTATCAGTATTAATATGGCATCACCCACAATACAATATATCATTATGGTACAATGGTATCTCAGATATCCCCAGTCAACCATAGAGTGGTCTTCCTAACATCCCTCTTGCTTCGGTTTGCAATTGAGCCTCTTTAAGCCTTGCTTGGACACATTTAATGCTGAGGTGAGTCACAACTATATCAAATCCTAAAGTCTCTATAAATCTCTACAAACAGCATGGACCTCTTTCCTAGAGGTGTCTCCACAAATCCTAAAGTCTCTATATTTTAATCACTACTAAGAGCATGGAGACACCTCTTCTCTAGAGATGTCTCCATAACCGCTCAATGTAATCTCTTCTTCGTTTCTTCCTCACCACATTCCCTTAGTTTGTTTCAGCTCCCTCTCATGTGCCTTACCCCCTCCCAAACACCCTTTGCATGCTATCATACTGGTTAGGACCATGTGTGGTATGGTTGCATCATGTATAAATAAACCATGTGCTAATTCACCAGAGAGAGAGAGAGAGAGAGAGGGAGAGAGAGAGAGAGAGAGAGAGAGAGAGCACATCCATTTGTCTAAGGATTAATTTTCTCAAGGGCTTTGAATTGATTACAAATCTTATGAGAATGTAGAATATGCAACATTGCACTTTATAACTTTGGTAATTGCTAAAACTAGCATTTGATATATGTACTTCAAATTCTTGGATTTCTGGGTACTTTATTTTTCTTGCTATGTTCATGTTCACACATGACTCTTCTCCTTATCAAGCTTCTTACTATTACTATTTGCAATAAAAAGCAAGGTAAGCTCTGTGGTGGTGGGTGCAACCGATTACATAACAATGCTAACCTCACACAATCTCATTATAGAGAAAAAGCAGTCTATTGCTTAAGTGTGCAAGTAATCCCTCTCTAATTATGAAAACAACCACTTAGCACACAAGAGAGCGAGAGAATACACTCTAGTTTGCATAATGGGTTTATGTCCTTTCTCATTAGAAATGCACGACCAACATTTTGTTATGTGTGGCCGCCGAAGACTTGCTCATATAGATTTACAAAAGCTTTTAAGTACGTATACCATCTCTCTTTGAAACAAGACTATAAACATAATCCACCAATAGAAAGTGCAAAAATAAGGAAGAAAAACTCACAACACAGCATTGGGTCTAATGTGTCCCTTGTAGATGGTGGCTCCCCTTCCCATCTGTAGTATTTATATCTTTTATTCCAAAAATAGACCCATGGAGGCAATAATAGGATTGAGTACATCCAAATATGGGTCTTATTTTTCAAATTAAACCTTAGTACCTTATGCAATACCTTAACAATAAATAAATTATTCTCCTACACATCTAAGATGTGAAAACATAGAATACATTGCAATTACAACTACAACATTCAACGGACAAAGCTTAAATACGGCGTTAATTAAATATAGACATTTGCACACTACCATAAATAATCTACACGACACCATGATTGGCACTCCACACCATGCTTAGACCATCATCCATGTGCGACAACACACATTACTCATAAGCGTTATAAGCACATTGGTTAGAATAATTAATTGGAATCCTCAACAATTAAGATTATGTTCATTGGCAGAAACACAACACCAATAATACACTAGCTCAATATTCATCAACACTAACATGGCCCCAACAAATGCATATAATAATAATATAAGCATGTCAATATTAATATGGCATTCCCCATATGATAGTGGCCAATAACACTAACACGACCCAAATGCATATACTAATAATACGAGCCTATCAGTATTAATATGGCATCACCCACAATACAATATATCATTATGGTACAATGGTATCTCAGATATCCCCAGTCAACCATAGAGTGGTCTTCCTAACATCCCTCTTGCTTCGGTTTGCAATTGAGCCTCTTTAAGCCTTGCTTGGACACATTTAATGCTGAGGTGAGTCACAACTATATCAAATCCTAAAGTCTCTATAAATCTCTACAAAGAGCATGGACCTCTTCCCTAGAGGTGTCTCCACAAATCCTAAAGTCTCTATATTTTAATCACTACTAAGAGCATGGAGACACCTCTTCTCTAGAGATGTCTCCATAACCGCTCAATGTAATCTCTTCTTCGTTTCTTCCTCACCACATTACCTTAGTTTGTTTCAGCTCCCTCTCATGTGCCTTACCCCCTCCCAAACACCCTTTGCATGCTATCATACTGGTTAGGACCATGTGTGGTATGGTTGCATCATGTATAAATAAACCATGTGCTAATTCACCTTAATTAATTATCAATTGATTTTAGAACTAAAACTGTCAAAATTTTAGCCATTTTGCCAAGGCAAGATAAAAGTTCACATGGCATTCTTCAACCGGATAGTTGCAAGCCATGTTAAGAATATAATTAAATTAAAAGTTGAATCGTTTATTTCCATAAGGGAATGGGCTGCGAAATTAATTATGTGAATCTAATGTAGCAAAGGATGATATGAGAGAACCACCTCTTCCCTCTTCTTTCTTCTCCAACCTAGGAAGTTATATGATATTAGTTATGTGAATCCAAATCTAGAAAATGGGGTGCAACATTAGTTATGTGAATCCAATCTAGCAAAGGATCATAAACAGAACCACCAGTTCTCTCTTTTTTCTTCTCCAATCTAGGAAGTTATGTGACATAGGTGCTTGTAATGGCTAAAGGGAGAGAGATGGAGAGAGAAAAGGGGGGAGAGAGAGAGTCTAGCAAAGGATGATAAGAAAGAACCACCTCTTCCCTTTTCTTTCTTCTCCAATCCAAGAAGTTATGTGAGATAAATACTTTTAATGGCGCGTGCACGGGAGAGAGAGAGAGAGAGAGAGAGAGAGAGAGAGAGAGAGAGAGAGAGAGCACATCCATTTGTCTAATGATTAATTTGCTCAAGGGCTTTGAATTGATTACAAATCTTATGAATGTAGAATATGCAACATTGCACTTTATAACTTTCGTAATTGCTAACTGGCATTTGATATATATACTTCAAATTCTTGGAATTCTGGGTACTTTATTTTTCTTTTGCTATGTTCATGTTCACACATGACTCTTCTCCTTATCAAGCTTCTTACTATTACTATTACTATTACTATTTGCAAGTAAAAGCAACGTAAGCTCTGTGGGTGCAACCGATTGCATAACGATGCTAACCTCACACAATCTCATTATAGAGAAAAAGCACTCTATTGCTTAAGTGTGCAAGTAATCCCTCTCTAATTATGAAAACAACCACTTAGCACACAAGAGAGCGAGAGAGTACACTCTAGTTTGGATAATGGGTTTATGTCCTTTCTCATTAGAAATGCACGATCAACTTTTTTATGTGTGGCCACCGAAGACTTGCTCATAGATTTACAAAAGCTTTTAAGTACGTATACCATTTCTCTCTTTGAAACAAGACTATAAACATAATCCACCAATAGAAAGTGCAAAAATAAGGAAGAAAAACTCACAACACCACATTGGTTCTAATGTGTCCCTTGTAGATGGTGGCTCTCCTTCCCATCTGCAATAATAGGATTGAGTACATCCAAATATGCGTCTTATTTTTCAAATATAAATCTTAGTACCTTATGCAATACCTTAAGAATTAAAAAAATTGATCTCTTACACATCTAAGATGTGCAAACATAGAATACATTGCAATTACAACTACAACATTCGGCGGACAAATCTAAAATATGGCGTTAATTAAATATAGACATTTGCACATCGTCATAAATACTCTACATGACACCATGATTGGCACTCCACACCATGCTCAGACTATCATCCATGTGCGACACTTTAATTAGTATTCTTGCACTGCTCAACACACATTACTCATAAGCGTTATAATCACATTGGTTAGAATAATTAATGGGAACCTTAACAATTAAGATTATGTTCATTGTGCTAGAGACACAACACCAGTAATACACTAGCTCAATATTCATCAAACATGATAAATATAGAAACTTGCACACTATAAATACTCAACATGACACTTGATTGGCACCCCACACCATGCTTAGACTGTCATCCATGTGTGACACTTGAATCAATATCCTTGCACTGCTCAACGCCCATTACTCTCATAAGCATTAATCACATTGGTTAGAATAATTAATTGGACTCCTTAATAGTTAATCACAACATGCTTATGTTCATAGGGAGAAACACAACACTAGTAATACTCTATCTTAATATTCATCTACATGATTATGTTCATAGGTAGAATTTCTACACAACACCAGTAATATGCCAGCTTAATATTCATCAACATGGTATATCACCCACAATACCAATAACACTCAAATGGCCCCAACAAATGCATATACTATTAATACGAGCCTATCAATATTGGTATGAACATGATTATGTTCATAGGTAGAAACACAACACCAGTAATACATTATATCAATATTCATGAACATAGTAAATCACCCATAATACCAATAACACTAACATGGCCCTAACAAATGCATATAATAATAATACAAGCATGTCAATAATAATATGGCATCCCCCATATGATAGTGGCCAATAACACTAACACGGCCCAAATGCATATACTAATAATACGAGCCTATCAGTATTAATATGGCATCACCCACAATACAATATATCATTATGGTACAATGGTATCTCAGATATCCCCAATCAACCATCGAGTGGTCTTCCTAACATCCCTCTTGCTTGGGTTTGCAATTGAGCCTCTTTAAGCCTTGCTTGGACCCATTTAATGCTGAGGTGAGTCACAACTATATCAAATCCTAAAGTCTCTTCAAATATCTACAAAGAGTATGGACCTCTTCCCTGGAGGTGTCTCGACAAATCCTAAAGTCTCTATATTTTAATCACTACTAAGAGCATGGAGACATCTCTTTCCTAGAGATGTCTCCATATCCGCTCAATGTAATCTCTTCTTTGTTTCTTCCTCGCCACATTCCCTTAGTTTGTTTTAGCTCCCTCTCATGTGCCTTACCCCCTCCCAAACACCCTTAGCATGCTATCATACTGATTAGGACCATGTGTGGTATGGTTGCATCATGTACAAATAAACCATGTGCTAATTCACCTTAATTAATCATCGATTGATTTTAGAGCTAAAACAACCAAAATTTTAACCATTTTTCCAAGGCAAGATAAAAGTTCACATGGCATTTTTCAATCGGTTTCATAAATAATACAATAGTCAATGGTTTATGTTGAGTTGGGGTTTATGAAAAGGATAATAACAGCCATGGCGAATTACTTTTGCCATGGGGAGACGGGACACATTTTGGAGATTTGGTATCTCAATCTTGTTGAGGTTTTGTGAAAAAATTATCGTAGCCACATATGTAAGCAAGCTATTTTGTGAAGGTGAGTGATTATGGGGATAGTTGCAAGCCATCTTGAAAACATGATTAATTGTGGACACAATTGAAAGAAGATTCATTTATTCCCATAAGGGAATGGGGTGCAACATTAGTTATGTGAATCAAATCTAGGAAAGGAATATAAAAAAGAACCACCACTTCTCTCTTTTTTCTTCTCCAATCCAAAAAGTTATGCGAATCTAATATAGAAAATAGGGTGTGAAATTAGTTATGTGAATCCAATCTAGCAAAGGATGATTAAAAAAACCACCTCTTCCCTCTTGTTTCTTCTCCAATCTAAGAAGTTATGACAGAGGTGCTTTTAATGAGGAGAGAGAGAGAGAGAGAGAGTACGTCCATTTGTCTTATTTTTACCTTTTAAAATTTTTTTAAAGGGAACACAAAAAGTACAAGGCTAGAAATTAGAAGGTTATATAAAGCTTTTTCACTACAAGGCACGAAGTTTTTGTTCTTCTTGGGAATGTATTATAATATCTACGTCGTTTGGATTTTGTGAAAAGGATAATAATAGCCACAGATGTAGAACAAATCAATTTTGTCATAAGGAGATAGGACACATTTTGGAGATTCGGTTTGTCAATCTTGTTGAGGTTTTGTGAAAAAATATTGCAGAGCCACATATGTAAACTATTTTGTGAACGTGATTGATTATGTGGATAGTTGCAAGCCATCTTAAAAATATGATTAAATTAAAAGTTGAATCATTTATTTACATAAGGG
Source organism: Cibotium barometz (assembly GCF_041138505.1). Lineage (NCBI taxonomy): Eukaryota > Viridiplantae > Streptophyta > Polypodiopsida > Cyatheales > Cibotiaceae > Cibotium > Cibotium barometz. Next base: position 70,243,555 of record NC_141046.1, read on the forward strand.
AATGGGCTGCGAAATTAATTATGTGAATCCAATCTAGCAAAGGATGATATAAGAAAACCACCTCTCCTCTTGCTTGGGTTTGCAATTGAGCCTCTTTAAGCCTTGGTTGGACCCATTTAATGCTGAGGTGAGTCACAACTATATCAAATCCTAAAGTCTCTATAAATCTCTACAAGAGCATGGACCTCTTCCCTAGAGGTGTCTAATAGGATATTAGTTATGTGAATCCAAATCTAGAAAATGGGGTGCAACATTAGTTATGTGAATCCAATCTAGCAAAGGATGATAAAGAGAACCACCAGTTCCCTCTTTTTTCTTCTCCAATATAGGAAGTTATGTGACATAGGTGCTTGTAATGGCTAAAGGGAGAGAGATGGAGAGAGAAAAGGGGGGAGAGAGAGAGTCTAGCAAAGGATGATAAAAAAGAACCACCTCTTCCCTTTTCTTTCTTCTCCAATCCAGGAAGTTATGTGACATAAATACTTTTAATGGCGTGTGCATGAGAGAGAGAGAGAGAGAGAGAGAGAGAGAGAGAGAGAGAGAGAGAGAGAGAGAGAGAGCACATCCATTTGTCTAAGGATTAATTTTCTCAAGGGCTTTGAATTGATTACAAATCTTATGAGAATGTAGAGAGAGAGAGAGAGAGAGAGAGAGAGAGAGAGAGAGAGCACATCCATTTGTCTAAGGATTAATTTTCTCAAGGGCTTTGAATTGATTACAAATCTTATGAGAATGTAGAATATGCAACATTGCACTTTATAACTTTCGTAATTGCTAAAACTAGCATTTGATATATGTACTTCAGATTCTTGGATTTCTGGGTACTTTATTTTTCTTGCTATGTTCATGTTCACACATGACTCTTCTCCTTATCAAGCTTCTTACTATTACTATTTGCAATAAAAAGCAAGGTAAGCTCTGTGGTGGGTGCAACCGATTACATAACAATGCTAACCTCACACAATCTCATTATAGAGAAAAAGCAGTCTATTGCTTAAGTGTGCAAGTAATCCCTCTCTAATTATGAAAACAACCACTTAGCACACAAGAGAGCGAGAGAATACACTCTAGTTTGCATAATGGGTTTATGTCCTTTCTCATTAGAAATGCACGACCAACTTTTTTATGTGTGGCCGCCGAAGACTTGCTCATATAGATTTACAAAAGCTTTTAAGTACGTATACCATCTCTCTTTGAAACAAGACTATAAACATAATCCACCAATAGAAAGTGCAAAAATAAGGAAGAAAAACTCACAACACAGCATTGGGTCTAATGTGTCCCTTGTAGATGGTGGCTCCCCTTCCCATCTGTAGTATTTATATCTTTTATTCCAAAAATAGACCCATGGAGGCAATAATAGGATTGAGTACATCCAAATATGGGTCTTATTTTTCAAATTAAACCTTAGTACCTTATGCAATACCTTAACAATAAATAAATTAATCTCCTACACATCTAAGATGTGAAAACATAGAATACATTGCAATTACAACTACAACATTCAACGGACAAAGCTTAAATACGGCGTTAATTAAATATAGACATTTGCACACTACCATAAATAATCTACACGACACCATGATTGGCACTCCACACCATGCTTAGACCATCATCCATGTGCGACAACACACATTACTCATAAGCGTTATAAGCACATTGGTTAGAATAATTAATTGGAATCCTCAACAATTAAGATTATGTTCATTGGCAGAAACACAACACCAATAATACACTAGCTCAATATTCATCAACATGATAAATATAAAAATTTGCACACTGCCATAACTACTCTACATGACACCTTGATTGGCACCCCACACCATGCTTAGACTGTCATCCATGTATGACACTTGAATCAGTATCCTTGCACTGCTCAACATCCATTACTCTCATAAGCATTAATCACATTGGTTAGAATAATTAATTGGACTCCTTAATAATTAATCACAATATGTTCATAGGTAGAAACACAACACTAGTAATACACTAGCTCAATATTTATCTACATGATTATGTTCATAGGTAGAATTTCTACACAACACCAGTAATACGCCAGCTCAATATTCATCAACATGGTATATCACGCACAATACTAATAACACTAAAATGGCCCCAACAAATGCATATACTAATAATACGAGCCTGTCAATATTAGTATGAACATGATTATATTCATAGGTAGAAACACAACACCAGTAATACACTATCTCAATATTCATAAACATAGTAAATCACCCACAATACCAATAACACTAACATGGCCCCAACAAATGCATATAATAATAATATAAGCATGTCAATATTAATATGGCATTCCCCATATGATAGTGGCCAATAACACTAACACGACCCAAATGCATATACTAATAATACGAGCCTATCAGTATTAATATGGCATCACCCACAATACAATATATCATTATGGTACAATGGTATCTCAGATATCCCCAGTCAACCATAGAGTGGTCTTCCTAACATCCCTCTTGCTTCGGTTTGCAATTGAGCCTCTTTTAAGCCTTGCTTGGACACATTTAATGCTGAGGTGAGTCACAACTATATCAAATCCTAAAGTCTCTATAAATCTCTACAAAGAGCATGGACCTCTTCCCTAGAGGTGTCTCCACAAATCCTAAAGTCTCTATATTTTAATCACTACTAAGAGCATGGAGACACCTCTTCTCTAGAGATGTCTCCATAACCGCTCAATGTAATCTCTTCTTCGTTTCTTCCTCACCACATTCCCTTAGTTTGTTTCAGCTCCCTCTCATGTGCCTTACCCCCTCCCAAACACCCTTTGCATGCTATCATACTGGTTAGGACCATGTGTGGTATGGTTGCATCATGTATAAATAAACCATGTGCTAATTCACCTTAATTAATTATCAATTGATTTTAGAACTAAAACTGTCAAAATTTTAGCCATTTTGCCAAGGCAAGATAAAAGTTCACATGGCATTCTTCAACCGGATAGTTGCAAGCCATGTTAAGAATATAATTAAATTAAAAGTTGAATCGTTTATTTCCATAAGGGAATGGGCTGCGAAATTAATTATGTGAATCTAATGTAGCAAAGGATGATATGAGAGAACCACCTCTTCCCTCTTCTTTCTTCTCCAACCTAGGAAGTTATATGATATTAGTTATGTGAATCCAAATCTAGAAAATGGGGTGCAACATTAGTTATGTGAATCCAATCTAGCAAAGGATCATAAACAGAACCACCAGTTCTCTCTTTTTTCTTCTCCAATCTAGGAAGTTATGTGACATAGGTGCTTGTAATGGCTAAAGGGAGAGAGATGGAGAGAGAAAAGGGGGGAGAGAGAGAGTCTAGCAAAGGATGATAAGAAAGAACCACCTCTTCCCTTTTCTTTCTTCTCCAATCCAAGAAGTTATGTGACATAAATACTTTTAATGGCGCGTGCACGGGAGAGAGAGAGAGAGAGAGAGAGAGAGAGAGAGAGAGAGAGAGAGAGAGAGAGAGAGAGAGAGAGAGAGAGAGAGAGAGAGAGAGAGCACATCCATTTGTCTAATGATTAATTTGCTCAAGGGCTTTGAATTGATTACAAATCTTATGAATGTAGAATATGCAACATTGCACTTTATAACTTTCGTAATTGCTAACTGGCATTTGATATATATACTTCAAATTCTTGGAATTCTGGGTACTTTATTTTTCTTTTGCTATGTTCATGTTCACACATGACTCTTCTCCTTATCAAGCTTCTTACTATTACTATTACTATTGCTATTTGCAAGTAAAAGCAACGTAAGCTCTGTGGGTGCAACCGATTGCATAACGATGCTAACCTCACACAATCTCATTATAGAGAAAAAGCACTCTATTGCTTGTGTGCAAGTAATCCCTCTCTAATTATGAAAACAACCACTTAGCACACAAGAGAGCGAGAGAGTACACTCTAGTTTGGATAATGGGTTTATGTCCTTTCTCATTAGAAATGCACGATCAACTTTTTTATGTGTGGCCACCGAAGACTTGCTCATAGATTTACAAAAGCTTTTAAGTACGTATACCATTTCTCTCTTTGAAACAAGACTATAAACATAATCCACCAATAGAAAGTGCAAAAATAAGGAAGAAAAACTCACAACACCACATTGGTTCTAATGTGTCCCTTGTAGATGGTGGCTCTCCTTCCCATCTGCAATAATAGGATTGAGTACATCCAAATATGCGTCTTATTTTTCAAATATAAATCTTAGTACCTTATGCAATACCTTAACACTAGTTTGGTACCAAAACAGGACACTTGAGTGTCCTTTTTTGGGGGTTGCGAAAAAAATCAAACTCCTAATGTAGGCTTTAAAAACCAAAATGCTTCATTGGGCATGTAGAACATAACCCTATGCTTATGTAAAAAATGCTAAACATATAAAATGCCTTTTTATTTGGAAGTACATAAGCAACAAAGTAGCATATGTCTTGAAAATGAACATTTTTCAGGATTTTTTCAAATATGCAAGCATCATTCTCTCAAAAAAAAAATCCAATGATATCAATAGCATTTTTCCCAAGATATTTTGATAGCATACATCAGTCCAAGGAGGTAGAAGTTCACCAAAAAAATCATTTTCCTTTCCTAGAATTTTTTCCCAAAAAGTTGTATAAAATCAGCAAAAGTAACGCGTATTATCAAAACTCAATCACGCCACTAAAAAAAATTGTAGCCCTATTAATGAGAATGTTGATTATTGGTTTTCATGCTTGAGATGAGAAAAATAAGCCATAATTTGATGTGTATGACACTAACTTAGCCTCCACTTAAGTAGGTTCTTATCGCCTAGTTCTAAAAAAACTGTAAAAAACAAAAATACAAAATTTGATCATCTTTTTTCAAAAACTAATCATAACTATGCTTGCACAAGTAGTCTACACCTATAGCTACAACAAATAATGCACTTACTCAGCTTTCTCCTTTGATAAAAATCAAAATTAGGCTCATAATTAGACATTTTACGTATTAAAAACAGGTTGCGCAAAAGGCCATGTATGATAAGAGGCCCAAAAAGTGGCTCTAAAGTTTTGGAAAATTCAAAACAAAGTAGTATTTACCCTATATAACATGGGTGCACCTCAAGTTTTACATTATTAGCTTGCATATGGAAGGAGAAAAATTCATGCTCCACCTGTATAAAAAACATCATTTTAATATTAGTGAGTCAAAAATTTATCCAATAATTATCGTTTGATGATTCCAAGATTTAGTTTACATAATGGGCTTTCCATCAAGCCAAGTTTCATGATCAAACTATGTCCCTTCTAAAAGTTATGTACAAATTTCTACTATTTTGAAAACAGCAAAAATCATGCGTTTTATCAGCATGCGTCTAAGAAAATTAAAATATTACCTTCCAAAAGCTAAGAAAAGTGCAATTTAAAAAATATCAATTTTTTTTGGGTCTTGAGGAACATCTGTGGATGTTAAGCATTTCAAAACTCTTAATAGATTGCCCACAAAAATTCAAGAAAAATGCTGACTTTCAGGACACTTTAGTGTCCTCAGGACACTTTAGTGTCCAATTACAGAACTAGTGTTAAGAATTAAAAAAATTGATCTCTTACACATCTAAGATGTGCAAACATAGAATACATTGCAATTACAACTACAACATTCGGCGGACAAATCTAAAATATGGCGTTAATTAAATATAGACATTTGCACATCGTCATAAATACTCTACATGACACCATGATTGGCACTCCACACCATGCTCAGACTATCATCCATGTGCGACACTTTAATTAGTATTCTTGCACTGCTCAACACACATTACTCATAAGCGTTATAATCACATTGGTTAGAATAATTAATGGGAACCTTAACAATTAAGATTATGTTCATTGTGCTAGAGACACAACACCAGTAATACACTAGCTCAATATTCATCAAACATGATAAATATAGAAACTTGCACACTATAAATACTCAACATGACACTTGATTGGCACCCCACACCATGCTTAGACTGTCATCCATGTGTGACACTTGAATCAATATCCTTTCAACGCCCATTACTCTCATAAGCATTAATCACATTGGTTAGAATAATTAATTGGACTCCTTAATAGTTAATCACAACATGCTTATGTTCATAGGGAGAAACACAACACTAGTAATACTCTATCTTAATATTCATCTACATGATTATGTTCATAGGTAGAATTTCTACACAACACCAGTAATATGCCAGCTTAATATTCATCAACATGGTATATCACCCACAATACCAATAACACTCAAATGGCCCCAACAAATGCATATACTATTAATACGAGCCTATCAATATTGGTATGAACATGATTATGTTCATAGGTAGAAACACAACACCAGTAATACATTATATCAATATTCATGAACATAGTAAATCACCCATAATACCAATAACACTAACATGGCCCTAACAAATGCATATAATAATAATACAAGCATGTCAATAATAATATGGCATCCCCCATATGATAGTGGCCAATAACACTAACACGGCCCAAATGCATATACTAATAATACGAGCCTATCAGTATTAATATGGCATCACCCACAATACAATATATCATTATGGTACAATGGTATCTCAGATATCCCCAATCAACCATCGAGTGGTCTTCCTAACATCCCTCTTGCTTGGGTTTGCAATTGAGCCTCTTTAAGCCTTGCTTGGACCCATTTAATGCTGAGGTGAGTCACAACTATATCAAATCCTAAAGTCTCTTCAAATATCTACAAAGAGTATGGACCTCTTCCCTGGAGGTGTCTCGACAAATCCTAAAGTCTCTATATTTTAATCACTACTAAGAGCATGGAGACATCTCTTTCCTAGAGATGTCTCCATATCCGCTCAATGTAATCTCTTCTTTGTTTCTTCCTCGCCACATTCCCTTAGTTTGTTTTAGCTCCCTCTCATGTGCCTTACCCCCTCCCAAACACCCTTAGCATGCTATCATACTGATTAGGACCATGTGTGGTATGGTTGCATCATGTACAAATAAACCATGTGCTAATTCACCTTAATTAATCATCGATTGATTTTAGAGCTAAAACAACCAAAATTTTAACCATTTTTCCAAGGCAAGATAAAAGTTCACATGGCATTTTTCAATCGGTTTCATAAATAATACAATAGTCAATGGTTTATGTTGAGTTGGGGTTTATGAAAAGGATAATAACAGCCATGGCGAATTACTTTTGCCATGGGGAGACGGGACACATTTTGGAGATTTGGTATCTCAATCTTGTTGAGGTTTTGTGAAAAAATTATCGTAGCCACATATGTAAGCAAGCTATTTTGTGAAGGTGAGTGATTATGGGGATAGTTGCAAGCCATCTTGAAAACATGATTAATTGTGGACACAATTGAAAGAAGATTCATTTATTCCCATAAGGGAATGGGGTGCAACATTAGTTATGTGAATCAAATCTAGGAAAGGAATATAAAAAAGAACCACCACTTCTCTCTTTTTTCTTCTCCAATCCAAAAAGTTATGCGAATCTAATATAGAAAATAGGGTGTGAAATTAGTTATGTGAATCCAATCTAGCAAAGGATGATTAAAAAAACCACCTCTTCCCTCTTGTTTCTTCTCCAATCTAAGAAGTTATGACAGAGGTGCTTTTAATGAGGAGAGAGAGAGAGAGAGAGAGTACGTCCATTTGTCTTATTTTTACCTTTTAAAATTTTTTTAAAGGGAACACAAAAAGTACAAGGCTAGAAATTAGAAGGTTATATAAAGCTTTTTCACTACAAGGCACGAAGTTTTTGTTCTTCTTGGGAATGTATTATAATATCTACGTCGTTTGGATTTTGTGAAAAGGATAATAATAGCCACAGATGTAGAACAAATCAATTTTGTCATAAGGAGATAGGACACATTTTGGAGATTCGGTTTGTCAATCTTGTTGAGGTTTTGTGAAAAAATATTGCAGAGCCACATATGTAAACTATTTTGTGAACGTGATTGATTATGTGGATAGTTGCAAGCCATCTTAAAAATATGATTAAATTAAAAGTTGAATCATTTATTTACATAAGGGAATGGGCTGCGAAATTAATTATGTGAATCCAATCTAGCAAAGGATGATATAAGAAAACCACCTCTCCTCTTGCTTGGGTTTGCAATTGAGCCTCTTTAAGCCTTGGTTGGACCCATTTAATGCTGAGGTGAGTCACAACTATATCAAATCCTAAAGTCTCTATAAATCTCTACAAGAGCATGGACCTCTTCCCTAGAGGTGTCTAATAGGATATTAGTTATGTGAATCCAAATCTAGAAAATGGGGTGCAACATTAGTTATGTGAATCCAATCTAGCAAAGGATGATAAAGAGAACCACCAGTTCCCTCTTTTTTCTTCTCCAATATAGGAAGTTATGTGACATAGGTGCTTGTAATGGCTAAAGGGAGAGAGATGGAGAGAGAAAAGGGGGGAGAGAGAGAGTCTAGCAAAGGATGATAAAAAAGAACCACCTCTTCCCTTTTCTTTCTTCTCCAATCCAGGAAGTTATGTGACATAAATACTTTTAATGGCGTGTGCATGAGAGAGAGAGAGAGAGAGAGAGAGAGAGAGAGAGAGAGAGAGAGAGAGAGAGAGAGAGAGCACATCCATTTGTCTAAGGATTAATTTTCTCAAGGGCTTTGAATTGATTACAAATCTTATGAGAATGTAGAGAGAGAGAGAGAGAGAGAGAGAGAGAGAGAGAGAGAGAGCACATCCATTTGTCTAAGGATTAATTTTCTCAAGGGCTTTGAATTGATTACAAATCTTATGAGAATGTAGAATATGCAACATTGCACTTTATAACTTTCGTAATTGCTAAAACTAGCATTTGATATATGTACTTCAGATTCTTGGATTTCTGGGTACTTTATTTTTCTTGCTATGTTCATGTTCACACATGACTCTTCTCCTTATCAAGCTTCTTACTATTACTATTTGCAATAAAAAGCAAGGTAAGCTCTGTGGTGGGTGCAACCGATTACATAACAATGCTAACCTCACACAATCTCATTATAGAGAAAAAGCAGTCTATTGCTTAAGTGTGCAAGTAATCCCTCTCTAATTATGAAAACAACCACTTAGCACACAAGAGAGCGAGAGAATACACTCTAGTTTGCATAATGGGTTTATGTCCTTTCTCATTAGAAATGCACGACCAACTTTTTTATGTGTGGCCGCCGAAGACTTGCTCATATAGATTTACAAAAGCTTTTAAGTACGTATACCATCTCTCTTTGAAACAAGACTATAAACATAATCCACCAATAGAAAGTGCAAAAATAAGGAAGAAAAACTCACAACACAGCATTGGGTCTAATGTGTCCCTTGTAGATGGTGGCTCCCCTTCCCATCTGTAGTATTTATATCTTTTATTCCAAAAATAGACCCATGGAGGCAATAATAGGATTGAGTACATCCAAATATGGGTCTTATTTTTCAAATTAAACCTTAGTACCTTATGCAATACCTTAACAATAAATAAATTAATCTCCTACACATCTAAGATGTGAAAACATAGAATACATTGCAATTACAACTACAACATTCAACGGACAAAGCTTAAATACGGCGTTAATTAAATATAGACATTTGCACACTACCATAAATAATCTACACGACACCATGATTGGCACTCCACACCATGCTTAGACCATCATCCATGTGCGACAACACACATTACTCATAAGCGTTATAAGCACATTGGTTAGAATAATTAATTGGAATCCTCAACAATTAAGATTATGTTCATTGGCAGAAACACAACACCAATAATACACTAGCTCAATATTCATCAACATGATAAATATAAAAATTTGCACACTGCCATAACTACTCTACATGACACCTTGATTGGCACCCCACACCATGCTTAGACTGTCATCCATGTATGACACTTGAATCAGTATCCTTGCACTGCTCAACATCCATTACTCTCATAAGCATTAATCACATTGGTTAGAATAATTAATTGGACTCCTTAATAATTAATCACAATATGTTCATAGGTAGAAACACAACACTAGTAATACACTAGCTCAATATTTATCTACATGATTATGTTCATAGGTAGAATTTCTACACAACACCAGTAATACGCCAGCTCAATATTCATCAACATGGTATATCACGCACAATACTAATAACACTAAAATGGCCCCAACAAATGCATATACTAATAATACGAGCCTGTCAATATTAGTATGAACATGATTATATTCATAGGTAGAAACACAACACCAGTAATACACTATCTCAATATTCATAAACATAGTAAATCACCCACAATACCAATAACACTAACATGGCCCCAACAAATGCATATAATAATAATATAAGCATGTCAATATTAATATGGCATTCCCCATATGATAGTGGCCAATAACACTAACACGACCCAAATGCATATACTAATAATACGAGCCTATCAGTATTAATATGGCATCACCCACAATACAATATATCATTATGGTACAATGGTATCTCAGATATCCCCAGTCAACCATAGAGTGGTCTTCCTAACATCCCTCTTGCTTCGGTTTGCAATTGAGCCTCTTTAAGCCTTGCTTGGACACATTTAATGCTGAGGTGAGTCACAACTATATCAAATCCTAAAGTCTCTATAAATCTCTACAAAGAGCATGGACCTCTTCCCTAGAGGTGTCTCCACAAATCCTAAAGTCTCTATATTTTAATCACTACTAAGAGCATGGAGACACCTCTTCTCTAGAGATGTCTCCATAACCGCTCAATGTAATCTCTTCTTCGTTTCTTCCTCACCACATTCCCTTAGTTTGTTTCAGCTCCCTCTCATGTGCCTTACCCCCTCCCAAACACCCTTTGCATGCTATCATACTGGTTAGGACCATGTGTGGTATGGTTGCATCATGTATAAATAAACCATGTGCTAATTCACCTTAATTAATTATCAATTGATTTTAGAACTAAAACTGTCAAAATTTTAGCCATTTTGCCAAGGCAAGATAAAAGTTCACATGGCATTCTTCAACCGGATAGTTGCAAGCCATGTTAAGAATATAATTAAATTAAAAGTTGAATCGTTTATTTCCATAAGGGAATGGGCTGCGAAATTAATTATGTGAATCTAATGTAGCAAAGGATGATATGAGAGAACCACCTCTTCCCTCTTCTTTCTTCTCCAACCTAGGAAGTTATATGATATTAGTTATGTGAATCCAAATCTAGAAAATGGGGTGCAACATTAGTTATGTGAATCCAATCTAGCAAAGGATCATAAACAGAACCACCAGTTCTCTCTTTTTTCTTCTCCAATCTAGGAAGTTATGTGACATAGGTGCTTGTAATGGCTAAAGGGAGAGAGATGGAGAGAGAAAAGGGGGGAGAGAGAGAGTCTAGCAAAGGATGATAAGAAAGAACCACCTCTTCCCTTTTCTTTCTTCTCCAATCCAAGAAGTTATGTGACATAAATACTTTTAATGGCGCGTGCACGGGAGAGAGAGAGAGAGAGAGAGAGAGAGAGAGAGCACATCCATTTGTCTAATGATTAATTTGCTCAAGGGCTTTGAATTGATTACAAATCTTATGAATGTAGAATATGCAACATTGCACTTTATAACTTTCGTAATTGCTAACTGGCATTTGATATATATACTTCAAATTCTTGGAATTCTGGGTACTTTATTTTTCTTTTGCTATGTTCATGTTCACACATGACTCTTCTCCTTATCAAGCTTCTTACTATTACTATTACTATTGCTATTTGCAAGTAAAAGCAACGTAAGCTCTGTGGGTGCAACCGATTGCATAACGATGCTAACCTCACACAATCTCATTATAGAGAAAAAGCACTCTATTGCTTGTGTGCAAGTAATCCCTCTCTAATTATGAAAACAACCACTTAGCACACAAGAGAGCGAGAGAGTACACTCTAGTTTGGATAATGGGTTTATGTCCTTTCTCATTAGAAATGCACGATCAACTTTTTTATGTGTGGCCACCGAAGACTTGCTCATAGATTTACAAAAGCTTTTAAGTACGTATACCATTTCTCTCTTTGAAACAAGACTATAAACATAATCCACCAATAGAAAGTGCAAAAATAAGGAAGAAAAACTCACAACACCACATTGGTTCTAATGTGTCCCTTGTAGATGGTGGCTCTCCTTCCCATCTGCAATAATAGGATTGAGTACATCCAAATATGCGTCTTATTTTTCAAATATAAATCTTAGTACCTTATGCAATACCTTAAGAATTAAAAAAATTGATCTCTTACACATCTAAGATGTGCAAACATAGAATACATTGCAATTACAACTACAACATTCGGCGGACAAATCTAAAATATGGCGTTAATTAAATATAGACATTTGCACATCGTCATAAATACTCTACATGACACCATGATTGGCACTCCACACCATGCTCAGACTATCATCCATGTGCGACACTTTAATTAGTATTCTTGCACTGCTCAACACACATTACTCATAAGCGTTATAATCACATTGGTTAGAATAATTAATGGGAACCTTAACAATTAAGATTATGTTCATTGTGCTAGAGACACAACACCAGTAATACACTAGCTCAATATTCATCAAACATGATAAATATAGAAACTTGCACACTATAAATACTCAACATGACACTTGATTGGCACCCCACACCATGCTTAGACTGTCATCCATGTGTGACACTTGAATCAATATCCTTTCAACGCCCATTACTCTCATAAGCATTAATCACATTGGTTAGAATAATTAATTGGACTCCTTAATAGTTAATCACAACATGCTTATGTTCATAGGGAGAAACACAACACTAGTAATACTCTATCTTAATATTCATCTACATGATTATGTTCATAGGTAGAATTTCTACACAACACCAGTAATATGCCAGCTTAATATTCATCAACATGGTATATCACCCACAATACCAATAACACTCAAATGGCCCCAACAAATGCATATACTATTAATACGAGCCTATCAATATTGGTATGAACATGATTATGTTCATAGGTAGAAACACAACACCAGTAATACATTATATCAATATTCATGAACATAGTAAATCACCCATAATACCAATAACACTAACATGGCCCTAACAAATGCATATAATAATAATACAAGCATGTCAATAATAATATGGCATCCCCCATATGATAGTGGCCAATAACACTAACACGGCCCAAATGCATATACTAATAATACGAGCCTATCAGTATTAATATGGCATCACCCACAATACAATATATCATTATGGTACAATGGTATCTCAGATATCCCCAATCAACCATCGAGTGGTCTTCCTAACATCCCTCTTGCTTGGGTTTGCAATTGAGCCTCTTTAAGCCTTGCTTGGACCCATTTAATGCTGAGGTGAGTCACAACTATATCAAATCCTAAAGTCTCTTCAAATATCTACAAAGAGTATGGACCTCTTCCCTGGAGGTGTCTCGACAAATCCTAAAGTCTCTATATTTTAATCACTACTAAGAGCATGGAGACATCTCTTTCCTAGAGATGTCTCCATATCCGCTCAATGTAATCTCTTCTTTGTTTCTTCCTCGCCACATTCCCTTAGTTTGTTTTAGCTCCCTCTCATGTGCCTTACCCCCTCCCAAACACCCTTAGCATGCTATCATACTGATTAGGACCATGTGTGGTATGGTTGCATCATGTACAAATAAACCATGTGCTAATTCACCTTAATTAATCATCGATTGATTTTAGAGCTAAAACAACCAAAATTTTAACCATTTTTCCAAGGCAAGATAAAAGTTCACATGGCATTTTTCAATCGGTTTCATAAATAATACAATAGTCAATGGTTTATGTTGAGTTGGGGTTTATGAAAAGGATAATAACAGCCATGGCGAATTACTTTTGCCATGGGGAGACGGGACACATTTTGGAGATTTGGTATCTCAATCTTGTTGAGGTTTTGTGAAAAAATTATCGTAGCCACATATGTAAGCAAGCTATTTTGTGAAGGTGAGTGATTATGGGGATAGTTGCAAGCCATCTTGAAAACATGATTAATTGTGGACACAATTGAAAGAAGATTCATTTATTCCCATAAGGGAATGGGGTGCAACATTAGTTATGTGAATCAAATCTAGGAAAGGAATATAAAAAAGAACCACCACTTCTCTCTTTTTTCTTCTCCAATCCAAAAAGTTATGCGAATCTAATATAGAAAATAGGGTGTGAAATTAGTTATGTGAATCCAATCTAGCAAAGGATGATTAAAAAAACCACCTCTTCCCTCTTGTTTCTTCTCCAATCTAAGAAGTTATGATAGAGGTGCTTTTAATGAGGAGAGAGAGAGAGAGAGAGTACGTCCATTTGTCTTATTTTTACCTTTTAAAATTTTTTTAAAGGGAACACAAAAAGTACAAGGCTAGAAATTAGAAGGTTATATAAAGCTTTTTCACTACAAGGCACGAAGTTTTTGTTCTTCTTGGGAATGTATTATAATATCTACGTCGTTTGGATTTTGTGAAAAGGATAATAATAGCCACAGATGTAGAACAAATCAATTTTGTCATAAGGAGATAGGACACATTTTGGAGATTCGGTTTGTCAATCTTGTTGAGGTTTTGTGAAAAAATATTGCAGAGCCACATATGTAAACTATTTTGTGAACGTGATTGATTATGTGGATAGTTGCAAGCCATCTTAAAAATATGATTAAATTAAAAGTTGAATCATTTATTTACATAAGGGAATGGGCTGCGAAATTAATTATGTGAATCCAATCTAGCAAAGGATGATATAAGAAAACCACCTCTCCTCTTGCTTGGGTTTGCAATTGAGCCTCTTTAAGCCTTGGTTGGACCCATTTAATGCTGAGGTGAGTCACAACTATATCAAATCCTAAAGTCTCTATAAATCTCTACAAGAGCATGGACCTCTTCCCTAGAGGTGTCTAATAGGATATTAGTTATGTGAATCCAAATCTAGAAAATGGGGTGCAACATTAGTTATGTGAATCCAATCTAGCAAAGGATGATAAAGAGAACCACCAGTTCCCTCTTTTTTCTTCTCCAATATAGGAAGTTATGTGACATAGGTGCTTGTAATGGCTAAAGGGAGAGAGATGGAGAGAGAAAAGGGGGGCGAGAGAGAGTCTAGCAAAGGATGATAAAAAAGAACCACCTCTTCCCTTTTCTTTCTTCTCCAATCCAGGAAGTTATGTGACATAAATACTTTTAATGGCGTGTGCATGAGAGAGAGAGAGAGAGAGAGAGAGAGAGATTAGAGAGAGAGCACATCCATTTGTCTAAGGATTAATTTTCTCAAGGGCTTTGAATTGATTACAAATCTTATGAGAATGTAGAGAGAGAGAGAGAGAGAGAGAGAGAGAGAGCACATCCATTTGTCTAAGGATTAATTTTCTCAAGGGCTTTGAATTGATTACAAATCTTATGAGAATGTAGAATATGCAACATTGCACTTTATAACTTTGGTAATTGCTAAAACTAGCATTTGATATATGTACTTCAGATTCTTGGATTTCTGGGTACTTTATTTTTCTTGCTATGTTCATGTTCACACATGACTCTTCTCCTTATCAAGCTTCTTACTATTACTATTTGCAATAAAAAGCAAGGTAAGCTCTGTGGTGGGTGCAACCGATTACATAACAATGCTAACCTCACACAATCTCATTATAGAGAAAAAGCAGTCTATTGCTTAAGTGTGCAAGTAATCCCTCTCTAATTATGAAAACAACCACTTAGCACACAAGAGAGCGAGAGAATACACTCTAGTTTGCATAATGGGTTTATGTCCTTTCTCATTAGAAATGCACGACCAACTTTTTTATGTGTGGCCGCCGAAGACTTGCTCATATAGATTTACAAAAGCTTTTAAGTACGTATACCATCTCTCTTTGAAACAAGACTATAAACATAATCCACCAATAGAAAGTGCAAAAATAAGGAAGAAAAACTCACAACACAGCATTGGGTCTAATGTGTCCCTTGTAGATGGTGGCTCCCCTTCCCATCTGTAGTATTTATATCTTTTATTCCAAAAATAGACCCATGGAGGCAATAATAGGATTGAGTACATCCAAATATGGGTCTTATTTTTCAAATTAAACCTTAGTACCTTATGCAATACCTTAACAATAAATAAATTAATCTCCTACACATCTAAGATGTGAAAACATAGAATACATTGCAATTACAACTACAACATTCAACGGACAAAGCTTAAATACGGCGTTCATTAAATATAGACATTTGCACACTACCATAAATAATCTACACGACACCATGATTGGCACTCCACACCATGCTTAGACCATCATCCATGTGCGACAACACACATTACTCATAAGCGTTATAAGCACATTGGTTAGAATAATTAATTGGAATCCTCAACAATTAAGATTATGTTCATTGGCAGAAACACAACACCAATAATACACTAGCTCAATATTCATCAACATGATAAATATAAAAATTTGCACACTGCCATAACTACTCTACATGACACCTTGATTGGCACCCCACACCATGCTTAGACTGTCATCCATGTATGACACTTGAATCAGTATCCTTGCACTGCTCAACATCCATTACTCTCATAAGCATTAATCACATTGGTTAGAATAATTAATTAGACTCCTTAATAATTAATCACAATATGTTCATAGGTAGAAACACAACACTAGTAATACACTAGCTCAATATTTATCTACATGATTATGTTCATAGGTAGAATTTCTACACAACACCAGTAATACGCCAGCTCAATATTCATCAACATGGTATATCACGCACAATACTAATAACACTAAAATGGCCCCAACAAATGCATATACTAATAATACGAGCCTGTCAATATTAGTATGAACATGATTATATTCATAGGTAGAAACACAACACCAGTAATACACTATCTCAATATTCATAAACATAGTAAATCACCCACAATACCAATAACACTAACATGACCACAACAAATGCATATAATAATAATATAAGCATGTCAATATTAATATGGCATTCCCCATATGATAGTGGCCAATAACACTAACACGACCCAAATGCATATACTAATAATACGAGCCTATCAGTATTAATATGGCATCACCCACAATACAATATATCATTATGGTACAATGGTATCTCAGATATCCCCAGTCAACCATAGAGTGGTCTTCCTAACATCCCTCTTGCTTCGGTTTGCAATTGAGCCTCTTTAAGCCTTGCTTGGACACATTTAATGCTGAGGTGAGTCACAACTATATCAAATCCTAAAGTCTCTATAAATCTCTACAAAGAGCATGGACCTCTTTCCTAGAGGTGTCTCCACAAATCCTAAAGTCTCTATATTTTAATCACTACTAAGAGCATGGAGACACCTCTTCTCTAGAGATGTCTCCATAACCGCTCAATGTAATCTCTTCTTCGTTTCTTCCTCACCACATTCCCTTAGTTTGTTTCAACTCCCTCTCATGTGCCTTACCCCCTCCCAAACACCCTTTGCATGCTATCATACTTCTTAGGACCATGTGTGGTATGGTTGCATCATGTATAAATAAACCATGTGCTAATTCACCAGAGAGAGAGAGAGAGAGAGAGAGAGAGAGCACATCCATTTGTCTAAGGATTAATTTTCTCAAGGGCTTTGAATTGATTACAAATCTTATGAGAATGTAGAATATGCAACATTGCACTTTATAACTTTCGTAATTGCTAAAACTAGCATTTGATATATGTACTTCAAATTCTTGGATTTCTGGGTACTTTATTTTTCTTGCTATGTTCATGTTCACACATGACTCTTCTCCTTATCAAGCTTCTTACTATTACTATTTGCAATAAAAAGCAAGGTAAGCTCTATGGTGGGTGCAACCGATTACATAACAATGCTAACCTCACACAATCTCATTATAGAGAAAAAGCAGTCTATTGCTTAAGTGTGCAAGTAATCCCTCTCTAATTATGAAAACAACCACTTAGCACACAAGAGAGCGAGAGAATACACTCTAGTTTGCATAATGGGTTTATGTCCTTTCTCATTAGAAATGCATGACCAACTTTTTTATGTGTGGCCGCCGAAGACTTGCTCATATAGATTTACAAAAGCTTTTAAGTACGTATACCATCTCTCTTTGAAACAAGACTATAAACATAATCCACCAATAGAAAGTGCAAAAATAAGGAAGAAAAGCTCACAACACAGCATTGGGTCTAATGTGTCCCTTGTAGATGGTGGCTCCCCTTCCCATCTGTAGTATTTATATCTTTTATTCCAAAAATAGACCCATGGAGGCAATAATAGGATTGAGTACATCCAAATATGGGTCTTATTTTTCAAATTAAACCTTAGTACCTTATGCAATACCTTAACAATTAAGATTATGTTCATTGGCAGAAACACAACACCAATAATACACTAGCTCAATATTCATCAACATGATAAATATAAAAATTTGCACACTGCCATAACTACTCTACATGACACCTTGATTGGCACCCCACACCATGCTTAGACTGTCATCCATGTATGACACTTGAATCAGTATCCTTGCACTGCTCAACATCCATTACTCTCATAAGCATTAATCACATTGGTTAGAATAATTAATTGGACTCCTTAATAATTAATCACAATATGTTCATAGGTAGAAACACAACACTAGTAATACACTAGCTCAATATTTATCTACATGATTATGTTCATAGGTAGAATTTCTACACAACACCAGTAATACGCCAGCTCAATATTCATCAACATGGTATATCACGCACAATACTAATAACACTAAAATGGCCCCAACAAATGCATATACTAATAATACGAGCCTGTCAATATTAGTATGAACATGATTATATTCATAGGTAGAAACACAACACCAGTAATACACTATCTCAATATTCATAAACATAGTAAATCACCCACAATACCAATAACACTAACATGGCCCCAACAAATGCATATAATAATAATATAAGCATGTCAATATTAATATGGCATTCCCCATATGATAGTGGCCAATAACACTAACACGACCCAAATGCATATACTAATAATACGAGCCTATCAGTATTAATATGGCATCACCCATAATACAATATATCATTATGGTACAATGGTATCTCAGATATCCCCAGTCAACCATAGAGTGGTCTTCCTAACATCCCTCTTGCTTCGGTTTGCAATTGAGCCTCTTTAAGCCTTGCTTGGACACATTTAATGCTGAGGTGAGTCACAACTATATCAAATCCTAAAGTCTCTATAAATCTCTACAAAGAGCATGGACCTCTTCCCTAGAGGTGTCTCCACAAATCCTAAAGTCTCTATATTTTAATCACTACTAAGAGCATGGAGACACCTCTTCTCTAGAGATGTCTCCATAACCACTCAATGTAATCTCTTCTTCGTTTCTTCCTCACCACATTCCCTTAGTTTGTTTCAGCTCCCTCTCATGTGCCTTACCCCCTCCCAAACACCCTTTGCATGCTATCATACTGGTTAGGACCATGTGTGGTATGGTTGCATCATGTATAAATAAACCATGTGCTAATTCACCTTAATTAATTATCAATTGATTTTAGAACTAAAACTGTCAAAATTTTAGCCATTTTGCCAAGGCAAGATAAAAGTTCACATGGCATTCTTCAACCGGATAGTTGCAAGCCATGTTAAGAATATAATTAAATTAAAAGTTGAATCGTTTATTTCCATAAGGGAATGGGCTGCGAAATTAATTATGTGAATCTAATGTAGCAAAGGATGATATGAGAGAACCACCTCTTCCCTCTTCTTTCTTCTCCAACCTAGGAAGTTATATGATATTAGTTATGTGAATCCAAATCTAGAAAATGGGGTTCAACATTAGTTATGTGAATCCAATCTAGCAAAGGATCATAAACAGAACCACCAGTTCTCTCTTTTTTCTTCTCCAATCTAGGAAGTTATGTGACATAGGTGCTTGTAATGGCTAAAGGGAGAGAGATGGAGAGAGAAAAGGGGGGAGAGAGAGAGTCTAGCAAAGGATGATAAGAAAGAACCACCTCTTCCCTTTTCTTTCTTCTCCAATCCAAGAAGTTATGTGACATAAATACTTTTAATGGCGCGTGCACGGGAGAGAGAGAGAGAGAGAGAGAGAGAGAGAGAGAGAGCACATCCATTTGTCTAATGATTAATTTGCTCAAGGGCTTTGAATTGATTACAAATCTTATGAATGTAGAATATGCAACATTGCACTTTATAACTTTCGTAATTGCTAACTGGCATTTGATATATATACTTCAAATTCTTGGAATTCTGGGTACTTTATTTTTCTTTTGCTATGTTCATGTTCACACATGACTCTTCTCCTTATCAAGCTTCTTACTATTACTATTACTATTACTATTTGCAAGTAAAAGCAACGTAAGCTCTGTGGGTGCAACCGATTGCATAACGATGCTAACCTCACACAATCTCATTATAGAGAAAAAGCACTCTATTGCTTAAGTGTGCAAGTAATCCCTCTCTAATTATGAAAACAACCACTTAGCACACAAGAGAGCGAGAGAGTACACTCTAGTTTGGATAATGGGTTTATGTCCTTTCTCATTAGAAATGCACGATCAACTTTTTTATGTGTGGCCACCGAAGACTTGCTCATAGATTTACAAAAGCTTTTAAGTACGTATACCATTTCTCTCTTTGAAACAAGACTATAAACATAATCCACCAATAGAAAGTGCAAAAATAAGGAAGAAAAACTCACAACACAACATTGGGTCTAATGTGTCCCTTGTAGATGGTGGCTCTCCTTCCCATCTGCAATAATAGGATTGAGTACATCCAAATATGCGTCTTATTTTTCAAATATAAATCTTAGTACCTTATGCAATACCTTAAGAATTAAAAAAATTGATCTCTTACACATCTAAGATGTGCAAACATAGAATACATTGCAATTACAACTACAACATTCGGCGGACAAATCTAAAATATGGCGTTAATTAAATATAGACATTTGCACATCGTCATAAATACTCTACATGACACCATGATTGGCACTCCACACCATGCTCAGACTATCATCCATGTGCGACACTTTAATTAGTATTCTTGCACTGCTCAACACACATTACTCATAAGCGTTATAATCACATTGGTTAGAATAATTAATGGGAACCTTAACAATTAAGATTATGTTCATTGTGCTAGAGACACAACACCAGTAATACACTAGCTCAATATTCATCAAACATGATAAATATAGAAACTTGCACACTATAAATACTCAACATGACACTTGATTGGCACCCCACACCATGCTTAGACTGTCATCCATGTGTGACACTTGAATCAATATCCTTGCACTGCTCAACGCCCATTACTCTCATAAGCATTAATCACATTGGTTAGAATAATTAATTGGACTCCTTAATAGTTAATCACAACATGCTTATGTTCATAGGGAGAAACACAACACTAGTAATACTCTATCTTAATATTCATCTACATGATTATGTTCATAGGTAGAATTTCTACACAACACCAGTAATATGCCAGCTTAATATTCATCAACATGGTATATCACCCACAATACCAATAACACTCAAATGGCCCCAACAAATGCATATACTATTAATACGAGCCTATCAATATTGGTATGAACATGATTATGTTCATAGGTAGAAACACAACACCAGTAATACATTATATCAATATTCATGAACATAGTAAATCACCCATAATACCAATAACACTAACATGGCCCTAACAAATGCATATAATAATAATACAAGCATGTCAATATTAATATGGCATCCCCCATATGATAGTGGCCAATAACACTAACACGGCCCAAATGCATATACTAATAATACGAGCCTATCAGTATTAATATGGCATCACCCACAATACAATATATCATTATGGTACAATGGTATCTCAGATATCCCCACGAGTGGTCTTCCTAACATCCCTCTTGCTTGGGTTTGCAATTGAGCCTCTTTAAGCCTTGCTTGGACCCATTTAATGCTGAGGTCAGGGATTTCATTAACGTCTTCACAATTTCGTGATCACGTTAACAAAACCTGTTGTTAACATAAAAATTCTTGTGATCACAATGTATATTCACGGGCATTTTTTATGACCTGCAAAAACCTTCTCTGCCAGTAATCCCGCCGGGAAAATTACATTTCCCGGCGGGCCCGCCAGGAAAACCCATTTTCCCGGTGGACAAATTAAAAAAATAAAAAAATAAAAAAATAAAAAAAATCATGTTCACAGTCATTCTTACCATTTTTGGGCCTTCTGGACTCATTTATGATGTCAAAAGTTCAAAATTCTTGGCACAAAAAAAGTTTTGTATAATTTGCTGGCCTTAAGTTCAATTGACACACCAATTAAATCTAACTATACTTACATCAATTGACTCAATTGTCCATGACATCATTGCACTCAATTGAGCCCAATTGGACTCAATTACACTTGATTTACACTCAATTGATATTAATTGGGTGTCAATTGATGTCAGTTGTGCCTAATTCGACGCAATTGAGCCACCCAATTTGCATAAATTGGATGTAAACTAAGTATCAATTGAGTCGAATTGGACTCAATTGATAATAATTGGATGTTAATTGATATTAATTAAGCCCAATTGACTTCAATTGGGTGTTAATTTATTACAATTAATGTGAATTAAGCTCAATTGAGCTCAGTTGACATCAATTGGGTGTCAATTGAGCTCAGTTGACATCAATTGGGTGTCAATTGATATTAATTAAGCTCAATTGAGCTCAGTTGACATCAATTGGGTGTCAATTGATATCAATTGAGCTCAATTGGGCTCAATTGCACTCAATTGACACTCAATTGGGTGTTAATTGCATCCTATTGTGCTCAATTGAGCCTAATAGGATGCAATTAACATCAATCAGGTGTCAATTGATCACAATTGATATCAATTGGGCTCAATTGCACTCAATTATGATTGATTGTGTGTCAATTGATGTCAATTGAGCCTAATATGATACAATTGAGCTCAATTCACGCCTAATTGGATGTAAATTGAGTGTCAATTGAGCCGAATTAGACTCAATCGATAGCAATTGGGTGTTAATGGATATCAATTAATATCCAATTAACACAATTGAAGTCAATTAAGTCTAATTGACTTCAATTGGATAATTTGGGTGTCAATTGAGCTCAATTAGACGTAAATGACATCAATTGGGGGTCAATTAACATCAATTGAACCTTATTGACATCAATTGGGTGCCAATTAACATCAATTGGACTCAATTGACATCAGTTGGGTTTCAATTGAGCCAAATTGGATGCAACTGACATCAATTGGGTGTCAATTGATTACAATTGAGCCGAATTAGGCTCAATTGCACTCAATTGATATTAATTGGGTGTCAGTTAAACCTAATTCCATGCAATTGAGCTCAATTGACATCAATTCACATCAATTCACATCAATTGATATTAATTGGGTGTCAATCGATGTCAATTGAGCCTAATTCGATGCAATTGAGCTCAATTCACATCAGTTCATATCAATTGGGTGTCAATTGATGTCAATTGAGTAAAATTGAGTCTAATTGGGTGTCAATTGAGTCAAATTGAGTATAATTGGGTGTCAATTGATATCAATTGAGCCAAATTGAGTCTAATTGAGTCCAATTAGACTTAATTAAGTCAAATTGAGTCTAATTGGGTGTCAATTGATGTCAATTGAGCCAAATTGAGTCTAATTGGGTGTCAATGGAGCCTAATTGACATCAATTGGGTGTCAATTGATGTCAATTGAGCCCAATTGAAGCTAATTGTGTATCAATTGATACACAATTGATGTCAATTGGGCTCAATTGACATCAATTGGATTCAATTGACACACAATTGATGTCACATGGGCTCAATTGACATCAATTAACACCTAATTGATGTCAATTGGGTGTCAATTGATTATAATTGATGCTAAATTGAATGAATCGAGTCTAATTGACATCAATTAAGTCTAATTAGGTATTAATTGATCAATTGAACTCAATTGATATCAATTGACACCCAATTGGACTCAATTGACATCAATTGGACTCAAAAGGGTGTTAACTGATGTTAATTGAGCCCAATTGACATCAATTGGGTGTTAATTGAGCTCAATTGGACACAATTAACAATAATTGGGTATGAATTGAACTCAATTGACATCAATTAGGTGTCAATTGAGCCTAATTGCATCCAATTGAACTCAATTGACATCAATTGGACAAATTGCATCCAATTTAATTCAATTGACATCAATTAAGCCTAATTGCATCCAATTTAACCCAATTGGACTCAATTGAATCCAATTGGACTCAATTGACATCAGTTAGGTGTCAATTGAGCCTAATTGTATCTATTTGGACTTAATTGACATCAATTGGGTGTCAATTAAACCCAATTGGAGTCAATTGATATCAATTGGGTGTTTATTGATATTAATTGAGTTTAATTGACATCAATTGGGTATTTATTGATGTCAATCGAGTCCAATTAGATGTAATTGGACTCAATTGGTGTGAATTAGACTTAATTAATATCAATTGGGCTCAATTGATATCAATTAGGTGTGAATTGATGTCAATTGAGCCCAATTCGATGCAATTGATATCACTTGGGTGTCAATTAGACTCAATTGGCACCCAATTGATGTCAATTGAGTCCAAGTGGATGTCAATTGATATCAATTGAGCCCAATTGATCAATTGATATCCAATTAGACTTAATTGATATCAATTTGACTCAATTAGGTGTTAATTGATATCAATTAGACTCAATTGGGTGCTAATTGATGTTAATTGAGCTCAATTAGACTCAATTGACATCAATTAGGTACTAATTGAGTGTAATTGATGTCCATTAAGTCCAATTTGGCTTAATTGACATCAATTGGGTATCAATTGACTATAATTGATGTCAATTTAGCTCAATTGACATCAATTGGGTGTTAATTAATGTCAATCGAGTCTAATTAATATCAATTAAGCCAAATTGATATCAATTGGGTGTCAATTGAGCCCAATTCACATCAATTGGGTGTAAATTGAACCTAATTGGACTCAATTAACATCAATTAGGTGTGAATTGATGTCAATTGACCCCACTTGGATGCAATTGATATCAATTTGGTGTCGATTGGACTCAATTGGCACCCAATTGATGTCAATTGAGTCCACTTGGATGTCAATTGATATCAATTGAGCCCAATTGATCAATTGACACCCAATTAGACTTAATTGATATCAATTTGACTCAATTGGATATTAATTGATGTCAATTAAACTCAATTGGATGTTAATTGATGTTAATTGAGTCTCAATTGACATCAATTGGGTGCCAATTGAGTGCAATTGATGTCGATTAAGCCCAATTTGGCTCAATTAACATCAATTGGGTGTCAATTAACTACGATTGATGTCAATTGAGCTGAATTGATATCAATTGGGTGTTAATTGATGTTAATTGAGTTTAATTGACATCAATTGGGTGTTAATTGATGTCACTTGAGTCCAATTAGATGTAATTAGACTCAATCGGATTTGAATTAGACTCAATTGATATCAATTGGGCTGAGTTAATTGGGTGTCAATTGAGCCCAATTGACATCAATTGGGTGTGAATTGAACTGGATTGGACTCAATTGACATCAATTAAGTGTGAATTGATGTCAATTAAGCCCAATTGGATGCAATTGATATCAATTGGGTGTCACTTGGACTCAATTGGCACCCAATTGATGTCAATTGAGTCCAATTGGATGTCAATTGATATCAGTTGAGTCGAATTGATTAATTGACACCCAATTATACTTAATTGATATCAATTTGACTCAATTGGATATTAGTTGATGTCAATTGGACTCAATTGGGTGTTAATTGATGTTAATTGAGGACTCAATTGACATCAATTGGGTACCAATTGAGTGCAATTGGTGTCAATTCGGCTCAATTGGCATCAATTGGATATCAATTGACTAGGATTGATGTCAATTGAGCTCAATTGACATCAATTGGGTGTTAATCGATGTCAATTGAGTCCAATTAAGCCCAGTTGTGTCCAATTGGGTGTCAATTGATTGAAACCAATTAAGTCCAATTAAGCCCAATTGAGTCCAATGGGGTGTCAATTGATGTCAATTGAGCCCAATCGATCAATTGACACCCAATTAGACTTAATTGATACCAATTGGACTCAATTGGATATTAATTGATGTCAATTAGACTCAATTGGAAGTATAATAAGATCTAATTGATGGTAATCGAGCTTAAGGTGATAAATTTAGAGATAACTTTTTTTGTACAAAGAATTTTGAACTTTTGACATCATAAATGAGTCCAGAAGGCCCAAAAATGGTAGGAATGACTGTGAACATGAATATATTTTGACCATTTTTTTTAACTTTTTTTTCCGCCGGGAAAATGGATTTTCCCGGCAGGCCCGCCGGGAAAACAAAAAGCCCGGCGGGCTTCGGTAGGTTACCAGGTCACTGGTAACTTGCTATTTTGAGAACATGAAAACATGTGAACATGTTAATAACATGTTCACAAGTGTTATTAACAAAAAAAAGCTTGTGATCACGTGAATATAAAATCCCTGGCTGAGGTGAGTCACAACTATATCAAATCCTAAAGTCTCTTCAAATATCTACAAAGAGTATGGACCTCTTCCCTGGAGGTGTCTCCACAAATCCTAAAGTCTCTATATTTTAATCACTACTAAGAGCATGGAGACATCTCTTTCCTAGAGATGTCTCCATATCCGCTCAATGTAATCTCTTCTTTGTTTCTTCCTCGTCACATTCCCTTAGTTTGTTTTAGCTCCCTCGCATGTGCCTTACCCCCTCCCAAACACCCTTAGCATGCTATCATACTGATTAGGACCATGTGTGGTATGGTTGCATCATGTACAAATAAACCATGTGCTAATTCACCTTAATTAATCATCGATTGATTTTAGAGCTAAAACAACCAAAATTTTAACCATTTTTCCAAGGCAAGATAAAAGTTCACATGGCATTTTTCAATCGGTTTCATAAATAATACAATAGTCAATGGTTTATGTTGAGTTGGGGTTTATGAAAAGGATAATAACAGCCATGGCGAATCACTTTTGCCATGGGGAGACGGGACACATTTTGGAGATTTGGTATCTCAATCTTGTTGAGGTTTTGTGAAAAAATTATCGTAGCCACATATGTAAGCAAGCTATTTTGTGAAGGTGAGTGATTATGGGGATAGTTGCAAGCCATCTTGAAAACATGATTAATTGTGGACACAATTGAAAGAAGATTCATTTATCCCCATAAGGGAATGGGGTGCAACATTAGTTATGTGAATCAAATCTAGGAAAGGAATATAAAAAAGAACCACCACTTCCCTCTTTTTTCTTCTCCAATCCAAAAAGTTATGCGAATCTAATATAGAAAATAGGGTGTGAAATTAGTTATGTGAATCCAATCTAGCAAAGGATGATTAAAAAAACCACCTCTTCCCTCTTGTTTCTTCTCCAATCTAAGAAGTTATGACAGAGGTGCTTTTAATGAGGAGAGAGAGAGAGAGTACGTCCATTTGTCTTATTTTTACCTTTTAAAATTTTTTTAAAGGGAACACAAAAAGTACAAGGCTAGAAATTAGAAGGTTATATAAAGCTTTTTCACTACAAGGCACGAAGTTTTTGTTCTTCTTGGGAATGTATTATAATATCTACGTCGTTTGGATTTTGTGAAAAGGATAATAATAGCCACAGATGTAGAACAAATCAATTTTGTCATAAGGAGATAGGACACATTTTGGAGATTCGGTTTGTCAATCTTGTTGAGGTTTTGTGAAAAAATATTGCAGAGCCACATATGTAAACTATTTTGTGAACGTGATTGATTATGTGGATAGTTGCAAGCCATCTTAAAAATATGATTAAATTAAAAGTTGAATCATTTATTTCCATAAGGGAATGGGCTGCGAAATTAATTATGTGAATCCAATCTAGCAAAGGATGATATAAGAAAACCACCTCTCCTCTTGCTTGGGTTTGCAATTGAGCCTCTTTAAGCCTTGGTTGGACCCATTTAATGCTGAGGTGAGTCACAACTATATCAAATCCTAAAGTCTCTATAAATCTCTACAAGAGCATGGACCTCTTCCCTAGAGGTGTCTCCACAAATCCTAAAGTCTCTATATTTTAATCACTACTAAGAGCATGGAGACACCTCTTCTCTAGAGATGTCTCCATAACCGCTCAATGTAATCTCTTCTTCATTTCTTCCTCACCACATTCCCTTAGTTTGTTTCAGCTCCCTCTCATGTGCCTTACCCCCTCCCAAACACCCTTTGCATGCTATCATACTGGTTAGGACCATGTGTGGTATGGTTGCATCATGTATAAATAAACCATGTGCTAATTCACCTTAATTAATTATCAATTGATTTTAGAACTAAAACTGTCAAAATTTTAGCCATTTTGCCAAGGCAAGATAAAAGTTCACATGGCATTCTTCAACCGGATAGTTGCAAGCCATGTTAAGAATATAATTAAATTAAAAGTTGAATCGTTTATTTCCATAAGGGAATGGGCTGCGAAATTAATTATGTGAATCTAATGTAGCAAAGGATGATATGAGAGAACCACCTCTTCCCTCTTCTTTCTTCTCCAACCTAGGAAGTTATATGATATTAGTTATGTGAATCCAAATCTAGAAAATGGGGTGCAACATTAGTTATGTGAATCCAATCTAGCAAAGGATCATAAACAGAACCACCAGTTCTCTCTTTTTTCTTCTCCAATCTAGGAAGTTATGTGACATAGGTGCTTGTAATGGCTAAAGGGAGAGAGATGGAGAGAGAAAAGGGGGGAGAGAGAGAGTCTAGCAAAGGATGATAAAAAAGAACCACCTCTTCCCTTTTCTTTCTTCTCCAATCCAGGAAGTTATGTGACATAAATACTTTTAATGGCGTGTGCATGAGAGAGAGAGAGAGAGAGAGAGAGAGAGAGAGAGAGAGAGAGAGAGAGAGAGAGAGAGAGAGAGAGAGAGAGAGAGAGCACATCCATTTGTCTAAGGATTAATTTTCTCAAGGGCTTTGAATTGATTACAAATCTTATGAGAATGTAGAGAGAGAGAGAGAGAGAGAGAGAGAGAGAGAGAGAGAGAGAGAGAGAGAGAGAGAGAGAGAGAGAGAGAGAGAGAGAGAGCACATCCATTTGTCTAAGGATTAATTTTCTCAAGGGCTTTGAATTGATTACAAATCTTATGAGAATGTAGAATATGCAACATTGCACTTTATAACTTTCGTAATTGCTAAAACTAGCATTTGATATATGTACTTCAAATTCTTGGATTTCTGGGTACTTTATTTTTCTTGCTATGTTCATGTTCACACATGACTCTTCTCCTTATCAAGCTTCTTACTATTACTATTTGCAATAAAAAGCAAGGTAAGCTGTGTGGTGGGTGCAACCGATTACATAACAATGCTAACCTCACACAATCTCATTATAGAGAAAAAGCAGTCTATTGCTTAAGTGTGCAAGTAATCCCTCTCTAATTATGAAAACAACCACTTATCACACAAGAGAGCGAGAGAATACACTCTAGTTTGCATAATGGGTTTATGTCCTTTCTCATTAGAAATGCACGACCAACTTTTTTATGTGTGGCCGCCGAAGACTTGCTCATATAGATTTACAAAAGCTTTTAAGTACGTATACCATCTCTCTTTGAAACAAGACTATAAACATAATCCACCAATAGAAAGTGCAAAAATAAGGAAGAAAAACTCACAACACAGCATTGGGTCTAATGTGTCCCTTGTAGATGGTGGCTCCCCTTCCCATCTGTAGTATTTATATCTTTTATTCCAAAAATAGACCCATGGAGGCAATAATAGGATTGAGTACATCCAAATATGGGTCTTATTTTTCAAATTAAACCTTAGTACCTTATGCAATACCTTAACAATAAATAAATTAATCTCCTACACATCTAAGATGTGAAAACATAGAATACATTGCAATTACAACTATAACATTCAACGGACAAAGCTTAAATACGGCGTTAATTAAATATAGACATTTGCACACTACCATAAATAATCTACACGACACCATGATTGGCACTCCACACCATGCTTAGACCATCATCCATGTGCGACAACACACATTACTCATAAGCGTTATAAGCACATTGGTTAGAATAATTAACTGGAATCCTCAACAATTAAGATTATGTTCATTGGCAGAAACACAACACCAATAATACACTAGCTCAATATTCATCAACATGATAAATATAAAAATTTGCACACTGCCATAACTACTCTACATGACACCTTGATTGGCACCCCACACCATGCTTAGACTGTCATCCATGTATGACACTTGAATCAGTATCCTTGCACTGCTCAACATCCATTACTCTCATAAGCATTAATCACATTGGTTAGAATAATTAATTGGACTCCTTAATAATTAATCACAATATGTTCATAGGTAGAAACACAACACTAGTAATACACTAGCTCAATATTTATCTGCATGATTATGTTCATAGGTAGAATTTCTACACAACACCAGTAATACGCCAGCTCAATATTCATCAACATGGTATATCACGCACAATACTAATAACACTAAAATGGCCCCAACAAATGCATATACTAATAATACGAGCCTGTCAATATTAGTATGAACATGATTATATTCATAGGTAGAAACACAACACCAGTAATACACTATCTCAATATTCATAAACATAGTAAATCACCCACAATACCAATAACACTAACATGGCCCCAACAAATGCATATAATAATAATATAAGCAGGTCAATATTAATATGGCATTCCCCATATGATAGTGGCCAATAACACTAACACGACCCAAATGCATATACTAATAATACGAGCCTATCAGTATTAATATGGCATCACCCACAATACAATATATCATTATGGTACAATGGTATCTCAGATATCCCCAGTCAACCATAGAGTGGTCTTCCTAACATCCCTCTTGCTTCGGTTTGCAATTGAGCCTCTTTAAGCCTTGCTTGGACACATTTAATGCTGAGGTGAGTCACAACTATATCAAATCCTAAAGTCTCTATAAATCTCTACAAAGAGCATGGACCTCTTTCCTAGAGGTGTCTCCACAAATCCTAAAGTCTCTATATTTTAATCACTACTAAGAGCATGGAGACACCTCTTCTCTAGAGATGTCTCCATAACCGCTCAATGTAATCTCTTCTTCGTTTCTTCCTCACCACATTCCCTTAGTTTGTTTCAGCTCCCTCTCATGTGCCTTACCCCCTCCCAAACACCCTTTGCATGCTATCATACTGGTTAGGACCATGTGTGGTATGGTTGCATCATGTATAAATAAACCATGTGCTAATTCACCAGAGAGAGAGAGAGAGAGAGAGAGAGAGAGAGAGAGAGAGAGAGAGAGAGAGCACATCCATTTGTCTAAGGATTAATTTTCTCAAGGGCTTTGAATTGATTACAAATCTTATGAGAATGTAGAATATGCAACATTGCACTTTATAACTTTGGTAATTGCTAAAACTAGCATTTGATATATATACTTCAAATTCTTGGATTTCTGGGTACTTTATTTTTCTTGCTATGTTCATGTTCACACATGACTCTTCCCCTTATCAAGCTTCTTACTATTACTATTTGCAATAAAAAGCAAGGTAAGCTCTGTGGTGGTGGGTGGAACCGATTACATAACAATGCTAACCTCACACAATCTCAGTATAGAGAAAAAGCAGTCTATTGCTTAAGTGTGCAAGTAATCCCTCTCTAATTATGAAAACAACCACTTAGCACACAAGAGAGCGAGAGAATACACTCTACTTTGCATAATGGGTTTATGTCCTTTCTCATTAGAAATGCACGACCAACATTTTGTTATGTGTGGCCGCCGAAGACTTGCTCATATAGATTTACAAAAGCTTTTAAGTACGTATACCATCTCTCTTTGAAACAAGACTATAAACATAATCCACCAATAGAAAGTGCAAAAATAAGGAAGAAAAACTCACAACACAGCATTGGGTCTAATGTGTCCCTTGTAGATGGTGGCTCCCCTTCCCATCTGTAGTATTTATATCTTTTATTCCAAAAATAGACCCATGGAGGCAATAATAGGATTGAGTACATCCAAATATGGGTCTTATTTTTCAAATTAAACCTTAGTACCTTATGCAATACCTTAACAATAAATAAATTAATCTCCTACACATCTAAGATGTGAAAACATAGAATACATTGCAATTACAACTACAACATTCAACGGACAAAGCTTAAATACGGCGTTAATTAAATATAGACATTTGCACACTACCATAAATAATCTACACGACACCATGATTGGCACTCCACACCATGCTTAGACCATCATCCATGTGCGACAACACACATTACTCATAAGCGTTATAAGCACATTGGTTAGAATAATTAATTGGAATCCTCAACAATTAAGATTATGTTCATTGGCAGAAACACAACACCAATAATACACTAGCTCAATATTCATCAACATGATAAATATAAAAATTTGCACACTGCCATAACTACTCTACATGACACCTTGATTGGCACCCCACACCATGCTTAGACTGTCATCCATGTATGACACTTGAATCAGTATCCTTGCACTGCTCAACATCCATTACTCTCATAAGCATTAATCACATTGGTTAGAATAATTAATTGGACTCCTTAATAATTAATCACAATATGTTCATAGGTAGAAACACAACACTAGTAATACACTAGCTCAATATTTATCTACATGATTATGTTCATAGGTAGAATTTCTACACAACACCAGTAATACGCCAGCTCAATATTCATCAACATGGTATATCACGCACAATACTAATAACACTAAAATGGCCCCAACAAATGCATATACTAATAATACGAGCCTGTCAATATTAGTATGAACATGATTATATTCATAGGTAGAAACACAACACCAGTAATACACTATCTCAATATTCATAAACATAGTAAATCACCCACAATACCAATAACACTAACATGGCCCCAACAAATGCATATAATAATAATATAAGCATGTCAATATTAATATGGCATTCCCCATATGATAGTGGCCAATAACACTAACACGACCCAAATGCATATACTAATAATACGAGCCTATCAGTATTAATATGGCATCACCCACAATACAATATATCATTATGGTACAATGGTATCTCAGATATCCCCAGTCAACCATAGAGTGGTCTTCCTAACATCCCTCTTGCTTCGGTTTGCAATTGAGCCTCTTTAAGCCTTGCTTGGACACATTTAATGCTGAGGTGAGTCACAACTATATCAAATCCTAAAGTCTCTATAAATCTCTACAAAGAGCATGGACCTCTTCCCTAGAGGTGTCTCCACAAATCCTAAAGTCTCGATATTTTAATCACTACTAAGAGCATGGAGACACCTCTTCTCTAGAGATGTCTCCATAACCGCTCAATGTAATCTCTTCTTCGTTTCTTCCTCACCACATTCCCTTAGTTTGTTTCAGCTCCCTCTCATGTGCCTTACCCCCTCCCAAACACCCTTTGCATGCTATCATACTGGTTAGGACCATGTGTGGTATGGTTGCATCATGTATAAATAAACCATGTGCTAATTCACCTTAATTAATTATCAATTGATTTTAGAACTAAAACTGTCAAAATTTTAGCCATTTTGCCAAGGCAAGATAAAAGTTCACATGGCATTTTTCAACCGGATAGTTGCAAGCCATGTTAAGAATATAATTAAATTAAAAGTTGAATCGTTTATTTCCATAAGGGAATGGGCTGCGAAATTAATTATGTGAATCTAATGTAGCAAAGGATGATATGAGAGAACCACCTCTTCCCTCTTCTTTCTTCTCCAACCTAGGAAGTTATATGATATTAGTTATGTGAATCCAAATCTAGAAAATGGGGTGCAACATTAGTTATGTGAATCCAATCTAGCAAAGGATCATAAACAGAACCACCAGTTCTCTCTTTTTTCTTCTCCAATCTAGGAAGTTATGTGACATAGGTGCTTGTAATGGCTAAAGGGAGAGAGATGGAGAGAGAAAAGGGGGGAGAGAGAGAGAGTCTAGCAAAGGATGATAAGAAAGAACCACCTCTTCCCTTTTCTTTCTTCTCCAATCCAAGAAGTTATGTGACATAAATACTTTTAATGGCGCGTGCACGGGACACATAGAGAGAGAGAGAGAGAGAGAGAGAGAGAGAGAGAGAGAGAGAGAGAGAGAGAGAGAGAGAGAGAGCACATCCATTTGTCTAATGATTAATTTGCTCAAGGGCTTTGAATTGATTACAAATCTTATGAATGTAGAATATGCAACATTGCACTTTATAACTTTCGTAATTGCTAACTGGCATTTGATATATATACTTCAAATTCTTGGAATTCTGGGTACTTTATTTTTCTTTTGCTATGTTCATGTTCACACATGACTCTTCTCCTTATCAAGCTTCTTACTATTACTATTACTATTACTATTTGCAAGTAAAAGCAACGTAAGCTCTGTGGGTGCAACCGATTGCATAACGATGCTAACCTCACACAATCTCATTATAGAGAAAAAGCACTCTATTGCTTAAGTGTGCAAGTAATCCCTCTCTAATTATGAAAACAACCACTTAGCACACAAGAGAGCGAGAGAGTACACTCTAGTTTGGATAATGGGTTTATGTCCTTTCTCATTAGAAATGCACGATCAACTTTTTTATGTGTGGCCACCGAAGACTTGCTCATAGATTTACAAAAGCTTTTAAGTACGTATACCATTTCTCTCTTTGAAACAAGACTATAAACATAATCCACCAATAGAAAGTGCAAAAATAAGGAAGAAAAACTCACAACACCACATTGGTTCTAATGTGTCCCTTGTAGATGGTGGCTCTCCTTCCCATCTGCAATAATAGGATTGAGTACATCCAAATATGCGTCTTATTTTTCAAATATAAATCTTAGTACCTTATGCAATACCTTAACACTAGTTTGGTACCAAAACAGGACACTTGAGTGTCCTTTTTTGGGGGTTGCGAAAAAAATCAAACTCCTAATGTAGGCTTTAAAAACCAAAATGCTTCATTGGGCATGTAGAACATAACCCTATGCTTATGTAAAAAATGCTAAACATATAAAATGCCTTTTTATTTGGAAGTACATAAGCAACAAAGTAGCATATGTCTTGAAAATGAACATTTTTCAGGATTTTTTCAAATATGCAAGCATCATTCTCTCAAAAAAAAAAATCCAATGATATCAATAGCATTTTTTCCAAGATATTTTGATAGCATACATCAGTCCAAGGAGGTAGAAGTTCACCAAAAAAATCATTTTCCTTTCCTAGAAATTTTTCCCAAAAAGTTGTATAAAATCAGCAAAAGTAACGCGTATTATCAAAACTCAATCACGCCACTAAAAAAAATTGTAGCCCTATCAATGAGAATGTTGATTATTGGTTTTCATGCTTAAGATGAGAAAAATAAGCCATAATTTGATGTGTATGACACTAACTTAGCCTCCACTTAAGTAGGTTCTTATCGCCTAGTTCTAAAAAAACTGTAAAAAACAAAAATACAAAATTTGATCATCTTTTTTCAAAAACTAATCATAACTATGCTTGCACAAGTAGTCTACACCTATAGCTACAACAAATAATGCACTTACTCAGCTTTCTCCTTTGATAAAAATCAAAATTAGGCTCATAATTAGACATTTTACGTATTAAAAACAGGTTGCGCAAAAGGCCATGTATGATAAGAGGCCCAAAAAGTGGCTCTAAAGTTTTGGAAAATTCAAAACAAAGTAGTATTTACCCTATATAACATGGGTGCACCTCAAGTTTTACATTATTAGCTTGCATATGGAAGGAGAAAAATTCATGCTCCACCTGTATAAAAAACATCATTTCAATATTAGCGAGTCAAAAATTTATCCAATAATTATCGTTTGATGATTCCAAGATTTAGTTTACATAATGGGCTTTCCATCAAGCCAAGTTTCATGATCAAACTATGTCCCTTCTAAAAGTTATGTACAAATTTCTACTATTTTGAAAACAGCAAAAATCATGCGTTTTATCAGCATGCGTCTAAGAAAATTAAAATATTACCTTCCAAAAGCTAAGAAAAGTGCAATTTAAAAAATCTCAATTTTTTTTTGGGTCTTGAGGAACATCTGTGGATGTTAAGCATTTCAAAACTCTTAATAGATTGCCCACAAAAATTCAAGAAAAATGCTGACTTTCAGGACACTTTAGTGTCCTCAGGACACTTTAGTGTCCAATTACAGAACTAGTGTTAAGAATTAAAAAAATTGATCTCTTACACATCTAAGATGTGCAAACATAGAATACATTGCAATTACAACTACAACATTCGGCGGACAAATCTAAAATATGGCGTTAATTAAATATAGACATTTGCACATCGTCATAAATACTCTACATGACACCATGATTGGCACTCCACACCATGCTCAGACTATCATCCATGTGCGACACTTTAATTAGTATTCTTGCACTGCTCAACACACATTACTCATAAGCGTTATAATCACATTGGTTAGAATAATTAATGGGAACCTTAACAATTAAGATTATGTTCATTGTGCTAGAGACACAACACCAGTAATACACTAGCTCAATATTCATCAAACATGATAAATATAGAAACTTGCACACTATAAATACTCAACATGACACTTGATTGGCACCCCACACCATGCTTAGACTGTCATCCATGTGTGACACTTGAATCAATATCCTTGCACTGCTCAACGCCCATTACTCTCATAAGCATTAATCACATTGGTTAGAATAATTAATTGGACTCCTTAATAGTTAATCACAACATGCTTATGTTCATAGGGAGAAACAAAACACTAGTAATACTCTATCTTAATATTCATCTACATGATTATGTTCATAGGTAGAATTTCTACACAACACCAGTAATATGCCAGCTTAATATTCATCAACATGGTATATCACCCACAATACCAATAACACTCAAATGGCCCCAACAAATGCATATACTATTAATACGAGCCTATCAATATTGGTATGAACATGATTATGTTCATAGGTAGAAACACAACACCAGTAATACATTATATCAATATTCATGAACATAGTAAATCACCCATAATACCAATAACACTAACATGCCCTAACAAATGCATATAATAATAATACAAGCATGTCAATATTAATATGGCATCCCCCATATGATAGTGGCCAATAACACTAACACGGCCCAAATGCATATACTAATAATACGAGCCTATCAGTATTAATATGGCATCACCCACAATACAATATATCATTATGGTACAATGGTATCTCAGATATCCCCAATCAACCATCGAGTGGTCTTCCTAACATCCCTCTTGCTTGGGTCTGCAATTGAGCCTCTTTAAGCCTTGCTTGGACCCATTTAATGCTGAGGTGAGTCACAACTATATCAAATCCTAAAGTCTCTTAAAATATCTACAAAGAGTATGGACCTCTTCCCTGGAGGTGTCTCGACAAATCCTAAAGTCTCTATATTTTAATCACTACTAAGAGCATGGAGACATCTCTTTCCTAGAGATGTCTCCATATCCGCTCAATGTAATCTCTTCTTTGTTTCTTCCTCGCCACATTCCCTTAGTTTGTTTTAGCTCCCTCTCATGTGCCTTACCCCCTCCCAAACACCCTTAGCATGCTATCATACTGATTAGGACCATGTGTGGTATGGTTGCATCATGTACAAATAAACCATGTGCTAATTCACCTTAATTAATCATCGATTGATTTTAGAGCTAAAACAACCAAAATTTTAACCATTTTTCCAAGGCAAGATAAAAGTTCACATGGCATTTTTCAATCGGTTTCATAAATAATACAATAGTTAATGGTTTATGTTGAGTTGGGGTTTATGAAAAGGATAATAACAGCCATGGCGAATTACTTTTGCCATGGGGAGACGGGACACATTTTGGAGATTTGGTATCTCAATCTTGTTGAGGTTTTGTGAAAAAATTATCGTAGCCACATATGTAAGCAAGCTATTTTGTGAAGGTGAGTGATTATGGGGATAGTTGCAAGCCATCTTGAAAACATGATTAATTGTGGACACAATTGAAAGAAGATTCATTTATTCCCATAAGGGAATGGGGTGCAACATTAGTTATGTGAATCAAATCTAGGAAAGGAATATAAAAAAGAACCACCACTTCTCTCTTTTTTCTTCTCCAATCCAAAAAGTTATGCGAATCTAATATAGAAAATAGGGTGTGAAATTAGTTATGTGAATCCAATCTAGCAAAGGATGATTAAAAAAACCACCTCTTCCCTCTTGTTTCTTCTCCAATCTAAGAAGTTATGACAGAGGTGCTTTTAATGAGGAGAGAGAGAGAGAGAGAGTACGTCCATTTGTCTTATTTTTACCTTTTAAAATTTTTCTAAAGGGAACACAAAAAGTACAAGGCTAGAAATTAGAAGGTTATATAAAGCTTTTTCACTACAAGGCACGAAGTTTTTGTTCTTCTTGGGAATGTATTATAATATCTACGTCGTTTGGATTTTGTGAAAAGGATAATAATAGCCACAGATGTAGAACAAATCAATTTTGTCATAAGGAGATAGGACACATTTTGGAGATTCGGTTTGTCAATCTTGTTGAGGTTTTGTGAAAAAATATTGCAGAGCCACATATGTAAACTATTTTGTGAACGTGATTGATTATGTGGATAGTTGCAAGCCATCTTAAAAATATGATTAAATTAAAAGTTGAATCATTTATTTACATAAGGGAATGGGCTGCGAAATTAATTATGTGAATCCAATCTAGCAAAGGATGATATAAGAAAACCACCTCTCCTCTTGCTTGGGTTTGCAATTGAGCCTCTTTAAGCCTTGGTTGGACCCATTTAATGCTGAGGTGAGTCACAACTATATCAAATCCTAAAGTCTCTATAAATCTCTACAAGAGCATGGACCTCTTCCCTAGAGGTGTCTAATAGGATATTAGTTATGTGAATCCAAATCTAGAAAATGGGGTGCAACATTAGTTATGTGAATCCAATCTAGCAAAGGATGATAAAGAGAACCACCAGTTCCCTCTTTTTTCTTCTCCAATATAGGAAGTTATGTGACATAGGTGCTTGTAATGGCTAAAGGGAGAGAGATGGAGAGAGAAAAGGGGGGAGAGAGAGAGTCTAGCAAAGGATGATAAAAAAGAACCACCTCTTCCCTTTTCTTTCTTCTCCAATCCAGGAAGTTATGTGACATAAATACTTTTAATGGCGTGTGCATGAGAGAGAGAGAGAGAGAGAGAGAGAGAGAGAGAGAGAGAGAGAGAGAGAGAGAGAGAGAGATTAGAGAGAGAGCACATCCATTTGTCTAAGGATTAATTTTCTCAAGGGCTTTGAATTGATTACAAATCTTATGAGAATGTAGAGAGAGAGAGAGAGAGAGAGAGAGAGAGAGAGAGAGAGAGAGAGAGAGAGAGAGAGAGCACATCCATTTGTCTAAGGATTAATTTTCTCAAGGGCTTTGAATTGATTACAAATCTTATGAGAATGTAGAATATGCAACATTGCACTTTATAACTTTCGTAATTGCTAAAACTAGCATTTGATATATGTACTTCAAATTCTTGGATTTCTGGGTACTTTATTTTTCTTGCTATGTTCATGTTCACACATGACTCTTCTCCTTATCAAGCTTCTTACTATTACTATTTGCAATAAAAAGCAAGGTAAGCTCTGTGGTGGGTGCAACCGATTACATAACAATGCTAACCTCACACAATCTCATTATAGAGAAAAAGCAGTCTATTGCTTAAGTGTGCAAGTAATCCCTCTCTAATTATGAAAACAACCACTTAGCACACAAGAGAGCGAGAGAATACACTCTACTTTGCATAATGGGTTTATGTCCTTTCTCATTAGAAATGCACGACCAACTTTTTTATGTGTGGCCGCCGAAGACTTGCTCATATAGATTTACAAAAGCTTTTAAGTACGTATACCATCTCTCTTTGAAACAAGACTATAAACATAATCCACCAATAGAAAGTGCAAAAATAAGGAAGAAAAACTCACAACACAGCATTGGGTCTAATGTGTCCCTTGTAGATGGTGGCTCCCCTTCCCATCTGTAGTATTTATATCTATTATTCCAAAAATAGACCCATGGAGGCAATAATAGGATTGAGTACATCCAAATATGGGTCTTATTTTTCAAATTAAACCTTAGTACCTTATGCAATACCTTAACAATAAATAAATTAATCTCCTACACATCTAAGATGTGAAAACATAGAATACATTGCAATTACAACTACAACATTCAACGGACAAAGCTTAAATACGGCGTTAATTAAATATAGACATTTGCACACTACCATAAATAATCTACACGACACCATGATTGGCACTCCACACCATGCTTAGACCATCATCCATGTGCGACAACACACATTACTCATAAGCGTTATAAGCACATTGGTTAGAATAATTAATTGGAATCCTCAACAATTAAGATTATGTTCATTGGCAGAAACACAACACCAATAATACACTAGCTCAATATTCATCAACATGATAAATATAAAAATTTACACACTGCCATAACTACTCTACATGACACCTTGATTGGCACCCCACACCATGCTTAGACTGTCATCCATGTATGACACTTGAATCAGTATCCTTGCACTGCTCAACATCCATTACTCTCATAAGCATTAATCACATTGGTTAGAATAATTAATTAGACTCCTTAATAATTAATCACAATATGTTCATAGGTAGAAACACAACACTAGTAATACACTAGCTCAATATTTATCTACATGATTATGTTCATAGGTAGAATTTCTACAC
Source organism: Cibotium barometz (assembly GCF_041138505.1). Taxonomy (NCBI): domain Eukaryota; kingdom Viridiplantae; phylum Streptophyta; class Polypodiopsida; order Cyatheales; family Cibotiaceae; genus Cibotium; species Cibotium barometz. The sequence goes on from NC_141046.1 coordinate 70,284,481, forward strand.
AACACCAGTAATACGCCAGCTCAATATTCATCAACATGGTATATCACGCACAATACTAATAACACTAAAATGGCCCCAACAAATGCATATACTAATAATACGAGCCTGTCAATATTAGTATGAACATGATTATATTCATAGGTAGAAACACAACACCAGTAATACACTATCTCAATATTCATAAACATAGTAAATCACCCACAATACCAATAACACTAACATGACCACAACAAATGCATATAATAATAATATAAGCATGTCAATATTAATATGGCATTCCCCATATGATAGTGGCCAATAACACTAACACGACCCAAATGCATATACTAATAATACGAGCCTATCAGTATTAATATGGCATCACCCACAATACAATATATCATTATGGTACAATGGTATCTCAGATATCCCCAGTCAACCATAGAGTGGTCTTCCTAACATCCCTCTTGCTTCGGTTTGCAATTGAGCCTCTTTAAGCCTTGCTTGGACACATTTAATGCTGAGGTGAGTCACAACTATATCAAATCCTAAAGTCTCTATAAATCTCTACAAAGAGCATGGACCTCTTTCCTAGAGGTGTCTCCACAAATCCTAAAGTCTCTATATTTTAATCACTACTAAGAGCATGGAGACACCTCTTCTCTAGAGATGTCTCCATAACCGCTCAATGTAATCTCTTCTTCGTTTCTTCCTCACCACATTCCCTTAGTTTGTTTCAGCTCCCTCTCATGTGCCTTACCCCCTCCCAAACACCCTTTGCATGTTATCATACTGGTTAGGACCATGTGTGGTATGGTTGCATCATGTATAAATAAACCATGTGCTAATTCACCAGAGAGAGAGAGAGAGAGAGAGAGAGAGAGAGAGAGAGAGCACATCCATTTGTCTAAGGATTAATTTTCTCAAGGGCTTTGAATTGATTACAAATCTTATGAGAATGTAGAATATGCAACATTGCACTTTATAACTTTCGTAATTGCTAAAACTAGCATTTGATATATGTACTTCAAATTCTTGGATTTCTGGGTACTTTATTTTTCTTGCTATGTTCATGTTCACACATGACTCTTCTCCTTATCAAGCTTCTTACTATTACTATTTGCAATAAAAAGCAAGGTAAGCTCTGTGGTGGGTGCAACCGATTACATAACAATGCTAACCTCACACAATCTCATTATAGAGAAAAAGCAGTCTATTGCTTAAGTGTGCAAGTAATCCCTCTCTAATTATGAAAACAACCACTTAGCACACAAGAGAGCGAGAGAATACACTCTAGCTTGCATAATGGGTTTATGTCCTTTCTCATTAGAAATGCATGACCAACTTTTTTATGTGTGGCCGCCGAAGACTTGCTCATATAGATTTACAAAAGCTTTTAAGTACGTATACCATCTCTCTTTGAAACAAGACTATAAACATAATCCACCAATAGAAAGTGCAAAAATAAGGAAGAAAAGCTCACAACACAGCATTGGGTCTAATGTGTCCCTTGTAGATGGTGGCTCCCCTTCCCATCTGTAGTATTTATATCTTTTATTCCAAAAATAGACCCATGGAGGCAATAATAGGATTGAGTACATCCAAATATGGGTCTCATTTTTCAAATTAAACCTTAGTACCTTATGCAATACCTTAACAATTAAGATTATGTTCATTGGCAGAAACACAACACCAATAATACACTAGCTCAATATTCATCAACATGATAAATATAAAAATTTGCACACTGCCATAACTACTCTACATGACACCTTGATTGGCACCCCACACCATGCTTAGACTGTCATCCATGTATGACACTTGAATCAGTATCCTTGCACTGCTCAACATCCATTACTCTCATAAGCATTAATCACATTGGTTAGAATAATTAATTGGACTCCTTAATAATTAATCACAATATGTTCATAGGTAGAAACACAACACTAGTAATACACTAGCTCAATATGTATCTACATGATTATGTTCATAGGTAGAATTTCTACACAACACCAGTAATACGCCAGCTCAATATTCATCAACATGGTATATCACGCACAATACTAATAACACTAAAATGGCCCCAACAAATGCATATACTAATAATACGAGCCTGTCAATATTAGTATGAACATGATTATATTCATAGGTAGAAACACAACACCAGTAATACACTATCTCAATATTCATAAACATAGTAAATCACCCACAATACCAATAACACTAACATGGCCCCAACAAATGCATATAATAATAATATAAGCATGTCAATATTAATATGGCATTCCCCATATGATAGTGGCCAATAACACTAACACGACCCAAATGCATATACTAATAATACGAGCCTATCAGTATTAATATGGCATCACCCACAATACAATATATCATTATGGTACAATGGTATCTCAGATATCCCCAGTCAACCATAGAGTGGTCTTCCTAACATCCCTCTTGCTTCGGTTTGCAATTGAGCCTCTTTAAGCCTTGCTTGGACACATTTAATGCTGAGGTGAGTCACAACTATATCAAATCCTAAAGTCTCTATAAATCTCTACAAAGAGCATGGACCTCTTCCCTAGAGGTGTCTCCACAAATCCTAAAGTCTCTATATTTTAATCACTACTAAGAGCATGGAGACACCTCTTCTCTAGATATGTCTCCATAACCGCTCAATGTAATCTCTTCTTCGTTTCTTCCTCACCACATTCCCTTAGTTTGTTTCAGCTCCCTCTCATGTGCCTTACCCCCTCCCAAACACCCTTTGCATGCTATCATACTGGTTAGGACCATGTGTGGTATGGTTGCATCATGTATAAATAAACCATGTGCTAATTCACCTTAATTAATTATCAATTGATTTTAGAACTAAAACTGTCAAAATTTTAGCCATTTTGCCAAGGCAAGATAAAAGTTCACATGGCATTCTTCAACCGGATAGTTGCAAGCCATGCTAAGAATATAATTAAATTAAAAGTTGAATCGTTTATTTCCATAAGGGAATGGGCTGCGAAATTAATTATGTGAATCTAATGTAGCAAAGGATGATATGAGAGAACCACCTCTTCCCTCTTCTTTCTTCTCCAACCTAGGAAGTTATATGATATTAGTTATGTGAATCCAAATCTAGAAAATGGGGTGCAACATTAGTTATGTGAATCCAATCTAGCAAAGGATCATAAACAGAACCACCAGTTCTCTCTTTTTTCTTCTCCAATCTAGGAAGTTATGTGACATAGGTGCTTGTAATGGCTAAAGGGAGAGAGATGGAGAGAGAAAAGGGGGGAGAGAGAGAGTCTAGCAAAGGATGATAAGAAAGAACCACCTCTTCCCTTTTCTTTCTTCTCCAATCCAAGAAGTTATGTGACATAAATACTTTTAATGGCGCGTGCACGGGAGAGAGAGAGAGAGAGAGAGAGAGAGAGAGAGAGAGAGAGAGAGAGAGAGAGCACATCCATTTGTCTAATGATTAATTTGCTCAAGGGCTTTGAATTGATTACAAATCTTATGAATGTAGAATATGCAACATTGCACTTTATAACTTTCGTAATTGCTAACTGGCATTTGATATATATACTTCAAATTCTTGGAATTCTGGGTACTTTATTTTTCTTTTGCTATGTTCATGTTCACACATGACTCTTCTCCTTATCAAGCTTCTTACTATTACTATTACTATTACTATTTGCAAGTAAAAGCAACGTAAGCTCTGTGGGTGCAACCGATTGCATAACGATGCTAACCTCACACAATCTCATTATAGAGAAAAAGCACTCTATTGCTTAAGTGTGCAAGTAATCCCTCTCTAATTATGAAAACAACCACTTAGCACACAAGAGAGCGAGAGAGTACACTCTAGTTTGGATAATGGGTTTATGTCCTTTCTCATTAGAAATGCACGATCAACTTTTTTATGTGTGGCCACCGAAGACTTGCTCATAGATTTACAAAAGCTTTTAAGTACGTATACCATTTCTCTCTTTGAAACAAGACTATAAACATAATCCACCAATAGAAAGTGCAAAAATAAGGAAGAAAAACTCACAACACAACATTGGGTCTAATGTGTCCCTTGTAGATGGTGGCTCTCCTTCCCATCTGCAATAATAGGATTGAGTACATCCAAATATGCGTCTTATTTTTCAAATATAAATCTTAGTACCTTATGCAATACCTTAAGAATTAAAAAAATTGATCTCTTACACATCTAAGATGTGCAAACATAGAATACATTGCAATTACAACTACAACATTCGGCGGACAAATCTAAAATATGGTGTTAATTAAATATAGACATTTGCACATCGTCATAAATACTCTACATGACACCATGATTGGCACTCCACACCATGCTCAGACTATCATCCATGTGCAACACTTTAATTAGTATTCTTGCACTGCTCAACACACATTACTCATAAGCGTTATAATCACATTGGTTAGAATAATTAATGGGAACCTTAACAATTAAGATTATGTTCATTGTGCTAGAGACACAACACCAGTAATACACTAGCTCAATATTCATCAAACATGATAAATATAGAAACTTGCACACTATAAATACTCAACATGACACTTGATTGGCACCCCACACCATGCTTAGACTGTCATCCATGTGTGACACTTGAATCAATATCCTTGCACTGCTCAACGCCCATTACTCTCATAAGCATTAATCACATTGGTTAGAATAATTAATTGGACTCCTTAATAGTTAATCACAACATGCTTATGTTCATAGGGAGAAACACAACACTAGTAATACTCTATCTTAATATTCATCTACATGATTATGTTCATAGGTAGAATTTCTACACAACACCAGTAATATGCCAGCTTAATATTCATCAACATGGTATATCACCCACAATACCAATAACACTCAAATGGCCCCAACAAATGCATATACTATTAATACGAGCCTATCAATATTGGTATGAACATGATTATGTTCATAGGTAGAAACACAACACCAGTAATACATTATATCAATATTCATGAACATAGTAAATCACCCATAATACCAATAACACTAACATGGCCCTAACAAATGCATATAATAATAATACAAGCATGTCAATATTAATATGGCATCCCCCATATGATAGTGGCCAATAACACTAACACGGCCCAAATGCATATACTAATAATACGAGCCTATCAGTATTAATATGGCATCACCCACAATACAATATATCATTATGGTACAATGGTATCTCAGATATCCCCACGAGTGGTCTTCCTAACATCCCTCTTGCTTGGGTTTGCAATTGAGCCTCTTTAAGCCTTGCTTGGACCCATTTAATGCTGAGGTCAGGGATTTCATTAACGTCTTCACAATTTCGTGATCACGTTAACAAAACCTGTTGTTAACATAAAAATTCTTGTGATCACAATGTATATTCACGGGCATTTTTTATGACCTGCAAAAACCTTCTCTGCCAGTAATCTCGCCGGGAAAATTACATTTCCCGGCGGGAAAATTACATTTCCCGGCGGGCCCGCCAGGAAAACCCATTTTCCCGGCGGACAAATTAAAAAAATAAAAAAAAATCATGTTCAGAGTCATTCTTACCATTTTTGGGCCTTCTGGACTCATTTATGATGTCAAAAGTTCAAAATTCTTGGCACAAAAAAAGTTTTGTATAATTTGCTGGCCTTAAGTTCAATTGACACACCAATTAAATCTAACTATACTTACATCAATTGACTCAATTGTCCATGACATCATTGCACTCAATTGAGCCCAATTGGACTCAATTACACTTGATTTACACTCAATTGATATTAATTGGGTGTCAATTGATGTCAGTTGTGCTTAATTCGACGCAATTGAGCCACCCAATTTGCATAAATTGGATGTAAACTAAGTATCAATTGAGTCGAATTGGACTCAATTGATAATAATTGGATGTTAATTGATATTAATTAAGCCCAATTGACTTCAATTGGGTGTTAATTTATTACAATTAATGTGAATTAAGCTCAATTGAGCTCAGTTGACATCAATTGGGTGTCAATTGAGCTCAGTTGACATCAATTGGGTGTCAATTGATATCAATTAAGCTCAATTGAGCTCAGTTGACATCAATTGGGTGTCAATTGATATTAATTAAGCTCAATTGAGCTCAGTTGACATCAATTGGGTGTCAATTGATATCAATTGAGCTCAATTGGGCTCAATTGCACTCAATTGACACTCAATTGGGTGTTAATTGCATCCTATTGTGCTCAATTGAGCCTAATAGGATGCAATTAACATCAATCAGGTGTCAATTGATCATAATTGATATCAATTGGGCTCAATTGCACTCAATTGTGATTGATTGTGTGTCAATTGATGTCAATTGAGCCTAATATGATACAATTGAGCTCAATTCACGCCTAATTGGATGTAAATTGAGTGTCAATTGAGCCGAATTAGACTCAATCGATAGCAATTGGGTGTTAATTGATATCAATTAATATCCAATTAACACAATTAAAGTCAATTAAGTCTAATTGACTTCAATTGGATAATTTGGGTGTCAATTGAGCTCAATTAGACGTAAATGACATCAATTGGGGGTCAATTAACATCAATTGAACCTTATTGACATCAATTGGGTGCCAATTAACATCAATTGGACTCAATTGACATCAGTTGGGTTTCAATTGAGCCAAATTGGATGCAATTGACATCAATTGGGTGTCAATTGATTACAACTGAGCTGAATTAGGCTCAATTGCACTCAATTGATATTAATTGGGTGTCAGTTAAACCTAATTCCATGCAATTGAGCTCAATTGACATCAATTCACATCAATTGCTCTCAATTGATATTAATTGGGTGTCAATCGATGTCAATTGAGCCTAATTCGATGCAATTGAGCTCAATTCACATCAGTTCATATCAATTGGGTGTCAATTGATGTCAATTGAGTAAAATTGAGTCTAATTGGGTGTCAATTGAGTCAAATTGAGTATAATTGGGTGTCAATTGATATCAATTGAGCCAAATTGAGTCTAATTGAGTCCAATTAGACTTAATTAAGTCAAATTGAGTCTAATTGGGTGTCAATTGATGTCAATTGAGCCAAATTGAGTCTAATTGGGTGTCAATGGAGCCTAATTGACATCAATTGGGTGTCAATTGATGTCAATTGAGCCCAATTGAAGCTAATTGTGTATCAATTGACACACAATTGATGTCAATTGGGCTCAATTGACATCAATTGGATTCAATTGACACACAATTGATGTCACATGGGCTCAATTGACATCAATTAACACCTAATTGATGTCAATTGGGTGTCAATTGATTATAATTGATGCTAAATTGAATGAATCGAGTCTAATTGACATCAATTAAGTCTAATTGGGTATTAATTGATCAATTGGACTCAATTGATATCAATTGACACCCAATTGGACTCAATTGACATCAATTGGACTCAAAAGGGTGTTAACTGATGTTAATTGAGCCCAATTGACATCAATTGGGTGTTAATTGAGCTCAATTGGACACAATTAACAATAATTGGGTATGAATTGAACTCAATTGACATCAATTAGGTGTCAATTGAGCCTAATTGCATCTAATTGAACTCAATTGACATCAATTGGACAAATTGCATCCAATTTAATTCAATTGACATCAATTAAGCCTAATTGCATCCAATTTAACCCAATTGGACTCAATTGAATCCAATTGGACTCAATTGACATCAGTTAGGTGTCAATTGAGCCTAATTGTATCTATTTGGACTTAATTGACATCAATTGGGTGTCAATTAAACCCAATTGGAGTCAATTGATATCAATTGGGTGTTTATTGATATTAATTGAGTTTAATTGACATCAATTGGGTATTTATTGATGTCAATCGAGTCCAATTAGATGTAATTGGACTCAATTGGTGTGAATTAGACTTAATTAATATCAATTGGGCTCAATTGATATCAATTAGGTGTGAATTGATGTCAATTGAGCCCAATTCGATGCAATTGATATCACTTGGGTGTCAATTAGACTCAATTGGCACCCAATTGATGTCAATTGAGTCCAAGTGGATGTCAATTGATATCAATTGAGCCCAATTGATCAATTGATACCCAATTAGACTTAATTGATATCAATTTGACTCAATTAGGTGTTAATTGATATCAATTAGACTCAATTGGGTGCTAATTGATATTAATTGAGCTCAATTAGACTCAATTGACATCAATTAGGTACTAATTGAGTGTAATTGATGTCCATTAAGTCCAATTTGGCTTAATTGACATCAATTGGGTATCAATTGACTATAATTGATGTCAATTTAGCTCAATTGACATCAATTGGGTGTTAATTAATGTCAATCGAGTCCAATTAATATCAATTAAGCCAAATTGATATCAATTGGGTGTCAATTGAGCCCAATTCACATCAATTGGGTGTAAATTGAACCTAATTGGACTCACATTAGGAACTCAATGGAGTCTTTTTGGGCCCTTTAATTTGCCATGAGGTTATGGAAACGTTTAACTTTTTGACAAATAGGAGCCCGCCATGTAAGCAAAAACCAATGGTTTGTAAGAGAGGTGTAAGAGTGGTCAAAGGGTGCACTTTTTCCCCCAAAAAGGGGAGGGGGTAATTTTACAATTTTCGGACCTCCATAACTTCTACATACAAGCTCCGATTTGAGCGGAGATTATAGATCCGTGATCTACGCATCAAGAGCTTTCCATAGATATGTTACATGATATGGTTTTATTCGCTAGATTTTAAATTCCATTTTCCCCCCAAAATTCAAATTCGAATAAAGTAGCCGTTTTGAAGCTTCTAATTAGAAAACGTTTCTTCTTAAGAGAAAAGATTTGACTCCCTTAAGCTGCCAAATAAAAGGGCCCAAGAAGACTCCATTGAGTTCCTAATGATTAACATCAATTAGGTGTGAATTGATGTCAATTGACCCCACTTGGATGCAATTGATATCAATTTGGTGTCAATTGGACTCAATTGGCACCCAATTGATGTCAATTGAGTCCACTTGGATGTCAATTGATATCAATTGAGCCCAATTGATCAATTGACACCCAATTAGACTTAATTGATATCAATTTGACTCAATTGGGTATTAATTGATGTCAATTAAACTCAATTGGATGTTAATTGATGTTAATTTAGTCTCAATTGACATCAATTGGGTGCCAATTGAGTGCAATTGATGTCGATTAAGCCCAATTTGGCTCAATTAACATCAATTGGGTGTCAATTAACTACGATTGATGTCAATTGAGCTGAATTGATATCAATTGGGTGTTAATTGATGTTAATTGAGTTTAATTGACATCAATTGGGTGTTAATTGATGTCACTTGAGTCCAATTAGATGTAATTAGACTCAATCGGGTTTGAATTAGACTCAATTGATATCAATTGGGCTGAGTTAATTGGGTGTCAATTGAGCCCAATTGACATCAATTGGGTGTGAATTGAACTGGATTGGACTCAATTGACATCAATTAGGTGTGAATTGATGTCAATTAAGCCCAATTGGATGCAATTGATATCAATTGGGTGTCACTTGGACTCAATTGGCACCCAATTGATGTCAATTGAGTCCAATTGGATGTCAATTGATATCAGTTGAGTCGAATTGATTAATTGACACCCAATTATACTTAATTGATATCAATTTGACTCAATTGGGTATTAGTTGATGTCAATTGGACTCAATTGGGTGTTAATTGATGTTAATTGAGGACTCAATTGACATCAATTGGGTACCAATTGAGTGCAATTGGTGTCAATTCGGCTCAATTGACATCAATTGGATATCAATTGACTAGGATTGATGTCAATTGAGTCCAATTAAGCCCAGTTGTGTCCAATTGGACTCAATTGACATCAATTGGGTGTTAATCGATGTCAATTGAGTCCAATTAAGCCCAGTTGTGTCCAATTGGGTGTCAATTGATTGAAACCAATTAAGTCCAATTAAGCCCAATTGAGTCCAATGGGGTGTCAATTGATGTCAATTGAGCCCAATCGATCAATTGACACCCAATTAGACTTAATTGATACCAATTGGACTCAATTGGATATTAATTGATGTCAATTAGACTCAATTGGAAGTATAATAAGATCTAATTGATGGCAATCGAGCTTAAGGTGATAAATTTAGAGATAACTTTTTTTGTACAAAGAATTTTGAACTTTTGACATCATAAATGAGTCCAGAAGGCCCAAAAATGGTAGGAATGACTGTGAACATAAATATATTTTGACCATTTTTTTTAACTTTTTTTCCGTCGGGAAAATGGATTTTCCCGGCAGGCCCGCCGGGAAAACAAAAAGCCCGGCGGGCTTCGGTAGGTTACCAGCTCACTGGTAACTTGCTATTTTGAGAACATGAAAACATGTGAACATGTTAATAACATGTTCACAAGTGTTATTAACAAAAAAAAGCTTGTGATCACGTGAATATAAAATCCCTGGCTGAGGTGAGTCACAACTATATCAAATCCTAAAGTCTCTTCAAATATCTACAAAGAGCATGGACCTCTTCCCTGGAGGTGTCTCCACAAATCCTAAAGTCTCTATATTTTAATCACTACTAAGAGCATGGAGACATCTCTTTCCTAGAGATGTCTCCATATCCGCTCAATGTAATCTCTTCTTTGTTTCTTCCTCGTCACATTCCCTTAGTTTGTTTTAGCTCCCTCGCATGTGCCTTACCCCCTCCCAAACACCCTTAGCATGCTATCATACTGATTAGGACCATGTGTGGTATGGTTGCATCATGTACAAATAAACCATGTGCTAATTCACCTTAATTAATCATCGATTGATTTTAGAGCTAAAACAACCAAAATTTTAACCATTTTTCCAAGGCAAGATAAAAGTTCACATGGCATTTTTCAATCGGTTTCATAAATAATACAATAGTCAATGGTTTATGTTGAGTTGGGGTTTATGAAAAGGATAATAACAGCCATGGCGAATCACTTTTGCCATGGGGAGACGGGACACATTTTGGAGATTTGGTATCTCAATCTTGTTGAGGTTTTGTGAAAAAATTATCGTAGCCACATATGTAAGCAAGCTATTTTGTGAAGGTGAGTGATTATGGGGATAGTTGCAAGCCATCTTGAAAACATGATTAATTGTGGACACAATTGAAAGAAGATTCATTTATCCCCATAAGGGAATGGGGTGCAACATTAGTTATGTGAATCAAATCTAGGAAAGGAATATAAAAAAGAACCACCACTTCCCTCTTTTTTCTTCTCCAATCCAAAAAGTTATGCGAATCTAATATAGAAAATAGGGTGTGAAATTAGTTATGTGAATCCAATCTAGCAAAGGATGATTAAAAAAACCACCTCTTCCCTCTTGTTTCTTCTCCAATCTAAGAAGTTATGACAGAGGTGCTTTTAATGAGGAGAGAGAGAGAGAGTACGTCCATTTGTCTTATTTGAGAGGGAACACAAAAAGTACAAGGCTAGAAATTAGAAGGTTATATAAAGCTTTTTCACTACAAGGCACGAAGTTTTTGTTCTTCTTGGGAATGTATTATAATATCTACGTCGTTTGGATTTTGTGAAAAGGATAATAATAGCCACAGATGTAGAACAAATCAATTTTGTCATAAGGAGATAGGACACATTTTGGAGATTCGGTTTGTCAATCTTGTTGAGGTTTTGTGAAAAAATATTGCAGAGCCACATATGTAAACTATTTTGTGAACGTGATTGATTATGTGGATAGTTGCAAGCCATCTTAAAAATATGATTAAATTAAAAGTTGAATCATTTATTTCCATAAGGGAATGGGCTGCGAAATTAATTATGTGAATCCAATCTAGCAAAGGATGATATAAGAAAACCACCTCTCCTCTTGCTTGGGTTTGCAATTGAGCCTCTTTAAGCCTTGGTTGGACCCATTTAATGCTGAGGTGAGTCAAAACTATATCAAATCCTAAAGTCTCTATAAATCTCTACAAGAGCATGGACCTCTTCCCTAGAGGTGTCTCCACAAATCCTAAAGTCTCTATATTTTAATCACTACTAAGAGCATGGAGACACCTCTTCTCTAGAGATGTCTCCATAACCGCTCAATGTAATCTCTTCTTCATTTCTTCCTCACCACATTCCCTTAGTTTGTTTCAGCTCTCTCTCTCATGTGCCTTACCCTCTCCCAAACACCCTTTGCATGCTATCATACTGGTTAGGACCATGTGTGGTATGGTTGCATCATGTATAAATAAACCATGTGCTAATTCACCTTAATTAATCGTCGATTGATTTTAGAACTAAAACTGTCAAAATTTTAGCCATTTTGCCAAGGCAAGATAAAAGTTCACATGGCATTTTTCAAGCGGATAGTTGCAAGCCATGTTAAAAATATAATTAAATTAAAAGTTGAATCGTTTATTTCCATAAGGGAATGGGCTGCGATTTTAATTGTGTGAATCCAATCTAGCAAAGGATGATATGAGAGAACCACCTCTTCCCTCTTCTTTCTTCTCCAACCTAGGAATATATAGGATATTAGTTATGTGAATCCAAATCTAGAAAATGGGGTGCAACATTAGTTATGTGAATCCAATCTAGCAAAGGATGATAAAGAGAACCACCAGTTCCCTCTTTTTTCTTCTCCAATATAGGAAGTTATGTGACATAGGTGCTTGTAATGGCTAAAGGGAGAGAGATGGAGAGAGAAAAGGGGGGAGAGAGAGAGTCTAGCAAAGGATGATAAAAAAGAACCACCTCTTCCCTTTTCTTTCTTCTCCAATCCAGGAAGTTATGTGACATAAATACTTTTAATGGCGTGTGCATGAGAGAGAGAGAGAGAGAGAGAGAGAGAGAGAGAGAGAGAGAGAGAGAGAGAGAGAGAGAGAGAGAGAGCACATCCATTTGTCTAAGGATTAATTTTCTCAAGGGCTTTGAATTGATTACAAATCTTATGAGAATGTAGAGAGAGAGAGAGAGAGAGAGAGAGAGAGAGAGAGAGAGAGAGAGAGAGAGAGAGAGAGCACATCCATTTGTCTAAGGATTAATTTTCTCAAGGGCTTTGAATTGATTACAAATCTTATGAGAATGTAGAATATGCAACATTGCACTTTATAACTTTCGTAATTGCTAAAACTAGCATTTGATATATGTACTTCAGATTCTTGGATTTCTGGGTACTTTATTTTTCTTGCTATGTTCATGTTCACACATGACTCTTCTCCTTAGCAAGCTTCTTACTATTACTATTTGCAATAAAAAGCAAGGTAAGCTGTGTGGTGGGTGCAACCGATTACATAACAATGCTAACCTCACACAATCTCATTATAGAGAAAAAGCAGTCTATTGCTTAAGTGTGCAAGTAATCCCTCTCTAATTATGAAAACAACCACTTAGCACACAAGAGAGCGAGAGAATACACTCTACTTTGCATAATGGGTTTATGTCCTTTCTCATTAGAAATGCACGACCAACTTTTTTATGTGTGGCCGCCGAAGACTTGCTCATATAGATTTACAAAAGCTTTTAAGTACGTATACCATCTCTCTTTGAAACAAGACTATAAACATAATCCACCAATAGAAAGTGCAAAAATAAGGAAGAAAAACTCACAACACAGCATTGGGTCTAATGTGTCCCTTGTAGATGGTGGCTCCCCTTCCCATCTGTAGTATTTATATCTTTTATTCCAAAAATAGACCCATGGAGGCAATAATAGGATTGAGTACATCCAAATATGGGTCTTATTTTTCAAATTAAACCTTAGTACCTTATGCAATACCTTAACAATAAATAAATTAATCTCCTACACATCTAAGATGTGAAAACATAGAATACATTGCAATTACAACTACAACATTCAACGGACAAAGCTTAAATACGGCGTTAATTAAATATAGACATTTGCACACTACCATAAATAATCTACACGACACCATGATTGGCACTCCACACCATGCTTAGACCATCATCCATGTGCGACAACACACATTACTCATAAGCGTTATAAGCACATTGGTTAGAATAATTAATTGGAATCCTCAACAATTAAGATTATGTTCATTGGCAGAAACACAACACCAATAATACACTAGCTCAATATTCATCAACATGATAAATATAAAAATTTGCACACTGCCATAACTACTCTACATGACACCTTGATTGGCACCCCACACCATGCTTAGACTGTCATCCATGTATGACACTTGAATCAGTATCCTTGCACTGCTCAACATCCATTACTCTCATAAGCATTAATCACATTGGTTAGAATAATTAATTGGACTCCTTAATAATTAATCACAATATGTTCATAGGTAGAAACACAACACTAGTAATACACTAGCTCAATATTTATCTGCATGATTATGTTCATAGGTAGAATTTCTACACAACACCAGTAATATGCCAGCTCAATATTCATCAACATGGTATATCACGCACAATAATAATAACACTAAAATGGCCCCAACAAATGCATATACTAATAATACGAGCCTGTCAATATTAGTATGAACATGATTATATTCATAGGTAGAAACACAACACCAGTAATACACTATCTCAATATTCATAAACATAGTAAATCACCCACAATACCAATAACACTAACATGGCCCCAACAAATGCATATAATAATGATATAAGCATGTCAATATTAATATGGCATTCCCCATATGATAGTGGCCAATAACACTAACATGACCCAAATGCATATACTAATAATACGAGCCTATCAGTATTAATATGGCATCACCCACAATACAATATATCATTATGGTACAATGGTATCTCAGATATCCCCAGTCAACCATAGAGTGGTCTTCCTAACATCCCTCTTGCTTCGGTTTGCAATTGAGCCTCTTTAAGCCTTGCTTGGACACATTTAATGTTGAGGTGAGTCACAACTATATCAAATCCTAAAGTCTCTATAAATCTCTACAAAGAGCATGGACCTCTTTCCTAGAGGTGTCTCCACAAATCCTAAAGTCTCTATATTTTAATCACTACTAAGAGCATGGAGACACCTCTTCTCTAGAGATGTCTCCATAACCGCTCAATGTAATCTCTTCTTCGTTTCTTCCTCACCACATTCCCTTCGTTTGTTTCAGCTCCCTCTCATGTGCCTTACCCCCTCCCAAACACCCTTTGCATGCTATCATACTGGTTAGAACCATGTGTGGTATGGTTGCATCATGTATAAATAAACCATGTGGTAATTCACCAGAGAGAGAGAGAGAGAGAGAGAGAGAGAGAGAGAGAGAGAGAGAGAGAGAGAGAGAGAGAGAGAGAGAGAGAGAGAGAGAGAGAGAGAGAGCACATCCATTTGTCTAAGGATTAATTTTCTCAAGGGCTTTGAATTGATTACAAATCTTATGAGAATGTAGAATATGCAACATTGCACTTTATAACTTTGGTAATTGCTAAAACTAGCATTTGATATATATACTTCAAATTCTTGGATTTCTGGGTACTTTATTTTTCTTGCTATGTTCATGTTCACACATGACTCTTCCCCTTATCAAGCTTCTTACTATTACTATTTGCAATAAAAAGCAAGGTAAGCTCTGTGGTGGTGGGTGCAACCGATTACATAACAATGCTAACCTCACACAATCTCATTATAGAGAAAAAGCAGTCTATTGCTTAAGTGTGCAAGTAATCCCTCTCTAATTATGAAAACAACCACTTAGCACACAAGAGAGCGAGAGAATACACTCTACTTTGCATAATGGGTTTATGTCCTTTCTCATTAGAAATGCACGACCAACTTTTTGTTATGTGTGGCCGCCGAAGACTTGCTCATATAGATTTACAAAAGCTTTTAAGTACGTATACCATCTCTCTTTGAAACAAGACTATAAACATAATCCACCAATAGAAAGTGCAAAAATAAGGAAGAAAAACTCACAACACAGCATTGGGTCTAATGTGTCCCTTGTAGATGGTGGCTCCCGTTCCCATCTGTAGTATTTATATCTTTTATTCCAAAAATAGACCCATGGAGGCAATAATAGGATTGAGTACATCCAAATATGGGTCTTATTTTTCAAATTAAACCTTAGTACCTTATGCAATACCTTAACAATAAATAAATTAATCTCCTACACATCTAAGATGTGAAAACATAGAATACATTGCAATTACAACTACAACATTCAACGGACAAAGCTTAAATACGGCGTTAATTAAATATAGACATTTGCACACTACCATAAATAATCTACACGACACCATGATTGGCACTCCACACCATGCTTAGACCATCATCCATGTGCGACAACACACATTACTCATAAGCGTTATAAGCACATTGGTTAGAATAATTAATTGGAATCCTCAACAATTAAGATTATGTTCATTGGTAGAAACACAACACCAATAATACACTAGCTCAATATTCATCAACATGATAAATATAAAAATTTGCACACTGCCATAACTACTCTACATGACACCTTGATTGGCACCCCACACCATGCTTAGACTGTCATCCATGTATGACACTTGAATCAGTATCCTTGCACTGCTCAACATCCATTACTCTCATAAGCATTAATCACATTGGTTAGAATAATTAATTGGACTCCTTAATAATTAATCACAATATGTTCATAGGTAGAAACACAACACTAGTAATACACTAGCTCAATATTTATCTACATGATTATGTTCATAGGTAGAATTTCTACACAACACCAGTAATACGCCAGCTCAATATTCATCAACATGGTATATCACGCACAATACTAATAACACTAAAATGGCCCCAACAAATGCATATACTAATAATACGAGCCTATCAATATTAGTATGAACATGATTATATTCATAGGTAGAAACACAACACCAGTAATACACTATCTCAATATTCATAAACATAGTAAATCACCCACAATACCAATAACACTAACATGGCCCCAACAAATGCATATAATAATAATATAAGCATGTCAATATTAATATGGCATTCCCCATATGATAGTGGCCAATAACACTAACACGACCCAAATGCATATACTAATAATACGAGCCTATCAGTATTAATATGGCATCACCCACAATACAATATATCATTATGGTACAATGGTATCTCAGATATCCCCAGTCAACCATAGAGTGGTCTTCCTAACATCCCTCTTGCTTCGGTTTGCAATTGAGCCTCTTTAAGCCTTGCTTGGACACATTTAATGTTGAGGTGAGTCACAACTATATCAAATCCTAAAGTCTCTATAAATCTCTACAAAGAGCATGGACCTCTTTCCTAGAGGTGTCTCCACAAATCCTAAAGTCTCTATATTTTAATCACTACTAAGAGCATGGAGACACCTCTTCTCTAGAGATGTCTCCATAACCGCTCAATGTAATCTCTTCTTCGTTTCTTCCTCACCACATTCCCTTAGTTTGTTTCAGCTCCCTCTCATGTGCCTTACCCCCTCCCAAACACCCTTTGCATGCTATCATACTGGTTAGGACCATGTGTGGTATGGTTGCATCATGTATAAATAAACCATGTGCTAATTCACCAGAGAGAGAGAGAGAGAGAGAGAGAGAGAGAGAGAGAGAGAGAGAGAGAGAGAGAGAGAGAGAGCACATCCATTTGTCTAAGGATTAATTTTCTCAAGGGCTTTGAATTGATTACAAATCTTATGAGAATGTAGAATATGCAACATTGCACTTTATAACTTTCGTAATTGCTAAAACTAGCATTTGATATATGTACTTCAAATCCTTGGATTTCTGGGTACTTTATTTTTCTTGCTATGTTCATGTTCACACATGACTCTTCTCCTTATCAAGCTTCTTACTATTACTATTTGCAATAAAAAGCAAGGTAAGCTGTGTGGTGGGTGCAACCGATTACATAACAATGCTAACCTCACACAATCTCATTATAGAGAAAAAGCAGTCTATTGCTTAAGTGTGCAAGTAATCCCTCTCTAATTATGAAAACAACCACTTAGAACACAAGAGAGCGACAGAATACACTCTAGTTTGCATAATGGGTTTATGTCCTTTCTCATTAGAAATGCACGACCAACTTTTTTATGTGTGGCCGCCGAAGACTTGCTCATATAGATTTACAAAAGCTTTTAAGTACGTATACCATCTCTCTTTGAAACAAGACTATAAACATAATCCACCAATAGAAAGTGCAAAAATAAGGAAGAAAAACTCACAACACAGCATTGGGTCTAATGTGTCCCTTGTAGATGGTGGCTCCCCTTCCCATCTGTAGTATTTATATCTTTTATTCCAAAAATAGACCCATGGAGGCAATAATAGGATTGAGTACATCCAAATATGGGTCTTATTTTTCAAATTAAACCTTAGTACCTTATGCAATACCTTAACAATTAAGATTATGTTCATTGGCAGAAACACAACACCAATAATACACTAGCTCAATATTCATCAACATGATAAATATAAAAATTTGCACACTGCCATAACTACTCTACATGACACCTTGATTGGCACCCCACACCATGCTTAGTCTGTCATCCATGTATGACACTTGAATCAGTATCCTTGCACTGCTCAACATCCATTACTCTCATAAGCATTAATCACATTGGTTAGAATAATTAATTGGACTCCTTAATAATTAATCACAATATGTTCATAGGTAGAAACACAACACTAGTAATACACTAGCTCAATATTTATCTACATGATTATGTTCATAGGTAGAATTTCTACACAACACCAGTAATACGCCAGCTCAATATTCATCAACATGGTATATCACGCACAATACTAATAACACTAAAATGGCCCCAACAAATGCATATACTAATAATACGAGCCTGTCAATATTAGTATGAACATGATTATATTCATAGGTAGAAACACAACACCAGTAATACACTATCTCAATATTCATAAACATAGTAAATCACCCACAATACCAATAACACTAACATGGCCCCAACAAATGCATATAATAATAATATAAGCATGTCAATATTAATATGGCATTCCCCATATGATAGTGGCCAATAACACTAACACGACCCAAATGCATATACTAATAATACGAGCCTATCAGTATTAATATGGCATCACCCACAATACAATATATCATTATGGTACAATGGTATCTCAGATATCCCCAGTCAACCATAGAGTGGTCTTCCTAACATCCCTCTTGCTTCGGTTTGCAATTGAGCCTCTTTAAGCCTTGCTTGGACACATTTAATGCTGAGGTGAGTCACAACTATATCAAATCCTAAAGTCTCTATAAATCTCTACAAAGAGCATGGACCTCTTTCCTAGAGGTGTCTCCACAAATCCTAAAGTCTCTATATTTTAATCACTACTAAGAGCATGGAGACACCTCTTCTCTAGAGATGTCTCCATAACCGCTCAATGTAATCTCTTCTTCGTTTCTTCCTGACCACATTCCCTTAGTTTGTTTCAGCTCCCTCTCATGTGCCTTACCCCCTCCCAAACACCCTTTTCATGCTATCATACTGGTTAGGACCATGTGTGGTATGGTTGCATCATGTATAAATAAACCATGTGGTAATTCACCAGAGAGAGAGAGAGAGAGAGGGAGAGAGGGAGAGAGAGAGAGAGAGAGCACATCCATTTGTCTAAGGATTAATTTTCTCAAGGGCTTTGAATTGATTACAAATCTTATGAGAATGTAGAATATGCAACATTGCACTTTATAACTTTCGTAATTGCTAAAACTAGCATTTGATATATGTACTTCAAATTCTTGGATTTCTGGGTACTTTATTTTTCTTGCTATGTTCATGTTCACACATGACTCTTCTCCTTATCAAGCTTCTTACTATTACTATTTGTAATAAAAAGCAAGGTAAGCTCTGTGGTGGGTGCAACCGATTACATAACAATGCTAACCTCACACAATCTCATTATAGAGAAAAAGCAGTCTATTGCTTAAGTGTGCAAGTAATCCCTCTCTAATTATGAAAACAACCACTTAGCACACAAGAGAGCGAGAGAATACACTCTACTTTGCATAATGGGTTTATGTCCTTTCTCATTAGAAATGCACGACCAACATTTTGTTATGTGTGGCCGCCGAAGACTTGCTCATATAGATTTACAAAAGCTTTTAAGTACGTATACCATCTCTCTTTGAAACAAGACTATAAACATAATCCACCAATAGAAAGTGCAAAAATAAGGAAGAAAAACTCACAACACAGCATTGGGTCTAATGTGTCCCTTGTAGATGGTGGCTCCCCTTCCCATCTGTAATATTATATCTTTTATTCCAAAAATAGACCCATGGAGGCAATAATAGGATTGAGTACATCCAAATATGGGTCTTATTTTTCAAATTAAACCTTAGTACCTTATGCAATACCTTAACAATAAATAAATTAATCTCCTACACATCTAAGATGTGAAAACATAGAATACATTGCAATTACAACTACAACATTCAACGGACAAATCTTAAATACGGCGTTAATTAAATATAGACATTTGCACACTACCATAAATAATCTACACGACACCATGATTGGCACTCCACACCATGCTTAGACCATCATCCATGTGCGACAACACACATTACTCATAAGCGTTATAAGCACATTGGTTAGAATAATTAATTGGAATCCTCAACAATTAAGATTATGTTCATTGGCAGAAACACAACACCAATAATACACTAGCTCAATATTCATCAACATGATAAATATAAAAATTTGCACACTGCCATAACTACTCTACATGACACCTTGATTGGCACCCCACACCATGCTTAGACTGTCATCCATGTATGACACTTGAATCAGTATCCTTGCACTGCTCAACATCCATTACTCTCATAAGCATTAATCACATTGGTTAGAATAATTAATTGGACTCCTTAATAATTAATCACAATATGTTCATAGGTAGAAACACAACACTAGTAATACACTAGCTCAATATTTATCTACATGATTATGTTCATAGGTAGAATTTCTACACAACACCAGTAATACGCCAGCTCAATATTCATCAACATGGTATATCACGCACAATACTAATAACACTAAAATGGCCCCAACAAATGCATATACTAATAATACGAGCCTGTCAATATTAGTATGAACATGATTATATTCATAGGTAGAAACACAACACCAGTAATACACTATCTCAATATTCATAAACATAGTAAATCACCCACAATACCAATAACACTAACATGGCCCCAACAAATGCATATAATAATAATATAAGCATGTCAATATTAATATGGCATTCCCCATATGATAGTGGCCAATAACACTAACACGACCCAAATGCATATACTAATAATACGAGCCTATCAGTATTAATATGGCATCACCCACAATACAATATATCATTATGGTACAATGGTATCTCAGATATCCCCAGTCAACCATAGAGTGGTCTTCCTAACATCCCTCTTGCTTCGGTTTGCAATTGAGCCTCTTTAAGCCTTTCTTGGACACATTTAATGCTGAGGTGAGTCACAACTATATCAAATCCTAAAGTCTCTATAAATCTCTACAAAGAGCATGGACCTCTTTCCTAGAGGTGTCTCCACAAATCCTAAAGTCTCTATATTTTAATCACTACTAAGAGCATGGAGACACCTCTTCTCTAGAGATGTCTCCATAACCGCTCAATGTAATCTCTTCTTCGTTTCTTCCTCACCACATTCCCTTAGTTTGTTTCAGCTCCCTCTCATGTGCCTTACCCCCTCCCAAACACCCTTTGCATGCTATCATACTGGTTAGGACCATGTGTGGTATGGTTGCATCATGTATAAATAAACCATGTGCTAATTCACTAGAGAGAGAGAGAGAGAGAGAGAGAGAGAGAGAGAGAGAGAGAGAGAGAGAGAGAGAGAGAGCACATCCATTTGTCTAAGGATTAATTTTCTCAAGGGCTTTGAATTGATTACAAATCTTATGAGAATGTAGAATATGCAACATTGCACTTTATAACTTTCGTAATTGCTAAAACTAGCATTTGATATATGTACTTCAAATCCTTGGATTTCTGGGTACTTTATTTTTCTTGCTATGTTCATGTTCACACATGACTCTTCTCCTTATCAAGCTTCTTACTATTACTATTTGCAATAAAAAGCAAGGTAAGCTGTGTGGTGGGTGCAACCGATTACATAACAATGCTAACCTCACACAATCTCATTATAGAGAAAAAGCAGTCTATTGCTTAAGTGTGCAAGTAATCCCTCTCTAATTATGAAAACAACCACTTAGCACACAAGAGAGCGAGAGAATACACTCTAGTTTGCATAATGGGTTTATGTCCTTTCTCATTAGAAATGCACGACCAACTTTTTTATGTGTGGCCGCCGAAGACTTGCTCATATAGATTTACAAAAGCTTTTAAGTACGTATACCATCTCTCTTTGAAACAAGACTATAAACATAATCCACCAATAGAAAGTGCAAAAATAAGGAAGAAAAACTCACAACACAGCATTGGGTCTAATGTGTCCCTTGTAGATGGTGGCTCCCCTTCCCATCTATAGTATTTATATCTTTTATTCCAAAAATAGACCCATGGAGGCAATAATAGGATTGAGTACATCCAAATATGGGTCTTATTTTTCAAATTAAACCTTAGTACCTTATGCAATACCTTAACAATTAAGATTATGTTCATTGGCAGAAACACAACACCAATAATACACTAGCTCAATATTCATCAACATGATAAATATAAAAATTTGCACACTGCCATAACTACTCTACATGACACCTTGATTGGCACCCCACACCATGCTTAGTCTGTCATCCATGTATGACACTTGAATCAGTATCCTTGCACTGCTCAACATCCATTACTCTCATAAGCATTAATCACATTGGTTAGAATAATTAATTGGACTCCTTAATAATTAATCACAATATGTTCATAGGTAGAAACACAACACTAGTAATACACTAGCTCAATATTTATCTACATGATTATGTTCATAGGTAGAATTTCTACACAACACCAGTAATACGCCAGCTCAATATTCATCAACATGGTATATCACGCACAATACTAATAACACTAAAATGGCCCCAACAAATGCATATACTAATAATACAAGCCTGTCAATATTAGTATGAACATGATTATATTCATAGGTAGAAACACAACACCAGTAATACACTATCTCAATATTCATAAACATAGTAAATCACCCACAATACCAATAACACTAACATGGCCCCAACAAATGCATATAATAATAATATAAGCATGTCAATATTAATATGGCATTCCCCATATGATAGTGGCCAATAACACTAACACGACCCAAATGCATATACTAATAATACGAGCCTATCAGTATTAATATGGCATCACCCACAATACAATATATCATTATGGTACAATGGTATCTCAGATATCCCCAGTCAACCATAGAGTGGTCTTCCTAACATCCCTCTTGCTTCGGTTTGCAATTGAGCCTCTTTAAGCCTTGCTTGGACACATTTAATGCTGAGGTGAGTCACAACTATATCAAATCCTAAAGTCTCTATAAATCTCTACAAAGAGCATGGACCTCTTTCCTAGAGGTGTCTCCACAAATCCTAAAGTCTCTATATTTTAATCACTACTAAGAGCATGGAGACACCTCTTCTCTAGAGATGTCTCCATAACCGCTCAATGTAATCTCTTCTTCGTTTCTTCCTGACCACATTCCCTTAGTTTGTTTCAGCTCCCTCTCATGTGCCTTACCCCCTCCCAAACACCCTTTTCATGCTATCATACTGGTTAGGACCATGTGTGGTATGGTTGCATCATGTATAAATAAACCATGTGGTAATTCACCAGAGAGAGGAGAGAGAGAGAGGAGAGAGAGAGAGAGAGAGAGAGAGAGAGCACATCCATTTGTCTAAGGATTAATTTTCTCAAGGGCTTTGAATTGATTACAAATCTTATGAGAATGTAGAATATGCAACATTGCACTTTATAACTTTCGTAATTGCTAAAACTAGCATTTGATATATGTACTTCAAATTCTTGGATTTCTGGGTACTTTATTTTTCTTGCTATGTTCATGTTCACACATGACTCTTCTCCTTATCAAGCTTCTTACTATTACTATTTGTAATAAAAAGCAAGGTAAGCTCTGTGGTGGGTGCAACCAATTACATAACAATGCTAACCTCACACAATCTCATTATAGAGAAAAAGCAGTCTATTGCTTAAGTGTGCAAGTAATCCCTCTCTAATTATGAAAACAACCACTTAGCACACAAGAGAGCGAGAGAATACACTCTACTTTGCATAATGGGTTTATGTCCTTTCTCATTAGAAATGCACGACCAACATTTTGTTATGTGTGGCCGCCGAAGACTTGCTCATATAGATTTACAAAAGCTTTAAGTACGTATACCATCTCTCTTTGAAACAAGACTATAAACATAATCCACCAATAGAAAGTGCAAAAATAAGGAAGAAAAACTCACAACACAGCATTGGTCTAATGTGTCCCTTGTAGATGGTGGCTCCCCTTCCCATCTGTAATATTATATCTTTTATTCCAAAAATAGACCCATGGAGGCAATAATAGGATTGAGTACATCCAAATATGGGTCTTATTTTTCAAATTAAACCTTAGTACCTTATGCAATACCTTAACAATAAATAATTAATCTCCTACACATCTAAGATGTGAAACATAGAATACATTGCAATTACAACTACAACATTCAACGGACAAATCTTAAATACGGCGTTAATTAAATATAGACATTTGCACACTACCATAAATAATCTACACGACACCATGATTGGCACTCCACACCATGCTTAGACCATCATCCATGTGCGACAACACACATTACTCATAAGCGTTATAAGCACATTGGTTAGAATAATTAATTGGAATCCTCAACAATTAAGATTATGTTCATTGCAGAAACACAACACCAATAATACACTAGCTCAATATTCATCAACATGATAAATATAAAATTTGCACACTGCCATAACTACTCTACCTGACACCTTGATTGGCACCCCACACCATGCTTAGACTGTCATCCATGTATGACACTTGAATCAGTATCCTTGCACTGCTCAACATCCATTACTCTCATAAGCATTAATCACATTGGTTAGAATAATTAATTGGACTCCTTAATAATTAATCACAATATGTTCATAGGTAGAAACACAACACTAGTAATACACTAGCTCAATATTTATCTACATGATTATGTTCATAGGTAGAATTTCTACACAACACCAGTAATACGCCAGCTCAATATTCATCAACATGGTATATCACGCACAATACTAATAACACTAAAATGGCCCCAACAAATGCATATACTAATAATACGAGCCTGTCAATATTAGTATGAACATGATTATATTCATAGGTAGAAACACAACACCAGTAATACACTATCTCAATATTCATAAACATAGTAAATCACCCACAATACCAATAACACTAACATGGCCCCAACAAATGCATATAATAATAATATAAGCATGTCAATATTAATATGGCATTCCCCATATGATAGTGGCCAATAACAATAACACGACCCAAATGCATATACTAATAATACGAGCCTATCAGTATTAATATGGCATCACCCACAATACAATATATCATTATGGTACAATGGTATCTCAGATATCCCCAGTCAACCATAGAGTGGTCTTCCTAACATCCCTCTTGCTTCGGTTTGCAATTGAGCCTCTTTAAGCCTTTCTTGGACACATTTAATGCTGAGGTGAGTCACAACTATATCAAATCCTAAAGTCTCTATAAATCTCTACAAAGAGCATGGACCTCTTCCCCACAAATCCTAAAGTCTCTATATTTTAATCACTACTAAGAGCATGGAGACACCTCTTCTCTAGAGATGTCTCCATACCGCTCAATGTAATCTCTTCTTCGTTTCTTCCTCACCACATTCCCTTAGTTTGTTTCAGCTCCCTCTCATGTGCCTTACCCCCTCCCAAACACCCTTTGCATGCTGTCATACTGGTTAGGACCATGTGTGGCATGGTTGCATCATGTATAAATAAACCATGTGCTAATTCACCTTAATTAATTATCAATTGATTTTAGAACTAAAACTGTCAAAATTTTAGCCATTTTGCCAAGGCAAGATAAAAGTTCACATTGGCATTCTTCAACCGGATAGTTGCAAGCCATGTTAAGAATATAATTAAATTAAAGTTGAATCGTTTATTTCCATAAGGGAATGGGCTGCGAATTAATTATGTGAATCTAATGTAGCAAAGGATGATATGAGAGAACCACCTCTTCCCTGTTCTTTCTTCTCCAACCTAGGAAAGTTATATGATATTAGTTATGTGAATCCAAATCTAGAAAATGGGGTGCAACATTAGTTATGTGAATCCAATCTAGCAAAGGATCATAAACAGAACCACCAGTTCTCTCTTTTTTCTTCTCCAATCTAGGAAGTTATGTGACATAGGTGCTTGTAATGGCTAAAGGAGAGAGATGGAGAGAGAAAAGGGGGAGAGAGAGAGTCTAGCAAAGGATGATAAAAAAGAACCACCTCTTCCCTTTTCTTTCTTCTCCAATCCAAGAAGTTATGTGACATAAATACTTTTAATGGCGCATGCACGGAGAGAGAGAGAGAGAGAGAGAGAGAGAGAGAGAGAGAGAGAGAGAGAGAGAGAGAGAGAGAGAGAGAGGCACATCCATTTGTCTAATGATTAATTTGCTCAAGGGCTTTGAATTGATTACAAATCTTATGAATGTAGAATATGCAACATTGCACTTTATAACTTTCGTAATTGCTAACTGGCATTTGATATATATACTTCAAATTCTTAGAATTCTGGGTACTTTATTTTTCTTTTGCTATGTTCATGTTCACACATGACTCTTCTTCCCTTATCTCAGCTTCTTACTATTACTATTACTATTACTATTTGCAAGTAAAAGCAAGGTAAGCTCTGTGGGTGCAACCGATTGCATAACGATGCTAACCTCACACAATCTCATTATAGAGAAAAAGCACTCTATTGCTTGTGTGCAAGTAATCCCTCTCTAATTATGAAAACAACCACTTAGCACACAAGAGAGCGAGAGAGTACACTCTAGTTTGGATAATGGGTTTATGTCCTTTCTCATTAGAAATGCACGATCAACTTTTTTATGTGTGGCCACCGAAGACTTGCTCATAGATTTACAAAAGCTTTTAAGTACGTATACCATTTCTCTCTTTGAAACAAGACTATAAACATAATCCACCAATAGAAAGTGCAAAAATAAGGAAGAAAAACTCACAACACAACATTGGGTCTAATGTGTCCCTTGTAGATGGTGGCTCTCCTTCCCATCTGCAATAATAGGATTGAGTACATCCAAATATGCGTCTTATTTTTCAAATATAAATCTTAGTACCTTATACAATACCTTAAGAATTAAAAAAATTGATCTCTTACACATCTAAGATGTGCAAACATAGAATACATTGCAATTACAACTACAACATTCGGCGGACAATTCTAAAATATGGCGTTAATTAAATATAGACATTTGCACATCGTCATAAATACTCTACATGACACCATGATTGGCACTCCACACCATGCTCAGACTATCATCCATGTGCGACACTTTAATTAGTATTCTTGCACTGCTCAACACACATTACTCATAAGCGTTATAATCACATTGGTTAGAATAATTAATGGGAACCTTAACAATTAAGATTATGTTCATTGTGCTAGAGACACAACACCAGTAATACACTAGCTCAATATTCATCAAACATGATAAATATAGAAACTTGCACACTATAAATACTCAACATGACACTTGATTGGCACCCCACACCATGCTTAGACTGTCATCCATGTGTGACACTTGAATCAATATCCTTGCACTGCTCAACGCCCATTACTCTCATAAGCATTAATCACATTGGTTAGAATAATTAATTGGGACTCCTTAATAGTTAATCACAACATGCTTATGTTCATAGGGAGAAACACAACACTAGTAATACTCTATCTTAATATTCATCTACATGATTATGTTCATAGGTAGAATTTCTACACAACACCAGTAATATGCCAGCTTAATATTCATCAACATGGTATATCACCCACAATACCAATAACACTCAAATGGCCCCAACAAATGCATATACTATTAATACGAGCCTATCAATATTGGTATGAACATGATTATGTTCATAGGTAGAAACACAACACCAGTAATACATTATATCAATATTCATGAACATTAGTAAATCACCCATAATACCAATAACACTAACATGGCCCTAACAAATGCATATAATAATAATACAAGCATGTCAATATTAATATGGCATCCCCCATATGATAGTGGCCAATAACACTAACACGGCCCAAATGCATATACTAATAATACGAGCCTATCAGTATTAATATGGCATCACCCACAATACAAATATATCATTATGGTACAATGGTATCTCAGATATCCCCAATCAACATCGAGTGGTCTTCCTAACATCCCTCTTGCTTGGGTTTGCAATTGAGCCTCTTTAAGCCTTGCTTGGACCCATTTAATGCTGAGGTGAGTCACAACTATATCAAATCCTAAAGTCTCTTCAAATATCTACAAAGAGCATGGACCTCTTCCCTGGAGGTGTCTCCACAAATCCTAAAGTCTCTATATTTTAATCACTACTAAGAGCATGGAGACATCTCTTTCCTAGAGATGTCTCCATATCCGCTCAATGTAATCTCTTCTTTGTTTCTTCCTCACCACATTCCCTTAGTTTGTTTTAGCTCCCTCGCATGTGCCTTACCCCCTCCCAAACACCCTTAGCATGCTATCATACTGATTAGGAGCATGTGTGGTATGGTTGCATCATGTACAAATAAACCATGTGCTAATTCACCTTAATTAATCATCGATTGATTTTTAGAGCTAAAACAACCAAAATTTTAACCATTTTTCCAAGGCAAGATAAAAGTTCACATGGCATTTTTCAATCGGTTTCATAAATAATACAATAGTCAATGGTTTATGTTGAGTTGGGGTTTATGAAAAGGATAATAACAGCCATGGCGAATCACTTTTGCCATGGGGAGACGGGACACATTTTGGAGATTTGGTATCTCAATCTTGTTGAGGTTTTGTGAAAAAATTATCGTAGCCACATATGTAAGCAAGCTATTTTGTGAAGGTGAGTGATTATGGGGATAGTTGCAAGCCATCTTGAAAACATGATTAATTGTGGACACAATTGAAAGAAGATTCATTTATCCCCATAAGGGAATGGGGTGCAACATTAGTTATGTGAATCAAATCTAGGAAAGGAATATAAAAAAGAACCACCACTTCCCTCTTTTTTCTTCTCCAATCCAAAAAGTTATGCGAATCTAATATAGAAAATAGGGTGTGAAATTAGTTATGTGAATCCAATCTAGCAAAGGATGATTAAAAAAACCACCTCTTCCCTCTTGTTTCTTCTCCAATCTAAGAAGTTATGACAGAGGTGCTTTTAATGAGGAGAGAGAGAGAGAGAGTAAGTACGTCCATTTGTCTTATTTTTACCTTTTAAAGAATTTTTAAAGGGAACACAAAAAGTACAAGGCTAGAAATTAGAAGGTTATATAAAGCTTTTTCACTACAAGGCACGAAGTTTTTGTTCTTCTTGGGAATGTTTATAATATCTACGTCGTCTGGATTTTGTGAAACGGATAATAATAGCCACAGATGTAGAACAAATCAATTTTGTCATAAGGAGATAGGACACATTTTGGAGATTCGGTTTGTCAATCTTGTTGAGGTTTTGTGAAAAATATTGCAAAGCCACATATGTAAACTATTTTGTGAACGTGATTGATTATGTGGATAGTTGCAAGCCATCTTAAAAATATGATTAAATTAAAAGTTGAATCATTTATTTCCATAAGGGAATGGGCTGCGAAATTAATTATGTGAATCCAATCTAGCAAAGGATGATATAAGAAAACCACCTCTCCTCTTGCTTGGGTTTGCAATTGAGCCTCTTTAAGCCTTGGTTGGACCCATTTAATGCTGAGGTGAGTCACAACTATATCAAATCCTAAAGTCTCTATAAATCTCTACAAGAGCATGGACCTCTTCCCTAGAGGTGTCTCCACAAATCCTAAAGTCTCTATATTTTAATCACTACTAAGAGCATGGAGACACCTCTTCTCTAGAGATGTCTCCATAACCGCTCAATGTAATCTCTTCTTCATTTCTTCCTCACCACATTCTCTTAGTTTGTTTCAGCTCTCTCTCTCTCATGTGCCTTACCCTCTCCCAAACACCCTTTGCATGCTATCATACTGGTTAGGACCATGTGTGGTATGGTTGCATCATGTATAAATAAACCATGTGCTAATTCACCTTAATTAATCGTCGATTGATTTTAGAACTAAAACTGTCAAAATTTTAGCCATTTTGCCAAGGCAAGATAAAAGTTCACATGGCATTTTTCAAGCGGATAGTTGCAAGCCATGTTAAAAATATAATTAAATTAAAAGTTGAATCGTTTATTTCCATAAGAGAATGGGCTGAAATTTTAATTGTGTGAATCCAATCTAGCAAAGGATGATATCAGAGAACCACCTCTTCCTTCTTCTTTCTTCTCCAACCTAAGAATATATAGGATATTAGTTATGTGAATCCAAATCTAGAAAATGGGGTGCAACATTAGTTATGTGAATCCAATCTAGCAAAGGATGATAAAGAGAACCACTAGTTCTCTCTTTTTTCTTCTCCAATATAGGAAGTTATGTGACATAGGTGCTTGTAATGGCTAAAGGGAGAGAGATGGAGAGAGAAAAGGGGGGAGAGAGAGTCTAGCAAAGGATGATAAAAAAGAACCACCTCTTCCCTTTTCTTTCTTCTCTAATCCAGGAAGTTATGTGACATAAATACTTTTAATTGCGTGTGCATGCGAGAGAGAGAGAGAGAGAGAGAGAGAGAGAGAGAGAGAGAGAGAGAGAGAGAGAGAGAGAGAGAGAGAGAGAGAGAGCACATCCATTTGTCTAAGAATTAATTTTCTCAAGGGCTTTGAATTGATTACAAATCTTATGAGAATGTAGAATATGCAACATTGCACTTTATAACTTTCGTAATTGTTAAAACTAGCATTTGATATATGTACATCAAATTCTTGGATTTCTGGGTACTTTATTTTTCTTGCTATGTTCATGTTCACACATGACTCTTCTCCTTATCAAGCTTCTTACTATTACTATTTGCAATAAAAAGCAAGGTAAGCTCTGTGGTGGGTGCAACCGATTACATAACAATGCTAACCTCACACAATCTCATTATAGAGAAAAAGCACTCTATTGCTTAAGTGTGCAAGTAAGCCCTCTCTAATTATGAAAACAACCACTTAGCACACAAGAGAGCGAGAGAATACACTCTAGTTTGCATAATGGGTTTATGTCCTTTCTCATTAGAAATGCACGACCAACTTTTTTATGTGTGGCCGCCGAAGACTTGCTCATAGATTTACAAAAGCTTTTAAGTACGTATACCATCTCTCTTTGAAACAAGACTATAAACATAATCCACCAATAGAAAGTGCAAAAATAAGGAAGAAAAACTCACAACACAGCATTGGGTCTAATGTGTCCCTTGTAGATGGTGGCTCCCCTTCCCATCTGTAGTATTTATATCTTTTATTCCAAAAATAGACCCATGGAGGCAATAATAGGATTGTGTACATCCAAATATGGGTCTTATTTTTCAAATTAAACCTTAGTACCTTATGCAATACCTTAACAATAAATAAATTAATCTCCTACACATCTAAGATGTGAAAACATAGAATACATTGCAATTACAACTACAACATTCAACGGACAAAGCTTAAATACGGCGTTAATTAAATATGGACATTTGCACACTACCATAAATAATCTACATGACACCATGATTGGCACTCCACACCATGCTTAGACCGTCATCCATGTGCGAAAACACACATTACTCATAAGCGTTATAATCACATTGGTTAGAATAATTAATTGGAATCCTCAACAATTAAGATTATGTTCATTGGCAGAAACACAACACCAATAATACACTAGCTCAATATTCATCAACATGATAAATATAAAAATTTGCACACTGCCATAACTACTCTACATGACACCTTGATTGGCACCCCACACCATGCTTAGACTGTCATCCATGTATGACACTTGAATCAGTATCCTTGCACTGCTCAACATCCATTACTCTCATAAGCATTAATCACATTGGTTAGAATAATTAATTGGACTCCTTAATAATTAATCACAATATGTTCATAGGTAGAAACACAACACTAGTAATACACTAGCTCAATATTTATCTACATGATTATGTTCATAGGTAGAATTTCTACACAACACCAGTAATACGCTAGCTCAATATTCATCAACATGGTATATCACGCACAATACTAATAACACTAAAATGGCCCCAACAAATGCATATACTAATAATACGAGCCTGTCAATATTAGTATGAACATGATTATATTCATAGGTAGAAACACAACACCAGTAATACACTATCTCAATATTCATAAACATAGTAAATCACCCACAATATCAATAACACTAACATGGCCCCAACAAATGCATATAATAATAATACAAGCATGTCAATATTAATATTGCATTCCCCATGATAGTGGCCAATAACACTAACACGGCCCAAACGCATATACTAATAATACGAGCCTATCAGTATTAATATGGCATCACCCACAATACAATATATCATTATGGTACAATGGTATCTCAGATATCCCATTCAACCATAGAGTGGTCTTCCTAACATCCCTCTTGCTTCGGTTTGCAATTGAGCCTCTTTAAGCCTTGCTTGGACAAATTTAATGCTGAGGTGAGTCACAACTATATCAAATCCTAAAGTCTCTATAAATCTCTACAAAGAGCATGGACCTCTTCCCTAGAGGTGTCTCCACAAATCCTAAAGTCTCTATATTTTAATCACTACTAAGAGCATGGAGACACCTCTTCTCTAGAGATGTCTCCATAACCGCTCAATGTCTCTTCTTTGTTTCTTCCTCACCACATTCCCTTAGTTTGTTTCAGCTCCCTCTCATGTGCCTTACCCCCTCCCAAACACCCTTTGCATGCTATCATACTGGTTAGGACCATGTGTGGTATGGTTGCATCATGTATAAATAAACCATGTGCTAATTCACCTTAATTAATTATCAATTGATTTTAGAACTAAAACTGCCAAAATTTTAGCCATTTTGCCAAGGCAAGATAAAAGTTCACATGGCATTCTTCAACCGGATAGTTGCAAGCCATGTTAAGAATATAATTAAATTAAAAGTTGAATCGTTTATTTCCATAAGGGAATGGGCTGCGAAATTAATTATGTGAATCCAATGTAGCAAAGGATGATATGAGAGAACCACCTCTTCCCTCTTCTTTCTTCTCCAACCTAGGAAGTTATATGATATTAGTTATGTGAATCCAAATCTAGAAAATGGGGTGCAACATTAGTTATGTGAATCCAATCTAGCAAAGGATCATAAACAGAACCACTAGTTCTCTCTTTTTTCTTCTCCAATCTAGGAAGTTATGTGACATAGGTGCTTGTAATGGCTAAAGGGAGAGAGATGGAGAGAGAAAAGGGGGGAGAGAGAGTCTAGCAAAGGATGATAAGAAAGAACCACCTCTTCCCTTTTCTTTCTTCTCCAATCCAAGAAGTTATGTGACATAAATACTTTTAATGGCGCGTGCACGGGACACAGAGAGAGAGAGAGAGAGAGAGAGAGAGAGAGAGAGAGAGAGAGAGAGAGAGAGAGAGAGAGAGAGAGAGAGAGAGAGAGAGAGAGAGAGCACATCCATTTGTCTAATGATTAATTTGCTCAAGGGCTTTGAATTGATTACAAATCTTATGAATGTAGAATATGCAACATTGCACTTTATAACTTTCGTAATGGCTAACTGGCATTTGATATATATACTTCAAATTCTTGGAATTCTGGGTACTTTATTTTTCTTTTGCTATGTTCATGTTCACACATGACTCTTCTCCTTATCAAGCTTCTTACTATTACTATTACTATTACTATTTGCAAGTAATCCCTCTCTAATTATGAAAAAAACCACTTAGCACACAAGAGAGCGAGAGAGTACACTCTAGTTTGGATAATGGGTTTATGTCCTTTCTCATTAGAAATGCACAATCAACTTTTTTATGTGTGGCCGCCGAAGACTTGGTCATAGATTTACAAAAGCTTTTAAGTACGTATACCATTTCTCTCTTTGAAACAAGACTATAAACATAATCCACCAATAGAAAGTGCAAAAATAAGGAAGAAAAACTCACAACACAACATTGGGTCTAATGTGTCCCTTGTAGATGGTGGCTCTCCTTCCCATCTGCAATAATAGGATTGAGTACATCCAAATATGCGTCTTATTTTTCAAATATAAATCTTAGTACCTTATGCAATACCTTAAGAATTAAAAAAATTGATCTCTTACACATCTAAGATGTGCAAACATAGAATACATTGCAATTACAACTACAACATTCGGCGGACAAATCTAAAATATGGCGTTAATTAAATATAGACATTTGCACACCGTCATAAATACTCTACATGACACCATGATTGGCACTCCACACCATGCTCAGACTATCATCCATGTGCGACACTTTAATTAGTATTCTTGCACTGCTCAACACACATTACTCATAAGCGTTATAATCACATTGGTTAGAATAATTAATGGGAATCCTTAACAATTAAGATTATGTTCATTGTGCTAGAGACACAACACCAGTAATACACTAGCTCAATATTCATCAAACATGATAAATATAGAAACTTGCACACTATAAATACTCAACATGACACCTTGATTGGCACCCCACACCATGCTTAGGCTGTCATCCATGTGTGACACTTGAATCAATATCCTTGCACTGCTCAACGCTCATTACTCTCATAAGCATTAATCACATTGGTTAGAATAATTAATTGGACTCCTTAATAGTTAATCACAACATGCTTATGTTCATAGGGAGAAACACAACACTAGTAATACTCTATCTTAATATTCATCTACATGATTATGTTCATAGGTAGAATTTCTACACAACACCAGTAATATGCCAGCTTAATATTCATCAACATGGTATATCACCCACAATACCAATAACACCCAAATGGCCCCAACAAATGCATATACTTTTAATACGAGCCTATCAATATTGGCATGAACATGATTATGTTCATAGGTAGAAACACAACACCAGTAATACATTATATCAATATTCATGAACATAGTAAATCACCCACAATACCAATAACACTAAAATGGCCCCAACAAATGCATATAATAATAATACAAGCATGTCAATATTAATATGGCATCCCCCATATGATAGTGGCCAATAACACTAACACGGCCCAAATGCATATACTAATAATACGAGCCTATCAGTATTAATATGGCATCACCCACAATACAATATATCATTATGGTACAATGGTATCTCAGATATCCCCAATCAACCATCGAGTGGTCCTCCTAACATCCCTCTTGCTTGGGTTTGCAATTGAGCCTCTTTAAGCCTTGCTTGGACCCATTTAATGCTGAGGTGAGTCACAACTATATCAAATCCTAAAGTCTCTTCAAATATCTACAAAGAGCATGGACCTCTTCCCTGGAGGTGTCTCCACAAATCCTAAAGTCTCTATATTTTAATCACTACTAAGAGCATGGAGACATCTCTTTCCTAGAGATGTCTCCATATCCGCTCAATGTAATCTCTTCTTTGTTTCTTCCTCGCCACATTCCCTTAGTTTGTTTTAGCTCCCTCGCATGTGCCTTACCCCCTCCCAAACACCCTTAGCATGCTATCATACTGATTAGGACCATGTGTGGTATGGTTGCATCATGTACAAATAAACCATGTGCTAATTCACCTTAATTAATCATCGATTGATTTTAGAGCTAAAACAACCAAAATTTCAACCATTTTTCCAAGGCAAGATAAAAGTTCACATGGCATTTTTCAATCGGTTTCATAAATAATACAATAGTCAATGGTTTATGTTGAGTTGGGGTTTATGAAAAGGATAATAACAGCCATGGGGAGACGGGACACATTTTGGAGATTTGGTATCTTAATCTTGTTGAGGTTTTGTGGGAAAATTATCGTAGCCACATATGTAAGCAAGCTATGTTGTGAAGGTGAGTGATTATGGGGATAGTTGCAAGCCATCTTGAAAACATGATTAATTGTGGACACAATTGAAAGAAGATTTATTTATTCCCATAAGGGAATGGGGTGCAACATTAGTTATGTGAATCAAATCTAGGAAAGGAATATAAAAAAGAACCACCACTTCCCTCTTTTTTCTTCTCCAATCCAAAAAGTTATGCGAATCTAATATAGAAAATAGGGTGTGAAATTAGTTATGTGAATCCAATCTAGCAAAGGATGATTAAAAAAACCACCTCTTCCCTCTTGTTTCTTCTCCAATCTAAGAAGTTATGACAGAGGTGCTTTTAATGAGGAGAGAGAGAGAGAGAGTAAGTACGTCCATTTGTCTTATTTTTACCTTTTAAATTTTTTTTAAAGGGAACATAAAAAGTACAAGGCTAGAAATTAGAAGGTTATATAAAGCTTTTTCACTACAAGGCACGAAGTTTTTGTTCTTCTTGGGAATGTATTATAATATCTACGTCGTTTGGATTTTGTGAAACGGATAATAATAGCCACAGATGTAGAACAAATCAATTTTGTCATAAGGAGATAGGACACATTTTGGAGATTCGGTTTGTCAATCTTGTTGAGGTTTTGTGAAAAATATTGCAGAGCCACATATGTAAACTATTTTGTGAACGTGATTGATTATGTGGATAGTTGCAAGCCATCTTAAAAATATGATTAAATTAAAAGTTGAATCATTTATTTCCATAAGGGAATGGGCTGCGAAATTAATTATGTGAATCCAATCTAGCAAAGGATGATATAAGAAAACCACCTCTCCTCTTGCTTGGGTTTGCAATTGAGCCTCTTTAAGCCTTGGTTGGACCCATTTAATGCTGAGGTGAGTCACAACTATATCGAATCCTAAAGTCTATAAATCTCTACAAGAGCATGGACCTCTTCCCTAGAGGTGTCTCCACAAATCCTAAAGTCTCTATATTTTAATCACTACTAAGAGCATGGAGACACCTCTTCTCTAGAGATGTCTCCATAACCGCTCAATGTAATCTCTTCTTCATTTCTTCCTCACCACATTCCCTTAGTTTGTTTCAGCTCTCTCTCTCATGTGCCTTACCCTCTCCCAAACACCCTTTGCATGCTATCATACTGGTTAGGACCATGTGTGGTATGGTTGCATCATGTATAAATAAACCATGTGCTAATTCACCTTAATTAATCGTCGATTGATTTTAGAACTAAAACTGTCAAAATTTTAGCGACTTTGCCAAGGCAAGATAAAAGTTCACATGGCATTTTTCAAGCGGATAGTTGCAAGCCATGTTAAAAATATAATTAAATTAAAAGTTGAATCGTTTATTTCCATAAGGGAATGGGCTGCGATTTTAATTGTGTGAATCCAATCTAGCAAAGGATGATATGAGAGAACCACCTCTTCCCTCTTCTTTCTTCTCCAACCTAGGAATATATAGGATATTAGTTATGTGAATCCAAATCTAGAAAATGGGGTGCAACATTAGTTATGTGAATCCAATCTAGCAAAGAATGATAAAGAGAACCACCAGTTCCCTCTTTTTTCTTCTCCAATATAGGAAGTTATGTGACATAGGTGCTTGTAATGGCTAAAGGGAGAGAGATGGAGAGAGAAAAGGGGGGAGAGAGAGAGTCTAGCAAAGGATGATAAAAAAGAACCACCTCTTCCCTTTTCTTTCTTCTCCAATCCAGGAAGTTATGTGACATAAATACTTTTAATGGCGTGTGCATGAGAGAGAGAGAGAGAGAGAGAGAGAGAGAGAGAGAGAGCACATCCATTTGTCTAAGGATTAATTTTCTCAAGGGCTTTGAATTGATTACAAATCTTATGAGAATATAGAGAAGAGAGAGAGAGAGAGAGAGAGAGAGAGAGAGAGAGAGAGAGAGAGGGAGAGAGAGAGAGAGAGAGCACATCCGTTTGTCTAAGGATTAATTTTCTCAAGGGCTTTGAATTGATTACAAATCTTATGAGAATGTAGAATATGCAACATTGCACTTTATAACTTTCGTAATTGCTAAAACTAGCATTTTATATATGTACTTCAAATTCTTGGATTTCTGGGTACTTTATTTTTCTTGCTATGTTCATGTTCACACATGACTCTTCTCCTTATCAAGCTTCTTACTATTACTATTTGCAATAAAAAGCAAGGTAAGCTCTGTGGTGGGTGCAACCGATTACATAACAATGCTAACCTCACACAATCTCATTATAGAGAAAAAGCAGTCTATTGCTTAAGTGTGCAAGTAATCCCTCTCTAATTATGAAAACAACCACTTAGCACACAAGAGAGCGAGAGAATACACTCTAGTTTGCATAATGGGTTTATGTCCTTTCTCATTAGAAATGCACGACCAACTTTTTTATGTGTGGCCGCCGAAGACTTGCTCATATAGATTTACAAAAGCTTTTAAGTACGTATACCATCTCTCTTTGAAACAAGACTATAAACATAATCCACCAATAGAAAGTGCAAAAATAAGGAAGAAAAACTCACAACACAGCATTGGGTCTAATGTGTCCCTTGTAGATGGTGGCTCCCCTTCCCATCTGTAGTATTTATATCTTTTATTCCAAAAATAGACCCATGGAGGCAATAATAGGATTGAGTACATCCAAATATGGGTCTTATTTTTCAAATTAAACCTTAGTACCTTATGCAATACCTTAACAATAAATAAATTAATCTCCTACACATCTAAGATGTGAAAACATAGAATACATTGCAATTACAACTACAACATTCAACGGACAAAGCTTAAATACGGCGTTAATTAAATATAGACATTTGCACACTACCATAAATAATCTACACGACACCATGATTGGCACTCCACACCATGCTTAGACCATCATCCATGTGCGACAACACACATTACTCATAAGCGTTATAAGCTTATTGGTTAGAATAATTAATTGGAATCCTCAACAATTAAGATTATGTTCATTGGCAGAAACACAACACCAATAATACACTAGCTCAATATTCATCAACATGATAAATATAAAAATTTGCACACTGCCATAACTACTCTACATGACACCTTGATTGGCACCCCACACCAAGCTTAGACTGTCATCCATGTATGACACTTGAATCAGTATCCTTGCACTGCTCAACATCCATTACTCTCATAAGCATTAATCACATTGGTTAGAATAATTAATTGGACTCCTTAATAATTAATCACAGTATGTTCATAGGTAGAAACACAACACTAGTAATACACTAGCTCAATATTTATCTACATGATTATGTTCATAGGTAGAATTTCTACACAACACCAGTAATACGCCAGCTCAATATTCATCAACATGGTATATCACGCACAATACTAATAACACTAAAATGGCCCCAACAAATGCATATACTAATAATACGAGCCTGTCAATATTAGTATGAACATGATTATATTCATAGGTAGAAACACAACACCAGTAATACACTATCTCAATATTCATAAACATAGTAAATCACCCACAATACCAATAACACTCACATGGCCCCAACAAATGCATATAATAATAATACAAGCATGTCAATATTAATATGGCATTCCCCATGATAGTGGCCAATAACACTAACACGACCCAAACGCATATACTAATAATACGAGCCTATCAGTATTAATATGGCATCACCCACAATACAATATATCATTATGGTACAATGGTATCTCAGATATCCCCAGTCAACCATAGAGTGGTCTTCCTAACATCCCTCTTGCTTGGGTTTGCAATTGAGCCTCTTTAAGCCTTGGTTGGACCCATTTAATGCTGAGGTGAGTCACAACTATATCGAATCCTAAAGTCTCTATAAATATCTACAAGAGCATGGACCTCTTCCCTAGAGGTGTCTCCACAAATCCTAAAGTCTCTATATTTTAATCACTACTAAGAGCATGGAGACACCTCTTCTCTAGAGATGTCTCCATAACCGCTCAATGTAATCTCTTCTTCATTTCTTCCTCACCACATTCCCTTAGTTTGTTTCAGCTCTCTCTCTCATGTGCCTTACCCTCTCCCAAACACCCTTTGCATGCTATCATACTTGTTAGGACCATGTGTGGTATGGTTGCATCATGTATAAATAAACCATGTGCTAATTCACCTTAATTAATCGTCGATTGATTTTAGAACTAAAGCTGTCAAAATTTTAGCCATTTTGCCAAGGCAAGATAAAAGTTCACATGGCATTTTTCAAGCGGATAGTTGCAAGCCATGTTAAAAATATAATTAAATTAAAAGTTGAATCGTTTATTTCCATAAGGGAATGGGCTGCGATTTTAATTGTGTGAATCCAATCTAGCAAAGGATGATATGAGAGAACCACCTCTTCCCTCTTCTTTCTTCTCCAACCTAGGAATATATAGGATATTAGTTATGTGAATCCAAATCTAGAAAATGGGGTGCAACATTAGTTATGTGAATCCAATCTAGCAAAGGATGATAAAGAGAACCACCAGTTCTCTCTTTTTTCTTCTCCAATATAGGAAGTTATGTGACATAGGTGCTTGTAATGGCTAAAGGGAGAGAGATAGAGAGAGAAAAGGGGGGAGAGAGAGAGTTTAGCAAAGGATGATAAGAAAGAACCACCTCTTTCCTTTTCTTTCTTCTCCAATCCAGGAAGTTATGTGACATAAATACTTTTAATGGCGCGTGCACGGGAGAGAGAGAGAGAGAGAGAGAGAGAGAGAGAGAGAGAGAGAGAGAGAGAGAGAGAGAGAGAGAGAGAGAGAGAGAGAGAGAGAGAGAGCACATCCATTTGTCTAAGGATTAATTTTCTCAAGGGCTTTGAATTGATTACAAATCTTATGAGAATGTAGAATATGCAACATTGCACTTTATAACTTTCGTAATTGCTAAAACTAGCATTTGATATATGTACTTCAAATTCTTGGATTTCTGGGTACT
Source organism: Cibotium barometz (assembly GCF_041138505.1). Classification (NCBI taxonomy): domain Eukaryota; kingdom Viridiplantae; phylum Streptophyta; class Polypodiopsida; order Cyatheales; family Cibotiaceae; genus Cibotium; species Cibotium barometz. Next base: position 70,325,567 of record NC_141046.1, read on the forward strand.
TTATTTTTCTTGCTATGTTCATGTTCACACATGACTCTTCTCCTTATCAAGCTTCTTACTATTACTATTTGCAATAAAAAGCAAGGTAAGCTGTGTGGTGGGTGCAACCGATTACATAACAATGCTAACCTCACACAATCTCATTATAGAGAAAAAGCAGTCTATTGCTTAAGTGTGCAAGTAATCCCTCTCTAATTATGAAAACAACCACTTAGCACACAAGAGAGCGAGAGAATACACTCTAGTTTGGATAATGGGTTTATGTCCTTTCTCATTAGAAATGCACGACCAACTTTTTTATGTGTGGCCGCCGAAGACTTGCTCATAGATTTACAAAAGCTTTTAAGTACGTATACCATCTCTCTTTGAAACAAGACTATAAACATAATCCACCAATAGAAAGTGCAAAAATAAGGAAGAAAAACTCACAACACAACATTGGGTCTAATGTGTCCCTTGTAGATGGTGGCTCTCCTTCCCATCTGCAATAATAGGATTGAGTACATCCAAATATGCGTCTTATTTTTCAAATATAAATCTTAGTACCTTATGCAATACCTTAAGAATTAAAAAAATTGATCTCTTACACATCTAAGATGTGCAAACATAGAATACATTGCAATTACAAGTGACAACATTCGGCGGACAAATCTAAAATATGGCGTTAATTAAATATAGACATTTGCACACCATCATAAATACTCTACATGACACCATGATTGGCACTCCACACCATGCTCAGACCGTCATCCATGTGCGACACCTTAGTTAGTATTCTTGCACTGCTCAACACACATTACTCATAAGCGTTATAATCACATTGGTTAGAATAATTAATGGGAACCTTAACAATTAAGATTATGTTCATTGTGCTAGAGACACAACACCAGTAATACACTAGCTCAATATTCATCAAACATGATAAATATAGAAACTTGCACACTATAAATACTCAACATGACACCTTGATTGGCACCCCACACCATGCTTAGACTGTCATCCATGTGTGACACTTGAATCAATATCCTTGCACTGCTCAACGCCCATTACTCTCATAAGCATTAATCACATTGGTTAGAATAACTAATTGGACTCCTTAATAGTTAATCACAACATGCTTTATGTTCATAGGGAGAAACACAACACTAGTAATACTCTATCTCAATATTCATCTACATGATTATGTTCATAGGTAGAATTTCTACACAACACCAGTAATATGCCAGCTTAATATTCATCAACATGGTATATCACCCACAGTACCAATAACACTCAAATGGCCCCAACAAATGCATATACTATTAATACGAGCCTATCAATATTAGTATGAACATGATTATGTTCATAGGTAGAAACACAACACCAGTAATACATTATATCAATATTCATGAACATAGTAAATCACCCACAATACCAATAACACTAACATGGCCCCAACAAATGCATATAATAATAATACAAGCATGTCAATATTAATATGGCATCCCCCATATGATAGTGGCCAATAACACTAACACGGCCCAAATGCATATACTAATAATACGAGCCTATCAGTATTAATATGGCATAACCCACAATACAATATATCATTATGGTACAATGGTATCTCAGATGTCCCCAATCAACCATCGAGTGGTCTTCCTAACATCCCTCTTGCTTGGGTTTGCAATTGAGCGTCTTTAAGCCTTGCTTGGACCCATTTAATGCTGAGGTGAGTCACAACTATATCAAATCCTAAAGTCTCTTCAAATATCTACAAAGAGCATGGACCTCTTCCCTGGAGGTGTCTCCACAAATCCTAAAGTCTCTATATTTTAATCACTACTAAGAGCATGGAGACATCTCTTTCCTAGAGATGTCTCCATATCCGCTCAATGTAATCTCTTCTTTGTTTCTTCCTCGCCACATTCCCTTAGTTTGTTTTAGCTCCCTCTCATGTGCCTTACCCCCTCCCAAACACCCTTAGCATGCTATCATACTGATTAGGACCATGTGTGGTATGGTTGCATCATGTACAAATAAACCATGTGCTAATTCACCTTAATTAATCATCGATTGATTTTAGAGCTAAAACAACCAAAATTTTAACCATTTTTCCAAGGCAAGATAAAAGTTCACATGGCATTTTTCAATCGGTTTCATAAATAATACAATAGTCAATGGTTTATGTTGAGTTGGGGTTTATGAAAAGGATAATAACAGCCATGGTGAATCACTTTTGCCATGGGGAGACGGGACACATTTTGGAGATTTGATATCTTAATCTTGTTGAGGTTTTGTGAAAAAATTATCGTAGCCACATATGTAAGCAAGCTATTTTGTGAAGGTGAGTGATTATGGGGATAGTTGCAAGCCATCTTGAAAACATGATTAATTGTGGACACAATTGAAAGAAGATTCATTTATTCCCATAAGGGAATGGGGTGCAACATTAGTTATGTGAATCAAATCTAGGAAAGGAATATAAAAAAGAACCACCACTTCCCTCTTTTTTCTTCTCCAATCCAAAAAATTATGCGAATCTAATATAGAAAATAGGGTGTGAAATTAGTTATGTGAATCCAATCTAGCAAGTAGGTAGAAACACAACACTAGTAATACACTAGCTCAATATTTATCTACATGATTATGTTCATAGGTAGAATTTCTACACAACACCAGTAATACGCCAGCTCAATATTCATCAACATGGTATATCACGCACAATACTAATAACACTAAAATGGCCCCAACAAATGCATATACTAATAATACGAGCCTGTCAATATTAGTATGAACATGATTATATTCATAGGTAGAAACACAACACCAGTAATACACTATCTCAATATTCATAAACATAGTAAATCACCCACAATACCAATAACACTAACATGGCCCCAACAAATGCATATAATAATAATACAAGCATGTCAATATTAATATGGCATCCCCCATATGATAGTGGCCAATAACACTAACACGGCCCAAATGCATATACTAATAATACGAGCCTATCAGTATTAATATGGCATCACCCACAATACAATATATCATTATGGTACAATGGTATCTCAGATATCCCCAATCAACCATCGAGTGGTCTTCCTAACATCCCTCTTTCTTGGGTTTGCAATTGAGCCTCTTTAAGCCTTGCTTGGACACATTTAATGCTGAGGTGAGTCACAACTATATCAAATCCTAAAGTCTCTATAAATCTCTACAAAGAGCATGGACCTCTTCCCTAGAGGTGTCTCCACAAATCCTAAAGTCTCTATATTTTAATCACTACTAAGAGCATGGAGACACCTCTTCTCTAGAGATGTCTCCATAACCGCTCAATGTAATCTCTTCTTCCTTTCTTCCTCACCACATTCCCTTAGTTTGTTTCAGCTCCCTCTCATGTGCCTTACCCCCTCCTAAACACCCTTTGCATGCTATCATACTGGTTAGGACCATGTGTGGTATGGTTGCATCATGTATACATAAACCATGTGCTAATTCACCTTAATTAATTATCAATTGATTTTAGAACTAAAACTGCCAAAATTTTAGCCATTTTGCCAAGGCAAGATAAAAGTTCACATGGCATTCTTCAACCGGATAGTTGCAAGCCATGTTAAGAATATAATTAAATTAAAAGTTGAATCATTTATTTCCATAAGGGAATGGGCTGCGAAATTAATTATGTGAATCTAATGTAGCAAAGGATGATATGAGAGAACCACCTCTTCCCTCTTCTTTCTTCTCCAACCTAGGAAGTTATATGATATTAGTTATGTGAATCCAAATCTAGAAAATGGGGTGCAACATTAGTTATGTGAATCCAATCTAGCAAAGGATCATAAACAGAACCACCAGTTCTCTTTTTTCTTCTCCAATCTAGGAAGTTATGTGACATAGGTGCTTGTAATGGCTAAAGGGAGAGAGATGGAGAGAGAAAAGGGGGGAGAGAGAGAGTCTAGAAAAGGATGATAAGAAAGAACCACCTCTTCCCTTTTCTTTCTTCTCCAATCCAAGAAGTTATGTGACATAAATACTTTTAATGGCGCGTGCACGGGAGGGAGAGAGAGAGAGAGAGAGAGAGAGAGAGAGAGAGAGAGAGAGAGAGAGAGAGAGAGAGAGCACATCCATTTGTCTAATGATTAATTTGCTCAAGGGCTTTGAATTGATTACAAATCTTATGAATGTAGAATATGCAACATTGCACTTTATAACTTTCGTAATTGCTAACTGGCATTTGATATATATACTTCAAATTCTTAGAATTCTGGGTACTTTATTTTTCTTTTGCTATGTTCATGTTCACACATGACTCTTCTCCTTATCAAGCTTCTTACTATTACTATTACTATTACTATTTGCAAGTAAAAGCAACGTAAGCTCTGTGGGTGCAACCGATTGCATAACGATGCTAACCTCACACAATCTCATTATAGAGAAAAAGCACTCTATTGCTTAAGTGTGCAAGTAATCCCTCTCTAATTATGAAAACAACCACTTAGCACACAAGAGAGCGAGAGAGTACACTCTAGTTTGGATAATGGGTTTATGTCCTTTCTCATTCGAAATGCACGACCAACTTTTTTATGTGTGGCCGCCGAAGACTTGCTCATAGATTTACAAAAGCTTTTAAGTACGTATACCATTTCTCTCTTTGAAACAAGACTATAAACATAATCCACCAATAGAAAGTGCAAAAATAAGGAAGAAAAACTCACAACACAACATTGGGTCTAATGTGTCTGTAAGATTCCTCCCCAGCCTTCGAGGTATATAGGAGTAAGAATCTCCCTTTCGGATCTTATAATTATTCCCTCTCTAAAATAAAAGAAAGTTTCTGTTTAAAAAAGGAATACCCTTTTCCTCAAATACTTCTCAGGAGTCACGCCTATTTTAAGGCTTTAGAACAATGAGTCCAGAAGTGAGAATCGGTGTTTTGGATACCAAGGTTTTGGTTTTCATTCGAGTACGGCCCAAAAGAAGTTCTTTATCTCTTGGGGAGTATAAGAAGTTATCCCCCAGATATTGTGACCCTTATATCTGAATTCAATGAAAGTAGGTGACTTAGCCTACAAGTTTCTTTTATTCCCTCATCTCAAAATTCTTAATGCCTTCTATAGAAAAATGTGTCAAACTCAAATCATGGAAAGACGGTAAAACTTCAGTGGCAAGTTACCGTTGGCTTCTAGGTTACGCTAGCTCCTTCCTTTATATAAGTCGTAATTTTTACTTGCCGCTCACAGTAATCTTACTCCCATCAATCTCCTTTCTTTCTTAATCTCCTTCATGGCTTGGCAACAGGAATTAGTTTTATCCCTGATGATTTCTCACCTTCAAGACGCAAGAGAGTCTGTGAAGAAAGACTTTATAGAACAGTATGAGCGCTCACTTTTTCCTCACCTAGGGACTTCTGTAGCGCAGACCAAATGGCGGACCTATCAAAACATAACTAGGGTAACACCCTGGGGTCAGCAGCACTTTCGTAACAATGTTCGCTTGGCCATGGTTATTGAAGCTTTGGGTTTGGGTCCCCGATACTACTGTGTCATGAGATCAAGGCATCTTGGGTTTTCTGAGCGGGTCTTCTTACTGGCATGTTTTCTTCCTCATGAGAAGATATGCCTTTACCCCGTTTTTGGCTTGTCTCTTAGAGGTCCTTTTGTTAGATCACCTCATACCACTGAGATAGGTGCGGCAATAACCAGCAGAATCATTCCCATAGATGAGTTACCCTATACTTGTGCAGCTTGTGAGGACTGCTTTTGTGACCATATGATGGACGGGCTTATGGAAGTGTAAAGAGTTCTTCTATCTTTACTGTATAAGTCCCGTGATTGAATAAAGTTTAAATCTTGTTCTTATTTTGAATCTTGCTCTCTTTAAGACTTTTCTTGGTGGTTAATCGTGATTAAAATTTTTCTCTAAGTCTCATATTCGTGCATCTTGCGAAATTATTCCAAGTTGCGAGATGAGGACATCTCGCGTTTTTTAAGTGGGGTAGAATGTAAGATTCCTCCCCCAACCCCTTTTTGATGTCTAGTATCTTCCCCTGTAATCAATCCCTCTTCAGAAATATAAAGGCCTTGTTCTAACTGTTTTAGCCTAGAGAGAGAAAAATATGCTAGAGAGAGAATATTCAGATTATGAATATTTTTGGATAGAAAATTAACTCATCTTATTAAAATAAGTTCCCCTGAAATAGAAATTCAAAAAGAATTTTCCAATGTGCAATTGGAGTTAATTGGAAATAGGTATAAAGAACCTTAGTCTAAAGGGTTTAGATTTTCAGAAATTTTTTTGATTATGGTCCAATTAAGGTTCCTATGGGCCAATAGCATCAATCCATGTGTAGGGAGGAGATAAATCCAATTTGTAAAAGAAGATACCCAAAAATGAGTAAATGCTCACATAAGATGAAGAGTTGAAAATGTACAAGATTTATTAGTTAAAAAAACTATGAGCAATATTAAAAATATGAGATATTTTGGGTATCCAAAAATGAGTAAATGCTCACAGAAGATGAAGAGTTGAAAATGTACAAGGTTTATTAGTAAATAAACACATATGTAAGGAAGGGGAGTTCTTTAAAGGAGGTGCATATTTCACATAAGATGAAGAGTTGAAAATGTACAAGGTTTATTAGTAAATAAACACATATGTAAGGAAGGGGAGTTCTTTAAAGGAGGTGCATATTTCACATAAGATGAAGAGTTGAAAATGTACAAGGCTTATTAGTAAAAAAACTATGACACATATGTAAGGAAGAGGAGTTCTTTAAAGGAGGTGCATATTTCACATAAGATGAAGAGTTGAAAATGTACAAGGTTTATTAGTAAAAAACTATGAGCAATAAAATTTTGACACATATGTAAGGAAGGGGAATTCTTTAAAGGAGGTGCATATTTCACATGCTTGAATGAGTTTTAAACTAAAAAATAATGTGATATTTTTATCTCTCATCTCTCTTGAACCAAACCAAATCGAAATGGAACCAAATCGAATAAAAAAGTAACCAAACTAGGTCCAAATCTAGTCCAAATTCAACCAAACTGACTTGGAAAATTCTAGAATCAGTTTGTTTGGTTAGGAGCTCAAATTTTCCTATAAATAGAAGCCTCCCCTTGTTGAAAAAAATATAGTGTCTTATGCTTTGTCACTCTACTCCACCTAAGCCAAATTAGATAGTGTCTTATGCTTTGTCACTCTACTCCACCTAAGCCAAATTAGATAGAGTCTTATGCTTTGTCACTCTACTCCACCTAAGCCAAATTAGATAGAGTCTTATGCTTTGTCACTCTACTCCACCTAAGCCAAATTAGATAGAGTCTTATGCTTTGTCACTCTACTCCACCTAAGCCAAAATATATAGTGTCTTATGCTTGTTACTCTACTCCACCTAAGCCAAAATATATAGTGTCTTATGCTTGTTACTCTACTCCACCTAAGCCAAAACATATAATGTCTTATGCATTGTTACTCTACTCCACCTAAGCCAAAATATAGTCTCTTATGCTTTGTTACTCTACTCCACCTAAGCCAAAATATATAGTCTCTTATGCTTGTTACTCTACTCCACCTAAGCCAAATTAGATAGAGTCTTATGCTTTGTTACTCTACTCCACCTAAGCTAAAATATATAGTGTCTTATGCCTTGTTACTCTACTCTACCTAAGCCAAGAACTGTGAATTCTTTAATATTTCACTAGTTTTTGATACTTCCCTCTTTCTTCAATCCCCATTGGTGGCTCCATCAACATACTAAACCAATTGATTGGTTGGGGGCCTCTACCGTGAATAAAGAATCAAGCAAATCATAAGGTAAGTATATTGAATTTTGATCTTTTCTATGATTTCTCAATGATTCTCTCTTCTCAACCCCTCTCAAGCTTGAGAAGTTTAATTGGTATGGTTTTTTTAAATGCTATTGAAGTTAATTGGTGAATAGTAGTGAAGAGTTACATAATTTAATAAATGCTATAGAAGTTAATTTCCACCTATATTTAAATTCTAATGGTTTTTATAATTTCTCTCTCTCACTCAAGAAATGGTCATACTCATGACCCATTCTCAATCCAAATGAAGCTTTTCATAAAGCTTTTCCTTAATCCAAGATTAAGCTATGCTTGAGGCCAAATTAATGGCTTTTGCTATGCTTTTAGTTTATGCACATTGATGATTCAATCCATTATGGATTGATGACCCAATTAGAGACCATTCTAATTGTTTTCTTAATGATCCAATTAGAGACCATTATGGATTGATGATCCAATTAGAGACCATTCTAATTATTTCTTTAATAATGAGCTTTATCCCTTAGAAAAAAAATTGAGATTTATCAGTCATAGTAGCGGAGCTATGGCAAAATTTTTATAGAAATTACGCATAAAATAAATTCATTCAAAGCATAAAAAGAGGACTTCCTACCATATTCTAGGAACTATCATCCTAGATTAATTAAAAGAATTTTATTATGCATGGAGATGTGGATGTGGAGGTGGATGTTGCATGTAGATGTAGATGTATGGATGTGAGTGTGAATGTGGAGGTAGATGTATGCATGGAGATGTGGATGTGTGCATGTAGAAGTAGATGTATAGATGAGGATGTAAATAGAGATGTGGATGTATGCATGTAGATGTAGATGTATAGATGTAGATGTGGATGTGGATGTGGGTGGATGCATGTAGATGTAGAAGTATAGGTGTAGGTGAGAATGGAGATGTGGATGTATACATGTAGATGTAGATGTATAGATGTAGATGTGAATAGAGATGTGGATGTATACATGTAGATGTAGATGTATAGATGTAGATGTGGATGTGGAGGTGGGTGGATGCATGAAGATGTAGATGTATAGATGTAGATGAGAATGGAGATGTGGAGGTATACGTAGATGTAGATGTATAGATGTAGATGTGAATGGAGATGTGGATGTATGCATGTAGATGTAGGTGTATAGACGTAGATGTGGATGTAGAGGTGGATGTATGCATGTAGATGTAGATGTATAGATGTGGATGTGAATGTGGAGTGGATGTATGCATGTAGATGTAGATGTATGGAAGTGAATGTGAATGTGGATGTGGATGTATGCATAGGGATGTAGATGTATGCATGTAGATGTGAATGTACGCATATAGTTGTGGATGTATGCATGTGAATATATGATTGTGATGTGAGGGAATCTGAAGTGATGAGATGGAAATGAGGTGATGGGATGAGTATACATATAAATGGAATATGGATTAAGTAATGTAGATTGATGAGGGATAATGTGGAAAAATGAAAGTTAAAATAGAAATTGTGTTGTAAACTGTTTGTAAATACTGTTTGTAAATGCTGTTTGTAAATGATTGTTTTATGTCAAGAATGCTGGGGGGAGCATTTTGACCGTCTTGTGATTAAAGTCGTGATGGTAAAGTTGCAACTGCTGACGGGGAGTCAATGAAGGACGTCTCGCGTAGCAAGGTCGGCCGAGGTCTTGACCAGCCTCGGTGCGATTAAAATGGTGAGCTTCCGGTACGGTGGATGAGGGGCCAAGGAAGCGGCCTATGCGTGAAGCGCTAGGTCACCTGCGAAGGATCCTAGAGGGTGCTGACCATACGGTGCTCGGGCTCTGGGTCGCCTAGGATACCCACGCGTGCGTCGAGGAAGATATTGGAACAGAGTTGGAGTTGTTTTCTGAAATCGAGCATGGATCTGGTTGATTGACCTTGCCGGTCTTCAATGGATGAGTCCATGGCTCCTTATATGGATCTGTTGGTTGATCTTGCTGATCTTCAACGAGAGTCCATCTTGTTAAGTGATTATATTGCCAAGTATTATGGGCTAGGAACTATCGAAACGGCTCCTGAGCGTTCTAGTTGCCAATGATGCCATAGATACTCTGATGAAGGAATGATGGGAAATTAAGAATCAATTGGATAAATTGGAAGATGGTGATAATATGGTTTTATTAAAGGATTGTTTTAAACTGGTTGAATCTGGTTGGAAAAAGGCAATTTCATATTGGGTGTGTGAGTGGTGTGACTAGTTTTATTTTGCATGAACATCCGGCTAGGGGGCCTTGGAACTCTTTTCCTTGGTACCCGGGACAAAACCTAACCAAATTTTTAATTGGATCCCATCACTACAGTGGTTGGGCGGTTGGCTAACCCATGGGATTGGATGGGGTTAGGCTGGACTGATGGATCCGTAAATCGAGACTCAAACTTTTGTTTTTTACGATAGAAAAAAAAAATAAATCCCGGACAGTAACTGTTCTATGGATAGGAATCAACGGCTGTGCCTCTTGAATGGGGAAAAAAGCGTTGATCCCAATGATCCAAGTGCAAGTTTCTTCCTTGAACTAACTAAGTATCTTATAGATGTAATTGGATCATCTCGATCAGAAATGATCTTGACTACGTTAGAGTAAAAAGTTATCCTGGTGGAATCGCCCGTGCTTTCCGGTTAAGGAAGTTTTTTCGGGTTCGGTTTTGGAACAACCGACGGATTAGTCTCTTATCCGGATATCCGTGGGCGAGGCCCCGAGTGTGGGACCCCTATCCCGCGCGAGAAGCGCTACTTCCGCTGTCAGTACCCCGAATCCATTGCTCGGTGGGAACAGGGATCTTACAGTTGGTATCAGAGCATTTGGTTAATAAAGATCAACTGAGAAGACAAATATATCAAAAATTTATCAAGAGACACAAAAAGATTATAATTGTGTGAGATAATTCATACAATTTGATATTCAAACTGAAACTCGTAATTTGGTAATTGGGTCTTCAGATGGAAGTACCACAATTATATAGAATCCCTGACTTGCTTGAGGCCTAGACATGATAGTATTTACCTTATAATTCCAAGGGCCGTGATTACCCGTATATACCGAGAGTATACTGCAGCTCTTTACTGATAGTATATACGAGTAAATCTAAGACTTGAAATTATAAGCGTTAATGCTATCTAGATGATGATTTCGAATGTGATTGATATGATTTTTAATTCTGTTTGAGAATGAATGAATTGATTTGGATTCTGATTGAAAATGCTGATTGAAAAAATGTTGATTTTTAAAAATTAGTTGAAATATAATGAAACCACAATGAGGGGAAATGGGACGAGTCCCTGTGATGATATTCATAACTAGAATGATGATAACGAATTCAGCAAATCACTATGAGATTAGTGGGTTGTGCTGTCAGATTGCTACTGTTAATACTTGACCGGTAGATCAAGTTAAGGGATGTCAAATTGAGAACTTGCTTGACTGAAATTTCCGTGTGGAGGAATGTTCCGAAGGAAACTTTTCGGTCTAATGGACCATTATCATGTTAAAGATATGAATGATATAATCTGAATGAATTGTTATTTAATGATGAGTTCTATATAAGGGATATTTATCCCAGTGTTCTGTTGGGTTGACCAGAATATAAGCAACCCCAGAATAAAAATTGGATCTTAAGAATAAGAGCTGTCCTCTACCTTGCGAGATGAGGACATCTCGCACTTTTTAAGTGGGGTAGGATGTAAGATTCCTCCCCAGCCTTCGAGGTATATAGGAGTAAGAATCTCCCTTTCGGATCTTATAATTATTCCCTCTCTAAAATAAAAGAAAGTTTCTGTTTAAAAAAGGAATACCCTTTTCCTCAAATACTTCTCAGGAGTCACGCCTATTTTAAGGCTTTAGAACAATGAGTCCAGAAGTGAGAATCGGTGTTTTGGATACCAAGGTTTTGGTTTTCATTCGAGTACGGCCCAAAAGAAGTTCTTTATCTCTTGGGGAGTATAAGAAGTTATCCCCCAGATATTGTGACCCTTATATCTGAATTCAATGAAAGTAGGTGACTTAGCCTACAAGTTTCTTTTATTCCCTCATCTCAAAATTCTTAATGCCTTCTATAGAAAAATGTGTCAAACTCAAATCATGGAAAGACGGTAAAACTTCAGTGGCAAGTTACCGTTGGCTTCTAGGTTACGCTAGCTCCTTCCTTTATATAAGTCGTAATTTTTACTTGCCGCTCACAGTAATCTTACTCCCATCAATCTCCTTTCTTTCTTAATCTCCTTCATGGCTTGGCAACAGGAATTAGTTTTATCCCTGATGATTTCTCACCTTCAAGACGCAAGAGAGTCTGTGAAGAAAGACTTTATAGAACAGTATGAGCGCTCACTTTTTCCTCACCTAGGGACTTCTGTAGCGCAGACCAAATGGCGGACCTATCAAAACATAACTAGGGTAACACCCTGGGGTCAGCAGCACTTTCGTAACAATGTTCGCTTGGCCATGGTTATTGAAGCTTTGGGTTTGGGTCCCCGATACTACTGTGTCATGAGATCAAGGCATCTTGGGTTTTCTGAGCGGGTCTTCTTACTGGCATGTTTTCTTCCTCATGAGAAGATATGCCTTTACCCCGTTTTTGGCTTGTCTCTTAGAGGTCCTTTTGTTAGATCACCTCATACCACTGAGATAGGTGCGGCAATAACCAGCAGAATCATTCCCATAGATGAGTTACCCTATACTTGTGCAGCTTGTGAGGACTGCTTTTGTGACCATATGATGGACGGGCTTATGGAAGTGTAAAGAGTTCTTCTATCTTTACTGTATAAGTCCCGTGATTGAATAAAGTTTAAATCTTGTTCTTATTTTGAATCTTGCTCTCTTTAAGACTTTTCTTGGTGGTTAATCGTGATTAAAATTTTTCTCTAAGTCTCATATTCGTGCATCTTGCGAAATTATTCCAAGTTGCGAGATGAGGACATCTCGCGTTTTTTAAGTGGGGTAGAATGTAAGATTCCTCCCCCAACCCCTTTTTGATGTCTAGTATCTTCCCCTGTAATCAATCCCTCTTCAGAAATATAAAGGCCTTGTTCTAACTGTTTTAGCCTAGAGAGAGAAAAATATGCTAGAGAGAGAATATTCAGATTATGAATATTTTTGGATAGAAAATTAACTCATCTTATTAAAATAAGTTCCCCTGAAATAGAAATTCAAAAAGAATTTTCCAATGTGCAATTGGAGTTAATTGGAAATAGGTATAAAGAACCTTAGTCTAAAGGGTTTAGATTTTCAGAAATTTTTTTGATTATGGTCCAATTAAGGTTCCTATGGGCCAATAGCATCAATCCATGTGTAGGGAGGAGATAAATCCAATTTGTAAAAGAAGATACCCAAAAATGAGTAAATGCTCACATAAGATGAAGAGTTGAAAATGTACAAGATTTATTAGTTAAAAAAACTATGAGCAATATTAAAAATATGAGATATTTTGGGTATCCAAAAATGAGTAAATGCTCACAGAAGATGAAGAGTTGAAAATGTACAAGGTTTATTAGTAAATAAACACATATGTAAGGAAGGGGAGTTCTTTAAAGGAGGTGCATATTTCACATAAGATGAAGAGTTGAAAATGTACAAGGTTTATTAGTAAATAAACACATATGTAAGGAAGGGGAGTTCTTTAAAGGAGGTGCATATTTCACATAAGATGAAGAGTTGAAAATGTACAAGGCTTATTAGTAAAAAAACTATGACACATATGTAAGGAAGAGGAGTTCTTTAAAGGAGGTGCATATTTCACATAAGATGAAGAGTTGAAAATGTACAAGGTTTATTAGTAAAAAACTATGAGCAATAAAATTTTGACACATATGTAAGGAAGGGGAATTCTTTAAAGGAGGTGCATATTTCACATGCTTGAATGAGTTTTAAACTCAAAAATAATGTGATATTTTTATCTCTCATCTCTCTTGAACCAAACCAAATCGAAATAGAACCAAATCGAATAAAAAAGTAACCAAACTAGGTCCAAATCTAGTCCAAATTCAACCAAACTGACTTGGAAAATTCTAGAATCAGTTTGTTTGGTTAGGAGCTCAAATTTTCCTATAAATAGAAGCCTCCCCTTGTTGAAAAAAATATAGTGTCTTATGCTTTGTCACTCTACTCCACCTAAGCCAAATTAGATAGTGTCTTATGCTTTGTCACTCTACTCCACCTAAGCCAAATTAGATAGTGTCTTATGCTTTGTCACTCTACTCCACCTAAGCCAAATTAGATAGAGTCTTATGCTTTGTCACTCTACTCCACCTAAGCCAAATTAGATAGAGTCTTATGCTTTGTCACTCTACTCCACCTAAGCCAAATTAGATAGAGTCTTATGCTTTGTCACTCTACTCCACCTAAGCCAAAATATATAGTGTCTTATGCTTGTTACTCTACTCCACCTAAGCCAAAATATATAGTGTCTTATGCTTGTTACTCTACTCCACCTAAGCCAAAACATATAATGTCTTATGCATTGTTACTCTACTCCACCTAAGCCAAAATATATAGTCTCTTATGCTTGTTACTCTACTCCACCTAAGCCAAATTAGATAGAGTCTTATGCTTTGTTACTCTACTCCACCTAAGCTAAAATATATAGTGTCTTATGCCTTGTTACTCTACTCTACCTAAGCCAAGAACTGTGAATTCTTTAATATTTCACTAGTTTTTGATACTTCCCTCTTTCTTCAATCCCCATTGGTGGCTCCATCAACATACTAAACCAATTGATTGGTTGGGGGCCTCTACCGTGAATAAAGAATCAAGCAAATCATAAGGTAAGTATATTGAATTTTGATCTTTTCTATGATTTCTCAATGATTCTCTCTTCTCAACCCCTCTCAAGCTTGAGAAGTTTAATTGGTATGGTTTTTTTAAATGCTATTGAAGTTAATTGGTGAATAGTAGTGAAGAGTTACATAATTTAATAAATGCTATAGAAGTTAATTTCCACCTATATTTAAATTCTAATGGTTTTTATAATTTCTCTCTCTCACTCAAGAAATGGTCATACTCATGACCCATTCTCAATCCAAATGAAGCTTTTCATAAAGCTTTTCCTTAATCCAAGATTAAGCTATGCTTGAGGCCAAATTAATGGCTTTTGCTATGCTTTTAGTTTATGCACATTGATGATTCAATCCATTATGGATTGATGACCCAATTAGAGACCATTCTAATTGTTTTCTTAATGATCCAATTAGAGACCATTATGGATTGATGATCCAATTAGAGACCATTCTAATTATTTCTTTAATAATGAGCTTTATCCCTTAGAAAAAAAATTGAGATTTATCAGTCATAGTAGCGGAGCTATGGCAAAATTTTTATAGAAATTACGCATAAAATAAATTCATTCAAAGCATAAAAAGAGGACTTCCTACCATATTCTAGGAACTATCATCCTAGATTAATTAAAAGAATTTTATTATGCATGGAGATGTGGATGTGGAGGTGGATGTTGCATGTAGATGTAGATGTATGGATGTGAGTGTGAATGTGGAGGTAGATGTATGCATGGAGATGTGGATGTGTGCATGTAGAAGTAGATGTATAGATGAGGATGTAAATAGAGATGTGGATGTATGCATGTAGATGTAGATGTATAGATGTAGATGTGGATGTGGATGTGGGTGGATGCATGTAGATGTAGAAGTATAGGTGTAGGTGAGAATGGAGATGTGGATGTATACATGTAGATGTAGATGTATAGATGTAGATGTGAATAGAGATGTGGATGTATACATGTAGATGTAGATGTATAGATGTAGATGTGGATGTGAAGGTGGGTGGATGCATGAAGATGTAGATGTATAGATGTAGATGAGAATGGAGATGTGGAGGTATACGTAGATGTAGATGTATAGATGTAGATGTGAATGGAGATGTGGATGTATGCATGTAGATGTAGGTGTATAGACGTAGATGTGGATGTAGAGGTGGATGTATGCATGTAGATGTAGATGTATAGATGTGGATGTGAATGTGGAGTGGATGTATGCATGTAGATGTAGATGTATGGAAGTGAATGTGAATGTGGATGTGGATGTATGCATAGGGATGTAGATGTATGCATGTAGATGTGAATGTACGCATATAGTTGTGGATGTATGCATGTGAATATATGATTGTGATGTGAGGGAATCTGAAGTGATGAGATGGAAATGAGGTGATGGGATGAGTATACATATAAATGGAATATGGATTAAGTAATGTAGATTGATGAGGGATAATGTGGAAAAATGAAAGTTAAAATAGAAATTGTGTTGTAAACTGTTTGTAAATACTGTTTGTAAATGCTGTTTGTAAATGATTGTTTTATGTCAAGAATGCTGGGGGGAGCATTTTGACCGTCTTGTGATTAAAGTCGTGATGGTAAAGTTGCAACTGCTGACGGGGAGTCAATGAAGGACGTCTCGCGTAGCAAGGTCGGCCGAGGTCTTGACCAGCCTCGGTGCGATTAAAATGGTGAGCTTCCGGTACGGTGGATGAGGGGCCAAGGAAGCGGCCTATGCGTGAAGCGCTAGGTCACCTGCGAAGGATCCTAGAGGGTGCTGACCATACGGTGCTCGGGCTCTGGGTCGCCTAGGATACCCACGCGTGCGTCGAGGAAGATATTGGAACAGAGTTGGAGTTGTTTTCTGAAATCGAGCATGGATCTGGTTGATTGACCTTGCCGGTCTTCAATGGATGAGTCCATGGCTCCTTATATGGATCTGTTGGTTGATCTTGCTGATCTTCAACGAGAGTCCATCTTGTTAAGTGATTATATTGCCAAGTATTATGGGCTAGGAACTATCGAAACGGCTCCTGAGCGTTCTAGTTGCCAATGATGCCATAGATACTCTGATGAAGGAATGATGGGAAATTAAGAATCAATTGGATAAATTGGAAGATGGTGATAATATGGTTTTATTAAAGGATTGTTTTAAACTGGTTGAATCTGGTTGGAAAAAGGCAATTTCATATTGGGTGTGTGAGTGGTGTGACTAGTTTTATTTTGCATGAACATCCGGCTAGGGGGCCTTGGAACTCTTTTCCTTGGTACCCGGGACAAAACCTAACCAAATTTTTAATTGGATCCCATCACTACAGTGGTTGGGCGGTTGGCTAACCCATGGGATTGGATGGGGTTAGGCTGGACTGATGGATCCGTAAATCGAGACTCAAACTTTTGTTTTTTACGATAGAAAAAAAAAATAAATCCCGGACAGTAACTGTTCTATGGATAGGAATCAACGGCTGTGCCTCTTGAATGGGGAAAAAAGCGTTGATCCCAATGATCCAAGTGCAAGTTTCTTCCTTGAACTAACTAAGTATCTTATAGATGTAATTGGATCATCTCGATCAGAAATGATCTTGACTACGTTAGAGTAAAAAGTTATCCTGGTGGAATCGCCCGTGCTTTCCGGTTAAGGAAGTTTTTTCGGGTTCGGTTTTGGAACAACCGACGGATTAGTCTCTTATCCGGATATCCGTGGGCGAGGCCCCGAGTGTGGGACCCCTATCCCGCGCGAGAAGCGCTACTTCCGCTGTCAGTACCCCGAATCCATTGCTCGGTGGGAACAGGGATCTTACAGTGTCCCTTGTAGATGGTGGCTCTCCTTCCCATCTGCAATAATAGGATTGAGTACATCCAAATATGCGTCTTATTTTTCAAATATAAATCTTAGTACCTTATGCAATACCTTAAGAATAAAAAAAGTTGATCTCTTACACATCTAAGATGTGCAAACATAGAATACATTGCAATTATAACTACAACATTTGGCGGACAAATCTAAAATATGGCGTTAATTAAATATAGACATTTGCACACCATCATAAATACTCTACATGACACCATGATTGGCACTCCACACCATGCTCAGACCGTCATCCATGTGCGACACTTTAGTTAGTATTCTTGCACTGCTCAACACACATTACTCATAAGCGTTATAATCACATTGGTTAGAATAATTAATGGGAATCCTTAACAATTAAGATTATGTTCATTGTGCTAGAGACACAACACCAGTAATACACTAGCTCAATATTCATCAAACATGATAAATATAGAAACTTGCACACTATAAATACTCAACATGACACCTTGATTGGCACCCCACACCATGCTTAGACTGTCATCCATGTGTGACACTTGAATCAATATCCTTGCACTGCTCAACGCCCATTACTCTCATAAGCATTAATCACATTGGTTAGAATAATTAATTGGACTCCTTAATAGTTAATCACAACATGCTTTATGTTCATAGGGGGAAACACAACACTAGTAATACTCTATCTCAATATTCATCTACATGATTATGTTCATAGGTAGAATTTCTACACAACACCAGTAATATGCCAGCTTAATATTCATCAACATGGTATATCACCCACAGTACCAATAACACTCAAATGGCCCCAACAAATGCATATACTATTAATACGAGCCTATCAATATTAGTATGAACATGATTATGTTCATAGGTAGAAACACAACACCAGTAATACATTATATCAATATTCATGAACATAGTAAATCACCCACAATACCAATAACACTAACATGGCCCCAACAAATGCATATAATAATAATACAAGCATGTCAATATTAATATGGCATCCCCCATATGATAGTGGCCAATAACACTAACACGGCCCAAATGCATATACTAATAATACGAGCCTATCAGTATTAATATGGCATCACCCACAATACAATATATCATTATGGTACAATGGTATCTCAGATATCCCCAATCAACCATCGAGTGGTCTTCCTAACATCCCTCTTGCTTGGGTTTGCAATTGAGCCTCTTTAAGCCTTGCTTGGACCCATTTAATGCTGAGGTGAGTCACAACTATATCAAATCCTAAAGTCTCTTCAAATATCTACAAAGAGCATGGACCTCTTCCCTGGAGGTGTCTCCACAAATCCTAAAGTCTCTATATTTTAATCACTACTAAGAGCATGGAGACATCTCTTTCCTAGAGATGTCTCCATATCCGCTCAATGTAATCTCTTCTTTGTTTCTTCCTCGCCACATTCCCTTAGTTTGTTTTAGCTCCCTCTCATGTGCCTTACCCCCTCCCAAACACCCTTAGCATGCTATCATACTGATTAGGACCATGTGTGGTATGGTTGCATCATGTACAAATAAACCATGTGCTAATTCACCTTAATTAATCATCGATTGATTTTAGAGCTAAAACAACCAAAATTTTAACCATTTTTTCAAGGCAAGATAAAAGTTCACATGGCATTTTTCAATTGGTTTCATAAATAATACAATAGTCAATGGTTTATGTTGAGTTGGGGTTTATGAAAAGGATAATAACAGCCATGGCGAATCACTTTTGCCATGGGGAGACGGGACACATTTTGGAGATTTGGTATCTCAATCTAGTTCAGGTTTTGTGAAAAAATTATCGTAGCCACATTTGTAAGCAAGCTATTTTGTGAAGGTGAGTGATTATGGGGATAGTTGCAAGCCATCTTGAAAACATGATTAATTGTGGACACAATTGAAAGAAGATTCATTTATTCCCATAAGGGAATGGGGTGCAAGATTAGTTATGTGAATCAAATCTAGGAAAGGAATATAAAAAAGAACCACCTCTTCCCTCTTTTATCTTCTCCAATCCAAAAAGTTATGCGAATCTAATATAGAAAATAGGGTGTGAAATTAGTTATGTGAATCCAATCTAGCAAAGGATGATTAAAAAAACTACCTCTTCCCTCTTGTTTCTTCTCCAATCTAAGAAGTTATGACAGAGGTGCTTTTAATGAGGAGAGAGAGAGAGAGAGAGTACGTCCATTTGTCTTATTTTTACCTTTTAATTTTTTTTTAAAGGGAACACAGAAAGTACAAGGCTAGAAATTAGAAGGTTATATAAAGCTTTTTCACTACAAGGCATGAAGTTTTTGTTCTTCTTGGGAATGTATTATAATATCTACGTCGTTTGGATTTTGTGAAAAGGATAATAATAGCCACAGATGTAGAACAAATCAATTTTGTCATAAGGAGATAGGACACATTTTGGAGATTCGGTTTGTCAATTTTGTTGAGGTTTTGTGAAAAAATATTGCAGAGCCACATATGTAAACTATTTTGTGAACGTGATTGATTATGTGGATAGTTGCAAGCCATCTTAAAAATATGATTAAATTAAAAGTTGAATCATTTATTTCCATAAGGGAATGGGCTGCGAAATTAATTATGTGAATCCAATCTAGCAAAGGATGATATAAGAAAACCACCTCTCCTCTTGCTTGGGTTCGCAATTGAGCCTCTTTAAGCCTTGGTTGGACCCATTTAATGCTAAGGTGAGTCACAACTATATCAAATCCTAAAGTCTCTATAAATCTCTACAAGAGCATGAACCTCTTCCCTAGAGGTGTCTCCACAAATCCTAAAGTCTCTATATTTTAATCACTACTAAGAGCATGGAGACACCTCTTCTCTAGAGATGTCTCCATAACCGCTCAATGTAATCTCTTCTTCATTTCTTCCTCACCACATTCCCTTAGTTTGTTTCCGCTCTCTCTCTCATGTGCCTTACCCTCTCCCAAACACCCTTTGCATGCTATCATACTGGTTAGGACCATGTGTGGTATGGTTGCATCATGTATAAATAAACCATGTGCTAATTCACCTTAATTAATCGTCGATTGATTTTAGAACTAAAACTGTCAAAATTTTAGCCATTTTGCCAAGGCAAGATAAAAGTTCACATGGCATTTTTCAAGCGGATAGTTGCAAGCCATGTTAAAAATATAATTAAATTAAAAGTTGAATCGTTTATTTCCATAAGGGAATGGGCTGCGATTTTAATTGTGTGAATCCAATCTAGCAAAGGATGATATGAGAGAACCACCTCTTCCCTCTTCTTTCTTCTCCAACCTAGGAATATATAGGATATTAGTTATGTGAATCCAAATCTAGAAAATGGGGTGCAACATTAGTTATGTGAATCCAATCTAGCAAAGGATGATAAAGAGAACCACCAGTTCTCTCTTTTTTCTTCTCCAATATAGGAAGTTATGTGACATAGGTGCTTGTAATGGCTAAAGGGAGAGAGATAGAGAAAGAAAAGGGGGGAGAGAGAGAGTCTAGCAAAGGATGATAAGAAAGAACCACCTCTTTCCTTTTCTTTCTTCTCCAATCCAGGAAGTTATGTGACATAAATACTTTTAATGGCGCGTGCACGGGAAAGAGAGAGAGAGAGAGAGAGAGAGAGAGAGAGAGAGAGAGAGAGAGAGAGAGAGAGAGAGAGAGAGAGAGCACATCCATTTGTCTAAGTATTAATTTTCTCAAGGGCTTTGAATTGATTACAAATCTTATGAGAATGTAGAATATGCAACATTGCACTTTATAACTTTCGTAATTGCTAAAACTAGCATTTGATATATGTACTTCAAATTCTTGGATTTCTGGGTACTTTATTTTTCTTGCTATGTTCATGTTCACACATGACTCTTCTCCTTATCAAGCTTCTTACTATTACTATTTGCAATAAAAAGCAAGGTAAGCTGTGTGGTGGGTGCAACCGATTACATAACAATGCTAACCTCACACAATCTCATTATAGAGAAAAAGCACTCTATTGCTTAAGTGTGCAAGTAATCCCTCTCTAATTATGAAAACAACCACTTAGCACACAAGAGAGCGAGAGAATACACTCTAGTTTGGATAATGGGTTTATGTCCTTTCTCATTAGAAATGCACGACCAACTTTTTTATGTGTGGCCGCCGAAGACTTGCTCATAGATTTACAAAAGCTTTTAAGTACGTATACCATCTCTCTTTGAAACAAGACTATAAACATAATCCACCAATAGAAAGTGCAAAAATAAGGAAGAAAAACTAACAACACAACATTGGGTCTAATGTGTCCCTTGTAGATGGTGGCTCTCCTTCCCATCTGCAATAATAGGATTGAGTACATCCAAATATGCGTCTTATTTTTCAAATATAAATCTTAGTACCTTATGCAATACCTTAAGAATTAAAAAAATTGATCTCTTACACATCTAAGATGTGCAAACATAGAATACATTGCAATTACAACTACAACATTCGGCGAACAAATCTAAAATATGGCGTTAATTAAATATAGACATTTGCACACCGTTATAAATACTCTACATGACACCATGATTGGCACTCCACACCATGCTCAGACCGTCATCCATGTGCGACATTTTAATTAGTATTCTTGCACTGCTCAACACACATTACTCATAAGCGTTATAATCACATTGGTTAGAATAATTAATGGGAATCCTTAACAATTAAGATTATGTTCATTGTGCTAGAGACACAACACCAGTAATACACTAGCTCAATATTCATCAAACATGATAAATATAGAAACTTGCACACTATAAATACTCAATATGACACCTTGATTGGCACCCCACACCATGCTTAGATTGTCATCCATGTGTGACACTTGAATCAATATCGTTGCACTGCTCAACGCCCATTACTCTCATAAGCATTAATCACATTGGTTAGAATAATTAATTGGACTCCTTAATAGTTAATCACAACATGCTTTATGTTCATAGGGAGAAACACAACACTAGTAATACTCTATCTCAATATTCATCTACATGATTATGTTCATAGGTAGAATTTCTACACAACACCAGTAATATGCCAGCTTAATATTCATCAACATGGTATATCACCCACAGTACCAATAACACTCAAATGGCCCCAACAAATGCATATACTATTAATATGAGCCTATCAATATTGGTATGAACATGATTATGTTCATAGGTAGAAACACAACACCAGTAATACATTATATCAATATTCATGAACATAGTAAATCACCCACAATACCAATAACACTAACATGGCCCCAACAAATGCATATAATAATAATACAAGCATGTCAATATTAATATGGCATCCCCCATATGATAGTGGCCAATAACACTAACACGGCCCAAATGCATATACTAATAATACGAGCCTATCAGTATTAATATGGCATCACCCACAATACAATATATCATTATGGTACAATGGTATCTCAGATATCCCCAATCAACCATCGAGTGGTCTTCCTAACATCCCTCTTGCTTGGGTTTGCAATTGAGCCTCTTTAAGCCTTGCTTGGACCCATTTAATGCTGAGGTGAGTCACAACTATATCAAATCCTAAAGTCTCTTCAAATATCTACAAAGAGCATGGACCTCTTCCCTGGAGGTGTCTCCACAAATCCTAAAGTCTCTATATTTTAATCACTACTAAGAGCATGGAGACATCTCTTTCCTAGAGATGTCTCCATATCCGCTCAATGTAATCTCTTCTTTGTTTCTTCCTCGCCACATTCCCTTAGTTTGTTTTAGCTCCCTCTCATGTGCCTTACCCCCTCCCAAACACCCTTAGCATGCTATCATACTGATTAGGACCATGTGTGGTATGGTTGCATCATGTACAAATAAACCATGTGCTAATTCACCTTAATTAAGCATCGATTGATTTTAGAGCTAAAACAACCAAAATTTTAACCATTTTTCCAAGGCAAGATAAAAGTTCACATGGCATTTTTCAATCGGTTTCATAAATAATACAATAGTCAATGGTTTATGTTGAGTTGGGGTTTATGAAAAGGATAATAACAGCCATGGCGAATCACTTTTGCCATGGGGAGACGGGACACATTTTGGAGATTTGGTATCTCAATCTTGTTGAGGTTTTGTGAAAAAATTATCGTAGCCACATATGTAAGCAAGCTATTTTGTGAAGGTGAGTGATTATGGGGATAGTTGCAAGCCATCTTGAAAACATGATTAATTGTGGACACAATTGAAAGAAGATTCATTTATTCCCATAAGGGAATGGGGTGCAACATTAGTTATGTGAATCAAATCTAGGAAAGGAATATAAAAAAGAACCACCACTTCCCTCTTTTTTCTTCTCCAATCCAAAAAGTTATGCGAATCTAATATAGAAAATAGGGTGTGAAATTAGTTATGTGAATCCAATCTAGCAAAGGATGATTAAAAAAACCACCTCTTCCCTCTTGTTTCTTCTCCAATCTAAGAAGTTATGACAGAGGTGCTTTTAATGAGGAGAGAGAGAGAGAGAGGAGGAGGTGCTTTTAATGAGGAGAGAGAGAGTACGTCCATTTGTCTTATTTTTACCTTTTAAAAAAATTTTAAAGGGAACACAAAAAGTACAAGGCTAGAAATTAGAAGGTTCACTACAAGGCACGAAGTTTTTGTTCTTCTTGGTAATGTATTATAATATCTACGTCGTTTGGATTTTGTGAAAAGGATAATAATAGCCACAGATGTAGAACAAATCAATTTTGTCAGTCAATCTTGTTGAGGTTTTGTGAAAAAATATTGCAAAGCCACATATGTAAACTATTTTGTGAACGTGATTGATTATGTGGATAGTTGCAAGCCATCTTAAAAATATGATTAAATTAAAAGTTGAATCATTTATTTCCATAAGGGAATGGGCTGCGAAATTAATTATGTGAATCCAATCTAGCAAAGGATGATATAAGAAAACCACCTCTCCTCTTGCTTGGGTTTGCAATTGAGCCTCTTTAAGCCTTGGTTGGACCCATTTAATGCTGAGGTGAGTCACAACTATATCGAATCCTAAAGTCTCTATAAATCTCTACAAGAGCATGGACCTCTTCCCTAGAGGTGTCTCCACAAATCCTAAAGTCTCTATATTTTAATCACTACTAAGAGCATGGAGACACCTCTTCTCTAGAGATGTCTCCATAACCGCTCAATGTAATCTCTTCTTCATTTCTTCCTCACCACATTCCCTTAGTTTGTTTCAGCTCTCTCTCTCATGTACCTTACCCTCTCCCAAACACCCTTTGCATGCTATCATACTGGTTAGGACCATGTGTGGTATGGTTGCATCATGTATAAATAAACCATGTGCTAATTCACCTTAATTAATCGTCGATTGATTTTAGAACTAAAACTGTCAAAATTTTAGCGATTTTGCCAAGGCAAGATAAAAGTTCACATGGCATTTTTCAAGCGGATAGTTGCAAGCCATGTTAAAAATATAATTAAATTAAAAGTTGAATCGTTTATTTCCATAAGGGAATGGGCTGCGATTTTAATTGTGTGAATCCAATCTAGCAAAGGATGATATGAGAGAACCACCTCTTCCCTCTTCTTTCTTCTCCAACCTAGGAATATATAGGATATTAGTTATGTGAATCCAAATCTAGAAAATGGGGTGCAACATTAGTTATGTGAATCCAATCTAGCAAAGGATGATAAAGAGAACCACCAGTTCCCTCTTTTTTCTTCTCCAATATAGGAAGTTATGTGACATAGGTGCTTGTAATGGCTAAAGGGAGAGAGATGGAGAGAGAAAAGGGGGGAGAGAGAGAGTCTAGCAAAGGATGATAAAAAAGAACCACCTCTTCCCTTTTCTTTCTTCTCCAATCCAGGAAGTTATGTGACATAAATACTTTTAATGGCGTGTGCATGAGAGAGAGAGAGAGAGAGAGAGAGAGAGAGAGAGAGAGAGAGAGAGAGAGAGAGAGAGAGCACATCCATTTGTCTAAGGATTAATTTTCTCAAGGGCTTTGAATTGATTACAAATCTTATGAGAATGTAGAGAGAGAGAGAGAGAGAGAGAGAGAGAGAGAGAGAGAGAGAGAGAGAGAGCACATCCATTTGTCTAAGGATTAATTTTCTCAAGGGCTTTGAATTGATTACAAATCTTATGAGAATGTAGAATATGCAACATTGCACTTTATAACTTTCGTAATTGCTAAAACTAGCATTTGATATATGTACTTCAAATTCTTGGATTTCTGGGTACTTTATTTTTCTTGCTA
The DNA here is from genome assembly GCF_041138505.1 of Cibotium barometz. Lineage (NCBI taxonomy): Eukaryota > Viridiplantae > Streptophyta > Polypodiopsida > Cyatheales > Cibotiaceae > Cibotium > Cibotium barometz. The sequence goes on from NC_141046.1 coordinate 70,351,200, forward strand.
TGTTCATGTTCACACATGACTCTTCTCCTTATCAAGCTTCTTACTATTACTATTTGCAATAAAAAGCAAGGTAAGCTGTGTGGTGGGTGCAACCGATTACATAACAATGCTAACCTCACACAATCTCATTATAGAGAAAAAGCAGTCTATTGCTTAAGTGTGCAAGTAATCCCTCTCTAATTATGAAAACAACCACTTAGCACACAAGAGAGCGAGAGAATACACTCTAGTTTGCATAATGGGTTTATGTCCTTTCTCATTAGAAGTGCACGACCAACTTTTTTATGTGTGGCCACCGAAGACTTGCTCATAGATTTACAAAAGCTTTTAAGTACGTATACCATCTCTCTTTGAAACAAGACTATAAACATAATCCACCAATAGAAAGTGCAAAAATAAGGAAGAAAAACTCACAACACAGCATTGGGTCTAATGTGTCCCTTGTAGATGGTGGCTCCCCTTCCCATCTGTAGTATTTATATCTTTTATTCCAAAAATAGACCCATGGAGGCAATAATAGGATTGAGTACATCCAAATATGGGTCTTATTTTTCAAATTAAACCTTAGTACCTTATGCAATACCTTAACAATAAATAAATTAATCTCCTACACATCTAAGATGTGAAAACATAGAATACATTGCAATTACAACTACAACATTCAACGGACAAAGCTTAAATACGGCGTTAATTAAATATAGACATTTGCACACTACCATAAATAATCTACATGACACCATGATTGGCACTCCACACCATGCTTAGACCATCATCCATGTGCGACAACACACATTACTTATAAGCGTTATAATCACATTGGTTAGAATAATTAATTGGAATCCTCAACAATTAAGATTATGTTCATTGGCAGAAACACAACACCAATAATACACTAGCTCAATATTCATCAACATGATAAATATAAAAATTTGCACACTGCCATAACTACTCTACATGACACCTTGATTGGCACCCCACACCATGCTTAGACTGTCATCCATGTATGACACTTGAATCAGTATCCTTGCACTGCTCAACATCCATTACTCTCATAAGCATTAATCACATTGGTTAGAATAATTAATTGGACTCCTTAATAATTAATCACAATATGTTCATAGGTAGAAACACAACACTAGTAATACACTAGCTCAATATTTATCTACATGATTATGTTCATAGGTAGAATTTCTACACAACACCAGTAATACGCCAGCTCAATATTCATCAACATGGTATATCACGCACAATACTAATAACACTAAAATGGCCCCAACAAATGCATATACTAATAATACGAGCCTGTCAATATTAGTATGAACATGATTATATTCATAGGTAGAAACACAACACCAGTAATACACTATTTCAATATTCATAAACATAGTAAATCACCCACAATACCAATAACACTAACATGGCCCCAACAAATGCATATAATAATAATACAAGCATGTCAATATTAATATGGCATTCCCCATGATAGTGGCCAATAACACTAACACGACCCAAACGCATATACTAATAATACGAGCCTATCAGTATTAATATGGCATCACCCACAATACAATATATCATTATGGTACAATGGTATCTCGGATATCCCCAGTCAACCATAGAGTGGTCTTCCTAACATCCCTCTTGCTTCGGTTTGCAATTGAGCCTCTTTAAGCCTTGCTTGGACACATTTAATGCTGAGGTGAGTCACAACTATATCAAATCCTAAAGTCTCTATAAATCTCTACAAAGAGCATGGACCTCTTCCCTAGAGGTGTCTCCACAAATCCTAAAGTCTCTATATTTTAATCACTACTAAGAGCATGGAGACACCTCTTCTCTAGAGATGTCTCCATAACCGCTCAATGTAATCTCTTCTTCGTTTCTTCTTCACCACATTCCCTTAGTTTGTTTCAGCTCCCTCTCATGTGCCTTACCCCCTCCCAAACACCCTTTGCATGCTATCATACTGGTTAGGACCATGTGTGGTATGGTTGCATCATGTATAAATAAACCATGTGCTAATTCACCTTAATTAATTATCAATTGATTTTAGAACTAAAACTGCCAAAATTTTAGCCATTTTGCCAAGGCAAGATTAAAGGTCACATGGCATTCTTCAACCGGATAGTTGCAAGCCATGTTAAGAATATAATTAAATTAAAATTTGAATCGTTTATTTCCATAAGGGAATGGGCTGCAAAATTAATTATGTGAATCTAATGTAGCAAAGGATGACATGAGAGAACCACCTCTTCCCTCTTCTTTCTTCTCCAACCTAGGAAGTTATATGATATTAGTTATGTGAATCCAAATCTAGAAAATGGGGTGCAACATTAGTTATGTGAATCCAATCTAGCAAAGGATCATAAACAGAACCACCAGTTCTCTCTTTTTTCTTCTCCAATCTAGGAAGTTATGTGACATAAGGGGGGAGAGAGAGTCTAGCAAAGGATGATAAGAAAGAACCACCTCTTTCCTTTTCTTTCTTCTCCAATCCAGGAAGTTATGTGACATAAATACTTTTAATGGTGCGTGCACGGGAGAGAGAGAGAGAGAGAGAGAGAGAGAGAGAGAGAGAGAGAGAGAGAGAGCACATCCATTTGTCTAAGGATTAATTTTCTCAAGGGCTTTGAATTGATTACAAATCTTATGAATGTAGAATATACAACATTGCACTTTATAACTTTCGTAATTGCTAATTGGCATTTGATATATATACTTCAAATTCTTGGAATTCTGGGTACTTTATTTTTCTTTTGCTATGTTCATGTTCACACATGACTCTTCTCCTATCAAGCTTCTTACTATTACTATTACTATTACTATTTGCAAGTAAAAGCAACGTAAGCTCTGTGGGTGCAACCGATTGCATAACGATGCTAACCTCACACAATCTCATTATAGAGAAAAAGCACTCTATTGCTTAAGTGTGCAAGTAATCCCTCTCTAATTATGAAAACAACCACTTAGCACACAAGAGAGCGAGAGAGTACACTCTAGTTTGGATAATGGGTTTATGTCCTTTCTCATTAGAAATGCACGACCAACTTTTTTATGTGTGGCCGCCGAAGACTTGCTCATAGATTTACAAAAGCTTTTAAGTACGTATACCATTTCTCTCTTTGAAACAAGACTATAAACATAATCCACCAATAGAAAGTGCAAAAATAAGGAAGAAAAACTCACAACACAACATTGGGTCTAATGTGTCCCTTGTAGATGGTGGCTCTCCTTCCCATCTGCAATAATAGGATTGAGCACATCCAAATATGCGTCTTATTTTTCAAATATAAATCTTAGTACCTTATGCAATACCTTAAGAATAAAAAAAGTTGATCTCTTACACATCTAAGATGTGCAAACATAGAATACATTGCAATTATAACTACAACATTTGGCGGACAAATCTAAAATATGGCGTTAATTAAATATAGACATTTGCACACCGTCATAAATACTCTACATGACACCATGATTGGCACTCCACACCATGCTCAGACTATCATCCATGTGCGACACTTTAATTAGTATTCTTGCACTGCTCAACACACATTACTCATAAGCGTTATAATCACATTGGTTAGAATAATTAATGGGAACCTTAACAATTAAGATTATGTTCATTGTGCTAGAGACACAACACCAGTAATACACTAGCTCAATATTCATCAAACATGATAAATATAGAAACTTGCACACTATAAATACTCAACATGACACCTTGATTGGCACCCCACACCATGCTTAGACTGTCATCCATGTGTGACACTTGAATCAATATCCTTGCACTGCTCAACGCCCATTACTCTCATAAGCATTAATCACATTGGTTAGAATAATTAATTGGACTCCTTAATAGTTAAACACAACATGCTTATGTTCATAGGGAGAAACACAACACTAGTAATACTCTATCTTAATATTCATCTACATGATTATGTTCATAGGTAGAATTTCTACACAACACCAGTAATATGCCAGCTTAATATTCATCAACATGGTATATCACCCACAATACCAATAACACTCAAATGGCCCCAACAAATGCATATACTATTAATACGAGCCTATCAATATTGGTATGAACACGATTATGTTCATAGGTAGAAACACAACACCAGTAATACATTATATCAATATTCATGAACATAGTAAATCACCCACAATACCAATAACACTAACCTGGCCCCAACAAATGCATATAATAATAATACAAGCATGTCAATATTAATGTGGCATCCCCCATATGATAGTGGCCAATAACACTAACACGGCCCAAATGCATATACTAATAATACGAGCCTATCAGTATTAATATGGCATCACCCACAATACAATATATCATTATGGTACAATGGTATCTCAGAGTGGTCTTCCTAACATCCCTCTTGCTTGGGTTTGCAATTGAGCCTCTTTAAGCCTTTTGCTGAGGTGAGTCAAAACTATATCAAATCCTAAAGTCTCTTTAAATATCTACAAAGAGCATGGACCTCTTCCCTGGAGGTGTCTCCACAAATCCTAAAGTCTCTATATTTTAATCACTACTAAGAGCATGGAGACATCTCTTTCCTAGAGATGTCTCCATATCCGCTCAATGTAATCTCTTCTTTGTTTCTTCCTCGCCACATTCCCTTAGTTTGTTTTAGCTCCCTCGCATGTGCCTTACCCCCTCCCAAACACCCTTAGCATGCTATCACACTGATTAGGACCATGTGTGGTATGGTTGCATCATGTACAAATAAACCATGTGCTAATTCACCTTAATTAATCATCGATTGATTGTAGAGCTAAAACAACCAAAATTTTAACCATTTTTCCAAGGCAAGATAAAAGTTCACATGGCATTTTTCAATCGGTTTCATAAATAATACAATAGTCAATGGTTTATGTTGAGTTGGGGTTTATGAAAAGGATAATAATAGCCATGGGGAGACGGGACACATTTTGGAGATTTGGTATCTCAATCTTGTTGAGGTTTTGTGAAAAAATTATCGTAGCCACATATGTAAGCAAGCTATTTTGTGAAGGTGAGTGATTATGGGGATAGTTGCAAGCCATCTTGAAAACATGATTAATTGTGGACACAATTGAAAGAAGATTCATTTATTCCCATAAGGGAATGGGGTGCAACATTAGTTATGTGAATCAAATCTAGGAAAGGAATATAAAAAAGAACCACCACTTCCCTCTTTTTTCTTCTCCAATCCAAAAAGTTATGCGAATCTAATATAGAAAATAGGGTGTGAAATTAGTTATGTGAATCCAATCTAGCAAAGGATGATTAAAAAAACCACCTCTTCCCTCTTGTTTCTTCTCCAATCTAAGAAGTTATGACAGAGGTGCTTTTAATGAGGAGAGAGAGAGAGAGTACGTCCATTTGTCTTATTTTTACCTTTTAAATTTTTTTTAAAGGGAACACAAAAAGTACAAGGCTAGAAATTAGAAGGTTATATAAAGCTTTTTCACTACAAGGCACGAAAAGTTTTTGTTCTTCTTGGGAATGTATTATAATATCTACGTCGTTTGGATTTTGTGAAACGGATAATAATAGCCACAGATGTAGAACAAATCAATTTTGTCATAAGGAGATAGGACACATTTTGGAGATTCGGTTTGTCAATCTTGTTGAGGTTTTGTGAAAAAATATTGCAGAGCCACATATGTAAACTATTTTGTGAACGTGATTGATTATGTGGATAGTTGCAAGCCATCTTAAAAATATGATTAAATTAAAAGTTGAATCATTTATTTCCATAAGGGAATGGGCTGCGAAATTAATTATGTGAATCCAATCTAGCAAAGGATGATATAAGAAAACCACCTCTCCTCTTGCTTGGGTTCGCAATTGAGCCTCTTTAAGCCTTGGTTGGACCCATTTAATGCTGAGGTGAGTCACAACTATATCGAATCCTAAAGTCTCTATAAATCTCTACAAGAGCATGGACCTCTTCCCTAGAGGTGTCTCCACAAATCCTAAAGTCTCTATATTTTAATCACTACTAAGAGCATGGAGACACCTCTTCTCTAGAGATGTCTCCATAACCGCTCAATGTAATCTCTTCTTCATTTCTTCCTCACCACATTCCCTTAGTTTGTTTCAGCTCTCTCTCTCATGTGCCTTACCCTCTCCCAAACACCCTTTGCATGCTATCATACTGGTTAGGACCATGTGTGGTATGGTTGCATCATGTATAAATAAACCATGTGCTAATTCACCTTAATTAATCGTCGATTGATTTTAGAACTAAAACTGTCAAAATTTTAGCAATTTTGCCAAGGCAAGATAAAAGTTCACATGGCATTTTTCAAGCGGATAGTTGCAAGCCATGTTAAAAATATAATTAAATTAAAAGTTGAATCGTTTATTTCCATAAGGGAATGGGCTGCGATTTTCATTGTGTGAATCCAATCTAGCAAAGGATGATATGAGAGAACCACCTCTTCCCTCTTCTTTCTTCTCCAACCTAGGAATATATAGGATATTAGTTATGTGAATCCAAATCTAGAAAATGGGGTGCAACATTAGTTATGTGAATCCAATCTAGCAAAGGATGATAAAGAGAACCACCAGTTCTCTCTTTTTTCTTCTCCAATATAGGAAGTTATGTGACATAGGTGCTTGTAATGGCTAAAGGGAGAGAGATAGAGAGAGAAAAGGGGGGAGAGAGAGAGTCTAGCAAAGGATGATAAGAAAGAACCACCTCTTTCCTTTTCTTTCTTCTCCAATCCAGGAAGTTATGTGACATAAATACTTTTAATGGCGCGTGCACGGGAGAGAGAGAGAGAGAGAGAGAGAGAGAGAGAGAGAGAGAGAGAGAGAGAGAGAGAGAGAGCACATCCATTTGTCTAAGGATTAATTTTCTCAAGGGCTTTGAATTGATTACAAATCTTATGAGAATGTAGAATATGCAACATTGCACTTTATAACTTTCGTAATTGCTAAAACTAGCATTTGATATATGTACTTCAAATTCTTGGATTTCTGGGTACTTTATTTTTCTTGCTATGTTCATGTTCACACATGACTCTTCTCCTTATCAAGCTTCTTACTATTACTATTTGCAATAAAAAGCAAGGTAAGCTGTGTGGTGGGTGCAACCGATTACATAACAATGCTAACCTCACACAATCTCATTATAGAGAAAAAGCAGTCTATTGCTTAAGTGTGCAAGTAATCCCTCTCTAATTATGAAAACAACCACTTAGCACACAAGAGAGCGAGAGAATACACTCTAGTTTGGATAATGGGTTTATGTCCTTTCTCATTAGAAATGCACGACCAACTTTTTTATGTGTGGCCGCCGAAGACTTGCTCATAGATTTACAAAAGCTTTTAAGTACGTATACCATCTCTCTTTGAAACAAGACTATAAACATAATCCACCAATAGAAAGTGCAAAAATAAGGAAGAAAAACTCACAACACAACATTGGGTCTAATGTGTCCCTTGTAGATGGTGGCTCTCCTTCCCATCTGCAATAATAGGATTGAGTACATCCAAATATGCGTCTTATTTTTCAAATATAAATCTTAGTACCTTATGCAATACCTTAAGAATTAGAAAAATTGATCTCTTACACATCTAAGATGTGCAAACATAGAATACATTTCAATTACAACTACAACATTCGGCGGACAAATCTAAAATATGGCGTTAATTAAATATAGACATTTGCACACCGTTATAAATACTCTACATGACACCATGATTGGCACTCCACACCATGCTCAGACCGTCATCCATGTGCGACACTTTAGTTAGTATTCTTGCACTGCTCAACACACATTACTCATAAGCGTTATAATCACATTGGTTAGAATAATTAATGGGAATCCTTAACAATTAAGATTATGTTCATTGTGCTAGAGACACAACACCAGTAATACACTAGCTCAATATTCATCAAACATGATAAATATAGAAACTTGCACACTATAAATACTCAACATGACACCTTGATTGGCACCCCACACCATGCTTAGACTGTCATCCATGCGTGACACTTGAATCAATATCCTTGCATTGCTCAACGCCCATTACTCTTATAAGCATTAATCACATTGGTTAGAATAATTAATTGGACTCCTTAATAGTTAATCACAACATGCTTTATGTTCATAGGGAGAAACACAACACTAGTAATACTCTATCTCAATATTCATCTACATGATTATGTTCATAGGTAGAATTTCTACACAACACCAGTAATATGCCAGCTTAATATTCATCAACATGGTATATCACCCACAGTACCAATAACACTCAAATGGCCCCAACAAATGCATATACTATTAATACGAGCCTATCAATATTAGTATGAACATAATTATGTTCATAGGTAGAAACACAACACTAGTAATACATTATATCAATATTCATGAACATAGTAAATCACCCACAATACCAATAACACTAACATGGCCCCAACAAATGCATATAATAATAATACAAGCATGTCAATATTAATATGGCATCCCCCATATGATAGTGGCCAATAACACTAACACGGCCCAAATGCATATACTAATAATACGAGCCTATCAGTATTAATATGGCATCACCCACAATACAATATATCATTATGGTACAATGGTATCTCAGATATCCCCAATCAACCATCGAGTGGTCTTCCTAACATCCCTCTTGCTTGGGTTTGCAATTGAGCCTCTTTAAGCCTTGCTTGGACCCATTTAATGCTGAGGTGAGTCACAACTATATCAAATCCTAAAGTCTCTTCAAATATCTACAAAGAGCATGGACCTCTTCCCTGGAGGTGTCTCCACAAATCCTAAAGTCTCTATATTTTAATCACTACTAAGAGCATGGAGACATCTCTTTCCTAGAGATGTCTCCATATCCGCTCAATGTAATCTCTTCTTTGTTTCTTCCTCGCCACATTCCCTTAGTTTGTTTTAGCTCCCTCTCATGTGCCTTACCCCCTCCCAAACACCCTTAGCATGCTATCACACTGATTAGGACCATGTGTGGTATGGTTGCATCATGTACAAATAAACCATGTGCTAATTCACCTTAATTAAGCATCGATTGATTTTAGAGCTAAAACAACCAAAATTTTAACCATTTTTCCAAGGCAAGATAAAAGTTCACATGGCATTTTTCAATCGGTTTCATAAATAATACAATAGTCAATGGTTTATGTTGAGTTGGGGTTTATGAAAAGGATAATAACAGCCATGGCGAATCACTTTTGCCATGGGGAGACGGGACACATTTTGGAGATTTGGTATCTCAATCTTGTTGAGGTTTTGTGAAAAAATTATCGTAGCCACATATGTAAGCAAGCTATTTTGTGAAGGTGAGTGATTATGGGGATAGTTGCAAGCCATCTTGAAAACATGATTAATTGTGGACACAATTGAAAGAAGATTCATTTATTCCCATAAGGGAATGGGGTGCAACATTAGTTATGTGAATCAAATCTAGGAAAGGAATATAAAAAAGAACCACCACTTCCCTCTTTTTTCTTCTCCAATCCAAAAAGTTATGCGAATCTAATATAGAAAATAGGGTGTGAAATTAGTTATGTGAATCCAATCTAGCAAAGGATGATTAAAAAAACCACCTCTTCCCTCTTGTTTCTTCTCCAATCTAAGAAGTTATGACAGAGGTGCTTTTAATGAGGAGAGAGAGAGAGAGTACGTCCATTTGTCTTATTTTTACCTTTTAAAATTTTTTTAAAGGGAACACAAAAAGTACAAGGCTAGAAATTAGAAGGTTATATAAAGCTTTTTCACTACAAGGCACGAAGTTTTTGTTCTTCTTGGTAATGTATTATAATATCTACGTCGTTTGGATTTTGTGAAAAGGATAATAATAGCCACAGATGTAGAACAAATCAATTTTGTCATAAGGAGATAGGACACATTTTGGAGATTCGGTTTGTCAATCTTGTTGAGGTTTTGTGAAAAAATATTGCAGAGCCACATATGTAAACTATTTTGTGAACGTGATTGATTATGTGGATAGTTGCAAGTCATCTTAAAAATATGATTAAATTAAAAGTTGAATCATTTATTTCCATAAGGGAATGGGCTGCGAAATTAATTATGTGAATCCAATCTAGCAAAGGATGATATAAGAAAACCACCTCTCCTCTTGCTTGGGTTTGCAATTGAGCCTCTTTAAGCCTTGGTTGGACCCATTTAATGCTGAGGTGAGTCACAACTATATCGAATCCTAAAGTCTCTATAAATCTCTACAAGAGCATGGACCTCTTCCCTAGAGGTGTCTCCACAAATCCTAAAGTCTCTATATTTTAATCACTACTAAGAGCATGGAGACACCTCTTCTCTAGAGATGTCTCCATAACCGCTCAATGTAATCTCTTCTTCATTTCTTCCTCACCACATTCCCTTAGTTTGTTTCAGCTCTCTCTCTCATGTGCCTTACCCTCTCCCAAACACCCTTTGCATGCTATCATACTGGTTAGGACCATGTGTGGTATGGTTGCATCATGTATAAATAAACCATGTGCTAATTCACCTTAATTAATCGTCGATTGATTTTAGAACTAAAACTGTCAAAATTTTAGCCATTTTGCCAAGGCAAGATAAAAGTTCACATGGCATTTTTCAAGCGGATAGTTGCAAGCCATGTTAAAAATAAAATTAAATTAAAAGTTAAATCGTTTATTTCCATAAGGGAATGGGCTGCGATTTTGATTGTGTGAATCCAATCTAGCAAAGGATGATATGAGAGAACCACCTCTTCCCTCTTCTTTCTTCTCCAACCTAGGAATATATAGGATATTAGTTATGTGAATCCAAATCTAGAAAATGGGGTGCAACATTAGTTATGTGAATCCAATCTAGCAAAGGATGATAAAGAGAACCACCAGTTCCCTCTTTTTTCTTCTCCAATATAGGAAGTTATGTGACATAGGTGCTTGTAATGGCTAAAGGGAGAGAGATGGAGAGAGAAAAGGGGGGAGAGAGAGAGTCTAGCAAAGGATGATAAAAAAGAACCACCTCTTCCCTTTTCTTTCTTCTCCAATCCAGGAAGTTATGTGACATAAATACTTTTAATGGCGTGTGCATGAGAGAGAGAGAGAGAGAGAGAGAGAGAGAGAGAGAGAGAGAGCACATCCATTTGTCTAAGTATTAATTTTCTCAAGGGCTTTGAATTGATTACAAATCTTATGAGAATGTAGAGAGAGAGAGAGAGAGAGAGAGAGAGAGAGGGAGAGAGAGAGGGAGAGAGCACATCCATTTGTCTAAGGATTAATTTTCTCAAGGGCTTTGAATTGATTACAAATCTTATGAGAATGTAGAATATGCAACATTGCACTTTATAACTTTCGTAATTGCTAAAACTAGCATTTGATATATGTACTTCAAATTCTTGGATTTCTGGGTACTTTATTTTTCTTGCTATGTTCATGTTCACACATGACTCTTCTCCTTATCAAGCTTCTTACTATTACTATTTGCAATAAAAAGCAAGGTAAGCTCTGTGGTGGGTGCAACCGATTACATAACAATGCTAACCTCACACAATCTCATTATAGAGAAAAAGCACTCTATTGCTTAAGTGTGCAAGTAATCCCTCTCTAATTATGAAAACAACCACTTAGCACACAAGAGAGCGAGAGAATACACTCTAGTTTGCATAATGGGTTTATGTCCTTTCTCATTAGATATGCACGACCAACTTTTTTATGTGTGGCCGCCGAAGACTTGCTCATAGATTTACAAAAGCTTTTAAGTACGTATACCATCTCTCTTTGAAACAAGACTATAAACATAATCCACCAATAGAAAGTGCAAAAATAAGGAAGAAAAACTCACAACACAGCATTGGGTCTAATGTGTCCCTTGTAGATGGTGGATCCCCTTCCCATCTGTAGTATTTATATCTTTTATTCCAAAAATAGACCCATGGAGGCAATAATAGGATTGAGTACATCCAAATATGGGTCTTATTTTTTAAATTAAACCTTATTACCTTATGCAATACCTTAACAATAAATAAATTAATCTCCTACACATCTAAGATGTGAAAACATAGAATACATTGCAATTACAACTACAACATTCAACGGACAAAGCTTAAATACGACGTTAATTAAATATAGACATTTGCACACTACCATAAATAATCTACATGACACCATGATTGGCACTCCACACCATGCTTAGACCATCATCCATGTGCGACAACACACATTACTCATAAGCGTTATAATCACATTGGTTAGAATAATTAATTGGAATCCTCAACAATTAAGATTATGTTCATTGGCAGAAACACAACACCAATAATACACTAGCTCAATATTCATCAACATGATAAATATAAAAATTTGCACACTGCCATAACTACTCTACATGACACCTTGATTGGCATCCCACACCATGCTTAGACTGTCATCCATGTATGACACTTGAATCAGTATCCTTGCACTGCTCAACATCCATTACTCTCATAAGCATTAATCACATTGGTTAGAATAATTAATTGGACTCCTTAATAATTAATCACAATATGTTCATAGGTAGAAACACAACACTAGTAATACACTAGCTCAATATTTATCTACATGATTATGTTCATAGGTAGAATTTCTACACAACACCAGTAATACGCCAGCTCAATATTCATCAACATGGTATATCACGCACAATACTAATAACACTAAAATGGCCCCAACAAATGCATATACTAATAATACGAGCCTGTCAATATTAGTATGAACATGATTATATTCATAGGTAGAAACACAACACCAGTAATACACTATTTCAATATTCATAAACATAGTAAATCACCCACAATACCAATAACACTAACATGGCCCCAACAAATGCATATAATAATAATACAAGCATGTCAATATTAATATGGCATTCCCCATGATAGTGGCCAATAACACTAACACGACCCAAACGCATATACTAATAATACGAGCCTATCAGTATTAATATGGCATCACCCACAATACAATATATCATTATGGTACAATGGTATCTCAGATATCCCCAGTCAACCATAGAGTGGTCTTCCTAACATCCCTCTTGCTTCGGTTTGCAATTGAGCCTCTTTAAGCCTTGCTTGGACACATTTAATGCTGAGGTGAGTCACAACTATATCAAATCCTAAAGTCTCTATAAATCTCTACAAAGAGCATGGACCTCTTCCCTAGAGGTGTCTCCACAAATCCTAAAGTCTCTATATTTTAATCACTACTAAGAGCATGGAGACACCTCTTCTCTAGAGATGTCTCCATAACCGCTCAATGTAATCTCTTCTTCGTTTCTTCCTCACCACATTCCCTTAGTTTGTTTCAGCTCCCTCTCATGTGCCTTACCCCCTCCCAAACACCCTTTGCATGCTATCATACTGGTTAGGACCATGTGTGGTATGGTTGCATCATGTATAAATAAACCATGTGCTAATTCACCTTAATTAATTATCAATTGATTTTAGAACTAAAACTGCCAAAATTTTAGCCATTTTGCCAAGGCAAGATAAAAGTTCACATGGCATTCTTCAACCGGATAGTTGCAAGCCATGTTAAGAATATAATTAAATTAAAAGTTGAATCGTTTATTTCCATAAGGGAATGGGCTGCGAAATTAATTATGTGAATCTAATGTAGCAAAGGATGATATGAGAGAACCACCTCTTCCCTCTTCTTTCTTCTCCAACCTAGGAAGTTATATGATATTAGTTATGTGAATCCAAATCTAGAAAATGGGGTGCAACATTAGTTATGTGAATCCAATCTAGCAAAGGATCATAAACAGAACCACCAGTTCTCTTTTTTCTTCTCCAATCTAGGAAGTTATGTGACATAGGTGCTTGTAATGGCTAAAGGGAGAGAGATGGAGAGAGAAAAGGGGGAAGAGAGAGAGTCTAGCAAAGGATGATAAGAAAGAACCACCTCTTCCCTTTTCTTTCTTCTCCAATCCAAGAAGTTATGTGACATAAATACTTTTAATGGCACGTGCACGGGAGGGAGAGAGAGAGAGAGAGAGAGAGAGAGAGAGAGAGAGAGAGAGAGCACATCCATTTGTCTAATGATTAATTTGCTCAAGGGCTTTGAATTGATTACAAATCTTATGAATGTAGAATATGCAACATTACACTTTATAACTTTCGTAATTGCTAACTGGCATTTGATATATATACTTCAAATTCTTGGAATTCTGGGTACTTTATTTTTCTTTTGCTATGTTCATGTTCACACATGAATCTTCTCCTTATCAAGCTTCTTACTATTACTATTACTATTACTATTACTATTTGCAAGTAAAAGCAACGTAAGCTCTGTGGGCGCAACCGATTGCATAACGATGCTAACCTCACACAATCTCATTATAGAGAAAAAGCACTCTATTGCTTAAGTGTGCAAGTAATCCCTCTCTAATTATGAAAACAACCACTTAGCACACAAGAGAGCGAGAGAGTACACTCTAGTTTGGATAATGGGTTTATGTCCTTTCTCATTAGAAATGCACGACCAACTTTTTTATGTGTGGCCGCCGAAGACTTGCTCATAGATTTACAAAAGCTTTTAAGTACGTATACCATTTCTCTCTTTGAAACAAGACTATAAACATAATCCACCAATAGAAAGTGCAAAAATAAGGAAGAAAAACTCATAACACAACATTGGGTCTAATGTGTCCCTTGTAGATGGTGGCTCTCCTTCCCATCTGCAATAATAGGATTGAGTACATCCAAATATGCGTCTTATTTTTCAAATATAAATCTTAGTACCTTATGCAATACCTTAAGAATAAAAAAAGTTGATCTCTTACACATCTAAGATGTGCAAACATAGAATACATTGCAATCATAACTACAACATTTGGCGGACAAATCTAAAATATGGCGTTAATTAAATATAGACATTTGCACACCATCATAAATACTCTACATGACACCATGATTGGCACTCCACACCATGCTCAGACCGTCATCCATGTGCGACACTTTAGTTAGTATTCTTGCACTGCTCAACACACATTACTCATAAGCGTTATAATCACATTGGTTAGAATAATTAATGGGAATCCTTAACAATTAAGATTATGTTCATTGTGCTAGAGACACAACACCAGTAATACACTAGCTCAATATTCATCAAACATGATAAATATAGAAACTTGCACACTATAAATACTCAACATGACACCTTGATTGGCACCCCACACCATGCTTAGACTGTCATCCATGTGTGACACTTGAATCAATATCCTTGCACTGCTCAACGCCCATTACTCTCATAAGCATTAATCACATTGGTTAGAATAATTAATTGGACTCCTTAATAGTTAATCACAACATGCTTTATGTTCATAGGGAGAAACACAACACTAGTAATACTCTATCTCAATATTCATCTACATGATTATGTTCATAGGAAGAATTTCTACACAACACTAGTAATATGCCAGCTTAATATTCATCAACATGGTATATCACCCACAATACCAATAACACTCAAATGGCCCCAACAAATGCATATACTATTAATACGAGCCTATCAATATTAGTATGAACATGATTATGTTCATAGGTAGAAACACAACACCAGTAATACATTATATCAATATTCATGAACATAGTAAATCACCCACAATACCAATAACACTAACATGGCCCCAACAAATGCATATAATAATAATACAAGCATGTCAATATTAATATGGCATCCCCCATATGATAGTGGCCAATAACACTAACACGGCCCAAATGCATATACTAATAATACGAGCCTATCAGTATTAATATGGCATCACCCACAATACAATATATCATTATGGTACAATTGTATCTCAGATATCCCCAATCAACCATCGAGTGGTCTTCCTAACATCCCTCTTGCTTGGGTTTGCAATTGAGCCTCTTTAAGCCTTGCTTGGACCCATTTAATGCTGAGGTGAGTCACAACTATATCAAATCCTAAAGTCTCTTCAAATATCTACAAAGAGCATGGACCTCTTCCCTGGAGGTGTCTCCACAAATCCTAAAGTCTCTATATTTTAATCACTACTAAGAGAATGGAGACATCTCTTTCCTAGAGATGTCTCCATATCCGCTCAATGTAATCTCTTCTTTGTTTCTTCCTCGCCACATTCCCTTAGTTTGTTTTAGCTCCCTCTCATGTGCCTTACCCCCTCCCAAACACCCTTAGCATGCTATCACACTGATTAGGACCATGTGTGGTATGGTTGCATCATGTACAAATAAACCATGTGCTAATTCACCTTAATTAAGCATCGATTGATTTTAGAGCTAAAACAACCAAAATTTTAACCATTTTTCCAAGGCAAGATAAAAGTTCACATGGCATTTTTCAATCGGTTTCATAAATAATACAATAGTCAATGGTTTATGTTGAGTTGGGGTTTATGAAAAGGATAATAACAGCCATGGAGAATCACTTTTGCCATGGGGAGACGGGACACATTTTGGAGATTTGGTATCTCAATCTTGTTGAGGTTTTGTGAAAAAATTATCGTAGCCACATATGTAAGCAAGCTATTTTGTGAAGGTGAGTGATTATGGGGATAGTTGCAAGCCATCTTGAAAACATGATTAATTGTGGACACAATTGAAAGAAGATTCATTTATTCCCATAAGGGAATGGGGTGCAACATTAGTTATGTGAATCAAATCTAGGAAAGGAATATAAAAAAGAACCACCTCTTCCCTCTTTTATCTTCTCCAATCCAAAAAGTTATGCGAATCTAATATAGAAAATAGGGTGTGAAATTAGTTATGTGAATCCAATCTAGCAAAGGATGATTAAAAAAACCACCTCTTCCCTCTTGTTTCTTCTCCAATCTAAGAAGTTATGACAGAGGTGCTTTTAATGAGGAGAGAGAGAGAGAGTACGTCCATTTGTCTTATTTTTACCTTTTAAAAAAAATTTAAAGGGAACACAGAAAGTACAAGGCTAGAAATTAGAAGGTTATATAAAGCTTTTTCACTACAAGGCACGAAGTTTTTGTTCTTCTTGGGAATGTATTATAATATCTACGTCGTTTGGATTTTGTGAAAAGGATAATAATAGCCATAGATGTAGAACAAATCAATTTTGTCATAAGGAGATAGGACACATTTTGGAGATTCGGTTTGTCAATCTTGTTGAGGTTTTGTGAAAAAATATTGCAGAGCCACATATGTAAACTATTTTGTGAACGTGATTGATTATGTGGATAGTTGCAAGCCATCTTAAAAATATGATTAAATTAAAAGTTGAATCATTTATTTCCATAAGGGAATGGGCTGCGAAATTAATTATGTGAATCCAATCTAGCAAAGGATGATATAAGAAAACCACCTCTCCTCTTGCTTGGGTTTGCAATTGAGCCTCTTTAAGCCTTGGTTGGACCCATTTAATGCTGAGGTGAGTCACAACTATATCAAATCCTAAAGTCTCTATAAATCTCTACAAGAGCATGAACCTCTTCCCTAGAGGTGTCTCCACAAATCCTAAAGTCTCTATATTTTAATCACTACTAAGAGCATGGAGACACCTCTTCTCTAGAGATGTCTCCATAACCGCTCAATGTAATCTCTTCTTCATTTCTTCCTCACCACATTCCCTTAGTTTGTTTCAGCTCTCTCTCTCATGTGCCTTACCCTCTCCCAAACACCCTTTGCATGCTATCATACTGGTTAGGACCATGTGTGGTATGGTTGCATCATGTATAAATAAACCATGTGCTAATTCACCTTAATTAATCGTCGATTGATTTTAGAACTAAAACTGTCAAAATTTTAGCGATTTTGCCAAGGCAAGATAAAAGTTCACATGGCATTTTTCAAGCGGATAGTTGCAAGCCATGTTAAAAATATAATTAAATTAAAAGTTGAATCGTTTATTTCCATAAGGGAATGGGCTGCGATTTTAATTGTGTGAATCCAATCTAGCAAAGGATGATATGAGAGAACCACCTCTTCCTTCTTCTTTCTTCTCCAACCTAGGAATATATAGGATATTAGTTATGTGAATCCAAATCTAGAAAATGGGGTGCAACATTAGTTATGTGAATCCAATCTAGCAAAGGATGATAAAGAGAACCACCAGTTCCCTCTTTTTTCTTCTCCAATATAGGAAGTTATGTGACATAGGTGCTTGTAATGGCTAAAGGGAGAGATATGGAGAGAGAAAAGGGGGGAGAGAGAGAGTCTAGCAAAGGATGATAAAAAAGAACCACCTCTTCCCTTTTCTTTCTTCTCCAATCCAGGAACTTATGTGACATAAATACTTTTAATGGCGTGTGCATGAGAGAGAGAGAGAGAGAGAGAGAGAGAGAGAGAGAGAGAGAGAGCACATCCATTTGTCTAAGGATTAATTTTCTCAAGGGCTTTGAATTGATTACAAATCTTATGAGAATGTAGAGAGAGAGAGAGAGAGAGAGAGAGAGAGAGAGAGAGAGAGAGAGAGAGAGAGAGAGAGAGCACATCCATTTGTCTAAGGATTAATTTTCTCAAGGGCTTTGAATTGATTACAAATCTTATGAGAATGTAGAATATGCAACATTGCACTTTATAACTTTCGTAATTGCTAAAACTAGCATTTGATATATGTACTTCAAATTCTTGGATTTCTGGGTACTTTATTTTTCTTGCTATGTTCATGTTCACACATGACTCTTCTCCTTATCAAGCTTCTTACTATTACTATTTGCAATAAAAAGCAAGGTAAGCTCTGTGGTGGGTGCAACCGCCGATTACATAACAATGCTAACCTCACACAATCTCATTATAGAGAAAAAGTAGTCTATTGCTTAAGTGTGCAAGTAATCCCTCTCTAATTATGAAAACAACCACTTAGCACACAAGAGAGCGAGAGAATACACTCTAGTTTGCATAATGGGTTTATGTCCTTTCTCATTAGAAATGCACGACCAACTTTTTTATGTGTGGCCGCCGAAGACTTGCTCATAGATTTACAAAAGCTTTTAAGTACGTATACCATCTCTCTTTGAAACAAGACTATAAACATAATCCACCAATAGAAAGTGCAAAAATAAGGAAGAAAAACTCACAACACTGCATTGGGTCTAATGTGTCCCTTGTAGATGGTGGCTCCCCTTCCCATCTGTAGTATTTATATCTTTTATTCCAAAAATAGACCCATGGAGGCAATAATAGGATTGAGTACATCCAAATATGGGTCTTATTTTTCAAATTAAACCTTAGTACCTTATGCAATACCTTAACAATAAATAAATTAATCTCCTACACATCTAAGATGTGAAAACATAGAATACATTGCAATTATAACTACAACATTCAACGGACAAAGCTTAAATATGGCGTTAATTAAATATAGACATTTGCACACTACCATAAATAATCTACATGACACCATGATTGGCACTCCACACCATGCTTAGACCATCATCCATGTGCGACAACACACATTACTCATAAGCGTTATAAGCACATTGGTTAGAATAATTAATTGGAATCCTCAACAATTAAGATTTTCATTGGCAGAAACACAACACCAATAATACACTAGCTCAATATTCATCAACATGATAAATATAAAAATTTGCACACTGCCATAACTACTCTACATGACACCTTGATTGGCACCCCACACCATGCTTAGACTGTCATCCATGTATGACACTTGAATCAGTATCCTTGCACTGCTCAACATCCATTACTCTCATAAGCATTAATCACATTGGTTAGAATAATTAATTGGACTCCTTAATAATTAATCACAATATGTTCATAGGTAGAAACACAACACTAGTAATACACTAGCTCAATATTTATCTACATGATTATGTTCATAGGTAGAATTTCTACACAACACCAGTAATACGCCAGCTCAATATTCATCAACATGGTATATCACGCACAATACTAATAACACTAAAATGGCCCCAACAAATGCATATACTAATAATACGAGCCTGTCAATATTAGTATGAACATGATTATATTCATAGGTAGAAACACAACACCAGTAATACACTATCTCAATATTCATAAACATAGTAAATCACCCACAATACCAATAACACTAACATGGCCCCAACAAATGCATATAATAATAATATAAGCATGTCAATATTAATATGGCATTCCCCATATGATAGTGGCCAATAACACTAACACGACCCAAACGCATATACTAATAATACGAGCCTATCAGTATTAATATGGCATCACCAACAATACAATATATCATTATGGTACAATGGTATCTCAGATATCCCCAGTCAACCATAGAGTGGTCTTCCTAACATCCCTCTTGCTTCGGTTTGCAATTGAGCCTCTTTAAGCCTTGCTTGGACACATTTAATGCTGAGGTGAGCCACAACTATATCAAATCCTAAAGTCTCTATAAATCTCTACAAAGAGCATGGACCTCTTCCCTAGAGGTGTCTCCACAAATCCTAAAGTCTCTATATTTTAATCACTACTAAGAGCATGGAGACACCTCTTCTCTAGAGATGTCTCCATAACTGCTCAATGTAATCTCTTCTTCGTTTCTTCCTCACCACATTCCCTTAGTTTGTTTCAGCTCCCTCTCATGTGCCTTACCCCCTCCCAAACACCCTTTGCATGCTATCATACTGGTTAGGAAAGGTGTACTTGGTTCCTTCCTCTTCCTACATTCCCAAAGTGATCTATGAGATCAATTCTTCATCAATTTATCACAATTCAAGCAAGAACTTGAGTAGTATCGGGATGAGTATCAAGTGCATGTGACATATATTGTCTTCCATGGAGGACAAAATGGCTAATCCTTTGGCCACGGAAGAGTTGGAAAGGATGAGATAACTTCTTCAACTTTGCAAGGACAACATGAAGAGGTCATGAAGGCAAACATCCGGATGACCGTAGGCATAGGATGGAGTTTGAAGAAGGTGACTATGTGCTACTAAAGCTTCCTAAGAGCCAACATAACATCCTAAAAGGGTCTTCCAATCCAAAATTGGCTCATAGATATTATGGTCCGTGACATACATGGTAGTCAAGAAGGTAGGTGACTTGGCTGACAAGCTTAATTTGCCTTCTTCTACAAGAATTCATGATGTGTTTCATGTGTCCGACCTTAAGAGGTTTGTGGGCACTCTTCCACAAGAGATTGAAGAGCTATCGGTAACCATGGATGAAGAAGGGGAGATCATACATGAGTCGGAAAGGATTGTGGACAAGAGGACAAGGGAGTTTAGGAATAGAAACATTAAAGAATTCCTTGTTAGTAGGTGCAAGAAATTACCCATGAATAAGGCTACTTGGCAATCTTTAGAGTATGTACAACAACAACATGGCCTATTTGAGGAAGGTGTTGCTTCACCGATTGGCATGATTTGTATGGAGAAAATGGGCAATACTTGGGATTATACGTGTGTTGTAATTTCTGGACAGTTTTGGTGAGGTCCATTGCTGGGGTCGATGCTCTACTCCAACAAGCTTTATTGGTTATCAGAATGACTCCCAGCACATATCAAGGTCCACAACGTGTTTCATGTAAGTTTATTAAAGCCTTGTGTAGCTAGTCTCTAGGTCATATTCTTGATGATGAACAAGTTGTAATCCCAAGTCAGGGAGTCCTTGAGTTACAACCTAGTAGGATCATAGATTCTAGGGAAAGGCAACTCCGTAATAGAACTCAGGTAGAATATCTAGTACAATGGAAAGATTACCCTGAAGAAGACGCAACGTGGGAAGAGGAAGCGACACTCTTAAAGGATTACCCCGAATTCATGACGAGATGAGGACATCTCGACTTCTTAAAGTAGGGAAGGATGTAACATGTCCATCTTCAATAACACTACTTGCCCATGAATTTGAGGTCTTTTGTGATGTAAAAAAAAATCAAAATTTTTAATAAATGAGCTGCTTCCACTTAGAATCTTAGAATTTTGAGTCCAAATTCAGAATCTACACACGATTTTACCCTAATGTAGGATTTTACAGCATTCAAAACAGACACTGGATGATTGAGCCTATACGTATTTTTTTAAAGTTATTTTCACTTAAAATACGACAAATTTAAAATATCGTACACACACCTGGGTTCCTGCGCAAGGACCAAAGGCCGACCACCCTAGTGTACGGTCCACAGGCCGCCACGTGGATGCCCATGTTGCCTTTGACCCCACCGTCCTTTGCACGCATGCTTTGCTCTCCTTTTCCTTGCACCCATACCCCTACCTACACCTATATAAACCCCCCAATACCTCGTGGGGCCGACAGACACCCTAGCCCACTGTTGTGCTCGTACTTGTTATTCTACCAGTCTTTGCACCCAGCTCCCTGCGTGGTACTGAACCGCCGTACTATACCGGGTAGCCTTCCAGCAAGCCATTTTTGGCTACCTCCAAGTAAGGCCTCTGGAGGATATTTCTTGCCTCCTCTCACCCTTCAGGCTAGAGTGTCCTTAGCTGCTCTCCCTCCCCCTCCCCCTCCCCTGTGTGTGTGTGAATAGACTTAAGGGGAGGACTCCTCCTCCTCTCCCTCTCGTTGCAAGCGTCTCCCTCCAAATTCAGTTTAAGGACACCTTCCCCCCCATTAGCGATAACTTTAGTAAGGGAGGATTTTAGTCTCTTAGAGGTGATTCAGACCTACTAGGGGTTTTTTTGCTCATAACTTGAGCAAACGAGCTCCAAATTGTGATCCGACTGAAGCCTTGGATTCGTGGCATCGCGCTCTACAAGAAGGCAGGCAGAATGGCTCCTTTGCAAAAGTGCCAAAATATCACCCCGAGAGCGCCGCACATCAACGGCGGGTCTCAAGAAGTTGCTCCAGATACCGCCCCATCAGCCCCCACAAAAAAATAATGACCAAGTTAGCTTGGTCATTGTTTAAAAGAAGATTTTATCAATCTTTACTGTTAACTTTAAAGACATTAAGAAAGAGAGGCTATTGTTCTTTATACCAAAATTCGCGGCGCGGTGAAATTATTGTTTTCTCAAGGAAAGTGATGAAATCTATGGAGATTTCTTTCTTGGACGAGATTTATATAGATATTGGGCTTCACAAGCAACTTCTATGGACGAATCTGTCCGAGTTTATAGAGAAGCAATCTTTGGATATCTCATGGATATGATGCTTTTATGGATAAAGTCCACCTCTACTCCAAGGTGTGTGGTTAGCACGGAGTATGTGGTAAGAGTTATGGTATACAAGGATTATGGTATACAGGTCTATGGATTCCTGGACTTTTTTTTCTAGGGATTTGGATCCATCCTCATAATTATGGATTTTGCTTATGACTCCCTTTTACTGGGATGGATTGAGGAGTACAGAGACTTTGCTCAATTTGCGAATGCTTATATGCAATCACAAAAGGGCAAGCCACGTAATGAGAATCCTACTTCCAATGCTTCTAAAGATATCAAGGCTCTCCAAGTTCAAGGGTGATGGTTCCGTTTTGCATGAGTTGGGGAGGAGTGGATGACCAAGCTAGACACTTATTCCCGACTTCACCCCCCTAAGAGTGAGCAAGATAAAGCGCACTCTTCATCTTTACACTCGGAAGATTATGCTCATCAATGGTGGAGACATATGCTTAATCATGGGAATGTACCACACTCATGGGATGATTTGAAAAGGGAGATGAACTTGACTTTTATCTCACCTTTGGTGCTTGATAGATACCATGAGCAATGGTACGAGATTTCTCAAAAGGGAAGATGAAGATGAGGAAGTTTATTCATGGGTTGGATTCCTACATCAAGGCGGATGTGTTGGCACAAAAACCTAGCACCATCAAGGAGGCTATGAGGCTAGCGAGCTTTATGAGCCTACTAAGTATAGGAAATCTCAGACCATCATACCCTCTCAAAAACCATCCTATACTTCTTCAAATATCAGTGAAATTTTCCCTTCCACAGCACCCACTTTTACCTCCAAGTATTCATCATCATTTGGACCTAGGTGGACATCCCGAGAGAGGAGTTCAAAATGATGTAAAGAAAGACAATGGGTTTGTCACAAGAAAGAATACGTTTTTAACCTTTCAAGAAGATGCAAAGGATGGATGATCCAAATATTGAAGAGTTGAGGAGCAAGGGTTTATGTTTCAAATGCAAAGAGGAGTGGTTACCCGGGCATGTTTGCAAGTCAAAGAAGGTGATGGCTACTATGATTCTTATGGATGAAGAGGAAATCTCATGAGGTGGAGGAATATGAAGATTGCATTGAAGAGACACATGATGATACCTCTTTCATCCAAGAAGAGGGTGAGTTTCCATTTGACCTCGGTGAGGGGAGTCATGCGAGTATTTTGGGAGGTGATGTGATACACCCAAAAGTGCAGTAAACACAGCTAGCGTATGCTCTATTTCTCAAGAGCTTTTGGCAGGGTGCAAGAGCCCAAGTAATTTGAGATTAGTGGGAACCATTAATGGGAGAGTTGCACACATTTTGGTAAATTTTGGGAGTACAAATAGCTTCTTCAACTCTAAATCCATCAACTTTCTCAAACTATCTCCAACAACGGAGCTACCCATAACCTTCTTCTGAGTGCAAGTGGCAAATAGGAATTATGAGAAAAGCTACATTGGTTAGCCCTTCTACACAAGTGACATTATCTTCTTCATACGCTTGGGAAGGTGATTTGGTGGTCTTGGACTGTAAGATTCCTCCCCCAAACCCCCTTTTGATGTCTAGTATCTTCTTCTATAATCAATCCCTCTTCAGAAATATAAAAGACTTGTTTCTAACTGTTTTAACCTAGAGAGAGAAAATATTCTAGAGAGAGAATATTCAGATTTTTAATATTTTTGGATAGAAAATTATCTCATCTTATTAAAATAAGTTCCCCTGAAACAGAAATTCAAAAAGAACTTTCCAATGTGCAATTGGAATTAATTGGAAATGTGTATAAAGGACCTTAGTCTAAGGGTCTAGATTTTCAGAAATTTTTGGATTATGGTCCAATTAAGGTTCCTATGGGCCAATAGCATCAATCCATGTGTAGGGAGGAGATAAATCCAATTTGTAAAAGAAGATACCCAAAAATGAGTAAATGCTCACATAAGATGAAGAGTTGAAAATGTACAAGGTTTATTAGTAAAAAAATTATGAGCAATATTAAAAGTATGACATATGTAAGGAAGGGGAGTTCTTTAAAGGAGGTGCATATTTCACATAAGATGAAGAGTTAAAAATGTACAAGGTTTATTAGTAAAAAACTATGAGCAATATTAAAAATATGAGATATTTTGGGTATCCAAAAATGAGTAAATGCTCACATAAGATGAAGAGTTGAAAATGTACAAGGTTTATTAGTAAAAAACTATGAGCAATATTAAAATGATGCCATTATGACACATATGTAAGGAAGGGGAATTCTTTAAAGGAGGTGCATATTTCACATAAGATGAAGAGTTGAAAATGTACAAGGTTTATTAGTAAAAAACTATGAGCAATATTAAAATGATTCCATTATGACACATATGTAAGGAAGGGGAATTCTTTAAAGAAGGTGCATATTTCACATAAGATGAAGAGTTGAAAATGTACAAGGTTTATTAGTAAAAAAAACTATGAGCAATATTAAAATGATTCCATTATGACACATATGTAAGGAAGGGGAGTTCTTTAAAGGAGGTGCATATTTCACATGCTTGAATGAGTTTTAAACTCATAAAAATTGAGATATTTCATCTCTCCTCTCTCCTCATTCAAGTCTAGTTCCAAAAAATTAGCTTAACTGACCTAAAAATGGTCAAAAATTGACCAAACTGATTTGGAAAATTCTAGAATCAGTTTGTTTGGTTAGGAGCTCAATTTTTCCTATAAATAGAAGCCTCCCCCTTGTTGAAAAATATATAGTGTTTATGCATCGTTACTCTACTCCACCTAAGCCAAGAACTGTGAATTCATTTAATAATTCACTAGTTTTTGGAGCTTCCCTCTTTCTTCAATCCCCATTAGTGGCTCCATCAACATACTTAACCAATTGATTGGTTGGGGGCCTCTACCGTGAACAAAGAATCAAGCAACTTGTAAGGTAATTAGTGAATATTGCTCTTTTCTATAATTTCTCAATGTTTCTCTCTTCTCAACCCCTCTCAAGCTTGAGAAGCTTAATTGGTATGGTTTTTTAAATGCTATTGAAGTTAATTGGTGAATAGTAGTGAAGAGTTACATAATTTAATAAATGCTATTGAAGTTAATTTTCATTTATGTTTAAATTCTAATGGTTTTTATGTAATTTCTCTCTCTCACTCAAGAAATGGTCATACTCATGACCCATTCTCAATCCAAAAGAAGCTTTTCATAAAGCTTTTCCTTAATCCAAGGTTAAGCTATGCTTGAGGCCAAATTAATGGTTTCTTTTTCTATGCTTTTAGTTTATGCATATTGATGATTCAATCCATTATGGATTAATGATCCAATTAGAGATCATTTTAATTATTTCCTTAATGATAAGCTTTATCCCTTAGAAAAATTGAGATTTATCAGTCATAGCAGCGGAGCTATGGCAAAAATTTTATAAAAATTATGCATAAAATAATTTCATTCAAAGCATAAAAAGAGGACTTCCTACCATATTCTAGGAATTATCATCCTAGACTAATTGAAAGAATTTCATTATAATCATAGAGAAATTGAATTTTTATATTATGCATAAAGAATAAGTTTTTATATCAAAAGTGTTACTTTTATCATTTTTATTTACATGCATAGAAGTATGCATAATGGATAAATTTTTATATCAAAAGTGTTACTTTTATCATTTTTATTTACATGCATAGAAGTATGCATAATGGATAAATTTTTATATCAAAAGTGTTACTTTTAGCATAATTGAATTTCATGCATAGAGGTATGCATAAGAGATGAATATTTTATTATAAAAGTGTTACTTTTACAATAATTAAAATTCATGCATAGAGGTATGCATAAGAGATGAATATTTTATTATAAAAGTGTTACTTTTAACATAATTGAATTTCATGCATAGAGGTATGCATAAGAGATGATTATTTTATTATAAAAGTGTTACTTTTAGCATAATTGAATTTCATGCATAGAAGTATGCATAAAAGATATGGGAAGTGATAAGATATGATAAGATGCATATAAGATGAGTTAAGATGTGATAAGATGTGTATGGGATGAGATAAGAAGTGTATGAGATGAGATAAGATGTATATGGGTTGTGATAGGGTGAGAATGGATGTGATATAAAAGATTAGATATGAAGGCATATGGGGTTATATGAAGGGGAATGTGAAAATGGATGTATGTATGTGGATGTGTGGATGTGGAGATGGGAGTGTGGATGTATGCATGTGAAAATGGATGTATGCATGAAGATGTATATGCATAGATGTGAATGTGGATGTAGACGTGGTTGTATAGAAGTGAATGTGGAATGTGGATATGGATGTATGTATGTATGTGGATGTAGATGTGGATGTATAGATGTGAATGGGAATATAGATGTGGATATAGATGTGAATGTGAATGTAGATGTGGATGTATGTGAATGTGGATGTAGATGTGGTTGTATAGATGTGAATGTGGAACGTGGATGTGGATGTATGTATGTATGTGGATGTAGATGTGTATGTATAGATGTGAATGGGAATGTGGATGTGGATATATGTGAATGTGGATGTAGATGTGGATGTATAGATGTGAATGTGGAATGTGGATGTGGATGTATGTATGTATATGGATGTAGATGTGGATGTATAGATGTGAATGTGGAATGTGGATGTGGATGTATGTATGTATGTGGATGTAGATGTGGATGTATAGATGTGAATGGGAATGTGGATGTGGATGTATGTATGTATGTGGATATGGATGTATGAATGAGGACGTGATAGTGGATGTATGCACGAGGATGTGGATGTATGAATGAGGACGTGATAGTGGATGTATGCATGTGGATGTAGATGTGGATGTATAGATGTGAATGGGAATGTGGATGTGGATGTATGTATGTATGTGGATATGGATGTATGAATGAGGACGTGATAGTGGATGTATGCATGTGGATGTGGATGTATGAATGAGGACATGATAGTGGATGTATGCATGTGGATGTGGATGTATGGATGTGGATATGGATGTGTATGTATGAATGTGGATATGGGATGTGGATGTATAAATGAGGATGTGAAAATGGAGGTAAGCATGTAGATGTGGATGTATGGATGTGGATGTGGATGTATGGATGTGAATATATGATATGTGATGTGAAGGAATCTGAAGTGAAGAGATGGAAAATGATGTGATTGGATGAGTACACATATAAATGGAATGAGGAGTAAGTAATGTGGATTATATGAGGGATAATGTGGAAAAATTAGAGTTAATATAGAAATTGTATTTGTAAACTGTTTGTAAATGCTGTTTGTAAATGGCTGTTTTATGTCAAGAATGCTGGGAAAGCATTTTGACCGTCTTGTGATTAAGGTCGTGGAGACCTAACTGATAAAGTTGCAACTGCTGACGGAGAGTCAATGGAGGACGTCTCGCGTAGCAAGGTCGGCCGAGGTCTTGACCAGCCTCGGTTCGATTAAAATGGTGAGCTTCCGGTACGGTGGATGAGGGACCAAGGAAGCGGCCTATGAGTGAAGCGCTAGGTCACCTGCGAAGGATCCTAGAGGGTGCTGACCATACTCTGGGTCGCCTAGGATACCCACGCGTGCGTCGAGGAAGATATTGGAATAAGGAGTAAGAGTTGTTTTCTGGAACCGGGCATGGATCTGGTTGACTGACCTTGCTGGTCCTCAACGGATGAGTCCATGGCTCTTTTATATGGATCTGTTGGTTGATCTTGCTGATCTTCAACGAGAGTCCATCTTGATAAGTGATTATATTGTTGAGTATTATGGGCTAGGAACTATTGAAACGGCCCCTGTGTGGATAGGTGGTGAGCGTTCTAGTTGCCAATGATGCCATAGATACTCTGATGAAGGAATGATGGGAAATTATGAATCAACTGGATAAATTGGGAGATTGTGATCAGTGGTACTATGGTTTCATTAAAGGATTGTTTTAAAGTTAGCTAATACTAAGAAAAAGGCAATTTTCATATTGGGTGTGTAAGTGGTGTGGCTAGTTTTATGTTTGCATGAAATTCCGGCTAGGGGGCCTTGGAACTCTTTTCCTTGGTACCCGGGACAAAACCTAACCAAATTCCAAATTGGATCCCATCACTACAGTGGTTGGGCGGTTGGCTAACCCATGGGATCGGATGGGGTTAGGCTGGACTGATGGATCCGTAAATCGAGACTCAATTTCTGTTATTACGATAGATAAAGTAAATCCCGGATAGTAATTGTTCTATGGATAGGAATCAACGGCTGTGCCTCCTTGGTGGGGAAAAAAGCGTTGATCCCAATGATCCAAGTGCAAGTTTCTTCCTTGATCTGACCAAGTATCTTTATAGATGCAGTCGGATCTGTTTGATCAGTAAGAGTTTTGACTACGTTAGAGTAAAAATTATCCTGGTGGAATCGCCCGTGCTTTCCAGATAAGGGAAGTTTTTCCGGGTCTGGTTTTGGAAAAACCGACAGATTAGTCTTTTGTCCGGATATTCGTGGACGAGGCCCCGAGTGTGGGACCCTGCCTCGCGCAAGAAGTGCTACTTCCGCTGCTAGTACCCCGAATCCGTTGCGCGGTGGGAACAGGGATCTCACAGTTGGTATCAGAGCGAATTGGTTAATAAAGATCAACTGAGAAGACAAATATGTCAAAAATTTATGTAGAAACACAAAAAGGTTGTAATTGTGTGATATAATTCATACAATTTGATATTCAAACTGAAATTCGTAATTTGGTAATTGGGTCTTCAGATAGAAGTACCGCAATTATATAGAATCCCTGACTTGCTTGAGGCTTAGACATGATGGTATTTACCTTATAATTCCAAGAGCCACGACTACCCGTATATACCGAGAGTATACTGCAGCTCTTTACTGACAGTATATACGAGTAAATCTAAGACTTGAAATTATAAGCGTTAATGCTATCCAGATGATGAATTCGAATGTGGTCGATATGATTTTTAATTCTGTTTAAGAATTGATGAATTGAATTGGATTCTGATTGAAAATTCTGATTGAAAAATGATGATTTTTGAAATTAGTTGAAATATAAAAATCTGAACAAAACCACAATGAGGATGAATGGGACGAGTCCCAGTGATGATATTCATAACTGGAATGATGATAATGAATTCAGCAAATCACTATGAGATTAGTGGGTTGTGCTGTCAAATTGTTACTATTAACACTTGATCAGTAGATCAAGTTAAGGGATGACAAATTGAGAACTTGCTTGACTGAAATTCCCGTGGAGGAATGTTCAGAAGAAATTTTTTCGGTCTAATGGACCATTATCATGTTAAAGATATGAATGATATGATCTGAATATTAATGATGAGTTCTATATAAGGGATATTTATCCCAGTGTTCTGCTGGGTTGACCAGAATATAAGGAACCCCGAAATAAAATTGGATGTTAAGAAAAAGAGTTGTCCTCTACCTTGCGAGATGAGGACATCTCGCACTTTTTAAGTGGGGTAGAATGTAAGATTCCTCCCCAGCCTTCGAGGTATACAGGAGTAAGAATCTCCCTTTCTGATCTTATAATTATTCCCTCTCTAAAATAAAAGAAAGTTCTGTTTAACAAAGGAAGAGCCTTTTCCTAGAATACTTCTCAAGAGTCCCACCTGTTTTAAGGATTCAGAACAATGAGTTCAGAAGTGAGAATCGATGTTTTGGATATCAAGGTTTTGGTCTTCATTCGAGTACGGCCCAAAAGAAGTTCTTTATCTCTTGGGGAGTATATGAAGTTATCCCCCAGATATTGTGAGCCTTATATCTGAATTCAATGAAAGTAGGTGACTTAGCCTACAAGCTTCTTTTATCTCTTCATCTCAAAATTCTTAATGCCTTCTATAGAAAAATGTGTCAAACCCAAATCATGGAAAGACGGTAAAACTTCAGTGGCAAGTTACCGTTGGCTTCTAAGTTACGCTAGCTCCTTCCTTTATATAAGTCGTAACTTTTACTTGTCGCTCACAGTAATCTTACTTCCATCGATCTCCTTTCTTTCTTAATCTCCTTCATGGCTTGGCAACAAGAACTAGTTTTATCCCTAATGATTTCTCACCTTCAAGACGCAAGGGAGTCTGTGAAGAAAGATTTTATAGAGCAGTATGAGCGCTCACTTTTCCCTCACTTGGGAACTTCTGTAGCGCAGACAAAATGGCGGACCTATCAAGACATAACTAGGGTAACACCCTGGGGTCAGCAGCACTTTCGTAACAATGTCCGCTTGGCCATGGTTATTGAAGCTTTGGGTTTGGGTCCCCGATACTACTGCGTCATGAGATCAAGGCATCTTGGGTTTTCTGAGCGGGTCTTCTTACTGGCATGTTTTCTTCCTCATGAGAAGATATGCCTTTACCCCGTTTTTGGCTTGCCTCTCAGAGGTCCTTTTATTAGAACACCTCATACCACTGAGATAGGCGCAGCAATAACCCACAGAATCATTCCCATAGATGAGTTACCTTATACTTGTGCAGCTTGTGAGGACTGCTTTTGTGATCATATGATGGACGGGCTTATGGAAGTGTAAAGAGTTCTTCTATCTTTACTGTATAAGTTCCGAGAATGAATAAAGTTTAAATCTTGTTCTTATTTTGAATCTTGCTCTCTTTAAGACATTTCTTGGTGGTTAATCTTGATTAAAAATTTTCTCTAAGTCTCATATTCGTGAATCTTGCGAAATTATCCCAGTTTGCGAGATGAGGACATCTCGCGTTTTTTAAGTGGGGTAGAATGTAAGATTCCTCCCCCAAACCCCCTTTTGATGTCTAGTATCTTCTTCTATAATCAATCCCTCTTCAGAAATATAAAAGACTTGTTTCTAACTGTTTTAACCTAGAGAGAGAAAATATTCTAGAGAGAGAATATTCAGATTTTTAATATTTTTGGATAGAAAATTATCTCATCTTATTAAAATAAGTTCCCCTGAAACAGAAATTCAAAAAGAACTTTCCAATGTGCAATTGGAATTAATTGGAAATGTGTATAAAGGACCTTAGTCTAAGGGTCTAGATTTTCAGAAATTTTTGGATTATGGTCCAATTAAGGTTCCTATGGGCCAATAGCATCAATCCATGTGTAGGGAGGAGATAAATCCAATTTGTAAAAGAAGATACCCAAAAATTAGTAAATGCTCACATAAGATGAAGAGTTGAAAATGTACAAGGTTTATTAGTAAAAAAATTATGAGCAATATTAAAAGTATGACATATGTAAGGAAGGGGAGTTCTTTAAAGGAGGTGCATATTTCACATAAGATGAAGAGTTGAAAATGTACAAGGTTTATTAGTAAAAAACTATGAGCAATATTAAAAATATGAGATATTTTGGGTATCCAAAAATGAGTAAATGCTCACATAAGATGAAGAGTTGAAAATGTACAAGGTTTATTAGTAAAAAACTATGAGCAATATTAAAATGATGCCATTATGACACATATGTAAGGAAGGGGAATTCTTTAAAGGAGGTGCATATTTCACATAAGATGAAGAGTTGAAAATGTACAAGGTTTATTAGTAAAAAACTATGAGCAATATTAAAATGATTCCATTATGACACATATGTAAGGAAGGGGAATTCTTTAAAGAAGGTGCATATTTCACATAAGATGAAGAGTTGAAAATGTACAAGGTTTATTAGTAAAAAAAACTATGAGCAATATTAAAATGATTCCATTATGACACATATGTAAGGAAGGGGAGTTCTTTAAAGGAGGTGCATATTTCACATGCTTGAATGAGTTTTAAACTCATAAAAATTGAGATATTTCATCTCTCCTCTCTCCTCATTCAAGTCTAGTTCCAAAAAATTAGCTTAACTGACCTAAAAATGGTCAAAAATTGACCAAACTGATTTGGAAAATTCTAGAATCAGTTTGTTTGGTTAGGAGCTCAATTTTTCCTATAAATAGAAGCCTCCCCCTTGTTGAAAAATATATAGTGTTTATGCATCGTTACTCTACTCCACCTAAGCCAAGAACTGTGAATTCATTTAATAATTCACTAGTTTTTGGAGCTTCCCTCTTTCTTCAATCCCCATTAGTGGCTCCATCAACATACTTAACCAATTGATTGGTTGGGGGCCTCTACCGTGAACAAAGAATCAAGCAACTTGTAAGGTAATTAGTGAATATTGCTCTTTTCTATAATTTCTCAATGTTTCTCTCTTCTCAACCCCTCTCAAGCTTGAGAAGCTTAATTGGTATGGTTTTTTAAATGCTATTGAAGTTAATTGGTGAATAGTAGTGAAGAGTTACATAATTTAATAAATGCTATTGAAGTTAATTTTCATTTATGTTTAAATTCTAATGGTTTTTATGTAATTTCTCTCTCTCACTCAAGAAATGGTCATACTCATGACCCATTCTCAATCCAAAAGAAGCTTTTCATAAAGCTTTTCCTTAATCCAAGATTAAGCTATGCTTGAGGCCAAATTAATGGTTTCTTTTTCTATGCTTTTAGTTTATGCATATTGATGATTCAATCCATTATGGATTAATGATCCAATTAGAGATCATTTTAATTATTTCCTTAATGATAAGCTTTATCCCTTAGAAAAATTGAGATTTATCAGTCATAGCAGCGGAGCTATGGCAAAAATTTTATAAAAATTATGCATAAAATAATTTCATTCAAAGCATAAAAAGAGGACTTCCTACCATATTCTAGGAATTATCATCCTAGACTAATTGAAAGAATTTCATTATAATCATAGAGAAATTGAATTTTTATATTATGCATAAAGAATAAGTTTTTATATCAAAAGTGTTACTTTTATCATTTTTATTTACATGCATAGAAGTATGCATAATGGATAAATTTTTATATCAAAAGTGTTACTTTTATCATTTTTATTTACATGCATAGAAGTATGCATAATGGATAAATTTTTATATCAAAAGTGTTACTTTTAGCATAATTGAATTTCATGCATAGAGGTATGCATAAGAGATGAATATTTTATTATAAAAGTGTTACTTTTACAATAATTAAAATTCATGCATAGAGGTATGCATAAGAGATGAATATTTTATTATAAAAGTGTTACTTTTAACATAATTGAATTTCATGCATAGAGGTATGCATAAGAGATGATTATTTTATTATAAAAGTGTTACTTTTAGCATAATTGAATTTCATGCATAGAAGTATGCATAAAAGATATGGGAAGTGATAAGATATGATAAGATGCATATAAGATGAGTTAAGATGTGATAAGATGTGTATGGGATGAGATAAGAAGTGTATGAGATGAGATAAGATGTATATGGGTTGTGATAGGGTGAGAATGGATGTGATATAAAAGATTAGATATGAAGGCATATGGGGTTATATGAAGGGGAATGTGAAAATGGATGTATGTATGTGGATGTGTGGATGTGGAGATGGGAGTGTGGATGTATGCATGTGAAAATGGATGTATGCATGAAGATGTATATGCATAGATGTGAATGTGGATGTAGACGTGGTTGTATAGAAGTGAATGTGGAATGTGGATATGGATGTATGTATGTATGTGGATGTAGATGTGGATGTATAGATGTGAATGGGAATATAGATGTGGATATAGATGTGAATGTGAATGTAGATGTGGATGTATGTGAATGTGGATGTAGATGTGGTTGTATAGATGTGAATGTGGAACGTGGATGTGGATGTATGTATGTATGTGGATGTAGATGTGTATGTATAGATGTGAATGGGAATGTGGATGTGGATATATGTGAATGTGGATGTAGATGTGGATGTATAGATGTGAATGTGGAATGTGGATGTGGATGTATGTATGTATATGGATGTAGATGTGGATGTATAGATGTGAATGTGGAATGTGGATGTGGATGTATGTATGTATGTGGATGTAGATGTGGATGTATAGATGTGAATGGGAATGTGGATGTGGATGTATGTATGTATGTGGATATGGATGTATGAATGAGGACGTGATAGTGGATGTATGCACGAGGATGTGGATGTATGAATGAGGACGTGATAGTAGATGTATGCATGTGGATGTAGATGTGGATGTATAGATGTGAATGGGAATGTGAATGTGGATGTATGTATGTATGTGGATATGGATGTATGAATGAGGACGTGATAGTGGATGTATGCATGTGGATGTGGATGTATGAATGAGGACATGATAGTGGATGTATGCATGTGGATGTGGATGTATGGATGTGGATATGGATGTGTATGTATGAATGTGGATATGGGATGTGGATGTATAAATGAGGATGTGAAAATGGAGGTAAGCATGTAGATGTGGATGTATGGATGTGAATGTGGATGTGGATGTGGATGTATGGATGTGAATATATGATATGTGATGTGAAGGAATCTGAAGTGAAGAGATGGAAAATGATGTGATTGGATGAGTACACATATAAATGGAATGAGGAGTAAGTAATGTGGATTATATGAGGGATAATGTGGAAAAATTAGAGTTAATATAGAAATTGTATTTGTAAACTGTTTGTAAATGCTGTTTGTAAATGGCTGTTTTATGTCAAGAATGCTGGGAAAGCATTTTGACCGTCTTGTGATTAAGGTCGTGGAGACCTAACTGATAAAGTTGCAACTGCTGACGGAGAGTCAATGGAGGACGTCTCGCGTAGCAAGGTCGGCCGAGGTCTTGACCAGCCTCGGTTCGATTAAAATGGTGAGCTTCCGGTACGGTGGATGAGGGACCAAGGAAGCGGCCTATGAGTGAAGCGCTAGGTCACCTGCGAAGGATCCTAGAGGGTGCTGACCATACGGTGCTCGGGCTCTGGGTCGCCTAGGATACCCACGCGTGCGTCGAGGAAGATATTGGAATAAGGAGTAAGAGTTGTTTTCTGGAACCGGGCATGGATCTGGTTGACTGACCTTGCTGGTCCTCAACGGATGAGTCCATGGCTCTTTTATATGGATCTGTTGGTTGATCTTGCTGATCTTCAACGAGAGTCCATCTTGATAAGTGATTATATTGTTGAGTATTATGGGCTAGGAACTATTGAAACGGCCCCTGTGTGGATAGGTGGTGAGCGTTCTAGTTGCCAATGATGCCATAGATACTCTGATGAAGGAATGATGGGAAATTATGAATCAACTGGATAAATTGGGAGATTGTGATCAGTGGTACTATGGTTTCATTAAAGGATTGTTTTAAAGTTAGCTAATACTAAGAAAAAGGCAATTTTCATATTGGGTGTGTAAGTGGTGTGGCTAGTTTTATGTTTGCATGAAATTCCGGCTAGGGGGCCTTGGAACTCTTTTCCTTGGTACCCGGGACAAAACCTAACCAAATTCCAAATTGGATCCCATCACTACAGTGGTTGGGCGGTTGGCTAACCCATGGGATCGGATGGGGTTAGGCTGGACTGATGGATCCGTAAATCGAGACTCAATTTCTGTTATTACGATAGATAAAGTAAATCCCGGATAGTAATTGTTCTATGGATAGGAATCAACGGCTGTGCCTCCTTGGTGGGGAAAAAAGCGTTGATCCCAATGATCCAAGTGCAAGTTTCTTCCTTGATCTGACCAAGTATCTTTATAGATGCAGTCGGATCTGTTTGATCAGTAAGAGTTTTGACTACGTTAGAGTAAAAATTATCCTGGTGGAATCGCCCGTGCTTTCCGGATAAGGGAAGTTTTTCCGGGTCTGGTTTTGGAAAAACCGACAGATTAGTCTTTTGTCCGGATATTCGTGGACGAGGCCCCGAGTGTGGGACCCTGCCTCGCGCAAGAAGTGCTACTTCCGCTGCTAGTACCCCGAATCCGTTGCGCGGTGGGAACAGGGATCTCACATGGACATGGGTCCCATTGATGTGATTATGGGATGTGATTGGTTAGCTTCTCTTGGTGATTTCCACATGAACCTTGAACAAGGTCGCATGATGGACAGAGTGGTATTGGCTGGAAGGGCCCTCTTTGATCACTCCAAAGATGCTCTAGAAGGGGCTCAAGATTCTTGGTACTATCTATGTGTTACATGTTCAAGAGGGGATGGATGGTATTGGATTGTCACACATAGAGAAAATGGATAAAGATATGGTGACTCTTCTCAAAGAGTACGAGGACCATTTTATAGTGCCAAAGAGTTTGCCACACCTAAGAGGGAGATTGACCATGCTATTATACTTGAACCAAATGCAAAGGTTGTGAACAAGCCTCCTTATCATTTGTCTAAGGTGGAAAGAGAGTAAGCGGCAAAGAAAGTACAAGAGTTGCTTACTATGGGTCTTATCCAACCCTCACAATCTTTATTTGCATCACCCGTTCTATTGTTGGTGAAGAAGAAGGATGGGTCCTTTCGTATGTGCATTGATTACCGTGACTTGAACAAAGTCACTATAAAAAATAGGTATCCAATACCCCACATTGATGATGTTTTTGATGAGCTCAAAGGTGCAAAATTCTTCACCAAGATTGATTCAAGATCAGGTTACCATCAAATACGAATGAAGGAGGAAGACAGCATTTAGGATCGAAAGGGGATGGTTTCTCTTTATGGTTTTGCCCTTTGGCCTTATAAATGCCCTGGCCACTTTCTATTCAAGTTTGTGCTAGTGTTCTTTGACAATATCTTCATCTGTAGAGCAAGAGCAAGGAAGAGCACTTGTCTCATGTGAAACAAGTGTTTGAGATAATGAGGAAGCATAAGCTGTATAGGAGAGAAAATGTGCATTCATGGTCTCAATGAAGTGGATTGGACACTTGGTGGGAGAGAAGGGCATTAGGGTTGATTCAAAGAAAGTAGCATGCATTAAAGGATGGCCAACCTGTAGCAATACAACTCAATTGAGAGGATTTTTGGGATTGTCTTCTTTCTATAGAAGATTTATGGAGCACTATGCCTCTATTGGAGAACCTCTTACCAATCTACTCAAGAAGAAAGATTTCTTTTGGGATGCTATCTACCAACAAGAGTTTCAATGAACTCCAAACCTTGCTTACATCGGCTCCTATTCTTGTTTGCCCCGATTTCTCAAAGACATTTTATGTGAGAATGGATGCAAGTGGAAGAGGGCTTGGGGCAGTTTTAAACCAAGAGCATGGTGTCATTGCATTCGAGAGTAGAAAGCTTTCCGAGGAGGAGATGGGGTTGCACGTTTATGAGCAAGTAATGTTAGCCATACTTCATGCAATCAAGAAATGGCATCACTGTCTTTATGGTGTTGCACATCTCAAGGTGAGAAGCGATCATAGGGTGCTGAGTTTTTTCCTCTCCCAACCCAATCTTTCTCCCAAACAAAAGATAGTTGGCTACCCTTCAAGGATATGATTTTGAGATATCCTACACACTCGGGAAGGACAATGTAGTTGTGGACACATTGTCAAGAATGTGGGCTTGCACAGATACTACTGTATAGACAAATAGCTTAAGGGTAAGCATGATCTAATCTCCATGGTCACATAACTACACTGTGACTTCAATTATGGAAGTGTGAATGGATCAAAGGAACTCAAGTGGAATATCTTATCAACAATGAAGATGCTACCTATATTTACAGGAAATTCTAGCAAGGAGATGATGGAGAATTTACAAGCTTTGTAATGGTCTCCTATGGCAAAAGGATAAGGTGTACTTGGTTCCTACCTCTTCCTACATTCCCAAAGTGATCTATGAGATCAATTCTTCATCAATTTATCACAATTCAAGCAAGAACTTGAGTAGTATCGGGATGAGTATCAAGTGCATGTGACATATATTGTCTTCCATGGAGGACAAAATGGCTAATCCTTTGGCCACGGAAGAGTTGGAAAGGATGAGATAACTTCTTCAACTTTGCAAGGACAACATGAAGAGGTCATGAAGGCAAACACGCGGATGACCGTAGGCATAAGATGGAGTTTGAAGAAGGTGACTATGTGCTACTAAAGCTTCCTAAGAGCCAACATAACATCCTAAAAGAGTCTTCCAATCCAAAATTGGCTCATAGATATTATGGTCCGTGACATACATGGTAGTCAAGAAGGTAGGTGACTTGGCTGACAAGCTTAATTTGCCTTCTTCTACAAGAATTCATGATGTGTTTCGTGTGTCCGACCTTAAGAGGTTTGTGGGCACTCTTCCACAAGAGATTGAAGAGCTACCGGTAACCCATGGATGAAGAAGGGGAGATCATACATGAGTCGGAAAGGATTGTGGACAAGAGGACAAGGGAGTTTAGGAATAGAAACATTAAAGAATTCCTTGTTAGGAGGTGCAAGAAATTACCCATGAATAAGGCTACTTGGCAATCTTTAGAGTATGTACAACAACAACATGGCCTATTTGAGGAAGGTGTTGCTTCACCGATTGGCATGATTTGTATGGAGAAAATGGGCAATACTTGGGATTATACGTGTGTTGTAATTTCTGGACAGTTTTGGTGAGGTCCATTGCTGGGGTCGATGCTCTACTCCAACAAGCTTTATTGGTTATCAGAATGACTCCCAGCACATATCAAGGTCCACAACGTGTTTCATGTAAGTTTATTAAAGCCTTATGTAGCTAGTCTCTAGGTCATATTCTTGATGATGAACAAGTTGTAATCCCAAGTCAGGGAGTCCTTGAGTTACAACCTAGTAGGATCATAGATTCTAGGGAAAGGCAACTCCGTAATAGAACTCAGGTAGAACATCTAGTACAATGGAAAGATTACCCTGAAGAAGACGCAACGTGGGAAGAGGAAGCGACACTCTTAAAGGATTACCCCGAATTCATGACGAGATGAGGACATCTCGACTTCTTAAAGTAGGGAAGGATGTAACATGTCCATCTTCAATAACACTACTTGCCCATGAATTTGAGGTCTTTTGTGATGTAAAAAAAAATCAAAAATTTTAATAAATGAGCTGTTTCCACTTAGAATCTTAGAATTTTGAGTCCAAATTCAGAATCTATGCACGATTTTACCCTAATGTAGGATTTTACAGCATTCAAAACAGACACTGGATGATTGAGCCTATATGTATTTTTTTAAAGTTATTTTCACTTAAAATACGACAAATTTAAAATATCGTACACACACCTGGGTTCCTGCACAAGGACCAAAGACCGACCGCCCTAGTGTACGGTCCACAGGCCGCCACGTGGATGCCCATGTTGCCTTTGACCCCACCGTCCTTTGCACGCACGCTTTGCTCTCCTTTTCCTTGCACCCATACCCCTACCTACACCTATATAAACCCCCCAATACCTCGTGGGGCCGACAGACACCCTAGCCCACTGTTGTGCTCGTACTTGTTATTCTACCAGTCTTTGCACCCAGCTCCCTGCGTGGTACTGAACCGCCGTACTATACCGGGTAGCCTTCCAGCAAGCCATTTTTGACTACCTCCAAGTAAGGCCTCTGGAGGATATTTCTTGCCTCCTCTCACCCTTCAGGCTAGAGTGTCCTTAGCTGCTCTCCCTCCCCCTCCCCCTCCCCTGTGTGTGTGTGAATAGACTTAAGGGGAGGACTCCTCCTCCTCTCCCTCTGGTTGCAAGCATCTCCCTCCAAATTCAGTTTAAGGACACCTTCCCCTCCATTAGCGATCACTATAGTAAGGGAGGATTTTAGTCTCTTAGAGGTGATTCAGACCTACTAGGGGTTTTTTGCTCATAACTTGAGCAAACGAGCTCCAAATTGTGATCCGACTGAAGCCTTGGATTCGTGGCATCGCGCTCTACAAGAAGGCAGGCAGAATGGCTCCTTTGCAAAAGTGCCAAAATATCACCCCGAGAGCGCCGCACATCAATGGCGGGTCTCAAGAAGTTGCTCCAGATACCGCCCCATCAGCCCCCACAAAAAAATAATGACCAAGTTAGCTTGGTCATTGTTTAAAAGAAGATTTTATCAATCTTTACTGTTAACTTTAAAGACATTAAGAAAGAGAGGCTATTGTTCTTTATACCAAAATTCGCGGCGCGGTGAAATTATTGTTTTCTCAAGGAAAGTGATGAAATCTATGGAGATTTCTTTCTTGGACGAGATTTATATAGATATTGGGCTTCACAAGCAACTTCTATGGACAAATCTGTCCGAGTTTATAGAGAAGCAATCTTTGGATATCTCATGGATATGATGCTTTTATGGATAAAGTCCACCTCTACTCCAAGGTGTGTGGTTAGCACGGAGTATGTGGTAAGAGTTATGGTATACAAGGATTATGGTATACAGGTCTATGGATTCCTGGACTTTTTTTTCTAGGGATTTGGATCCATCCTCATGTTTATGGATTCTGCTTATGACTCCCTTTTACTGGGATGGATTGAGGAGTACGGAGACTTTGCTCAATTTGCGAATGCTTATATGCAATCACAAAAGGGCAAGCCACGTAATGAGAATCCTACTTCCAATGCTTCTAAAGATATCAAGGCTCTCCAAGTTCAAGGTTGATGGTTCCGCTTTGCATGAGTTGGGGAGGAGTGGATGACCAAGCTAGACACTTATTCCCGACTTCACCCCCCTAAGAGTGAGCAAGATAAAGTGCACTCTTCATCTTTACACTCGGAAGATTATGCTCATCAATGGTGGAGACATATGCTTAATCATGGGAATGTATCACACTCATGGGATGATTTGAAAAGGGAGATGAACTTGACTTTTATCTCACCTTTGGTGCTTGATAGATACCATGAGCAATGGTACGAGATTTATCAAAAGGGAAAATGAAGATGAGGAAGTTTATTCATGGGTTGGATTCCTACATCAAGGCGGATGTGTTGGCACAAAGACCTAGCACCATCAAGGAGGCTACGAGGCTAGCGAGCTTTATGAGCCTACTAAGTATAGGAAATCTCAGACCATCATACCCTCTCAAAAACCATCCTATACTTCTTCAAATATTAGTGAAATTTTCCCTTCCACAGCACCCACTTTTACCTCCAAGTTTTCATCATCATTTGGACCTAGGTGGACATCCCGAGAGAGGAGTTCAAAATGATGTAAAGAAAGACAATGGGTTTGTCACAAGAAAGAATACTTTTTTAACCTTTCAAGAAGATGCAAAGGATGGATGATCCAAATATTGAAGAGTTGAGGAGCAAGGGTTTATGTTTCAAATGCAAAGAGGAGTGGTTACCCGGGCATGTTTGCAAGTCAAAGAAGGTGATGGCTACTATGATTCTTATGGATGAAGAGGAAATCTCATGAGGTGGAGGAATATGAAGATTGCATTGAAAAGACACATGATGATACCTCTTTCATCCAAGAAGAGGGTGAGTTTCCATTTGACCTCGGTGAGGGGAGTCATGCGAGTATTTTGGGAGGTGATGTGATACACCCAAAAGTGCAGTAAACACAGCTAGCGTATGCTCTATTTCTCAAGAGCTTTTGGCAGGGTGCAAGAGCCCAAGTAATTTGAGATTAGTGGGAACCATTAATGGGAGAGTTGCACACATTTTGGTAAATTCTGGGAGTACAAATAGCTTCATCAACTCTAAATCCATCAACTTTCTCAAACTATCTCCAACAACGGAGCTACCCATAACCTTCTTCTGAGTGCAAGTGGCAAATAGGAATTATGAGAAAAGCTACATTGGTTAGCCCTTCTACACAAGTGACATTATCTTCTTCATACGCTTGGGAAGGTGATTTGGTGGTCTTGGACATGGGTCCCATTGATGTGATTATGGGATGTGATTGGTTAGCTTCTCTTGGTGATTTCCACATGAACCTTGAACAAGGTCGCATGATGGACAGAGTGGTATTGGCTGGAAGGGCCCTCTTTGATCACTCCAAAGATGCTCTAGAAGGGGCTCAAGATTCTTGGTACTATCTATGTGTTACATGTTCAAGAGGGGATGGATGGTATTGGACTGTCACACATAGAGAAAATGGATAAAGATATGGTGACTCTTCTCAAAGAGTACGAGGACCATTTTATAGTGCCAAAGAGTTTGCCACACCTAAGAGGGAGATTGACCATGCTATTATACTTGAACCAAATGCAAAGGTTGTGAACAAGCCTCCTTATCATTTGTCTAAGGTGGAAAGAGAGTAAGCGGCAAAGAAAGTACAAGAGTTGCTTACTATGGGTCTTATCCAACCCTCACAATCTTTATTTGCATCACCCGTTCTATTGTTGGTGAAGAAGAAGGATGGGTCCTTTCGTATGTGCATTGATTACCGTGACTTGAACAAAGTCACTATAAAAAATAGGTATCCAATACCCCACATTGATGATGTTTTTGATGAGCTCAAAGGTGCAAAATTCTTCACCAAGATTGATTCAAGATCAGGTTACCATCAAATACGAATGAAGGAGGAAGACAGCATTTAGGATCGAAAGGGGATGGTTTCTCTTTATGGTTTTGC
Source organism: Cibotium barometz (assembly GCF_041138505.1). Classification (NCBI taxonomy): domain Eukaryota; kingdom Viridiplantae; phylum Streptophyta; class Polypodiopsida; order Cyatheales; family Cibotiaceae; genus Cibotium; species Cibotium barometz. Next base: position 70,394,512 of record NC_141046.1, read on the forward strand.
CCTTTGGCCTTATAAATTCCCTGGCCACTTTCTATTCAAGTTTGTGCTAGTGTTCTTTGACAATATCTTCATCTGTAGAGCAAGAGCAAGGAAGAGCACTTGTCTCATGTGAAACAAGTGTTTGAGATAATGAGGAAGCATAAGCTGTATAGGAGAGAAAATGTGCATTCATGGTCTCAATGAAGTGGATTGGACACTTGGTGGGAGAGAAGGGCATTAGGGCTGATTCAAAGAAAGTAGCATGCATTAAAGGATAGCCAACCTGTATATGTGAAACAAGTGTTTGAGATAATGAGGAAGCATAAGCTGTATAGGAGAGAAAATGTGCATTCATGGTCTCAATGAAGTGGATTGGACACTTGGTGGGAGAGAAGGGCATTAGGGCTGATTCAAAGAAAGTAGCATGCATTAAAGGATGGCCAACCTGTAGCAATACAACTCAATTGAGAGGATTTTTGGGATTGTCTTCTTTCTATAGAAGATTTATGGAGCACTATGCCTCTATTGGAGAACCTCTTACCAATCTACTCAAGAAGAAAGATTTCTTTTGGGATGCTATCTACCAACAAGAGTTTCAATGAGCTCCAAACCTTGCTTACATCGGCTCCTATTCTTGTTTGCCCCGATTTCTCAAAGACATTTTATGCGAGAATGGATGCAAGTGGAAGAGGGCTTGGGGCAGTTTTAAACCAAGAGCATGGTGTCATTGCATTCGAGAGTAGAAAGCTTTCCGAGGAGGAGATGGGGTTGCACGTTTATGAGCAAGTAATGTTAGCCATACTTCATGCAATCAAGAAATGGCATCACTGTCTTTATGGTGTTGCACATCTCAAGGTGAGAAGCGATCATAGGGTGCTGAGTTTTTTCCTCTCCCAACCCAATCTTTCTCCCAAACAAAAGATAGTTGGCTACCCTTCAAGGATATGATTTTGAGATATCCTACACACTCGCGGGAAGGACAATGTAGTTGTGGACACATTGTCAAGAATGTGGGCTTGCACAGATACTACTGTATAGACAAATAGCTTAAGGGTAAGCATGATCTAATCTCCATGGTCACATAACTACACTGTGACTTCAATTATGGAAGTGTGAATGGATCAAAGGAACTCAAGTGGAATATCTTATCAACAATGAAGATGCTACCTATATTTACAGGAAATTCTAGCAAGGAGATGATGGAGAATTTACAAGCTTTGTAATGGTCTCCTATGGCAAAAGGATAAGGTGTACTTGGTTCCTACCTCTTCCTACATTCCCAAAGTGATCTATGAGATCAATTCTTCATCAATTTATCACAATTCAAGCAAGAACTTGAGTAGTATCGGGATGAGTATCAAGTGCATGTGACATATATTGTCTTCCATGGAGGACAAAATGGCTAATCCTTTGGCCACGGAAGAGTTGGAAAGGATGAGATAACTTCTTCAACTTTGCAAGGACAACATGAAGAGGTCATGAAGGCAAACACGCGGATGACCGTAGGCATAAGATGGAGTTTGAAGAAGGTGACTATGTGCTACTAAAGCTTCCTAAGAGCCAACATAACATCCTAAAAGGGTCTTCCAATCCAAAATTGGCTCATAGATATTATGGTCCGTGACATACATGGTAGTCAAGAAGGTAGGTGACTTGGCTGACAAGCTTAATTTGCCTTCTTCTACAAGAATTCATGATGTGTTTCGTGTGTCCGACCTTAAGAGGTTTGTGGGCACTCTTCCACAAGAGATTGAAGAGCTACCGGTAACCCATGGATGAAGAAGGGGAGATCATACATGAGTCGGAAAGGATTGTGGACAAGAGGACAAGGGAGTTTAGGAATAGAAACATTAAAGAATTCCTTGTTAGTAGGTGCAAGAAATTACCCATGAATAAGGCTACTTGGCAATCTTTAGAGTATGTACAACAACAACATGGCCTATTTGAGGAAGGTGTTGCTTCACCGATTGGCATGATTTGTATGGAGAAAATGGGCAATACTTGGGATTATACGTGTGTTGTAATTTCTGGACAGTTTTGGTGAGGTCCATTGCTGGGGTCGATGCTCTACTCCAACAAGCTTTATTGGTTATCAGAATGACTCCCATCACATATCAAGGTCCACAACGTGTTTCATGTAAGTTTATTAAAGCCTTATGTAGCTAGTCTCTAGGTCATATTCTTGATGATGAACAAGTTGTAATCCCAAGTCAGGGAGTCCTTGAGTTACAACCTAGTAGGATCATAGATTCTAGGGAAAGGCAACTCCGTAATAGAACTCAGGTAGAACATCTAGTACAATGGAAAGATTACCCTGAAGAAGACGCAACGTGGGAAGAGGAAGCGACACTCTTAAAGGATTACCCCGAATTCATGACGAGATGAGGACATCTCGACTTCTTAAAGTAGGGAAGGATGTAACATGTCCATCTTCAATAACACTACTTGCCCATGAATTTGAGGTCTTTTGTGATGTAAAAAAAAATCAAAAATTTTAATAAATGAGCTGTTTCTACTTAGAATCTTAGAATTTTGAGTCCAAATTCAGAATCTACGCACGATTTTACCCTAATGTAGGATTTTACAGCATTCAAAATAGACACTGGATGATTGAGCCTATACGTATTTTTTTAAAGTTATTTTCACTTAAAATACGATAAATTTAAAATATCATACACACACTTGGGTTCCTACGCAAGGACCAAAGGCCGACCGCCCTAGTGTACGGTCCACAGGCCGCCACGTGGATGCCCATGTTGCCTTTGACCCCACCGTCCTTTGCACGCACGCTTTGCTCTCCTTTTCCTTGCACCCATACCCCTACCTACACCTATATAAACCCCCCAATACCTCGTGGGGCCGACAGACACCCTAGCCCACTGTTGTGCTCGTACTTGTTATTCTACTAGTCTTTGCACCCAGCTCCCTACGTGGTACTGAACCGCCGTACTATACCGGGTAGCCTTCCAGCAAGCCATTTTTGACTACCTCCAAGTAAGGCCTCTGGAGGATATTTCTTGCCTCCTCTCACCCTTCAGGCTAGAGTGTCCTTAGCTGCTCTCCCTCCCCCTCCCCCTCCCCCTCCCCCTCCCCCTCCCCTGTGTGTGTGTGAATAGACTTAAGGGGAGGACTCCTCCTCCTCTCCCTCTTGTTGCAAGCATCTCCCTCCAAATTCAGTTTAAGGACACCTTCCCCCCCCCATTAGCGATAACTTTAGTAAGGGAGGATTTTAGTCTCTTAGAGGTGATTCAGACCTAGGGGTTTTTTTGCTCATAACTTGAGCAAACGAGCTCCAAATTGTGATCCGACTGAAGCCTTGGATTCGTGGCATCGCGCTCTACAAGAAGGCAGGCAGAATGGCTCCTTTGCAAAAGTGCCAAAATATCACCCCGAGAGCGCCGCACATCAACGGGTCTCAAGAAGTTGCTCCAGATATCGCCCCATCAGCCCCCACAAAAAAATAATGACCAAGTTAGCTTGGTCATTGTTTAAAAGAAGATTTTATCAATCTTTACTGTTAACTTTAAAGACATTAAGAAAGAGAGGCTATTGTTCTTTATACCAAAACTCGCGGCGCGGTGAAATTATTGTTTTCTCAAGGAAAGTGATGAAATCTATGGAGATTTCTTTCTTGGACGAGATTTATATAGATATTGGGCTTCACAAGCAACTTCTATGGACGAATCTGTCCGAGTTTATAGAGAAGCAATCTTTGGATATCTCATGGATATGATGCTTTTATGGATAAAGTCCACCTCTACTCCAAGGTGTGTGGTTAGCACGGAGTATGTGGTAAGAGTTATGGTATACAAGGATTATGGTATACAGGTCTATGGATTCCTGGACTTTTTTTTCTAGGGGTTTGGATCCATCCTCATTTTTATGGATTCTGCTTATGACTCCATTTTACTGGGATGGATTGAAGAGTACGGAGACTTTGCTCAATTTGCGAATGCTTATATGCAATCACAAAAGGGCAAGCCACGTAATGAGAATCCTACTTCCAATGCTTCTAAAGATATCAAGGCTCTCCAAGTTCAAGGGTGATGGTTCCGCTTTGCATGAGTTGGGGAGGAGTGGATGACCAAGATAGACACTTATTCCCGACTTCACCCCCCTAAGAGTGAGCAAGATAAAGTGCACTCTTCATCTTTACACTCGGAAGATTATGCTCATCAATGGTGGAGACATATGCTTAATCATGGGAATGTACCACACTCATGGGATGATTTGAAAAGGGAGATGAACTTGACTTTTATCTCACCTTTGGTGCTTGATAGATACCATGAGCAATGGTACGAGATTTCTCAAAAGGGAAAATGAAGATGAGGAAGTTTATTCATGGGTTGGATTCCTACATCAAGGCGGATGTGTTGGCACAAAGACCTAGCACCATCAAGGAGGCTATGAGGCTAGCGAGCTTTATGAACCTACTAAGTATAGGAAATCTCAGACCATCATACCCTCTCAAAAACCATCCTATACTTCTTCAAATATTAGTGAAATTTTCCCTTCCACAGCACCCACTTTTACCTCCAAGTTTTCATCATCATTTGGACCTAGGTGGACATCCCGAGAGAGGAGTTCAAAATGATGTAAAGAAAGACAATGAGTTTGTCACAAGAAAGAATACTTTTTTAACCTTTCAAGAAGATGCAAAGGATGGATGATCCAAATATTGAAGAGTTGAGGAGCAAGGGTTTATGTTTCAAATGCAAAGAGGAGTGGTTACCCGGGCATGTTTGCAAGTCAAAGAAGGTGATGGCTACTATGATTCTTATGGATGAAGAGGAAATCTCATGAGGTGGAGGAATATGAAGATTGCATTGAAGAGACACATGATGATACCTCTTTCATCCAAGAAGAGGGTGAGTTTCCATTTGACCTCGGTGAGGGGAGTCATGCGAGTATTTTGGGAGGTGATGTGATACACCCAAAAGTGCGGTAAACACAGCTAGCGTATGCTCTATTTCTCAAGAGCTTTTGGCAGGGTGCAAGAGCCCAAGTAATTTGAGATTAGTGGGAACCATTAATGGGAGAGTTGCACACATTTTGGTAAATTCTGGGAGTACAAATAGCTTCATCAACTCTAAATCCATCAACTTTCTCAAACTATCTCCAACAACGGAGCTACCCATAACCTTCTTCTGAGTGCAAGTGGCAAATAGGAATTATGAGAAAAGCTACATTGGTTAGCCCTTCTACACAAGTGACATTATCTTCTTCATACGCTTGGGAAGGTGATTTGGTGGTCTTGGACATGGGTCCCATTGATGTGATTATGGGATGTGATTGGTTAGCTTCTCTTGGTGATTTCCACATGAACCTTGAACAAGGTCGCATGATGGACAGAGTGGTATTGGCTGGAAGGGCCCTCTTTGATCACTCCAAAGATGCTCTAGAAGGGGCTCAAGATTCTTGGTACTATCTATGTGTTACATGTTCAAGAGGGTATGGATGGTATTGGACTGTCACACATAGAGAAAATGGATAAAGATATGGTGACTCTTCTCAAAGAGTATGAGGACCATTTTATAGTGCCAAAGAGTTTGCCACACCTAAGAGGGAGATTGACCATGCTATTATACTTGAACCAAATGCAAAGGTTGCGAACAAGCCTCCTTATCATTTGTCTAAGGTGGAAAGAGAGTAAGCGGCAAAGAAAGTACAAGAGTTGCTTACTATGGGTCTTATCCAACCCTCACAATCTTTATTTGCATCACCCGTTCTATTGTTGGTGAAGAAGAAGGATGGGTCCTTTCGTATGTGCATTGATTACCGTGACTTGAACAAAGTCACTATAAAAAATAGGTATCCAATACCCCACATTGATGATGTTTTTGATGAGCTCAAAGGTGCAAAATTCTTCACCAAGATTGATTCAAGATCAAGTTACCATCAAATACGAATGAAGGAGGAAGACAGCATTTAGGATCGAAAGGGGATGGTTTCTCTTTATGGTTTTGCCCTTTGGCCTTATAAATGCCCTGGCCACTTTCTATTCAAGTTTGTGCTAGTGTTCTTTGACAATATCTTCATCTGTAGAGCAAGAGCAAGGAAGAGCACTTGTCTCATGTGAAACAAGTGTTTGAGATAATGAGGAAGCATAAGCTGTATAGGAGAGAAAATGTGCATTCATGGTCTCAATGAAGTGGATTGGACACTTGGTGGGAGAGAAGGGCATTAGGGCTGATTCAAAGAAAGTAGCATGCATTAAAGGATGGCCAACCTGTAGCAATACAACTCAATTGAGAGGATTTTTGGGATTGTCTTCTTTCTATAGAAGATTTATGGAGCACTATGCCTCTATTGGAGAACCTCTTACCAATCTACTCAAGAAGAAAGATTTCTTTTGGGATGCTATCTACCAACAAGAGTTTCAATGAACTCCAAACCTTGCTTGCTTACATCGGCTCCTATTCTTGTTTGCCCCGATTTCTCAAAGACATTTTATGTGAGAATGGATGCAAGTGGAAGAGGGCTTGGGGCAGTTTTAAACCAAGAGCATGGTGTCATTGCATTCGAGAGTAGAAAGCTTTCCGAGGAGGAGATGGGGTTGCACGTTTATGAGCAAGTAATGTTAGCCATACTTCATGCAATCAAGAAATGGCATCACTGTCTTTATGGTGTTGCACATCTCAAGGTGAGAAGCGATCATAGGGTGCTGAGTTTTTTCCTCTCCCAACCTAATCTTTCTCCCAAACAAAAGATAGTTGGCTACCCTTCAAGGATATGATTTTGAGATATCCTACACACTCGCGGGAAGGACAATGTAGTTGTGGACACATTGTCAAGAATGTGGGCTTGCACAGATACTACTGTATAGACAAATAGCTTAAGGGTAAGCATGATCTAATCTCCATGGTCACATAACTACACTGTGACTTCAATTATGGAAGTGTGAATGGATCAAAGGAACTCAAGTGGAATATCTTATCAACAATGAAGATGCTACCTATATTTACAGGAAATTCTAGCAAGGAGATGATGGAGAATTTACAAGCTTTGTAATGGTCTCCTATGGCAAAAGGATAAGGTGTACTTGGTTCCTACCTCTTCCTACATTCCCAAAGTGATCTATGAGATCAATTCTTCATCAATTTATCACAATTCAAGCAAGAACTTGAGTAGTATCGGGATGAGTATCAAGTGCATGTGACATATATTGTCTTCCATGGAGGACAAAATGGCTAATCCTTTGGCCACGGAAGAGTTGGAAAGGATGAGATAACTTCTTCAACTTTGCAAGGACAACATGAAGAGGTCATGAAGGCAAACACGCGGATGACCGTAGGCATAAGATGGAGTTTGAAGAAGGTGACTATGTGCTACTAAAGCTTCCTAAGAGCCAACATAACATCCTAAAAGGGTCTTCCAATCCAAAATTGGCTCATAGATATTATGGTCCGTGACATACATGGTAGTCAAGAAGGTAGGTGACTTGGCTGACAAGCTTAATTTGCCTTCTTCTACAAGAATTCATGATGTGTTTCGTGTGTCCGACCTTAAGAGGTTTGTGGGCACTCTTCCACAAGAGATTGAAGAGCTACCGGTAACCCATGGATGAAGAAGGGGAGATCATACATGAGTCGGAAAGGATTGTGGACAAGAGGACAAGGGAGTTTAGGAATAGAAACATTAAAGAATTCCTTGTTAGTAGGTGCAAGAAATTACCCATGAATAAGGCTACTTGGCAATCTTTAGAGTATGTACAACAACAACATGGCCTATTTGAGGAAGGTGTTGCTTCACCGATTGGCATGATTTGTATGGAGAAAATGGGCAATACTTGGGATTATACGTGTGTTGTAATTTCTGGACAGTTTTGGTGAGGTCCATTGCTGGGGTCGATGCTCTACTCCAACAAGCTTTATTGGTTATCAGAATGACTCCCAGCACATATCAAGGTCCACAACGTGTTTCATGTAAGTTTATTAAAGCCTTATGTAGCTAGTCTCTAGGTCATATTCTTGATGATGAACAAGTTGTAATCCCAAGTCAGGGAGTCCTTGAGTTACAACCTAGTAGGATCATAGATTCTAGGGAAAGGCAACTCCGTAATAGAACTCAGGTAGAACATCTAGTACAATGGAAAGATTACCCTGAAGAAGACGCAACGTGGGAAGAGGAAGCGACACTCTTAAAGGATTACCCCGAATTCATGACGAGATGAGGACATCTCGATTTCTTAAAGTAGGGAAGGATGTAACATGTCCATCTTCAATAACACTACTTGCCCATGAATTTGAGGTCTTTTGTGATGTAAAAAAAAATCAAAATTTTTAATAAATGAGCTGTTTCCACTTAGAATCTTAGAATTTTGAGTCCAAATTCAGAATCTACGCACGATTTTACCCTAATGTAGGATTTTACAGCATTCAAAACAGACACTGGATGATTGAGCCTATACGTATTTTTTTAAAGTTATTTTCACTTAAAATACGACAAATTTAAAATATCGTACACACACCTGGGTTCCTACGCAAGGACCAAAGGCCGACCGCCCTAGTGTACGGTCCACAGGCCGCCATGTGGATGCCCATGTTGCCTTTGACCCCACCGTCCTTTGCACGCACGCTTTGCTCTCCTTTTCCTTGCACCCATACCCCTACCTACACCTATATAAACCCCCCAATACCTCGTGGGGCCGACAGACACCCTAGCCCACTGTTGTGCTCGTACTTGTTATTCTACTAGTCTTTGCACCCAGCTCCCTACGTGGTACTGAACCACCGTACTATACCGGGTAGCCTTCCAGCAAGCCATTTTGACTACCTCCAAGTAAGGCCTCTGGAGGATATTTCTTGCCTCCTCTCACCCTTCAGGCTAGAGTGTCCTTAGCTGCTCTCCCTCCCCCTCCCCCTCCCCCTCCCCTGTGTGTGTGTGAATAGACTTAAGGGGAGGACTCCTCCTCCTCTCCCTCTTGTTGCAAGCGTCTCCCTCCAAATTCAGTTTAAGGACACCTTCCCCCCCATTAGCGATAACTTTAGTAAGGGAGGATTTTAGTCTCTTAGAGGTGATTCAGACCTACTAGGGGTATTTTTGCTCATAACTTGAGCAAACGAGCTCCAAATTGTGATCCGACTGAAGCCTTGGATTCGTGGCATCGCGCTCTACAAGAAGGCAGGCAGAATGGCTCCTTTGCAAAAGCGCCAAAATATCACCCCGAGAGCGCCGCACATCAACGGGTCTCAAGAAGTTTCTCCAGATACCGCCCCATCAGCCCCCACAAAAAAATAATGACCAAGTTAGCCTGGTCATTGTTTAAAAGAAGATTTTATCAATCTTTACTGTTAACTTTAAAGACATTAAGAAAGAGAGGCTATTGTTCTTTATACCAAAATTCGCGGCGCGGTGAAATTATTGTTTTCTCAAGGAAAGTGATGAAATCTATGGAGATTTCTTTCTTGGACGAGATTTATATAGATATTGGGCTTCACAAGCAACTTCTATGGACGAATCTGTCCGAGTTTATAGAGAAGCAATCTTTGGATATCTCATGGATATGATGCTTTTATGGATAAAGTCCACCTCTACTCCAAGGTGTGTGGTTAGCACGGAGTATGTGGTAAGAGTTATGGTATACAAGGATTATGGTATACAGGTCTATGGATTCCTGGACTTTCTTTTGTAGGGATTTGGATCCATCCTCATGTTTATGGATTCTGCTTATGACTCCCTTTTACTGGGATGGATTGAGGAGTACGGAGACTTTGCTCAATTTGCGAATGCTTATATGCAATCACAAAAGGGCAAGCCACGTAATGAGAATCCTACTTCCAATGCTTCTAAAGATATCAAGGCTCTCCAAGTTCAAGGGTGAGGGTTCCGCTTTGCATGAGTTGGGGAGGAGTGGATGACCAAGCTAGACACTTATTCCCGACTTCACCCCCCTAAGAGTGAGCAAGATAAAGTGCACTCTTCATCTTTACACTCGGAAGATTATGCTCATCAATGGTGGAGACATATGCTTAATCATGGGAATGTACCACACTCATGGGATGATTTGAAAAGGGAGATGAACTTGACTTTTATCTCACCTTTGGTGCTTGATAGATACCATGAGCAATGGTACGAGATTTCTCAAAAGGGAAAATGAAGATGAGGAAGTTTATTCATGGGTTGGATTCCTACATCAAGGCGGATGTGTTGGCACAAAGACCTAGCACCATCAAGGAGGCTATGAGGCTAGCGAGCTTTATGAGCCTACTAAGTATAGGAAATCTCAGACCATCATACCCTCTCAAAAACCATCCTATACTTCTTCAAATATTAGTGAAATTTTCCCTTCCACAGCACCCACTTTTACCTCCAAGTTTTCATCATCATTTGGACCTAGGTGGACATCCCGAGAGAGGAGTTCAAAATGATGTAAAGAAAGACAATGGGTTTGTCACAAGAAAGAATACTTTTTTAACCTTTCAAGAAGATGCAAAGGATGGATGATCCAAATATTGAAGAGTTGAGGAGCAAGGGTTTATGTTTCAAATGCAAAGAGGAGTGGTTACCCGGGCATGTTTGCAAGTCAAAGAAGGTGATGGCTACTATGATTCTTATGGATGAAGAGGAAATCTCATGAGGTGGAGGAATATGAAGATTGCATTGAAGAGACACATGATGATACCTCTTTCATCCAAGAAGAGGGTGAGTTTCCATTTGACCTCGGTGAGGGGAGTCATGCGAGTATTTTGGGAGGTGATGTGATACACCCAAAAGTGCAGTAAACACAGCTAGCGTATGCTCTATTTCTCGAGAGCTTTTGGCAGGGTGCAAGAGCCCAAGTAATTTGAGATTAGTGGGAACCATTAATGGGAGAGTTGCACACATTTTGGTAAATTCTGGGAGTACAAATAGCTTCATCAACTCTAAATCCATCAACTTTCTCAAACTATCTCCAACAACGGAGCTACCCATAACCTTCTTCTGAGTGCAAGTGGCAAATAGGAATTATGAGAAAAGCTACATTGGTTAGCCCTTCTACACAAGTGACATTATCTTCTTCATACGCTTGGGAAGGTGATTTGGTGGTCTTGGACATGGGTCCCATTGATGTGATTATGGGATGTGATTGGTTAGCTTCTCTTGGTGATTTCCACATGAACCTTGAACAAGGTCGCATGATGGACAGAGTGGTATTGGCTGGAAGGGCCCTCTTTGATCACTCCAAAGATGCTCTAGAAGGGGCTCAAGATTCTTGGTACTATCTAGGTGTTACATGTTCAAGAGGGTATGGATGGTATTGGACTGTCACACATAGAGAAAATGGATAAAGATATGGTGACTCTTCTCAAAGAGTATGAGGACCATTTTATAGTGCCAAAGAGTTTGCCACACCTAAGAGGGAGATTGACCATGCTATTATACTTGAACCAAATGCAAAGGTTGCGAACAAGCCTCCTTATCATTTGTCTAAGGTGGAAAGAGAGTAAGCGGCAAAGAAAGTACAAGAGTTGCTTACTATGGGTCTTATCCAACCCTCACAATCTTTATTTGCATCACCCGTTCTATTGTTGGTGAAGAAGAAGGATGGGTCCTTTCGTATGTGCATTGATTACCGTGACTTGAACAAAGTCACTATAAAAAATAGGTATCCAATACCCCACATTGATGATGTTTTTGATGAGCTCAAAGGTGCAAAATTCTTCACCAAGATTGATTCAAGATCAGGTTACCATCAAATACGAATGAAGGAGGAAGACAGCATTTAGGATCGAAAGGGGATGGTTTCTCTTTATGGTTTTGCCCTTTGGCCTTATAAATGCCCTGGCCACTTTCTATTCAAGTTTGTGCTAGTGTTCTTTGACAATATCTTCATCTGTAGAGCAAGAGCAAGGAAGAGCACTTGTCTCATGTGAAACAAGTGTTTGAGATAATGAGGAAGCATAAGCTGTATAGGAGAGAAAATGTGCATTCATGGTCTCAATGAAGTGGATTGGACACTTGGTGGGAGAGAAGGGCATTAGGGCTGATTCAAAGAAAGTAGCATGCATTAAAGGATGGCCAACCTGTAGCAATACAACTCAATTGAGAGGATTTTTGGGATTGTCTTCTTTCTATAGAAGATTTATGGAGCACTATGCCTCTATTGGAGAACCTCTTACCAATCTACTCAAGAAGAAAGATTTCTTTTGGGATGCTATCTACCAACAAGAGTTTCAATGAACTCCAAACCTTGCTTACATCGGCTCCTATTCTTGTTTGCCCCGATTTCTCAAAGACATTTTATGTGAGAATGGATGCAAGTGGAGGAAGAGGGCTTGGGGCAGTTTTAAACCAAGAGCATGGTGTCATTGCATTCGAGAGTAGAAAGCTTTCCGAGGAGGAGATGGGGTTGCACGTTTATGAGCAAGTAATGTTAGCCATACTTCATGCAATCAAGAAATGGCATCACTGTCTTTATGGTGTTGCACATCTCAAGGTGAGAAGCGATCATAGGGTGCTGAGTTTTTTCCTCTCCCAACCCAATCTTTCTCCCAAACAAAAGATAGTTGGCTACCCTTCAAGGATATGATTTTGAGATATCCTACACACTCGCGGGAAGGACAATGTAGTTGTGGACACATTGTCAAGAATGTGGGCTTGCACAGATACTACTGTATAGACAAATAGCTTAAGGGTAAGCATGATCTAATCTCCATGGTCACATAACTACACTGTGACTTCAATTATGGAAGTGTGAATGGATCAAAGGAACTCAAGTGGAATATCTTATCAACAATGAAGATGCTACCTATATTTACAGGAAATTCTAGCAAGGAGATGATGGAGAATTTACAAGCTTTGTAATGGTCTCCTATGGCAAAAGGATAAGGTGTACTTGGTTCCTACCTCTTCCTACATTCCCAAAGTGATCTATGAGATCAATTCTTCATCAATTTATCACAATTCAAGCAAGAACTTGAGTAGTATCGGGATGAGTATCAAGTGCATGTGACATATATTGTCTTCCATGGAGGACAAAATGGCTAATCCTTTGGCCACGGAAGAGTTGGAAAGGATGAGATAACTTCTTCAACTTTGCAAGGACAACATGAAGAGGTCATGAAGGCAAACACGCGGATGACCGTAGGCATAAGATGGAGTTTGAAGAAGGTGACTATGTGCTACTAAAGCTTCCTAAGAGCCAACATAACATCCTAAAAGGGTCTTCCAATCCAAAATTGGCTCATAGATATTATGGTCCGTGACATACATGGTAGTCAAGAAGGTAGGTGACTTGGCTGACAAGCTTAATTTGCCTTCTTCTACAAGAATTCATGATGTGTTTCGTGTGTCCGACCTTAAGAGGTTTGTGGGCACTCTTCCACAAGAGATTGAAGAGCTACCGGTAACCCATGGATGAAGAAGGGGAGATCATACATGAGTCGGAAAGGATTGTGGACAAGAGGACAAGGGAGTTTAGGAATAGAAACATTAAAGAATTCCTTGTTAGTAGGTGCAAGAAATTACCCATGAATAAGGCTACTTGGCAATCTTTAGAGTATGTACAACAACAACATGGCCTATTTGAGGAAGGTGTTGCTTCACCGATTGGCATGATTTGTATGGAGAAAATGGGCAATACTTGGGATTATACGTGTGTTGTAATTTCTGGACAGTTTTGGTGAGGTCCATTGCTGGGGTCGATGCTCTACTCCAACAAGCTTTATTGGTTATCAGAATGACTCCCAGCACATATCAAGGTCCACAACGTGTTTCATGTAAGTTTATTAAAGCCTTGTGTAGCTAGTCTCTAGGTCATATTCTTGATGATGAACAAGTTGTAATCCCAAGTCAGGGAGTCCTTGAGTTACAACCTAGTAGGATCATAGATTCTAGGGAAAGGCAACTCCGTAATAGAACTCAGGTAGAACATCTAGTACAATGGAAAGATTACCCTGAAGAAGACGCAACGTGGGAAGAGGAAGCGACACTCTTAAAGGATTACCCCGAATTCATGACGAGATGAGGACATCTCGACTTCTTAAAGTAGGGAAGGATGTAACATGTCCATCTTCAATAACACTACTTGCCCATGAATTTGAGGTCTTTTGTGATGTAAAAAAAAATCAAAAATTTTAATAAATGAGCTGCTTCCACTTAGAATCTTAGAATTTTGAGTCCAAATTCAGAATCTACGCACGATTTCACCCTAATGTAGGATTTTACAGCATTCAAAACAGACACTGGATGATTGAGCCTATACGTATTTTTTTAAAGTTATTTTCACTTAAAATACGACAAATTTAAAATATCGTACACACACCTGGGTTCCTGCGCAAGGACCAAAGGCCGACCGCCCTAGTGTACGGTCCACAGGCCGCCACGTGGATGCCCATGTTGCCTTTGACCCCACCGTCCTTTGCACGCACGCTTTGCTCTCCTTTTCCTTGCACCCATACCCCTACCTACACCTATATAAACCCCCCAATACCTCGTGGGGCCGACAGACACCCTAGCCCACTGTTGTGCTCGTACTTGTTATTCTACCAGTCTTTGCACCCAGCTCCCTGCGTGGTACTGAACCGCCGTACTATACCGGGTAGCCTTCCAGCAAGCCATTTTTGACTACCTCCAAGTAAGGCCTCTGGAGGATATTTCTTGCCTCCTCTCACCCTTCAGGCTAGAGTGTCCTTAGCTGCTCTCCCTCCCCCTCCCCCTCCCCCTCCCCTGTGTGTGTGTGAATAGACTTAAGGGGAGGACTCCTCCTCCTCTCCCTCTCGTTGCAAGCGTCTCCCTCCAAATTCAGTTTAAGGACACCTTCCCCCCCATTAGCGATAACTTTAGTAAGGGAGGATTTTAGTCTCTTAGAGGTGATTCAGACCTACTAGGGGTATTTTTGCTCATAACTTGAGCAAACGAGCTCCAAATTGTGATCCGACTGAAGCCTTGGATTCGTGGCATCGCGCTCTACAAGAAGGCAGGCAGAATGGCCCCTTTGCAAAAGCGCCAAAATATCACCCCGAGAGCGCCGCACATCAACGGCGGCGGGTCTCAAGAAGTTGCTCCAGATACCGCCCCATCAGCCCCCACAAAAAAATAATGACCAAGTTAGCCTGGTCATTGTTTAAAAGAAGATTTTATCAATCTTCACTGTTAACTTTAAAGACATTAAGAAAGAGAGGCTATTGTTCTTTATACCAAAATTCGCGGTGCGGTGAAATTATTGTTTTCTCAAGGAAAGTGATGAAATCTATGGAGATTTCTTTCTTGGACGAGATTTATATAGATATTGGGCTTCACAAGCAACTTCTATGGACGAATCTGTCCGAGTTTATAGAGAAGCAATCTTTGGATATCTCATGGATATGATGCTTTTATGGATAAAGTCCACCTCTACTCCAAGGTGTGTGGTTAGCACGGAGTATGTGGTAAGAGTTATGGTATACAAGGATTATGGTATACAGGTCTATGGATTCCTGGACTTTCTTTTGTAGGGATTTGGATCCATCCTCATGTTTATGGATTCTGCTTATGACTCCCTTTTACTGGGATGGATTGAGGAGTACGGAGACTTTGCTCAATTTGTGAATGCTTATATGCAATCACAAAAGGGCAAGCCACGTAATGAGAATCCTACTTCCAATGCTTCTGAAGATATCAAGGCTCTCCAAGTTCAAGGGTGATGGTTCCGCTTTGCATGAGTTGGGGAGGAGTGGATGACCAAGCTAGACACTTATTCCCGACTTCACCCCCCTAAGAGTGAGCAAGATAAAGTGCACTCTTCATCTTTACACTCAGAAGATTATGCTCATCAATGGTGGAGACATATGCTTAATCATGGGAATGTACCACACTCATGGGATGATTTGAAAAGGGAGATGAACTTGACTTTTATCTCACCTTTGGTGCTTGATAGATACCATGAGCAATGGTACGAGATTTCTCAAAAGGGAAAATGAAGATGAGGAAGTTTATTCATGGGTTGGATTCCTACATCAAGGCGGATGTGTTGGCATAAAGACCTAGCACCATCAAGGAGACTATGAGGCTAGTGAGCTTTATGAGCCTACTAAGTATAGGAAATCTCATACCATCATACCCTCTCAAAAACCATCCTATACTTCTTCAAATATTAGTGAAATTTTCCCTTCCACAGCACCCACTTTTACCTCCAAGTTTTCATCATCATTTGGACCTAGGTGGACATCCCGAGAGAGGAGTTCAAAATGATGTAAAGAAAGACAATGGGTTTGTCACAAGAAAGAATACTTTTTTAACCTTTCAAGAAGATGCAAAGGATGGATGATCCAAATATTGAAGAGTTGAGGAGCAAGGGTTTATGTTTCAAATGCAAAGAGGAGTGGTTACCCGGGCATGTTTGCAAGTCAAAGAAGGTGATGGCTACTATGATTCTTATGGATGAAGAGGAAATCTCATGAGGTGGAGGAATATGAAGATTGCATTGAAGAGACACATGATGATACCTCTTTCATCCAAGAAGAGGGTGAGTTTCCATTTGACCTCGGTGAGGGGAGTCATGCGAGTATTTTGGGAGGTGATGTGATACACCCAAAAGTGCAGTAAACACAGCTAGCGTATGCTCTATTTCTCGAGAGCTTTTGGCAGGGTGCAAGAGCCCAAGTAATTTGAGATTAGTGGGAACCATTAATGGGAGAGTTGCACACATTTTGGTAAATTCTGGGAGTACAAATAGCTTCATCAACTCTAAATCCATCAACTTTCTCAAACTATCTCCAACAACGGAGCTACCCATAACCTTCTTCTGAGTGCAAGTGGCAAATAGGAATTATGAGAAAAGCTACATTGGTTAGCCCTTCTACACAAGTGACATTATCTTCTTCATACGCTTGGGAAGGTGATTTGGTGGTCTTGGACATGGGTCCCATTGATGTGATTATGGGATGTGATTGGTTAGCTTCTCTTGGTGATTTCCACATGAACCTTGAACAAGGTCGCATGATGGACAGAGTGGTATTGGCTGGAAGGGCCCTCTTTGATCACTCCAAAGATGCTCTAGAAGGGGCTCAAGATTCTTGGTACTATCTATGTGTTACATGTTCAAGAGGGGATGGATGGTATTGGACTGTCACACATAGAGAAAATGGATAAAGATATGGTGACTCTTCTCAAAGAGTATGAGGACCATTTTATAGTGCCAAAGAGTTTGCCACACCTAAGAGGGAGATTGACCATGCTATTATACTTGAACCAAATGCAAAGGTTGCGAACAAGCCTCCTTATCATTTGTCTAAGGTGGAAAGAGAGTAAGCGGCAAAGAAAGTACAAGAGTTGCTTACTATGGGTCTTATCCAACCCTCACAATCTTTATTTGCATCACCCGTTCTATTGTTGGTGAAGAAGAAGGATGGGTCCTTTCGTATGTGCATTGATTACCGTGACTTGAACAAAGTCACTATAAAAAATAGGTATCCAATACCCCACATTGATGATGTTTTTGATGAGCTCAAAGGTGCAAAATTCTTCACCAAGATTGATTCAAGATCAGGTTACCATCAAATACGAATGAAGGAGGAAGACAGCATTTAGGATCGAAAGGGGATGGTTTCTCTTTATGGTTTTGCCCTTTGGCCTTATAAATGCCCTGGCCACTTTCTATTCAAGTTTGTGCTAGTGTTCTTTGACAATATCTTCATCTGTAGAGCAAGAGCAAGGAAGAGCACTTGTCTCATGTGAAACAAGTGTTTGAGATAATGAGGAAGCATAAGCTGTATAGGAGAGAAAATGTGCATTCATGGTCTCAATGAAGTGGATTGGACACTTGGTGGGAGAGAAGGGCATTAGGGCTGATTCAAAGAAAGTAGCATGCATTAAAGGATGGCCAACCTGTAGCAATACAACTCAATTGAGAGGATTTTTGGGATTGTCTTCTTTCTATAGAAGATTTATGGAGCACTATGCCTCTATTGGAGAACCTCTTACCAATCTACTCAAGAAGAAAGATTTCTTTTGGGATGCTATCTACCAACAAGAGTTTCAATGAGCTCCAAACCTTGCTTACATCGGCTCCTATTCTTGTTTGCCCCGATTTCTCAAAGACATTTTATGCGAGAATGGATGCAAGTGGAAGAGGGCTTGGGGCAGTTTTAAACCAAGAGCATGGTGTCATTGCATTCGAGAGTAGAAAGCTTTCCGAGGAGGAGATGGGGTTGCACGTTTATGAGCAAGTAATGTTAGCCATACTTCATGCAATCAAGAAATGGCATCACTGTCTTTATGGTGTTGCACATCTCAAGGTGAGAAGCGATCATAGGGTGCTGAGTTTTTTCCTCTCCCAACCCAATCTTTCTCCCAAACAAAAGATAGTTGGCTACCCTTCAAGGATATGATTTTGAGATATCCTACACACTCGCGGGAAGGACAATGTAGTTGTGGACACATTGTCAAGAATGTGGGCTTGCACAGATACTACTGTATAGACAAATAGCTTAAGGGTAAGCATGATCTAATCTCCATGGTCACATAACTACACTGTGACTTCAATTATGGAAGTGTGAATGGATCAAAGGAACTCAAGTGGAATATCTTATCAACAATGAAGATGCTACCTATATTTACAGGAAATTCTAGCAAGGAGATGATGGAGAATTTACAAGCTTTGTAATGGTCTCCTATGGCAAAAGGATAAGGTGTACTTGGTTCCTACCTCTTCCTACATTCCCAAAGTGATCTATGAGATCAATTCTTCATCAATTTATCACAATTCAAGCAAGAACTTGAGTAGTATCGGGATGAGTATCAAGTGCATGTGACATATATTGTCTTCCATGGAGGACAAAATGGCTAATCCTTTGGCCACGGAAGAGTTGGAAAGGATGAGATAACTTCTTCAACTTTGCAAGGACAACATGAAGAGGTCATGAAGGCAAACACGCGGATGACCGTAGGCATAAGATGGAGTTTGAAGAAGGTGACTATGTGCTACTAAAGCTTCCTAAGAGCCAACATAACATCCTAAAAGGGTCTTCCAATCCAAAATTGGCTCATAGATATTATGGTCCGTGACATACATGGTAGTCAAGAAGGTAGGTGACTTGGCTGACAAGCTTAATTTGCCTTCTTCTACAAGAATTCATGATGTGTTTCGTGTGTCCGACCTTAAGAGGTTTGTGGGCACTCTTCCACAAGAGATTGAAGAGCTACCGGTAACCCATGGATGAAGAAGGGGAGATCATACATGAGTCGGAAAGGATTGTGGACAAGAGGACAAGGGAGTTTAGGAATAGAAACATTAAAGAATTCCTTGTTAGTAGGTGCAAGAAATTACCCATGAATAAGGCTACTTGGCAATCTTTAGAGTATGTACAACAACAACATGGCCTATTTGAGGAAGGTGTTGCTTCACCGATTGGCATGATTTGTATGGAGAAAATGGGCAATACTTGGGATTATACGTGTGTTGTAATTTCTGGACAGTTTTGGTGAGGTCCATTGCTGGGGTCGATGCTCTACTCCAACAAGCTTTATTGGTTATCAGAATGACTCCCAGCACATATCAAGGTCCACAACGTGTTTCATGTAAGTTTATTAAAGCCTTGTGTAGCTAGTCTCTAGGTCATATTCTTGATGATGAACAAGTTGTAATCCCAAGTCAGGGAGTCCTTGAGTTACAACCTAGTAGGATCATAGATTCTAGGGAAAGGCAACTCCGTAATAGAACTCAGGTAGAACATCTAGTACAATGGAAAGATTACCCTGAAGAAGACGCAACGTGGGAAGAGGAAGCGACACTCTTAAAGGATTACCCCGAATTCATGACGAGATGAGGACATCTCGACTTCTTAAAGTAGGGAAGGATGTAACATGTCCATCTTCAATAACACTACTTGCCCATGAATTTGAGGTCTTTTGTGATGTAAAAAAAAATCAAAAATTTTAATAAATGAGCTGCTTCCACTTAGAATCTTAGAATTTTGAGTCCAAATTCAGAATCTACGCACGATTTCACCCTAATGTAGGATTTTACAGCATTCAAAACAGACACTGGATGATTGAGCCTATACGTATTTTTTTAAAGTTATTTTCACTTAAAATACGACAAATTTAAAATATCGTACACACACCTGGGTTCCTGCGCAAGGACCAAAGGCCGACCGCCCTAGTGTACGGTCCACAGGCCGCCACGTGGATGCCCATGTTGCCTTTGACCCCACCGTCCTTTGCACGCACGCTTTGCTCTCCTTTTCCTTGCACCCATACCCCTACCTACACCTATATAAACCCCCCAATACCTCGTGGGGCCGACAGACACCCTAGCCCACTGTTGTGCTCGTACTTGTTATTCTACCAGTCTTTGCACCCAGCTCCCTGCGTGGTACTGAACCGCCGTACTATACCGGGTAGCCTTCCAGCAAGCCATTTTTGACTACCTCCAAGTAAGGCCTCTGGAGGATATTTCTTGCCTCCTCTCACCCTTCAGGCTAGAGTGTCCTTAGCTGCTCTCCCTCCCCCTCCCCCTCCCCCTCCCCTGTGTGTGTGTGAATAGACTTAAGGGGAGGACTCCTCCTCCTCTCCCTCTCGTTGCAAGCGTCTCCCTCCAAATTCAGTTTAAGGACACCTTCCCCCCCATTAGCGATAACTTTAGTAAGGGAGGATTTTAGTCTCTTAGAGGTGATTCAGACCTACTAGGGGTATTTTTGCTCATAACTTGAGCAAACGAGCTCCAAATTGTGATCCGACTGAAGCCTTGGATTCGTGGCATCGCGCTCTACAAGAAGGCAGGCAGAATGGCTCCTTTGCAAAAGCGCCAAAATATCACCCCGAGAGCGCCGCACATCAACGGCGGCGGGTCTCAAGAAGTTGCTCCAGATACCGCCCCATCAGCCCCCACAAAAAAATAATGACCAAGTTAGCCTGGTCATTGTTTAAAAGAAGATTTTATCAATCTTTACTGTTAACTTTAAAGACATTAAGAAAGAGAGGCTATTGTTCTTTATACCAAAATTCGCGGTGCGGTGAAATTATTGTTTTCTCAAGGAAAGTGATGAAATCTATGGAGATTTCTTTCTTGGACGAGATTTATATAGATATTGGGCTTCACAAGCAACTTCTATGGACGAATCTGTCCGAGTTTATAGAGAAGCAATCTTTGGATATCTCATGGATATGATGCTTTTATGGATAAAGTCCACCTCTACTCCAAGGTGTGTGGTTAGCACGGAGTATGTGGTAAGAGTTATGGTATACAAGGATTATGGTATACAGGTCTATGGATTCCTGGACTTTCTTTTGTAGGGATTTGGATCCATCCTCATGTTTATGGATTCTGCTTATGACTCCCTTTTACTGGGATGGATTGAGGAGTACGGAGACTTTGCTCAATTTGTGAATGCTTATATGCAATCACAAAAGGGCAAGCCACGTAATGAGAATCCTACTTCCAATGCTTCTGAAGATATCAAGGCTCTCCAAGTTCAAGGGTGATGGTTCCGCTTTGCATGAGTTGGGGAGGAGTGGATGACCAAGCTAGACACTTATTCCCGACTTCACCCCCCTAAGAGTGAGCAAGATAAAGTGCACTCTTCATCTTTACACTCGGAAGATTATGCTCATCAATGGTGGAGACATATGCTTAATCATGGGAATGTACCACACTCATGGGATGATTTGAAAAGGGAGATGAACTTGACTTTTATCTCACCTTTGGTGCTTGATAGATACCATGAGCAATGGTACGAGATTTCTCAAAAGGGAAAATGAAGATGAGGAAGTTTATTCATGGGTTGGATTCCTACATCAAGGCGGATGTGTTGGCATAAAGACCTAGCACCATCAAGGAGGCTATGAGGCTAGTGAGCTTTATGAGCCTACTAAGTATAGGAAATCTCATACCATCATACCCTCTCAAAAACCATCCTATACTTCTTCAAATATTAGTGAAATTTTCCCTTCCACAGCACCCACTTTTACCTCCAAGTTTTCATCATCATTTGGACCTAGGTGGACATCCCGAGAGAGGAGTTCAAAATGATGTAAAGAAAGACAATGGGTTTGTCACAAGAAAGAATACTTTTTTAACCTTTCAAGAAGATGCAAAGGATGGATGATCCAAATATTGAAGAGTTGAGGAGCAAGGGTTTATGTTTCAAATGCAAAGAGGAGTGGTTACCCGGGCATGTTTGCAAGTCAAAGAAGGTGATGGCTACTATGATTCTTATGGATGAAGAGGAAATCTCATGAGGTGGAGGAATATGAAGATTGCATTGAAGAGACACATGATGATACCTCTTTCATCCAAGAAGAGGGTGAGTTTCCATTTGACCTCGGTGAGGGGAGTCATGCGAGTATTTTGGGAGGTGATGTGATACACCCAAAAGTGCAGTAAACACAGCTAGCGTATGCTCTATTTCTCGAGAGCTTTTGGCAGGGTGCAAGAGCCCAAGTAATTTGAGATTAGTGGGAACCATTAATGGGAGAGTTGCACACATTTTGGTAAATTCTGGGAGTACAAATAGCTTCATCAACTCTAAATCCATCAACTTTCTCAAACTATCTCCAACAACGGAGCTACCCATAACCTTCTTCTGAGTGCAAGTGGCAAATAGGAATTATGAGAAAAGCTACATTGGTTAGCCCTTCTACACAAGTGACATTATCTTCTTCATACGCTTGGGAAGGTGATTTGGTGGTCTTGGACATGGGTCCCATTGATGTGATTATGGGATGTGATTGGTTAGCTTCTCTTGGTGATTTCCACATGAACCTTGAACAAGGTCGCATGATGGACAGAGTGGTATTGGCTGGAAGGGCCCTCTTTGATCACTCCAAAGATGCTCTAGAAGGGGCTCAAGATTCTTGGTACTATCTATGTGTTACATGTTCAAGAGGGGATGGATGGTATTGGACTGTCACACATAGAGAAAATGGATAAAGATATGGTGACTCTTCTCAAAGAGTATGAGGACCATTTTATAGTGCCAAAGAGTTTGCCACACCTAAGAGGGAGATTGACCATGCTATTATACTTGAACCAAATGCAAAGGTTGCGAACAAGCCTCCTTATCATTTGTCTAAGGTGGAAAGAGAGTAAGCGGCAAAGAAAGTACAAGAGTTGCTTACTATGGGTCTTATCCAACCCTCACAATCTTTATTTGCATCACCCGTTCTATTGTTGGTGAAGAAGAAGGATGGGTCCTTTCGTATGTGCATTGATTACCGTGACTTGAACAAAGTCACTATAAAAAATAGGTATCCAATACCCCACATTGATGATGTTTTTGATGAGCTCAAAGGTGCAAAATTCTTCACCAAGATTGATTCAAGATCAGGTTACCATCAAATACGAATGAAGGAGGAAGACAGCATTTAGGATCGAAAGGGGATGGTTTCTCTTTATGGTTTTGCCCTTTGGCCTTATAAATGCCCTGGCCACTTTCTATTCAAGTTTGTGCTAGTGTTCTTTGACAATATCTTCATCTGTAGAGCAAGAGCAAGGAAGAGCACTTGTCTCATGTGAAACAAGTGTTTGAGATAATGAGGAAGCATAAGCTGTATAGGAGAGAAAATGTGCATTCATGGTCTCAATGAAGTGGATTGGACACTTGGTGGGAGAGAAGGGCATTAGGGCTGATTCAAAGAAAGTAGCATGCATTAAAGGATGGCCAACCTGTAGCAATACAACTCAATTGAGAGGATTTTTGGGATTGTCTTCTTTCTATAGAAGATTTATGGAGCACTATGCCTCTATTGGAGAACCTCTTACCAATCTACTCAAGAAGAAAGATTTCTTTTGGGATGCTATCTACCAACAAGAGTTTCAATGAGCTCCAAACCTTGCTTACATCGGCTCCTATTCTTGTTTGCCCCGATTTCTCAAAGACATTTTATGCGAGAATGGATGCAAGTGGAAGAGGGCTTGGGGCAGTTTTAAACCAAGAGCATGGTGTCATTGCATTCGAGAGTAGAAAGCTTTCCGAGGAGGAGATGGGGTTGCACGTTTATGAGCAAGTAATGTTAGCCATACTTCATGCAATCAAGAAATGGCATCACTGTCTTTATGGTGTTGCACATCTCAAGGTGAGAAGCGATCATAGGGTGCTGAGTTTTTTCCTCTCCCAACCCAATCTTTCTCCCAAACAAAAGATAGTTGGCTACCCTTCAAGGATATGATTTTGAGATATCCTACACACTCGCGGGAAGGACAATGTAGTTGTGGACACATTGTCAAGAATGTGGGCTTGCACAGATACTACTGTATAGACAAATAGCTTAAGGGTAAGCATGATCTAATCTCCATGGTCACATAACTACACTGTGACTTCAATTATGGAAGTGTGAATGGATCAAAGGAACTCAAGTGGAATATCTTATCAACAATGAAGATGCTACCTATATTTACAGGAAATTCTAGCAAGGAGATGATGGAGAATTTACAAGCTTTGTAATGGTCTCCTATGGCAAAAGGATAAGGTGTACTTGGTTCCTACCTCTTCCTACATTCCCAAAGTGATCTATGAGATCAATTCTTCATCAATTTATCACAATTCAAGCAAGAACTTGAGTAGTATCGGGATGAGTATCAAGTGCATGTGACATATATTGTCTTCCATGGAGGACAAAATGGCTAATCCTTTGGCCACGGAAGAGTTGGAAAGGATGAGATAACTTCTTCAACTTTGCAAGGACAACATGAAGAGGTCATGAAGGCAAACACGCGGATGACCGTAGGCATAAGATGGAGTTTGAAGAAGGTGACTATGTGCTACTAAAGCTTCCTAAGAGCCAACATAACATCCTAAAAGGGTCTTCCATTCCAAAATTGGCTCATAGATATTATGGTCCGTGACATACATGGTAGTCAAGAAGGTAGGTGACTTGGCTGACAAGCTTAATTTGCCTTCTTCTACAAGAATTCATGATGTGTTTCGTGTGTCCGACCTTAAGAGGTTTGTGGGCACTCTTCCACAAGAGATTGAAGAGCTACCGGTAACCCATGGATGAAGAAGGGGAGATCATACATGAGTCGGAAAGGATTGTGGATAAGAGGACAAGGGAGTTTAGGAATAGAAACATTAAAGAATTCCTTGTTAGTAGGTGCAAGAAATTACCCATGAATAAGGCTACTTGGCAATCTTTAGAGTATGTACAACAACAACATGGCCTATTTGAGGAAGGTGTTGCTTCACCGATTGGCATGATTTGTATGGAGAAAATGGGCAATACTTGGGATTATACGTGTGTTGTAATTTCTGGACAGTTTTGGTGAGGTCCATTGCTGGGGTCGATGCTCTACTCCAACAAGCTTTATTGGTTATCAGAATGACTCCCAGCACATATCAAGGTCCACAACGTGTTTCATGTAAGTTTATTAAAGCCTTGTGTAGCTAGTCTCTAGGTCATATTCTTGATGATGAACAAGTTGTAATCCCAAGTCAGGGAGTCCTTGAGTTACAACCTAGTAGGATCATAGATTCTAGGGAAAGGCAACTCCGTAATAGAACTCAGGTAGAACATCTAGTACAATGGAAAGATTACCCTGAAGAAGACGCAACGTGGGAAGAGGAAGCGACACTCTTAAAGGATTACCCCGAATTCATGACGAGATGAGGACATCTCGACTTCTTAAAGTAGGGAAGGATGTAACATGTCCATCTTCAATAACACTACTTGCCCATGAATTTGAGGTCTTTTGTGATGTAAAAAAAAATCAAAAATTTTAATAAATGAGCTGCTTCCACTTAGAATCTTAGAATTTTGAGTCCAAATTCAGAATCTACGCACGATTTTACCCTAATGTAGGATTTTACAGCATTCAAAACAGACACTGGATGATTGAGCCTATACGTATTTTTTTAAAGTTATTTTCACTTAAAATACGACAAATTTAAAATATCGTACACACACCTGGGTTCCTGCGCAAGGACCAAAGGCCGACCGCCCTAGTGTACGGTCCACAGGCCGCCACGTGGATGCCCATGTTGCCTTTGACCCCACCGTCCTTTGCACGCACGCTTTGCTCTCCTTTTCCTTGCACCCATACCCCTACCTACACCTATATAAACCCCCCAATACCTCGTGGGGCCGACAGACACCCTAGCCCACTGTTGTGCTCGTACTTGTTATTCTACCAGTCTTTGCACCCAGCTCCCTGCGTGGTACTGAACCGCCGTACTATACCGGGTAGCCTTCCAGCAAGCCATTTTTGACTACCTCCAAGTAAGGCCTCTGGAGGATATTTCTTGCCTCCTCTCACCCTTCAGGCTAGAGTGTCCTTAGCTGCTCTCCCTCCCCCTCCCCCTCCCCTGTGTGTGTGTGAATAGACTTAAGGGGAGGACTCCTCCTCCTCTCCCTCTCGTTGCAAGCGTCTCCCTCCAAATTCAGTTTAAGGACACCTTCCCCCCCATTAGCGATAACTTTAGTAAGGGAGGATTTTAGTCTCTTAGAGGTGATTCAGACCTACTAGGGGTTTTTTTGCTCATAACTTGAGCAAACGAGCTCCAAATTGTGATCCGACTGAAGCCTTGGATTCGTGGCATCGCGCTCTACAAGAAGGCAGGCAGAATGGCTCCTTTGCAAAAGCGCCAAAATATCACCCCGAGAGCGCCGCACATCAACGGCGGCGGGTCTCAAGAAGTTGCTCCAGATACCGCCCCATCAGCCCCCACAAAAAAATAATGACCAAGTTAGCCTGGTCATTGTTTAAAAGAAGATTTTATCAATCTTTACTGTTAACTTTAAAGACATTAAGAAAGAGAGGCTATTGTTCTTTATACCAAAATTCGCGGCGCTGTAAGATTCCTCCCCAGCCTTCGAGGTATACAGGAGTAAGAATCTCCCTTTCTGATCTTATAATTATTGCCTCTCTAAAATAAAAGAAAGTTTCTGTTTAAAAAAGGAAGACCCTTTTCCTAGAATACTCTTAGGAGTCACGCCTATTTTAAGGATTCAGAACAATGAGTTTAGAAGTGAGAATCGGTGTTTTGGATACCAAGGTTTTGGTTTTCATTCGAGTACGGCCCAAAAGAAGTTCTTTATCTCTTGGGGAGTATAAGAAGTTATCCCCCAGATATTGTGACCCTTATATCTGAATTCAATGAAAGTAGGTGACTTAGCCTACAAGTTTCTTTTATCTCCTCATCTCAAAATTCTTTAATGCCTTCTATAGAAAAATTGTGTCAAACACAAATCATGGAAAGACGGTAAAACTTCAGTGGCAAGTTACCATTGGCTTCTAGGTTACGCTAGCTCCTTCCTTTATATAAGTCGTAACTTTTACTTGTCGCTCACAGTAATCTTACTCCCATCAATCTCCTTTCTTTCTTAATCTCCTTCATGGCTTGGCAACAGGAATTAGTTTTATCCCTGATGATTTCTCACCTTCAAGACGCAAGAGAGTCTGTGAAGAAAGACTTTATAGAACAGTATGAGCGCTCACTTTTTCCTCACCTAGGAACTTCTGTAGCGCAGACCAAATGGCGGACCTATCAAAACATAACTAGGGTAACACCCTGGGGTCAGCAGCACTTTCGTAACAATGTCCGCTTGGCCATGGTTATTGAAGCTTTGGGTTTGGGTCCCCGATACTACTGTGTCATGAGATCAAGGCATCTTGGGTTTTCTGAGCGGGTCTTCTTACTGGCGTGTTTTCTTCCTCATGAGAAGATATGCCTTTACCCCGTTTTTGGCTTGCCTCTCAGAGGTCCTTTTGTTAGATCACCTCATACCACTGAGATAGGTGCGGCAATAACCAGCAGAATCATTCCCATAGATGAGTTACCCTATACTTGTGCAGCTTGTGAGGACTGCTTTTGTGACCATATGATGGACGGGCTCATGGAAGTGTAAAGAGTTCTTCTATCTTTACTGTATAAGTTCCGAGAATGAATAAAGTTTAAATCTTGTTCTTATCTTGCCCTCTTTAAGACTTTTCTTGGTGGTTAATCTTGATTAAAATTTTCCTCTAAGTCTCATATTCGTGCATCTTGCGAAATTATCCCAAGTTGCGAGATGAGGACATCTCGCGTTTTTTAAGTGGGGTAGAATGTAAGATTCCTCCCCAACCCTTTTTGATGTCTAGTATATTCCCCTGTAATCAATTCCTTTTCTAAAATATAAGAGATCTTGTTTGTGGCTGTTTTAACCTAGAGAGAGAAAATATTCTAGAGAGAGAATATTCAGATTTTGAATATTTTTGGATAGAAAAATATCTCTTATAATTCAGATGAATTCCCCTGAAACAGAAATTTAAAAAGAATTTTCCAATGTGCAATTGAAATTAATTGGAAATAGATATAAAGAACCTTAGCCTAAGGGTCTAGATTTTCAGAAATCTTTAGACTATGGTCCAATTAAGGTTTCTATGGGCCAATAGCATCAATCCATGTGTAGGGAGGAGATAAATCCAAATTGTAAAAAAAAATACCCAAAAATGAGTAAATGCTCACATGAGGTGAAGAGTTGAAAATGTACAAGGTTTATTAGTAAAAAACTATGAGCAGTATTAAAATGATTCCATTATGACACATATGTAAGGAAGGGGAGTTCTTTAAAGGAGGTGCATATTTCACATAAGATGAAGAGTTGAAAATGTACAAGGTTTATTAGTAAAAAACTATGAGCAATATTAAAAATATGAGATATTTTGGGTATCCAAAAATGAGTAAATGCTCACATAAGATGAAGAGTTGAAAATGTACAAGGTTTATTAGTAAATAAACACATATGTAAGGAAGGGGAGTTCTTTAAAGAGGTGCATATTTCACATATGTAAGGAAGGGGAGTTCTTTAAAGAGGTGCATATTTCACATAAGATGAAGAGTTGAAAATGTACAAGGTTTATTAGTAAAAAAACTATGACACATATGTAAGGAAAAGGAGTTCTTTAAAGGAGGTGCATATTTCACATAAGATGAGAAGTTGAAAATGTACAAGGTTTATTAGTAAAAAACTATGAGCAATAAAATTTTGACACCTATGTAAGGAAGGGGAATTCTTTAAAGGAGGTGCATATTTCACATGCTTGAATGAGTTTTAAACTCAAAAATAATGTGATATTTTTATCTCTCACCTCTCTTGAACCAAACCAAATCAAAATGGAACCAAACCGAATCAAAAAGTAACCAAACTAGGTCCAAATCTAGTCCAAATTCAACCAAACTGACTTGGAAAATTCTAGAATCAGTTTGTTTGGTTAGGAGCTCAAATTTTCCTATAAATAGAAGCCTCCCCTTGTTGAAAAAATATAGTGTCTTATGCTTTGTTACTCTACTCCACCTAAGCCAAAATATATAGTGTCTTATGCTTGTTACTCTACTCCACCTAAGCCAAAATATATAGTGTCTTATGCTTGTTACTCTACTCCACCTAAGCCAAAATATATAGTGTCTTATGCTTGTTACTCTACTCAACCTAAGCCAAAATATATAGTGTCTTATGCTTGTTGCTCTACTCCACCTAAGCCAAAATATATAGTGTCTTATGCTTGTTACTCTACTCGACCTAAGCCAAAATATATAGTGTCTTATGCTTTATTACTCTACTCCACCTAAGCCAAAATATAGAGTGTCTTAGGCATTGTTACTCTACTCTACCTAAGCCAAGAACTGTGAATTCTTTAATAATTCACTAGTTTTTGATACTTCTCTCTTTCTTCAATCCCCATTGGTGGCTCCATCAACATACTAAACCAATTGATTGGTTGGGGGCCTCTACCGTGAATAAAGAATCAAGCAAACCGTAAGGTAAGTATATTGAATTTTGATCTTTTCTATAATTTCTCAATGATTCTCTCTTCTCAACCCCTCTCAAGCTTGAGAAGTTTAATTGGTATGGTTTTTTTAAATGCTATTGAAGTTAATTGGTGAAAAGTAGTGAAGAGTTACATAATTTAATAAATGCTATTGAAGTTAATTTCCCTTTGTGTTTAAATTCTAATGGTTTTTTATGTAATTACTCTCTCTCACTCAAGAAATAGCCATACTCATGACCCATTCCCAATCCAAATGAAGCTTTTCATAAAGCTTTTCATAAGGCTTTTCCTTAATCCAAAATTAAGCTATGCTTGAGGCCAAATTAATGGCTTTTTGCTATGCTTTTAGTTTATGCACATTGATGATTCAATCCATTATGGATTGATGATCCAATTAGAGACCATTCTAATTATTTCCTTAATGATAAGCTTTATCCCTTAGAAAAAAAAAATTTGAGATTTATCAGTCATAGTAGCGGAGCTATGGCAAAATTTTTATAGAAATCACGCATAAAATAAATTCATTCAAAGTATAAAAAGAGGACTTCCTACCATATCCTAGGAACTATCATCCTAGATTAATTAAAAGAATATTATTATGCATGGAGATATGGATGTTTGCATGTAGATGTAGAGGTATGGATGTGAGTGTGAATGTGGAGGTGGATGTATGCATGTAGATGTAGATGTATAGATGTAGATGTGGATGTGGAGGTGGGTGGATGCATGTAGATGTAGATGTATAGGTGTAGGTGCGAATGGAGATGTGGATGTATACATGTAGATGTAGATGTATAGATGTAGATGTGAATAGAGATGTGGATGTATACATGTAGATGTAGATGTATAGATGTAAATGTGGATGTGGAGGTGGGTGGATGCATGAAGATGTAGATGTATAGATGTAGATGAGAATGGAGATGTGGATGTATATATGTAGATGTAGATGTATAGATGTAGATGTGAATAGAGATGTGGATGTATACATGTAGATGTAGATGTATAGATGTAGATGGGAATGGAGATGTGGATGTATACATGTAGATGTAGATGTATAGATGTAGATGTGAATGGAGATGTGGATGTATGCATGTAGATGTAGGTGTATAGACGTAGATGTGGATGTAGAGGTGGATGTATGCATGTAGATGTAGATGTATAGATGTGGATGTGAATGTGGAGTGGATGTATGCATGTAGATGTAGATGTATGGAGGTGAATGTGAATGTGGATGTGGATGTATGCATAGGGATGTAGATGTATGCATGTAGATGTGAATGTACGCATATAGTTGTGGATGTATGGATGTGAATATACGATTGTGATGTGAGGGAATCTGAAGTGATGAGATGGAAATGATGTGATGGGATGAGTATACATATAAATGGAATATGGAATAAGTAATGTAGATTGAGGAGGGATAATGTGGAAAAATGAAAGTTAAAATAGAAATTGTATTGTAAACTATTTGTAAATGCTGTTTGTAAATGATTGTTTTATGTCAAGAATGCTGGGGGGAGCATTTTGACCGTCTTGTGATTAAGGTCGTGATGAGAAAGTTGCAACTGCTGACGGGGAGTCAATGAAGGACGTCTCGCATAGCAAGGTCGGCCGAGGTCTTGACCAGCCTCGGTGCGATTAAAATGGTGAGCTTCCGGTACGGTGGATGAGGGGCCAAGGAAGCGGCCTATGCGTGAAGCGCTAGGTTACCTGCGAAGGATCCTAGAGGGTGCTGACCATACGGTGCTCGGGCTCTGGGTCGCCTAGGATACCCACGCGTGCGTCGAGGAAGATATTGGAACTGAGTTGGAGTTGTTTTCTGAAATCGAGCATGGATCTGGTTGATTGACCTTGCTGGTCTTCAATGGATGAGTCCATGGCTCCTTATATGGATCTGTTGGTTGATCTTGCTGATCTTCAACGAGAGTCCATCTTGATAAGTGATTATATTGCCGAGTATTAAGGGCTAGGAACTATCGAAACGGCCCCTGAGCGTTCTAGTTGCCAATGATGCCATATATACTCTGATGAAAGAATGATGGGATATTAAGAATCAATGGGATAAATTGGAAGATTGTGATCAGTGATACTATGGTTTTATTAAAGGATTGTTTTAAACTGGCTGAATCTGGTTGAAAAAGGTAATTTCATATTGGGTGTGTGAGTGGTGTGACTAGTTTTATTTTGCATGAACATCCGGCTAGGGGGCCTTGGAACTCTTTTCCTTGGTACCCGGGACAAAACCTAACCAAATTCTTAATTGGATCCCATCACTACAGTGGTTGGGCGGTTGGCTAACCCATGGGACTGGATGGGGTTAGGCTGGGCTGATGGATCCGTAAATCGAGACTCAAACTTTTGTTTTTACGATAGAAAAAAATAAAAATAAAAATCCCGGACAGTAACTGTTCTATGGATAGGAATCAACGGCTGTGCCTCTTGAATGGGAAAAAAAGCGTTGATCCCAATGATCCAAGTGCAAGTTTCTTCCTTGAACTGACTAAGTATCTTATAGAAGTAATTGGATCATCTCGATCAGAAATGATCTTGACTACGTTAGAGTAAAAAGTTATCCTGGTGGAATCGCCCGTGCTTTCCGGTAAAGGAAGTTTTTTCGGGTTCGGTTCTGGAACAACCGACGGATTAGTCACTTATTCGGATATCCGTGGGCGAGGCCCCGAGTGTGAGACCCCTGTTCCGCGCGAGAAGCGCCACTTCCGCTGCCAGTACTCCGAATCTGTTGCTCGGTGGGAACAGGGATCTTACAGGCGCGGTGAAATTATTGTTTTCTCAAGGAAAGTGATGAAATCTATGGAGATTTCTTTCTTGGACGAGATTTATATAGATGTTGGGCTTCACAAGCAACTTCTATGGACGAATCTGTCCGAGTTTATAGAGAAGCAATCTTTGGATATCTCATGGATATGATGCTTTTATGGATAAAGTCCACCTCTACTCCAAGGTGTGTGGTTAGCACGGAGTATGTGGTAAGAGTTATGGTATACAAGGATTATGGTATACAGGTCTATGGATTCCTGGACTTTCTTTTCTAGGGATTTGGATCCATCCTCATGTTTATGGATTCTGCTTATGACTCCCTTTTACTGGGATGGATTGAGGAGTACGGAGACTTTGCTCAATTTGCGAATGCTTATATGCAATCACAAAAGGGCAAGCCACGTAATGAGAATCCTACTTCCAATGCTTCTAAAGATATCAAGGCTCTCCAAGTTCAAGGGTGATGGTTCCGCTTTGCATGAGTTGGGGAGGAGTGGATGACCAAGCTAGACACTTATTCCCGACTTCACCCCCCTAAGAGTGAGCAAGATAAAGTGCACTCTTCATCTTTACACTCGGAAGATTATGCTCATCAATGGTGGAGACATATGCTTAATCATGGGAATGTACCACACTCATGGGATGATTTGAAAAGGGAGATGAACTTGACTTTTATCTCACCTTTGGTGCTTGATAGATACCATGAGCAATGGTACGAGATTTCTCAAAAGGGAAAATGAAGATGAGGAAGTTTATTCATGGGTTGGATTCCTACATCAAGGCGGATGTGTTGGCACAAAGACCTAGCACCATCAAGGAGGCTATGAGGCTAGCGAGCTTTATGAGCCTACTAAGTATAGGAAATCTCAGACCATCATACCCTCTCAAAAACCATCCTATACTTCTTCAAATATTAGTGAAATTTTCCCTTCCACAGCACCCACTTTTACCTCCAAGTTTTCATCATCATTTGGACCTAGGTGGACATCCCGAGAGAGGAGTTCAAAATGATGTAAAGAAAGACAATGGGTTTGTCACAAGAAAGAATACTTTTTTAACCTTTCAAGAAGATGCAAAGGATGGATGATCCAAATATTGAAGAGTTGAGGAGCAAGGGTTTATGTTTCAAATGCAAAGAGGAGTGGTTACCCGGGCATGTTTGCAAGTCAAAGAAGGTGATGGCTACTATGATTCTTATGGATGAAGAGGAAATCTCATGAGGTGGAGGAATATGAAGATTGCATTGAAGAGACACATGATGATACCTCTTTCATCCAAGAAGAGGGTGAGTTTCCATTTGACCTCGGTGAGGGGAGTCATGCGAGTATTTTGGGAGGTGATGTGATACACCCAAAAGTGCAGTAAACACAGCTAGCGTATGCTCTATTTCTCCAGAGCTTTTGGCAGGGTGCAAGAGCCCAAGTAATTTGAGATTAGTGGGAACCATTAATGGGAGAGTTGCACACATTTTGGTAAATTCTGGGAGTACAAATAGCTTCATCAACTCTAAATCCATCAACTTTCTCAAACTATCTCCAACAACGGAGCTACCCATAACCTTCTTCTGAGTGCAAGTGGCAAATAGGAATTATGAGAAAAGCTACATTGGTTAGCCCTTCTACACAAGTGACATTATCTTCTTCATACGCTTGGGAAGGTGATTTGGTGGTCTTGGACATGGGTCCCATTGATGTGATTATGGGATGTGATTGGTTAGCTTCTCTTGGTGATTTCCACATGAACCTTGAACAAGGTCGCATGATGGACAGAGTGGTATTGGCTGGAAGGGCCCTCTTTGATCACTCCAAAGATGCTCTAGAAGGGGCTCAAGATTCTTGGTACTATCTATGTGTTACATGTTCAAGAGGGGATGGATGGTATTGGACTGTCACACATAGAGAAAATGGATAAAGATATGGTGACTCTTCTCAAAGAGTATGAGGACCATTTTATAGTGCCAAAGAGTTTGCCACACCTAAGAGGGAGATTGACCATGCTATTATACTTGAACCAAATGCAAAGGTTGCGAACAAGCCTCCTTATCATTTGTCTAAGGTGGAAAGAGAGTAAGCGGCAAAGAAAGTACAAGAGTTGCTTACTATGGGTCTTATCCAACCCTCACAATCTTTATTTGCATCACCCGTTCTATTGTTGGTGAAGAAGAAGGATGGGTCCTTTCGTATGTGCATTGATTACCGTGACTTGAACAAAGTCACTATAAAAAATAGGTATCCAATACCCCACATTGATGATGTTTTTGATGAGCTCAAAGGTGCAAAATTCTTCACCAAGATTGATTCAAGATCAGGTTACCATCAAATACGAATGAAGGAGGAAGACAGCATTTAGGATCGAAAGGGGATGGTTTCTCTTTATGGTTTTGCCCTTTGGCCTTATAAATGCCCTGGCCACTTTCTATTCAAGTTTGTGCTAGTGTTCTTTGACAATATCTTCATCTGTAGAGCAAGAGCAAGGAAGAGCACTTGTCTCATGTGAAACAAGTGTTTGAGATAATGAGGAAGCATAAGCTGTATAGGAGAGAAAATGTGCATTCATGGTCTCAATGAAGTGGATTGGACACTTGGTGGGAGAGAAGGGCATTAGGGCTGATTCAAAGAAAGTAGCATGCATTAAAGGATGGCCAACCTGTAGCAATACAACTCAATTGAGAGGATTTTTGGGATTGTCTTCTTTCTATAGAAGATTTATGGAGCACTATGCCTCTATTGGAGAACCTCTTACCAATCTACTCAAGAAGAAAGATTTCTTTTGGGATGCTATCTACCAACAAGAGTTTCAATGAGCTCCAAACCTTGCTTACATCGGCTCCTATTCTTGTTTGCCCCGATTTCTCAAAGACATTTTATGCGAGAATGGATGCAAGTGGAAGAGGGCTTGGGGCAGTTTTAAACCAAGAGCATGGTGTCATTGCATTCGAGAGTAGAAAGCTTTCCGAGGAGGAGATGGGGTTGCACGTTTATGAGCAAGTAATGTTAGCCATACTTCATGCAATCAAGAAATGGCATCACTGTCTTTATGGTGTTGCACATCTCAAGGTGAGAAGCGATCATAGGGTGCTGAGTTTTTTCCTCTCCCAACCCAATCTTTCTCCCAAACAAAAGATAGTTGGCTACCCTTCAAGGATATGATTTTGAGATATCCTACACACTCGCGGGAAGGACAATGTAGTTGTGGACACATAATCAAGAATGTGGGCTTGCACAGATACTACTGTATAGACAAATAGCTTAAGGGTAAGCATGATCTAATCTCCATGGTCACATAACTACACTGTGACTTCAATTATGGAAGTGTGAATGGATCAAAGGAACTCAAGTGGAATATCTTATCAACAATGAAGATGCTACCTATATTTACAGGAAATTCTAGCAAGGAGATGATGGAGAATTTACAAGCTTTGTAATGGTCTCCTATGGCAAAAGGATAAGGTGTACTTGGTTCCTACCTCTTCCTACATTCCCAAAGTGATCTATGAGATCAATTCTTCATCAATTTATCACAATTCAAGCAAGAACTTGAGTAGTATCGGGATGAGTATCAAGTGCATGTGACATATATTGTCTTCCATGGAGGACAAAATGGCTAATCCTTTGGCCACGGAAGAGTTGGAAAGGATGAGATAACTTCTTCAACTTTGCAAGGACAACATGAAGAGGTCATGAAGGCAAACACGCGGATGACCGTAGGCATAAGATGGAGTTTGAAGAAGGTGACTATGTGCTACTAAAGCTTCCTAAGAGCCAACATAACATCCTAAAAGGGTCTTCCAATCCAAAATTGGCTCATAGATATTATGGTCCGTGACATACATGGTAGTCAAGAAGGTAGGTGACTTGGCTGACAAGCTTAATTTGCCTTCTTCTACAAGAATTCATGATGTGTTTCGTGTGTCCGACCTTAAGAGGTTTGTGGGCACTCTTCCACAAGAGATTGAAGAGCTACCGGTAACCCATGGATGAAGAAGGGGAGATCATACATGAGTCGGAAAGGATTGTGGACAAGAGGACAAGGGAGTTTAGGAATAGAAACATTAAAGAATTCCTTGTTAGTAGGTGCAAGAAATTACCCATGAATAAGGCTACTTGGCAATCTTTAGAGTATGTACAACAACAACATGGCCTATTTGAGGAAGGTGTTGCTTCACCGATTGGCATGATTTGTATGGAGAAAATGGGCAATACTTGGGATTATACGTGTGTTGTAATTTCTGGACAGTTTTGGTGAGGTCCATTGCTGGGGTCGATGCTCTACTCCAACAAGCTTTATTGGTTATCAGAATGACTCCCAGCACATATCAAGGTCCACAACGTGTTTCATGTAAGTTTATTAAAGCCTTGTGTAGCTAGTCTCTAGGTCATATTCTTGATGATGAACAAGTTGTAATCCCAAGTCAGGGAGTCCTTGAGTTACAACCTAGTAGGATCATAGATTCTAGGGAAAGGCAACTCCGTAATAGAACTCAGGTAGAACATCTAGTACAATGGAAAGATTACCCTGAAGAAGACGCAACGTGGGAAGAGGAAGCGACACTCTTAAAGGATTACCCCGAATTCATGACGAGATGAGGACATCTCGACTTCTTAAAGTAGGGAAGGATGTAACATGTCCATCTTCAATAACACTACTTGCCCATGAATTTGAGGTCTTTTGTGATGTAAAAAAAAAATCAAAAATTTTAATAAATGAGCTGCTTCCACTTAGAATCTTAGAATTTTGAGTCCAAATTCAGAATCTACGCACGATTTTACCCTAATGTAGGATTTTACAGCATTCAAAACAGACACTGGATGATTGAGCCTATACGTATTTTTTTAAAGTTATTTTCACTTAAAATACGACAAATTTAAAATATCGTACACACACCTGGGTTCTTGCGCAAGGACCAAAGGCCGACCGCCCTAGTGTACGGTCCACAGGCCGCCACGTGGATGCCCATGTTGCCTTTGACCCCACCGTCCTTTGCACGCACGCTTTGCTCTCCTTTTCCTTGCACCCATACCCCTACCTACACCTATATAAACCCCCCAATACCTCGTGGGGCCGATAGACACCCTAGCCCACTGTTGTGCTCGTACTTGTTATTCTACCAGTCTTTGCACCCAGCTCCCTGCGTGGTACTGAACCGCCGTACTATACCGGGTAGCCTTCCAGCAAGCCATTTTTGACTACCTCCAAGTAAGGCCTCTGGAGGATATTTCTTGCCTCCTCTCACCCTTCAGGCTAGAGTGTCCTTAGCTGCTCTCCCTCCCCCTCCCCCTCCCCTGTGTGTGTGTGAATAGACTTAAGGGGAGGACTCCTCCTCCTCTCCCTCTCGTTGCAAGCGTCTCCCTCCAAATTCAGTTTAAGGACACCTTCCCCCCCATTAGCGATAACTTTAGTAAGGGAGGATTTTAGTCTCTTAGAGGTGATTCAGACCTACTAGGGGTTTTTTTGCTCATAACTTGAGCAAACGAGCTCCAAATTGTGATCCGACTAAAGCCTTGGATTCGTGGCATCGCGCTCTACAAGAAGGCAGGCAGAATGGCTCCTTTGCAAAAGCGCCAAAATATCACCCCGAGAGCGCCGCACATCAACGGCGGCGGGTCTCAAGAAGTTGCTCCAGATACCGCCCCATCAGCCCCCACAAAAAAATAATGACCAAGTTAGCCTGGTCATTGTTTAAAAGAAGATTTTATCAATCTTTACTGTTAACTTTAAAGACATTAAGAAAGAGAGGCTATTGTTCTTTATACCAAAATTCGCGGCGCGGTGAAATTATTGTTTTCTCAAGGAAAGTGATGAAATCTATGGAGATTTCTTTCTTGGACGAGATTTATATAGATATTGGGCTTCACAAGCAACTTCTATGGACGAATCTGTCCGAGTTTATAGAGAAGCAATCTTTGGATATCTCATGGATATGATGCTTTTATGGATAAAGTCCACCTCTACTCCAAGGTGTGTGGTTAGCACGGAGTATGTGGTAAGAGTTATGGTATACAAGGATTATGGTATACAGGTCTATGGATTCCTGGACTTTCTTTTGTAGGGATTTGGATCCATCCTCATGTTTATGGATTCTGCTTATGACTCCCTTTTACTGGGATGGATTGAGGAGTACGGAGACTTTGCTCAATTTGCGAATGCTTATATGCAATCACAAAAGGGCAAGCCACGTAATGAGAATCCTACTTCCAATGCTTCTAAAGATATCAAGGCTCTCCAAGTTCAAGGGTGATGGTTCCGCTTTGCATGAGTTGGGGAGGAGTGGATGACCAAGCTAGACACTTATTCCCGACTTCACCCCCCTAAGAGTGAGCAAGATAAAGTGCACTCTTCATCTTTACACTCGGAAGATTATGCTCATCAATGGTGGAGACATATGCTTAATCATGGGAATGTACCACACTCATGGGATGATTTGAAAAGGGAGATGAACTTGACTTTTATCTCACCTTTGGTGCTTGATAGATACCATGAGCAATGGTACGAGATTTCTCAAAAGGGAAAATGAAGATGAGGAAGTTTATTCATGGGTTGGATTCCTACATCAAGGCGGATGTGTTGGCACAAAGACCTAGCACCATCAAGGAGGCTATGAGGCTAGCGAGCTTTATGAGCCTACTAAGTATAGGAAATCTCATACCATCATACCCTCTCAAAAACCATCCTATACTTCTTCAAATATTAGTGAAATTTTCCCTTCCACAGCACCCACTTTTACCTCCAAGTTTTCATCATCATTTGGACCTAGGTGGACATCCCGAGAGAGGAGTTCAAAATGATGTAAAGAAAGACAATGGGTTTGTCACAAGAAAGAATACTTTTTTAACCTTTCAAGAAGATGCAAAGGATGGATGATCCAAATATTGAAGAGTTGAGGAGCAAGGGTTTATGTTTCAAATGCAAAGAGGAGTGGTTACCCGGGCATGTTTGCAAGTCAAAGAAGGTGATGGCTACTATGATTCTTATGGATGAAGAGGAAATCTCATGAGGTGGAGGAATATGAAGATTGCATTGAAGAGACACATGATGATACCTCTTTCATCCAAGAAGAGGGTGAGTTTCCATTTGACCTCGGTGAGGGGAGTCATGCGAGTATTTTGGGAGGTGATGTGATACACCCAAAAGTGCAGTAAACACAGCTAGCGTATGCTCTATTTCTCGAGAGCTTTTGGCAAGGTGCAAGAGCCCAAGTAATTTGAGATTAGTGGGAACCATTAATGGGAGAGTTGCACACATTTTGGTAAATTCTGGGAGTACAAATAGCTTCATCAACTCTAAATCCATCAACTTTCTCAAACTATCTCCAACAACGGAGCTACCCATAACCTTCTTCTGAGTGCAAGTGGCAAATAGGAATTATGAGAAAAGCTACATTGGTTAGCCCTTCTACACAAGTGACATTATCTTCTTCATACGCTTGGGAAGGTGATTTGGTGGTCTTGGACATGGGTCCCATTGATGTGATTATGGGATGTGATTGGTTAGCTTCTCTTGGTGATTTCCACATGAACCTTGAACAAGGTCGCATGATGGACAGAGTGGTATTGGCTGGAAGGGCCCTCTTTGATCACTCCAAAGATGCTCTAGAAGGGGCTCAAGATTCTTGGTACTATCTATGTGTTACATGTTCAAGAGGGGATGGATGGTATTGGACTGTCACACATAGAGAAAATGGATAAAGATATGGTGACTCTTCTCAAAGAGTATGAGGACCATTTTATAGTGCCAAAGAGTTTGCCACACCTAAGAGGGAGATTGACCATGCTATTATACTTGAACCAAATGCAAAGGTTGCGAACAAGCCTCCTTATCATTTGTCTAAGGTGGAAAGAGAGTAAGCGGCAAAGAAAGTACAAGAGTTGCTTACTATGGGTCTTATCCAACCCTCACAATCTTTATTTGCATCACCCGTTCTATTGTTGGTGAAGAAGAAGGATGGGTCCTTTCGTATGTGCATTGATTACCGTGACTTGAACAAAGTCACTATAAAAAATAGGTATCCAATACCCCATATTGATGATGTTTTTGATGAGCTCAAAGGTGCAAAATTCTTCACCAAGATTGACTCAAGATCAGGTTACCATCAAATACGAATGAAGGAGGAAGACAGCATTTAGGATCGAAAGGGGATGGTTTCTCTTTATGGTTTTGCCCTTTGGCCTTATAAATGCCCTGGCCACTTTCTATTCAAGTTTGTGCTAGTGTTCTTTGACAATATCTTCATCTGTAGAGCAAGAGCAAGGAAGAGCACTTGTCTCATGTGAAACAAGTGTTTGAGATAATGAGGAAGCATAAGCTATATAGGAGAGAAAATGTGCATTCATGGTCTCAATGAAGTGGATTGGACACTTGGTGGGAGAGAAGGGCATTAGGGCTGATTCAAAGAAAGTAGCATGCATTAAAGGATGGCCAACCTGTAGCAATACAACTCAATTGAGAGGATTTTTGGGATTGTCTTCTTTCTATAGAAGATTTATGGAGCACTATGCCTCTATTGGAGAACCTCTTACCAATCTACTCAAGAAGAAAGATTTCTTTTGGGATGCTATCTACCAACAAGAGTTTCAATGAACTCCAAACCTTGCTTACATCGGCTCCTATTCTTGTTTGCCCCGATTTCTCAAAGACATTTTATGTGAGAATGGATGCAAGTGGAAGAGGGCTTGGGGCAGTTTTAAACCAAGAGCATGGTGTCATTGCATTCGAGAGTAGAAAGCTTTCCGAGGAGGAGATGGGGTTGCACGTTTATGAGCAAGTAATGTTAGCCATACTTCATGCAATCAAGAAATGGCATCACTGTCTTTATGGTGTTGCACATCTCAAGGTGAGAAGCGATCATAGGGTGCTGAGTTTTTTCCTCTCCCAACCCAATCTTTCTTCCAAACAAAAGATAGTTGGCTACCCTTCAAGGATATGATTTTGAGATATCCTACACACTCGCGGGAAGGACAATGTAGTTGTGGACACATTGTCAAGAATGTGGGCTTGCACAGATACTACTGTATAGACAAATAGCTTAAGGGTAAGCATGATCTAATCTCCATGGTCACATAACTACACTGTGACTTCAATTATGGAAGTGTGAATGGATCAAAGGAACTCAAGTGGAATATCTTATCAACAATGAAGATGCTACCTATATTTACAGGAAATTCTAGCAAGGAGATGATGGAGAATTTACAAGCTTTGTAATGGTCTCCTATGGCAAAAGGATAAGGTGTACTTGGTTCCTACCTCTTCCTACATTCCCAAAGTGATCTATGAGATCAATTCTTCATCAATTTATCACAATTCAAGCAAGAACTTGAGTAGTATCGGGATGAGTATCAAGTGCATGTGACATATATTGTCTTCCATGGAGGACAAAATGGCTAATCCTTTGGCCACGGAAGAGTTGGAAAGGATGAGATAACTTCTTCAACTTTGCAAGGACAACATGAAGAGGTCATGAAGGCAAACACGCGGATGACCGTAGGCATAAGATGGAGTTTGAAGAAGGTGACTATGTGCTACTAAAGCTTCCTAAGAGCCAACATAACATCCTAAAAGGGTCTTCCAATCCAAAATTGGCTCATAGATATTATGGTCCGTGACATACATGGTAGTCAAGAAGGTAGGTGACTTGGCTGACAAGCTTAATTTGCCTTCTTCTACAAGAATTCATGATGTGTTTCGTGTGTCCGACCTTAAGAGGTTTGTGGGCACTCTTCCACAAGAGATTGAAGAGCTACCGGTAACCCATGGATGAAGAAGGGGAGATCATACATGAGTCGGAAAGGATTGTGGACAAGAGGACAAGGGAGTTTAGGAATAGAAACATTAAAGAATTCCTTGTTAGTAGGTGCAAGAAATTACCCATGAATAAGGCTACTTGGCAATCTTTAGAGTATGTACAACAACAACATGGCCTATTTGAGGAAGGTGTTGCTTCACCGATTGGCATGATTTGTATGGAGAAAATGGGCAATACTTGGGATTATACGTGTGTTGTAATTTCTGGACAGTTTTGGTGAGGTCCATTGCTGGGGTCGATGCTCTACTCCAACAAGCTTTATTGGTTATCAGAATGACTCCCAGCACATATCAAGGTCCACAACGTGTTTCATGTAAGTTTATTAAAGCCTTGTGTAGCTAGTCTCTAGGTCATATTCTTGATGATGAACGAGTTGTAATCCCAAGTCAGGGAGTCCTTGAGTTACAACCTAGTAGGATCATAGATTCTAGGGAAAGGCAACTCCGTAATAGAACTCAGGTAGAACATCTAGTACAATGGAAAGATTACCCTGAAGAAGACGCAACGTGGGAAGAGGAAGCGACACTCTTAAAGGATTACCCCGAATTCATGACGAGATGAGGACATCTTGACTTCTTAAAGTAGGGAAGGATGTAACATGTCCATCTTCAATAACACTAGTTGCCCATGAATTTGAGGTCTTTTGTGATGTAAAAAAAAAATCAAAAATTTTAATAAATGAGCTGCTTCCACTTAGAATCTTAAAAAAAAATCAAAAATTTTAATAAATGAGCTGCTTCCACTTAGAATCTTAGAATTTTGAGTCCAAATTCAGAATCTACGCACGATTTTACCCTAATGTAGGATTTTACAGCATTCAAAACAGACACTGGATGATTGAGCCTATACGTATTTTTTTAAAGTTATTTTCACTTAAAATACGACAAATTTAAAATATCGTACACACACCTGGGTTCTTGCGCAAGGACCAAAGGCCGACCGCCCTAGTGTACGGTCCACAGGCCGCCACGTGGATGCCCATGTTGCCTTTGACCCCGCCGTCCTTTGCACGCACGCTTTGCTCTCCTTTTCCTTGCACCCATACCCCTACCTACACCTATATAAACCCCCCAATACCTCGTGGGGCCGATAGACACCCTAGCCCACTGTTGTGCTCGTACTTGTTATTCTACCAGTCTTTGCACCCAGCTCCCTGCGTGGTACTGAACCGCCGTACTATACCGGGTAGCCTTCCAGCAAGCCATTTTTGACTACCTCCAAGTAAGGCCTCTGGAGGATATTTCTTGCCTCCTCTCACCCTTCAGGCTAGAGTGTCCTTAGCTGCTCTCCCTCCCCCTCCCCCTCCCCTGTGTGTGTGTGAATAGACTTAAGGGGAGGACTCCTCCTCCTCTCCCTCTCGTTGCAAGCGTCTCCCTCCAAATTCAGTTTAAGGACACCTTCCCCCCCATTAGCGATAACTTTAGTAAGGGAGGATTTTAGTCTCTTAGAGGTGATTCAGACCTACTAGGGGTTTTTTTGCTCATAACTTGAGCAAACGAGCTCCAAATTGTGATCCGACTGAAGCCTTGGATTCGTGGCATCGCGCTCTACAAGAAGGCAGGCAGAATGGCTCCTTTGCAAAAGCGCCAAAATATCACCCCGAGAGCGCCGCACATCAACGGCGGCGGGTCTCAAGAAGTTGCTCCAGATACCGCCCCATCAGCCCCCACAAAAAAATAATGACCAAGTTAGCCTGGTCATTGTTTAAAAGAAGATTTTATCAATCTTTACTGTTAACTTTAAAGACATTAAGAAAGAGAGGCTATTGTTCTTTATACCAAAATTCGCGGCGCGGTGAAATTATTGTTTTCTCAAGGAAAGTGATGAAATCTATGGAGATTTCTTTCTTGGACGAGATTTATATAGATATTGGGCTTCACAAGCAACTTCTATGGACGAATCTGTCCGAGTTTATAGAGAAGCAATCTTTGGATATCTCATGGATATGATGCTTTTATGGATAAAGTCCACCTCTACTCCAAGGTGTGTGGTTAGCACGGAGTATGTGGTAAGAGTTATGGTATACAAGGATTATGGTATACAGGTCTATGGATTCCTGGACTTTCTTTTGTAGGGATTTGGATCCATCCTCATGTTTATGGATTCTGCTTATGACTCCCTTTTACTGGGATGGATTGAGGAGTACGGAGACTTTGCTCAATTTGCGAATGCTTATATGCAATCACAAAAGGGCAAGCCACGTAATGAGAATCCTACTTCCAATGCTTCTAAAGATATCAAGGCTCTCCAAGTTCAAGGGTGATGGTTCCGCTTTGCATGAGTTGGGGAGGAGTGGATGACCAAGCTAGACACTTATTCCCGACTTCACCCCCCTAAGAGTGAGCAAGATAAAGTGCACTCTTCATCTTTACACTCGGAAGATTATGCTCATCAATGGTGGAGACATATGCTTAATCATGGGAATGTACCACACTCATGGGATGATTTGAAAAGGGAGATGAACTTGACTTTTATCTCACCTTTGGTGCTTGATAGATACCATGAGCAATGG
Source organism: Cibotium barometz (assembly GCF_041138505.1). NCBI lineage: Eukaryota > Viridiplantae > Streptophyta > Polypodiopsida > Cyatheales > Cibotiaceae > Cibotium > Cibotium barometz. The sequence continues at coordinate 70,439,227 of NC_141046.1, forward strand.
TACGAGATTTCTCAAAAGGGAAAATGAAGATGAGGAAGTTTATTCATGGGTTGGATTCCTACATCAAGGCGGATGTGTTGGCACAAAGACCTAGCACCATCAAGGAGGCTATGAGGCTAGCGAGCTTTATGAGCCTACTAAGTATAGGAAATCTCATACCATCATACCCTCTCAAAAACCATCCTATACTTCTTCAAATATTAGTGAAATTTTCCCTTCCACAGCACCCACTTTTACCTCCAAGTTTTCATCATCATTTGGACCTAGGTGGACATCCCGAGAGAGGAGTTCAAAATGATGTAAAGAAAGACAATGGGTTTGTCACAAGAAAGAATACTTTTTTAACCTTTCAAGAAGATGCAAAGGATGGATGATCCAAATATTGAAGAGTTGAGGAGCAAGGGTTTATGTTTCAAATGCAAAGAGGAGTGGTTACCCGGGCATGTTTGCAAGTCAAAGAAGGTGATGGCTACTATGATTCTTATGGATGAAGAGGAAATCTCATGAGGTGGAGGAATATGAAGATTGCATTGAAGAGACACATGATGATACCTCTTTCATCCAAGAAGAGGGTGAGTTTCCATTTGACCTCGGTGAGGGGAGTCATGCGAGTATTTTGGGAGGTGATGTGATACACCCAAAAGTGCAGTAAACACAGCTAGCGTATGCTCTATTTCTCGAGAGCTTTTGGCAGGGTGCAAGAGCCCAAGTAATTTGAGATTAGTGGGAACCATTAATGGGAGAGTTGCACACATTTTGGTAAATTCTGGGAGTACAAATAGCTTCATCAACTCTAAATCCATCAACTTTCTCAAACTATCTCCAACAACGGAGCTACCCATAACCTTCTTCTGAGTGCAAGTGGCAAATAGGAATTATGAGAAAAGCTACATTGGTTAGCCCTTCTACACAAGTGACATTATCTTCTTCATACGCTTGGGAAGGTGATTTGGTGGTCTTGGACATGGGTCCCATTGATGTGATTATGGGATGTGATTGGTTAGCTTCTCTTGGTGATTTCCACATGAACCTTGAACAAGGTCGCATGATGGACAGAGTGGTATTGGCTGGAAGGGCCCTCTTTGATCACTCCAAAGATGCTCTAGAAGGGGCTCAAGATTCTTGGTACTATCTATGTGTTACATATTCAAGAGGGGATGGATGGTATTGGACTGTCACACATAGAGAAAATGGATAAAGATATGGTGACTCTTCTCAAAGAGTATGAGGACCATTTTATAGTGCCAAAGAGTTTGCCAGACCTAAGAGGGAGATTGACCATGCTATTATACTTGAACCAAATGCAAAGGTTGCGAACAAGCCTCCTTATCATTTGTCTAAGGTGGAAAGAGAGTAAGCGGCAAAGAAAGTACAAGAGTTGCTTACTATGGGTCTTATCCAACCCTCACAATCTTTATTTGCATCACCCGTTCTATTGTTGGTGAAGAAGAAGGATGGGTCCTTTCGTATGTGCATTGATTACCGTGACTTGAACAAAGTCACTATAAAAAATAGGTATCCAATACCCCACATTGATGATGTTTTTGATGAGCTCAAAGGTGCAAAATTCTTCACCAAGATTGATTCAAGATCAGGTTACCATCAAATACGAATGAAGGAGGAAGACAGCATTTAGGATCGAAAGGGGATGGTTTCTCTTTATGGTTTTGCCCTTTGGCCTTATAAATGCCCTGGCCACTTTCTATTCAAGTTTGTGCTAGTGTTCTTTGACAATATCTTCATCTGTAGAGCAAGAGCAAGGAAGAGCACTTGTCTCATGTGAAACAAGTGTTTGAGATAATGAGGAAGCATAAGCTGTATAGGAGAGAAAATGTGCATTCATGGTCTCAATGAAGTGGATTGGACACTTGGTGGGAGAGAAGGGCATTAGGGCTGATTCAAAGAAAGTAGCATGCATTAAAGGATGGCCAACCTGTAGCAATACAACTCAATTGAGAGGATTTTTGGGATTGTCTTCTTTCTATAGAAGATTTATGGAGCACTATGCCTCTATTGGAGAACCTCTTACCAATCTACTCAAGAAGAAAGATTTCTTTTGGGATGCTATCTACCAACAAGAGTTTCAATGAACTCCAAACCTTGCTTACATCGGCTCCTATTCTTGTTTGCCCCGATTTCCAAAGACATTTTATGTGAGAATGGATGCAAGTGGAAGAGGGCTTGGGGCAGTTTTAAACCAAGAGCATGGTGTCATTGCATTCGAGAGTAGAAAGCTTTCCGAGGAGGAGATGGGGTTGCACGTTTATGAGCAAGTAATGTTAGCCATACTTCATGCAATCAAGAAATGGCATCACTGTCTTTATGGTGTTGCACATCTCAAGGTGAGAAGCGATCATAGGGTGCTGAGTTTTTTCCTCTCCCAACCCAATCTTTCTCCCAAACAAAAGATAGTTGGCTACCCTTCAAGGATATGATTTTGAGATATCCTACACACTCGCGGAAGGACAATGTAGTTGTGGACACATTGTCAAGAATGTGGGCTTGTACAGATACTACTGTATAGACAAATAGCTTAAGGGTAAGCATGATCTAATCTCCATGGTCACATAACTACACTGTGACTTCAATTATGGAAGTGTGAATGGATCAAAGGAACTCAAGTGGAATATCTTATCAACAATGAAGATGCTACCTATATTTACAGGAAATTCTAGCAAGGAGATGATGGAGAATTTACAAGCTTTGTAATGGTCTCCTATGGCAAAAGGATAAGGTGTACTTGGTTCCTACCTCTTCCTACATTCCCAAAGTGATCTATGAGATCAATTCTTCATCAATTTATCACAATTCAAGCAAGAACTTGAGTAGTATCGGGATGAGTGTTAGGGGTTAACTTTACCTAAGTTGGAATATCCGAATTCTATGTATGTGAATGATCCTTTTGGGTAGTTGCTTAGGAATTCGTGAGAAGGGAGAGATATGAAGAGATGTAGTTAGTTGATCATAAGAAGGCGCATAACTGATATTCAGATGGGTAGAAGATGAAGAAGCGGAAATGTAATCCCTTACATGATTATGATATCAATGAATTCTGATCATCTGTTCAGGATTATTGTGTGTAGTGGTTTTTCTGCATGATGTTTCGTATTCCGTTTTACTGTTATGATTTTCTGCTAAAGGGAATGTCTTTGTGCTAGTGTTTGTTTTTGATATTTCTATTACCAAGTATCAGGCATTTAGTGCCCAGATACACATTGGCGATCCTGCGGTGTTCGCATACTCAGCATTGTCTTGTCTTTTCCATGGGATTGGAAACCAATTTGAAGGCATGGAAGCATGGCACTGTTTGCTCTCTACATGAAGAAGAAGGTGCTGCAAATTTTCCATGGACATGGACATGGTTGATTCACAAGAGGCAGTAATTGATTAAATCAGCAATCTGTAGTAGAATCAAAAATCTGCTCCGAAATCTGCAATCTGCAGCAGCAGAAATCTGTTTTCCTGAATCTGTTAACCTGAATCTGCAGTCTGCAGCAACAGCAATCTGTTTTTCTGAATTTGCAGACAACATCTGAATCTGTAGTTGCCTGAATATCTGAATCTGTAAGCCTGATTGTTACCGTTATTTTCTTGACTGTTTTTATGAGTGGAGAGTACAATTTCAATGACAATAGAAGCAATTGATGTGATTGAGGCGACGTTTAACCAATGCAAGCAAGAAGGGCTCATCATTGCTACAAATGTGAGACATGGAGAAATGCCCAAAATCAATTTATGCAAGTAAGCATACATTTTACATTTTCAAGGAGTCATACATAAAACATCAATTTGAAAATGCTAAGTACAAGCCAAAGCAACCACATATTGTGCATTGTTTGGATCTCGGTATAGCACCGAGCTCTCCTTGCTATGTGCTTATGCGATCTCGCATGGGTGTGGTGCACCTATTGCGGGCGCTAAGGCATGTTATGAGTATTTTCTAAGTGATATGATGGCTAAAAAGAAGAAGAAGAAGTGTGCAATTTGCTTGAGACTTGACCATATCATGGATGATTGTCAATACATTTGTGAAGATTGTTGCATGGGAGATGATTGTAAGAAGTTTTGCATGGTGGATATGTGCACAAAATTGCATAAGATCATCATGAGATTCCATAATGCATCATCATGTGAGAAGATGAGGAAAGTCAGGGAGAAGTTAGATGATTTTGAGGTTTTTCTTGAAGATGCATATGAGTATCATCAAGAGCATAAGGGTAGAAGATGTCGATCTTGTTCTAGCAAGAAGAGGGTGAAAATGTTAGAGAAAGCTTGTGTGAAATTGAGGGAGAAGTATGAGGATGATTTTCAGGATGAGAGTGATGATGATGATTGGTTTATCTACCCAATGGTGATGCCAATGATTGGTGTGAAGGAGGTGCATGAGGGTGTGAGCCAAGAGAGCCACCAAGAATCCCTAGATACCCCTAGCCCAACATTAGAGCTAGCTCATGGAGTAGTTAAAGATCATTCATCCAAACAAGAAAATGTGTATGATGAAGATGACATTGTGATGGAAGATTTTCTTCTTTGTCTTCAAGATGTTGAGTTTCATGTTGATGAGATGTTGGGAAAGAAGGTTACAAAAGAGGACCTAGAGAGCCAACAGAGCCAGGTAGTGTCCCTAGATGCCCCTAATTCCACATCTACAATTCCTTATGAGTTTCTTGAAGGAAATCATGATGCACAAAGTCAGCTAGTGGAAGTGGGGGTAGAAGCCAAAGGAGTGAGGAAACCCTAACTATCCCCAAATATGATTTGCATGAGGAAGAAATTATCAATGAGAAGCATGTTGTTGATGTGCTCAATGATGGGAAGTGTGGTTTTCTATTTGATGTTGTGGATGATGACCATATGGATGATTTTTTCATGATGCATGATGTTTTTGATGTGTATGAGCGTTTTGGGCAATGCCATAATGAAGCCAAAGGGCCACATGGTCCATTATTTCTCACAAACACTGAAGAAATTCAGAAACAAGAAGTCAGCCACAATCAGGAAGTCTTTCCTGAAATTCAAGAAGCTTATCAAATGGTGAATCTGAAATCAACTAACCAATGGAATGATCAACATAATCAAAGACAGATGCAAGGAGGGCAAATTTTTGCACAACAAGAAGTTGGAGCCTTTCAGTTTGAAGTGTTACTCAATCAAGTTTTCAGTTCAGTGAATATTTGTGGTGTTCAATTCAAACCTGAATATCCAGTGACTCAAAAATCAGTTCTTTCTACCAAATCCATGATCAAGCTGGATCAGATGGTACAAAAACAGAATCAGATCCATTTCAGGTGCAATCTTGAAATTGAAAAAGAGAAGGCGATGGAAAAGATGATTCAAATCAGTTCAAAGATGATTCAAACCAGTTTGAATCAGTCATTATATGCAGGAGACATAATCAGAATGGATCAGATTTGGTTAAAACAAATTCAGTTACAGGTTTTACTATATCAGTTTCTTGGTTCAGGGAGTTTTTGTCAAAGTCAGGTACTATCTGAATGTTCTATACCTAGTTCATGGGTAATCAAGGCACAATTGATGTTCCAGATGGATCAGACGTGTCAAAAACAAAGTCAGATCAAGTCAGCTGTAGTCAGGGATATTCAACAAAGTCAGATCAAGTCAGCTGTAGTCAGGGATATTCAACAAAGTTAGGATAGTTTTCAGCTACGAAGAGATCAATCTTTGTGTGGTCACACTGAAGGTGATCAGAATCAGATGAATCAGATTTCAGTACAAGATGATGTTGAATCAGTCAGATTTGAAGGACTAGAGATTTTCAATCATATGATGGACCTGATTTCAAATCAGAGAAAACTGAAGTTAAATCAAATGTTCCTGACATGTTTCTCAATTCAATTGTTAATCAATGGAGGAAGAACAATGATCAAAGTGGATCAGTTTCAAATGCAACTAAAGAATATCTACCTGAATGTAATTTCTAACTCCAAAAGTCAATCTGACAGAAGGGAAGTGTTCATTCAGCTTTTATTTTATGACTACAATGATCAAAGTGAGGTGCAAGTTGCATATTTTCAAGAGAATTCAGTTAGAAGCAAGTCAGTAAATCCTGTCGAGATGAAAAAGTTTCCAATTGATTGGAAAATCAGTTTTTCAGCATTACAGAGTTTAAATAATGTCATAGAAGCAATCAGATTGATGTTCCAGTTGTCGATCTGGAGCCGGTGGAAGATTCAAAGACTAAAGATGATCCGCCGAAGCCGTTGGAGCCGGTGGTGCTACATCAGTAATTTATGCTTTTCTAGTGTTTTAGGATTTCTAGTTTAGTAGGATTTTGCTTTCAGTTTGCAGTTCTGTTTTCTTTTTGAAGCAATGTAAAGACAATGGATGGTTTGATCAGGGATTTATGGGTCCGAGTCGGGTTTTCTCAAAAACCCAACCACCGGGCTGTGCCATGTGTTAGGGGTTAACTTTACCTAAGTTGGAATATCCGAATTCTATGTATGTGAATGATCCTTTTGGGTAGTTGCTTAGGAATTCGTGAGAAGGGAGAGATATGAAGAGATGTAGTTAGTTGATCATAAGAAGGCGCATAACTGATATTCAGATGGGTAGAAGATGAAGAAGCGGAAATGTAATCCCTTACATGATTATGATATCAATGAATTCTGATCATCTGTTCAGGATTATTGTGTGTAGCGGATTTTCTGCATGATGTTTCGTATTCCATTTTACTGTTATGATTTTCTGCTAAAGGGAATGTCTTTGTGCTAGTGTTTGTTTTTGATATTTCTATTACCAAGTATCAGGCATTTAGTGCCCAGATACAATGAGTATCAAGTGCATGTGACATATATTGTCTTCCATGGAGGACAAAATGGCTAATCCTTTGGCCACGGAAGAGTTGGAAAGGATGAGATAACTTCTTCAACTTTGCAAGGACAACATGAAGAGGTCATGAAGGCAAACACGCGGATGACCGTAGGCATAAGATGGAGTTTGAAGAAGGTGACTATGTGCTACTAAAGCTTCCTAAGAGCCAACATAACATCCTAAAAGGGTCTTCCAATCCAAAATTGGCTCATAGATATTATGGTCCGTGACATACATGGTAGTCAAGAAGGTAGGTGACTTGGCTGACAAGCTTAATTTGCCTTCTTCTACAAGAATTCATGATGTGTTTCGTGTGTCCGACCTTAAGAGGTTTGTGGGCACTCTTCCACAAGAGATTGAAGAGCTACCGGTAACCCATGGATGAAGAAGGGGAGATCATACATGAGTCGGAAAGGATTGTGGACAAGAGGACAAGGGAGTTTAGGAATAGAAACATTAAAGAATTCCTTGTTAGTAGGTGCAAGAAATTACCCATGAATAAGGCTACTTGGCAATCTTTAGAGTATGTACAACAACAACATGGCCTATTTGAGGAAGGTGTTGCTTCACCGATTGGCATGATTTGTATGGAGAAAATGGGCAATACTTGGGATTATACGTGTGTTGTAATTTCTGGACAGTTTTGGTGAGGTCCATTGCTGGGGTCGATGCTCTACTCCAACAAGCTTTATTGGTTATCAGAATGACTCCCAGCACATATCAAGGTCCACAACGTGTTTCATGTAAGTTTATTAAAGCCTTGTGTAGCTAGTCTCTAGGTCATATTCTTGATGATGAACAAGTTGTAATCCCAAGTCAGGGAGTCCTTGAGTTACAACCTAGTAGGATCATAGATTCTAGGGAAAGGCAACTCCGTAATAGAACTCAGGTAGAACATCTAGTACAATGGAAAGATTACCCTGAAGAAGACGCAACGTGGGAAGAGGAAGCGACACTCTTAAAGGATTACCCCGAATTCATGACGAGATGAGGACATCTCGACTTCTTAAAGTAGGGAAGGATGTAACATGTCCATCTTCAATAACACTACTTGCCCATGAATTTGAGGTCTTTTGTGATGTAAAAAAAAAAATCAAAAATTTTAATAAATGAGCTGCTTCCACTTAGAATCTTAGAATTTTGAGTCCAAATTCAGAATCTACGCACGATTTTACCCTAATGTAGGATTTTACAGCATTCAAAACAGACACTGGATGATTGAGCCTATACGTATTTTTTTAAAGTTATTTTCACTTAAAATACGACAAATTTAAAATATCGTACACACACCTGGGTTCCTGCGCAAGGACCAAAGGCCGACCGCCCTAGTGTACAATCCACAGGCCGCCACGTGGATGCCCATGTTGCCTTTGACCCCACCGTCCTTTGCACGCACGCTTTGCTCTCCTTTTCCTTGCACCCATACCCCTACCTACACCTATATAAACCCCCCAATACCTCGTGGGGCCGACAGACACCCTAGCCCACTGTTGTGCTCGTACTTGTTATTCTACCAGTCTTTGCACCCAGCTCCCTGCGTGGTACTGAACCGCCGTACTATACTGGGTAGCCTTCCAGCAAGCCATTTTTGACTACCTCCAAGTAAGGCCGCTGGAGGATATTTCTTGCCTCCTCTCACCCTTCAGGCTAGAGTGTCCTTAGCTGCTCTCCCTCCCCCTCCCCCTCCCCTGTGTGTGTGTGAATAGACTTAAGGGGAGGACTCCTCCTCCTCTCCCTCTCGTTGCAAGCGTCTCCCTCCAAATTCAATTTAAGGACACCTTCCCCCCCATTAGCGATAACTTTAGTAAGGGAGGATTTTAGTCTCTTAGAGGTGATTCAGACCTACTAGGGGTTTTTTTGCTCATAACTTGAGCAAACGAGCTCCAAATTGTGATCCGACTGAAGCCTTGGATTCGTGGCATCGCGCTCTACAAGAAGGCAGGCAGAATGGCTCCTTTGCAAAAGCACCAAAATATCACCCCGAGAGCGCCGCACATCAACGGCGGCGGGTCTCAAGAAGTTGCTCCAGATACCGCCCCATCAGCCCCCACAAAAAAATAATGACCAAGTTAGCCTGGTCATTGTTTAAAAGAAGATTTTATCAATCTTTACTGTTAACTTTAAAGACATTAAGAAAGAGAGGCTATTGTTCTTTATACCAAAATTCGCGGCGCGGTGAAATTATTGTTTTCTCAAGGAAAGTGATGAAATCTATGGAGATTTCTTTCTTGGACGAGATTTATATAGATATTGGGCTTCACAAGCAACTTCTATGGACGAATCTGTCCGAGTTTATAGAGAAGCAATCTTTGGATATCTCATGGATATGATGCTTTTATGGATAAAGTCCACCTCTACTCCAAGGTGTGTGGTTAGCACGGAGTATGTGGTAAGAGTTATGGTATACAAGGATTATGGTATACAGGTCTATGGATTCCTGGACTTTCTTTTCTAGGGATTTGGATCCATCCTCATGTTTATGGATTCTGCTTATGACTCCCTTTTACTGGGATGGATTGAGGAGTACGGAGACTTTGCTCAATTTGCGAATGCTTATATGCAATCACAAAAGGGCAAGCCACGTAATGAGAATCCTACTTCCAATGCTTCTAAAGATATCAAGGCTCTCCAAGTTCAAGGGTGATGGTTCCGCTTTGCATGAGTTGGGGAGGAGTGGATGACCAAGCTAGACACTTATTCCCGACTTCACCCCCCTAAGAGTGAGCAAGATAAAGTGCACTCTTCATCTTTACACTCGGAAGATTATGCTCATCAATGGTGGAGACATATGCTTAATCATGGGAATGTACCACACTCATGGGATGATTTGAAAAGGGAGATGAACTTGACTTTTATCTCACCTTTGGTGCTTGATAGATACCATGAGCAATGGTACGAGATTTCTCAAAAGGGAAAATGAAGATGAGGAAGTTTATTCATGGGTTGGATTCCTACATCAAGGCGGATGTGTTGGCACAAAGACCTAGCACCATCAAGGAGGCTATGAGCTAGCGAGCTTTATGAGCCTACTAAGTATAGGAAATCTCATACCATCATACCCTCTCAAAAACCATCCTATACTTCTTCAAATATTAGTGAAATTTTCCCTTCCACAGCACCCACTTTTACCTCCAAGTTTTCATCATCATTTGGACCTAGGTGGACATCCCGAGAGAGGAGTTCAAAATGATGTAAAGAAAGACAATGGGTTTGTCACAAGAAAGAATACTTTTTTAACCTTTCAAGAAGATGCAAAGGATGGACGATCCAAATATTGAAGAGTTGAGGAGCTAGGGTTTATGTTTCAAATGCAAAGAGGAGTGGTTACCCGGGCATGTTTGCAAGTCAAAGAAGGTGATGGCTACTATGATTCTTATGGATGAAGAGGAAATCTCATGAGGTGGAGGAATATGAAGATTGCATTGAAGAGACACATGATGATACCTCTTTCATCCAAGAAGAGGGTGAGTTTCCATTTGACCTCGGTGAGGGGAGTCATGCGAGTATTTTGGGAGGTGATGTGATACACCCAAAAGTGCAGTAAACACAGCTAGCGTATGCTCTATTTCTCCAGAGCTTTTGGCAGGGTGCAAGAGCCCAAGTAATTTGAGATTAGTGGGAACCATTAATGGGAGAGTTGCACACATTTTGGTAAATTCTGGGAGTACAAATAGCTTCATCAACTCTAAATCCATCAACTTTCTCAAACTATCTCCAACAACGGAGCTACCCATAACCTTCTTCTGAGTGCAAGTGGCAAATAGGAATTATGAGAAAAGCTACATTGGTTAGCCCTTCTACACAAGTGACATTATCTTCTTCATACGCTTGGGAAGGTGATTTGGTGGTCTTGGACATGGGTCCCATTGATGTGATTATGGGATGTGATTGGTTAGCTTCTCTTGGTGATTTCCACATGAACCTTGAACAAGGTCGCATGATGGACAGAGTGGTATTGGCTGGAAGGGCCCTCTTTGATCACTCCAAAGATGCTCTAGAAGGGGCTCAAGATTCTTGGTACTATCTATGTGTTACATGTTCAAGAGGGGATGGATGGTATTGGACTGTCACACATAGAGAAAATGGATAAAGATATGGTGACTCTTCTCAAAGAGTATGAGGACCATTTTATAGTGCCAAAGAGTTTGCCACACCTAAGAGGGAGATTGACCATGCTATTATACTTGAACCAAATGCAAAGGTTGCGAACAAGGCTCCTTATCATTTGTCTAAGGTGGAAAGAGAGTAAGCGGCAAAGAAAGTACAAGAGTTGCTTACTATGGGTCTTATCCAACCCTCACAATCTTTATTTGCATCACCCGTTCTATTGTTGGTGAAGAAGAAGGATGGGTCCTTTCGTATGTGCATTGATTACCGTGACTTGAACAAAGTCACTATAAAAAATAGGTATCCAATACCCCACATTGATGATGTTTTTGATGAGCTCAAAGGTGCAAAATTCTTCACCAAGATTGATTCAAGATCAGGTTACCATCAAATACGAATGAAGGAGGAAGACAGCATTTAGGATCGAAAGGGGATGGTTTCTCTTTATGGTTTTGCCCTTTGGCCTTATAAATGCCCTGGCCACTTTCTATTCAAGTTTGTGCTAGTGTTCTTTGACAATATCTTCATCTGTAGAGCAAGAGCAAGGAAGAGCACTTGTCTCATGTGAAACAAGTGTTTGAGATAATGAGGAAGCATAAGCTGTATAGGAGAGAAAATGTGCATTCATGGTCTCAATGAAGTGGATTGGACACTTGGTGGGAGAGAAGGGCATTAGGGCTGATTCAAAGAAAGTAGCATGCATTAAAGGATGGCCAACCTGTAGCAATACAACTCAATTGAGAGGATTTTTGGGATTGTCTTCTTTCTATAGAAGATTTATGGAGCACTATGCCTCTATTGGAGAACCTCTTACCAATCTACTCAAGAAGAAAGATTTCTTTTGGGATGCTATCTACCAACAAGAGTTTCAATGAGCTCCAAACCTTGCTTACATCGGCTCCTATTCTTGTTTGCCCCGATTTCTCAAAGACATTTTATGCGAGAATGGATGCAAGTGGAAGAGGGCTTGGGGCAGTTTTAAACCAAGAGCATGGTGTCATTGCATTCGAGAGTAGAAAGCTTTCCGAGGAGGAGATGGGGTTGCACGTTTATGAGCAAGTAATGTTAGCCATACTTCATGCAATCAAGAAATGGCATCACTGTCTTTATGGTGTTGCACATCTCAAGGTGAGAAGCGATCATAGGGTGCTGAGTTTTTTCCTCTCCCAACCCAATCTTTCTCCCAAACAAAAGATAGTTGGCTACCCTTCAAGGATATGATTTTGAGATATCCTACACACTCGCGGGAAGGACAATGTAGTTGTGGACACATTGTCAAGAATGTGGGCTTGCACAGATACTACTGTATAGACAAATAGCTTAAGGGTAAGCATGATCTAATCTCCATGGTCACATAACTACACTGTGACTTCAATTATGGAAGTGTGAATGGATCAAAGGAACTCAAGTGGAATATCTTATCAACAATGAAGATGCTACCTATATTTACAGGAAATTCTAGCAAGGAGATGATGGAGAATTTACAAGCTTTGTAATGGTCTCCTATGGCAAAAGGATAAGGTGTACTTGGTTCCTACCTCTTCCTACATTCCCAAAGTGATCTATGAGATCAATTCTTCATCAATTTATCACAATTCAAGCAAGAACTTGAGTAGTATCGGGATGAGTATCAAGTGCATGTGACATATATTGTCTTCCATGGAGGACAAAATGGCTAATCCTTTGGCCACGGAAGAGTTGGAAAGGATGAGATAACTTCTTCAACTTTGCAAGGACAACATGAAGAGGTCATGAAGGCAAACACGCGGATGACCGTAGGCATAAGATGGAGTTTGAAGAAGGTGACTATGTGCTACTAAAGCTTCCTAAGAGCCAACATAACATCCTAAAAGGGTCTTCCAATCCAAAATTGGCTCATAGATATTATGGTCCGTGACATACATGGTAGTCAAGAAGGTAGGTGACTTGGCTGACAAGCTTAATTTGCCTTCTTCTACAAGAATTCATGATGTGTTTCGTGTGTCCGACCTTAAGAGGTTTGTGGGCACTCTTCCACAAGAGATTGAAGAGCTACCGGTAACCCATGGATGAAGAAGGGGAGATCATACATGAGTCGGAAAGGATTGTGGACAAGAGGACAAGGGAGTTTAGGAATAGAAACATTAAAGAATTCCTTGTTAGTAGGTGCAAGAAATTACCCATGAATAAGGCTACTTGGCAATCTTTAGAGTATGTACAACAACAACATGGCCTATTTGAGGAAGGTGTTGCTTCACCGATTGGCATGATTTGTATGGAGAAAATGGGCAATACTTGGGATTATACGTGTGTTGTAATTTCTGGACAGTTTTGGTGAGGTCCATTGCTGGGGTCGATGCTCTACTCCAACAAGCTTTATTGGTTATCAGAATGACTCCCAGCACATATCAAGGTCCACAACGTGTTTCATGTAAGTTTATTAAAGCCTTGTGTAGCTAGTCTCTAGGTCATATTCTTGATGATGAACAAGTTGTAATCCCAAGTCAGGGAGTCCTTGAGTTACAACCTAGTAGGATCATAGATTCTAGGGAAAGGCAACTCCGTAATAGAACTCAGGTAGAACATCTAGTACAATGGAAAGATTACCCTGAAGAAGACGCAACGTGGGAAGAGGAAGCGACACTCTTAAAGGATTACCCCGAATTCATGACGAGATGAGGACATCTCGACTTCTTAAAGTAGGGAAGGATGTAACATGTCCATCTTCAATAACACTACTTGCCCATGAATTTGAGGTCTTTTGTGATGTAAAAAAAAAAATCAAAAATTTTAATAAATGAGCTGCTTCCACTTAGAATCTTAGAATTTTGAGTCCAAATTCAGAATCTACGTACGATTTTACCCTAATGTAGGATTTTACAGCATTCAAAACAGACACTGGATGATTGAGCCTATACGTATTTTTTAAAAGTTATTTTCACTTAAAATACGACAAATTTAAAATATCGTACACACACCTGGGTTCTTGCGCAAGGACCAAAGGCCGACCGCCCTAGTGTACGGTCCACAGGCCGCCACGTGGATGCCCATGTTGCCTTTGACCCCACCGTCCTTTGCACGCACGCTTTGCTCTCCTTTTCCTTGCACCCATACCCCTACCTACACCTATATAAACCCCCCAATACCTCGTGGGGCCGACAGACACCCTAGCCCACTGTTGTGCTCGTACTTGTTATTCTACCAGTCTTTGCACCCAGCTCCCTGCGTGGTACTGAACCGCCGTACTATACCGGGTAGCCTTCCAGCAAGCCATTTTTGACTACCTCCAAGTAAGGCCTCTGGACGATATTTCTTGCCTCCTCTCACCCTTCAGGCTAGAGTGTCCTTAGCTGCTCTCCCTCCCCCTCCCCCTCCCCCTCCCCCTCCCCTGTGTGTGTGTGAATAGACTTAAGGGGAGGACTCCTCCTCCTCTCCCTCTCGTTGCAAGCGTCTCCCTCCAAATTCAGTTTAAGGACACCTTCCCCCCCATTAGCGATAACTTTAGTAAGGGAGGATTTTAGTCTCTTAGAGGTGATTCAGACCTACTAGGGGTTTTTTTGCTCATAACTTGAGCAAACCAGCTCCAAATTGTGATCCGACTGAAGCCTTGGATTCGTGGCATCGCGCTCTACAAGAAGGCAGGCAGAATGGCTCCTTTGCAAAAGCACCAAAATATCACCCCGAGAGCGCCGCACATCAACGGCGGCGGGTCTCAAGAAGTTGCTCCAGATACCGCCCCATCAGCCCCCACAAAAAAATAATGACCAAGTTAGCCTAGTCATTGTTTAAAAGAAGATTTTATCAATCTTTACTGTTAACTTTAAAGACATTAAGAAAGAGAGGCTATTGTTCTTTATACCAAAATTCGCGGCGCGGTGAAATTATTGTTTTCTCAAGGAAAGTGATGAAATCTATGGAGATTTCTTTCTTGGACGAGATTTATATAGATATTGGGCTTCACAAGCAACTTCTATGGATGAATCTGTCCGAGTTTATAGAGAAGCAATCTTTGGATATCTCATGGATATGATGCTTTTATGGATAAAGTCCACCTCTACTCCAAGGTGTGTGGTTAGCACGGAGTATGTGGTAAGAGTTATGGTATACAAGGATTATGGTATACAGGTCTATGGATTCCTGGACTTTCTTTTCTAGGGATTTGGATCCATCCTCATGTTTATGGATTCTGCTTATGACTCCCTTTTACTGGGATGGATTGAGGAGTACGGAGACTTTGCTCAATTTGCGAATGCTTATATGCAATCACAAAAGGGCAAGCCACGTAATGAGAATCCTACTTCCAATGCTTCTAAAGATATCAAGGCTCTCCAAGTTCAAGGGTGATGGTTCCGCTTTGCATGAGTTGGGGAGGAGTGGATGACCAAGCTAGACACTTATTCCCGACTTCACCCCCCTAAGAGTGAGCAAGATAAAGTGCACTCTTCATCTTTACACTCGGAAGATTATGCTCATCAATGGTGGAGACATATGCTTAATCATGGGAATGTACCACACTCATGGGATGATTTGAAAAGGGAGATGAACTTGACTTTTATCTCACCTTTGGTGCTTGATAGATACCATGAGCAATGGTACGAGATTTCTCAAAAGGGAAAATGAAGATGAGGAAGTTTATTCATGGGTTGGATTCCTACATCAAGGCGGATGTGTTGGCACAAAGACCTAGCACCATCAAGGAGGCTATGAGGCTAGCGAGCTTTATGAGCCTACTAAGTATAGGAAATCTCAGACCATCATACCCTCTCAAAAACCATCCTATACTTCTTCAAATATTAGTGAAATTTTCCCTTCCACAGCACCCACTTTTACCTCCAAGTTTTCATCATCATTTGGACCTAGGTGGACATCCCGAGAGAGGAGTTCAAAATGATGTAAAGAAAGACAATGGGTTTGTCACAAGAAAGAATACTTTTTTAACCTTTCAAGAAGATGCAAAGGATGGATGATCCAAATATTGAAGAGTTGAGGAGCAAGGGTTTATGTTTCAAATGCAAAGAGGAGTGGTTACCCGGGCATGTTTGCAAGTCAAAGAAGGTGATGGCTACTATGATTCTTATGGATGAAGAGGAAATCTCATGAGGTGGAGGAATATGAAGATTGCATTGAAGAGACACATGATGATACCTCTTTCATCCAAGAAGAGGGTGAGTTTCCATTTGACCTCGGTGAGGGGAGTCATGCGAGTATTTTGGGAGGTGATGTGATACACCCAAAAGTGCAGTAAACACAGCTAGCGTATGCTCTATTTCTCCAGAGCTTTTGGCAGGGTGCAAGAGCCCAAGTAATTTGAGATTAGTGGGAACCATTAATGGGAGAGTTGCACACATTTTGGTAAATTCTGGGAGTACAAATAGCTTCATCAACTCTAAATCCATCAACTTTCTCAAACTATCTCCAACAACGGAGCTACCCATAAGCTTCTTCTGAGTGCAAGTGGCAAATAGGAATTATGAGAAAAGCTACATTGGTTAGCCCTTCTACACAAGTGACATTATCTTCTTCATACGCTTGGGAAGGTGATTTGGTGGTCTTGGACATGGGTCCCATTGATGTGATTATGGGATGTGATTGGTTAGCTTCTCTTGGTGATTTCCACATGAACCTTGAACAAGGTCGCATGATGGACAGAGTGGTATTGGCTGGAAGGGCCCTCTTTGATCACTCCAAAGATGCTCTAGAAGGGGCTCAAGATTCTTGGTACTATCTATGTGTTACATGTTCAAGAGGGGATGGATGGTATTGGACTGTCACACATAGAGAAAATGGATAAAGATATGGTGACTCTTCTCAAAGAGTATGAGGACCATTTTATAGTGCCAAAGAGTTTGCCACACCTAAGAGGGAGATTGACCATGCTATTATACTTGAACCAAATGCAAAGGTTGCGAACAAGGCTCCTTATCATTTGTCTAAGGTGGAAAGAGAGTAAGCGGCAAAGAAAGTACAAGAGTTGCTTACTATGGGTCTTATCCAACCCTCACAATCTTTATTTGCATCACCCGTTCTATTGTTGGTGAAGAAGAAGGATGGGTCCTTTCGTATGTGCATTGATTACCGTGACTTGAACAAAGTCACTATAAAAAATAGGTATCCAATACCCCACATTGATGATGTTTTTGATGAGCTCAAAGGTGCAAAATTCTTCACCAAGATTGATTCAAGATCAGGTTACCATCAAATACGAATGAAGGAGGAAGACAGCATTTAGGATCGAAAGGGGATGGTTTCTCTTTATGGTTTTGCCCTTTGGCCTTATAAATGCCCTGGCCACTTTCTATTCAAGTTTGTGCTAGTGTTCTTTGACAATATCTTCATCTGTAGAGCAAGAGCAAGGAAGAGCACTTGTCTCATGTGAAACAAGTGTTTGAGATAATGAGGAAGCATAAGCTGTATAGGAGAGAAAATGTGCATTCATGGTCTCAATGAAGTGGATTGGACACTTGGTGGGAGAGAAGGGCATTAGGGCTGATTCAAAGAAAGTAGCATGCATTAAAGGATGGCCAACCTGTAGCAATACAACTCAATTGAGAGGATTTTTGGGATTGTCTTCTTTCTATAGAAGATTTATGGAGCACTATGCCTCTATTGGAGAACCTCTTACCAATCTACTCAAGAAGAAAGATTTCTTTTGGGATGCTATCTACCAACAAGAGTTTCAATGAGCTCCAAACCTTGCTTACATCGGCTCCTATTCTTGTTTGCCCCGATTTCTCAAAGACATTTTATGCGAGAATGGATGCAAGTGGAAGAGGGCTTGGGGCAGTTTTAAACCAAGAGCATGGTGTCATTGCATTCGAGAGTAGAAAGCTTTCCGAGGAGGAGATGGGGTTGCACGTTTATGAGCAAGTAATGTTAGCCATACTTCATGCAATCAAGAAATGGCATCACTGTCTTTATGGTGTTGCACATCTCAAGGTGAGAAGCGATCATAGGGTGCTGAGTTTTTTCCTCTCCCAACCCAATCTTTCTCCCAAACAAAAGATAGTTGGCTACCCTTCAAGGATATGATTTTGAGATATCCTACACACTCGCGGGAAGGACAATGTAGCTGTGGACACATTGTCAAGAATGTGGGCTTGCACAGATACTACTGTATAGACAAATAGCTTAAGGGTAAGCATGATCTAATCTCCATGGTCACATAACTACACTGTGACTTCAATTATGGAAGTGTGAATGGATCAAAGGAACTCAAGTGGAATATCTTATCAACAATGAAGATGCTACCTATATTTATAGGAAATTCTAGCAAGGAGATGATGGAGAATTTACAAGCTTTGTAATGGTCTCCTATGGCAAAAGGATAAGGTGTACTTGGTTCCTACCTCTTCCTACATTCCCAAAGTGATCTATGAGATCAATTCTTCATCAATTTATCACAATTCAAGCAAGAACTTGAGTAGTATCGGGATGAGTATCAAGTGCATGTGACATATATTGTCTTCCATGGAGGACAAAATGGCTAATCCTTTGGCCACGGAAGAGTTGGAAAGGATGAGATAACTTCTTCAACTTTGCAAGGACAACATGAAGAGGTCATGAAGGCAAACACGCGGATGACCGTAGGCATAAGATGGAGTTTGAAGAAGGTGACTATGTGCTACTAAAGCTTCCTAAGAGCCAACATAACATCCTAAAAGGGTCTTCCAATCCAAAATTGGCTCATAGATATTATGGTCCGTGACATACATGGTAGTCAAGAAGGTAGGTGACTTGGCTGACAAGCTTAATTTGCCTTCTTCTACAAGAATTCATGATGTGTTTCGTGTGTCCGACCTTAAGAGGTTTGTGGGCACTCTTCCACAAGAGATTGAAGAGCTACCGGTAACCCATGGATGAAGAAGGGGAGATCATACATGAGTCGGAAAGGATTGTGGACAAGAGGACAAGGGAGTTTAGGAATAGAAACATTAAAGAATTCCTTGTTAGTAGGTGCAAGAAATTACCCATGAATAAGGCTACTTGGCAATCTTTAGAGTATGTACAACAACAACATGGCCTATTTGAGGAAGGTGTTGCTTCACCGATTGGCATGATTTGTATAGAGAAAATGGGCAATACTTGGGATTATACGTGTGTTGTAATTTCTGGACAGTTTTGGTGAGGTCCATTGCTGGGGTCGATGCTCTACTCCAACAAGCTTTATTGGTTATCAGAATGACTCCCAGCACATATCAAGGTCCACAACGTGTTTCATGTAAGTTTATTAAAGCCTTGTGTAGCTAGTCTCTAGGTCATATTCTTGATGATGAACAAGTTGTAATCCCAAGTCAGGGAGTCCTTGAGTTACAACCTAGTAGGATCATAGATTCTAGGGAAAGGCAACTCCGTAATAGAACTCAGGTAGAACATCTAGTACAATGGAAAGATTACCCTGAAGAAGACGCAACGTGGGAAGAGGAAGCGACACTCTTAAAGGATTACCCCGAATTCATGACGAGATGAGGACATCTCGACTTCTTAAAGTAGGGAAGGATGTAACATGTCCATCTTCAATAACACTACTTGCCCATGAATTTGAGGTCTTTTGTGATGTAAAAAAAAAAATCAAAAATTTTAATAAATGAGCTGCTTCCACTTAGAATCTTAGAATTTTGAGTCCAAATTCAGAATCTACGTACGATTTTACCCTAATGTAGGATTTTACAGCATTCAAAACAGACACTGGATGATTGAGCCTATACGTATTTTTTAAAAGTTATTTTCACTTAAAATACGACAAATTTAAAATATCGTACACACACCTGGGTTCTTGCGCAAGGACCAAAGGCCGACCGCCCTAGTGTACGGTCCACAGGCCGCCACGTGGATGCCCATGTTGCCTTTGACCCCACCGTCCTTTGCACGCACGCTTTGCTCTCCTTTTCCTTGCACCCATACCCCTACCTACACCTATATAAACCCCCCAATACCTCGTGGGGCCGACAGACACCCTAGCCCACTGTTGTGCTCGTACTTGTTATTCTACCAGTCTTTGCACCCAGCTCCCTGCGTGGTACTGAACCGCCGTACTATACCGGGTAGCCTTCCAGCAAGCCATTTTTGACTACCTCCAAGTAAGGCCTCTGGACGATATTTCTTGCCTCCTCTCACCCTTCAGGCTAGAGTGTCCTTAGCTGCTCTCCCTCCCCCTCCCCCTCCCCCTCCCCCTCCCCTGTGTGTGTGTGAATAGACTTAAGGGGAGGACTCCTCCTCCTCTCCCTCTCGTTGCAAGCGTCTCCCTCCAAATTCAGTTTAAGGACACCTTCCCCCCCATTAGCGATAACTTTAGTAAGGGAGGATTTTAGTCTCTTAGAGGTGATTCAGACCTACTAGGGGTATTTTTGCTCATAACTTGAGCAAACGAGCTCCAAATTGTGATCCGACTGAAGCCTTGGATTCGTGGCATCGCGCTCTACAAGAAGGCAGGCAGAATGGCTCCTTTGCAAAAGCACCAAAATATCACCCCGAGAGCGCCGCACATCAACGGCGGCGGGTCTCAAGAAGTTGCTCCAGATACCGCCCCATCAGCCCCCACAAAAAAATAATGACCAAGTTAGCCTAGTCATTGTTTAAAAGAAGATTTTATCAATCTTTACTGTTAACTTTAAAGACATTAAGAAAGAGAGGCTATTGTTCTTTATACCAAAATTCGCGGCGCGGTGAAATTATTGTTTTCTCAAGGAAAGTGATGAAATCTATGGAGATTTCTTTCTTGGACGAGATTTATATAGATATTGGGCTTCACAAGCAACTTCTATGGACGAATCTGTCCGAGTTTATAGAGAAGCAATCTTTGGATATCTCATGGATATGATGCTTTTATGGATAAAGTCCACCTCTACTCCAAGGTGTGTGGTTAGCACGGAGTATGTGGTAAGAGTTATGGTATACAAGGATTATGGTATACAGGTCTATGGATTCCTGGACTTTCTTTTCTAGCGATTTGGATCCATCCTCATGTTTATGGATTCTGCTTATGACTCCCTTTTACTGGGATGGATTGAGGAGTACGGAGACTTTGCTCAATTTGCGAATGCTTATATGCAATCACAAAAGGGCAAGCCACGTAATGAGAATCCTACTTCCAATGCTTCTAAAGATATCAAGGCTCTCCAAGTTCAAGGGTGATGGTTCCGCTTTGCATGAGTTGGGGAGGAGTGGATGACCAAGCTAGACACTTATTCCCGACTTCACCCCCCTAAGAGTGAGCAAGATAAAGTGCACTCTTCATCTTTACACTCGGAAGATTATGCTCATCAATGGTGGAGACATATGCTTAATCATGGGAATGTACCACACTCATGGGATGATTTGAAAAGGGAGATGAACTTGACTTTTATCTCACCTTTGGTGCTTGATAGATACCATGAGCAATGGTACGAGATTTCTCAAAAGGGAAAATGAAGATGAGGAAGTTTATTCATGGGTTGGATTCCTACATCAAGGCGGATGTGTTGGCACAAAGACCTAGCACCATCAAGGAGGCTATGAGGCTAGCGAGCTTTATGAGCCTACTAAGTATAGGAAATCTCAGACCATCATACCCTCTCAAAAACCATCCTATACTTCTTCAAATATTAGTGAAATTTTCCCTTCCACAGCACCCACTTTTACCTGCAAGTTTTCATCATCATTTGGACCTAGGTGGACATCCCGAGAGAGGAGTTCAAAATGATGTAAAGAAAGACAATGGGTTTGTCACAAGAAAGAATACTTTTTTAACCTTTCAAGAAGATGCAAAGGATGGATGATCCAAATATTGAAGAGTTGAGGAGCAAGGGTTTATGTTTCAAATGCAAAGAGGAGTGGTTACCCGGGCATGTTTGCAAGTCAAAGAAGGTGATGGCTACTATGATTCTTATGGATGAAGAGGAAATCTCATGAGGTGGAGGAATATGAAGATTGCATTGAAGAGACACATGATGATACCTCTTTCATCCAAGAAGAGGGTGAGTTTCCATTTGACCTCGGTGAGGGGAGTCATGCGAGTATTTTGGGAGGTGATGTGATACACCCAAAAGTGCAGTAAACACAGCTAGCGTATGCTCTATTTCTCGAGAGCTTTTGGCAGGGTGCAAGAGCCCAAGTAATTTGAGATTAGTGGGAACCATTAATGGGAGAGTTGCACACATTTTGGTAAATTCTGGGAGTACAAATAGCTTCATCAACTCTAAATCCATCAACTTTCTCAAACTATCTCCAACAACGGAGCTACCCATAAGCTTCTTCTGAGTGCAAGTGGCAAATAGGAATTATGAGAAAAGCTACATTGGTTAGCCCTTCTACACAAGTGACATTATCTTCTTCATACGCTTGGGAAGGTGATTTGGTGGTCTTGGACATGGGTCCCATTGATGTGATTATGGGATGTGATTGGTTAGCTTCTCTTGGTGATTTCCACATGAACCTTGAACAAGGTCGCATGATGGACAGAGTGGTATTGGCTGGAAGGGCCCTCTTTGATCACTCCAAAGATGCTCTAGAAGGGGCTCAAGATTCTTGGTACTATCTATGTGTTACATGTTCAAGAGGGGATGGATGGTATTGGACTGTCACACATAGAGAAAATGGATAAAGATATGGTGACTCTTCTCAAAGAGTATGAGGACCATTTTATAGTGCCAAAGAGTTTGCCACACCTAAGAGGGAGATTGACCATGCTATTATACTTGAACCAAATGCAAAGGTTGCGAACAAGCCTCCTTATCATTTGTCTAAGGTGGAAAGAGAGTAAGCGGCAAAGAAAGTACAAGAGTTGCTTACTATGGGTCTTATCCAACCCTCACAATCTTTATTTGCATCACCCGTTCTATTGTTGGTGAAGAAGAAGGATGGGTCCTTTCGTATGTGCATTGATTACCGTGACTTGAACAAAGTCACTATAAAAAATAGGTATCCAATACCCCACATTGATGATGTTTTTGATGAGCTCAAAGGTGCAAAATTCTTCACCAAGATTGATTCAAGATCAGGTTACCATCAAATACGAATGAAGGAGGAAGACAGCATTTAGGATCGAAAGGGGATGGTTTCTCTTTATGGTTTTGCCCTTTGGCCTTATAAATGCCCTGGCCACTTTCTATTCAAGTTTGTGCTAGTGTTCTTTGACATTATCTTCATCTGTAGAGCAAGAGCAAGGAAGAGCACTTGTCTCATGTGAAACAAGTGTTTGAGATAATGAGGAAGCATAAGCTGTATAGGAGAGAAAATGTGCATTCATGGTCTCAATGAAGTGGATTGGACACTTGGTGGGAGAGAAGGGCATTAGGGCTGATTCAAAGAAAGTAGCATGCATTAAAGGATGGCCAACCTGTAGCAATACAACTCAATTGAGAGGATTTTTGGGATTGTCTTCTTTCTATAGAAGATTTATGGAGCACTATGCCTCTATTGGAGAACCTCTTACCAATCTACTCAAGAAGAAAGATTTCTTTTGGGATGCTATCTACCAACAAGAGTTTCAATGAGCTCCAAACCTTGCTTACATCGGCTCCTATTCTTGTTTGCCCCGATTTCTCAAAGACATTTTATGCGAGAATGGATGCAAGTGGAAGAGGGCTTGGGGCAGTTTTAAACCAAGAGCATGGTGTCATTGCATTCGAGAGTAGAAAGCTTTCCGAGGAGGAGATGGGGTTGCACGTTTATGAGCAAGTAATGTTAGCCATACTTCATGCAATCAAGAAATGGCATCACTGTCTTTATGGTGTTGCACATCTCAAGGTGAGAAGCGATCATAGGGTGCTGAGTTTTTTCCTCTCCCAACCCAATCTTTCTCCCAAACAAAAGATAGTTGGCTACCCTTCAAGGATATGATTTTGAGATATCCTACACACTCGCGGGAAGGACAATGTAGCTGTGGACACATTGTCAAGAATGTGGGCTTGCACAGATACTACTGTATAGACAAATAGCTTAAGGGTAAGCATGATCTAATCTCCATGGTCACATAACTACACTGTGACTTCAATTATGGAAGTGTGAATGGATCAAAGGAACTCAAGTGGAATATCTTATCAACAATGAAGATGCTACCTATATTTACAGGAAATTCTAGCAAGGAGATGATGGAGAATTTACAAGCTTTGTAATGGTCTCCTATGGCAAAAGGATAAGGTGTACTTGGTTCCTACCTCTTCCTACATTCCCAAAGTGATCTATGAGATCAATTCTTCATCAATTTATCACAATTCAAGCAAGAACTTGAGTAGTATCGGGATGAGTATCAAGTGCATGTGACATATATTGTCTTCCATGGAGGACAAAATGGCTAATCCTTTGGCCACGGAAGAGTTGGAAAGGATGAGATAACTTCTTCAACTTTGCAAGGACAACATGAAGAGGTCATGAAGGCAAACACGCGGATGACCGTAGGCATAAGATGGAGTTTGAAGAAGGTGACTATGTGCTACTAAAGCTTCCTAAGAGCCAACATAACATCCTAAAAGGGTCTTCCAATCCAAAATTGGCTCATAGATATAATGGTCCGTGACATACATGGTAGTCAAGAAGGTAGGTGACTTGGCTGACAAGCTTAATTTGCCTTCTTCTACAAGAATTCATGATGTGTTTCGTGTGTCCGACCTTAAGAGGTTTGTGGGCACTCTTCCACAAGAGATTGAAGAGCTACCGGTAACCCATGGATGAAGAAGGGGAGATCATACATGAGTCGGAAAGGATTGTGGACAAGAGGACAAGGGAGTTTAGGAATAGAAACATTAAAGAATTCCTTGTTAGTAGGTGCAAGAAATTACCCATGAATAAGGCTACTTGGCAATCTTTAGAGTATGTACAACAACAACATGGCCTATTTGAGGAAGGTGTTGCTTCACCGATTGGCATGATTTGTATGGAGAAAATGGGCAATACTTGGGATTATACGTGTGTTGTAATTTCTGGACAGTTTTGGTGAGGTCCATTGCTGGGGTCGATGCTCTACTCCAACAAGCTTTATTGGTTATCAGAATGACTCCCAGCACAAATCAAGGTCCACAACGTGTTTCATGTAAGTTTATTAAAGCCTTGTGTAGCTAGTCTCTAGGTCATATTCTTGATGATGAACAAGTTGTAATCCCAAGTCAGGGAGTCCTTGAGTTACAACCTAGTAGGATCATAGATTCTAGGGAAAGGCAACTCCGTAATAGAACTCAGGTAGAACATCTAGTACAATGGAAAGATTACCCTGAAGAAGACGCAACGTGGGAAGAGGAAGCGACACTCTTAAAGGATTACCCCGAATTCATGACGAGATGAGGACATCTCGACTTCTTAAAGTAGGGAAGGATGTAACATGTCCATCTTCAATAACACTACTTGCCCATGAATTTGAGGTCTTTTGTGATGTAAAAAAAAAAATCAAAAATTTTAATAAATGAGCTGCTTCCACTTAGAATCTTAGAATTTTGAGTCCAAATTCAGAATCTACGTACGATTTTACCCTAATGTAGGATTTTACAGCATTCAAAACAGACACTGGATGATTGAGCCTATACGTATTTTTTAAAAGTTATTTTCACTTAAAATACGACAAATTTAAAATATCGTACACACACCTGGGTTCCTGCGCAAGGACCAAAGGCCGACCGCCCTAGTGTAGGGTCCACAGGCCGCCACGTGGATGCCCATGTTGCCTTTGACCCCACCGTCCTTTGCACGCACGCTTTGCTCTCCTTTTCCTTGCACCCATACCCCTACCTACACCTATATAAACCCCCCAATACCTCGTGGGGCCGACAGACACCCTAGCCCACTGTTGTGCTCGTACTTGTTATTCTACCAGTCTTTGCACCCAGCTCCCTGCGTGGTACTGAACCGCCGTACTATACCGGGTAGCCTTCCAGCAAGCCATTTTTGACTACCTCCAAGTAAGGCCTCTGGAGGATATTTCTTGCCTCCTCTCACCCTTCAGGCTAGAGTGTCCTTAGCTGCTCTCCCTCCCCCTCCCCCTCCCCTGTGTGTGTGTGAATAGACTTAAGGGGAGGACTCCTCCTCCTCTCCCTCTCGTTGCAAGCGTCTCCCTCCAAATTCAGTTTAAGGACACCTTCCCCCCCATTAGCGATAACTTTAGTAAGGGAGGATTTTAGTCTCTTAGAGGTGATTCAGACCTACTAGGGGTATTTTTGCTCATAACTTGAGCAAACGAGCTCCAAATTGTGATCCGACTGAAGCCTTGGATTCGTGGCATCGCGCTCTACAAGAAGGCAGGCAGAATGGCTCCTTTGCAAAAGCACCAAAATATCACCCCGAGAGCGCCGCACATCAACGACGGCGGGTCTCAAGAAGTTGCTCCAGATACCGCCCCATCAGCCCCCACAAAAAAATAATGACCAAGTTAGCCTGGTCATTGTTTAAAAGAAGATTTTATCAATCTTTACTGTTAACTTTAAAGACATTAAGAAAGAGAGGCTATTGTTCTTTATACCAAAATTCGCGGCGCGGTGAAATTATTGTTTTCTCAAGGAAAGTGATGAAATCTATGGAGATTTCTTTCTTGGACGAGATTTATATAGATATTGGGCTTCACAAGCAACTTCTATGGACGAATCTGTCCGAGTTTATAGAGAAGCAATCTTTGGATATCTCATGGATATGATGCTTTTATGGATAAAGTCCACCTCTACTCCAAGGTGTGTGGTTAGCACGGAGTATGTGGTAAGAGTTATGGTATACAAGGATTATGGTATACAGGTCTATGGATTCCTGGACTTTCTTTTCTAGGGATTTGGATCCATCCTCATGTTTATGGATTCTGCTTATGACTCCCTTTTACTGGGATGGATTGAGGAGTACGGAGACTTTGCTCAATTTGCGAATGCTTATATGCAATCACAAAAGGGCAAGCCACGTAATGAGAATCCTACTTCCAATGCTTCTAAAGATATCAAGGCTCTCCAAGTTCAAGGGTGATGGTTCCGCTTTGCATGAGTTGGGGAGGAGTGGATGACCAAGCTAGACACTTATTCCCGACTTCACCCCCCTAAGAGTGAGCAAGATAAAGTGCACTCTTCATCTTTACACTCGGAAGATTATGCTCATCAATGGTGGAGACATATGCTTAATCATGGGAATGTACCACACTCATGGGATGATTTGAAAAGGGAGATGAACTTGACTTTTATCTCACCTTTGGTGCTTGATAGATACCATGAGCAATGGTACGAGATTTCTCAAAAGGGAAAATGAAGATGAGGAAGTTTATTCATGGGTTGGATTCCTACATCAAGGCGGATGTGTTGGCACAAAGACCTAGCACCATCAAGGAGGCTATGAGGCTAGCGAGCTTTATGAGCCTACTAAGTATAGGAAATCTCAGACCATCATACCCTCTCAAAAACCATCCTATACTTCTTCAAATATTAGTGAAATTTTCCCTTCCACAGCACCCACTTTTACCTGCAAGTTTTCATCATCATTTGGACCTAGGTGGACATCCCGAGAGAGGAGTTCAAAATGATGTAAAGAAAGACAATGGGTTTGTCACAAGAAAGAATACTTTTTTAACCTTTCAAGAAGATGCAAAGGATGGATGATCCAAATATTGAAGAGTTGAGGAGCAAGGGTTTATGTTTCAAATGCAAAGAGGAGTGGTTACCCGGGCATGTTTGCAAGTCAAAGAAGGTGATGGCTACTATGATTCTTATGGATGAAGAGGAAATCTCATGAGGTGGAGGAATATGAAGATTGCATTGAAGAGACACATGATGATACCTCTTTCATCCAAGAAGAGGGTGAGTTTCCATTTGACCTCGGTGAGGGGAGTCATGCGAGTATTTTGGGAGGTGATGTGATACACCCAAAAGTGCAGTAAACACAGCTAGCGTATGCTCTATTTCTCGAGAGCTTTTGGCAGGGTGCAAGAGCCCAAGTAATTTGAGATTAGTGGGAACCATTAATGGGAGAGTTGCACACATTTTGGTAAATTCTGGGAGTACAAATAGCTTCATCAACTCTAAATCCATCAACTTTCTCAAACTATCTCCAACAACGGAGCTACCCATAAGCTTCTTCTGAGTGCAAGTGGCAAATAGGAATTATGAGAAAAGCTACATTGGTTAGCCCTTCTACACAAGTGACATTATCTTCTTCATACGCTTGGGAAGGTGATTTGGTGGTCTTGGACATGGGTCCCATTGATGTGATTATGGGATGTGATTGGTTAGCTTCTCTTGGTGATTTCCACATGAACCTTGAACAAGGTCGCATGATGGACAGAGTGGTATTGGCTGGAAGGGCCCTCTTTGATCACTCCAAAGATGCTCTAGAAGGGGCTCAAGATTCTTGGTACTATCTATGTGTTACATGTTCAAGAGGGGATGGATGGTATTGGACTGTCACACATAGAGAAAATGGATAAAGATATGGTGACTCTTCTCAAAGAGTATGAGGACCATTTTATAGTGCCAAAGAGTTTGCCACACCTAAGAGGGAGATTGACCATGCTATTATACTTGAACCAAATGCAAAGGTTGCGAACAAGCCTCCTTATCATTTGTCTAAGGTGGAAAGAGAGTAAGCGGCAAAGAAAGTACAAGAGTTGCTTACTATGGGTCTTATCCAACCCTCACAATCTTTATTTGCATCACCCGTTCTATTGTTGGTGAAGAAGAAGGATGGGTCCTTTCGTATGTGCATTGATTACCGTGACTTGAACAAAGTCACTATAAAAAATAGGTATCCAATACCCCACATTGATGATGTTTTTGATGAGCTCAAAGGTGCAAAATTCTTCACCAAGATTGATTCAAGATCAGGTTACCATCAAATACGAATGAAGGAGGAAGACAGCATTTAGGATCGAAAGGGGATGGTTTCTCTTTATGGTTTTGCCCTTTGGCCTTATAAATGCCCTGGCCACTTTCTATTCAAGTTTGTGCTAGTGTTCTTTGACATTATCTTCATCTGTAGAGCAAGAGCAAGGAAGAGCACTTGTCTCATGTGAAACAAGTGTTTGAGATAATGAGGAAGCATAAGCTGTATAGGAGAGAAAATGTGCATTCATGGTCTCAATGAAGTGGATTGGACACTTGGTGGGAGAGAAGGGCATTAGGGCTGATTCAAAGAAAGTAGCATGCATTAAAGGATGGCCAACCTGTAGCAATACAACTCAATTGAGAGGATTTTTGGGATTGTCTTCTTTCTATAGAAGATTTATGGAGCACTATGCCTCTATTGGAGAACCTCTTACCAATCTACTCAAGAAGAAAGATTTCTTTTGGGATGCTATCTACCAACAAGAGTTTCAATGAGCTCCAAACCTTGCTTACATCGGCTCCTATTCTTGTTTGCCCCGATTTCTCAAAGACATTTTATGCGAGAATGGATGCAAGTGGAAGAGGGCTTGGGGCAGTTTTAAACCAAGAGCATGGTGTCATTGCATTCGAGAGTAGAAAGCTTTCCGAGGAGGAGATGGGGTTGCACGTTTATGAGCAAGTAATGTTAGCCATACTTCATGCAATCAAGAAATGGCATCACTGTCTTTATGGTGTTGCACATCTCAAGGTGAGAAGCGATCATAGGGTGCTGAGTTTTTTCCTCTCCCAACCCAATCTTTCTCCCAAACAAAAGATAGTTGGCTACCCTTCAAGGATATGATTTTGAGATATCCTACACACTCGCGGGAAGGACAATGTAGCTGTGGACACATTGTCAAGAATGTGGGCTTGCACAGATACTACTGTATAGACAAATAGCTTAAGGGTAAGCATGATCTAATCTCCATGGTCACATAACTACACTGTGACTTCAATTATGGAAGTGTGAATGGATCAAAGGAACTCAAGTGGAATATCTTATCAACAATGAAGATGCTACCTATATTTACAGGAAATTCTAGCAAGGAGATGATGGAGAATTTACAAGCTTTGTAATGGTCTCCTATGGCAAAAGGATAAGGTGTACTTGGTTCCTACCTCTTCCTACATTCCCAAAGTGATCTATGAGATCAATTCTTCATCAATTTATCACAATTCAAGCAAGAACTTGAGTAGTATCGGGATGAGTATCAAGTGCATGTGACATATATTGTCTTCCATGGAGGACAAAATGGCTAATCCTTTGGCCACGGAAGAGTTGGAAAGGATGAGATAACTTCTTCAACTTTGCAAGGACAACATGAAGAGGTCATGAAGGCAAACACGCGGATGACCGTAGGCATAAGATGGAGTTTGAAGAAGGTGACTATGTGCTACTAAAGCTTCCTAAGAGCCAACATAACATCCTAAAAGGGTCTTCCAATCCAAAATTGGCTCATAGATATAATGGTCCGTGACATACATGGTAGTCAAGAAGGTAGGTGACTTGGCTGACAAGCTTAATTTGCCTTCTTCTACAAGAATTCATGATGTGTTTCGTGTGTCCGACCTTAAGAGGTTTGTGGGCACTCTTCCACAAGAGATTGAAGAGCTACCGGTAACCCATGGATGAAGAAGGGGAGATCATACATGAGTCGGAAAGGATTGTGGACAAGAGGACAAGGGAGTTTAGGAATAGAAACATTAAAGAATTCCTTGTTAGTAGGTGCAAGAAATTACCCATGAATAAGGCTACTTGGCAATCTTTAGAGTATGTACAACAACAACATGGCCTATTTGAGGAAGGTGTTGCTTCACCGATTGGCATGATTTGTATGGAGAAAATGGGCAATACTTGGGATTATACGTGTGTTGTAATTTCTGGACAGTTTTGGTGAGGTCCATTGCTGGGGTCGATGCTCTACTCCAACAAGCTTTATTGGTTATCAGAATGACTCCCAGCACAAATCAAGGTCCACAACGTGTTTCATGTAAGTTTATTAAAGCCTTGTGTAGCTAGTCTCTAGGTCATATTCTTGATGATGAACAAGTTGTAATCCCAAGTCAGGGAGTCCTTGAGTTACAACCTAGTAGGATCATAGATTCTAGGGAAAGGCAACTCCGTAATAGAACTCAGGTAGAACATCTAGTACAATGGAAAGATTACCCTGAAGAAGACGCAACGTGGGAAGAGGAAGCGACACTCTTAAAGGATTACCCCGAATTCATGACGAGATGAGGACATCTCGACTTCTTAAAGTAGGGAAGGATGTAACATGTCCATCTTCAATAACACTACTTGCCCATGAATTTGAGGTCTTTTGTGATGTAAAAAAAAAAATCAAAAATTTTAATAAATGAGCTGCTTCCACTTAGAATCTTAGAATTTTGAGTCCAAATTCAGAATCTACGTACGATTTTACCCTAATGTAGGATTTTACAGCATTCAAAACAGACACTGGATGATTGAGCCTATACGTATTTTTTAAAAGTTATTTTCACTTAAAATACGACAAATTTAAAATATCGTACACACACCTGGGTTCCTGCGCAAGGACCAAAGGCCGACCGCCCTAGTGTAGGGTCCACAGGCCGCCACGTGGATGCCCATGTTGCCTTTGACCCCACCGTCCTTTGCACGCACGCTTTGCTCTCCTTTTCCTTGCACCCATACCCCTACCTACACCTATATAAACCCCCCAATACCTCGTGGGGCCGACAGACACCCTAGCCCACTGTTGTGCTCGTACTTGTTATTCTACCAGTCTTTGCACCCAGCTCCCTGCGTGGTACTGAACCGCCGTACTATACCGGGTAGCCTTCCAGCAAGCCATTTTTGACTACCTCCAAGTAAGGCCTCTGGAGGATATTTCTTGCCTCCTCTCACCCTTCAGGCTAGAGTGTCCTTAGCTGCTCTCCCTCCCCCTCCCCCTCCCCTGTGTGTGTG
Organism: Cibotium barometz; assembly: GCF_041138505.1. Taxonomy (NCBI): domain Eukaryota; kingdom Viridiplantae; phylum Streptophyta; class Polypodiopsida; order Cyatheales; family Cibotiaceae; genus Cibotium; species Cibotium barometz. The sequence continues at coordinate 70,470,880 of NC_141046.1, forward strand.
TGAATAGACTTAAGGGGAGGACTCCTCCTCCTCTCCCTCTCGTTGCAAGCGTCTCCCTCCAAATTCAGTTTAAGGACACCTTCCCCCCCATTAGCGATAACTTTAGTAAGGGAGGATTTTAGTCTCTTAGAGGTGATTCAGACCTACTAGGGGTATTTTTGCTCATAACTTGAGCAAACGAGCTCCAAATTGTGATCCGACTGAAGCCTTGGATTCGTGGCATCGCGCTCTACAAGAAGGCAGGCAGAATGGCTCCTTTGCAAAAGCACCAAAATATCACCCCGAGAGCGCCGCACATCAACGACGGCGGGTCTCAAGAAGTTGCTCCAGATACCGCCCCATCAGCCCCCACAAAAAAATAATGACCAAGTTAGCCTGGTCATTGTTTAAAAGAAGATTTTATCAATCTTTACTGTTAACTTTAAAGACATTAAGAAAGAGAGGCTATTGTTCTTTATACCAAAATTCGCGGCGCGGTGAAATTATTGTTTTCTCAAGGAAAGTGATGAAATCTATGGAGATTTCTTTCTTGGACGAGATTTATATAGATATTGGGCTTCACAAGCAACTTCTATGGACGAATCTGTCCGAGTTTATAGAGAAGCAATCTTTGGATATCTCATGGATATGATGCTTTTATGGATAAAGTCCACCTCTACTCCAAGGTGTGTGGTTAGCACGGAGTATGTGGTAAGAGTTATGGTATACAAGGATTATGGTATACAGGTCTATGGATTCCTGGACTTTCTTTTCTAGGGATTTGGATCCATCCTCATGTTTATGGATTCTGCTTATGACTCCCTTTTACTGGGATGGATTGAGGAGTACGGAGACTTTGCTCAATTTGCGAATGCTTATATGCAATCACAAAAGGGCAAGCCACGTAATGAGAATCCTACTTCCAATGCTTCTAAAGATATCAAGGCTCTCCAAGTTCAAGGGTGATGGTTCCGTTTTGCATGAGTTGGGGAGGAGTGGATGACCAAGCTAGACACTTATTCCCGACTTCACCCCCCTAAGAGTGAGCAAGATAAAGTGCACTCTTCATCTTTACACTCGGAAGATTATGCTCATCAATGGTGGAGACATATGCTTAATCATGGGAATGTACCACACTCATGGGATGATTTGAAAAGGGAGATGAACTTGACTTTTATCTCACCTTTGGTGCTTGATAGATACCATGAGCAATGGTACGAGATTTCTCAAAAGGGAAAATGAAGATGAGGAAGTTTATTCATGGGTTGGATTCCTACATCAAGGCGGATGTGTTGGCACAAAGACCTAGCACCATCAAGGAGGCTATGAGGCTAGCGAGCTTTATGAGCCTACTAAGTATAGGAAATCTCAGACCATCATACCCTCTCAAAAACCATCCTATACTTCTTCAAATATTAGTGAAATTTTCCCTTCCACAGCACCCACTTTTACCTGCAAGTTTTCATCATCATTTGGACCTAGGTGGACATCCCGAGAGAGGAGTTCAAAATGATGTAAAGAAAGACAATGGGTTTGTCACAAGAAAGAATACTTTTTTAACCTTTCAAGAAGATGCAAAGGATGGATGATCCAAATATTGAAGAGTTGAGGAGCAAGGGTTTATGTTTCAAATGCAAAGAGGAGTGGTTACCCGGGCATGTTTGCAAGTCAAAGAAGGTGATGGCTACTATGATTCTTATGGATGAAGAGAAAATCTCATGAGGTGGAGGAATATGAAGATTGCATTGAAGAGACACATGATGATACCTCTTTCATCCAAGAAGAGGGTGAGTTTCCATTTGACCTCGGTGAGGGGAGTCATGCGAGTATTTTGGGAGGTGATGTGATACACCCAAAAGTGCAGTAAACACAGCTAGCGTATGCTCTATTTCTCGAGAGCTTTTGGCAGGGTGCAAGAGCCCAAGTAATTTGAGATTAGTGGGAACCATTAATGGGAGAGTTGCACACATTTTGGTAAATTCTGGGAGTACAAATAGCTTCATCAACTCTAAATCCATCAACTTTCTCAAACTATCTCCAACAACGGAGCTACCCATAAGCTTCTTCTTAGTGCAAGTGGCAAATAGGAATTATGAGAAAAGCTACATTGGTTAGCCCTTCTACACAAGTGACATTATCTTCTTCATACGCTTGGGAAGGTGATTTGGTGGTCTTGGACATGGGTCCCATTGATGTGATTATGGGATGTGATTGGTTAGCTTCTCTTGGTGATTTCCACATGAACCTTGAACAAGGTCGCATGATGGACAGAGTGGTATTGGCTGGAAGGGCCCTCTTTGATCACTCCAAAGATGCTCTAGAAGGGGCTCAAGATTCTTGGTACTATCTATGTGTTACATGTTCAAGAGGGGATGGATGGTATTGGACTGTCACACATAGAGAAAATGGATAAAGATATGGTGACTCTTCTCAAAGAGTATGAGGACCATTTTATAGTGCCAAAGAGTTTGCCACACCTAAGAGGGAGATTGACCATGCTATTATACTTGAACCAAATGCAAAGGTTGCGAACAAGCCTCCTTATCATTTGTCTAAGGTGGAAAGAGAGTAAGCGGCAGAAAGTACAAGAGTTGCTTACTATGGGTCTTATCCAACCCTCACAATCTTTATTTGCATCACCCGTTCTATTGTTGGTGAAGAAGAAGGATGGGTCCTTTCGTATGTGCATTGATTACCGTGACTTGAACAAAGTCACTATAAAAAATAGGTATCCAATACCCCACATTGATGATGTTTTTGATGAGCTCAAAGGTGCAAAATTCTTCACCAAGATTGATTCAAGATCAGGTTACCATCAAATACGAATGAAGGAGGAAGACAGCATTTAGGATCGAAAGGGGATGGTTTCTCTTTATGGTTTTGCCCTTTGGCCTTATAAATGCCCTGGCCACTTTCTATTCAAGTTTGTGCTAGTGTTCTTTGACATTATCTTCATCTGTAGAGCAAGAGCAAGGAAGAGCACTTGTCTCATGTGAAACAAGTGTTTGAGATAATGAGGAAGCATAAGCTGTATAGGAGAGAAAATGTGCATTCATGGTCTCAATGAAGTGGATTGGACACTTGGTGGGAGAGAAGGGCATTAGGGCTGATTCAAAGAAAGTAGCATGCATTAAAGGATGGCCAACCTGCAGCAATACAACTCAATTGAGAGGATTTTTGGGATTTGCTTCTTTCTATAGAAGATTTATGGAGCACTATGCCTCTATTGGAGAACCTCTTACCAATCTACTCAAGAAGAAAGATTTCTTTTGGGATGCTATCTACCAACAAGAGTTTCAATGAGCTCCAAACCTTGCTTACATCGGCTCCTATTCTTGTTTGCCCCGATTTCTCAAAGACATTTTATGCGAGAATGGATGCAAGTGGAAGAGGGCTTGGGGCAGTTTTAAACCAAGAGCATGGTGTCATTGCATTCGAGAGTAGAAAGCTTTCCGAGGAGGAGATGGGGTTGCACGTTTATGAGCAAGTAATGTTAGCCATACTTCATGCAATCAAGAAATGGCATCACTGTCTTTATGGTGTTGCACATCTCAAGGTGAGAAGCGATCATAGGGTGCTGAGTTTTTTCCTCTCCCAACCCAATCTTTCTCCCAAACAAAAGATAGTTGGCTACCCTTCAAGGATATGATTTTGAGATATCCTACACACTCGCGGGAAGGACAATGTAGTTGTGGACACATTGTCAAGAATGTGGGCTTGCACAGATACTACTGTATAGACAAATAGCTTAAGGGTAAGCATGATCTAATCTCCATGGTCACATAACTACACTGTGACTTCAATTATGGAAGTGTGAATGGATCAAAGGAACTCAAGTGGAATATCTTATCAACAATGAAGATGCTACCTATATTTACAGGAAATTCTAGCAAGGAGATGATGGAGAATTTACAAGCTTTGTAATGGTCTCCTATGGCAAAAGGATAAGGTGTACTTGGTTCCTACCTCTTCCTACATTCCCAAAGTGATCTATGAGATCAATTCTTCATCAATTTATCACAATTCAAGCAAGAACTTGAGTAGTATCGGGATGAGTATCAAGTGCATGTGACATATATTGTCTTCCATGGAGGACAAAATGGCTAATCCTTTGGCCACGGAAGAGTTGGAAAGGATGAGATAACTTCTTCAACTTTGCAAGGACAACATGAAGAGGTCATGAAGGCAAACACGCGGATGACCGTAGGCATAAGATGGAGTTTGAAGAAGGTGACTATGTGCTACTAAAGCTTCCTAAGAGCCAACATAACATCCTAAAAGGGTCTTCCAATCCAAAATTGGCTCATAGATATTATGGTCCGTGACATACATGGTAGTCAAGAAGGTAGGTGACTTGGCTGACAAGCTTAATTTGCCTTCTTCTACAAGAATTCATGATGTGTTTCGTGTGTCCGACCTTAAGAGGTTTGTGGGCACTCTTCCACAAGAGATTGAAGAGCTACCGGTAACCCATGGATGAAGAAGGGGAGATCATACATGAGTCGGAAAGGATTGTGGACAAGAGGACAAGGGAGTTTAGGAATAGAAACATTAAAGAATTCCTTGTTAGTAGGTGCAAGAAATTACCCATGAATAAGGCTACTTGGCAATCTTTAATGTACAACAACAACATGGCCTATTTGAGGAAGGTGTTGCTTCACCGATTGGCATGATTTGTATGGAGAAAATGGGCAATACTTGGGATTATACGTGTGTTGTAATTTCTGGACAGTTTTGGTGAGGTCCATTGCTGGGGTCGATGCTCTACTCCAACAAGCTTTATTGGTTATCAGAATGACTCCCAGCACATATCAAGGTCCACAACGTGTTTCATGTAAGTTTATTAAAGCCTTGTGTAGCTAGTCTCTAGGTCATATTCTTGATGATGAACAAGTTGTAATCCCAAGTCAGGGAGTCCTTGAGTTACAACCTAGTAGGATCATAGATTCTAGGGAAAGGCAACTCCGTAATAGAACTCAGGTAGAACATCTAGTACAATGGAAAGATTACCCTGAAGAAGACGCAACGTGGGAAGAGGAAGCGACACTCTTAAAGGATTACCCCGAATTCATGACGAGATGAGGACATCTCGACTTCTTAAAGTAGGGAAGGATGTAACATGTCCATCTTCAATAACACTACTTGCCCATGAATTTGAGGTCTTTTGTGATGTAAAAAAAAAAATCAAAAATTTTAATAAATGAGCTGCTTCCACTTAGAATCTTAGAATTTTGAGTCCAAATTCAAAATCTACGTACGATTTTACCCTAATGTAGGATTTTACAGCATTCAAAACAGACACTGGATGATTGAGCCTATACGTATTTTTTTAAAGTTATTTTCACTTAAAATACGACAAATTTAAAATATCGTACACACACCTGGGTTCTTGCGCAAGGACCAAAGGCCGACCGCCCTAGTGTACGGTCCACAGGCCGCCACGTGGATGCCCATGTTGCCTTTGACCCCACCGTCCTTTGCACGCACGCTTTGCTCTCCTTTTCCTTGCACCCATACCCCTACCTACACCTATATAAACCCCCCAATACCTCGTGGGGCCGACAAACACCCTAGCCCACTGTTGTTCTCGTACTTGTTATTCTACCAGTCTTTGCACCCAGCTCCCTGCGTGGTACTGAACCGCCATACTATACCGGGTAGCCTTCCAGCAAGCCATTTTTGACTACCTCCAAGTAAGGCCTCTGGAGGATATTTCTTGCCTCCTCTCACCCTTCAGGCTAGAGTGTCCTTAGCTGCTCTCCCTCCCCCTTCCCCTCCCCTGTGTGTGTGTGAATAGACTTAAGGGGAGGACTCCTCCTCCTCTCCCTCTCGTTGCAAGCGTCTCCCTCCAAATTCAGTTTAAGGACACCTTCCCCCCATTAGCGATAACTTTAGTAAGGGAGGATTTTAGTCTCTTAGAGGTGATTCAGACCTACTAGGGGTTTTTTTGCTCATAACTTGAGCAAACGAGCTCCAAATTGTGATCCGACTGAAGCCTTGGATTTGTGGCATCGCGCTCTACAAGAAGGCAGGCAGAATGGCTCCTTTGCAAAAGCACCAAAATATCACCCCGAGAGCGCCGCACATCAACGGCGGCGGGTCTCAAGAAGTTGCTCCAGATACCGCCCCATCAGCCCCCACAAAAAAATAATGACCAAGTTAGCCTGGTCATTGTTTAAAAGAAGATTTTATCAATCTTTACTGTTAACTTTAAAGACATTAAGAAAGAGAGGCTATTGTTCTTTATACCAAAATTCGCGGCGCGGTGAAATTATTGTTTTCTCAAGGAAAGTGATGAAATCTATGGAGATTTCTTTCTTGGACGAGATTTATATAGATATTGGGCTTCACAAGCAACTTCTATGGACGAATCTGTCCGAGTTTATAGAGAAGCAATCTTTGGATATCTCATGGATATGATGCTTTTATGGATAAAGTCCACCTCTACTCCAAGGTGTGTGGTTAGCACGGAGTATGTGGTAAGAGTTATGGTATACAAGGATTATGGTATACAGGTCTATGGATTCCTGGACTTTCTTTTCTAGGGATTTGGATCCATCCTCATGTTTATGGATTCTGCTTATGACTCCCTTTTACTGGGATGGATTGAGGAGTACGGAGACTTTGCTCAATTTGCGAATGCTTATATGCAATCACAAAAGGGCAAGCCACGTAATGAGAATCCTACTTCCAATGCTTCTAAAGATATCAAGGCTCTCCAAGTTCAAGGGTGATGGTTCCGCTTTGCATGAGTTGGGGAGGAGTGGATGACCAAGCTAGACACTTATTCCCGACTTCACCCCCTAAGAGTGAGCAAGATAAAGTGCACTCTTCATCTTTACACTCGGAAGATTATGCTCATCAATGGTGGAGACATATGCTTAATCATGGGAATGTACCACACTCATGGGATGATTTGAAAAGGGAGATGAACTTGACTTTTATCTCACCTTTGGTGCTTGATAGATACCATGAGCAATGGTACGAGATTTCTCAAAAGGGAAAATGAAGATGAGGAAGTTTATTCATGGGTTGGATTCCTACATCAAGGCGGATGTGTTGGCACAAAGACCTAGCACCATCAAGGAGGCTATGAGCTAGCGAGCTTTATGAGCCTACTAAGTATAGGAAATCTCAGACCATCATACCCTCTCAAAAACCATCCTATACTTCTTCAAATATTAGTGAAATTTTCCCTTCCACAGCACCCACTTTTACCTGCAAGTTTTCATCATCATTTGGACCTAGGTGGACATCCCGAGAGAGGAGTTCAAAATGATGTAAAGAAAGACAATGGGTTTGTCACAAGAAAGAATACTTTTTTAACCTTTCAAGAAGATGCAAAGGATGGATGATCCAAATATTGAAGAGTTGAGGAGCAAGGGTTTATGTTTCAAATGCAAAGAGGAGTGGTTACCCGGGCATGTTTACAAGTCAAAGAAGGTGATGGCTACTATGATTCTTATGGATGAAGAGGAAATCTCATGAGGTGGAGGAATATGAAGATTGCATTGAAGAGACACATGATGATACCTCTTTCATCCAAGAAGAGGGTGAGTTTCCATTTGACCTCGGTGAGGGGAGTCATGCGAGTATTTTGGGAGGTGATGTGATACACCCAAAAGTGCAGTAAACACAGCTAGCGTATGCTCTATTTCTCGAGAGCTTTTGGCAGGGTGCAAGAGCCCAAGTAATTTGAGATTAGTGGGAACCATTAATGGGAGAGTTGCACACATTTTGGTAAATTCTGGGAGTACAAATAGCTTCATCAACTCTAAATCCATCAACTTTCTCAAACTATCTCCAACAACGGAGCTACCCATAACCTTCTTCTGAGTGCAAGTGGCAAATAGGAATTATGAGAAAAGCTACATTGGTTAGCCCTTCTACACAAGTGACATTATCTTCTTCATACGCTTGGGAAGGTGATTTGGTGGTCTTGGACATGGGTCCCATTGATGTGATTATGGGATGTGATTGGTTAGCTTCTCTTGGTGATTTCCACATGAACCTTGAACAAGGTCGCATGATGGACAGAGTGGTATTGGCTGGAAGGGCCCTCTTTGATCACTCCAAAGATGCTCTAGAAGGGGCTCAAGATTCTTGGTACTATCTATGTGTTACATGTTCAAGAGGGGATGGATGGTATTGGACTGTCACACATAGAGAAAATGGATAAAGATATGGTGACTCTTCTCAAAGAGTATGAGGACCATTTTATAGTGCCAAAGAGTTTGCCACACCTAAGAGGGAGATTGACCATGCTATTATACTTGAACCAAATGCAAAGGTTGCGAACAAGCCTCCTTATCATTTGTCTAAGGTGGAAAGAGAGTAAGCGGCAAAGAAAGTACAAGAGTTGCTTACTATGGGTCTTATCCAACCCTCACAATCTTTATTTGCATCACCCGTTCTATTGTTGGTGAAGAAGAAGGATGGGTCCTTTCGTATGTGCATTGATTACCGTGACTTGAACAAAGTCACTATAAAAAATAGGTATCCAATACCCCACATTGATGATGTTTTTGATGAGCTCAAAGGTGCAAAATTCTTCACCAAGATTGATTCAAGATCAGGTTACCATCAAATACGAATGAAGGAGGAAGACAGCATTTAGGATCGAAAGGGGATGGTTTCTCTTTATGGTTTTGCCCTTTGGCCTTATAAATGCCCTGGCCACTTTCTATTCAAGTTTGTGCTAGTGTTCTTTGACATTATCTTCATCTGTAGAGCAAGAGCAAGGAAGAGCACTTGTCTCATGTGAAACAAGTGTTTGAGATAATGAGGAAGCATAAGCTGTATAGGAGAGAAAATGTGCATTCATGGTCTCAATGAAGTGGATTGGACACTTGGTGGGAGAGAAGGGCATTAGGGCTGATTCAAAGAAAGTAGCATGCATTAAAGGATGGCCAACCTGCAGCAATACAACTCAATTGAGAGGATTTTTGGGATTGTCTTCTTTCTATAGAAGATTTATGGAGCACTATGCCTCTATTGGAGAACCTCTTACCAATCTACTCAAGAAGAAAGATTTCTTTTGGGATGCTATCTACCAACAAGACTTTCAATGAGCTCCAAACCTTGCTTACATCGGCTCCTATTCTTGTTTGCCCCGATTTCTCAAAGACATTTTATGCGAGAATGGATGCAAGTGGAAGAGGGCTTGGGGCAGTTTTAAACCAAGAGCATGGTGTCATTGCATTCGAGAGTAGAAAGCTTTCCGAGGAGGAGATGGGGTTGCACGTTTATGAGCAAGTAATGTTAGCCATACTTCATGCAATCAAGAAATGGCATCACTGTCTTTATGGTGTTGCACATCTCAAGGTGAGAAGCGATCATAGGGTGCTGAGTTTTTTCCTCTCCCAACCCAATCTTTCTCCCAAACAAAAGATAGTTGGCTACCCTTCAAGGATATGATTTTGAGATATCCTACACACTCGCGAGAAGGACAATGTAGTTGTGGACACATTGTCAAGAATGTGGGCTTGCACAGATACTACTGTATAGACAAATAGCTTAAGGGTAAGCATGATCTAATCTCCATGGTCACATAACTACACTGTGACTTCAATTATGGAAGTGTGAATGGATCAAAGGAACTCAAGTGGAATATCTTATCAACAATGAAGATGCTACCTATATTTACAGGAAATTCTAGCAAGGAGATGATGGAGAATTTACAAGCTTTGTAATGGTCTCCTATGGCAAAAGGATAAGGTGTACTTGGTTCCTACCTCTTCCTACATTCCCAAAGTGATCTATGAGATCAATTCTTCATCAATTTATCACAATTCAAGCAAGAACTTGAGTAGTATCGGGATGAGTATCAAGTGCATGTGACATATATTGTCTTCCATGGAGGACAAAATGGCTAATCCTTTGGCCACGGAAGAGTTGGAAAGGATGAGATAACTTCTTCAACTTTGCAAGGACAACATGAAGAGGTCATGAAGGCAAACACGCGGATGACCGTAGGCATAAGATGGAGTTTGAAGAAGGTGACTATGTGCTACTAAAGCTTCCTAAGAGCCAACATAACATCCTAAAAGGGTCTTCCAATCCAAAATTGGCTCATAGATATTATGGTCCGTGACATACATGGTAGTCAAGAAGGTAGGTGACTTGGCTGACAAGCTTAATTTGCCTTCTTCTACAAGAATTCATGATGTGTTTCGTGTGTCCGACCTTAAGAGGTTTGTGGGCACTCTTCCACAAGAGATTGAAGAGCTACCGGTAACCCATGGATGAAGAAGGGGAGATCATACATGAGTCGGAAAGGATTGTGGACAAGAGGACAAGGGAGTTTAGGAATAGAAACATTAAAGAATTCCTTGTTAGTAGGTGCAAGAAATTACCCATGAATAAGGCTACTTGGCAATCTTTAATGTACAACAACAACATGGCCTATTTGAGGAAGGTGTTGCTTCACCGATTGGCATGATTTGTATGGAGAAAATGGGCAATACTTGGGATTATACGTGTGTTGTAATTTCTGGACAGTTTTGGTGAGGTCCATTGCTGGGGTCGATGCTCTACTCCAACAAGCTTTATTGGTTATCAGAATGACTCCCAGCACATATCAAGGTCCACAACGTGTTTCATGTAAGTTTATTAAAGCCTTGTGTAGCTAGTCTCTAGGTCATATTCTTGATGATGAACAAGTTGTAATCCCAAGTCAGGGAGTCCTTGAGTTACAACCTAGTAGGATCATAGATTCTAGGGAAAGGCAACTCCGTAATAGAACTCAGGTAGAACATCTAGTACAATGGAAAGATTACCCTGAAGAAGACGCAACGTGGGAAGAGGAAGCGACACTCTTAAAGGATTACCCCGAATTCATGACGAGATGAGGACATCTCGACTTCTTAAAGTAGGGAAGGATGTAACATGTCCATCTTCAATAACACTACTTGCCCATGAATTTGAGGTCTTTTGTGATGTAAAAAAAAATCAAAAATTTTAATAAATGAGCTGCTTCCACTTAGAATCTTAGAATTTTGAGTCCAAATTCAGAATCTACGCACGATTTTACCCTAATGTAGGATTTTACAGCATTCAAAACAGACACTGGATGATTGAGCCTATACGTATTTTTTTAAAGTTATTTTCACTTAAAATACGACAAATTTAAAATATCGTACACACACCTGGGTTCCTACGCAAGGACCAAAGGCCGACCGCCCTAGTGTACGGTCCACAGGCCGCCACGTGGATGCCCATGTTGCCTTTGACCCCACCGTCCTTTGCACGCACGCTTTGCTCTCCTTCTCCTTGCACCCATACCCCTACCTACACCTATATAAACCCCCCAATACCTCGTGGGGCCGACAAACACCCTAGCCCACTGTTGTTCTCGTACTTGTTATTCTACCAGTCTTTGCACCCAGCTCCCTGCGTGGTACTGAACCGCCATACTATACCGGGTAGCCTTCCAGCAAGCCATTTTTGACTACCTCCAAGTAAGGCCTCTGGAGGATATTTCTTGCCTCCTCTCACCCTTCAGGCTAGAGTGTCCTTAGCTGCTCTCCCTCCCCCTTCCCCTCCCCTGTGTGTGTGTGAATAGACTTAAGGGGAGGACTCCTCCTCCTCTCCCTCTCGTTGCAAGCGTCTCCCTCCAAATTCAGTTTAAGGACACCTTCCCCCCCATTAGCGATAACTTTAGTAAGGGAGGATTTTAGTCTCTTAGAGGTGATTCAGACCTACTAGGGGTTTTTTTGCTCATAACTTGAGCAAACGAGCTCCAAATTGTGATCCGACTGAAGCCTTGGATTTGTGGCATCGCGCTCTACAAGAAGGCAGGCAGAATGGCTCCTTTGCAAAAGCACCAAAATATCACCCCGAGAGCGCCGCACATCAACGGCGGCGGGTCTCAAGAAGTTGCTCCAGATACCGCCCCATCAGCCCCCACAAAAAAATAATGACCAAGTTAGCCTGGTCATTGTTTAAAAGAAGATTTTATCAATCTTTACTGTTAACTTTAAAGACATTAAGAAAGAGAGGCTATTGTTCTTTATACCAAAATTCGCGGCGCGGTGAAATTATTGTTTTCTCAAGGAAAGTGATGAAATCTATGGAGATTTCTTTCTTGGACGAGATTTATATAGATATTGGGCTTCACAAGCAACTTCTATGGACGAATCTGTCCGAGTTTATAGAGAAGCAATCTTTGGATATCTCATGGATATGATGCTTTTATGGATAAAGTCCACCTCTACTCCAAGGTGTGTGGTTAGCACGGAGTATGTGGTAAGAGTTATGGTATACAAGGATTATGGTATACAGGTCTATGGATTCCTGGACTTTCTTTTCTAGGGATTTGGATCCATCCTCATGTTTATGGATTCTGCTTATGACTCCCTTTTACTGGGATGGATTGAGGAGTACGGAGACTTTGCTCAATTTGCGAATGCTTATATGCAATCACAAAAGGGCAAGCCACGTAATGAGAATCCTACTTCCAATGCTTCTAAAGATATCAAGGCTCTCCAAGTTCAAGGGTGATGGTTCCGCTTTGCATGAGTTGGGGAGGAGTGGATGACCAAGCTAGACACTTATTCCCGACTTCACCCCCTAAGAGTGAGCAAGATAAAGTGCACTCTTCATCTTTACACTCGGAAGATTATGCTCATCAATGGTGGAGACATATGCTTAATCATGGGAATGTACCACACTCATGGGATGATTTGAAAAGGGAGATGAACTTGACTTTTATCTCACCTTTGGTGCTTGATAGATACCATGAGCAATGGTACGAGATTTCTCAAAAGGGAAAATGAAGATGAGGAAGTTTATTCATGGGTTGGATTCCTACATCAAGGCGGATGTGTTGGCACAAAGACCTAGCACCATCAAGGAGGCTATGAGCTAGCGAGCTTTATGAGCCTACTAAGTATAGGAAATCTCAGACCATCATACCCTCTCAAAAACCATCCTATACTTCTTCAAATATTAGTGAAATTTTCCCTTCCACAGCACCCACTTTTACCTGCAAGTTTTCATCATCATTTGGACCTAGGTGGACATCCCGAGAGAGGAGTTCAAAATGATGTAAAGAAAGACAATGGGTTTGTCACAAGAAAGAATACTTTTTTAATCTTTCAAGAAGATGCAAAGGATGGATGATCCAAATATTGAAGAGTTGAGGAGCAAGGGTTTATGTTTCAAATGCAAAGAGGAGTGGTTACCCGGGCATGTTTACAAGTCAAAGAAGGTGATGGCTACTATGATTCTTATGGATGAAGAGGAAATCTCATGAGGTGGAGGAATATGAAGATTGCATTGAAGAGACACATGATGATACCTCTTTCATCCAAGAAGAGGGTGAGTTTCCATTTGACCTCGGTGAGGGGAGTCATGCGAGTATTTTGGGAGGTGATGTGATACACCCAAAAGTGCAGTAAACACAGCTAGCGTATGCTCTATTTCTCGAGAGCTTTTGGCAGGGTGCAAGAGCCCAAGTAATTTGAGATTAGTGGGAACCATTAATGGGAGAGTTGCACACATTTTGGTAAATTCTGGGAGTACAAATAGCTTCATCAACTCTAAATCCATCAACTTTCTCAAACTATCTCCAACAACGGAGCTACCCATAACCTTCTTCTGAGTGCAAGTGGCAAATAGGAATTATGAGAAAAGCTACATTGGTTAGCCCTTCTACACAAGTGACATTATCTTCTTCATACGCTTGGGAAGGTGATTTGGTGGTCTTGGACATGGGTCCCATTGATGTGATTATGGGATGTGATTGGTTAGCTTCTCTTGGTGATTTCCACATGAACCTTGAACAAGGTCGCATGATGGACAGAGTGGTATTGGCTGGAAGGGCCCTCTTTGATCACTCCAAAGATGCTCTAGAAGGGGCTCAAGATTCTTGGTACTATCTATGTGTTACATGTTCAAGAGGGGATGGATGGTATTGGACTGTCACACATAGAGAAAATGGATAAAGATATGGTGACTCTTCTCAAAGAGTATGAGGACCATTTTATAGTGCCAAAGAGTTTGCCACACCTAAGAGGGAGATTGACCATGCTATTATACTTGAACCAAATGCAAAGGTTGCGAACAAGCCTCCTTATCATTTGTCTAAGGTGGAAAGAGAGTAAGCGGCAAAGAAAGTACAAGAGTTGCTTACTATGGGTCTTATCCAACCCTCACAATCTTTATTTGCATCACCCGTTCTATTGTTGGTGAAGAAGAAGGATGGGTCCTTTCGTATGTGCATTGATTACCGTGACTTGAACAAAGTCACTATAAAAAATAGGTATCCAATACCCCACATTGATGATGTTTTTGATGAGCTCAAAGGTGCAAAATTCTTCACCAAGATTGATTCAAGATCAGGTTACCATCAAATACGAATGAAGGAGGAAGACAGCATTTAGGATCGAAAGGGGATGGTTTCTCTTTATGGTTTTGCCCTTTGGCCTTATAAATGCCCTGGCCACTTTCTATTCAAGTTTGTGCTAGTGTTCTTTGACATTATCTTCATCTGTAGAGCAAGAGCAAGGAAGAGCACTTGTCTCATGTGAAACAAGTGTTTGAGATAATGAGGAAGCATAAGCTGTATAGGAGAGAAAATGTGCATTCATGGTCTCAATGAAGTGGATTGGACACTTGGTGGGAGAGAAGGGCATTAGGGCTGATTCAAAGAAAGTAGCATGCATTAAAGGATGGCCAACCTGCAGCAATACAACTCAATTGAGAGGATTTTTGGGATTGTCTTCTTTCTATAGAAGATTTATGGAGCACTATGCCTCTATTGGAGAACCTCTTACCAATCTACTCAAGAAGAAAGATTTCTTTTGGGATGCTATCTACCAACAAGACTTTCAATGAGCTCCAAACCTTGCTTACATCGGCTCCTATTCTTGTTTGCCCCGATTTCTCAAAGACATTTTATGCGAGAATGGATGCAAGTGGAAGAGGGCTTGGGGCAGTTTTAAACCAAGAGCATGGTGTCATTGCATTCGAGAGTAGAAAGCTTTCCGAGGAGGAGATGGGGTTGCACGTTTATGAGCAAGTAATGTTAGCCATACTTCATGCAATCAAGAAATGGCATCACTGTCTTTATGGTGTTGCACATCTCAAGGTGAGAAGCGATCATAGGGTGCTGAGTTTTTTCCTCTCCCAACCCAATCTTTCTCCCAAACAAAAGATAGTTGGCTACCCTTCAAGGATATGATTTTGAGATATCCTACACACTCGCGGGAAGGACAATGTAGTTGTGGACACATTGTCAAGAATGTGGGCTTGCACAGATACTACTGTATAGACAAATAGCTTAAGGGTAAGCATGATCTAATCTCCATGGTCACATAACTACACTGTGACTTCAATTATGGAAGTGTGAATGGATCAAAGGAACTCAAGTGGAATATCTTATCAACAATGAAGATGCTACCTATATTTACAGGAAATTCTAGCAAGGAGATGATGGAGAATTTACAAGCTTTGTAATGGTCTCCTATGGCAAAAGGATAAGGTGTACTTGGTTCCTACCTCTTCCTACATTCCCAAAGTGATCTATGAGATCAATTCTTCATCAATTTATCACAATTCAAGCAAGAACTTGAGTAGTATCGGGATGAGTATCAAGTGCATGTGACATATATTGTCTTCCATGGAGGACAAAATGGCTAATCCTTTGGCCACGGAAGAGTTGGAAAGGATGAGATAACTTCTTCAACTTTGCAAGGACAACATGAAGAGGTCATGAAGGCAAACACGCGGATGACCGTAGGCATAAGATGGAGTTTGAAGAAGGTGACTATGTGCTACTAAAGCTTCCTAAGAGCCAACATAACATCCTAAAAGGGTCTTCCAATCCAAAATTGGCTCATAGATATTATGGTCCGTGACATACATGGTAGTCAAGAAGGTAGGTGACTTGGCTGACAAGCTTAATTTGCCTTCTTCTACAAGAATTCATGATGTGTTTCGTGTGTCCGACCTTAAGAGGTTTGTGGGCACTCTTCCACAAGAGATTGAAGAGCTACCGGTAACCCATGGATGAAGAAGGGGAGATCATACATGAGTCGGAAAGGATTGTGGACAAGAGGACAAGGGAGTTTAGGAATAGAAACATTAAAGAATTCCTTGTTAGTAGGTGCAAGAAATTACCCATGAATAAGGCTACTTGGCAATCTTTAGAGTATGTACAACAACAACATGGCCTATTTGAGGAAGGCGTTGCTTCACCGATTGGCATGATTTGTATGGAGAAAATGGGCAATACTTGGGATTATACGTGTGTTGTAATTTCTGGACAGTTTTGGTGAGGTCCATTGCTGGGGTCGATGCTCTACTCCAACAAGCTTTATTGGTTATCAGAATGACTCCCAGCACATATCAAGGTCCACAACGTGTTTCATGTAAGTTTATTAAAGCCTTGTGTAGCTAGTCTCTAGGTCATATTCTTGATGATGAACAAGTTGTAATCCCAAGTCAGGGAGTCCTTGAGTTACAACCTAGTAGGATCATAGATTCTAGGGAAAGGCAACTCCGTAATAGAACTCAGGTAGAACATCTAGTACAATGGAAAGATTACCCTGAAGAAGACGCAACGTGGGAAGAGGAAGCGACACTCTTAAAGGATTACCCCGAATTCATGACGAGATGAGGACATCTCGACTTCTTAAAGTAGGGAAGGATGTAACATGTCCATCTTCAATAACACTACTTGCCCATGAATTTGAGGTCTTTTGTGATGTAAAAAAAAATCAAAAATTTTAATAAATGAGCTGTTTCCACTTAGAATCTTAGAATTTTGAGTCCAAATTCAGAATCTACGCACGATTTTACCCTAATGTAGGATTTTACAGCATTCAAAACAGACACTGGATGATTGAGCCTATACGTATTTTTTTAAAGTTATTTTCACTTAAAATACGACAAATTTAAAATATCGTACACACACCTGGGTTCCTGCGCAAGGACCAAAGGCCGACCGCCCTAGTGTACGGTCCACAGGCCGCCACGTGGATGCCCATGTTGCCTTTGACCCCACCGTCCTTTGCACGCACGCTTTGCTCTCCTTTTCCTTGCACCCATACCCCTACCTACACCTATATAAACCCCCCAATACCTCGTGGGGCCGACAGACACCCTAGCCCACTGTTGTGCTCGTACTTGTTATTCTACCAGTCTTTGCACCCAGCTCCCTGCGTGGTACTGAACCGCCGTACTATACCGGGTAGCCTTCCAGAAAGCCATTTTTTACTACCTCCAAGTAAGGCCTCTGGAGGATATTTCTTGCCTCCTCTCACCCTTCAGGCTAGAGTGTCCTTAGCTGCTCTCCCTCCCCCTCCCCCTCCCCTGTGTGTGTGTGAATAGACTTAAGGGTAGGACTCCTCCTCCTCTCCCTCTCGTTGCAAGCGTCTCCCTCCAAATTCAGTTTAAGGACACCTTCCCCCCCATTAGCGATAACTTTAGTAAGGGAGGATTTTAGTCTCTTAGAGGTGATTCAGACCTACTAGGGGTTTTTTTTCTCATAACTTGAGCAAAAGAGCTCCAAATTGTGATCCGACTGAAGCCTTGGATTCGTGGCATCGCGCTCTACAAGAAGGCAGGCAGAATGGCTCCTTTGCAAAAGTGCCAAAATATCACCCCGAGAGCGCCGCACATCAACGGCGGCGGGTCTCAAGAAGTTGCTCCAGATACCGCCCCATCAGCCCCCACAAAAAAATAATGACCAAGTTAGCTTGGTCATTGTTTAAAAGAAGATTTTATCAATCTTTACTGTTAACTTTAAAGACATTAAGAAAGAGAGGCTATTGTTCTTTATACCAAAATTCGCGGCGCGGTGAAATTATTGTTTTCTCAAGGAAAGTGATGAAATCTATGGAGATTTCTTTCTTGGACGAGATTTATATAGATATTGGGCTTCACAAGCAACTTCTATGGACGAATCTGTCCGAGTTTATAGAGAAGCAATCTTTGGATATCTCATGGATATGACGCTTTTATGGATAAATTCCACCTCTACTCCAAGGTGTGTGGTTAGCACGGAGTATGTGGTAAGAGTTATGGTATACAAGGATTATGGTATACAGGTCTATGGATTCCTGGACTTTTTTTTGTAGGGATTTGGATCCATCCTCATGTTTATGGATTCTGCTTATGACTCCCTTTTACTGGGATGGATTGAGGAGTACGGAGACTTTGCTCAATTTGCGAATGCTTATATGCAATCACAAAAGGGCAAGCCACGTAATGAGAATCCTACTTCCAATGCTTCTAAAGATATCAAGGCTCTCCAAGTTCAAGGGTGATGGTTCCGCTTTGCATGAGTTGGGGAGGAGTGGATGACCAAGCTAGACACTTATTCCCGACTTCACCCCCCTAAGAGTGAGCAAGATAAAGTGCACTCTTCATCTTTACACTCGGAAGATTATGCTCATCAATGGTGGAGACATATGCTTAATCATGGGAATGTACCACACTCATGGGATGATTTGAAAAGGGAGATGAACTTGACTTTTATCTCACCTTTGGTGCTTGTTAGATACCATGAGCAATGGTACGAGATTTCTCAAAAGGGAAAATGAAGATGAGGAAGTTTATTCATGGGTTGGATTCCTACATCAAGGCGGATGTGTTGGCACAAAGACCTAGCACCATCAAGGAGGCTATGAGGCTAGCGAGCTTTATGAGCCTACTAAGTATAGGAAATCTCAGACCATCATACCCTCTCAAAAACCATCCTATACTTCTTCAAATATCAGTGAAATTTTCCCTTCCACAGCACCCACTTTTACTTGCAAGTTTTCATCATCATTTGGACCTAGGTGGACATCCCGAGAGAGGAGTTCAAAATGATGTAAAGAAAGACAATGGGTTTGTCACAAGAAAGAATACTTTTTTAACCTTTCAAGAAGATTCAAAGGATGGATGATCCAAATATTGAAGAGTTGAGGAGCAAGGGTTTATGTTTCAATTGCAAAGAGGAGTGGTTACCCGGGCATGTTTGCAAGTCAAAGAAGGTGATGGCTACTATGATTCTTATGGATGAAGAGGAAATCTCATGAGGTGGAGGAATATGAAGATTGCATTGAAGAGACACATGATGATACCTCTTTCATCCAAGAA
This sequence comes from Cibotium barometz, assembly GCF_041138505.1. Classification (NCBI taxonomy): domain Eukaryota; kingdom Viridiplantae; phylum Streptophyta; class Polypodiopsida; order Cyatheales; family Cibotiaceae; genus Cibotium; species Cibotium barometz. Next base: position 70,489,948 of record NC_141046.1, read on the forward strand.
GAGGGTGAGTTTCCATTTGACCTCGGTGAGGGGAGTCATGCGAGTATTTTGGGAGGTGATGTGATACACCCAAAAGTGCAGTAAACACAGCTAGCGTATGCTCTATTTCTCGAGAGCTTTTGGCAGGGTGCAAGAGCCCAAGTAATTTGAGATTAGTGGGAACCATTAATGGGAGAGTTGCACACATTTTGGTAAATTCTGGGAGTACAAATAGCTTCATCAACTCTAAATCCATCAACTTTCTCAAACTATCTCCAACAACGGAGCTACCCATAACCTTCTTCTGAGTGCAAGTGGCAAATAGGAATTATGAGAAAAGCTACATTGGTTAGCCCTTCTACACAAGTGACATTATCTTCTTCATACGCTTGGGAAGGTGATTTGGTGGTCTTGGACATGGGTCCCATTGATGTGATTATGGGATGTGATTGGTTAGCTTCTCTTGGTGATTTCCACATGAACCTTGAACAAGGTCGCATGATGGACAGAGTGGTATTGGCTGGAAGGGCCCTCTTTGATCACTCCAAAGATGCTCTAGAAGGGGCTCAAGATTCTTGGTACTATCTATGTGTTACATGTTCAAGAGGGGATGGATGGTATTGGACTGTCACACATAGAGAAAATGGATAAAGATATGGTGACTCTTCTCAAAGAGTATGAGGACCATTTTATAGTGCCAAAGAGTTTGCCACACCTAAGAGGGAGATTGACCATGCTATTATACTTGAACCAAATGCAAAGGTTGCGAACAAGCCTCCTTATCATTTGTCTAAGGTGGAAAGAGAGTAAGCGGCAAAGAAAGTACAAGAGTTGCTTACTATGGGTCTTATCCAACCCTCACAATCTTTATTTGCATCACCCGTTCTATTGTTGGTGAAGAAGAAGGATGGGTCCTTTCGTATGTGCATTGATTACCGTGACTTGAACAAAGTCACTATAAAAAATAGGTATCCAATACCCCACATTGATGATGTTTTTGATGAGCTCAAAGGTGCAAAATTCTTCACCAAGATTGATTCAAGATCAGGTTACCATCAAATACGAATGAAGGAGGAAGACAGCATTTAGGATCGAAAGGGGATGGTTTCTCTTTATGGTTTTGCCCTTTGGCCTTATAAATGCCCTGGCCACTTTCTATTCAAGTTTGTGCTAGTGTTCTTTGACAATATCTTCATCTGTAGAGCAAGAGCAAGGAAGAGCACTTGTCTCATGTGAAACAAGTGTTTGAGATAATGAGGAAGCATAAGCTGTATAGGAGAGAAAATGTGCATTCATGGTCTCAATGAAGTGGATTGGACACTTGGTGGGAGAGAAGGGCATTAGGGCTGATTCAAAGAAAGTAGCATGCATTAAAGGATGGCCAACCTGCAGCAATACAACTCAATTGAGAGGATTTTTGGGATTGTCTTCTTTCTATAGAAGATTTATGGAGCACTATGCCTCTATTGGAGAACCTCTTACCAATCTACTCAAGAAGAAAGATTTCTTTTGGGATGCTATCTACCAACAAGAGTTTCAATGAACTCCAAACCTTGCTTACATCGGCTCCTATTCTTGTTTGCCCCGATTTCTCAAAGGCATTTTATGTGAGAATGGATGCAAGTGGAAGAGGGCTTGGGGCAGTTTTAAACCAAGAGCATGGTGTCATTGCATTCGAGAGTAGAAAGCTTTCCGAGGAGGAGATGGGGTTGCACGTTTATGAGCAAGTAATGTTAGCCATACTTCATGCAATCAGGAAATGGCATCACTATCTTTATGGTGTTGCACATCTCAAGGTGAGAAGCGATCATAGGGTGCTGAGTTTTTTCCTCTCCCAACCCAATCTTTCTCCCAAACAAAAGATAGTTGGCTACCCTTCAAGGATATGATTTTGAGATATCCTGCACACTCGGGAAGGACAATGTAGTTGTGGACACATTGTCAAGAATGTGGGCTTGCACAGATACTACTGTATAGACAAATATTTAGCTTAAGGGTAAGCATGATCTAATCTCCATGGTCACATAACTACACTGTGACTTCAATTATGGAACTGTGAATGGATCAAAGGAACCCAAGTGGAATATCTTATCAACAATGAAGATGCTACCTATATTTACAGGAAATTCTAGCAAGGAGATGATGGAGAATTTACAAGCTTTGTAATGGTCTCCTATGGCAAAAGGATAAGGTGTACTTGGTTCCTACCTCTTCCTACATTCCCAAAGTGATCTATGAGATCAATTCTTCATCAATTTATCACAATTCAAGCAAGAACTTGAGTAGTATCGGGATGAGTATCAAGTGCATGTGACATATATTGTCTTCCATGGAGGACAAAATGGCTAATCCTTTGGCCACGGAAGAGTTGGAAAGGATGAGATAACTTCTTCAACTTTGCAAGGACAACATGAAGAGGTCATGAAGGCAAACACGCGGATGACCGTAGGCATAAGATGGAGTTTGAAGAAGGTGACTATGTGCTACTAAAGCTTCCTAAGAGCCAACATAACATCCTAAAAGGGTCTTCCAATCCAAAATTGGCTCATAGATATTATGGTCCGTGACATACATGGTAGTCAAGAAGGTAGGTGACTTGGCTGACAAGCTTAATTTGCCTTCTTCTACAAGAATTCATGATGTGTTTCATGTGTCCGACCTTAAGAGGTTTGTGGGCACTCTTCCACAAGAGATTGAAGAGCTACCGGTAACCCATGGATGAAGAAGGGGAGATCATACATGAGTCGGAAAGGATTGTGGACAAGAGGACAAGGGAGTTTAGGAATAGAAACATTAAAGAATTCCTTGTTAGTAGGTGCAAGAAATTACCCATGAATAAGGCTACTTGGCAATCTTTAGAGTATGTACAACAACAACATGGCCTATTTGAGGAAGGCGTTGCTTCACCGATTGGCATGATTTGTATGGAGAAAATGGGCAATACTTGGGATTATACGTGTGTTGTAATTTCTGGACAGTTTTGGTGAGGTCCATTGCTGGGGTCGATGCTCTACTCCAACAAGCTTTATTGGTTATCAGAATGACTCCCAGCACATATCAAGGTCCACAACGTGTTTCATGTAAGTTTATTAAAGCCTTGTGTAGCTAGTCTCTAGGTCATATTCTTGATGATGAACAAGTTGTAATCCCAAGTCAGGGAGTCCTTGAGTTACAACCTAGTAGGATCATAGATTCTAGGGAAAGGCAACTCCGTAATAGAACTCAGGTAGAACATCTAGTACAATGGAAAGATTACCCTGAAGAAGACGCAACGTGGGAAGAGGAAGCGACACTCTTAAAGGATTACCCCGAATTCATGACGAGATGAGGACATCTCGACTTCTTAAAGTAGGGAAGGATGTAACATGTCCATCTTCAATAACACTACTTGCCCATGAATTTGAGGTCTTTTGTGATGTAAAAAAAAATCAAAAATTTTAATAAATGAGCTGTTTCCACTTAGAATCTTAGAATTTTGAGTCCAAATTCAGAATCTACGCACGATTTTACCCTAATGTAGGATTTTACAGCATTCAAAACAGACACTGGATGATTGAGCCTATACGTATTTTTTTAAAGTTATTTTCACTTAAAATACGACAAATTTAAAATATCGTACACACACCTGGGTTCCTGCGCAAGGACCAAAGGCCGACCGCCCTAGTGTACGGTCCACAGGCCGCCACGTGGATGCCCATGTTGCCTTTGACCCCACCGTCCTTTGCACGCACGCTTTGCTCTCCTTTTCCTTGCACCCATACCCCTACCTACACCTATATAAACCCCCCAATACCTCGTGGGGCCGACGGACACCCTAGCCCACTGTTGTGCTCGTACTTGTTATTCTACCAGTCTTTGCACCCAGCTCCCTGCGTGGTACTGAACCGCCGTACTATACCGGGTAGCCTTCCAGCAAGCCATTTTTTACTACCTCCAAGTAAGGCCTCTGGAGGATATTTCTTGCCTCCTCTCACCCTTCAGGCTAGAGTGTCCTTAGCTGCTCTCCCTCCCCCTCCCCCTCCCCTGTGTGTGTGTGAATAGACTTAAGGGTAGGACTCCTCCTCCTCCTCTCCCTCTCGTTGCAAGCGTCTCCCTCCAAATTCAGTTTAAGGACACCTCCCCCCCCATTAGCGATAACTTTAGTAAGGGAGGATTTTAGTCTCTTAGAGGTGATTCAGACCTACTAGGGGTTTTTTTTCTCATAACTTGAGCAAAAGAGCTCCAAATTGTGATCCGACTGAAGCCTTGGATTCGTGGCATCGCGCTCTACAAGAAGGCAGGCAGAATGGCTCCTTTGCAAAAGTGCCAAAATATCACCCCGAGAGCGCCGCACATCAACGGCGGCGGGTCTCAAGAAGTTGCTCCAGATACCGCCCCATCAGCCCCCACAAAAAAATAATGACCAAGTTAGCTTGGTCATTGTTTAAAAGAAGATTTTATCAATCTTTACTGTTAACTTTAAAGACATTAAGAAAGAGAGGCTATTGTTCTTTATACCAAAATTCGCGGCGCGGTGAAATTATTGTTTTCTCAAGGAAAGTGATGAAATCTATGGAGATTTCTTTCTTGGACGAGATTTATATAGATATTGGGCTTCACAAGCAACTTCTATGGACGAATCTGTCCGAGTTTATAGAGAAGCAATCTTTGGATATCTCATGGATATGACGCTTTTATGGATAAATTCCACCTCTACTCCAAGGTGTGTGGTTAGCACGGAGTATGTGGTAAGAGTTATGGTATACAAGGATTATGGTATACAGGTCTATGGATTCCTGGACTTTTTTTTGTAGGGATTTGGATCCATCCTCATGTTTATGGATTCTGCTTATGACTCCCTTTTACTGGGATGGATTGAGGAGTACGGAGACTTTGCTCAATTTGCGAATGCTTATATGCAATCACAAAAGGGCAAGCCACGTAATGAGAATCCTACTTCCAATGCTTCTAAAGATATCAAGGCTCTCCAAGTTCAAGGGTGATGGTTCCGCTTTGCATGAGTTGGGGAGGAGTGGATGACCAAGCTAGACACTTATTCCCGACTTCACCCCCCTAAGAGTGAGCAAGATAAAGTGCACTCTTCATCTTTACACTCGGAAGATTATGCTCATCAATGGTGGAGACATATGCTTAATCATGGGAATGTACCACACTCATGGGATGATTTGAAAAGGGAGATGAACTTGACTTTTATCTCACCTTTGGTGCTTGTTAGATACCATGAGCAATGGTACGAGATTTCTCAAAAGGGAAAATGAAGATGAGGAAGTTTATTCATGGGTTGGATTCCTACATCAAGGCGGATGTGTTGGCACAAAGACCTAGCACCATCAAGGAGGCTATGAGGCTAGCGAGCTTTATGAGCCTACTAAGTATAGGAAATCTCAGACCATCATACCCTCTCAAAAACCATCCTATACTTCTTCAAATATCAGTGAAATTTTCCCTTCCACAGCACCCACTTTTACCTGCAAGTTTTCATCATCATTTGGACCTAGGTGGACATCCCGAGAGAGGAGTTCAAAATGATGTAAAGAAAGACAATGGGTTTGTCACAAGAAAGAATACTTTTTTAACCTTTCAAGAAGATTCAAAGGATGGATGATCCAAATATTGAAGAGTTGAGGAGCTAGGGTTTATGTTTCAAATGCAAAGAGGAGTGGTTACCCGGGCATGTTTGCAAGTCAAAGAAGGTGATGGCTACTATGATTCTTATGGATGAAGAGGAAATCTCATGAGGTGGAGGAATATGAAGATTGCATTGAAGAGACACATGATGATACCTCTTTCATCCAAGAAGAGGGTGAGTTTCCATTTGACCTCGGTGAGGGGAGTCATGCGAGTATTTTGGGAGGTGATGTGATACACCCAAAAGTGCAGTAAACACAGCTAGCGTATGCTCTATTTCTCGAGAGCTTTTGGCAGGGTGCAAGAGCCCAAGTAATTTGAGATTAGTGGGAACCATTAATGGGAGAGTTGCACACATTTTGGTAAATTCTGGGAGTACAAATAGCTTCATCAACTCTAAATCCATCAACTTTCTCAAACTATCTCCAACAACGGAGCTACCCATAACCTTCTTCTGAGTGCAAGTGGCAAATAGGAATTATGAGAAAAGCTACATTGGTTAGCCCTTCTACACAAGTGACATTATCTTCTTCATACGCTTGGGAAGGTGATTTGGTGGTCTTGGACATGGGTCCCATTGATGTGATTATGGGATGTGATTGGTTAGCTTCTCTTGGTGATTTCCACATGAACCTTGAACAAGGTCGCATGATGGACAGAGTGGTATTGGCTGGAAGGGCCCTCTTTGATCACTCCAAAGATGCTCTAGAAGGGGCTCAAGATTCTTGGTACTATCTATGTGTTACATGTTCAAGAGGGGATGGATGGTATTGGACTGTCACACATAGAGAAAATGGATAAAGATATGGTGACTCTTCTCAAAGAGTATGAGGACCATTTTATAGTGCCAAAGAGTTTGCCACACCTAAGAGGGAGATTGACCATGCTATTATACTTGAACCAAATGCAAAGGTTGCGAACAAGCCTCCTTATCATTTGTCTAAGGTGGAAAGAGAGTAAGCGGCAAAGAAAGTACAAGAGTTGCTTACTATGGGTCTTATCCAACCCTCACAATCTTTATTTGCATCACCCGTTCTATTGTTGGTGAAGAAGAAGGATGGGTCCTTTCGTATGTGCATTGATTACCGTGACTTGAACAAAGTCACTATAAAAAATAGGTATCCAATACCCCACATTGATGATGTTTTTGATGAGCTCAAAGGTGCAAAATTCTTCACCAAGATTGATTCAAGATCAGGTTACCATCAAATACGAATGAAGGAGGAAGACAGCATTTAGGATCGAAAGGGGATGGTTTCTCTTTATGGTTTTGCCCTTTGGCCTTATAAATGCCCTGGCCACTTTCTATTCAAGTTTGTGCTAGTGTTCTTTGACAATATCTTCATCTGTAGAGCAAGAGCAAGGAAGAGCACTTGTCTCATGTGAAACAAGTGTTTGAGATAATGAGGAAGCATAAGCTGTATAGGAGAGAAAATGTGCATTCATGGTCTCAATGAAGTGGATTGGACACTTGGTGGGAGAGAAGGGCATTAGGGCTGATTCAAAGAAAGTAGCATGCATTAAAGGATGGCCAACCTGCAGCAATACAACTCAATTGAGAGGATTTTTGGGATTGTCTTCTTTCTATAGAAGATTTATGGAGCACTATGCCTCTATTGGAGAACCTCTTACCAATCTACTCAAGAAGAAAGATTTCTTTTGGGATGCTATCTACCAACAAGCGTTTCAATGAACTCCAAACCTTGCTTACATCGGCTCCTATTCTTGTTTGCCCCGATTTCTCAAAGGCATTTTATGTGAGAATGGATGCAAGTGGAAGAGGGCTTGGGGCAGTTTTAAACCAAGAGCATGGTGTCATTGCATTCGAGAGTAGAAAGCTTTCCGAGGAGGAGATGGGGTTGCACGTTTATGAGCAAGTAATGTTAGCCATACTTCATGCAATCAGGAAATGGCATCACTGTCTTTATGGTGTTGCACATCTCAAGGTGAGAAGCGATCATAGGGTGCTGAGTTTTTTCCTCTCCCAACCCAATCTTTCTCCCAAACAAAAGATAGTTGGCTACCCTTCAAGGATATGATTTTGAGATATCCTACACACTCGGGAAGGACAATGTAGTTGTGGACACATTGTCAAGAATGTGGGCTTGCACAGATACTACTGTATAGACAAATAGCTTAAGGGTAAGCATGATCTAATCTCCATGGTCACATAACTACACTGTGACTTCAATTATGGAAGTGTGAATGGATCAAAGGAACTCAAGTGGAATATCTTATCAACAATGAAGATGCTACCTATATTTATAGGAAATTCTAGCAAGGAGATGATGGAGAATTTACAAGCTTTGTAATGGTCTCCTATGGCAAAAGGATAAGGTGTACTTGGTTCCTACCTCTTCCTACATTCCCAAAGTGATCTATGAGATCAATTCTTCATCAATTTATCACAATTCAAGCAAGAACTTGAGTAGTATCGGGATGAGTATCAAGTGCATGTGACATATATTGTCTTCCATGGAGGACAAAATGGCTAATCCTTTGGCCACGGAAGAGTTGGAAAGGATGAGATAACTTCTTCAACTTTGCAAGGACAACATGAAGAGGTCATGAAGGCAAACACGCGGATGACCGTAGGCATAAGATGGAGTTTGAAGAAGGTGACTATGTGCTACTAAAGCTTCCTAAGAGCCAACATAACATCCTAAAAGGGTCTTCCAATCCAAAATTGGCTCATAGATATTATGGTCCGTGACATACATGGTAGTCAAGAAGGTAGGTAACTTGGCTGACAAGCTTAATTTGCCTTCTTCTACAAGAATTCATGATGTGTTTCATGTGTCCGACCTTAAGAGGTTTGTGGGCACTCTTCCACAAGAGATTGAAGAGCTACCGGTAACCCATGGATGAAGAAGGGGAGATCATACATGAGTCGGAAAGGATTGTGGACAAGAGGACAAGGGAGTTTAGGAATAGAAACATTAAAGAATTCCTTGTTAGTAGGTGCAAGAAATTACCCATGAATAAGGCTACTTGGCAATCTTTAGAGTATGTACAACAACAACATGGCCTATTTGAGGAAGGCGTTGCTTCACCGATTGGCATGATTTGTATGGAGAAAATGGGCAATACTTGGGATTATACGTGTGTTGTAATTTCTGGACAGTTTTGGTGAGGTCCATTGCTGGGGTCGATGCTCTACTCCAACAAGCTTTATTGGTTATCAGAATGACTCCCAGCACATATCAAGGTCCACAACGTGTTTCATGTAAGTTTATTAAAGCCTTGTGTAGCTAGTCTCTAGGTCATATTCTTGATGATGAACAAGTTGTAATCCCAAGTCAGGGAGTCCTTGAGTTACAACCTAGTAGGATCATAGATTCTAGGGAAAGGCAACTCCGTAATAGAACTCAGGTAGAACATCTAGTACAATGGAAAGATTACCCTGAAGAAGACGCAACGTGGGAAGAGGAAGCGACACTCTTAAAGGATTACCCCGAATTCATGACGAGATGAGGACATCTCGACTTCTTAAAGTAGGGAAGGATGTAACATGTCCATCTTCAATAACACTACTTGCCCATGAATTTGAGGTCTTTTGTGATGTAAAAAAAAATCAAAAATTTTAATAAATGAGCTGTTTCCACTTAGAATCTTAGAATTTTGAGTCCAAATTCAGAATCTACGCACGATTTTACCCTAATGTAGGATTTTACAGCATTCAAAACAGACACTGGATGATTGAGCCTATACGTATTTTTTTAAAGTTATTTTCACTTAAAATACGACAAATTTAAAATATCGTACACACACCTGGGTTCCTGCGCAAGGACCAAAGGCCGACCGCCCTAGTGTACGGTCCACAGGCCGCCACGTGGATGCCCATGTTGCCTTTGACCCCACCGTCCTTTGCACGCACGCTTTGCTCTCCTTTTCCTTGCACCCATACCCCTACCTACACCTATATAAACCCCCCAATACCTCGTGGGGCCGACAGACACCCTAGCCCACTGTTGTGCTCGTACTTGTTATTCTACCAGTCTTTGCACCCAGCTCCCTGCGTGGTACTGAACCGCCGTACTATACCGGGTAGCCTTCCAGCAAGCCATTTTTGACTACCTCCAAGTAAGGCCTCTGGAGGATATTTCTTGCCTCCTCTCACCCTTCAGGCTAGAGTGTCCTTAGCTGCTCTCCCTCCCCCTCCCCCTCCCCTGTGTGTGTGTGAATAGACTTAAGGGTAGGACTCCTCCTCCTCTCCCTCTCGTTGCAAGCGTCTCCCTCCAAATTCAGTTTAAGGACACCTTCCCCCCCATTAGCGATAACTTTAGTAAGGGAGGATTTTAGTCTCTTAGAGGTGATTCAGACCTACTAGGGGTTTTTTTTCTCATAACTTGAGCAAAAGAGCTCCAAATTGTGATCCGACTGAAGCCTTGGATTCGTGGCATCGCGCTCTACAAGAAGGCAGGCAGAATGGCTCCTTTGCAAAAGTGCCAAAATATCACCCCGAGAGCGCCGCACATCAACGGCGGCGGGTCTCAAGAAGTTGCTCCAGATACCGCCCCATCAGCCCCCACAAAAAAATAATGACCAAGTTAGCTTGGTCATTGTTTAAAAGAAGATTTTATCAATCTTTACTGTTAACTTTAAAGACATTAAGAAAGAGAGGCTATTGTTCTTTATACCAAAATTCGCGGCGCGGTGAAATTATTGTTTTCTCAAGGAAAGTGATGAAATCTATGGAGATTTCTTTCTTGGACGAGATTTATATAGATATTGGGCTTCACAAGCAACTTCTATGGACGAATCTGTCCGAGTTTATAGAGAAGCAATCTTTGGATATCTCATGGATATGACGCTTTTATGGATAAATTCCACCTCTACTCCAAGGTGTGTGGTTAGCACGGAGTATGTGGTAAGAGTTATGGTATACAAGGATTATGGTATACAGGTCTATGGATTCCTGGACTTTTTTTTGTAGGGATTTGGATCCATCCTCATGTTTATGGATTCTGCTTATGACTCCCTTTTACTGGGATGGATTGAGGAGTACGGAGACTTTGCTCAATTTGCGAATGCTTATATGCAATCACAAAAGGGCAAGCCACGTAATGAGAATCCTACTTCCAATGCTTCTAAAGATATCAAGGCTCTCCAAGTTCAAGGGTGATGGTTCCGCTTTGCATGAGTTGGGGAGGAGTGGATGACCAAGCTAGACACTTATTCCCGACTTCACCCCCCTAAGAGTGAGCAAGATAAAGTGCACTCTTCATCTTTACACTCGGAAGATTATGCTCATCAATGGTGGAGACATATGCTTAATCATGGGAATGTACCACACTCATGGGATGATTTGAAAAGGGAGATGAACTTGACTTTTATCTCACCTTTGGTGCTTGTTAGATACCATGAGCAATGGTACGAGATTTCTCAAAAGGGAAAATGAAGATGAGGAAGTTTATTCATGGGTTGGATTCCTACATCAAGGCGGATGTGTTGGCACAAAGACCTAGCACCATCAAGGAGGCTATGAGGCTAGCGAGCTTTATGAGCCTACTAAGTATAGGAAATCTCAGACCATCATACCCTCTCAAAAACCATCCTATACTTCTTCAAATATCAGTGAAATTTTCCCTTCCACAGCACCCACTTTTACCTGCAAGTTTTCATCATCATTTGGACCTAGGTGGACATCCCGAGAGAGGAGTTCAAAATGATGTAAAGAAAGACAATGGGTTTGTCACAAGAAAGAATACTTTTTTAACCTTTCAAGAAGATTCAAAGGATGGATGATCCAAATATTGAAGAGTTGAGGAGCTAGGGTTTATGTTTCAAATGCAAAGAGGAGTGGTTACCCGGGCATGTTTGCAAGTCAAAGAAGGTGATGGCTACTATGATTCTTATGGATGAAGAGGAAATCTCATGAGGTGGAGGAATATGAAGATTGCATTGAAGAGACACATGATGATACCTCTTTCATCCAAGAAGAGGGTGAGTTTCCATTTGACCTCGGTGAGGGGAGTCATGCGAGTATTTTGGGAGGTGATGTGATACACCCAAAAGTGCAGTAAACACAGCTAGCGTATGCTCTATTTCTCGAGAGCTTTTGGCAGGGTGCAAGAGCCCAAGTAATTTGAGATTAGTGGGAACCATTAATGGGAGAGTTGCACACATTTTGGTAAATTCTGGGAGTACAAATAGCTTCATCAACTCTAAATCCATCAACTTTCTCAAACTATCTCCAACAACGGAGCTACCCATAACCTTCTTCTGAGTGCAAGTGGCAAATAGGAATTATGAGAAAAGCTACATTGGTTAGCCCTTCTACACAAGTGACATTATCTTCTTCATACGCTTGGGAAGGTGATTTGGTGGTCTTGGACATGGGTCCCATTGATGTGATTATGGGATGTGATTGGTTAGCTTCTCTTGGTGATTTCCACATGAACCTTGAACAAGGTCGCATGATGGACAGAGTGGTATTGGCTGGAAGGGCCCTCTTTGATCACTCCAAAGATGCTCTAGAAGGGGCTCAAGATTCTTGGTACTATCTATGTGTTACATGTTCAAGAGGGGATGGATGGTATTGGACTGTCACACATAGAGAAAATGGATAAAGATATGGTGACTCTTCTCAAAGAGTATGAGGACCATTTTATAGTGCCAAAGAGTTTGCCACACCTAAGAGGGAGATTGACCATGCTATTATACTTGAACCAAATGCAAAGGTTGCGAACAAGCCTCCTTATCATTTGTCTAAGGTGGAAAGAGAGTAAGCGGCAAAGAAAGTACAAGAGTTGCTTACTATGGGTCTTATCCAACCCTCACAATCTTTATTTGCATCACCCGTTCTATTGTTGGTGAAGAAGAAGGATGGGTCCTTTCGTATGTGCATTGATTACCGTGACTTGAACAAAGTCACTATAAAAAATAGGTATCCAATACCCCACATTGATGATGTTTTTGATGAGCTCAAAGGTGCAAAATTCTTCACCAAGATTGATTCAAGATCAGGTTACCATCAAATACGAATGAAGGAGGAAGACAGCATTTAGGATCGAAAGGGGATGGTTTCTCTTTATGGTTTTGCCCTTTGGCCTTATAAATGCCCTGGCCACTTTCTATTCAAGTTTGTGCTAGTGTTCTTTGACAATATCTTCATCTGTAGAGCAAGAGCAAGGAAGAGCACTTGTCTCATGTGAAACAAGTGTTTGAGATAATGAGGAAGCATAAGCTGTATAGGAGAGAAAATGTGCATTCATGGTCTCAATGAAGTGGATTGGACACTTGGTGGGAGAGAAGGGCATTAGGGCTGATTCAAAGAAAGTAGCATGCATTAAAGGATGGCCAACCTGCAGCAATACAACTCAATTGAGAGGATTTTTGGGATTGTCTTCTTTCTATAGAAGATTTATGGAGCACTATGCCTCTATTGGAGAACCTCTTACCAATCTACTCAAGAAGAAAGATTTCTTTTGGGATGCTATCTACCAACAAGCGTTTCAATGAACTCCAAACCTTGCTTACATCGGCTCCTATTCTTGTTTGCCCCGATTTCTCAAAGGCATTTTATGTGAGAATGGATGCAAGTGGAAGAGGGCTTGGGGCAGTTTTAAACCAAGAGCATGGTGTCATTGCATTCGAGAGTAGAAAGCTTTCCGAGGAGGAGATGGGGTTGCACGTTTATGAGCAAGTAATGTTAGCCATACTTCATGCAATCAGGAAATGGCATCACTGTCTTTATGGTGTTGCACATCTCAAGGTGAGAAGCGATCATAGGGTGCTGAGTTTTTTCCTCTCCCAACCCAATCTTTCTCCCAAACAAAAGATAGTTGGCTACCCTTCAAGGATATGATTTTGAGATATCCTACACACTCGGGAAGGACAATGTAGTTGTGGGCACATTGTCAAGAATGTGGGCTTGCACAGATACTACTGTATAGACAAATAGCTTAAGGGTAAGCATGATCTAATCTCCATGGTCACATAACTACACTGTGACTTCAATTATGGAAGTGTGAATGGATCAAAGGAACTCAAGTGGAATATCTTATCAACAATGAAGATGCTACCTATATTTACAGGAAATTCTAGCAAGGAGATGATGGAGAATTTACAAGCTTTGTAATGGTCTCCTATGGCAAAAGGATAAGGTGTACTTGGTTCCTACCTCTTCCTACATTCCCAAAGTGATCTATGAGATCAATTCTTCATCAATTTATCACAATTCAAGCAAGAACTTGAGTAGTATCGGGATGAGTATCAAGTGCATGTGACATATATTGTCTTCCATGGAGGACAAAATGGCTAATCCTTTGGCCACGGAAGAGTTGGAAAGGATGAGATAACTTCTTCAACTTTGCAAGGACAACATGAAGAGGTCATGAAGGCAAACACGCGGATGACCGTAGGCATAAGATGGAGTTTGAAGAAGGTGACTATGTGCTACTAAAGCTTCCTAAGAGCCAACATAACATCCTAAAAGGGTCTTCCAATCCAAAATTGGCTCATAGATATTATGGTCCGTGACATACATGGTAGTCAAGAAGGTAGGTGACTTGGCTGACAAGCTTAATTTGCCTTCTTCTACAAGAATTCATGATGTGTTTCATGTGTCCGACCTTAAGAGGTTTGTGGGCACTCTTCCACAAGAGATTGAAGAGCTACCGGTAACCCATGGATGAAGAAGGGGAGATCATACATGAGTCGGAAAGGATTGTGGACAAGAGGACAAGGGAGTTTAGGAATAGAAACATTAAAGAATTCCTTGTTAGTAGGTGCAAGAAATTACCCATGAATAAGGCTACTTGGCAATCTTTAGAGTATGTACAACAACAACATGGCCTATTTGAGGAAGGCGTTGCTTCACCGATTGGCATGATTTGTATGGAGAAAATGGGCAATACTTGGGATTATACGTGTGTTGTAATTTCTGGACAGTTTTGGTGAGGTCCATTGCTGGGGTCGATGCTCTACTCCAACAAGCTTTATTGGTTATCAGAATGACTCCCAGCACATATCAAGGTCCACAACGTGTTTCATGTAAGTTTATTAAAGCCTTGTGTAGCTAGTCTCTAGGTCATATTCTTGATGATGAACAAGTTGTAATCCCAAGTCAGGGAGTCCTTGAGTTACAACCTAGTAGGATCATAGATTCTAGGGAAAGGCAACTCCGTAATAGAACTCAGGTAGAACATCTAGTACAATGGAAAGATTACCCTGAAGAAGACGCAACGTGGGAAGAGGAAGCGACACTCTTAAAGGATTACCCCGAATTCATGACGAGATGAGGACATCTCGACTTCTTAAAGTAGGGAAGGATGTAACATGTCCATCTTCAATAACACTACTTGCCCATGAATTTGAGGTCTTTTGTGATGTAAAAAAAAATCAAAAATTTTAATAAATGAGCTGTTTCCACTTAGAATCTTAGAATTTTGAGTCCAAATTCAGAATCTACGCACGATTTTACCCTAATGTAGGATTTTACAGCATTCAAAACAGACACTGGATGATTGAGCCTATACGTATTTTTTTAAAGTTATTTTCACTTAAAATACGACAAATTTAAAATATCGTACACACACCTGGGTTCCTGCGCAAGGACCAAAGGCCGACCGCCCTAGTGTACGGTCCACAGGCCGCCACGTGGATGCCCATGTTGCCTTTGACCCCACCGTCCTTTGCACGCACGCTTTGCTCTCCTTTTCCTTGCACCCATACCCCTACCTACACCTATATAAACCCCCCAATACCTCGTGGGGCCGACAGACACCCTAGCCCACTGTTGTGCTCGTACTTGTTATTCTACCAGTCTTTGCACCCAGCTCCCTGCGTGGTACTGAACCGCCGTACTATACCGGGTAGCCTTCCAGCAAGCCATTTTTTACTACCTCCAAGTAAGGCCTCTGGAGGATATTTCTTGCCTCCTCTCACCCTTCAGGCTAGAGTGTCCTTAGCTGCTCTCCCTCCCCCTCCCCCTCCCCTGTGTGTGTGTGAATAGACTTAAGGGTAGGACTCCTCCTCCTCTCCCTCTCGTTGCAAGCGTCTCCCTCCAAATTCAGTTTAAGGACACCTTCCCCCCCATTAGCGATAACTTTAGTAAGGGAGGATTTTAGTCTCTTAGAGGTGATTCAGACCTACTAGGGGTTTTTTTTCTCATAACTTGAGCAAAAGAGCTCCAAATTGTGATCCGACTGAAGCCTTGGATTCGTGGCATCGCGCTCTACAAGAAGGCAGGCAGAATGGCTCCTTTGCAAAAGTGCCAAAATATCACCCCGAGAGCGCCGCACATCAACGGCGGCGGGTCTCAAGAAGTTGCTCCAGATACCGCCCCATCAGCCCCCACAAAAAAATAATGACCAAGTTAGCTTGGTCATTGTTTAAAAGAAGATTTTATCAATCTTTACTGTTAACTTTAAAGACATTAAGAAAGAGAGGCTATTGTTCTTTATACCAAAATTCGCGGCGCGGTGAAATTATTGTTTTCTCAAGGAAAGTGATGAAATCTATGGAGATTTCTTTCTTGGACGAGATTTATATAGATATTGGGCTTCACAAGCAACTTCTATGGACGAATCTGTCCGAGTTTATAGAGAAGCAATCTTTGGATATCTCATGGATATGACGCTTTTATGGATAAATTCCACCTCTACTCCAAGGTGTGTGGTTAGCACGGAGTATGTGGTAAGAGTTATGGTATACAAGGATTATGGTATACAGGTCTATGGATTCCTGGACTTTTTTTTGTAGGGATTTGGATCCATCCTCATGTTTATGGATTCTGCTTATGACTCCCTTTTACTGGGATGGATTGAGGAGTACGGAGACTTTGCTCAATTTGCGAATGCTTATATGCAATCACAAAAGGGCAAGCCACGTAATGAGAATCCTACTTCCAATGCTTCTAAAGATATCAAGGCTCTCCAAGTTCAAGGGTGATGGTTCCGCTTTGCATGAGTTGGGGAGGAGTGGATGACCAAGCTAGACACTTATTCCCGACTTCACCCCCCTAAGAGTGAGCAAGATAAAGTGCACTCTTCATCTTTACACTCGGAAGATTATGCTCATCAATGGTGGAGACATATGCTTAATCATGGGAATGTACCACACTCATGGGATGATTTGAAAAGGGAGATGAACTTGACTTTTATCTCACCTTTGGTGCTTGTTAGATACCATGAGCAATGGTACGAGATTTCTCAAAAGGGAAAATGAAGATGAGGAAGTTTATTCATGGGTTGGATTCCTACATCAAGGCGGATGTGTTGGCACAAAGACCTAGCACCATCAAGGAGGCTATGAGGCTAGCGAGCTTTATGAGCCTACTAAGTATAGGAAATCTCAGACCATCATACCCTCTCAAAAACCATCCTATACTTCTTCAAATATCAGTGAAATTTTCCCTTCCACAGCACCCACTTTTACCTGCAAGTTTTCATCATCATTTGGACCTAGGTGGACATCCCGAGAGAGGAGTTCAAAATGATGTAAAGAAAGACAATGGGTTTGTCACAAGAAAGAATACTTTTTTAACCTTTCAAGAAGATTCAAAGGATGGATGATCCAAATATTGAAGAGTTGAGGAGCTAGGGTTTATGTTTCAAATGCAAAGAGGAGTGGTTACCCGGGCATGTTTGCAAGTCAAAGAAGGTGATGGCTACTATGATTCTTATGGATGAAGAGGAAATCTCATGAGGTGGAGGAATATGAAGATTGCATTGAAGAGACACATGATGATACCTCTTTCATCCAAGAAGAGGGTGAGTTTCCATTTGACCTCGGTGAGGGGAGTCATGCGAGTATTTTGGGAGGTGATGTGATACACCCAAAAGTGCAGTAAACACAGCTAGCGTATGCTCTATTTCTCGAGAGCTTTTGGCAGGGTGCAAGAGCCCAAGTAATTTGAGATTAGTGGGAACCATTAATGGGAGAGTTGCACACATTTTGGTAAATTCTGGGAGTACAAATAGCTTCATCAACTCTAAATCCATCAACTTTCTCAAACTATCTCCAACAACGGAGCTACCCATAACCTTCTTCTGAGTGCAAGTGGCAAATAGGAATTATGAGAAAAGCTACATTGGTTAGCCCTTCTACACAAGTGACATTATCTTCTTCATACGCTTGGGAAGGTGATTTGGTGGTCTTGGACATGGGTCCCATTGATGTGATTATGGGATGTGATTGGTTAGCTTCTCTTGGTGATTTCCACATGAACCTTGAACAAGGTCGCATGATGGACAGAGTGGTATTGGCTGGAAGGGCCCTCTTTGATCACTCCAAAGATGCTCTAGAAGGGGCTCAAGATTCTTGGTACTATCTATGTGTTACATGTTCAAGAGGGGATGGATGGTATTGGACTGTCACACATAGAGAAAATGGATAAAGATATGGTGACTCTTCTCAAAGAGTATGAGGACCATTTTATAGTGCCAAAGAGTTTGCCACACCTAAGAGGGAGATTGACCATGCTATTATACTTGAACCAAATGCAAAGGTTGCGAACAAGCCTCCTTATCATTTGTCTAAGGTGGAAAGAGAGTAAGCGGCAAAGAAAGTACAAGAGTTGCTTACTATGGGTCTTATCCAACCCTCACAATCTTTATTTGCATCACCCGTTCTATTGTTGGTGAAGAAGAAGGATGGGTCCTTTCGTATGTGCATTGATTACCGTGACTTGAACAAAGTCACTATAAAAAATAGGTATCCAATACCCCACATTGATGATGTTTTTGATGAGCTCAAAGGTGCAAAATTCTTCACCAAGATTGATTCAAGATCAGGTTACCATCAAATACGAATGAAGGAGGAAGACAGCATTTAGGATCGAAAGGGGATGGTTTCTCTTTATGGTTTTGCCCTTTGGCCTTATAAATGCCCTGGCCACTTTCTATTCAAGTTTGTGCTAGTGTTCTTTGACATTATCTTCATCTGTAGAGCAAGAGCAAGGAAGAGCACTTGTCTCATGTGAAACAAGTGTTTGAGATAATGAGGAAGCATAAGCTGTATAGGAGAGAAAATGTGCATTCATGGTCTCAATGAAGTGGATTGGACACTTGGTGGGAGAGAAGGGCATTAGGGCTGATTCAAAGAAAGTAGCATGCATTAAAGGATGGCCAACCTGCAGCAATACAACTCAATTGAGAGGATTTTTGGGATTGTCTTCTTTCTATAGAAGATTTATGGAGCACTATGCCTCTATTGGAGAACCTCTTACCAATCTACTCAAGAAGAAAGATTTCTTTTGGGATGCTATCTACCAACAAGACTTTCAATGAGCTCCAAACCTTGCTTACATCGGCTCCTATTCTTGTTTGCCCCGATTTCTCAAAGACATTTTATGCGAGAATGGATGCAAGTGGAAGAGGGCTTGGGGCAGTTTTAAACCAAGAGCATGGTGTCATTGCATTCGAGAGTAGAAAGCTTTCCGAGGAGGAGATGGGGTTGCACGTTTATGAGCAAGTAATGTTAGCCATACTTCATGCAATCAAGAAATGGCATCACTGTCTTTATGGTGTTGCACATCTCAAGGTGAGAAGCGATCATAGGGTGCTGAGTTTTTTCCTCTCCCAACCCAATCTTTCTCCCAAACAAAAGATAGTTGGCTACCCTTCAAGGATATGATTTTGAGATATCCTACACACTCGCGGGAAGGACAATGTAGTTGTGGACACATTGTCAAGAATGTGGGCTTGCACAGATACTACTGTATAGACAAATAGCTTAAGGGTAAGCATGATCTAATCTCCATGGTCACATAACTACACTGTGACTTCAATTATGGAAGTGTGAATGGATCAAAGGAACTCAAGTGGAATATCTTATCAACAATGAAGATGCTACCTATATTTACAGGAAATTCTAGCAAGGAGATGATGGAGAATTTACAAGCTTTGTAATGGTCTCCTATGGCAAAAGGATAAGGTGTACTTGGTTCCTACCTCTTCCTACATTCCCAAAGTGATCTATGAGATCAATTCTTCATCAATTTATCACAATTCAAGCAAGAACTTGAGTAGTATCGGGATGAGTATCAAGTGCATGTGACATATATTGTCTTCCATGGAGGACAAAATGGCTAATCCTTTGGCCACGGAAGAGTTGGAAAGGATGAGATAACTTCTTCAACTTTGCAAGGACAACATGAAGAGGTCATGAAGGCAAACACGCGGATGACCGTAGGCATAAGATGGAGTTTGAAGAAGGTGACTATGTGCTACTAAAGCTTCCTAAGAGCCAACATAACATCCTAAAAGGGTCTTCCAATCCAAAATTGGCTCATAGATATTATGGTCCGTGACATACATGGTAGTCAAGAAGGTAGGTGACTTGGCTGACAAGCTTAATTTGCCTTCTTCTACAAGAATTCATGATGTGTTTCGTGTGTCCGACCTTAAGAGGTTTGTGGGCACTCTTCCACAAGAGATTGAAGAGCTACCGGTAACCCATGGATGAAGAAGGGGAGATCATACATGAGTCGGAAAGGATTGTGGACAAGAGGACAAGGGAGTTTAGGAATAGAAACATTAAAGAATTCCTTGTTAGTAGGTGCAAGAAATTACCCATGAATAAGGCTACTTGGCAATCTTTAATGTACAACAACAACATGGCCTATTTGAGGAAGGTGTTGCTTCACCGATTGGCATGATTTGTATGGAGAAAATGGGCAATACTTGGGATTATACGTGTGTTGTAATTTCTGGACAGTTTTGGTGAGGTCCATTGCTGGGGTCGATGCTCTACTCCAACAAGCTTTATTGGTTATCAGAATGACTCCCAGCACATATCAAGGTCCACAACGTGTTTCATGTAAGTTTATTAAAGCCTTGTGTAGCTAGTCTCTAGGTCATATTCTTGATGATGAACAAGTTGTAATCCCAAGTCAGGGAGTCCTTGAGTTACAACCTAGTAGGATCATAGATTCTAGGGAAAGGCAACTCCGTAATAGAACTCAGGTAGAACATCTAGTACAATGGAAAGATTACCCTGAAGAAGACGCAACGTGGGAAGAGGAAGCGACACTCTTAAAGGATTACCCCGAATTCATGACGAGATGAGGACATCTCGACTTCTTAAAGTAGGGAAGGATGTAACATGTCCATCTTCAATAACACTACTTGCCCATGAATTTGAGGTCTTTTGTGATGTAAAAAAAAAAAATCAAAAATTTTAATAAATGAGCTGCTTCCACTTAGAATCTTAGAATTTTGAGTCCAAATTCAGAATCTACGTACGATTTTACCCTAATGTAGGATTTTACAGCATTCAAAACAGACACTGGATGATTGAGCCTATACGTATTTTTTTAAAGTTATTTTCACTTAAAATACGACAAATTTAAAATATCGTACACACACCTGGGTTCTTGCGCAAGGACCAAAGGCCGACCGCCCTAGTGTACGGTCCACAGGCCGCCACGTGGATGCCCATGTTGCCTTTGACCCCACCGTCCTTTGCACGCACGCTTTGCTCTCCTTTTCCTTGCACCCATACCCCTACCTACACCTATATAAACCCCCCAATACCTCGTGGGGCCGACAAACACCCTAGCCCACTGTTGTTCTCGTACTTGTTATTCTACCAGTCTTTGCACCCAGCTCCCTGCGTGGTACTGAACCGCCATACTATACCGGGTAGCCTTCCAGCAAGCCATTTTTGACTACCTCCAAGTAAGGCCTCTGGAGGATATTTCTTGCCTCCTCTCACCCTTCAGGCTAGAGTGTCCTTAGCTGCTCTCCCTCCCCCTTCCCCTCCCCTGTGTGTGTGTGAATAGACTTAAGGGGAGGACTCCTCCTCCTCTCCCTCTCGTTGCAAGCGTCTCCCTCCAAATTCAGTTTAAGGACACCTTCCCCCCCATTAGCGATAACTTTAGTAAGGGAGGATTTTAGTCTCTTAGAGGTGATTCAGACCTACTAGGGGTTTTTTTGCTCATAACTTGAGCAAACGAGCTCCAAATTGTGATCCGACTGAAGCCTTGGATTGGTGGCATCGCGCTCTACAAGAAGGCAGGCAGAATGGCTCCTTTGCAAAAGCACCAAAATATCACCCCGAGAGCGCCGCACATCAACGGCGGCGGGTCTCAAGAAGTTGCTCCAGATACCGCCCCATCAGCCCCCACAAAAAAATAATGACCAAGTTAGCCTGGTCATTGTTTAAAAGAAGATTTTATCAATCTTTACTGTTAACTTTAAAGACATTAAGAAAGAGAGGCTATTGTTCTTTATACCAAAATTCGCGGCGCGGTGAAATTATTGTTTTCTCAAGGAAAGTGATGAAATCTATGGAGATTTCTTTCTTGGACGAGATTTATATAGATATTGGGCTTCACAAGCAACTTCTATGGACGAATCTGTCCGAGTTTATAGAGAAGCAATCTTTGGATATCTCATGGATATGATGCTTTTATGGATAAAGTCCACCTCTACTCCAAGGTGTGTGGTTAGCACGGAGTATGTGGTAAGAGTTATGGTATACAAGGATTATGGTATACAGGTCTATGGATTCCTGGACTTTCTTTTCTAGGGATTTGGATCCATCCTCATGTTTATGGATTCTGCTTATGACTCCCTTTTACTGGGATGGATTGAGGAGTACGGAGACTTTGCTCAATTTGCGAATGCTTATATGCAATCACAAAAGGGCAAGCCACGTAATGAGAATCCTACTTCCAATGCTTCTAAAGATATCAAGGCTCTCCAAGTTCAAGGGTGATGGTTCCGCTTTGCATGAGTTGGGGAGGAGTGGATGACCAAGCTAGACACTTATTCCCGACTTCACCCCCTAAGAGTGAGCAAGATAAAGTGCACTCTTCATCTTTACACTCGGAAGATTATGCTCATCAATGGTGGAGACATATGCTTAATCATGGGAATGTACCACACTCATGGGATGATTTGAAAAGGGAGATGAACTTGACTTTTATCTCACCTTTGGTGCTTGATAGATACCATGAGCAATGGTACGAGATTTCTCAAAAGGGAAAATGAAGATGAGGAAGTTTATTCATGGGTTGGATTCCTACATCAAGGCGGATGTGTTGGCACAAAGACCTAGCACCATCAAGGAGGCTATGAGCTAGCGAGCTTTATGAGCCTACTAAGTATAGGAAATCTCAGACCATCATACCCTCTCAAAAACCATCCTATACTTCTTCAAATATTAGTGAAATTTTCCCTTCCACAGCACCCACTTTTACCTGCAAGTTTTCATCATCATTTGGACCTAGGTGGACATCCCGAGAGAGGAGTTCAAAATGATGTAAAGAAAGACAATGGGTTTGTCACAAGAAAGAATACTTTTTTAACCTTTCAAGAAGATGCAAAGGATGGATGATCCAAATATTGAAGAGTTGAGGAGCAAGGGTTTATGTTTCAAATGCAAAGAGGAGTGGTTACCCGGGCATGTTTACAAGTCAAAGAAGGTGATGGCTACTATGATTCTTATGGATGAAGAGGAAATCTCATGAGGTGGAGGAATATGAAGATTGCATTGAAGAGACACATGATGATACCTCTTTCGTCCAAGAAGAGGGTGAGTTTCCATTTGACCTCGGTGAGGGGAGTCATGCGAGTATTTTGGGAGGTGATGTGATACACCCAAAAGTGCAGTAAACACAGCTAGCGTATGCTCTATTTCTCGAGAGCTTTTGGCAGGGTGCAAGAGCCCAAGTAATTTGAGATTAGTGGGAACCATTAATGGGAGAGTTGCACACATTTTGGTAAATTCTGGGAGTACAAATAGCTTCATCAACTCTAAATCCATCAACTTTCTCAAACTATCTCCAACAACGGAGCTACCCATAACCTTCTTCTGAGTGCAAGTGGCAAATAGGAATTATGAGAAAAGCTACATTGGTTAGCCCTTCTACACAAGTGACATTATCTTCTTCATACGCTTGGGAAGGTGATTTGGTGGTCTTGGACATGGGTCCCATTGATGTGATTATGGGATGTGATTGGTTAGCTTCTCTTGGTGATTTCCACATGAACCTTGAACAAGGTCGCATGATGGACAGAGTGGTATTGGCTGGAAGGGCCCTCTTTGATCACTCCAAAGATGCTCTAGAAGGGGCTCAAGATTCTTGGTACTATCTATGTGTTACATGTTCAAGAGGGGATGGATGGTATTGGACTGTCACACATAGAGAAAATGGATAAAGATATGGTGACTCTTCTCAAAGAGTATGAGGACCATTTTATAGTGCCAAAGAGTTTGCCACACC
The DNA here is from genome assembly GCF_041138505.1 of Cibotium barometz. Classification (NCBI taxonomy): domain Eukaryota; kingdom Viridiplantae; phylum Streptophyta; class Polypodiopsida; order Cyatheales; family Cibotiaceae; genus Cibotium; species Cibotium barometz. The sequence continues at coordinate 70,513,733 of NC_141046.1, forward strand.
TAAGAGGGAGATTGACCATGCTATTATACTTGAACCAAATGCAAAGGTTGCGAACAAGCCTCCTTATCATTTGTCTAAGGTGGAAAGAGAGTAAGCGGCAAAGAAAGTACAAGAATTGCTTACTATGGGTCTTATCCAACCCTCACAATCTTTATTTGCATCACCCGTTCTATTGTTGGTGAAGAAGAAGGATGGGTCCTTTCGTATGTGCATTGATTACCGTGACTTGAACAAAGTCACTATAAAAAATAGGTATCCAATACCCCACATTGATGATGTTTTTGATGAGCTCAAAGGTGCAAAATTCTTCACCAAGATTGATTCAAGATCAGGTTACCATCAAATACGAATGAAGGAGGAAGACAGCATTTAGGATCGAAAGGGGATGGTTTCTCTTTATGGTTTTGCCCTTTGGCCTTATAAATGCCCTGGCCACTTTCTATTCAAGTTTGTGCTAGTGTTCTTTGACATTATCTTCATCTGTAGAGCAAGAGCAAGGAAGAGCACTTGTCTCATGTGAAACAAGTGTTTGAGATAATGAGGAAGCATAAGCTGTATAGGAGAGAAAATGTGCATTCATGGTCTCAATGAAGTGGATTGGACACTTGGTGGGAGAGAAGGGCATTAGGGCTGATTCAAAGAAAGTAGCATGCATTAAAGGATGGCCAACCTGCAGCAATACAACTCAATTGAGAGGATTTTTGGGATTGTCTTCTTTCTATAGAAGATTTATGGAGCACTATGCCTCTATTGGAGAACCTCTTACCAATCTACTCAAGAAGAAAGATTTCTTTTGGGATGCTATCTACCAACAAGACTTTCAATGAGCTCCAAACCTTGCTTACATCGGCTCCTATTCTTGTTTGCCCCGATTTCTCAAAGACATTTTATGCGAGAATGGATGCAAGTGGAAGAGGGCTTGGGGCAGTTTTAAACCAAGAGCATGGTGTCATTGCATTCGAGAGTAGAAAGCTTTCCGAGGAGGAGATGGGGTTGCACGTTTATGAGCAAGTAATGTTAGCCATACTTCATGCAATCAGGAAATGGCATCACTGTCTTTATGGTGTTGCACATCTCAAGGTGAGAAGCGATCATAGGGTGCTGAGTTTTTTCCTCTCCCAACCCAATCTTTCTCCCAAACAAAAGATAGTTGGCTACCCTTCAAGGATATGATTTTGAGATATCCTACACACTCGGGAAGGACAATGTAGTTGTGGGCACATTGTCAAGAATGTGGGCTTGCACAGATACTACTGTATAGACAAATAGCTTAAGGGTAAGCATGATCTAATCTCCATGGTCACATAACTACACTGTGACTTCAATTATGGAAGTGTGAATGGATCAAAGGAACTCAAGTGGAATATCTTATCAACAATGAAGATGCTACCTATATTTACAGGAAATTCTAGCAAGGAGATGATGGAGAATTTACAAGCTTTGTAATGGTCTCCTATGGCAAAAGGATAAGGTGTACTTGGTTCCTACCTCTTCCTACATTCCCAAAGTGATCTATGAGATCAATTCTTCATCAATTTATCACAATTCAAGCAAGAACTTGAGTAGTATCGGGATGAGTATCAAGTGCATGTGACATATATTGTCTTCCATGGAGGACAAAATGGCTAATCCTTTGGCCACGGAAGAGTTGGAAAGGATGAGATAACTTCTTCAACTTTGCAAGGACAACATGAAGAGGTCATGAAGGCAAACACGCGGATGACCGTAGGCATAAGATGGAGTTTGAAGAAGGTGACTATGTGCTACTAAAGCTTCCTAAGAGCCAACATAACATCCTAAAAGGGTCTTCCAATCCAAAATTGGCTCATAGATATTATGGTCCGTGACATACATGGTAGTCAAGAAGGTAGGTGACTTGGCTGACAAGCTTAATTTGCCTTCTTCTACAAGAATTCATGATGTGTTTCATGTGTCCGACCTTAAGAGGTTTGTGGGCACTCTTCCACAAGAGATTGAAGAGCTACCGGTAACCCATGGATGAAGAAGGGGAGATCATACATGAGTCGGAAAGGATTGTGGACAAGAGGACAAGGGAGTTTAGGAATAGAAACATTAAAGAATTCCTTGTTAGTAGGTGCAAGAAATTACCCATGAATAAGGCTACTTGGCAATCTTTAGAGTATGTACAACAACAACATGGCCTATTTGAGGAAGGCGTTGCTTCACCGATTGGCATGATTTGTATGGAGAAAATGGGCAATACTTGGGATTATACGTGTGTTGTAATTTCTGGACAGTTTTGGTGAGGTCCATTGCTGGGGTCGATGCTCTACTCCAACAAGCTTTATTGGTTATCAGAATGACTCCCAGCACATATCAAGGTCCACAACGTGTTTCATGTAAGTTTATTAAAGCCTTGTGTAGCTAGTCTCTAGGTCATATTCTTGATGATGAACAAGTTGTAATCCCAAGTCAGGGAGTCCTTGAGTTACAACCTAGTAGGATCATAGATTCTAGGGAAAGGCAACTCCGTAATAGAACTCAGGTAGAACATCTAGTACAATGGAAAGATTACCCTGAAGAAGACGCAACGTGGGAAGAGGAAGCGACACTCTTAAAGGATTACCCCGAATTCATGACGAGATGAGGACATCTCGACTTCTTAAAGTAGGGAAGGATGTAACATGTCCATCTTCAATAACACTACTTGCCCATGAATTTGAGGTCTTTTGTGATGTAAAAAAAAATCAAAAATTTTAATAAATGAGCTGTTTCCACTTAGAATCTTAGAATTTTGAGTCCAAATTCAGAATCTACGCACGATTTTACCCTAATGTAGGATTTTACAGCATTCAAAACAAACACTGGATGATTGAGTCTATACGTATTTTTTTAAAGTTATTTTCACTTAAAATACGACAAATTTAAAATATCGTACACACACCTGGGTTCCTGCGCAAGGACCAAAGGCCGACCGCCCTAGTGTACGGTCCACAGGCCGCCACGTGGATGCCCATGTTGCCTTTGACCCCACCGTCCTTTGCACGCACGCTTTGCTCTCCTTTTCCTTGCACCCATACCCCTACCTACACCTATATAAACCCCCCAATACCTCGTGGGGCCGACAGACACCCTAGCCCACTGTTGTGCTCGTACTTGTTATTCTACCAGTCTTTGCACCCAGCTCCCTGCGTGGTACTGAACCGCCGTACTATACCGGGTAGCCTTCCAGCAAGCCATTTTTTACTACCTCCAAGTAAGGCCTCTGGAGGATATTTCTTGCCTCCTCTCACCCTTCAGGCTAGAGTGTCCTTAGCTGCTCTCCCTCCCCCTCCCCCTCCCCTGTGTGTGTGTGAATAGACTTAAGGGTAGGACTCCTCCTCCTCTCCCTCTCGTTGCAAGCGTCTCCCTCCAAATTCAGTTTAAGGACACCTCCCCCCCCATTAGCGATAACTTTAGTAAGGGAGGATTTTAGTCTCTTAGAGGTGATTCAGACCTACTAGGGGTTTTTTTTCTCATAACTTGAGCAAAAGAGCTCCAAATTGTGATCCGACTGAAGCCTTGGATTCGTGGCATCGCGCTCTACAAGAAGGCAGGCAGAATGGCTCCTTTGCAAAAGTGCCAAAATATCACCCCGAGAGCGCCGCACATCAACGGCGGCGGGTCTCAAGAAGTTGCTCCAGATACCGCCCCATCAGCCCCCACAAAAAAATAATGACCAAGTTAGCTTGGTCATTGTTTAAAAGAAGATTTTATCAATCTTTACTGTTAACTTTAAAGACATTAAGAAAGAGAGGCTATTGTTCTTTATACCAAAATTCGCGGCGCGGTGAAATTATTGTTTTCTCAAGGAAAGTGATGAAATCTATGGAGATTTCTTTCTTGGACGAGATTTATATAGATATTGGGCTTCACAAGCAACTTCTATGGACGAATCTGTCCGAGTTTATAGAGAAGCAATCTTTGGATATCTCATGGATATGACGCTTTTATGGATAAATTCCACCTCTACTCCAAGGTGTGTGGTTAGCACGGAGTATGTGGTAAGAGTTATGGTATACAAGGATTATGGTATACAGGTCTATGGATTCCTGGACTTTTTTTTCTAGGGATTTGGATCCATCCTCATGTTTATGGATTCTGCTTATGACTCCCTTTTACTGGGATGGATTGAGGAGTACGGAGACTTTGCTCAATTTGCGAATGCTTATATGCAATCACAAAAGGGCAAGCCACGTAATGAGAATCCTACTTCCAATGCTTCTAAAGATATCAAGGCTCTCCAAGTTCAAGGGTGATGGTTCCGCTTTGCATGAGTTGGGGAGGAGTGGATGACCAAGCTAGACACTTATTCCCGACTTCACCCCCCTAAGAGTGAGCAAGATAAAGTGCACTCTTCATCTTTACACTCGGAAGATTATGCTCATCAATGGTGGAGACATATGCTTAATCATGGGAATGTACCACACTCATGGGATGATTTGAAAAGGGAGATGAACTTGACTTTTATCTCACCTTTGGTGCTTGTTAGATACCATGAGCAATGGTACGAGATTTCTCAAAAGGGAAAATGAAGATGAGGAAGTTTATTCATGGGTTGGATTCCTACATCAAGGCGGATGTGTTGGCACAAAGACCTAGCACCATCAAGGAGGCTATGAGGCTAGCGAGCTTTATGAGCCTACTAAGTATAGGAAATCTCAGACCATCATACCCTCTCAAAAACCATCCTATACTTCTTCAAATATCAGTGAAATTTTCCCTTCCACAGCACCCACTTTTACCTGCAAGTTTTCATCATCATTTGGACCTAGGTGGACATCCCGAGAGAGGAGTTCAAAATGATGTAAAGAAAGACAATGGGTTTGTCACAAGAAAGAATACTTTTTTAACCTTTCAAGAAGATTCAAAGGATGGATGATCCAAATATTGAAGAGTTGAGGAGCTAGGGTTTATGTTTCAAATGCAAAGAGGAGTGGTTACCCGGGCATGTTTGCAAGTCAAAGAAGGTGATGGCTACTATGATTCTTATGGATGAAGAGGAAATCTCATGAGGTGGAGGAATATGAAGATTGCATTGAAGAGACACATGATGATACCTCTTTCATCCAAGAAGAGGGTGAGTTTCCATTTGACCTCGGTGAGGGGAGTCATGCGAGTATTTTGGGAGGTGATGTGATACACCCAAAAGTGCAGTAAACACAGCTAGCGTATGCTCTATTTCTCGAGAGCTTTTGGCAGGGTGCAAGAGCCCAAGTAATTTGAGATTAGTGGGAACCATTAATGGGAGAGTTGCACACATTTTGGTAAATTCTGGGAGTACAAATAGCTTCATCAACTCTAAATCCATCAACTTTCTCAAACTATCTCCAACAACGGAGCTACCCATAACCTTCTTCTGAGTGCAAGTGGCAAATAGGAATTATGAGAAAAGCTACATTGGTTAGCCCTTCTACACAAGTGACATTATCTTCTTCATACGCTTGGGAAGGTGATTTGGTGGTCTTGGACATGGGTCCCATTGATGTGATTATGGGATGTGATTGGTTAGCTTCTCTTGGTGATTTCCACATGAACCTTGAACAAGGTCGCATGATGGACAGAGTGGTATTGGCTGGAAGGGCCCTCTTTGATCACTCCAAAGATGCTCTAGAAGGGGCTCAAGATTCTTGGTACTATCTATGTGTTACATGTTCAAGAGGGGATGGATGGTATTGGACTGTCACACATAGAGAAAATGGATAAAGATATGGTGACTCTTCTCAAAGAGTATGAGGACCATTTTATAGTGCCAAAGAGTTTGCCACACCTAAGAGGGAGATTGACCATGCTATTATACTTGAACCAAATGCAAAGGTTGCGAACAAGCCTCCTTATCATTTGTCTAAGGTGGAAAGAGAGTAAGCGGCAAAGAAAGTACAAGAGTTGCTTACTATGGGTCTTATCCAACCCTCACAATCTTTATTTGCATCACCCGTTCTATTGTTGGTGAAGAAGAAGGATGGGTCCTTTCGTATGTGCATTGATTACCGTGACTTGAACAAAGTCACTATAAAAAATAGGTATCCAATACCCCACATTGATGATGTTTTTGATGAGCTCAAAGGTGCAAAATTCTTCACCAAGATTGATTCAAGATCAGGTTACCATCAAATACGAATGAAGGAGGAAGACAGCATTTAGGATCGAAAGGGGATGGTTTCTCTTTATGGTTTTGCCCTTTGGCCTTATAAATGCCCTGGCCACTTTCTATTCAAGTTTGTGCTAGTGTTCTTTGACAATATCTTCATCTGTAGAGCAAGAGCAAGGAAGAGCACTTGTCTCATGTGAAACAAGTGTTTGAGATAATGAGGAAGCATAAGCTGTATAGGAGAGAAAATGTGCATTCATGGTCTCAATGAAGTGGATTGGACACTTGGTGGGAGAGAAGGGCATTAGGGCTGATTCAAAGAAAGTAGCATGCATTAAAGGATGGCCAACCTGCAGCAATACAACTCAATTGAGAGGATTTTTGGGATTGTCTTCTTTCTATAGAAGATTTATGGAGCACTATGCCTCTATTGGAGAACCTCTTACCAATCTACTCAAGAAGAAAGATTTCTTTTGGGATGCTATCTACCAACAAGAGTTTCAATGAACTCCAAACCTTGCTTACATCGGCTCCTATTCTTGTTTGCCCCGATTTCTCAAAGGCATTTTATGGGAGAATGGATGCAAGTGGAAGAGGGCTTGGGGCAGTTTTAAACCAAGAGCATGGTGTCATTGCATTCGAGAGTAGAAAGCTTTCCGAGGAGGAGATGGGGTTGCACGTTTATGAGCAAGTAATGTTAGCCATACTTCATGCAATCAGGAAATGGCATCACTGTCTTTATGGTGTTGCACATCTCAAGGTGAGAAGCGATCATAGGGTGCTGAGTTTTTTCCTCTCCCAACCCAATCTTTCTCCCAAACAAAAGATAGTTGGCTACCCTTCAAGGATATGATTTTGAGATATCCTACACACTCGGGAAGGACAATGTAGTTGTGGACACATTGTCAAGAATGTGGGCTTGCACAGATACTACTGTATAGACAAATAGCTTAAGGGTAAGCATGATCTAATCTCCATGGTCACATAACTACACTGTGACTTCAATTATGGAAGTGTGAATGGATCAAAGGAACTCAAGTGGAATATCTTATCAACAATGAAGATGCTACCTATATTTACAGGAAATTCTAGCAAGGAGATGATGGAGAATTTACAAGCTTTGTAATGGTCTCCTATGGCAAAAGGATAAGGTGTACTTGGTTCCTACCTCTTCCTACATTCCCATCATCAATTTATCACAATTCAAGCAAGAACTTGAGTAGTATCGGGATGAGTATCAAGTGCATGTGACATATATTGTCTTCCATGGAGGACAAAATGGCTAATCCTTTGGCCACGGAAGAGTTGGAAAGGATGAGATAACTTCTTCAACTTTGCAAGGACAACATGAAGAGGTCATGAAGGCAAACACGCGGATGACCGTAGGCATAAGATGGAGTTTGAAGAAGGTGACTATGTGCTACTAAAGCTTCCTAAGAGCCAACATAACATCCTAAAAGGGTCTTCCAATCCAAAATTGGCTCATAGATATTATGGTCCGTGACATACATGGTAGTCAAGAAGGTAGGTGACTTGGCTGACAAGCTTAATTTGCCTTCTTCTACAAGAATTCATGATGTGTTTCATGTGTCCGACCTTAAGAGGTTTGTGGGCACTCTTCCACAAGAGATTGAAGAGCTACCGGTAACCCATGGATGAAGAAGGGGAGATCATACATGAGTCGGAAAGGATTGTGGACAAGAGGACAAGGGAGTTTAGGAATAGAAACATTAAAGAATTCCTTGTTAGTAGGTGCAAGAAATTACCCATGAATAAGGCTACTTGGCAATCTTTAGAGTATGTACAACAACAACATGGCCTATTTGAGGAAGGCGTTGCTTCACCGATTGGCATGATTTGTATGGAGAAAATGGGCAATACTTGGGATTATACGTGTGTTGTAATTTCTGGACAGTTTTGGTGAGGTCCATTGCTGGGGTCGATGCTCTACTCCAACAAGCTTTATTGGTTATCAGAATGACTCCCAGCACATATCAAGGTCCACAACGTGTTTCATGTAAGTTTATTAAAGCCTTGTGTAGCTAGTCTCTAGGTCATATTCTTGATGATGAACAAGTTGTAATCCCAAGTCAGGGAGTCCTTGAGTTACAACCTAGTAGGATCATAGATTCTAGGGAAAGGCAACTCCGTAATAGAACTCAGGTAGAACATCTAGTACAATGGAAAGATTACCCTGAAGAAGACGCAACGTGGGAAGAGGAAGCGACACTCTTAAAGGATTACCCCGAATTCATGACGAGATGAGGACATCTCGACTTCTTAAAGTAGGGAAGGATGTAACATGTCCATCTTCAATAACACTACTTGCCCATGAATTTGAGGTCTTTTGTGATGTAAAAAAAAATTAAAAATTTTAATAAATGAGCTGTTTCCACTTAGAATCTTAGAATTTTGAGTCCAAATTCAGAATCTACGCACGATTTTACCCTAATGTAGGATTTTACAGCATTCAAAACAGACACTGGATGATTGAGCCTATACGTATTTTTTTAAAGTTATTTTCACTTAAAATACGACAAATTTAAAATATCGTACACACACCTGGGTTCCTGCGCAAGGACCAAAGGCCGACCGCCCTAGTGTACGGTCCACAGGCCGCCACGTGGATGCCCATGTTGCCTTTGACCCCACCGTCCTTTGCACGCACGCTTTGCTCTCCTTTTCCTTGCACCCATACCCCTACCTACACCTATATAAACCCCCCAATACCTCGTGGGGCCGACAGACACCCTAGCCCACTGTTGTGCTCGTACTTGTTATTCTACCAGTCTTTGCACCCAGCTCCCTGCGTGGTACTGAACCGCCGTACTATACCGGGTAGCCTTCCAGCAAGCCATTTTTGACTACCTCCAAGTAAGGCCTCTGGAGGATATTTCTTGCCTCCTCTCACCCTTCAGGCTAGAGTGTCCTTAGCTGCTCTCCCTCCCCCTCCCCCTCCCCTGTGTGTGTGTGAATAGACTTAAGGGTAGGACTCCTCCTCCTCTCCCTCTCGTTGCAAGCGTCTCCCTCCAAATTCAGTTTAAGGACACCTCCCCCCCCATTAGCGATAACTTTAGTAAGGGAGGATTTTAGTCTCTTAGAGGTGATTCAGACCTACTAGGGGTTTTTTTTCTCATAACTTGAGCAAAAGAGCTCCAAATTGTGATCCGACTGAAGCCTTGGATTCGTGGCATCGCGCTCTACAAGAAGGCAGGCAGAATGGCTCCTTTGCAAAAGTGCCAAAATATCACCCCGAGAGCGCCGCACATCAACGGCGGCGGGTCTCAAGAAGTTGCTCCAGATACCGCCCCATCAGCCCCCACAAAAAAATAATGACCAAGTTAGCTTGGTCATTGTTTAAAAGAAGATTTTATCAATCTTTACTGTTAACTTTAAAGACATTAAGAAAGAGAGGCTATTGTTCTTTATACCAAAATTCGCGGCGCGGTGAAATTATTGTTTTCTCAAGGAAAGTGATGAAATCTATGGAGATTTCTTTCTTGGACGAGATTTATATAGATATTGGGCTTCACAAGCAACTTCTATGGACGAATCTGTCCGAGTTTATAGAGAAGCAATCTTTGGATATCTCATGGATATGACGCTTTTATGGATAAATTCCACCTCTACTCCAAGGTGTGTGGTTAGCACGGAGTATGTGGTAAGAGTTATGGTATACAAGGATTATGGTATACAGGTCTATGGATTCCTGGACTTTTTTTTGTAGGGATTTGGATCCATCCTCATGTTTATGGATTCTGCTTATGACTCCCTTTTACTGGGATGGATTGAGGAGTACGGAGACTTTGCTCAATTTGCGAATGCTTATATGCAATCACAAAAGGGCAAGCCACGTAATGAGAATCCTACTTCCAATGCTTCTAAAGATATCAAGGCTCTCCAAGTTCAAGGGTGATGGTTCCGCTTTGCATGAGTTGGGGAGGAGTGGATGACCAAGCTAGACACTTATTCCCGACTTCACCCCCCTAAGAGTGAGCAAGATAAAGTGCACTCTTCATCTTTACACTCGGAAGATTATGCTCATCAATGGTGGAGACATATGCTTAATCATGGGAATGTACCACACTCATGGGATGATTTGAAAAGGGAGATGAACTTGACTTTTATCTCACCTTTGGTGCTTGTTAGATACCATGAGCAATGGTACGAGATTTCTCAAAAGGGAAAATGAAGATGAGGAAGTTTATTCATGGGTTGGATTCCTACATCAAGGCGGATGTGTTGGCACAAAGACCTAGCACCATCAAGGAGGCTATGAGGCTAGCGAGCTTTATGAGCCTACTAAGTATAGGAAATCTCAGACCATCATACCCTCTCAAAAACCATCCTATACTTCTTCAAATATCAGTGAAATTTTCCCTTCCACAGCACCCACTTTTACCTGCAAGTTTTCATCATCATTTGGACCTAGGTGGACATCCCGAGAGAGGAGTTCAAAATGATGTAAAGAAAGACAATGGGTTTGTCACAAGAAAGAATACTTTTTTAACCTTTCAAGAAGATTCAAAGGATGGATGATCCAAATATTGAAGAGTTGAGGAGCTAGGGTTTATGTTTCAAATGCAAAGAGGAGTGGTTACCCGGGCATGTTTGCAAGTCAAAGAAGGTGATGGCTACTATGATTCTTATGGATGAAGAGGAAATCTCATGAGGTGGAGGAATATGAAGATTGCATTGAAGAGACACATGATGATACCTCTTTCATCCAAGAAGAGGGTGAGTTTCCATTTGACCTCGGTGAGGGGAGTCATGCGAGTATTTTGGGAGGTGATGTGATACACCCAAAAGTGCAGTAAACACAGCTAGCGTATGCTCTATTTCTCGAGAGCTTTTGGCAGGGTGCAAGAGCCCAAGTAATTTGAGATTAGTGGGAACCATTAATGGGAGAGTTGCACACATTTTGGTAAATTCTGGGAGTACAAATAGCTTCATCAACTCTAAATCCATCAACTTTCTCAAACTATCTCCAACAACGGAGCTACCCATAACCTTCTTCTGAGTGCAAGTGGCAAATAGGAATTATGAGAAAAGCTACATTGGTTAGCCCTTCTACACAAGTGACATTATCTTCTTCATACGCTTGGGAAGGTGATTTGGTGGTCTTGGACATGGGTCCCATTGATGTGATTATGGGATGTGATTGGTTAGCTTCTCTTGGTGATTTCCACATGAACCTTGAACAAGGTCGCATGATGGACAGAGTGGTATTGGCTGGAAGGGCCCTCTTTGATCACTCCAAAGATGCTCTAGAAGGGGCTCAAGATTCTTGGTACTATCTATGTGTTACATGTTCAAGAGGGGATGGATGGTATTGGACTGTCACACATAGAGAAAATGGATAAAGATATGGTGACTCTTCTCAAAGAGTATGAGGACCATTTTATAGTGCCAAAGAGTTTGCCACACCTAAGAGGGAGATTGACCATGCTATTATACTTGAACCAAATGCAAAGGTTGCGAACAAGCCTCCTTATCATTTGTCTAAGGTGGAAAGAGAGTAAGCGGCAAAGAAAGTACAAGAGTTGCTTACTATGGGTCTTATCCAACCCTCACAATCTTTATTTGCATCACCCGTTCTATTGTTGGTGAAGAAGAAGGATGGGTCCTTTCGTATGTGCATTGATTACCGTGACTTGAACAAAGTCACTATAAAAAATAGGTATCCAATACCCCACATTGATGATGTTTTTGATGAGCTCAAAGGTGCAAAATTCTTCACCAAGATTGATTCAAGATCAGGTTACCATCAAATACGAATGAAGGAGGAAGACAGCATTTAGGATCGAAAGGGGATGGTTTCTCTTTATGGTTTTGCCCTTTGGCCTTATAAATGCCCTGGCCACTTTCTATTCAAGTTTGTGCTAGTGTTCTTTGACAATATCTTCATCTGTAGAGCAAGAGCAAGGAAGAGCACTTGTCTCATGTGAAACAAGTGTTTGAGATAATGAGGAAGCATAAGCTGTATAGGAGAGAAAATGTGCATTCATGGTCTCAATGAAGTGGATTGGACACTTGGTGGGAGAGAAGGGCATTAGGGCTGATTCAAAGAAAGTAGCATGCATTAAAGGATGGCCAACCTGCAGCAATACAACTCAATTGAGAGGATTTTTGGGATTGTCTTCTTTCTATAGAAGATTTATGGAGCACTATGCCTCTATTGGAGAACCTCTTACCAATCTACTCAAGAAGAAAGATTTCTTTTGGGATGCTATCTACCAACAAGCGTTTCAATGAACTCCAAACCTTGCTTACATCGGCTCCTATTCTTGTTTGCCCCGATTTCTCAAAGGCATTTTATGTGAGAATGGATGCAAGTGGAAGAGGGCTTGGGGCAGTTTTAAACCAAGAGCATGGTGTCATTGCATTCGAGAGTAGAAAGCTTTCCGAGGAGGAGATGGGGTTGCACGTTTATGAGCAAGTAATGTTAGCCATACTTCATGCAATCAGGAAATGGCATCACTGTCTTTATGGTGTTGCACATCTCAAGGTGAGAAGCGATCATAGGGTGCTGAGTTTTTTCCTCTCCCAACCCAATCTTTCTCCCAAACAAAAGATAGTTGGCTACCCTTCAAGGATATGATTTTGAGATATCCTACACACTCGGGAAGGACAATGTAGTTGTGGGCACATTGTCAAGAATGTGGGCTTGCACAGATACTACTGTATAGACAAATAGCTTAAGGGTAAGCATGATCTAATCTCCATGGTCACATAACTACACTGTGACTTCAATTATGGAAGTGTGAATGGATCAAAGGAACTCAAGTGGAATATCTTATCAACAATGAAGATGCTACCTATATTTACAGGAAATTCTAGCAAGGAGATGATGGAGAATTTACAAGCTTTGTAATGGTCTCCTATGGCAAAAGGATAAGGTGTACTTGGTTCCTACCTCTTCCTACATTCCCAAAGTGATCTATGAGATCAATTCTTCATCAATTTATCACAATTCAAGCAAGAACTTGAGTAGTATCGGGATGAGTATCAAGTGCATGTGACATATATTGTCTTCCATGGAGGACAAAATGGCTAATCCTTTGGCCACGGAAGAGTTGGAAAGGATGAGATAACTTCTTCAACTTTGCAAGGACAACATGAAGAGGTCATGAAGGCAAACACGCGGATGACCGTAGGCATAAGATGGAGTTTGAAGAAGGTGACTATGTGCTACTAAAGCTTCCTAAGAGCCAACATAACATCCTAAAAGGGTCTTCCAATCCAAAATTGGCTCATAGATATTATGGTCCGTGACATACATGGTAGTCAAGAAGGTAGGTGACTTGGCTGACAAGCTTAATTTGCCTTCTTCTACAAGAATTCATGATGTGTTTCATGTGTCCGACCTTAAGAGGTTTGTGGGCACTCTTCCACAAGAGATTGAAGAGCTACCGGTAACCCATGGATGAAGAAGGGGAGATCATACATGAGTCGGAAAGGATTGTGGACAAGAGGACAAGGGAGTTTAGGAATAGAAACATTAAAGAATTCCTTGTTAGTAGGTGCAAGAAATTACCCATGAATAAGGCTACTTGGCAATCTTTAGAGTATGTACAACAACAACATGGCCTATTTGAGGAAGGCGTTGCTTCACCGATTGGCATGATTTGTATGGAGAAAATGGGCAATACTTGGGATTATACGTGTGTTGTAATTTCTGGACAGTTTTGGTGAGGTCCATTGCTGGGGTCGATGCTCTACTCCAACAAGCTTTATTGGTTATCAGAATGACTCCCAGCACATATCAAGGTCCACAACGTGTTTCATGTAAGTTTATTAAAGCCTTGTGTAGCTAGTCTCTAGGTCATATTCTTGATGATGAACAAGTTGTAATCCCAAGTCAGGGAGTCCTTGAGTTACAACCTAGTAGGATCATAGATTCTAGGGAAAGGCAACTCCGTAATAGAACTCAGGTAGAACATCTAGTACAATGGAAAGATTACCCTGAAGAAGACGCAACGTGGGAAGAGGAAGCGACACTCTTAAAGGATTACCCCGAATTCATGACGAGATGAGGACATCTCGACTTCTTAAAGTAGGGAAGGATGTAACATGTCCATCTTCAATAACACTACTTGTCCATGAATTTGAGGTCTTTTGTGATGTAAAAAAAAATCAAAAATTTTAATAAATGAGCTGTTTCCACTTAGAATCTTAGAATTTTGAGTCCAAATTCAGAATCTACGCACGATTTTACCCTAATGTAGGATTTTACAGCATTCAAAACAGACACTGGATGATTGAGCCTATACGTATTTTTTTAAAGTTATTTTCACTTAAAATACGACAAATTTAAAATATCGTACACACACCTGGGTTCCTGCGCAAGGACCAAAGGCCGACCGCCCTAGTGTACGGTCCACAGGCCGCCACGTGGATGCCCATGTTGCCTTTGACCCCACCGTCCTTTGCACGCACGCTTTGCTCTCCTTTTCCTTGCACCCATACCCCTACCTACACCTATATAAACCCCCCAATACCTCGTGGGGCCGACAGACACCCTAGCCCACTGTTGTGCTCGTACTTGTTATTCTACCAGTCTTTGCACCCAGCTCCCTGCGTGGTACTGAACCGCCGTACTATACCGGGTAGCCTTCCAGCAAGCCATTTTTTACTACCTCCAAGTAAGGCCTCTGGAGGATATTTCTTGCCTCCTCTCACCCTTCAGGCTAGAGTGTCCTTAGCTGCTCTCCCTCCCCCTCCCCCTCCCCTGTGTGTGTGTGAATAGACTTAAGGGTAGGACTCCTCCTCCTCTCCCTCTCGTTGCAAGCGTCTCCCTCCAAATTCAGTTTAAGGACACCTCCCCCCCCATTAGCGATAACTTTAGTAAGGGAGGATTTTAGTCTCTTAGAGGTGATTCAGACCTACTAGGGGTTTTTTTTCTCATAACTTGAGCAAAAGAGCTCCAAATTGTGATCCGACTGAAGCCTTGGATTCGTGGCATCGCGCTCTACAAGAAGGCAGGCAGAATGGCTCCTTTGCAAAAGTGCCAAAATATCACCCCGAGAGCGCCGCACATCAACGGCGGCGGGTCTCAAGAAGTTGCTCCAGATACCGCCCCATCAGCCCCCACAAAAAAATAATGACCAAGTTAGCTTGGTCATTGTTTAAAAGAAGATTTTATCAATCTTTACTGTTAACTTTAAAGACATTAAGAAAGAGAGGCTATTGTTCTTTATACCAAAATTCGCGGCGCGGTGAAATTATTGTTTTCTCAAGGAAAGTGATGAAATCTATGGAGATTTCTTTCTTGGACGAGATTTATATAGATATTGGGCTTCACAAGCAACTTCTATGGACGAATCTGTCCGAGTTTATAGAGAAGCAATCTTTGGATATCTCATGGATATGACGCTTTTATGGATAAATTCCACCTCTACTCCAAGGTGTGTGGTTAGCACGGAGTATGTGGTAAGAGTTATGGTATACAAGGATTATGGTATACAGGTCTATGGATTCCTGGACTTTTTTTTCTAGGGATTTGGATCCATCCTCATGTTTATGGATTCTGCTTATGACTCCCTTTTACTGGGATGGATTGAGGAGTACGGAGACTTTGCTCAATTTGCGAATGCTTATATGCAATCACAAAAGGGCAAGCCACGTAATGAGAATCCTACTTCCAATGCTTCTAAAGATATCAAGGCTCTCCAAGTTCAAGGGTGATGGTTCCGCTTTGCATGAGTTGGGGAGGAGTGGATGACCAAGCTAGACACTTATTCCCGACTTCACCCCCCTAAGAGTGAGCAAGATAAAGTGCACTCTTCATCTTTACACTCGGAAGATTATGCTCATCAATGGTGGAGACATATGCTTAATCATGGGAATGTACCACACTCATGGGATGATTTGAAAAGGGAGATGAACTTGACTTTTATCTCACCTTTGGTGCTTGTTAGATACCATGAGCAATGGTACGAGATTTCTCAAAAGGGAAAATGAAGATGAGGAAGTTTATTCATGGGTTGGATTCCTACATCAAGGCGGATGTGTTGGCACAAAGACCTAGCACCATCAAGGAGGCTATGAGGCTAGCGAGCTTTATGAGCCTACTAAGTATAGGAAATCTCAGACCATCATACCCTCTCAAAAACCATCCTATACTTCTTCAAATATCAGTGAAATTTTCCCTTCCACAGCACCCACTTTTACCTGCAAGTTTTCATCATCATTTGGACCTAGGTGGACATCCCGAGAGAGGAGTTCAAAATGATGTAAAGAAAGACAATGGGTTTGTCACAAGAAAGAATACTTTTTTAACCTTTCAAGAAGATTCAAAGGATGGATGATCCAAATATTGAAGAGTTGAGGAGCTAGGGTTTATGTTTCAAATGCAAAGAGGAGTGGTTACCCGGGCATGTTTGCAAGTCAAAGAAGGTGATGGCTACTATGATTCTTATGGATGAAGAGGAAATCTCATGAGGTGGAGGAATATGAAGATTGCATTGAAGAGACACATGATGATACCTCTTTCATCCAAGAAGAGGGTGAGTTTCCATTTGACCTCGGTGAGGGGAGTCATGCGAGTATTTTGGGAGGTGATGTGATACACCCAAAAGTGCAGTAAACACAGCTAGCGTATGCTCTATTTCTCGAGAGCTTTTGGCAGGGTGCAAGAGCCCAAGTAATTTGAGATTAGTGGGAACCATTAATGGGAGAGTTGCACACATTTTGGTAAATTCTGGGAGTACAAATAGCTTCATCAACTCTAAATCCATCAACTTTCTCAAACTATCTCCAACAACGGAGCTACCCATAACCTTCTTCTGAGTGCAAGTGGCAAATAGGAATTATGAGAAAAGCTACATTGGTTAGCCCTTCTACACAAGTGACATTATCTTCTTCATACGCTTGGGAAGGTGATTTGGTGGTCTTGGACATGGGTCCCATTGATGTGATTATGGGATGTGATTGGTTAGCTTCTCTTGGTGATTTCCACATGAACCTTGAACAAGGTCGCATGATGGACAGAGTGGTATTGGCTGGAAGGGCCCTCTTTGATCACTCCAAAGATGCTCTAGAAGGGGCTCAAGATTCTTGGTACTATCTATGTGTTACATGTTCAAGAGGGGATGGATGGTATTGGACTGTCACACATAGAGAAAATGGATAAAGATATGGTGACTCTTCTCAAAGAGTATGAGGACCATTTTATAGTGCCAAAGAGTTTGCCACACCTAAGAGGGAGATTGACCATGCTATTATACTTGAACCAAATGCAAAGGTTGCGAACAAGCCTCCTTATCATTTGTCTAAGGTGGAAAGAGAGTAAGCGGCAAAGAAAGTAC
This sequence comes from Cibotium barometz, assembly GCF_041138505.1. Taxonomy (NCBI): domain Eukaryota; kingdom Viridiplantae; phylum Streptophyta; class Polypodiopsida; order Cyatheales; family Cibotiaceae; genus Cibotium; species Cibotium barometz. Next base: position 70,531,133 of record NC_141046.1, read on the forward strand.
AAGAGTTGCTTACTATGGGTCTTATCCAACCCTCACAATCTTTATTTGCATCACCCGTTCTATTGTTGGTGAAGAAGAAGGATGGGTCCTTTCGTATGTGCATTGATTACCGTGACTTGAACAAAGTCACTATAAAAAATAGGTATCCAATACCCCACATTGATGATGTTTTTGATGAGCTCAAAGGTGCAAAATTCTTCACCAAGATTGATTCAAGATCAGGTTACCATCAAATACGAATGAAGGAGGAAGACAGCATTTAGGATCGAAAGGGGATGGTTTCTCTTTATGGTTTTGCCCTTTGGCCTTATAAATGCCCTGGCCACTTTCTATTCAAGTTTGTGCTAGTGTTCTTTGACAATATCTTCATCTGTAGAGCAAGAGCAAGGAAGAGCACTTGTCTCATGTGAAACAAGTGTTTGAGATAATGAGGAAGCATAAGCTGTATAGGAGAGAAAATGTGCATTCATGGTCTCAATGAAGTGGATTGGACACTTGGTGGGAGAGAAGGGCATTAGGGCTGATTCAAAGAAAGTAGCATGCATTAAAGGATGGCCAACCTGCAGCAATACAACTCAATTGAGAGGATTTTTGGGATTGTCTTCTTTCTATAGAAGATTTATGGAGCACTATGCCTCTATTGGAGAACCTCTTACCAATCTACTCAAGAAGAAAGATTTCTTTTGGGATGCTATCTACCAACAAGCGTTTCAATGAACTCCAAACCTTGCTTACATCGGCTCCTATTCTTGTTTGCCCCGATTTCTCAAAGGCATTTTATGTGAGAATGGATGCAAGTGGAAGAGGGCTTGGGGCAGTTTTAAACCAAGAGCATGGTGTCATTGCATTCGAGAGTAGAAAGCTTTCCGAGGAGGAGATGGGGTTGCACGTTTATGAGCAAGTAATGTTAGCCATACTTCATGCAATCAGGAAATGGCATCACTGTCTTTATGGTGTTGCACATCTCAAGGTGAGAAGCGATCATAGGGTGCTGAGTTTTTTCCTCTCCCAACCCAATCTTTCTCCCAAACAAAAGATAGTTGGCTACCCTTCAAGGATATGATTTTGAGATATCCTACACACTCGCGGGAAGGACAATGTAGTTGTGGACACATTGTCAAGAATGTGGGCTTGCACAGATACTACTGTATAGACAAATAGCTTAAGGGTAAGCATGATCTAATCTCCATGGTCACATAACTACACTGTGACTTCAATTATGGAAGTGTGAATGGATCAAAGGAACTCAAGTGGAATATCTTATTAACAATGAAGATGCTACCTATATTTACAGGAAATTCTAGCAAGGAGATGATGGAGAATTTACAAGCTTTGTAATGGTCTCCTATGGCAAAAGGATAAGGTGTACTTGGTTCCTACCTCTTCCTACATTCCCAAAGTGATCTATGAGATCAATTCTTCATCAATTTATCACAATTCAAGCAAGAACTTGAGTAGTATCGGGATGAGTATCAAGTGCATGTGACATATATTGTCTTCCATGGAGGACAAAATGGCTAATCCTTTGGCCACGGAAGAGTTGGAAAGGATGAGATAACTTCTTCAACTTTGCAAGGACAACATGAAGAGGTCATGAAGGCAAACACGCGGATGACCGTAGGCATAAGATGGAGTTTGAAGAAGGTGACTATGTGCTACTAAAGCTTCCTAAGAGCCAACATAACATCCTAAAAGGGTCTTCCAATCCAAAATTGGCTCATAGATATTATGGTCCGTGACATACATGGTAGTCAAGAAGGTAGGTGACTTGGCTGACAAGCTTAATTTGCCTTCTTCTACAAGAATTCATGATGTGTTTCATGTGTCCGACCTTAAGAGGTTTGTGGGCACTCTTCCACAAGAGATTGAAGAGCTACCGGTAACCCATGGATGAAGAAGGGGAGATCATACATGAGTCGGAAAGGATTGTGGACAAGAGGACAAGGGAGTTTAGGAATAGAAACATTAAAGAATTCCTTGTTAGTAGGTGCAAGAAATTACCCATGAATAAGGCTACTTGGCAATCTTTAGAGTATGTACAACAACAACATGGCCTATTTGAGGAAGGCGTTGCTTCACCGATTGGCATGATTTGTATGGAGAAAATGGGCAATACTTGGGATTATACGTGTGTTGTAATTTCTGGACAGTTTTGGTGAGGTCCATTGCTGGGGTCGATGCTCTACTCCAACAAGCTTTATTGGTTATCAGAATGACTCCCAGCACATATCAAGGTCCACAACGTGTTTCATGTAAGTTTATTAAAGCCTTGTGTAGCTAGTCTCTAGGTCATATTCTTGATGATGAACAAGTTGTAATCCCAAGTCAGGGAGTCCTTGAGTTACAACCTAGTAGGATCATAGATTCTAGGGAAAGGCAACTCCGTAATAGAACTCAGGTAGAACATCTAGTACAATGGAAAGATTACCCTGAAGAAGACGCAACGTGGGAAGAGGAAGCGACACTCTTAAAGGATTACCCCGAATTCATGACGAGATGAGGACATCTCGACTTCTTAAAGTAGGGAAGGATGTAACATGTCCATCTTCAATAACACTACTTGCCCATGAATTTGAGGTCTTTTGTGATGTAAAAAAAAATCAAAAATTTTAATAAATGAGCTGTTTCCACTTAGAATCTTAGAATTTTGAGTCCAAATTCAGAATCTACGCACGATTTTACCCTAATGTAGGATTTTACAGCATTCAAAACAGACACTGGATGATTGAGCCTATACGTATTTTTTTAAAGTTATTTTCACTTAAAATACGACAAATTTAAAATATCGTACACACACCTGGGTTCCTGCGCAAGGACCAAAGGCCGACCGCCCTAGTGTACGGTCCACAGGCCGCCACGTGGATGCCCATGTTGCCTTTGACCCCACCGTCCTTTGCACGCACGCTTTGCTCTCCTTTTCCTTGCACCCATACCCCTACCTACACCTATATAAACCCCCCAATACCTCGTGGGGCCGACAGACACCCTAGCCCACTGTTGTGCTCGTACTTGTTATTCTACCAGTCTTTGCACCCAGCTCCCTGCGTGGTACTGAACCGCCGTACTATACCGGGTAGCCTTCCAGCAAGCCATTTTTGACTACCTCCAAGTAAGGCCTCTGGAGGATATTTCTTGCCTCCTCTCACCCTTCAGGCTAGAGTGTCCTTAGCTGCTCTCCCTCCCCCTCCCCCTCCCCTGTGTGTGTGTGAATAGACTTAAGGGTAGGACTCCTCCTCCTCTCCCTCTCGTTGCAAGCGTCTCCCTCCAAATTCAGTTTAAGGACACCTTCCCCCCCATTAGCGATAACTTTAGTAAGGGAGGATTTTAGTCTCTTAGAGGTGATTCAGACCTACTAGGGGTTTTTTTTCTCATAACTTGAGCAAAAGAGCTCCAAATTGTGATCCGACTGAAGCCTTGGATTCGTGGCATCGCGCTCTACAAGAAGGCAGGCAGAATGGCTCCTTTGCAAAAGTGCCAAAATATCACCCCGAGAGCGCCGCACATCAACGGCGGCGGGTCTCAAGAAGTTGCTCCAGATACCGCCCCATCAGCCCCCACAAAAAAATAATGACCAAGTTAGCTTGGTCATTGTTTAAAAGAAGATTTTATCAATCTTTACTGTTAACTTTAAAGACATTAAGAAAGAGAGGCTATTGTTCTTTATACCAAAATTCGCGGCGCGGTGAAATTATTGTTTTCTCAAGGAAAGTGATGAAATCTATGGAGATTTCTTTCTTGGACGAGATTTATATAGATATTGGGCTTCACAAGCAACTTCTATGGACGAATCTGTCCGAGTTTATAGAGAAGCAATCTTTGGATATCTCATGGATATGACGCTTTTATGGATAAATTCCACCTCTACTCCAAGGTGTGTGGTTAGCATGGAGTATGTGGTAAGAGTTATGGTATACAAGGATTATGGTATACAGGTCTATGGATTCCTGGACTTTTTTTTGTAGGGATTTGGATCCATCCTCATGTTTATGGATTCTGCTTATGACTCCCTTTTACTGGGATGGATTGAGGAGTACGGAGACTTTGCTCAATTTGCGAATGCTTATATGCAATCACAAAAGGGCAAGCCACGTAATGAGAATCCTACTTCCAATGCTTCTAAAGATATCAAGGCTCTCCAAGTTCAAGGGTGATGGTTCCGCTTTGCATGAGTTGGGGAGGAGTGGATGACCAAGCTAGACACTTATTCCCGACTTCACCCCCCTAAGAGTGAGCAAGATAAAGTGCACTCTTCATCTTTACACTCGGAAGATTATGCTCATCAATGGTGGAGACATATGCTTAATCATGGGAATGTACCACACTCATGGGATGATTTGAAAAGGGAGATGAACTTGACTTTTATCTCACCTTTGGTGCTTGTTAGATACCATGAGCAATGGTACGAGATTTCTCAAAAGGGAAAATGAAGATGAGGAAGTTTATTCATGGGTTGGATTCCTACATCAAGGCGGATGTGTTGGCACAAAGACCTAGCACCATCAAGGAGGCTATGAGGCTAGCGAGCTTTATGAGCCTACTAAGTATAGGAAATCTCAGACCATCATACCCTCTCAAAAACCATCCTATACTTCTTCAAATATCAGTGAAATTTTCCCTTCCACAGCACCCACTTTTACCTGCAAGTTTTCATCATCATTTGGACCTAGGTGGACATCCCGAGAGAGGAGTTCAAAATGATGTAAAGAAAGACAATGGGTTTGTCACAAGAAAGAATACTTTTTTAACCTTTCAAGAAGATTCAAAGGATGGATGATCCAAATATTGAAGAGTTGAGGAGCTAGGGTTTATGTTTCAAATGCAAAGAGGAGTGGTTACCCGGGCATGTTTGCAAGTCAAAGAAGGTGATGGCTACTATGATTCTTATGGATGAAGAGGAAATCTCATGAGGTGGAGGAATATGAAGATTGCATTGAAGAGACACATGATGATACCTCTTTCATCCAAGAAGAGGGTGAGTTTCCATTTGACCTCGGTGAGGGGAGTCATGCGAGTATTTTGGGAGGTGATGTGATACACCCAAAAGTGCAGTAAACACAGCTAGCGTATGCTCTATTTCTCGAGAGCTTTTGGCAGGGTGCAAGAGCCCAAGTAATTTGAGATTAGTGGGAACCATTAATGGGAGAGTTGCACACATTTTGGTAAATTCTGGGAGTACAAATAGCTTCATCAACTCTAAATCCATCAACTTTCTCAAACTATCTCCAACAACGGAGCTACCCATAACCTTCTTCTGAGTGCAAGTGGCAAATAGGAATTATGAGAAAAGCTACATTGGTTAGCCCTTCTACACAAGTGACATTATCTTCTTCATACGCTTGGGAAGGTGATTTGGTGGTCTTGGACATGGGTCCCATTGATGTGATTATGGGATGTGATTGGTTAGCTTCTCTTGGTGATTTCCACATGAACCTTGAACAAGGTCGCATGATGGACAGAGTGGTATTGGCTGGAAGGGCCCTCTTTGATCACTCCAAAGATGCTCTAGAAGGGGCTCAAGATTCTTGGTACTATCTATGTGTTACATGTTCAAGAGGGGATGGATGGTATTGGACTGTCACACATAGAGAAAATGGATAAAGATATGGTGACTCTTCTCAAAGAGTATGAGGACCATTTTATAGTGCCAAAGAGTTTGCCACACCTAAGAGGGAGATTGACCATGCTATTATACTTGAACCAAATGCAAAGGTTGCGAACAAGCCTCCTTATCATTTGTCTAAGGTGGAAAGAGAGTAAGCGGCAAAGAAAGTACAAGAGTTGCTTACTATGGGTCTTATCCAACCCTCACAATCTTTATTTGCATCACCCGTTCTATTGTTGGTGAAGAAGAAGGATGGGTCCTTTCGTATGTGCATTGATTACCGTGACTTGAACAAAGTCACTATAAAAAATAGGTATCCAATACCCCACATTGATGATGTTTTTGATGAGCTCAAAGGTGCAAAATTCTTCACCAAGATTGATTCAAGATCAGGTTACCATCAAATACGAATGAAGGAGGAAGACAGCATTTAGGATCGAAAGGGGATGGTTTCTCTTTATGGTTTTGCCCTTTGGCCTTATAAATGCCCTGGCCACTTTCTATTCAAGTTTGTGCTAGTGTTCTTTGACAATATCTTCATCTGTAGAGCAAGAGCAAGGAAGAGCACTTGTCTCATGTGAAACAAGTGTTTGAGATAATGAGGAAGCATAAGCTGTATAGGAGAGAAAATGTGCATTCATGGTCTCAATGAAGTGGATTGGACACTTGGTGGGAGAGAAGGGCATTAGGGCTGATTCAAAGAAAGTAGCATGCATTAAAGGATGGCCAACCTGCAGCAATACAACTCAATTGAGAGGATTTTTGGGATTGTCTTCTTTCTATAGAAGATTTATGGAGCACTATGCCTCTATTGGAGAACCTCTTACCAATCTACTCAAGAAGAAAGATTTCTTTTGGGATGCTATCTACCAACAAGCGTTTCAATGAACTCCAAACCTTGCTTACATCGGCTCCTATTCTTGTTTGCCCCGATTTCTCAAAGGCATTTTATGTGAGAATGGATGCAAGTGGAAGAGGGCTTGGGGCAGTTTTAAACCAAGAGCATGGTGTCATTGCATTCGAGAGTAGAAAGCTTTCCGAGGAGGAGATGGGGTTGCACGTTTATGAGCAAGTAATGTTAGCCATACTTCATGCAATCAGGAAATGGCATCACTGTCTTTATGGTGTTGCACATCTCAAGGTGAGAAGCGATCATAGGGTGCTGAGTTTTTTCCTCTCCCAACCCAATCTTTCTCCCAAACAAAAGATAGTTGGCTACCCTTCAAGGATATGATTTTGAGATATCCTACACACTCGCGGGAAGGACAATGTAGTTGTGGACACATTGTCAAGAATGTGGGCTTGCACAGATACTACTGTATAGACAAATAGCTTAAGGGTAAGCATGATCTAATCTCCATGGTCACATAACTACACTGTGACTTCAATTATGGAAGTGTGAATGGATCAAAGGAACTCAAGTGGAATATCTTATCAACAATGAAGATGCTACCTATATTTACAGGAAATTCTAGCAAGGAGATGATGGAGAATTTACAAGCTTTGTAATGGTCTCCTATGGCAAAAGGATAAGGTGTACTTGGTTCCTACCTCTTCCTACATTCCCAAAGTGATCTATGAGATCAATTCTTCATCAATTTATCACAATTCAAGCAAGAACTTGAGTAGTATCGGGATGAGTATCAAGTGCATGTGACATATATTGTCTTCCATGGAGGACAAAATGGCTAATCCTTTGGCCACGGAAGAGTTGGAAAGGATGAGATAACTTCTTCAACTTTGCAAGGACAACATGAAGAGGTCATGAAGGCAAACACGCGGATGACCGTAGGCATAAGATGGAGTTTGAAGAAGGTGACTATGTGCTACTAAAGCTTCCTAAGAGCCAACATAACATCCTAAAAGGGTCTTCCAATCCAAAATTGGCTCATAGATATTATGGTCCGTGACATACATGGTAGTCAAGAAGGTAGGTGACTTGGCTGACAAGCTTAATTTGCCTTCTTCTACAAGAATTCATGATGTGTTTCATGTGTCCGACCTTAAGAGGTTTGTGGGCACTCTTCCACAAGAGATTGAAGAGCTACCGGTAACCCATGGATGAAGAAGGGGAGATCATACATGAGTCGGAAAGGATTGTGGACAAGAGGACAAGGGAGTTTAGGAATAGAAACATTAAAGAATTCCTTGTTAGTAGGTGCAAGAAATTACCCATGAATAAGGCTACTTGGCAATCTTTAGAGTATGTACAACAACAACATGGCCTATTTGAGGAAGGCGTTGCTTCACCGATTGGCATGATTTGTATGGAGAAAATGGGCAATACTTGGGATTATACGTGTGTTGTAATTTCTGGACAGTTTTGGTGAGGTCCATTGCTGGGGTCGATGCTCTACTCCAACAAGCTTTATTGGTTATCAGAATGACTCCCAGCACATATCAAGGTCCACAACGTGTTTCATGTAAGTTTATTAAAGCCTTGTGTAGCTAGTCTCTAGGTCATATTCTTGATGATGAACAAGTTGTAATCCCAAGTCAGGGAGTCCTTGAGTTACAACCTAGTAGGATCATAGATTCTAGGGAAAGGCAACTCCGTAATAGAACTCAGGTAGAACATCTAGTACAATGGAAAGATTACCCTGAAGAAGACGCAACGTGGGAAGAGGAAGCGACACTCTTAAAGGATTACCCCGAATTCATGACGAGATGAGGACATCTCGACTTCTTAAAGTAGGGAAGGATGTAACATGTCCATCTTCAATAACACTACTTGCCCATGAATTTGAGGTCTTTTGTGATGTAAAAAAAAATCAAAAATTTTAATAAATGAGCTGTTTCCACTTAGAATCTTAGAATTTTGAGTCCAAATTCAGAATCTACGCACGATTTTACCCTAATGTAGGATTTTACAGCATTCAAAACAGACACTGGATGATTGAGCCTATACGTATTTTTTTAAAGTTATTTTCACTTAAAATACGACAAATTTAAAATATCGTACACACACCTGGGTTCCTGCGCAAGGACCAAAGGCCGACCGCCCTAGTGTACGGTCCACAGGCCGCCACGTGGATGCCCATGTTGCCTTTGACCCCACCGTCCTTTGCACGCACGCTTTGCTCTCCTTTTCCTTGCACCCATACCCCTACCTACACCTATATAAACCCCCCAATACCTCGTGGGGCCGACAGACACCCTAGCCCACTGTTGTGCTCGTACTTGTTATTCTACCAGTCTTTGCACCCAGCTCCCTGCGTGGTACTGAACCGCCGTACTATACCGGGTAGCCTTCCAGCAAGCCATTTTTGACTACCTCCAAGTAAGGCCTCTGGAGGATATTTCTTGCCTCCTCTCACCCTTCAGGCTAGAGTGTCCTTAGCTGCTCTCCCTCCCCCTCCCCCTCCCCTGTGTGTGTGTGAATAGACTTAAGGGTAGGACTCCTCCTCCTCTCCCTCTCGTTGCAAGCGTCTCCCTCCAAATTCAGTTTAAGGACACCTTCCCCCCCATTAGCGATAACTTTAGTAAGGGAGGATTTTAGTCTCTTAGAGGTGATTCAGACCTACTAGGGGTTTTTTTTCTCATAACTTGAGCAAAAGAGCTCCAAATTGTGATCCGACTGAAGCCTTGGATTCGTGGCATCGCGCTCTACAAGAAGGCAGGCAGAATGGCTCCTTTGCAAAAGTGCCAAAATATCACCCCGAGAGCGCCGCACATCAACGGCGGCGGGTCTCAAGAAGTTGCTCCAGATACCGCCCCATCAGCCCCCACAAAAAAATAATGACCAAGTTAGCTTGGTCATTGTTTAAAAGAAGATTTTATCAATCTTTACTGTTAACTTTAAAGACATTAAGAAAGAGAGGCTATTGTTCTTTATACCAAAATTCGCGGCGCGGTGAAATTATTGTTTTCTCAAGGAAAGTGATGAAATCTATGGAGATTTCTTTCTTGGACGAGATTTATATAGATATTGGGCTTCACAAGCAACTTCTATGGACGAATCTGTCCGAGTTTATAGAGAAGCAATCTTTGGATATCTCATGGATATGACGCTTTTATGGATAAATTCCACCTCTACTCCAAGGTGTGTGGTTAGCACGGAGTATGTGGTAAGAGTTATGGTATACAAGGATTATGGTATACAGGTCTATGGATTCCTGGACTTTTTTTTGTAGGGATTTGGATCCATCCTCATGTTTATGGATTCTGCTTATGACTCCCTTTTACTGGGATGGATTGAGGAGTACGGAGACTTTGCTCAATTTGCGAATGCTTATATGCAATCACAAAAGGGCAAGCCACGTAATGAGAATCCTACTTCCAATGCTTCTAAAGATATCAAGGCTCTCCAAGTTCAAGGGTGATGGTTCCGCTTTGCATGAGTTGGGGAGGAGTGGATGACCAAGCTAGACACTTATTCCCGACTTCACCCCCCTAAGAGTGAGCAAGATAAAGTGCACTCTTCATCTTTACACTCGGAAGATTATGCTCATCAATGGTGGAGACATATGCTTAATCATGGGAATGTACCACACTCATGGGATGATTTGAAAAGGGAGATGAACTTGACTTTTATCTCACCTTTGGTGCTTGTTAGATACCATGAGCAATGGTACGAGATTTCTCAAAAGGGAAAATGAAGATGAGGAAGTTTATTCATGGGTTGGATTCCTACATCAAGGCGGATGTGTTGGCACAAAGACCTAGCACCATCAAGGAGGCTATGAGGCTAGCGAGCTTTATGAGCCTACTAAGTATAGGAAATCTCAGACCATCATACCCTCTCAAAAACCATCCTATACTTCTTCAAATATCAGTGAAATTTTCCCTTCCACAGCACCCACTTTTACCTGCAAGTTTTCATCATCATTTGGACCTAGGTGGACATCCCGAGAGAGGAGTTCAAAATGATGTAAAGAAAGACAATGGGTTTGTCACAAGAAAGAATACTTTTTTAACCTTTCAAGAAGATTCAAAGGATGGATGATCCAAATATTGAAGAGTTGAGGAGCTAGGGTTTATGTTTCAAATGCAAAGAGGAGTGGTTACCCGGGCATGTTTGCAAGTCAAAGAAGGTGATGGCTACTATGATTCTTATGGATGAAGAGGAAATCTCATGAGGTGGAGGAATATGAAGATTGCATTGAAGAGACACATGATGATACCTCTTTCATCCAAGAAGAGGGTGAGTTTCCATTTGACCTCGGTGAGGGGAGTCATGCGAGTATTTTGGGAGGTGATGTGATACACCCAAAAGTGCAGTAAACACAGCTAGCGTATGCTCTATTTCTCGAGAGCTTTTGGCAGGGTGCAAGAGCCCAAGTAATTTGAGATTAGTGGGAACCATTAATGGGAGAGTTGCACACATTTTGGTAAATTCTGGGAGTACAAATAGCTTCATCAACTCTAAATCCATCAACTTTCTCAAACTATCTCCAACAACGGAGCTACCCATAACCTTCTTCTGAGTGCAAGTGGCAAATAGGAATTATGAGAAAAGCTACATTGGTTAGCCCTTCTACACAAGTGACATTATCTTCTTCATACGCTTGGGAAGGTGATTTGGTGGTCTTGGACATGGGTCCCATTGATGTGATTATGGGATGTGATTGGTTAGCTTCTCTTGGTGATTTCCACATGAACCTTGAACAAGGTCGCATGATGGACAGAGTGGTATTGGCTGGAAGGGCCCTCTTTGATCACTCCAAAGATGCTCTAGAAGGGGCTCAAGATTCTTGGTACTATCTATGTGTTACATGTTCAAGAGGGGATGGATGGTATTGGACTGTCACACATAGAGAAAATGGATAAAGATATGGTGACTCTTCTCAAAGAGTATGAGGACCATTTTATAGTGCCAAAGAGTTTGCCACACCTAAGAGGGAGATTGACCATGCTATTATACTTGAACCAAATGCAAAGGTTGCGAACAAGCCTCCTTATCATTTGTCTAAGGTGGAAAGAGAGTAAGCGGCAAAGAAAGTACAAGAGTTGCTTACTATGGGTCTTATCCAACCCTCACAATCTTTATTTGCATCACCCGTTCTATTGTTGGTGAAGAAGAAGGATGGGTCCTTTCGTATGTGCATTGATTACCGTGACTTGAACAAAGTCACTATAAAAAATAGGTATCCAATACCCCACATTGATGATGTTTTTGATGAGCTCAAAGGTGCAAAATTCTTCACCAAGATTGATTCAAGATCAGGTTACCATCAAATACGAATGAAGGAGGAAGACAGCATTTAGGATCGAAAGGGGATGGTTTCTCTTTATGGTTTTGCCCTTTGGCCTTATAAATGCCCTGGCCACTTTCTATTCAAGTTTGTGCTAGTGTTCTTTGACAATATCTTCATCTGTAGAGCAAGAGCAAGGAAGAGCACTTGTCTCATGTGAAACAAGTGTTTGAGATAATGAGGAAGCATAAGCTGTATAGGAGAGAAAATGTGCATTCATGGTCTCAATGAAGTGGATTGGACACTTGGTGGGAGAGAAGGGCATTAGGGCTGATTCAAAGAAAGTAGCATGCATTAAAGGATGGCCAACCTGCAGCAATACAACTCAATTGAGAGGATTTTTGGGATTGTCTTCTTTCTATAGAAGATTTATGGAGCACTATGCCTCTATTGGAGAACCTCTTACCAATCTACTCAAGAAGAAAGATTTCTTTTGGGATGCTATCTACCAACAAGCGTTTCAATGAACTCCAAACCTTGCTTACATCGGCTCCTATTCTTGTTTGCCCCGATTTCTCAAAGGCATTTTATGTGAGAATGGATGCAAGTGGAAGAGGGCTTGGGGCAGTTTTAAACCAAGAGCATGGTGTCATTGCATTCGAGAGTAGAAAGCTTTCCGAGGAGGAGATGGGGTTGCACGTTTATGAGCAAGTAATGTTAGCCATACTTCATGCAATCAGGAAATGGCATCACTGTCTTTATGGTGTTGCACATCTCAAGGTGAGAAGCGATCATAGGGTGCTGAGTTTTTTCCTCTCCCAACCCAATCTTTCTCCCAAACAAAAGATAGTTGGCTACCCTTCAAGGATATGATTTTGAGATATCCTACACACTCGGGAAGGACAATGTAGTTGTGGGCACATTGTCAAGAATGTGGGCTTGCACAGATACTACTGTATAGACAAATAGCTTAAGGGTAAGCATGATCTAATCTCCATGGTCACATAACTACACTGTGACTTCAATTATGGAAGTGTGAATGGATCAAAGGAACTCAAGTGGAATATCTTATCAACAATGAAGATGCTACCTATATTTACAGGAAATTCTAGCAAGGAGATGATGGAGAATTTACAAGCTTTGTAATGGTCTCCTATGGCAAAAGGATAAGGTGTACTTGGTTCCTACCTCTTCCTACATTCCCAAAGTGATCTATGAGATCAATTCTTCATCAATTTATCACAATTCAAGCAAGAACTTGAGTAGTATCGGGATGAGTATCAAGTGCATGTGACATATATTGTCTTCCATGGAGGACAAAATGGCTAATCCTTTGGCCACGGAAGAGTTGGAAAGGATGAGATAACTTCTTCAACTTTGCAAGGACAACATGAAGAGGTCATGAAGGCAAACACGCGGATGACCGTAGGCATAAGATGGAGTTTGAAGAAGGTGACTATGTGCTACTAAAGCTTCCTAAGAGCCAACATAACATCCTAAAAGGGTCTTCCAATCCAAAATTGGCTCATAGATATTATGGTCCGTGACATACATGGTAGTCAAGAAGGTAGGTGACTTGGCTGACAAGCTTAATTTGCCTTCTTCTACAAGAATTCATGATGTGTTTCATGTGTCCGACCTTAAGAGGTTTGTGGGCACTCTTCCACAAGAGATTGAAGAGCTACCGGTAACCCATGGATGAAGAAGGGGAGATCATACATGAGTCGGAAAGGATTGTGGACAAGAGGACAAGGGAGTTTAGGAATAGAAACATTAAAGAATTCCTTGTTAGTAGGTGCAAGAAATTACCCATGAATAAGGCTACTTGGCAATCTTTAGAGTATGTACAACAACAACATGGCCTATTTGAGGAAGGCGTTGCTTCACCGATTGGCATGATTTGTATGGAGAAAATGGGCAATACTTGGGATTATACGTGTGTTGTAATTTCTGGACAGTTTTGGTGAGGTCCATTGCTGGGGTCGATGCTCTACTCCAACAAGCTTTATTGGTTATCAGAATGACTCCCAGCACATATCAAGGTCCACAACGTGTTTCATGTAAGTTTATTAAAGCCTTGTGTAGCTAGTCTCTAGGTCATATTCTTGATGATGAACAAGTTGTAATCCCAAGTCAGGGAGTCCTTGAGTTACAACCTAGTAGGATCATAGATTCTAGGGAAAGGCAACTCCGTAATAGAACTCAGGTAGAACATCTAGTACAATGGAAAGATTACCCTGAAGAAGACGCAACGTGGGAAGAGGAAGCGACACTCTTAAAGGATTACCCCGAATTCATGACGAGATGAGGACATCTCGACTTCTTAAAGTAGGGAAGGATGTAACATGTCCATCTTCAATAACACTACTTGCCCATGAATTTGAGGTCTTTTGTGATGTAAAAAAAAATCAAAAATTTTAATAAATGAGCTGTTTCCACTTAGAATCTTAGAATTTTGAGTCCAAATTCAGAATCTACGCACGATTTTACCCTAATGTAGGATTTTACAGCATTCAAAACAGACACTGGATGATTGAGCCTATACGTATTTTTTTAAAGTTATTTTCACTTAAAATACGACAAATTTAAAATATCGTACACACACCTGGGTTCCTGCGCAAGGACCAAAGGCCGACCGCCCTAGTGTACGGTCCACAGGCCGCCACGTGGATGCCCATGTTGCCTTTGACCCCACCGTCCTTTGCACGCACGCTTTGCTCTCCTTTTCCTTGCACCCATACCCCTACCTACACCTATATAAACCCCCCAATACCTCGTGGGGCCGACAGACACCCTAGCCCACTGTTGTGCTCGTACTTGTTATTCTACCAGTCTTTGCACCCAGCTCCCTGCGTGGTACTGAACCGCCGTACTATACCGGGTAGCCTTCCAGCAAGCCATTTTTTACTACCTCCAAGTAAGGCCTCTGGAGGATATTTCTTGCCTCCTCTCACCCTTCAGGCTAGAGTGTCCTTAGCTGCTCTCCCTCCCCCTCCCCCTCCCCTGTGTGTGTGTGAATAGACTTAAGGGTAGGACTCCTCCTCCTCTCCCTCTCGTTGCAAGCGTCTCCCTCCAAATTCAGTTTAAGGACACCTCCCCCCCCATTAGCGATAACTTTAGTAAGGGAGGATTTTAGTCTCTTAGAGGTGATTCAGACCTACTAGGGGTTTTTTTTCTCATAACTTGAGCAAAAGAGCTCCAAATTGTGATCCGACTGAAGCCTTGGATTCGTGGCATCGCGCTCTACAAGAAGGCAGGCAGAATGGCTCCTTTGCAAAAGTGCCAAAATATCACCCCGAGAGCGCCGCACATCAACGGCGGCGGGTCTCAAGAAGTTGCTCCAGATACTGCCCCATCAGCCCCCACAAAAAAATAATGACCAAGTTAGCTTGGTCATTGTTTAAAAGAAGATTTTATCAATCTTTACTGTTAACTTTAAAGACATTAAGAAAGAGAGGCTATTGTTCTTTATACCAAAATTCGCGGCGCGGTGAAATTATTGTTTTCTCAAGGAAAGTGATGAAATCTATGGAGATTTCTTTCTTGGACGAGATTTATATAGATATTGGGCTTCACAAGCAACTTCTATGGACGAATCTGTCCGAGTTTATAGAGAAGCAATCTTTGGATATCTCATGGATATGACGCTTTTATGGATAAATTCCACCTCTACTCCAAGGTGTGTGGTTAGCACGGAGTATGTGGTAAGAGTTATGGTATACAAGGATTATGGTATACAGGTCTATGGATTCCTGGACTTTTTTTTGTAGGGATTTGGATCCATCCTCATGTTTATGGATTCTGCTTATGACTCCCTTTTACTGGGATGGATTGAGGAGTACGGAGACTTTGCTCAATTTGCGAATGCTTATATGCAATCACAAAAGGGCAAGCCACGTAATGAGAATCCTACTTCCAATGCTTCTAAAGATATCAAGGCTCTCCAAGTTCAAGGGTGATGGTTCCGCTTTGCATGAGTTGGGGAGGAGTGGATGACCAAGCTAGACACTTATTCCCGACTTCACCCCCCTAAGAGTGAGCAAGATAAAGTGCACTCTTCATCTTTACACTCGGAAGATTATGCTCATCAATGGTGGAGACATATGCTTAATCATGGGAATGTACCACACTCATGGGATGATTTGAAAAGGGAGATGAACTTGACTTTTATCTCACCTTTGGTGCTTGTTAGATACCATGAGCAATGGTACGAGATTTCTCAAAAGGGAAAATGAAGATGAGGAAGTTTATTCATGGGTTGGATTCCTACATCAAGGCGGATGTGTTGGCACAAAGACCTAGCACCATCAAGGAGGCTATGAGGCTAGCGAGCTTTATGAGCCTACTAAGTATAGGAAATCTCAGACCATCATACCCTCTCAAAAACCATCCTATACTTCTTCAAATATCAGTGAAATTTTCCCTTCCACAGCACCCACTTTTACCTGCAAGTTTTCATCATCATTTGGACCTAGGTGGACATCCCGAGAGAGGAGTTCAAAATGATGTAAAGAAAGACAATGGGTTTGTCACAAGAAAGAATACTTTTTTAACCTTTCAAGAAGATTCAAAGGATGGATGATCCAAATATTGAAGAGTTGAGGAGCTAGGGTTTATGTTTCAAATGCAAAGAGGAGTGGTTACCCGGGCATGTTTGCAAGTCAAAGAAGGTGATGGCTACTATGATTCTTATGGATGAAGAGGAAATCTCATGAGGTGGAGGAATATGAAGATTGCATTGAAGAGACACATGATGATACCTCTTTCATCCAAGAAGAGGGTGAGTTTCCATTTGACCTCGGTGAGGGGAGTCATGCGAGTATTTTGGGAGGTGATGTGATACACCCAAAAGTGCAGTAAACACAGCTAGCGTATGCTCTATTTCTCGAGAGCTTTTGGCAGGGTGCAAGAGCCCAAGTAATTTGAGATTAGTGGGAACCATTAATGGGAGAGTTGCACACATTTTGGTAAATTCTGGGAGTACAAATAGCTTCATCAACTCTAAATCCATCAACTTTCTCAAACTATCTCCAACAACGGAGCTACCCATAACCTTCTTCTGAGTGCAAGTGGCAAATAGGAATTATGAGAAAAGCTACATTGGTTAGCCCTTCTACACAAGTGACATTATCTTCTTCATACGCTTGGGAAGGTGATTTGGTGGTCTTGGACATGGGTCCCATTGATGTGATTATGGGATGTGATTGGTTAGCTTCTCTTGGTGATTTCCACATGAACCTTGAACAAGGTCGCATGATGGACAGAGTGGTATTGGCTGGAAGGGCCCTCTTTGATCACTCCAAAGATGCTCTAGAAGGGGCTCAAGATTCTTGGTACTATCTATGTGTTACATGTTCAAGAGGGGATGGATGGTATTGGACTGTCACACATAGAGAAAATGGATAAAGATATGGTGACTCTTCTCAAAGAGTATGAGGACCATTTTATAGTGCCAAAGAGTTTGCCACACCTAAGAGGGAGATTGACCATGCTATTATACTTGAACCAAATGCAAAGGTTGCGAACAAGCCTCCTTATCATTTGTCTAAGGTGGAAAGAGAGTAAGCGGCAAAGAAAGTACAAGAGTTGCTTACTATGGGTCTTATCCAACCCTCACAATCTTTATTTGCATCACCCGTTCTATTGTTGGTGAAGAAGAAGGATGGGTCCTCGTAGGTGCATTGATTACCGTGACTTGAACAAAGTCACTATAAAAAATAGGTATCCAATACCCCACATTGATGATGTTTTTGATGAGCTCAAAGGTGCAAAATTCTTCACCAAGATTGATTCAAGATCAGGTTACCATCAAATACGAATGAAGGAGGAAGACAGCATTTAGGATCGAAAGGGGATGGTTTCTCTTTATGGTTTTGCCCTTTGGCCTTATAAATGCCCTGGCCACTTTCTATTCAAGTTTGTGCTAGTGTTCTTTGACAATATCTTCATCTGTAGAGCAAGAGCAAGGAAGAGCACTTGTCTCATGTGAAACAAGTGTTTGAGATAATGAGGAAGCATAAGCTGTATAGGAGAGAAAATGTGCATTCATGGTCTCAATGAAGTGGATTGGACACTTGGTGGGAGAGAAGGGCATTAGGGCTGATTCAAAGAAAGTAGCATGCATTAAAGGATGGCCAACCTGCAGCAATACAACTCAATTGAGAGGATTTTTGGGATTGTCTTCTTTCTATAGAAGATTTATGGAGCACTATGCCTCTATTGGAGAACCTCTTACCAATCTACTCAAGAAGAAAGATTTCTTTTGGGATGCTATCTACCAACAAGAGTTTCAATGAACTCCAAACCTTGCTTACATCGGCTCCTATTCTTGTTTGCCCCGATTTCTCAAAGGCATTTTATGTGAGAATGGATGCAAGTGGAAGAGGGCTTGGGGCAGTTTTAAACCAAGAGCATGGTGTCATTGCATTCGAGAGTAGAAAGCTTTCCGAGGAGGAGATGGGGTTGCACGTTTATGAGCAAGTAATGTTAGCCATACTTCATGCAATCAGGAAATGGCATCACTATCTTTATGGTGTTGCACATCTCAAGGTGAGAAGCGATCATAGGGTGCTGAGTTTTTTCCTCTCCCAACCCAATCTTTCTCCCAAACAAAAGATAGTTGGCTACCCTTCAAGGATATGATTTTGAGATATCCTACACACTCGGGAAGGACAATGTAGTTGTGGACACATTGTCAAGAATGTGGGCTTGCACAGATACTACTGTATAGACAAATAGCTTAAGGGTAAGCATGATCTAATCTCCATGGTCACATAACTACACTGTGACTTCAATTATGGAAGTGTGAATGGATCAAAGGAACTCAAGTGGAATATCTTATCAACAATGAAGATGCTACCTATATTTACAGGAAATTCTAGCAAGGAGATGATGGAGAATTTACAAGCTTTGTAATGGTCTCCTATGGCAAAAGGATAAGGTGTACTTGGTTCCTACCTCTTCCTACATTCCCAAAGTGATCTATGAGATCAATTCTTCATCAATTTATCACAATTCAAGCAAGAACTTGAGTAGTATCGGGATGAGTATCAAGTGCATGTGACATATATTGTCTTCCATGGAGGACAAAATGGCTAATCCTTTGGCCACGGAAGAGTTGGAAAGGATGAGATAACTTCTTCAACTTTGCAAGGACAACATGAAGAGGTCATGAAGGCAAACACGCGGATGACCGTAGGCATAAGATGGAGTTTGAAGAAGGTGACTATGTGCTACTAAAGCTTCCTAAGAGCCAACATAACATCCTAAAAGGGTCTTCCAATCCAAAATTGGCTCATAGATATTATGGTCCGTGACATACATGGTAGTCAAGAAGGTAGGTGACTTGGCTGACAAGCTTAATTTGCCTTCTTCTACAAGAATTCATGATGTGTTTCATGTGTCCGACCTTAAGAGGTTTGTGGGCACTCTTCCACAAGAGATTGAAGAGCTACCGGTAACCCATGGATGAAGAAGGGGAGATCATACATGAGTCGGAAAGGATTGTGGACAAGAGGACAAGGGAGTTTAGGAATAGAAACATTAAAGAATTCCTTGTTAGTAGGTGCAAGAAATTACCCATGAATAAGGCTACTTGGCAATCTTTAGAGTATGTACAACAACAACATGGCCTATTTGAGGAAGGCGTTGCTTCACCGATTGGCATGATTTGTATGGAGAAAATGGGCAATACTTGGGATTATACGTGTGTTGTAATTTCTGGACAGTTTTGGTGAGGTCCGTTGCTGGGGTCGATGCTCTACTCCAACAAGCTTTATTGGTTATCAGAATGACTCCCAGCACATATCAAGGTCCACAACGTGTTTCATGTAAGTTTATTAAAGCCTTGTGTAGCTAGTCTCTAGGTCATATTCTTGATGATGAACAAGTTGTAATCCCAAGTCAGGGAGTCCTTGAGTTACAACCTAGTAGGATCATAGATTCTAGGGAAAGGCAACTCCGTAATAGAACTCAGGTAGAACATCTAGTACAATGGAAAGATTACCCTGAAGAAGACGCAACGTGGGAAGAGGAAGCGACACTCTTAAAGGATTACCCCGAATTCATGACGAGATGAGGACATCTCGACTTCTTAAAGTAGGGAAGGATGTAACATGTCCATCTTCAATAACACTACTTGCCCATGAATTTGAGGTCTTTTGTGATGTAAAAAAAAATCAAAAATTTTAATAAATGAGCTGTTTCCACTTAGAATCTTAGAATTTTGAGTCCAAATTCAGAATCTACGCACGATTTTACCCTAATGTAGGATTTTACAGCATTCAAAACAGACACTGGATGATTGAGCCTATACGTATTTTTTTAAAGTTATTTTCACTTAAAATACGACAAATTTAAAATATCGTACACACACCTGGGTTCCTGCGCAAGGACCAAAGGCCGACCGCCCTAGTGTACGGTCCACAGGCCGCCACGTGGATGCCCATGTTGCCTTTGACCCCACCGTCCTTTGCACGCACGCTTTGCTCTCCTTTTCCTTGCACCCATACCCCTACCTACACCTATATAAACCCCCCAATACCTCGTGGGGCCGACAGACACCCTAGCCCACTGTTGTGCTCGTACTTGTTATTCTACCAGTCTCTGCACCCAGCTCCCTGCGTGGTACTGAACCGCCGTACTATACCGGGTAGCCTTCCAGCAAGCTATTTTTGACTACCTCCAAGTAAGGCCTCTGGAAGATATTTCTCGCCTCCTCTCACCCTTCAGGCTAGAGTGTCCTTAGCTGCTCTCCCTCCCCCTCCCCCTCCCCTGTGTGTGTGTGAATAGACTTAAGGGTAGGACTCCTCCTCCTCTCCCTCTCGTTGCAAGCGTCTCCCTCCAAATTCAGTTTAAGGACACCTTCCCCCCCATTAGCGATAACTTTAGTAAGGGAGGATTTTAGTCTCTTAGAGGTGATTCAGACCTACTAGGGGTTTTTTTTCTCATAACTTGAGCAAACGAGCTCCAAATTGTGATCCGACTGAAGCCTTGGATTCGTGGCATCGCGCTCTACAAGAAGGCAGGCAGAATGGCTCCTTTGCAAAAGTGCCAAAATATCACCCCGAGAGCGCCGCACATCAACGGCGGCGGGTCTCAAGAAGTTGCTCCAGATACCGCCCCATCAGCCCCCACAAAAAAATAATGACCAAGTTAGCTTGGTCATTGTTTAAAAGAAGATTTTATCAATCTTTACTGTTAACTTTAAAGACATTAAGAAAGAGAGGCTATTGTTCTTTATACCAAAATTCGCGGCGCGGTGAAATTATTGTTTTCTCAAGGAAAGTGATGAAATCTATGGAGATTTCTTTCTTGGACGAGATTTATATAGATATTGGGCTTCACAAGCAACTTCTATGGACGAATCTGTCCGAGTTTATAGAGAAGCAATCTTTGGATATCTCATGGATATGACGCTTTTATGGATAAATTCCACCTCTACTCCAAGGTGTGTGGTTAGCACGGAGTATGTGGTAAGAGTTATGGTATACAAGGATTATGGTATACAGGTCTATGGATTCCTGGACTTTTTTTTGTAGGGATTTGGATCCATCCTCATGTTTATGGATTCTGCTTATGACTCCCTTTTACTGGGATGGATTGAGGAGTACGGAGACTTTGCTCAATTTGCGAATGCTTATATGCAATCACAAAAGGGCAAGCCACGTAATGAGAATCCTACTTCCAATGCTTCTAAAGATATCAAGGCTCTCCAAGTTCAAGGGTGATGGTTCCGCTTTGCATGAGTTGGGGAGGAGTGGATGACCAAGCTAGACACTTATTCCCGACTTCACCCCCCTAAGAGTGAGCAAGATAAAGTGCACTCTTCATCTTTACACTCGGAAGATTATGCTCATCAATGGTGGAGACATATGCTTAATCATGGGAATGTACCACACTCATGGGATGATTTGAAAAGGGAGATGAACTTGACTTTTATCTCACCTTTGGTGCTTGATAGATACCATGAGCAATGGTACGAGATTTCTCAAAAGGGAAAATGAAGATGAGGAAGTTTATTCATGGGTTGGATTCCTACATCAAGGCGGATGTGTTGGCACAAAGACCTAGCACCATCAAGGAGGCTATGAGGCTAGCGAGCTTTATGAGCCTACTAAGTATAGGAAATCTCAGACCATCATACCCTCTCAAAAACCATCCTATACTTCTTCAAATATCAGTGAAATTTTCCCTTCCACAGCACCCACTTTTACCTGCAAGTTTTCATCATCATTTGGACCTAGGTGGACATCCCGAGAGAGGAGTTCAAAATGATGTAAAGAAAGACAATGGGTTTGTCACAAGAAAGAATACTTTTTTAACCTTTCAAGAAGATTCAAAGGATGGATGATCCAAATATTGAAGAGTTGAGGAGCTAGGGTTTATGTTTCAAATGCAAAGAGGAGTGGTTACCCGGGCATGTTTGCAAGTCAAAGAAGGTGATGGCTACTATGATTCTTATGGATGAAGAGGAAATCTCATGAGGTGGAGGAATATGAAGATTGCATTGAAGAGACACATGATGATACCTCTTTCATCCAAGAAGAGGGTGAGTTTCCATTTGACCTCGGTGAGGGGAGTCATGCGAGTATTTTGGGAGGTGATGTGATACACCCAAAAGTGCAGTAAACACAGCTAGCGTATGCTCTATTTCTCGAGAGCTTTTGGCAGGGTGCAAGAGCCCAAGTAATTTGAGATTAGTGGGAACCATTAATGGGAGAGTTGCACACATTTTCGTAAATTCTGGGAGTACAAATAGCTTCATCAACTCTAAATCCATCAACTTTCTCAAACTATCTCCAACAACGGAGCTACCCATAACCTTCTTTTGAGTGCAAGTGGCAAATAGGAATTATGAGAAAAGCTACATTGGTTAGCCCTTCTACACAAGTGACATTATCTTCTTCATACGCTTGGGAAGGTGATTTGGTGGTCTTGGACATGGGTCCCATTGATGTGATTATGGGATGTGATTGGTTAGCTTCTCTTGGTGATTTCCACATGAACCTTGAACAAGGTCGCATGATGGACAGAGTGGTATTGGCTGGAAGGGCCCTCTTTGATCACTCCAAAGATGCTCTAGAAGGGGCTCAAGATTCTTGGTACTATCTATGTGTTACATGTTCAAGAGGGGATGGATGGTATTGGACTGTCACACATAGAGAAAATGGATAAAGATATGGTGACTCTTCTCAAAGAGTATGAGGACCATTTTATAGTGCCAAAGAGTTTGCCACACCTAAGAGGGAGATTGACCATGCTATTATACTTGAACCAAATGCAAAGGTTGCGAACAAGCCTCCTTATCATTTGTCTAAGGTGGAAAGAGAGTAAGCGGCAAAGAAAGTACAAGAGTTGCTTACTATGGGTCTTATCCAACCCTCACAATCTTTATTTGCATCACCCGTTCTATTGTTGGTGAAGAAGAAGGATGGGTCCTTTCGTATGTGCATTGATTACCGTGACTTGAACAAAGTCACTATAAAAATAGGTATCCAATACCCCACATTGATGATGTTTTTGATGAGCTCAAAGGTGCAAAATTCTTCACCAAGATTGATTCAAGATCAGGTTACCATCAAATACGAATGAAGGAGGAAGACAGCATTTAGGATCGAAAGGGGATGGTTTCTCTTTATGGTTTTGCCCTTTGGCCTTATAAATGCCCTGGCCACTTTCTATTCAAGTTTGTGCTAGTGTTCTTTGACAATATCTTCATCTGTAGAGCAAGAGCAAGGAAGAGCACTTGTCTCATGTGAAACAAGTGTTTGAGATAATGAGGAAGCATAAGCTGTATAGGAGAGAAAATGTGCATTCATGGTCTCAATGAAGTGGATTGGACACTTGGTGGGAGAGAAGGGCATTAGGGCTGATTCAAAGAAAGTAGCATGCATTAAAGGATGGCCAACCTGCAGCAATACAACTCAATTGAGAGGATTTTTGGGATTGTCTTCTTTCTATAGAAGATTTATGGAGCACTATGCCTCTATTGGAGAACCTCTTACCAATCTACTCAAGAAGAAAGATTTCTTTTGGGATGCTATCTACCAACAAGCGTTTCAATGAACTCCAAACCTTGCTTACATCGGCTCCTATTCTTGTTTGCCCCGATTTCTCAAAGGCATTTTATGTGAGAATGGATGCAAGTTGAAGAGGGCTTGGGGCAGTTTTAAACCAAGAGCATGGTGTCATTGCATTCGAGAGTAGAAAGCTTTCCGAGGAGGAGATGGGGTTGCACGTTTATGAGCAAGTAATGTTAGCCATACTTCATGCAATCAGGAAATGGCATCACTATCTTTATGGTGTTGCACATCTCAAGGTGAGAAGCGATCATAGGGTGCTGAGTTTTTTCCTCTCCCAACCCAATCTTTCTCCCAAACAAAAGATAGTTGGCTACCCTTCAAGGATATGATTTTGAGATATCCTACACACTCGGGAAGGACAATGTAGTTGTGGACACATTGTCAAGAATGTGGGCTTGCACAGATACTACTGTATAGACAAATAGCTTAAGGGTAAGCATGATCTAATCTCCATGGTCACATAACTACACTGTGACTTCAATTATGGAAGTGTGAATGGATCAAAGGAACTCAAGTGGAATATCTTATCAACAATGAAGATGCTACCTATATTTACAGGAAATTCTAGCAAGGAGATGATGGAGAATTTACAAGCTTTGTAATGGTCTCCTATGGCAAAAGGATAAGGTGTACTTGGTTCCTACCTCTTCCTACATTCCCAAAGTGATCTATGAGATCAATTCTTCATCAATTTATCACAATTCAAGCAAGAACTTGAGTAGTATCGGGATGAGTATCAAGTGCATGTGACATATATTGTCTTCCATGGAGGACAAAATGGCTAATCCTTTGGCCACGGAAGAGTTGGAAAGGATGAGATAACTTCTTCAACTTTGCAAGGACAACATGAAGAGGTCATGAAGGCAAACACGCGGATGACCGTAGGCATAAGATGGAGTTTGAAGAAGGTGACTATGTGCTACTAAAGCTTCCTAAGAGCCAACATAACATCCTAAAAGGGTCTTCCAATCCAAAATTGGCTCATAGATATTATGGTCCGTGACATACATGGTAGTCAAGAAGGTAGGTGACTTGGCTGACAAGCTTAATTTGCCTTCTTCTACAAGAATTCATGATGTGTTTCATGTGTCCGACCTTAAGAGGTTTGTGGGCACTCTTCCACAAGAGATTGAAGAGCTACCGGTAACCCATGGATGAAGAAGGGGAGATCATACATGAGTCGGAAAGGATTGTGGACAAGAGGACAAGGGAGTTTAGGAATAGAAACATTAAAGAATTCCGTGTTAGTAGGTGCAAGAAATTACCCATGAATAAGGCTACTTGGCAATCTTTAGAGTATGTACAACAACAACATGGCCTATTTGAGGAAGGCGTTGCTTCACCGATTGGCATGATTTGTATGGAGAAAATGGGCAATACTTGGGATTATACGTGTGTTGTAATTTCTGGACAGTTTTGGTGAGGTCCATTGCTGGGGTCGATGCTCTACTCCAACAAGCTTTATTGGTTATCAGAATGACTCCCAGCACATATCAAGGTCCACAACGTGTTTCATGTAAGTTTATTAAAGCCTTGTGTAGCTAGTCTCTAGGTCATATTCTTGATGATGAACAAGTTGTAATCCCAAGTCAGGGAGTCCTTGAGTTACAACCTAGTAGGATCATAGATTCTAGGGAAAGGCAACTCCGTAATAGAACTCAGGTAGAACATCTAGTACAATGGAAAGATTACCCTGAAGAAGACGCAACGTGGGAAGAGGAAGCGACACTCTTAAAGGATTACCCCGAATTCATGACGAGATGAGGACATCTCGACTTCTTAAAGTAGGGAAGGATGTAACATGTCCATCTTCAATAACACTACTTGCCCATGAATTTGAGGTCTTTTGTGATGTAAAAAAAATCAAAAATTTTAATAAATGAGCTGTTTCCACTTAGAATCTTAGAATTTTGAGTCCAAATTCAGAATCTACGCACGATTTTACCCTAATGTAGGATTTTATAGCATTCAAAACAGACACTGGATGATTGAGCCTATACGTATTTTTTTAAAGTTATTTTCACTTAAAATACGACAAATTTAAAATATCGTACACACACCTGGGTTCCTGCGCAAGGACCAAAGGCCGACCGCCCTAGTGTACGGTCCACAGGCCGCCACGTGGATGCCCATGTTGCCTTTGACCCCACCGTCCTTTGCACGCACGTTTTGCTCTCCTTTTCCTTGCACCCATACCCCTACCTACACCTATATAAACCCCCCAATACCTCGTGGGGCCGACAGACGCCCTAGCCCACTGTTGTGCTCGTACTTGTTATTCTACCAGTCTCTGCACCCAGCTCCCTGCGTGGTACTGAACCGCCGTACTATACCGGGTAGCCTTCCAGCAAGCCATTTTTGACTACCTCCAAGTAAGGCCTCTGGAAGATATTTCTTGCCTCCTCTCACCCTTCAGGCTAGAGTGTCCTTAGCTGCTCTCCCTCCCCCTCCCCCTCCCCTGTGTGTGTGTGAATAGACTTAAGGGTAGGACTCCTCCTCCTCTCCCTCTCGTTGCAAGCGTCTCCCTCCAAATTCAGTTTAAGGACACCTTCCCCCCCATTAGCGATAACTTTAGTAAGGGAGGATTTTAGTCTCTTAGAGGTGATTCAGACCTACTAGGGGTTTTTTTTCTCATAACTTGAGCAAACGAGCTCCAAATTGTGATCCGACTGAAGCCTTGGATTCGTGGCATCGCGCTCTACAAGAAGGCAGGCAGAATGGCTCCTTTGCAAAAGTGCCAAAATATCACCCCGAGAGCGCCGCACATCAACGGCGGTGGGTCTCAAGAAGTTGCTCCAGATACCGCCCCATCAGCCCCCACAAAAAAATAATGACCAAGTTAGCTTGGTCATTGTTTAAAAGAAGATTTTATCAATCTTTACTGTTAACTTTAAAGACATTAAGAAAGAGAGGCTATTGTTCTTTATACCAAAATTCGCGGCGCGGTGAAATTATTGTTTTCTCAAGGAAAGTGATGAAATCTATGGAGATTTCTTTCTTGGACGAGATTTATATAGATATTGGGCTTCACAAGCAACTTCTATGGACGAATCTGTCCGAGTTTATAGAGAAGCAATCTTTGGATATCTCATGGATATGACGCTTTTATGGATAAATTCCACCTCTACTCCAAGGTGTGTGGTTAGCACGGAGTATGTGGTAAGAGTTATGGTATACAAGGATTATGGTATACAGGTCTATGGATTCCTGGACTTTTTTTTGTAGGGATTTGGATCCATCCTCATGTTTATGGATTCTGCTTATGACTCCCTTTTACTGGGATGGATTGAGGAGTACGGAGACTTTGCTCAATTTGCGAATGCTTATATGCAATCACAAAAGGGCAAGCCACGTAATGAGAATCCTACTTCCAATGCTTCTAAAGATATCAAGGCTCTCCAAGTTCAAGGGTGATGGTTCCGCTTTGCATGAGTTGGGGAGGAGTGGATGACCAAGCTAGACACTTATTCCCGACTTCACCCCCCTAAGAGTGAGCAAGATAAAGTGCACTCTTCATCTTTACACTCGGAAGATTATGCTCATCAATGGTGGAGACATATGCTTAATCATGGGAATGTACCACACTCATGGGATGATTTGAAAAGGGAGATGAACTTGACTTTTATCTCACCTTTGGTGCTTGATAGATACCATGAGCAATGGTACGAGATTTCTCAAAAGGGAAAATGAAGATGAGGAAGTTTATTCATGGGTTGGATTCCTACATCAAGGCGGATGTGTTGGCACAAAGACCTAGCACCATCAAGGAGGCTATGAGGCTAGCGAGCTTTATGAGCCTACTAAGTATAGGAAATCTCAGACCATCATACCCTCTCAAAAACCATCCTATACTTCTTCAAATATTAGTGAAATTTTCCCTTCCACAGCACCCACTTTTACCTGCAAGTTTTCATCATCATTTGGACCTAGGTGGACATCCCGAGAGAGGAGTTCAAAATGATGTAAAGAAAGACAATGGGTTTGTCACAAGAAAGAATACTTTTTTAACCTTTCAAGAAGATGCAAAGGATGGATGATCCAAATATTGAAGAGTTGAGGAGCAAGGGTTTATGTTTCAAATGCAAAGAGGAGTGGTTACCCGGGCATGTTTGCAAGTCAAAGAAGGTGATGGCTACTATGATTCTTATGGATGAAGAGGAAATCTCATGAGGTGGAGGAATATGAAGATTGCATTGAAGAGACACATGATGATACCTCTTTCATCCAAGACGAGGGTGAGTTTCCATTTGACCTCGGTGAGGGGAGTCATGCGAGTATTTTGGGAGGTGATGTGATACACCCAAAAGTGCAGTAAACACAGCTAGCGTATGCTCTATTTCTCAAGAGCTTTTGGCAGGGTGCAAGAGCCCAAGTAATTTGAGATTAGTGGGAACCATTAATGGGAGAGTTGCACACATTTTCGTAAATTTTGGGAGTACAAATAGCTTCATCAACTCTAAATCCATCAACTTTCTCAAACTATCTCCAACAACGGAGCTACCCATAACCTTCTTTTGAGTGCAAGTGGCAAATAGGAATTATGAGAAAAGCTACATTGGTTAGCCCTTCTACACAAGTGACATTATCTTCTTCATACGCTTGGGAAGGTGATTTGGTGGTCTTGGACATGGGTCCCATTGATGTGATTATGGGATGTGATTGGTTAGCTTCTCTTGGTGATTTCCACATGAACCTTGAACAAGGTCGCATGATGGACAGAGTGGTATTGGCTGGAAGGGCCCTCTTTGATCACTCCAAAGCACCCACTTTTACCTGCAAGTTTTCATCATCATTTGGACCTAGGTGGACATCCCGAGAGAGGAGTTCAAAATGATGTAAAGAAAGACAATGGGTTTGTCACAAGAAAGAATACTTTTTTAACCTTTCAAGAAGATGCAAAGGATGGATGATCCAAATATTGAAGAGTTGAGGAGCAAGGGTTTATGTTTCAAATGCAAAGAGGAGTGGTTACCCGGGCATGTTTGCAAGTCAAAGAAGGTGATGGCTACTATGATTCTTATGGATGAAGAGGAAATCTCATGAGGTGGAGGAATATGAAGATTGCATTGAAGAGACACATGATGATACCTCTTTCATCCAAGAAGAGGGTGAGTTTCCATTTGACCTCGGTGAGGGGAGTCATGCGAGTATTTTGGGAGGTGATGTGATACACCCAAAAGTGCAGTAAACACAGCTAGCGTATGCTCTATTTCTCAAGAGCTTTTGGCAGGGTGCAAGAGCCCAAGTAATTTGAGATTAGTGGGAACCATTAATGGGAGAGTTGCACACATTTTGGTAAATTCTGGGAGTACAAATAGCTTCATCAACTCTAAATCCATCAACTTTCTCAAACTATCTCCAACAACGGAGCTACCCATAACCTTCTTCTGAGTGCAAGTGGCAAATAGGAATTATGAGAAAAGCTACATTGGTTAGCCCTTCTACACAAGTGACATTATCTTCTTCATACGCTTGGGAAGGTGATTTGGTGGTCTTGGGCATGGGTCCCATTGATGTGATTATGGGATGTGATTGGTTAGCTTCTCTTGGTGATTTCCACATGAACCTTGAACAAGGTCGCATGATGGACAGAGTGGTATTGGCTGGAAGGGCCCTCTTTGATCACTCCAAAGATGCTCTAGAAGGGGCTCAAGATTCTTGGTACTATCTATGTGTTACATGTTCAAGAGGGGATGGATGGTATTGGACTGTCACACATAGAGAAAATGGATAAAGATATGGTGACTCTTCTCAAAGAGTATGAGGACCATTTTATAGTGCCAAAGAGTTTGCCACACCTAAGAGGGAGATTGACCATGCTATTATACTTGAACCAAATGCAAAGGTTGCGAACAAGCCTCCTTATCATTTGTCTAAGGTGGAAAGAGAGTAAGCGGCAAAGAAAGTACAAGAGTTGCTTACTATGGGTCTTATCCAACCCTCACAATCTTTATTTGCATCACCCGTTCTATTGTTGGTGAAGAAGAAGGATGGGTCCTTTCGTATGTGCATTGATTACCGTGACTTGAACAAAGTCACTATAAAAATAGGTATCCAATACCCCACATTGATGATGTTTTTGATGAGCTCAAAGGTGCAAAATTCTTCACCAAGATTGATTCAAGATCAGGTTACCATCAAATACGAATGAAGGAGGAAGACAGCATTTAGGATCGAAAGGGGATGGTTTCTCTTTATGGTTTTGCCCTTTGGCCTTATAAATGCCCTGGCCACTTTCTATTCAAGTTTGTGCTAGTGTTCTTTGACAATATCTTCATCTGTAGAGCAAGAGCAAGGAAGAGCACTTGTCTCATGTGAAACAAGTGTTTGAGATAATGAGGAAGCATAAGCTGTATAGGAGAGAAAATGTGCATTCATGGTCTCAATGAAGTGGATTGGACACTTGGTGGGAGAGAAGGGCATTAGGGCTGATTCAAAGAAAGTAGCATGCATTAAAGGATGGCCAACCTGCAGCAATACAACTCAATTGAGAGGATTTTTGGGATTGTCTTCTTTCTATAGAAGATTTATGGAGCACTATGCCTCTATTGGAGAACCTCTTACCAATCTACTCAAGAAGAAAGATTTCTTTTGGGATGCTATCTACCAACAAGCGTTTCAATGAACTCCAAACCTTGCTTACATCGGCTCCTATTCTTGTTTGCCCCGATTTCTCAAAGGCATTTTATGTGAGAATGGATGCAAGTGGAAGAGGGCTTGGGGCAGTTTTAAACCAAGAGCATGGTGTCATTGCATTCGAGAGTAGAAAGCTTTCCGAGGAGGAGATGGGGTTGCACGTTTATGAGCAAGTAATGTTAGCCATACTTCATGCAATCAGGAAATGGCATCACTATCTTTATGGTGTTGCACATCTCAAGGTGAGAAGCGATCATAGGGTGCTGAGTTTTTTCCTCTCCCAACCCAATCTTTCTCCCAAACAAAAGATAGTTGGCTACCCTTCAAGGATATGATTTTGAGATATCCTACACACTCGGGAAGGACAATGTAGTTGTGGACACATTGTCAAGAATGTGGGCTTGCACAGATACTACTGTATAGACAAATAGCTTAAGGGTAAGCATGATCTAATCTCCATGGTCACATAACTACACTGTGACTTCAATTATGGAAGTGTGAATGGATCAAAGGAACTCAAGTGGAATATCTTATCAACAATGAAGATGCTACCTATATTTACAGGAAATTCTAGCAAGGAGATGATGGAGAATTTACAAGCTTTGTAATGGTCTCCTATGGCAAAAGGATAAGGTGTACTTGGTTCCTACCTCTTCCTACATTCCCAAAGTGATCTATGAGATCAATTCTTCATCAATTTATCACAATTCAAGCAAGAACTTGAGTAGTATCGGGATGAGTATCAAGTGCATGTGACATATATTGTCTTCCATGGAGGACAAAATGGCTAATCCTTTGGCCACGGAAGAGTTGGAAAGGATGAGATAACTTCTTCAACTTTGCAAGGACAACATGAAGAGGTCATGAAGGCAAACACGCGGATGACCGTAGGCATAAGATGGAGTTTGAAGAAGGTGACTATGTGCTACTAAAGCTTCCTAAGAGCCAACATAACATCCTAAAAGGGTCTTCCAATCCAAAATTGGCTCATAGATATTATGGTCCGTGACATACATGGTAGTCAAGAAGGTAGGTGACTTGGCTGACAAGCTTAATTTGCCTTCTTCTACAAGAATTCATGATGTGTTTCATGTGTCCGACCTTAAGAGGTTTGTGGGCACTCTTCCACAAGAGATTGAAGAGCTACCGGTAACCCATGGATGAAGAAGGGGAGATCATACATGAGTCGGAAAGGATTGTGGACAAGAGGACAAGGGAGTTTAGGAATAGAAACATTAAAGAATTCCTTGTTAGTAGGTGCAAGAAATTACCCATGAATAAGGCTACTTGGCAATCTTTAGAGTATGTACTACAACAACATGGCCTATTTGAGGAAGGCGTTGCTTCACCGATTGGCATGATTTGTATGGAGAAAATGGGCAATACTTGGGATTACACGTGTGTTGTAATTTCTGGACAGTTTTGGTGAGGTCCATTGCTGGGGTCGATGCTCTACTCCAACAAGCTTTATTGGTTATCAGAATGACTCCCAGCACATATCAAGGTCCACAACGTGTTTCATGTAAGTTTATTAAAGCCTTGTGTAGCTAGTCTCTAGGTCATATTCTTGATGATGAACAAGTTGTAATCCCAAGTCAGGGAGTCCTTGAGTTACAACCTAGTAGGATCATAGATTCTAGGGAAAGGCAACTCCGTAATAGAACTCAGGTAGAACATCTAGTACAATGGAAAGATTACCCTGAAGAAGATGCAACGTGGGAAGAGGAAGCGACACTCTTAAAGGATTACCCCGAATTCATGACGAGATGAGGACATCTCGACTTCTTAAAGTAGGGAAGGATGTAACATGTCCATCTTCAATAACACTACTTGCCCATGAATTTGAGGTCTTTTGTGATGTAAAAAAAAATCAAAAATTTTAATAAATGAGCTGTTTCCACTTAGAATCTTAGAATTTTGAGTCCAAATTCAGAATCTACGCACGATTTTACCCTAATGTAGGATTTTACAGCATTCAAAACAGACACTGGATGATTGAGCCTATACGTATTTTTTTAAAGTTATTTTCACTTAAAATACGACAAATTTAAAATATCGTACACACACCTGGGTTCCTGCGCAAGGACCAAAGGCCGACCACCCTAGTGTACGGTCCACAGGCCGCCACGTGGATGCCCATGTTGCCTTTGACCCCACCGTCCTTTGCACGCACGCTTTGCTCTCCTTTTCCTTGCACCCTATATAAACCCCCCAATACCTCGTGGGGCCGACAGACACCCTAGCCCACTGTTGTGCTCGTACTTCTTATTCTACCACTCTTTGCACCCAGCTCCCTGCGTGGTACTGAACCGCCGTACTATACCGGGTAGCCTTCCAGCAAGCCATTTTTGACTACCTCCAAGTAAGGCCTCTAGAGGATATTTCTTGCCTCCTCTCACCCTTCAGGCTAGAGTGTCCTTACCTGCTCTCCCTCCCCCTCCCCCTCCCCTGTGTGTGTGTGAATAGACTTAAGGGGAGGACTCCTCCTCCTCTCCCTCTTGTTGCAAGCGTCTCCCTCCAAATTCAGTTTAAGGACACCTTCCCCCCCACCATTAGCGATAACTTTAGTAAGGGAGGATTTTAGTCTCTTAGAGGTGATTCAG
The DNA here is from genome assembly GCF_041138505.1 of Cibotium barometz. Taxonomy (NCBI): domain Eukaryota; kingdom Viridiplantae; phylum Streptophyta; class Polypodiopsida; order Cyatheales; family Cibotiaceae; genus Cibotium; species Cibotium barometz. Next base: position 70,564,191 of record NC_141046.1, read on the forward strand.
ACCTACTAGGGGTTTTTTTTCTCATAACTTGAGCAAACGAGCTCCAAATTGTGATCCGACTGAAGCCTTGGATTCGTGGCATCGTGCTCTACAAGAAGGCAGGCAGAATGGATCCTTTGCAAAAGTGCCAAAATATCACCCCGAGAGCGCCGCACATCAATGGGTCTCAAGAAGTTGCTCCAGATACCGCCCCATCAGCCCCCA